>NC_090818.1:92388375-93733375 GCF_000390325.3 Nicotiana tomentosiformis
TCCATCTTATCCGACAAGGGTTCGAAATTCCCGCAATTAACCGGACATTACGGCAAAAATCACGGAACATACCAAAAAGGGGGACCAACAGTCAGCAAATCAATGACTTTTTACCTTTTGAAGAATAATAGAATAATACCCTAAAAGTAGGACTCCTCTAATATATATAAAGGGGGCATAACAATTAATGAGGGGCATTGTATCATACACTCATAAGCAATACATTACCGTTATTTTTTAAGTTCTTATTGTTTGGTATCTTGGTGTCGATCAGAGTACATTCAGCTCGAGGGTGGCCAGATTTCCTAGGATAAAATTATCCAATTCTTGTGGTATGCAGTTAATTTATCGTTATTTATTTCAATTGCTATCAAATTTATCGTTCAGTATCAAATTAATCCGCATATCCTTTAAACTACTAACAAATTCAATTGTTATCCAATTTTGAGGGTAAAGTTTTTGGCGCCCACCGTGGGGCTAAGGATAATAGCTGCGATTTGATACAAATTATCATAACACACCTTATTTTACACTTGCTCTTTGAAGTGTTTTTGATTCTAGGTCAAGATCGAAATATCAAACCTATAATATATCCCTCTGAACATGGACACAGTATCCAGCCACCATGGCAGGAACAACAATGCAGCTCTCGGTAACGAGGCAACACCGGTCAATCTTGGTAGAATCACGGTGGTGGTTCCCATCGATGCCTGTTCGCATATGGCCATCGACACAAACCAGCCCACGAACCCTGAAAATATCATGCGCAAGAAAGTGCGTTCGATTTCCCAAAACACGCACGACGGCGAAAATGATAGGATCAACCTACGTATGATCTTTGAAATGCTACAGGCTCAACAGCTGGCGATAGCTCAATTGCAGAACCAAGGTAGAACACCAAGCCAGAATGAACCCGAGCTCCCCTAGGAAGCCATCCACAGGAACGAACCAATTTTGGAAAGAACGAGCGAGAGTGAATTGGGGACTAACCCCGAAATCATGAAATTGCTCGAAGAATAGACGAAACGGATAGAAACGGGGGAAAAGAAAATCGAATCCAATGATAAAAAGGTGGAAACCTACAATTCCAGGGTCGACCAAATCCCAGGAACACCCCCGATATTGAAGGGCCTGGATTCCAAGAAATTTATTCAACAACCTTTTCCCCCGAGCGTGGCTCCAAAACCGATCCCTAAAAAGTTCCGCATGCCCGAAATCCCTAAGTACAACAGAACGATTGAATCGAACGAGCACGTAACCTCTTATACTTCAGGCTTTCACCTAAGGACTCAACGTTCGAAGCTCGCTGGCTTCACAGTAGTTAAAACAAAACTTGGTAGAATATCCAACAATCACTTGGACCGATGTCCATAACCGGTACCAATCAAAAATCAGGGTCGAACCGAGTCAAGAGAAACACCGATCACAAACACCTTCCGGACCCGTACATCCCGTCAGGATCCTCGACCGAGTCAAGAGAAACACCGATCACAAACCTAGATCAAACCGGGATTGGTATTAACCGTACAATAGGGACCGGAGAAGCAGTGGGTCTGGGCAAAACCCTATGAGAAATGAAAGAAGAAATGACCGAGGACAGAACAACCGAGGACTCATGAGTAGAAACAGCTTTGATAAACCCATCGGGCCTAAAGAAGCACCGAGGCTATCAGAGTACAATTTCAGCATCGATGCCTCTGCTATCGTGTCTGCCATCGGAAACATTGAAGATACCAAATGGCCTCGACCTTTGCAATCTGAACTAGATTAAAGGGATCCTAACCTAATGTGCAAATATCACAGCACTCATGGTCACAGAACGGAAGATTGTCGACAATTAAGGGAAGAGGTAGCCTGTTGTTCAACAACGGACATCTCCGAGAATTCCTCACTGATCGAGCCAAGAGCCATTTTAGGAACAGGGATTCTAATAAATGAACTGAACCAGAGGAACCTCAACACGTCATAAATATGATCATCGATGGGGCCGACATCCCCCAGGGACAAATGCTGAAACGCACCAAACTATCCATCACGAGGGAAAAATGAACTCGAGATCACCTACTAGAAGGAACCTTGTCATTCAACGACAAAGACGCAGAGGGGATCGCACAACCCCACAATGATGCACTGGTAATATCAGTACTCATAAATAAATATCGAGTTAAACATGTGTTGGTTGATCCAGGTAGCTCGGCCAACATCAACAGATCGAAGGCCATGGTACAGCTCGGCCTACAAGATCAGATCGTACCTATAATCTGAGTCCTAAACAGGTTCAATATGGCATGTGAGACCACTAAAGCAGAAATAACATTACCAGTGAATGTCACCAAAACCATTCAGGAAGCCAAGTTCTATGTAATCGAAGGGGATATGAGATACAACGCTTTGCTCGGAAGGCCATGGATTCACAACATGAAAGCAATACCCTCGACATTACACCAAGTGCTGAAATTCCAGATACCCGAAGGAATCAAAATAGTTTACGAGGAACAACTGGCCGCAAGGGAGATATTCGTGGTCGATGAGGTGATCTAGGCATCCACACTCTCGATATCTAAGGGTCCGAATTCGGTGGTCGAAAATGGGGAAAAATAGCAATCACCAATTCCAGCCTCGACAAAATCAGAGGATCGAGGGGTCGACGAGGGCAATGATTACGGAATCCCCAGATCTTTCATAGCCCCCAACGATTCTGACGCTACATAATCAACGGTCGAGGAACTAGAACAGGTCGTACTAAGTGAGCACCTGCCAAGGCATAAGGTTAAACCTCGAGCTCAGGAAAAAACTCATTCAATTTTTTATAGCTAACAAAGATTATTTTGCTTGGTCCCACCTCGATATGACAGGGATACCGCCGAAGATAACCACTCACAAGCTAAGCTTGGATCCGAAGTTCCACCCGGTCAAACAGAAGAGGAGGCCCCAGTCTGAGATCAAACATGCTATCATCAAGGATGAGGTATCCAAACTCCTTAATATAGTGTCCGTTCGGGAGGTTAAATACTCGAATTGGTTAGGGAATGTAGTGGTAGTTCCTAAGAAAGGGAATAAACTAATAATGTGTGTAGACTATAAGGATTTGAATAAAGCGTGTCCCAAGGACTCCTTCCCCCTGCCCAACATCGATCGTATGATCGATGCCACGGTCGGTCACGAGATCCTTAGTTTTCTCGACACCTACTCCGGGTACAACCAAATACGGATGAACCCGGATGATCAGGAAAAAACCTCCTTTATCACTAAGTACAGCACATACTGCTATAACGTGATGCCATTCGGATTAAAAAATGTTGGTGCCACTTACCAACGCCTAGTAAATCGGATGTTCGAGGAACAAATAGGAATATCAATGGAGGTTTACATTGACGATATATTGTTTAAGTCCCTGCGAGCAGAGGACCATTTAAAATACTTACAGGAAACCTTCAACGTATTGAAAAATTATAACATGAAGCTGAACCCGGAGAAGTGCGCGTTCGAAGTTGGATCGGGTAAATTCCTCGAATTTATGGTATCCAATCGAGGAATCAAGATCAAGCCCGATAAAATCAAAGCCATCAAAGATAACGTAAAGGCCGTGCAAAGGCTAATCGGACGCATAGCTGCTCTGGGGCGATTCATCTCGAGGTCCTCCGATAAGAGTCACTGATTCATCTCATTATTGAAGAAAAAGAGTAACTTCTCATGGACTCCGGAGTGCCAACGGGCCTTGGAAGAACTCAAGTGATATCTATCGATCCCTCCACTGCTCCACATGCCGAATATAGATGAACATATATACCTATACTTGGCGGTATCAGAGATGGCGGTAAGTGGAGTCCTGGTCCGGGAAGAAAAAGGTACACAATTTCCAATTTACTATGTTAGTAGAACTTTAGGTGAGGCTGAAACTAGATATCCTCACCTAGAGAAATTGGCGCTCGCCTTGCTAAATGCCTCTAGGAAGTTGAAACTATATTTTCAATGTCACCCCATACGTGTTGTGACTACTTACCCATTGATAAATGTAATGCATAAACCCGAACTCTCGGGAAGGTTGGCAAATGGGCCGTTGCGGTCAGCGGGTACGATACTGAGTATCGGCCCCGAACCGCCATTAAATCTCAAATTTTGGCAGACTTTGTGGCCAATTTTACGCCAGCGCAGGTACCCGAAGTCGAAAGAGAGTTATTATTGAACTCGGGGACTTTTTCGTGGATCTGGGCCTCTTTACAAACGGTGCCTCGAACACAAAGGGGTCCGGACTTGGCATCATGTTAAAGCCACTAAAGGGCAATGTAGTTAGACAATCTATTAGAACTATAAAATTGACTAACAATGAGGCCGAATATGAGGCCATGATTGCAGGTCTTGAACTAGCCAAAAGCTTGGGGGCGGAGGCGATCGAAGCTAAGTGAGATTCCCTCCTTGTGGTAAACCAAGTTAATGGGACGTTCGAGGTAAGAGAAGAACGAATGCAGAGATACCTGGATAAATTACAGGTAACATTACACCGGTTCAAGGAATGGACTCTACAACATGTGCCTCGTGATCAAAACAATAAGGTCGATGCCCTCGCTAACTTGGGATCATTGGTAGAAGACAATGAGCTCAATACAGGGGCAGTCGTACAACTAATGAGATCGGTAGTCGAAGAAGGCCATGCCGAAATAAACTCAACGAGCCTAACATGGGATTGGAGAAACAAATACATAGAATACTTGAAAACCAGAAAATTGCCCTCAAATCCAAAGGAATCGAGGGCCCTACGTACGAAGGCAGCCCGATTTAGTCTGTTCGAGGACGGAACCTTAGTCAGAAGAATGTTCGATGGCCCGATCGCGATATGTTTAGGACCGGGAGATACCGAATACATTCTGAGGGAAATCCACGAATGCACCTACGGAAATCATTCAGGTACCGATGTTTTGGTCCGAAAAATAATCAGGGTCATCTACTACTGGATCGACATGGAAAGGGATGTTGCTACATTCGGTCTTATCACCGTGGCCATTCATGAAATGGGGGATGGATATCGTTGGTCCCCTTCCATGGGTACCCGGTAAGGCTCAATTTATTTTATTTATGACTGACTATTTTTCTAAATGGGTGGAAGCACAGCCATATAAGAAGGTCAGAGAAAAGGAAGTCATCGATTTTATCTGAGATCACATCATATGTCGGTTCGGAATACCGGCCGAGATCGTGTGCGACAATGGAAAACAGTTCATTGGTAGCAAAGTAAGCAAGTTTATCGAATACCATAATATCAAAAGGATCTTATCAACTCCCTACCATCCTAATGGGAACGGACAAGCAGAATCCACCAATAAAACCATAATCTGAAACCTCAAAAAGAGGTTATTCGACGCCAAAGGAAAATGGAAGGAGATCCTGCCCGAAGTCCTGTGGGCATATCGTACGACTTCAAAATCTAAGTACCGGAGCCACTCCGTTCTCACTAGTTTATAGCGCTGAAGCTCTAATACCGGTCGAAGTCGGAGAACCGAGTCTCAGGTTCTGATACGCTACCGAAAAAACAAATTACGAGACCCTGAACACGAGCCTCGAGTTACTAGATGAAAGGCGAGATGCCGCCCTCGTCCGAATGGCAGCCCAGAAACAACGAATCGAGAGATATTACAATCGAAGAGCTAACCTTCGATACTTTAATATCGGGGATTTGGTACTAAGGAAGGTCACGCCGAACACTCGAAATCCGAACGAAGGAAAACTGGGACCAAACTGGAAGGTCCGTATCAAATTATCGAGGTCACCGGGAAAGGGTTGTACAAACTCAGAACCATGAACGGTGAACAATTACCGAACAACTGGAACATAACCCACTTAAAGCGGTATTACTACTAAGGTACGACCCCGATCACCTTCTTTTACTCAGCTATATTTTTTGACTAACACTTGCAGGTACACGACACAATCATTTAGGCCTGAAAGCATGCGTTGCACTCTTTTTTCCTTAATCCAATTTTGTCCCAAATGGGTTTTCCGGCAAGGTTTCTAACGAGGCAACAGTGAAATCGTGCTAACTTAGAATCGAAGTCAACAGTATTCGATGCTTATCTACGACAAACCCCAAACACTGGGGGCATAATCCGGGGAAATGATTTTGGAAAGGAAATAATTTTTAATTTTTGATTCTTGTGCTCTAGCAATCTAGGCTCAGTCAATAAGATCCTTTGTAAAGACCAAACGATCGATTTAACCGTGCCCACATAGATCACCCGATCCCGGACACAAAATACAAGTTTAACTTTGTATACTACGCACAAAATCGAAAGGAAGTCTATGCCTTGTGGATAAAAGTTCTTGTCCTCTCAAAGATATTTCATTTGGCTCCCCGAAGATATCAAGCCTAAGGGTCACATCACTCGGAGACTACCGCAAAAGGTTACGGCCATTCCGGGATATAAAAGCCCAAGGGTACAAAGCCTATTTGGCGTTACCCGAACTAAAAGGCTACGGCCATTCCGGGATATAAAATCCCGAGGACACAAAGTCTATTCGGCGTTGCTCGAATTAAAAGGCTACGGCCATTCCGGTGTATAAAAGCCTGAGGGCACAAAGTCTAATTAGCATCGCCCGAACTAAAGGCTACAGCTATACTAAAACGGCTCGGAGACATCCGAAACCCGTAACAAAAGGTACCTTCGGCAAATTATAATCTAAGGAATTATAAGTACTTTTGGAAAAAAAATTCGATCATACCGGATCCCCACGATGCCTTAGAAAAAATGAAATCAAAGGCAGAACCTGCTCGAAACTTCGAACATGGCTATTTAATGCTAAGGCGTTTCAATCTTTGCAAAACATAAAAAGAAAGGCAAAGGAAAGACTCGAGAATTATCAAAGAGAAATAGAAAATTTGTATTTATGATGTATAATCTTTACAAAGGACAAACGACCTTGACAAAAAGTACTAAATACAAAAAGAAAAGAAGTAAAATCAAACAGAGGCACTTAAGCAGCCTGATCTTGGCCGGAGCCCGCCTCGTCACCGGGATTCCCGAGGTCTTCTCCACCCTCAGACCTTCTTGAGTCCTCAGAATCTTCCTTCTCGGGATAGGCCAGCTTCCTGACCTCGGCTTCGAGTACCTTGTCATTCTCAATCTTAGACGATAAATCAAAACCCCGATCGTGAACTTCCTAGAGGGCCTCCCTTTGGAATTGCCACTTCATATGCTCAACTATATTTTTTTACAAGGTCCTGAGCCGCCTCGGTATCAGCCTTGTACCGGTCCACCATTTCATCAACTTCATCTTTGACCATAATGACCTTTGACTTGGCCGTTTTAAGCTCCTTGCCCAGACTTTCTCGATCTGAGACAGCCGAACCTAATCGAGATTGAATCTCCTCAAACTTTTTGGTCTGAACCTCGGCCCTCTCCTTTGTCGCTCTAAGCTGGATTTCAGCCGAAGTTAGTTATGCCTGAGTAGCCTCTTTTTCCGAAGCCATACGATCCATTCTACCTCTCCATTCATCGGTCTCAGCTTTGACTATATCCATTTCAGCTCAGAGTTGGTCAATCCAATCGAGTTTTTGCTGGACCTGCAGATTTTTACCATCAGTCACCGAATCAAATTCATCGTCACTAACCTTAAAAACTTTTAACTGCTTGACCAAATCAGTATGTTCCTTTCGAGCAACTTCCAGCTCGGCACGGAGGTTCTTAGCCTCCCCTTCGAACTACTCGCTAAGAAGTTTAAAGACGTCTCTCTTCTTAGTGAGCTCTCGAACTTCAGCTTCTAGTTTTTTCAGCTCGTCCCGGTACCTTAAAAAAGTCTCGTGATGAAGCACCGAGGCCTATGAGCACGAAGAGAAACACTAAGTTATCTACGAAATAATCTAAGTGTAAATCAAAAAATCACTTAGGAAAGCATAAAGTTACCCGGTTCAGCGTCTGTTGTGTTTCGATGAAAAGGCAGGGTGCATCCACCACATTCATCTTGGTTTGATCATCTTCGGTCACCAGACACCGAAGATAACTAGCCACCCCCACGGGGGCGAAAAGAACCCGGGCGTCCTCCAGAAGGGAAATAACAATGGTACGTTTCCGATCGGGATATGCACTCGGAGCAGAAAATTTACTAACCAATTTCGGGCTCGAGAAGGGCCCGCATTCTTCCGGGGATTGGCTTTTCCTCGGTATCTCTAAGCCACCCAACCCGGTGGCATCCTCTGTGACCGTCGAATCCACGCCATCAAAAAAATCGAGGAAAAGGTCGTCTGCTCCATGCGCCCCTTCGATGGGGCGATCTTTTGTAGCTTGGGCCTCGTTGAACATCGACTATGTGAACGAGGGTGACTCGGAAATCTCTATCGGGCCAAGTGCTTCCTGCGGGGCTTTGCTCGCATCCCGGGAAGCTTCAGTTCCTGCCTCCTCCTCTGCCTCCCCGACTTGATGAAGATCGGTCTCGCCTCCTTCTGGTACGTAGGTCCCTTGCCCTTCGAGCCGCAGCAGCACGTTGATCATCATATTGAAGGATTCTCCATCCCCCTCGAACTCATCCCTCAATCGATAGAGTGAGTCCGGAGACAGTGCTCGAGCACTGGTGCTTTCCTTGGATTTTCGCACCAATCTCTTCTTTGGCTTGTTCTTCTCAGGGCCCGGAGAACTCGGAGCCTTTTTTATTTTCTTCTCTTTATCATGTCTCGAAGCAGGGGGCTCGATGAAGATATCGTCATTACCGGATGGAGGCCTCATCTCAACATCTTTTGATAAACCTGCAAAAAAGAAGTAAAACAAGTCAAAAATCGATAGTGCGAAAGGGAAATCAGATGTCACTTAACAAAAATCTCACCATGGTAACGGGCCTCCCATCGGCCCTTCAAAAGCTCGCCCCACGAACGCTCGGAATATGGCCTCTGTGTTACAATACCCTCGACCCACTCCTTGAGTCGGGGAACTGCATCAGGGATCCGAGCGACAGTTGCACCACCACAAAACACTAATGAGAAGAGAGGAAAAGGAAGAGAAATGAATAAAATCTTAAAAGTAAGATTATACTTACGTGACATGTTCCACTTCTCAAGAAATGATATATACTCGACTGGGATCAAATTCGAGGTCTTTACTCGGACGAATCGGCCTAACCAGCCTTAATCCCGATCTTCGTCGATGCTCGAGAACAGGGCCTTATTGGCCCGACGGGCAAGCTTGATCAATCCCCCTCGATAGAGTCGGGGACTATATAAGCGCATGAAATGGTCGATGGTGAAGGGATACCCGTCGATCTTGCTTACGAAGAAACAGAGGAGAATTACTATCCTCCAAAAAGAAGGGTGAATTTGACCGAGGGTCACTTCGTACCTCTTACAAAAGGCAATAATGATCGGGTCCAAGGGGCCCAGCATGAAGGGATAAGTGTAAACAGTTAAAGAACCCTCCATGTGGGTAGTAATAGCTTCCTCGGGCTTGGGGACCACTACGTGCTCATTACCACTACGTGCTCGGAGAGGACGTCCTCGGTGATCGAGCAGATATATCTCGAAACCAGCTCACACCGACCCGGTACCGAGGAGGTTTTCTCGATGTTGAAATCAGCACTGGTCAGGCACCCCATGGGGATGAACATTTTTAGAGGAGGTTCCGGTGTCGATTCCTCGGTAGCAGTAGACGCCAGTCGGTTGCGAGGCAGAAGGAGTTTTTTTTTTAGGAACGAATTTTGAAATCTTAGCCATTGCTTTTAAATTAGAAGAAAAGTGAAGAAAAGAAAGTTTGGATGAAGGAAAATGGGTGATTGGAAAATAAAAACTCTTATAGAAGATTCAGAAAACCAGAAGGAAAAAGATTGAGAGTGTTGAAATCTCTTAGGCACAAGGGCAAAAGGTTTGGGTGAAAAGTTTAAATGAAGAGTGTCACACCTCTTTTTTCCCACAACCCTTATTACGAGGTTGTTTAAAAGAATTTTTCTAATTGAAGTGACGTTTTGAAAAGGGATAATTTATTATCTGGAGTCGCCACTTGGAATTGAGTTTTGGTGTTCCAAGTCACCTTTTATCTTGAATCCCTTATCAAAAGGAAGGTTTGACTCCTAATTTATGGTCTACGAAAACAGAAGATTGAGTAAGGAATTCAGTTGACCGAGGGAAAGGTGTAAGGCACCTCTCGAGTCCCGTGGTTCTAGCATGGTCGCTTTATTGACTAGTGTAAGGCTTAAATCAATTGTTGGCTATTCTTGTATTTTTATTGGTTATGGCTTGTCTATTACCACTTTACTTAATTTATTATATTTTATTAATTGTTTGGACCCAGATGCGATACGCACACAAGGTATTTCTTTGAAGTTAGATGTTAAACCAAGGTACGGAATGTACACATGATTAAAACATAATTATTTTGAATTTAAAGGTATCAAGACGCGGGAATGTGCACATGATCCTTTTATTACTGAAGCATATCAATCCAAGGTTCGGGTATGAACACATAGGATAATATTTAAAGTATATCTAAAGTTTTTCTAGCATTTTAGAGTATCTCAATTATTTTGTCTCTTTTAGATTCGAGATATTTAATTGTATATCTTTTATTATTATTATTATTATTATTTATTACTTATCACAACTAATCTTGAATCAATTCTTAACTCATCTCACTCTCTCACAATTTTTTTCACTCTTTTTATTTCTTGCAACAGTTTTGAATTAATTTGTAACCCACATCTCTTCCTCACTTATCAATATTTGTTTTTTCAATTCTAACTAGCAAGCCATTACTTTATTTTTTGGGTTAATTATGAAATACCTTAATTAATTAAGAGCCTCCCCGTAGCAACTGCTAAACTCATAACAAAGTATAGGATGGAACGAAACAACCCAAACAATTAATTCACATAAACCATAATAAAAAACGTACAAATAAATATAGTAATTAAAACAAAGTTAAGAAGTAGTTATTTAAGAACAAGTCGCTCAATTCATAAATACAAAACAAATAACTTCATTTCTCAAATATCTTGACAAGAGTTACGTGAATTTTCCTAAACATATGTTTGACATAAAAGTAACTAAACTATGAAACTAAATAGAACAATTTGAATATCCATAAATCATAACAGTTAGTGACATAAATATTAAATATTACGTCAATCCCATTTCTGAAAGTTGACTCTACAAGAAAACTTTGAAAAAATAATTTTAAGGCCAATAAACTTTTAGTGAACCTAACAATTCCAAATACATTGCCAATCGTTATTTTTTTTTTTTTAAGATATAAGGTGTAAAAAATTGTAATGAGTTAGCTAGTCTATGAAAGAAAATATGGCTTTCATAGCTAGTCTATGCAAGAAAGCAGCGAACCGCAAACAGAAAAATTACGAGCAAAACTCTCCCCGATTAATCTCAAGGCAAGCGAAACTCGAAAGGAACTTTCACTAAAACTCAAACTCAGAGCTCCATCATGTCTTTAGATATCATTACTAACTCTATTTATGATTTTTTTTTTTTTCTTTTTTCCTACGATAGATGAAAGACTCAAATTAGCAAACTTTCTGTTAAACCTTTTCTCACCTCTCTTTCTTTCTTTCTTACCCAATTCCCTCTTTTCCTTTTTCTCGTTCTCCTCCTCCCTCTGTGTCCGTCAGTAGTTCTTTTATTTATACATTAATGTGTTTTTAACTATATGATGGATAATTGAATGGGAAATTATAGAGATCGTGTACTATGTGTGTGCATATATCGTGAGGGAGTGGAAGTAAATTGTGAGAGAGTCGTTTGTATAAAGTGGCGTGATGGAAAGGGAGTTGTTAGGGGATAATGATTGATAGTTTAGCACAGATTTTTATTTTAATATTATCTTATTACTTTTATTTATTTATTTATTTGAAAAAAGGTAAGGTAAAATACATAAATAAAAATGTTAACCCACTTCTTTTAGACAAAGAAAAAATATAAATAAACTAAACAAAATATTTACATATAATTTAAATAATACTAAAAATACCATAGCTTACTTATTAAAATACTAATTAAAGAAACTAAATATTTTTTTGTAAAATTTTCTTTTTCTCTTTACAAATAGAAATGGAATATATTCTATAAGTATGTGAATATATTTTTTTGTTGTAATAATTATTTTTTATAATTTCTTTATTTTCAAATAAAATCTATTAAGAGTAAGATAAAATTTTAAAATATTTAGATTAGACCTAAAAGATATATTTACACTAAAATAGTATTGAATTTGGGTGTGGTAAAAATTTAGTTGTTCACAGCATGCCCTTCTTTATTTGAAAACATGAAGAGTTTTCAGGTAAAGAAAATAAACAAAGTGACTGATTTTTTTACCTCACTATTATTTAAAAAGGAAAAGAAGATAAATGAAAAAGATGTGACCGAGCCTTGGTTTTTGGCATCCTACATATCCCGGGTTATAAGGGAATCAGGTCACGTGTAGTTCAAGTAAAAAGTGACTGATAGAGTATGCTTAGATGGAGAGTCAAGTGAAGTTCCGTCGAGGTTCCGATCCGCGGTTCCTACTATTACATAGAAAAGAAAATCACATACTCTTGAAATCTAAGAATTACAAAATTTCTATCTAAATTTCATCTGGAGTCTTGTCTTGATTCTTGACTTGCTTCTCCTATTGACTTTAGACTGAAAATTGATGCTCTCAATGCAACAGACTATGAAATATTCTCACATGCTTGTTTCTAGATCAGATGATGAGAAAATGGATCTTGACCCTATGTCTCTGCATGCATTATGTCAAAGCTGGTTCAGCTAGTATTTGAGATCAAACGTTCCACTTTCTCTGGCGAGAGCTAGAATCTTATTCTTGCACATCCAATCCATGCTTTGCAGAAAAACCTACAAGCCATCACAAATAAACAAAACGAACAAAATTATTCTGCCCCAATTTGCACTAGAAAATTTTTGTGAGTTATTGAAAACACAATAAATTATCTTTGCTATTACAGAATAAAGAATTGAAAAAGAAATGGGCTTTGCTTCTTCTTCTTTTTTTTAATAATAAGGGATGTCGTACCCTATGTTACCAAGAAAGAAGGCAACCAGGGGATGTAGTACCCTGTGTTGACAATAATATGGGGCTCGTGGCACTCTAGGATACTACTAGGGAATATCGTACCCTATGTTTACAACAAGAAATGCAACCAGGGGCTGTAGTATCTTGTGTTGGCAATAAGATGAGGCTCGAGGCACTCTGGGGTGCTACTAGAGAATGTCATACCCTATGTTTGCAACAAGAAATGTAACCAGGGGATGTAGTACCCTGTGTTGGCAATAAGGTGAGGCTCTTGGTACTCTAGGATGCTACTAGGGAATGTCATACCCTATGTTTGCAACAAGAAATGTAACCAGGGGGTATAGTACCCTATATTGGCAATAAGGTGAGGCTCTTGGCACTCTGGGATGCTACTAGGGAATGTAGTACCCTATTTTGGCAGAAAGTAATGCAATCAGGGGATGTAGTACCCTGTGTTGAAGATAGGGTATTGATTCCTTATAATGAAACTAAAATAACATGATTACATGTATATTGGGAAAAAATCAAGGATTTGAGAACTTCACTTGGTGGTGTTCGTCTTTTCACGTACTGTTTCCTAAAATTGTTATGTTCCTATTCTGAACAAAGAAAGATTCGTTAGTTTTAAAATGGTGGTCAGTTTATGGCCTTGATTTCTTGGGCGACTTGACCTTGCATCCATTACACTTGTTAGAAAAACTGACTCCGTTGATGATTGTACAAATTGCCGGGAGATTCTGTCTTTTCTTTCTGGAGATCTTCTTTCTCAATATCAAAACCTAACCATTTTGCGCCTATCACCATTTGTGTTCATGGTGCAAACAACCTTGCTCCCAAAATAACTTTTAACTAAGTAACTTTTGTTGACCCTTGAAACATTGTTCAATCCTTCAAGCCTTTTGTTCGTCAGGAAAAATCACAGATGGCTTTATGACTTTGCCTATATGGTTTATGCCCAGCAATCTTTTCTTTATATAATGGGGAAACTATAACCAATTTTGCGGCCGTTTCTTTGCTTTGCTTTGATAAAATTAGACTGAAAGGGACTCAAAAAAGTAATGCGAAAGAAAATAAGAAGGTGAACTAATAGGTATTACAACTTAATCAAGAAGTGTCCCTTTTAGAGGAAAAAATAAGAAAGAACTTATCTGGAGGAAATATGCTGATTTCAATGAACATGACATGCACTTTGGACTGGATGCCCGATTCATTTGAACCGTCTAATTCTCAAAATCTGTCGTAAACTTAACTTTGAAACTGAGTTCTTTGTCTTAACCATGCTTGTGTCGGGATGTACGAAGCCTTAAATCGATCAATGATGCCCTTTGTGGGTTTTCACCAATTGCCCTCTCTCATTTGCCTTTCTCTCAACTCACCATTACCTTATAGTTCCCGTGAAAGTTTTCACCAATAAAACTATCTCATTTATTTTTTCTCTCTTCAATGGCTGAGGCATTACCCGTAGTATACTGACCTAGCATTCTCGAAAGTTGATCAGAAGGTCTTAGCAGGGAAAGATAAAAAGAACTATTTAACTGAATTATGACTTTTGGAACCATTTTGATTGAACAACCATCGAAAATAAAATAAAATCATGCCCCAGATTATTTGAATACTAGGGAAATATGGATTTTTGTTTTGGTGTGACCGAACCCCGGAGTGAGGCTGCCTACGTATCCTTTCGGAATCAGGTCGGACGTAGTTCAATTAACATGAACTTGTTTTGATGATGATTTTTTTTGTTTTTGATTAAGTACATTGGTTCCAAAATTGGGGAAAACAAAGAAGTATAAACAAGGCTTCAAAGGGCTAACTAGGGTTGACCAGTGTTTGGGTAGAGAGAATGATAGCCTTTCGTCATCCCAACCTGAGAATGCTAAGTATAAAAATGCCCCAGCAAAGGCATGTCAGACATAGTATCTCTTGACCACGTCTGTGTTGACGGATATATCTGTCACTTTTCCTTCTATATCTACCAAGTGTAAAGCTCCTTTTGACAATACTTTTTTGATGAGGTAAGGACCTTGCCAGCTCAGGGAGAACTTTCCTTTTGCTTCCTCCTGGTGAGGAAATATACGTTTCAAAACAAGTTGTCCTACCTCGAATTATCTTGGGCGCACTTTTTTATTGTAAGCACGTGCCATTCTTTGTTGGTATAATAGACCGAAACAAACTGCCGAAACGCTTTTCATCAATTAAACTCAATTGTTCCAATCAGGACTTGACCCAGTCAGTATCCTTGATCCCTGCTTCAATAATGATTTGAAGAGAGGGAATCTCAACTTCAGCAGGTATGACCGCTTCAGTGCCATAAACTAATAAGTACAGCATTGCGCCAACTGATGTACGGACAGTTGTCCGGTATCCCAAAAGAGCAAAAGGCAGTTTCTCATGCCATTGTCTAGACCCTTGGACCATCTTCCTAAGAATCTTCTTGATGTTCTTATTCGCATCTTCAACAGCTCCATTAGCTTTGGGTCGGTAAGTAATAGAATTGCGATGCTCAATTTTAAATTGTTCACATACCTCCTTCATCAGATGACTATTCAAATTAGCAGCATTATCCGTGATAATGATTTTTGGAATACCGAAATGACAGATGATGTTGAAGTGAACAAATTCTACTACTGCTTTCTTGGTAACTGCTTTCAATGTAATAGCTTCCACCTATTTGGTGAAGTAATCAATTGCAACCAAGATAAATCTATGCCCATTTGAAGCTTTTGGCTCGATTGGGCCAATGACGTCTATTCCCCAAGAAACAAAAGGCCAAGGAGCCAATATAGGATACAACTCTGAAGGAGGCGAGTGAATCAAATCACTGTGAATCTGACACTGGTGGCACTTGCGAACAAAACGAAAGCAATCTCGTTCCATAGTAAGCCAATAATATCCTGCCCGAAGGATTTTCTTTGCTAGAACATATCCATTCATGTGCGGACCACAAACTCCCGAATGCACTTCATTCATAATCATTTCGGGTTCTTTGGCATCCACACATCTCAACAAATTCATATTCGGAGTTCTTTTGTATAGGATTTCCCCACTCAAAAAGAAATCATTAGAGAGTCGCCTAAAAGTTCTCTTTTGATCCCTATTAGCATGTTCCGGATATTCTCTTGTTTTCAGAAACTGTTTAATATCACGGTACCATGGTTCACTATCTGATTTTGCTTCAATTGTATTGTAATAACCATGTTGATCCCGAATTTGAATTTCTAATGGGTCAATGTGAGTATTACCCGGATATGGAAGCATTGAGGCCGGGATGGCCAAGGCATCACCTAATTCATTGTGAAACCTAGGAATGTACCTGAACTCGATGGACTTGAACCTTTTTCTAAGATCCTCCACACATTGTCTATATGGAATGAGCTTGATGTCTCGAGTTTCCCAATCACCTTGAGCCTGCCGAATAGGCAAATCTGAATCTCCCATCACTAATAGTTCATGCACATTTAGGTTTATTGACATGTTCAGACCCATGATGCAAGCTTCATATTCTGTCGTGTTGTTTGTACAGAAGAAACGAAGTTGCGTCGTGGCAGGGTAATGTTGCCTACTAGGTGATACAAGAATTGCCCCAATCCCTACGCCTTTGATGTTGACAGCCCCATCAAAGTATAGCTTCCAAATTTGACTGTCATCTTGGACTACTTCTTCAACTAAATTAACCTCTTCATCTGGGAAATATGTGTTCAAAGATTCATACTCATCATCAACCAGGTTTTCTACCAGATGAGCATCCAAAGCTTGTGCCTTCATGGCAGTGCGAGTGACATAAACAATATCAAATTCTGTGAGCAAGATTTGCCACTTTGCCAATCTGCCAGTTGACATCGGCTTCTGAAAGATGTACTTCAAGGGATCCATTCGGGATATGAGGTAAGTTGTATAGGCCAAAAGATAATGCCTAAGCTTTTGGGTAACCCAGGTTAAGGCGCAACGTGTCCTTTCCAAAAGAGTGTATTTGGCCTCATAAGTGGTGAACTTTTTGCTAAAATAATATATTGCTTGTTCCTTTTTGCTTGTGGCATCATGTTGACTCAGAACACAACCAAAGGAACTATCCATTACTAACAGATATAAAAACAGAGGCCTACCAAGTTCCGGCGGGACCAAAACATGGGGATTTGACAAATATTCCTTGATCTTATCAAAATCTTCTTGGCACTCATCTGTCCACTTGATAGCGACGTTCTTTTTCAACAACTTGAAAATGGGCTCACATGTGGTTGTAAGTTGCGCGATGAACCCGCTGATGTAGTTCAACCTCCCGAGTAAGCTCATGACTTATGTTTTGTTTTTCGGGGGAGGCAGCTCTCAAATGTCTTTATCTTGGAGGGATCTAACTCAATGCCTCTTCGACTAACTATAAAACCCAAAAGATTCCCAGAAGGAACTCCTGTAACGACCCGACCGGTCGTTTTGAGTATTATAACCCTGTTCCCCATTTTACTGCTCAATTTATGCCTTACAATTGATTTATGACTTATCGGGTTAGTTGGTTCGGGTCCAAAAGGATTTCGGAGTGAAATGAGACACTTAGTCTCATAATTGAAAACTTAAGTTGGAAAAGTTAACCGGATATTGACTTATGTGTAAACGACCTCGGAATTTAATTCTGATGATTCCAATAGCTCCGTATGGTGATTTTGTACTTAGGAGCATGTCCGAAAAATTATTTGGAAGTCCATAGTGGAATTAAGCTTGAAATGTCGAAAGTTTAATTTTTGGAAAGTTTGACCGGGGGATTGACTTTTTGATATCGAGGTCGGAATCCGATTATGGAAATTGGAATAGCTTCGTTATGTCATTTATGACTTGTGTGCAAAATTTGAAGTCATTCTGGATTGATTTGATGTATTTCGGCACAAGATATAGAATTTGAAAGTTCAAAGTTCATTAGGCTTGAATTGAGGTGCAATTCATGGTTTTAGCGTTGTTTGATGTGATTCGAGGCTTCGACTAAGTTCGTATGATGTTTTAGGACTTGTTGGTATATTTAGTTGAGGTCCCGAGGGGCTCGGGTGAGTTTCGGGGTAGTTTCGGACCATTTCTAGGCCATTTTTAATTGCTGGTTTCTGCCTATAGAGGTGTGCATCGCGATCGTGAAAATTTGGTCGCGTTCGCGAAGAGCAAACAACAGTTTGGGGCCTTGTGAATCGCGATCGCAGAAGCTCTTTTGCGATCGCGTAGAACAAAATCTCTGTTGCACTAACCCGACTTTGGAAGCTTATATCTCACAATCTATAAGGAATTTGGAGATGATCCAAAAATGAAAGTTGTAGCCCTTGCTGTCTAGTTTTCAGAAAGGTAAACCATTTGTCATTTGGAATTGTGAAAAAAAGTTATGGTAGATACATTATAGGTTGTATGATATAATGTATGGGAAGAATTTGGAAATCTCTGTTGCACAAGACTGACTTTGAAAACTTATATCTAGCAATCTATAAGGAATTGGGAGATGAGAAACAAATGAAAGTTATAGCCCTTGGTGTTTAGTTTTCAAAAAGTTAAACCATTTGCAATTTGGAATTTTATACAAAACGTTATGACCATTATACTAGAGGCTATCTGGAAAGGTTGGGGAGTTTATTCTTCACGATCGCGATTGGTTTTCCGCGATCGCGAAGAGCAATTTTGGGGCTGAAATATTTTGTGCTTTGTGATCGCGAAGCATTTTCTGCGATCGCGAAGAGTAAATACCTGGGCAGTAGCTATATTTCGAGGTTTCAGTCATTTTTAACATATTTGGAGCTATGGAGCTCGGATTGAAGCGATTCTTTAGGCGATTTTCACCATATGGATTGGGGTAAGTGTTCTATATCCGAAAGTGATTATACATCATGATTATATGGTTATATTCATCATTTATTTCGGATTTAAATGGAAGAAATCAAGATTTTTTCAAAATCTTCCAAAAACGAAAATTTAAGATTTGGAGGTCGAGTTGTTATCGGAATTTGATAAAATTGATATGGTTGAACTCGTATCGGAATGAGTGTTCGAATTTTATGAAAATTATGTCGGGTTCCGAGAGGCAAGCCCCGCGTTGACTTTTGTTGACTTTTTGGAATAAATTTTTAAGTTGAGTATTATTATCCGGAATTATTTTCGATGAATTTTAATGAAGTTATATAATTAATTTGGATAGATTTGAGCGGTTCGGAGGTCAATTCAAGCAAGAAGGCGATTTTGGAATAGTAGCATAACTTCAAAAAGGTAAGTATCTTGCCTAACTTCGAGTGGGGGAATTACCCCTTAGGCATCGAGTCTTATGTGCCATTTGTGAAATGTGAAAAATCGTGTACGCGAGATGACAAGTACATACTCGAGCTTATATGTGCAAAATATATTGGGTTTAAGTCTTGGACATATTGTGTAGTAAATTGGATAATTGTTGGCATTTATTTAATCATCTAGTTGCCATGCCTAAATCCTTGTTGGTTGAACTTGTTTTTATATGATAATTTGATGTGATTGTTATTTGAATATTTATGTAATTCCATGAGTTTGTTGGTTTGATATTTCTTGGAATTTAATCTCATTATGGATTTTTTCTCTGTAAATAATTAATTAAGCAAGCTTAAGAAGATGTGTTAATATAATTATCTAAATTTAGATAAATGAAGGCTTTGCTTTATGTTGAATAATTTCTATCTCGGTTGATTATTTTTGTGGTGATATACACATTGTGTGGAGCCTTCGACTATTTGTTGTGAAATTAATTGATTTGGTTGTATCTTTGGAACTTTGGTTGTGGCCACTGGGCAAATTGTGATATGAATTGATTTTATTATGTTGCCGTGATAATTTCTCGTGTAAATTATTGTATTGTGTGAGTTATTATTTTGGGTAGATAAGGGTGGCATTTCACTGTTGATATTATGTGGGTATAAGGGTGGCATTTCACTGTTGTTGTGTTTGTTAGAATATTATCTGGGCGGAGCGATAAGGGTGGCTATAGGAGCAATAAGGATGGCAATAGGAGCGATAAGGGTGGCTATTGATATTGTCTGGGCGGAGCGATAAGGGTGGCCATATGAGCGATAAGGGTGGATATTGTCAGGGGCGATATGTGATGATGTGGAGTTGTGGTGTTAGTGATTTTCATGTGATGTTGTGATTTTCTTGTGTTTATTTTTATACCTTGTGCAATTTTATTTGTTGTTGGTAAATTGATAACAATCTGATTTATGTTGAAATTGGGAGCCCGTGGCTATTGCCAGGCGGATTATAAAATAAAATGTGGGCACGAGGTGCCGTGAGTAAATAATGATATTTGGCACGTGAATTGTCCGTGCAGTTGTGATATGAAATGAGGGCACGAGGTGTCGGGGAAGCATGATGATTTAATTATAGGCACGAAGTGCCGTGGAAATATGAAAGTGCGCTGAGACCCGTGTTTATGAAAAATATGAAAATGGGTTGAGACCTGTAGTTGTATGATTATGAAACGAGATGTCACATGGTGACTTTTTAATTGAAAGAATTATATTCAAAATATTTATTTGGAAGGATTTTTATTTAGAAAGTATTACATGAAAGAATTGTATTTGAAAGATATTTATTTGAGGAAAATATATTTGAAGAGATTTATTGAAAGAATTATATTTGAAAGATAATTATTTGATAAAATTATAATTGAAAGAGAGTTATTTGGAAGAATTATATGTGAAAGACACTTATTTGAAGGACTTGATTTAATTGGGTGTAATTATATTTATTAATGGTGTTCTTGTTGTCTTGTTGTGCATATCACTGGTTGTTTTATGTTGCCCTTGTTGTTATCTGTTTCCTATTATTTTGTATGTTATATTGCACAGGCTATTAAACTAGTGAGTGTCTTGACTGTACCTCGTCTCTACTCCACTGAGGTTAGTCTTGATACTTACTGGGTACTGACCGTGGTGTACTCATACTACACTTCTGCACATTTTTGTGCAGAGCTAGGTATTGGAGATATCGAACTTGAGCAGAGCTAAAGCGGGATCGTAAGGATTCAAGGTAGAGCTGCTTGGTCGTCGCAGTCCCTTGGAGTCTTTTTATTTCATTGTACTGTTAATTTTTAATCAAACAGTATCGTATATTCGGTCCTCGTGATCATTCCATGTATTCAGTTAGAGTTCGTGACTCAGTACTACCAGTCTTGGGAGGTTGTATATTCATATTTGTTCCGCTGTCAGTTTTGATTATTTATTTAATTCAAAAAAAATGGCTTCAAAATGTAATTAAAATCGGCTTACCTAGTCTTAGAGACTAGGTGCCATCACGACACTTGTGGCGGGATTTTGGGTCGTGACAACTCCAAATGCACATTTGGCTGGATTGAGTTTGAGATTGTACCTTTGTAGCCTTTCAAAGAACTTTTTCAAGTCTTGCACATGGTCATCTTGTGTTCTGGACTTAATGATCAAATCATCAACATACACTTCAATCTCTTTGTGCATCATATCATGGAAAATGGTAGTCATGGCTCTCATGTAAGTTGCCCCTGCATTCTTCAAACCAAATGGCATGACCCTATAACAATAAGTTCCTCATAGAGTGGTGAAGGCTGTCTTTTCTGCATCTTCTTCATCCATCAGAATTTGGTGATACCCGGCATAATAATCCACAAAAGATTGGATCTCATGTTTAGCACAATTGTCAACAAGGATATGAATGTTGGGTAAGGGAAAGTTGTCCTTTGGACTTGCTTTGTTTAAATCTCTGTAGTCAACACAAAATCTGATTTTCCCATCCTTCTTTGGCACTGGCACAACATTTGCTAACCATGTGGTACATCGGATGACCCTGATCACATTTGCACTTAGTTGCTTCGTGATTTCCTCTTTAATCTTATCACTCATGTCTGTCTTAAACTTCCTTTATTTTTGTTGGATTGGTGGAAAATTAGGGTATGTGTGAAGCTTATGAACCACATAATCGGCACTCAAACCCGGCATGTCATCATAAAACCAAGCAAATACATATCTGTACTCGAACAAAATTTGAATTATGGCATCTCTCGTCTTTTGTTCAGTATAATTGCTTATTTTTATTTCTCTGGTTTCTTCAGGACTTCCCAGGTTAATTGCCTCAGTTTCATTTAAGTTAGGCTTAGGCTTGTTCTCAAATTGATCCAATTCCCTTTTTATCTCCTTAAAAGCCTCATCTTCATCATACTTAACTTCTTGATTCATTATTTCGAGATTAGACAGCTTTTTAAGATCTGAGCATGAATTCCGCATGCATGTCATGTTTTAAAGCCAGTGTTAACAAAACTGAAAATGATAAGAAATTAACAAAAATTAGGGAAAGGAAAAGACATAATTTTACTATGAAACTGGAACTTCATTTCATTGAATTTGAAAGGATAGAAGGGTTAACATCAAAGCAAAGCAATCAAACTAAAATATCTGGATTACAACCCTTAAAATAATCCAAATACAGAAAAAGCAACAAAACAGACTACCAAGACTCCTTCGTGATGGGAAGAAGAGTTGCTTCCCAGTTATTGAGCGAGGTATCTGGACCAATCAACTGAACACTTGCACGGCTAGGGCCCTCACCAACTTGAACCATATTGATCTCATAGAACATCTCCTTGAGACCCTGGCAAACTTCATCAATGTCATCCTGAGTAGAGGGATTTTGGACTTCTTCAAATTGTGGCTTGACAAAAGAGTAGGCAATGTGAGGGATTAGTTTGGAAAAATTCCAACCATTCTTTTTGCGGGCCTTGGCTCTGTCTATGTCAGCTGATGTTGGTTTAAAACCCAAGCGAAAGGTATCTTTCTTCGAAAAAGGAGCAATAGGGTTCATAATTCCCTGCAGAGAGGATCCTAATCCTTTTCCTGGTTCATAGTCGTTCCTCAACATCAGCGCAGCTACCATCATGGATGTGGCTGAAAGACGAGGATGCATAATTGGTTTTCCTTCTTCCACTTGGTCAACCTCAATCACCTCAAAAGCTTGATATATGATGGATTCACACCCTTCCTTGGCCTCGATACATGGAAGGGACGGGTCTTTATAGACGGATGAGTCGTCCTCCCCATGAACAACAATTTCTTTCCTGTCATACTCGAATTTGACCATTTGATGTAGGGTGGATGGTACAGCTCTGACCATATAGATCCACGGCCTTCCCAGAAGAAAATTATAGGAAGTCTCCATATCCCAACACTTGAAAGACAATGTTAAAATCAACTGGGCCGATTGTCATGGTGAGTTCGATTTCCCCAATAGTGTCTCTTCTTGAACCATCAAAAGCTCTGATGCTGACATTACTAGTTCGAATTCTGTTAGTGTCAATGTTCAGCAGTTGTAGAGTAGAAAGAGGGTATACATCTACACTTGAGCCTCCATCAATCATGACTCATTTTACGTAGTGCCCTTCATATTTGACCATAAGATGCAAAGCTCTATTGTGCCCAACTCCTTCCTCAGGCAAATCATTATCGCTGAAAGTAATTCTATTTACTTCAAAGAATCTTTCAGCCATTTTTTTCTAGCTGATTCACCATTGTCTTTTCTGAGACATATGCCTCGTTCAGAGTTTTGATCAATACATAGCGATGATCTTCCGAGTGCAAAAACAGAGATAACAAAGATATCTGAGCAGGGGTTTTCCTTAGTTGGTCAATGATTGAGTAATCTTGCATTTTCATCTTCTTAAGGAATTCCTCCGCTTCTTTTTCTACAACGGGTTCTTTCACTAGCAAGTGACTTTCCCTGGCTTGCTTAGCTTTTCTCAATTCCTCTGGTGAGTAGCACCTTCCAGAGCGGGTCAAGCCCCCCATTTCATATGTTTCTTCAACTATCTCTTTTCCTCTGTATGTCATGACAGTCTTGTTATAATTCCAGGGAATAGCTTTCGTGTTTGTCACTGGGAGTTGTGCAACAGGTCGGATCACGACAGGCTCTATTATATTTCTCAAACCATTATTCGGAACGATCTTTTGAATGCCCCCAGGGATGTAAAGTTTGGGCCCACCCAATTGAACCTCAACTCTTTTTGTGCTTCCAGGGATATAGAGAATCGATTTTCCCAAACCTGCCAAGTTCAAGCTAGAACTCGCACCTTTCACAATCAACGGTGCCAATTGCGGTGGGCTTACTATCACTTTTGGTTCTTTCCCTATGGTTCCAACAACCATCTCTGTCTTGCCAGACTGCTTATAATCCCGATCATCACAAATCATCCCAATAAAATGTGTATTATTATGAGTTGGGAGTGGATTGTTTGTGATATTAGGAGTATCCTCATTGTTTGTCACCACAATTGCATTTGCTTCAATCAAATCTTCAATGGCTTTCTTTAACGTCCAACAATTTTCGGTACTATGACCTTGGGTGTTAGAGTGATTCTCACATTTTGCATTTGAGTCAAAACCTTTCGAATTTGGATTCACATAACGCGGCATGATAGGTTCAATCAACCGCAACTGCATCAATTTTTGAAATAGGCTTGTATATGATTCTCCAATTAGGGTGAACTCTTTCTTTGGCTCCTGTTCTCTCATATATTCCTTTCGGGTACGAGGATTATATGGCGCCTAAAAATTCGATCGGATTTGATGGGAGCCTTGTGGAATCGGTGCCCGCCATTGTTGGTGATTGGGAGGCCTAGCATAAGCCTGAGCATTAAACACTGTGTATTGTTGTGAGGGAACGGAGTATCGGGGACCCTGAGGTGGATAGTAATGTTGAGGAGAATTGGATTGTCCTTGTTGGAATTGCACATAAGAAGGAACTATTCCTCTTTGAACTCCCCCGAACCCAGATGCCATCATGGATCCTTCCTCTTTCTTTTTTCGATTTCTGAAACTGCCTGACCCGCTTTGAATTGCTTGTGTAGTTGCCTTAAGAGCTGCCTGACTCACAATTTTGCCCGACTTCATACCATTCTCAACTATTTCACCAATCTTAATCGCCTCAGCGAAGGGTTTACCAATGGCGGCCAACATGTAATGGAGGTAATCAGGATCCCGAGATTGGAGAAAATAGTCAATCATTTCTGCCTCTTTCATTGGTGGTTTGACCCTAGCAGCCTGCTCTCTCCACTTGATTGCATATTCTCTGAAGCTTTCTGTTGGTTTCTTCTTTATGTTGATGAGAGGAAAGGTCTGGCACTATATCAATATTGTACTGAAACTGTTGGACAAAATCTTGAGTCATGTCGTTCCAAACATGCCAGTGAAAGATGTCTTGATCTATGAGCCATTTTGAAGCAATTCCTGTTAAACTTTCCCCAAAATAAGCGATGAGTAATTATTCTTTGCCTCCTGCTCCCCTCAATTGGTTACAATACCTCTTTAAATGGGCAACGGGATCACCATGCCCATCATACTTGTCAAATTTAGGGGTCTTGAAGCCGGATGGCAAATGAACATGGGAGAACATGCATAGATCATTAAACGAAACACTCTTGTGGCCTACCAAACCCTGTATGTTTCTCATGGTTTGTTCCAAGATCTTTATTTTTCTGGTCATTTCCTCTTGTTCCATATTCTTGTCGGGCTTTTCGATCTCAATTGGGAACATGTTCTGAGGAGTATGCTTGTATGAATCTGGAACCTTGAAAGTCAGTTCTGGAGAGTAATGTTGGGCATCATGAGCATTCAGTTGTGGATCATTGTTGAGCTTTTGAGCGAGAGGCGGTTGAGGAACAGTGAAAGTATGGACAATGGGTACAGTAGGTGGGTCATTTCTGAGGGGTACGGTTGGAGGATGTGGAATGGAGGTACTGGGGATAGTGGGAAGGTTAATGCTCGGACTGAATCCAGGTTGGTACAATAGGTTACTTGTTATGGAGATGGGCACTTGATTTACAACTGACACATTATGAAGATTATCCGAAGGCCCTATGGGTAGTGGGGGCGGTGCATGTCTATTTACCCAAGCTTAGTATATCTCTGCCAATTGTTGTTTCAACACTCTTACTTCTTCAACCAGTCCAGTACCTTATTCGATCAATTGTCCATGGACATCATCATTATTTGACTCATTCTCACTGTTGTTTGACATTCTACTTTTTTCTTTTGATCTCGTGTTGTAAGGGTGAGTCGCCAGTTTAAACCACAAACCAACCTCCTCTGTTTAACTTTATCTTTAAAATGACAAACAACAAACGTGTTAGAGTTACACATTTTGCAGATATTAATCACACATTGTATGTCATGCACCTAATGCCATTTTCATTTCTAAAATGAGCTTGGAAGGCTTCCTATTTCATCCCGGCTTATTGGTTTATTTCCTCATGAATTTAACTCTCTTTTTTTCTTCCCTTTTTTTTTGTCTCAATTGTTTTTCTTTCTTTTTTTTTTAAGATTAATTTTGGCTATGATCGCATTCGATGAGGATTGCCTACGTATCATGACGCCGCATGAATCAGACCATTACGTAGTTCAGGGGGGAAATAATAACAATTTAGATAATGATTATTTTTTAATATAAAAATAAAATAAAACAAACTAAAATGTTTTTCATTCATTTTCAATCAAAAAATTTTATATACAATGAGAGAAAAGGAAATATATAAAAGCTGACTCTACTGACTCTAAAGACATAAACATGACTGGAATGAAACAAACTTTGATAAGAATAAAAGACTCCAAATATAAAATAAAAAATGCAACAAACGAAAATGAAACTAAAAGCTAATTGACTATACTAAAACTGTAATCCTCAATGGTCTTCTTGCTTAAACTGATATCATCAATGATCTGCATCTCTTGGCCTCCACTCTCCCCCCAAAGTCTCGTACAAATTCTGAAACACCGTCGACAACTGTGGAACGAGGGCACGTGCCTGTTGACCAACTTTCTCATTGTTTAGATGACGATGATCATCATGAACATATGTTACTTTCTCTGCCAATCAAAGTACTTGCTCTCTGGCTTGCCCTATATTCACGTGACAATTCTGCAACCACATCTGGGTAGTGTTGAGGGCGTGTCCCATCTGAGCCTCCCGTCTCTCATACTCTTCAATACGATAGTTTAGCACACCTCTCTCTATCATCTACTGACGCCGCTCTGCCTCAAAATCTGCATGTTGATGATCCTTCTTCTGCCTTTTTATTTCTTCTAATTGTGCATGAAGCTGACCCTTTGAGCGTATCCAATGGGCTCTTTCTCTTTCACACTGCTCTTTCTGCTGATCAAACTCCAATTGTTGCTGGTGCGCATCCTCTTCAATGATACTCAAGTCTTCTTGCAACTTATGTATTTCAACATTTTTGTTTGCCTCAACTCTTCTGACTAAACCAATCGTGTTTGCCAGTTCTTCTTCTAAGCGGGCTGTCTCATTTTTAGCGTGCTTTAGATCTTTATCCATGACCCGTAAGGCAGATTGATAATCTTTCTCAATATTTAAATGAATCTGAGCGACTCCGGCTTGTTGTTGGGCTTGTTGTTTGGTTATGGTCATCTGAGCATGCTCCAATTCCTCTTTCAACCGTTCTATAGTTCTTTGATCATTTCTCCTCCTGTTCGACCCCTCAGGCATATCTCTAAAGGACGAAGGATCATAAAACCAGGTAATATATTTAGGGATCACCTCTCCACGATCTCGGTCTTCTACCATCTCATTCAACTCCGAGACCTTACTTGCATACCAAATTTTCATAATTTTTTCTTCGTCATGAGGCTGATCTTTACCAAAATCATAATAGAACTTGCTCATATCTCGTGTTGGTGGCACCTCCTGTAGTCGTGCAAATTGGCGCATTAGCCGAAGTGGAGAATAGGGTTAAACACTATCCAATCCTATGAGTACCAAATAAGAATGGTATGCACACTCACAAATGACTTCTTTAGAGGAAAACCAATCGTAGTTCCATGTGATCTGTTTGGCAGACAAAGTAAGAAGTAGTTCTTTCCAGGCGTCAATCCCTTCTCGTAAGTCACATTCGTCAATTCTTTTCTGGTGATCATAAGTATGATTGGGCCATAGCTCCCTAAAATCAGTGATCGTAGGATGACAATAAAAATGCTCCAAAACCCATATCTGTAACAAAATGTTGCAGCCATCAAAGTTTCGCACGCCCAATTTATATCTAGTTAAAGCACGAAAAATAAAAGAAAGAATCATAGGGACTAAAGTATAATCATCCCCTTCTAAGGTCAGAGCCTCAACAACACCTGCCAAGTGGATGTCAATACGTCCTTCCCTTTCCGAAAAAACTACACGCACCAGAAAAGCAACCATAAATGCAAACCTTCTATGAACCTTCCATGTTTCCTTATTTTTCTTTGATTTCAATTTTTCCATATTTCTTTTGAAATTGCATTCTAGGTTATACAAGTGAAACAAAAATCCCAACTTAATCCACTTGCCTCTTAAACCTTTAAATTGTCCGTAATTTATGTTCAAGAGCTTCAAAAACTTACCCTCATTCACATTTTTTGGTACTATGGGCCTTTGGCGGTGAAGATTGCAGCCCCACCCCTGGAAATGGGCGATTTCCTCCAAGGTCGGAGTCATTTCACAGTTGGTAAAACAGAACACATTATTTTCAGGATCCCAGTGCGGAATCAAAGCTTCGATCACATCCCTCCTAGGCTTGATCGTCATCATGTGAACCAAATGTCCCAAGTAGTTCTTTATTTGGTTTCGCTCATATTCCTTAAAATCTCTCCACCAATCCCACAACAATTGTGGTATCTGATCGACAATCAGAAAATCCGGTATCCCTTCTGATCTGAGCCTCTTTTCAGACTTACCTCTTTCTCCACTCATAGTGTACCTGTTTACCCAAACACGGGGTTAGACTTTAATCAAATATATTATTGACACAAAAAATCAGATTTTTCGGGTTTTGACTCTATAAAAATAAAAAATAAAAATCAAATTGTGGGACTAAAAAAAAGGTTAAATTAGTAAAATAATCATGAAATTAAAAAAAGGCTCAAAATGACTATTTTTGGTAAAAACAAGTGAACATAAAAATAAAAAATAAACTGGCCTCCCATTTCGTATTTTCGAGGAAGGTTTCAAGGCTATTTCAACAAAAGGACCGGACGCAAGGGCAAAACTGATTAAAAGAGATAAAACTCACAAAGTGACTATATTATTATTATTATTATTATTATTATTATTATTATTATTATTATTATTATTATTATTATTATTATTATTTTTAAAAAAATAGTCCATAGACACCATTTTTTTGTTTTTCTTTTAAATATTTTTAAATGGGGTTGAACCTGATGAAGGTTGCCTACGTATCTCACATCCGGTAAGAATCAAACCCGCTTAGTTCGATTTAAATAAATAAAAAAACTATTTTGAAAATTATGATTTTACACATTAGAACCCTTCAAAATTTTATTTTAAAAAATGAGTACTTTATGAAAATTTTGAGGAAATTTTCTCTTTCTCTCTCCCCTGTTCAATCAATCTATCCTAAAGCCGGTTAACATTTGAGTAAAGCCTACCAAATAGTATTACATATAGCACAGAAAAATGAACATGTTGGTCTAAAAAATTGGTACTTGTCCTAGAAGGGCCCGGCCCCCGTGCCGAGTCCCACTAAGTCCAACACATGATGCAAATAAAACGTAGCCTACTAGGGATAACCGTTGCTTGTGGCTTGTTCTTCTAAGTTTTCAAATCCTAAAGGAGATGATATCTAGACCTAACTTACCGGGGCGGACAATCCGAGCCGAGGAGCGTCAAGCGTCACCAGTAGTAGAACAACACTGGCTAGCTAACGGCTCTCCCACCTAAACATGTGTGACTAAATCCTTCACCAGAAGCTAGTAGGCTAACTGACTTTATCTCAAGAAAGAAATTTTGTGATGCTGGTAGGCAAACACAACATAACTACCTATCAGAAGACTCAGAGGGGTGCGATAGAGGATACAGTTTATATCACAGTTCAAATAAATGTTAAAGCGGTAAATAAGCGACAAATAACACATTAGGCTTCCAAACATAATAATATCCAAAACATGATAAAAGCCAAACAAGAATCAATATACAAAGCTCGAATTCTTATTAGTATATCCACTAGAGTCGCCAGAGCTGTCACATCTCTTTTTTCCCTTAACCCTTATTACGAGGTTGAGTCAGAAGAGTTTTTCAATTGAAGTGACGTTTTGAAAAGAGATTATTTATTATCTGGAGTCGCCACTTGAAATTGAGTTTTGATGTTCCAGGTCATCTTTTATCTTGAATCCCTTATCAAAAGTAAGGTTTGACTCCTAATTTATGGTCTACAAAAATAGAAGACTGAGTAAGAAATTCTGTTGACCGAGAGAAAGGTGTAAGGCACCCCTCAAGTCCCGTGGTTCTAGCACGGTCGCTTTATTGACTAATATAAAGCTTAAATCAATTTTTGGCTATTCTTGTATTTTTATTGGTTATGGCTTGTCTATTACCACTTCACTTAATTTATTATATTTTATTAATTGTTTGGACCTAGATACGATATACACACAAGGTAATTCTTTAAAGTTAGATGTTAATCTAAGGTACGGAATGTACACATGGTTAAAACATAATTATTTTGAATTTAAAGGTATCAAGACGCGAGAATGTGCACATGATCTTTTTATTACTTAAGCATATCAATCCAAGGTTCAGATATGAACACATGGGCTAATATTTAAAGTCCATCTAAAGTTTTTCTAGCGTTTTAGAGTATCTCAATTATTTTGTCTCTTTTAGATTCAAGATATTTAATTGTATATCTTATATTATTATTATTACTTAATTATCACAACTAATCTTGAATCAGTTCCTAACACATCTCACTCCCTCACAATGTTTTTTCACTCTTTTTATTTCTTGCAACGATTTTGAATTAATTCGTAACCCGCATCTCTTCCTCACTTATCAATATTTGTTTTTTCAATTCTAACTGGCAAGCCATTACTTTATTTTTTGGGTTAACTATGAAATACTTTAATTAATTAAGAGGCTCCCCGTAGCACCTGCTAAACTCATAACAAAGTATAGGATGGAACGAAATAACTCAAACAATTAATTCACGTGAACCATAACAGAAAACGTACAAATAAATATAGTAATTAAAACAAAAGTTAAGAAGTAGTTATTTAAGAACAAGTCGCTCAATTCAGAAATACAAAACAAATAACTTCATTTATCAAATATCTTGACAATAGTTACGTGAATTTTCCTAAACATATGCACATGACATAAAAGTAACTAAACTATGAAAATAAATAGAACAATTTGAATATCCATAAATCATAACAGTTAGTGACATAAAAATTAAATATTACGTCAATCCCATTTCTGAAAGTTGACTCTACAAGAAAACTTTGAAAAAATAATTTTAAGGCCAATAAACTTTTAGTGAACCTAGCAATTCCAAATACATTGCCAATCGTTATTTTTTTTTAGATATAAGGTGTAAAAAAATGTAATGAGTTAGCTAGTCTATGAAAGAAAATATGGCGGAGACACTGCCCAAGTATCCGCTAATCCAAAGAAACCAATCGATGTCCAGCCTCATAAACTTTCCTTCAAACTCAAATATCACGAATGGAACTAACCAAATACTTTTATTATTATTTAAAGGTTCTGCAATATACCACATAATTTAAGCCAACATCAAATAGTCTTATAAATCACTTAGACACATGAACTTTCTTCATTAAGACAAATATCTAAAGATTTAAACTAGGGATACTATTAAAGTTTAAAATCAGTACTTTTTTTTTACATCCCAATAAACATGTAAACCATTATAAAGAAGAAGATTCCACTCCAAGATAAAAGAGTACAGAAAAGAAAAAAAAGAAGAATTAAACTTGAATTAAACTAATCTTCATATGTTCCATCATACATAACAATAATAAAATTTTAGTAAGGATGCTGACCTTTAAAGCAAGTTTTTTCCTTAATAATAAAAAAACTCGATGAATATAATAATATCCAATGTCGAATTTGAACAGCAACAGCGAACCGCGAACAGAAAAATTACGAGCAAAACTCTCCCCGGTTAATCTCAAGGCAAGCGGAACTCGAAAGAAACTTTCACTAAAACTCAAACCCAGAGCTCCATCATGTCTTCAGATATCATTACTAACTCTATTTATGATTTTTTTTCTTTTTTCCTACGACTGATGAAAGACTCAAATTAGCAAACTTTCTCTTAAACATTTTCTCACCTCTCTTTCTTTCTTTCTTACCCAATTCCCTCTTTTCCTTTTTCTCGTTCTCCTCCTCCCTCTGTGTCCGTCAGTAGTCCTTTTATTTATACATTAATGTGTTTTTAACTATGTGATGGATAATTGAATGGGGAATTATGAAGATCGTGTACTATGTGTGTGCATATGACGTGAGGGAGTAGAAGTAAATTGTGAGAGAGTCGTTTGTATAAAGTGACGTGATGGAAAGGGAGTTGTTAGGGGATAATGGTTGATAGTTTAGCACAAATTTTTATTTTAATATTATCTTATTACTTTTATTTATTTATTTATTTGAAAAAAGGTAAGGTAAAATACATAAATAAAAATGTTAACCCACTTCTTTTAGACAAAGAAAAAATATAAATAAACTAAACAAAATATTTACATATAATTTAAATAATACTAAAAATACCATAGCTTACTTATTAAAATACTAATTAAAGAAACTAAATATTTTTTTGTAAAATTTTCTTTTTCTCTTTACAAATAGAAATGAAATATATTCTATAAGTATGTGAATATATTTTTTTGTTGTAATAATTATTTTTTTTAAATTTTTTTTTCAAATAAAATCTATTAAGAGTAAGATAAAATTTTAAAATATTTAGATTAGACCTAAAAGATATATTTACACTAAAATAGTATTGAATTTGGGTGTTATAAAAAATTAGTTGTTCACAAAGAGATGAGGGGGTATTTTTAGTTTTCCAAACGACGGTTCGCATCTGGGAATGGCCGACCAGCAACTAACAAGCATTTAATACCTTAAAAACTGGACCGACGGGACGTTTCAACTATTCTTGTCGCTTACGTCATGATTTTTGTCGCTTATGTCATGATTTATCGAAGTGAGAATGAAGAGCTCATATCGTTTCTCGTCATTTTACTCTCCGAAAAAATGAGGAGACTATCTGTATACGGGTAAAATCGAACTCGGAATTTGACCGAGCATCCAACACAATAGGCCGGGATCGAGAAATGATGATAAAATCCCAGAGATCGACTTATGCCTTGCCGAATTAGCCACCGGAACCACCAGACTGGCCTTCGAGTTTACCGAGGTCATAACCGGTCCCGGTTATAACGATCTCAAGGAAAATATTGTTAACTTATCCGACAAGAGTTCGAAATTCCCGCAATTAACCAGACATTACGGCGGAAATTACGGAACATACCAAAAAAGGGGGACCTACAGTCAGCAAATCAATGACTTTTTACCTTTTATAGAACAATAGAATAATACCCTAAAAGTAGAACTCCTCTTATATATAAAGGGGGCCTAACAATTCATGAGGGGCATTGTAACATACACTCATAAGCAATATATTACCGCTATTCTTTAAGTTCTTATTCTTTGGTGTCTTGGTGTCGATTAGAGTACATTCAGCTCGAGGGTGACTAGCTTTCCTAGGCTGAAATTATCCAATTCGTGTGGTCTGCGGTTAATTTATCATTATTTATTTCAATTGCTATCAAATTTATCGTTCGGTATCAAATTAATCTGCATATCCTTTAAACCACTAATAAATTTAATTGTTATCCGATTTTGAGGGTAAACACATATCAACCGCACAGAAATAACCCCCGTGCCAAACATAACCCTAAGGCCCCAATCCTCACACATATAACGGATAAAGAAACTCAGGTAGGAAGACCATAACATGTATAAATGAGTGTTCATCATACTACGATCAATTAAGTATGAAAGCATTCTGAAATTAACACATTACATCCTTTTTAAGATGTCATATGTTCTAACATGATTTCTAGCACAGTTAATTAAGTTTATTAGTCATAGAATTAAATAAAGCATAAGTCAAAGAATTACCAAGTTTATCAAAGAAAGCATAAAATTCTCCCTCCCGAGCATGAAAAACCCTGGCATATGTATATACGCTCATCACCTCGTATATGCATCGCCCCCCGCCCCCATGTAGCAAACAATATTATTTAGTAAGAAAAATTTTCTCAACAAAGTTAGGCAAGACACTTACCTCAAATAAGCCAAATCGATACACTGGAAGCGTCATCCCGCACAAATCGACCTCCGAACGGCTCGAAACTAGCCAAAAGTAACTCAAAATCATCAAATAATGCCATAGGAAGCAAACCCAAACAATAAAGGTCGAATCTTTAATCAAATACTCAAAGTCAACTAAAAGGTCAACCCCGAATTCGCACCCCGGAACCCTCCAAAACTCACAAATTCCGAAAATCTATTCAATTACGAGTCCAACCATACTAATTTTACTCAAGTCCGACTCTGAATCGATGTTCAAAAACCAATAGATTCATCAATCAAATGCCAAAATTGAAGATAGAATAATGAAATATAATCAAATCAGAGTATAAAATACTTACCCCAATCCATCTGGTGAAATTCCTCTCCAAAATCGCCCAAATCCGAGCTTCATAATTCAAAATTTGATAAAATGACCAAAACCTTCGAAATAAAGTATTTTAAAATCACTGAACACGGGTACCCTTCACGAACGCGGAAGAAACATCGTGTTCACAATGCACAAACTACATTGCCCCAATTAACACTACGCATTTGCGGAATAGACCTCGTGAATACGAAGAACACGACTACCAGACCATCGCGAACACAGAGACACCAGCGCGAACGCGAAGAGAAATCCATCATCACCTGCCTAGCCCAGCTCACACTACATGAATGCGAAGGAAGGGACGCGAACACGGTGAAGATCACCACTAACACTTCACGAACACAAATATAGGGATGCGAACTCAAAGAAGAAAAGAAGCACCAGAAACCAGCAGAAATCAGCAGAACTAACATGGCCTAAAATGGTCCGAAACCCGTTCGAAACTCACCCGAGTCCCTCGGGACCCCGTCCGAACATATCAACAAGTCCCAAAATATAACACCGACCTACTCGAGGCCTCAAATCACACATAACAACATCAAAATCATGAATTATACCTCAAATTAAACTTAATGAACGTTTGAACTTTCGACTTCCAAAACTCATGCCGAACCTTATCAAATCAACTCGGAATGACCTCAAATTTTGCACACAAGTTCAAATAACATAACGAACCTAGTTTAACTCCCGAAACAACAATCCGGGCCCGTTATTATGAGAGTTAACTCTCGGTCAAACTTATGAACTTTCCAAACTTTTAAATTGACAATCTTTGCCAATTAGAGCCAAAACCTTCTAGGAACATCCAAATGCAAATTCGAACATACACCCAAGCCCAAAATCATCAACCAGACCTGCCAGAACCATAAAAACTATGATGCAAGGTCAAATACGTCAAAAGTCAAACTTGGTCAACTCTTCCAACTTCAAGCTTCTCAAATGAGAATCATCCTTCCAAATCAATCATGAACCACTCAAAAAGTAAAACCGACGATACACACAAGTCATAATATACCATATGAAACTACTCATGACCTCAAACTGCCGAGTTGAATGCAAATCCTCAAAACGATCGGTCGGATCGTTATAGCTTTGGTGAGGGGCATTTTTGTTAGGCACTCGTACATTGTTGAGTGATTGTGTGTGTGATGGTGAGGGAAATTTGAGCCAGGCACCTTGAGCGTGCTGAGAGTTAGTGTACTTGATTATTTCACTGTGATGATATTGAATTGACATGTATATTTGACATATAGGCATATAGATATACTTTTCTCATGCTAGCTGATAAATATAATGTTTTATCAATGTTGAGATTTAACTGTTATACTTGAAAAGCATGTCTAAATTCCTGTAATGTGAACGAGCTAAATATGATATCATTGAGTTATTTACTTATATTGTTTCCTTTATCTCCTAAGTTGTTACTGGCTATTGGTATTGTTTACTAATTTTTTCTTTTGAGCTCGTTACTGCTTTCAGCCTAAGGTATGTTTATTACTTATTGATTACATGGGGTCGATTGTACTCATACTATACTCTGCACTTCATGTGCAGATCTACATACTTTCGAACGTGGTGATTGCTAGAGCTGTGTTGGTGTTAGCATTTTGAGAGACTACGAGGTAGCTGTTATGTCGTCCGCAGACCTTGAAGTTCTCTTTCATTTATTTTCGTTTTTATTGTTCTATTGTTCAGGCAATTGTATATGAGGATTTGACATTGTATTTTGATATTCAGTAATGCTCATGTACTCGTTGTCACCAGATCTTTCGTATGGTCGTAGTAGTATTATCGTTGTTTACTTAGTTATTTCATGACATTTCGCTGTTGAGTTTATTAAATTAAGTTTTATTGAATTCGCTGTCATTGTAAAATTGTTGGCTTGCCTAGCAAGTAGTGTTAGGCATTGTCGCGACTCAGTGGGAGTTGGATCGTGACAAAATGTAGAAGGATAAGACTTACTCAAATTTGAGATAAAACATAAAGTGGTAGTAAGAAATTTGTTAAAACAATACGATCTAATGTACTCAAACAAATCATATTACAGCGTGATATGTTTAGTATTCTTTAATATTGACAAGAGAATAAATTGCAAGTACTAGAATCAGGGGGTTAAATTATTACAGATATAGAAAAAGAAAATATGTTATCCACTACGAGATATGAAAAATAATTTCATGTCATACTTCTTAATTGATATCTAATGATTATATGTAAATTTTATCTGGAAGATTTAAATTTTAAGATAATTTGCATATAATTCAAATAACCCAAAGCATAATTTGATATTTGTGTTCGCGCGAGTACAAATAGTAATTCTTTTCGGTTGGAAGAAAGCTGCAATAATCAATAAGATTTCTTTTCCCTTATTTTCTCAATTTTGTTTTCTATTACTTTTAATTCTTTTATATACGAAAAAGTAAAGTAAAATTTCATCATCTCACTTTCCCTTCCCTAAATCCAAACAATGCACTACGTCTATTGCCAGGTGTCCAAGTTCTAGCCATACTTAGGCACAAAACTCAAAATGAATGTCTTCTCATTGGATACATAGAGCCGCATGCTTATTTCGCATTACAAATTGTGAATTAATGAAATGGCAAACAGAGCAGGTGAAGTAGTGTGTGTTACTGGAGGCAGCGGCTATATTGGTTCATGGCTGGTCCGTTTCCTTCTCGAGCGTGGCTACACTGTTCACGCCACCATCAAAGATCTCAGTCAGTCAACTCTCACCCCTTCTCTTCCTTTTTTTCTGGTTCAAGTAATTCCTAATTTCTCGACTTATCTTTTAGATGATGAGAAAGAGACGAAGCATTTACTTGCCTTAGAAGGGGCTGAATCCCGTCTCCTTCTTTTCCAAATTGATCTAATTAATTACGACTCAATTGTCCCCGCCATTACTGGTGCTGTTGGCGTTTTCCACCTTGCTTCCCCCTGCATTGTCGATCAAGTTAAAGATCCCGAGGTAAGGTCTTCAATCCCTTTAATTTTTTTCAATGTTAACCTGTGTAATTCTGCCACCATAGGCTTAGACAGATTGAAACAAATTAATTAGTACCCCTGTATGTATTGTCTACTGTTACTGTTCATTTACTTGTTCTTGATATTGATTTAAATGAGTTTTGGTACTAATTTGCTACTCTCTTCTCTACTTGGGGTTGTGTGGTGTTACAGAATCAGCTTCTGTCGCCAGCAATCAAAGGCACTATGAATGTACTTACAGCGTCAAAGGAGCTGGGGGTTAAACGTGTGGTGGTGACCTCATCTGTATCGGCCATCATTCCAAGTCCTAATTGGCCGGCTGATCGTGTGAAAAATGAGGATTGCTGGACGGATATTGATTACTGCAAACAGAAAGGGGTACGCTCCTTTCTCTATCTTCTTTATCAAAATTATACCTTTCCCTTATCATACTTCCATTTTTTCTTTTCTGCTTGGCTTGTCTTTGCCTTTCCTTTGCTTCTTAACATTGCTTATGTGGTCTATGTGTTTTGGTTTCTTTGGCATTTGGATTAGAAAACGGTATGATTTTGAGATTGGTTTGGTTTCCTTTAGGTTCTCGGGAAACAGGATGTGATTTTGAAAGAATATGTTTTGTAATTGTTCTACAACACAAATCCAACCTCAATGAAAGCTAAAGTTCAGCTGCCTCATGTACTTTACCTTTATCGCAAATTTTCCAACGCAACCAACAGTTGGTCATAAGTTGGAAACGTCAAAGTTTTTGTACTACGTCCCTTAACCCCTTAATCATACTGTAGTTGAGAATTTTTAGCTTGAAAAGAGCAATACAAGTTTAAGTGACAAGAGTATCCCCGGTGAATTACAAATGCATATTACAAGAGCATCTTTACTTATAGGCGTAGCCACAGGTCATATTACACTAATATTATAAATAAACATATACATAGCATATGCCTGGTCACAAGTGAATACCCTTTGGAAGAGTCCTAAAGCATGACATGAATGGTACTTGGTGAGAATATCAGCAAATTGACACTCCGTCAGAAAATAATGGACAAGAATAGACCCCTAAGCCACATGTTTTGTAAATTCAACTACAAGATGCTTTCTATATAATTGATATATAAGTTTCTATATAAGATACATGTTCTTACATTATCACAAAAGACAAGAAGTGGGCCGAAGAGGACTGTATACAAGCAAAGAAGCAACTTTCCCCTTGGTGTGGTGCGAGACACAGTATTTTGCTCCTTAGAAGAGGAAGAAATAAGATTCTTATCAAAGAGAGCCACTCCAGTTATAGACCTACAAGTATCAGGAAAGCCATACGAAGTAGCGTCTAAATAAGCAGTGAGGAAAAACTACTACTTCAAATCTAGCCCAAAGTTAAGATTTCTTGCAATATAAAGCAAGATATTCTTTTGTACCAATAAAATGAGAAGAATTAGGAGTGTGCACGTGTTGACTAGTTGTATTCACTGCAACAGTAATGGCTGGCAAAGCATGGAAATATTGTAAGGCACCCACCATACTACAGTATAAATTGCGATCGTCCGAATTAACATCCTTAATAGTGAACAAAATGGAAAGAACATTGACTTGGACTAGAGCATACCAATGATTATTTGAAGGTTTTACTGTGAGATTAGTTAAGTCCATGATATATTCAAGCTGTTTGTAGTTGATTTTATGATCTTTGGCAAGCGAAGGAACAATTAGAGCCTTCATAAGGAGTTGAATATATATGAAAATATTTGAAACATGAACACCCACATCGCAGTGCTATGACCAATGCAACAATGAAGCAAAGAAGATGAACATCGTGAAACACAAGTGTAGTGCCATGTCATCATATTTATGCACCATGGCATTAGTCCAAAGTGTATTCTTCGTCTTCTGTGCGGACATTGCAGTGTCAGATAGTAATTCTAAAGTTGCTAGTGTGTATGAGCGCTGCTGCACCGACTTTTGAAATCATGAACTCTCTCCAATTCAAAAATGGTTTTGGATTGTAAATTTTTAGAAGGAGAGGGGATAGTTCAACATGAAGGGATAAAAAAGAAAAGATAGAAGATGAACTCGATTAGCCACCCATCTTCAATGCAAGTTCTTCTTTCTCTTATTCTTTTTAAGTTTGTGTTGACATGAAAGTCTGAAATACCTTTCTAGGTTGGGATGAGGTGTAGTTGATTGATTAATTGATTTGTCATGAAGAAAGTAGTTTTCCTTGGTTTTCTTCACTTGTGTTATGGAGTAAATTATGTAGTTGGAGTGAAATTGAGCCCATGCTTGTTCAATCGTACTTGAGATTTGATTGCTTCTAGGTTTGGTTCAGTAGTAAGGATGCACAACTGAGTATCTGAGGTGGGACACATGTCACTAGCTCAAATCTTGCCGATCACAAGAAGCCTGATAATTAAGCAAGGTAGAGAAGAGCGACAGGGCCATACCTTCTGGAGTTTCAACTTGTGGGTCAACTGGGGTTGCCGGCTAACTCACAGGAAATTTCTCGGTTATAAATATGTAAAATTTGTACTTTGAGATGTGAGTTTCATATTTGCTTCGTTGAATGGCTACATTATCATACTTGGTGTCTTCATCCATGTATTATGAAATTGCACAAAATTTAACCAGGTTATGTTTAATTATACTTGAGTGAATAAAATCTAACATGAGATCAAATTAGAGGAGTTAGGTTCATTCAAGAATACTCAAGTTATTATTGTTAAAGTATGCAATAATTTTGATTAAGCTACCCGATAGGAACAATAAGAAGATTTGTGTGCTAAAAATAGGAGAACTTCTTAAACCTTAAAGCATCTCAGAGTAACTAAATGAGAGTCTACTCTTGAGAATAATCATGGTTAGGTATCTCAGAGGTGGTCACTTCTACGTTAAAAGATGATTAGAAAGTAAGGGATTTTACCAATTCTTGAAAATTAGTTCCACAGCCGTCATGCGTCCTGTGTGAAATTAACCAAGAGTCTACCCGGGAGCAACATCAAGGTAAAGGACTTTAGAAAGAGGCAGTCTCACCTGAAAATGACAATTTTATACTTCAGAATGGTATTGTTTAAAACTTGTGTTAACAAAAAACTGTAACAAGCATGTAGGTAAAGTTAAATCCTAACTATTAGCAACTTTGGTATTTCTTTTGAAACTTATTTCTCATGTATTTCATGTATCTTTTGACCATTTGTTTTGTTAGATATTAGAAGGAATTAATTTTTTGAGAAGGGTTTAATATTAGAAGGAATTAATTGAATCTCAACATTTGACTTCTCAAGCCACAAGAATAAGAATCACGTGTTGTCGACCATATATTAGTCTTTTTGGGATCGACAATCTTTTTCACCTCTGTACTATACTACTATTCACTTGAGAGTGATGAGTCGACTGCTTTAATCTACACGATCAAGATTGCTAGCATACTTCTTTGAGAAAGATGCAAGCAATTGGCCAAGCGAGTGATGCAGACACCCGGAAAATAAGTGAGAGCATCCAAATCCTTGGTAGAAAACTCCGGACCAGAAGAGTAATCCCCGATGAGAGTCGATAAAACCATCTTCTTATATATAATAACAAAAAGAGAGATAATGATTACCAAAAGAATTATGAAACCAATCAGACAATAACTCATGGCAAAAGCAATTGAGAAAAGTTTTTTGACATCAAACTGAATATACCAACCACGAGAGAGAAAGAGATAGTCAAAGGACAAACATCTCACTGTAATGCCTGAGAATGGCCCTCGGCAATCATCAATGTATTATAATAATCTAGAGAGTCACAAGACTTTTGATTTACAAGTAGACACACGTACAACCATCAATGGTCATATATGACGTACATGTAACAAAAGACCTCATACCATTTGCAACTAGTATGGTAAACTCCTCTACAAAAACACTTCATCACCACTTAACTACACAGTTGAAACAAATAGGTTCTATAGGCAAATTAGTCAACAACAACAACTACAACAACTACGCCTCAGTCCCAAACAAAATTGGGGTCGGCGATATGAATCCTCACTTCTTTCTTTAAGCTCAGCTTCTATCATCATTATGCCAAAATAAAATAAGAGTAGTACTAAAAATAAGTTAAATTATATATATACATATACATACATATATATATATATATGTGTGTGTGTGTATGTGTGATGAAATTGAGAAGAAGAGAAGACTTCTTTATATTTCAATGTATGTTTTACCTCCTATTGATACATGTTTTTATACAAAAGTCCTACAGCTATTCTAGGAAAGAAAATAAATGAAAATAATGAGAGAATATTCAGTTACAGTACAATCTTCCTACAATCAAGCTATTAATTAAAGATTTGATTCTCTGATTCTTCTCCTTAAGCTGGTCAACACTCCCCCTCAAGTTGGTGCAAATATGTCACACATGACCAACTTGCAAACTAGTGGATGGAAAGTCCGTTTGTTGAGACCTTTGGTAAACACATCAGCTAGCTGCTTTTCAGATGACACATGGAACAAACTCAAGTCACCACTTGTAACTTTTTCTTTGATGATGTGTCGATCAACTTCAACATGCTTTGTCGGTCATGCTGGACTGGATTATGAGCTATACTAATGGCAGCCTTGATATCACAATACAAGGAAAGTTTCCTTATTTCAGACAATCTCAATTCCTCTAGTAGCTTTTGTAACCACAAAAGTTCACAGACCTCTGCACTTGATCTAGCAACTACACTTTGCTTCTTGCTTCTCCAAGTAACTAAGTTTCCTCCTACGAGTGTACAATAACCGGATGTGGATCTTCTGTCATCTAGAGATCCAGCCCATTCCGCATCTGTAAAGACTTCTATATCTGGAGGTGACCATGTTTGGAGAACAATAAACCTTTTCCGGGAGCAGATTCAAATACTGCAAAATGTGAAAGATAGCTTGCATATGAGTAGCTCGGGGATCATGTATGAACTGACTCACCAAGCTGATTGAATAGGCTATGAGGGTGTTTGGATTGGCTTATTTAAGTGCTTATTGTTTTTTTTTGTGGTGATTGACAATGATAAAAAACTGCTTAAAAGTACTTACTTTTAGGCATGAAAAGTACAAAAATAAGCCAAAAGCCAAAAGTTGGGTATTACCAACTTATGACTTTTGACTTTTAGCTTATAAGCTACTTTTTAAAAGCCAATCCAAACACCCTCTATGTCTGGTCTAGTGTGAGAGAGATAAATGCGTCTTCCAACCAATCTTTGATATTTTTCCTTATCAACTGACTTTCCAGTTCCGCTTGTAACTTGTGATTACTTTCAATGGGCGATTCTGTCGGTTTGCAACCTGGCATACTAGTTTCTTTCAAAAGATCCAAATTATATTTTCTTTGAGAAATAAAGATTCCTCTTTTTGATCTAGCAACCTCAATTCACAAGTAGTACTGCAACTTCCCTAGATCTTTGATTTCAAATTCTTGTGCTAACAACTTCTTCAATCGAGTCATCTCCTCTTTGTCATCTCCTGTCATTAGGAGGAGATGACTATAAGATCAAGTTTCCCTCAGATTCTTGAAAGGTAACATCCATGTTGACAAAGAGGAGATAACTCTAAGATCATGTTTCCCAAAGTTCCTAGTGTGAACAAAGCAGAGACACCCAAATATCTTCGGAGGAGCAGTATAATCATTCTTACCCTTTAATGCTTCCATTGGAGTCCGAAAATTGAGAGTTTTTAGTGGCATTCTATTGATGAGATATGTAGCTACTAAAATGGCATCCCCCAGTAAGGTTTTGGTAGTTTCGTGGTAAACATAAGATATCTTGCGACTTCTGACAAATGCATATTTCCTTTATGCAACCCCATTTTGTGCACTAGTATAAGGACAACTAGTTTGATGGATTATCCCATAAGACTCCAAATAAGCACCAAAATTTGTATCCATGTATTCAGTGCCATTGTCAGTACGCAAGATTTTTATCCTAGCCTCAAACTGAATGCAAATCATCTTATGAAATATGACTGAAAGCAGGAGAAAACTTCAGTTTTGGCCTTTAACAAATACACCAAGTCATTCTAGTGCAACAATCAATAAAAGTAACAAACCATCTATTACCAGATAAAGAAACTGTTTAAGTAGGACTCCACACATCGGAATGAATAGTCGAAAAAAGAGTTGTACTTTTATTATCACTAAGAGGATAAAAGTTTCTAGTATACTTGGCAAATTCACAAGCATCACAAAACAAAGATTCAAACTCAATTTTGGAAAACAAACTAGGATATAACTTCTTTAAAGCGAAAAATGATGGGTGCCCCAACCGTTTATGCCACTGTATTATTTCTTGGTTGACATCCTTATTTCCTCCAAAAAAAGGCCTGACCAGAGTCTCGAGTTTCATCAATCCAATATAAGTCATCATGCAATCTACCACTGCCAACCCTCTTCCTTGTTTGAAGATTCTGAAAAACGCAATGATAAGGAAAGAACTCGACACTATAATTTAGTTTTTTGGTGATGGCGCTAACAGATAACAGGTTAGCGGGAAACTCAAGTACATGGAGAACAAATGATAGTGTAATATCAGGTGTACAAACAACGGAACTTGTTCCAGAGACGAGAGTTAGGGAGCCATTGGCTATTCTGACATAATCCCCTTTGGAACTAGGAGAGTAGTTTTGAAAGCCTTAGAGGAGCTTGTCATGTGTTTATTCACACCAAAATCAATAATCCAAGAATTAAGGTGAGCATTAAAGGCAATACCCGACTGCACGTAATTGGAAGTTGCAATATTAGAAGAGTCAAGTTTATTCAGGAGACGGCGAAGATGCTGAACTTCATTCGAAGACAATGCTTACAATGCTTCTCCAGAAGCAGTTTCTCTGGTTGTCTCCACATTTTCTGCAATATTAGCTTGAACCCTTGATGGACCTACACGTTTTCCTCCACAACCTCTAGTTGGTCTACCATGTAGTTTCCAGCATGTCTCCTTTGTATGCCTTGGCTTTCCACACTAATTACAATGCATGTAATCTTTATCAGAAGTGAATGCTTTTGGTTGTTCATGAGACATAGCTAACCCGAACTTCTCCATTTGTGCTGAATAAAGCATGACCCCTCGTCGGCTCTCTTCCTCTTGAACATAAGAGTATGCATCCTCAAGAGAAGGAAAAGGAACTTTACCGAGAACTTGAACCCTGATCTGATCATATTCTTGATTCAAACCGGCTAGAAAATCATAGATCCTTTCCTTTTCAACCAATCGTTGAAAGAGAACTGCATCATCAATACACTTTGCTTGGAGATCCTGATAGTAGTCAATCTCCTGCCATAACCCGCTTAACTCGGAATAATAATCAGTGATAGTCAATTCACCTTGCTTAGTCGTATGAATTTTATTTCGAATTTCAAAAATCTAGGCATAATTTCCCTTGAGAGAATAAGTGCGCTTGGCTGAATTCCAATTTTTTTTTGTAGTGTCAAGCAACAAATATTGTTTAGAAATTCGAGGGTGCATAGTATTCAAAAGCCAAGTCATAACAAGGGAATTATTAAAATCCCATTGACTATAAGTAGCATCAATCACATCAGGTTGTTTCTTTTCTCCAGTAATATAGCCAATCATTTTTCTGGATTTAATAAACAACAAACAAGCCATTGACCAGGCAAGATACGAACCAACACCATCCAATTTTACCATACTAATACCATGTGAAATAAAATTATTGTTATCTACTGTTTTTGAGTCCCCCTTATTTTTGAACAATCCGTAGCACCAAAAATATTCCGGAATATAAATGCTAAACAGAAGAACCTCGTTATCCAAAACAACCTTCAGAATTTGAAAAAAGGCTACTGCAGCTAACTGGTTACGCCAGACTTGTCTTCTGGTGTTCGAAAAAATTTGAAACTAGTTTGGGTAGGTCGTACAGTAGATATAATCTTTCCCGTGGTACCAATTGTTGTACAGAACTGGCGGAAGGTGAGAAAAAAAAGCTTCGGACAGAAACTTTAGCAAGAAAACTAGAAGAAAGAGGGAGAAAACTCAACCTATTGAACCCTAGTGCTGCAGAAGGAGAAAACTCACCTCAAAACGCTTTGATACCATGATGAAATTGAGAAGAAGAGAAGGCTCTCTTTGTATTTCAATGTATGTTTTACATCCTATTGATACATGCTTTTATACAAAAGTCCTACAACTATTCTAGGAAAGAAAATAAATGAAAATAATGAGAGAATATTCAGTTACAATACAATCTTTCCTATAATCAAGCTATTAATTAAAGATTTTATTCTCTTATTCTTCTCCTATAATTAAGCTGGTCAACACAATATATATACTCCATCCGTTCCAATTTATGTGAACCTGTTTGACTGGGGTCCTAAATAAGTCAAAAGGGGTCTAGAGTATTTGTGTGGTTATAAAAGTTTCTCATTAAGGGTAGAATCGGAAGTTTAAGCTAAAGTATTTCCAAATTTAGAAAGGGGTTATTCTTTTTGGAACAGACCAAAAAGGAAATAGGTTTACATAAATTGGAACGGAGAGAGTATATAATAGTAAATAATAATAAGAAAAATATTACACCTTGTTAGAAGGTTGGTGGAACTGTACAGAGAGAGGAAGAAGGATCTGCACATGGTGTTTATTGACCTAGAGAAAGAGTATGACAAGGTTCCTAGAGAAGTTCTCTGGAGATGCCTGGAGGTAAAAGGTGTGTCGATTCCCTACATTATGGCGATTAAGGACATGTATGATGGGGCTAAGACTCGGGTTAGGACAGTAGGAGGCGACTCTGAGCATTTTCCGGTTGTAATGGGGTTACACCAAGGTTCTGCGCTCAGTCCGTTCTTATTCGCCCTGGTGATGGACGCGTTAACACACCATATTCAAGGGGATGTGCCATGGTACATGCTATTCGCCGATGACATAGTTCTGATTGATGAGTCGCGAGCCGGTGTTAACGAGAGGCTGGAGGTTTGGAGACAAGCTCTTGAGTCTAAGGGTTTCAAGCTGAGCAGGACGAAGACGGAATACCTGGAGTGTAAGTTCAGCGCTGAGCCAAGGGAAGTGGGCGTGGATGTGAGGCTTGATTCGTAGGTCATCCCGAGTAGAGGCAGCTTCAAATACCTTGGTTCGGTTATCCAGGGGGGAGGGGAGATCGACGAGGATGTCACCCACCGTATTGGGGTAGGATGGATGAAGTGGAGGTTAGCATCTGGATTCCTGTGTGACAAAAGAGTGCCACCGATACTCAAAGGTAAGTTCTATAAAGCGGTGGTTAGACCAGCCATGATGTATGGGGCTGAGTGTTGGCCCGTTAAAAACTCACATATCCAGAAGATAAAAGTAGCAGAAATGAGGATGTTGCAGTGGATTTGCGAGCACACTATGATAGATAAGATTAGGAATGATGATATTCGGGAGAAGGTGCACGTGGCTCCCATTGATGACAAGATGTGGGAAACGAGGCTTAGATGGTCCGGACATGTTCAGAGGAGAAGCCCAGATGCTCCGGTACGGAGGTGTGAGCGGCTGGTTGTGGAGGGCACGAGAAGAGGTAGAGGGCGGCCTAAGATGTGGAGGTCGAGTATTAGGGCCATAGGTTAGGAGATAGTTGAGTCGTGCCTTACTTCGTACTATTGTGGGACTAGCCATGTAGGGTTTTTGTCTAAGATAGCTAGTGGCAATGTTGTGTCTTACTATTTCGCTTTTCAGTGCAGGTGCTATTTACTAGCTATCGCTTTTGCTTTGCATCTTTCTTCTAGATTTCATGGTGTTCTTATTTTTCTTATGATTGTTGTGGTGATACTAATATTGTCTCCCTTTGCTTTGCATCTTTCTTCTGGATTTCATGATGTTCCTATTTTTCCTATGATTGCTGTTGTGATACTAATATTGTCTCCTTTTTGTCCTTTTGTCATTTTATTTTTTTTTGAGTCGAGGGCCTTTCGGAAACAGCTTCTCTACTCCTTCGGGGTAGGGGTAAGGTCTGCGTATACACTACCCTCCCCAGACCCCATTAATGAGATTTTACTGGGTTGTTGTTATTGTTGTTGTTGCAATAATAAGAAAAATAGTAATAATATTAAAAATTCTCTAACAAATTTAAAGCCTATTCCTAACTAGTAAGTATCACCTTCTTTTTCTTCCATTGCCCCATATTTTTAGTTAAGTCTGCATTTATTCCTAGAATTTATAGGTCATTCGAGGTAACTTTTTCCATGTGATTTTAGGTCTACCTTGTCTCCTTTTAACACCTTCGTTCACTGTAGTTTACTCCTCCGGACTGGTGCATTTATAGGGCGACGCAAGACACGACCAATCCATCTCAAGGGGCCTTCTCTTATTTTATCCCCATTGCATACTACTTGCACCTTCTAGCGAATGTGGTAATTTTTAATGATTTAATCTTGTATGACCGTTCATCCGTCTTAGCATTCACATCTATACAACATTCATCTTGCGGATATGCTGGAGTTTAGCAACCCAACATTCACTACCATATAACATTGTTGGTCTTATACCGTTCTATCGAACTTACCTTTCACTTTGGTAGGCATCCTTCTATCATATAACACTTCGTTAGCACTTCTCCATTTCAACCATCTAGTTTTAATCCTATGAGTAACATTGTAACGACCCGGCCAATCGTTTTGAGCATTTGCATTTCCATTCGGTGATTTGAGGTCGTGAGTAGTTTCATATGATGTATTATATAACTTGCGTGTATGGTCGGTTTTGGTTTTCGAGTGGTTCAGGGTTGATTTGGAAGAATGATTCTCACTTTGGAAGTTTTGAGTTGGAAGAGTTGACCAAGTTTTACTTTTGTGTATTTGACCTCGGATCGGAGTTTTGATGATTCCGTTAGGTCCGGATGGTTATTTCTGACTTAGGCATTTGCCCGAATTCGTATTTAGATGTTTCTAGAATGTTTTGGCTTGAAGTGGCGAAAGTTGGCAATTTGAAGGTTTGAAAAGTTTATAGGTTTGACCGGGAGTTAACTTCGATGTCGTCGGGTTCAGATTGTTGTTCCAGGAGTTGGAATAGGTTCGTTATATCATTTGGAACTTGTGTGCAAAATTTGAGGTGATTCCGGGTTGTTTAGACGTGTTCGACGTAAGTTTGGAATTTGGAAATTTGAAATAGTTCATTAAGCTTGATTTGAGGTGCGATTTGTGATTTTGATGTTATTTCGGGTGATTTGGGGCCTCGAATAGGTTCATGTTGTGTTTTTGGACTTATTGGTATATTCGGTCGGGGTATTGAACGCCTCGAGTGAGTTTCAGACGGGGTTTCGATGGGCTCGGGTGAGTTTCGGATGGGTTTCGAACCATTTTGGGGCATGTTGGTTATTGCTGGTTGGCAGGGATATGGTGTGGTCGCACCTGCGGAACTATGGGCGCAGGTGCGGTGGCCACAGATGCGGACGAGAGGGCGCAGAAGCGAGCTGGCTGAGAGCTGGGTGTTGCGCATTTGCAATGTGTTTTCTGCAGTTGCGGCTTCGCAAGCGGGAGGTGGCTTCCGCAGGTACGGGTGGTTGGGCAGTGAGTGGAACTCGCGGATGCGACGCTGCAGATGCGACAGTTTTGTCCGCAGATGCGGAGATGCCTGGGCAGATCTCATATATTCGAGGGTTGAGTTATTTTATCACATTTTGAGATTGGGAGCTCGGTTTTGAGCGATTTTTGAGGTGATTTTCTCCACTTGGATTGGGTAAGTGTTCTTGACTCGGTTTTGATTTTTATTGTTGATTCCATCTTTGATTTTGGCATTTGAGTGATGAATCTAAAAGAGAAATTGGGAATTTTGGTTAAAACTTTGCTAAAGTGAATAATTTGGTTTTGAACATCGATTTGAAGTCGGATTTAGATGAAACTAGTATGGTTGGACTCGTATTCGAATGAGTTGCCGGAATTTGTGGGTTTTGTCGGGTTCCAAGGTGCGGGCCCGGGTTGACTTTGAGTATTTGATTAAAGATTCGCCCTCTATTGTTTGGGTTTGATTCCTATGGCGTTATTTGATGTTTTTGAGTTGCTTTTTGCTAGTTTCGAGCCGTTCGGAGGTCGATTCGAGCGGGATGGCGCTTCTAGAGTATTGATTTTGCTTGCTTGAACTAAGTATTTTACCTAACTTTGGTTCAGGCACTAGTTGCCTGAATTATTGGTGATAACTACATGCTATGGGTGGGGCACAGGTGTGGGGTTGAGTCGTGTACGTGCACCGGGGTATTATTCATGCTCGGGTTAGTGCTTAGGCTACGATATGCCTTGAATTGATTGCTAAACTTCATGCTGTGATGTTTCTTATATTTGTACCCCATTTGTGAGCTATTTGAACCATGTTTGAGGTTACATAGAGGTTAATCTCCTGACTTAACTTGATAATTGCTACTTTCGTGATGTAATTACCTGATTTGAGCTGTGGTAGCATACGATGCACATGCATACACCTTAACATGTCACTTATACCAGTCCATGAGTATGAAATTTGATATTCATTGATCATGTACATGTAATCTTGCATATCTGCCTTCTGTGTGATATGAATTGGACTGGTAGCACGTGAATACGCCGTGTGGATTGTGATTATTGGCACGTGAACACGCCGTGCAGATTATGATTATTGCCACGTGAATACGCCATGCAGATTGTGATTATTGGCACGTGAATACGGCGTGCGAGATATTATGGCACATGACTACGTCGTGCAACGTGTGGATAAATATCCATCCCCTAGGGTCATCCTCTTATGTTTCTCTCTTGATGGTGTACACGCGGTATGAGGAAAGCTGATCAGTGGTTTGGTTCGGTTATTGTGTTTCTAAGGAAAACTGGCCAGTTTTTGATTAGGTTATTGCATTTTTTCTTTACTTGCAATTTCCTTGGATGTATACATGGTTTTTATTGCATCTTTTCTCTATTTGCTAGCTCCGGAATGTATACATGTCTTTATGCATATCTTCTTTATATGCCACCTTACTTGATGAGTTGGGACACGGTACATATCGTTCTTATATGTGAATCCGTGTGACTTGACTTGTTTAATCACGCATATCTTCTCTATATGCAAGTTTGATGATTGATTGATATTAGACGCATATCTTCTCTATATGCTGGATTATTAACCGAAAAAAGCATGTTACATTATCTTTGGGCACTGAGGAGGTTTTATCTGTGATTTATGACTTGATAACATTTTTGCTATGTACTTGCGAGATATATGAATTGAACATGTTATTAGCGAGTATCATTTTTAATTCTTGCCACTATTACCTCGACGAGTTTAGTTATGATACTTGCTGAGTACATGTAGTCGGTTGTACTCATACTACACTTCTGCACCTTACGTGCAAATCTTGGAGCTGAGATGCTGTGGATGACGGGAGCTGGCACTGAAGATGTACCTGCTTTCCGGATATAGCTATCACTTGTCCTTGGTAGTTTTAGATTCGAATTCTGTTTATGTACATTCCAAACAGATGTTCTATTTATTTTCATACCATCTTTGTAAATCTAAGTCTTAGTGGTTCATGACTTGTACTACCAATCCTTGAGTTATAGTATGAAAATTCAGTTATTTCACTTATTGATTTCTTATTATTTTCATTAGAATTGTGTTGACTGTATTTTGACTTACCTAGCGGGTTGGATTAGGTGCCATCACGACTAGGTGGATTTTGGGTCGTGACAAACATCTTCATCTATCATTTCATTCTCTTGAAATAACGAGCCTAGACATCTAAATTGTTTGCATTTTGGCACCGTATTCCCGTCTAGTCTCACCTCAACTTCATTGTTGTCATGCTGACCAAACTTGCAGTGCATGTATTCAATCTTACTCCTACTTATCCTAAAGCCCTTGCTCTCCAAAGACATGAAATTAAGAGAATACCTAGGATTTGGCTTAGGCAACTCCACTCTACATCGGGTCATCATGGGATGATTTGAACATAAGAGGAGAGTGACATGCGAGAAGAACGGAAGAAAAAAAACCACGACGTATGTCTTGCTAAAGGCATGGAAAAGGAATTCAGGAACCAAGAAGAAGAGGGAACTTAGGAGATGGAGAAGAAGAGGAGGACAAAGTTCAGAGGATGCTTTGAGCATATGACTGGACAATGCTGCAGGTACATAAAAGATGGCATAATAAGGATCTTCATCACCAATATCACTTTGTGTGATCTGCTGTGGATCTCCATTGCCACTCTCTATGACATTTTTTGTGCCACTTACTGCATCTCTCAAATGTCTGTTCCAGTGGCCATGACAAAAATATTAAGTGATTGCAATTGTGGGACTAGAATAAGAAAGTTAAGAAGTACTACCTAATTGATTGTGGAAGAATTAATTCTCCAATAAAGATGGGGGGTTAGGGATTAGAGACTTGAGTGTTCAACTAAGTTTTACTAGGGAAGTGTTTTTGGAAGTTTCAAATGGAGGATCAAACTTTATGGAGAAAAGCTATTGGTGAGAAATATGGCGTCCAAATGGTGGGTTGGAGGACTATTCAGATCATTTTGCCATGTAAAGCAGCTCTGTGGAAGAGTATAATGAAAGTATAAGAGAATTTTTACTGGAATATCAGTTTTAAAATAGACAATGGAGCTAAAATCACTTTTGGAAATAAAGATGATGTGGTGATGTCTCTTCATGTAAAGCTATCTGATCCATTTTCAATATGTTTAGCCGGCAAACAGCAGCAATCGCACAAATTGGTAAATAACAGGGCGGAGGAATCTTATCGACCTGAACCTTAGGAGAAACTTGTAGAATTGGGAAATTGATGAGCTGAATTGCTTGATTGGATTATTATTGAAGCAAAAAATATCACTCATAGACAGAAAGCAGGGAGATGGAAGGGCAGGAGGATGGTATTTCTCAACAAAGTCAATTTATAATATACATATTACTTTTCTCGCTCAATTTGGATCCCAGAGCATTGAGAAAATTGGACTTTTTCTAAACAGCAGTCAGCGCGGGAAGCCACTCTGATAAAAGAGGATTTAGGAAAGGGAGGACAGACTATCAGTTGGTAATTCATGTGACAGGAAGCAGAAGAAGGTGTAAACCATTTATTGCTGAATCGTCCGACTGCATACATAAATGGTGTAGAATATGGAATATTTTGCGAGTTGAATGGATGATGTCATGAATCATTAGAGGTGGAAGCTTAAGAAAGAAGAGACAGAGAAAAAGAGTGATGGGAAGAGGCTCCTTTGGCACTCATATGGACCATTTGGAGTAACTGAATTGCTTTTGGAGAGTGGAAATAACCTTGTAGAAGTTGGTGGAACCTTATAGTTCTTTTACACATTTGGAGCATATGATGTTTAAAAAAGTGTCTATACAGTATGCTCTTAGTGGAGAATACAATTTTTTTTATATACTGTTTTCTTTAATAAAATCTTACCTTATCCAAAAAAAAAAAAAAGAACGAAAAAGAATACATTTTTTGTGTAAAACTCTCTACTCTGGTTTATATCTTGCATGTGGGATTTCCTCATCGAATCAGTGAATTTTAGCTTCATAAAGAGAAAATATTGCCATGAAAGACGAGAAAAAAATGTTGTTTAGTTTGTATCCCTAAAAGAACCTTTCTTAAATGTGACATGCACTGGTTCCTTAGGTATGGTATCCCTTATCAAAAACACTTGCTGAAAAAGCTTCTTGGGAATTTGCCAAGGAAGAAGATTTGGATATTGTTGTGGTGAATCCAGGAACTGTAATGGGTCCCATGCTCCCACCAACTCTTAATGCCAGCATGCTCATGATTCTTCGTCTTCTTCAAGGTAACATTGAGTAATGATCTCTACTCCTAGGTTTAACATGTCTCATTCTAGATTGTCATTCCCATCTTTGTTGGTGGTGTCCTCAACATGACATGCCTTGTCATTTTATTTATGCTCAGGCTGCACCGCTACATATGAAGATTTCTTTATGGGACTAGTCCATGTCAAGGATGTGGCGTTAGCTCATATTCTTGCTTATGAAAACAATTCAGCAAAAGGAAGGCACTTGTGTGTTGAAGCCATAACTCACTATGGTGACTTTGCCGCTAAGGTTGCAGAGCTTTACCCTGAATATAACATTCCTCGGTAATACTTTTTAATCTAACCTTCTTGAGGAGTGAATATTTTGTGTGATCCTAGAGCTGTAGTAAAAAAATAGTTATTTTCACTGTCACGTTTTGCTCGTCTTGATCAGGTTGCCAAAAGATACTCAACCTGGACTATTAAGGGCCAAGGATGGAGGTAAGAAGTTGATGGATTTGGGACTACAATTTATTGACATGGAGCAAATAATTAGGGACTCTGTTGAGAGTTTGAAGATCAAGGGCTTTATTTCTTAAATGTCCATAGCTGGAACTACAGTGGCATCTTCGATCAACTTGTACTAGCTGTAAGGAAATAAAACTATTTGTAATTTGACCTTTTCATATGACGTGATTTGTCATTTCAAGTCAACATCTTGAAATAAAACAAGAAAGTCACAATTTGAATCTAAGCTTTCTAAATAAATAATAAGGGAAATTACAAGTAAGTTAATACAAAATTAGCCAATTTGTTAAATATTACCAATATTAGCCAATTAGCTTTTTGTAGCCAAAAAGATATTAAATTTTTTCGTGGGTGTTATTGGAATAGATTGAATACATCTTAAAGAGTTTAAATCTCAGTTTTGGGATGATTTTGGTAGAGTTTTGAAGTGGTTTGAATTGAAAATACAAGGTAGAAGATGAACATGAAAAAAAATGTGTATTACAATGTGTATCATTTGTGTATCACATATGTATCATATTTGTATCAAACGTGTATCACATGTATATCCATGTATATCTGTTGTGGGCACTTAATTTTTGACCATATTTAGATTTTTCACCAATTTTTAGTATGTAAATAATTTTAAGTTTAATTTACATGTTTTAACTTTTATTTTATCTTTTTATAAGAAAATTGAAAATTGAAGGAGTCACATTTTAGTATAGGTTTTATTTTCATTTACAAAGAAAGAAAGGTTTCCAAAAAATAGTTTATTTAGTTTAGTGTAATTTGTAAGTTAGAGGTTTTAATAAATGAACATTGAGTAATTAGTATTTGATCTTGCTATTTTAATTTAATAGTAGTATTTTATCTTATTAAAAAAAAGAAAAAAGAAAAGAAAATGGTATTTCAAGTGGTTCCTGTTTTCCTGTAATCACGTGCCCTTCCGCTCATTTTATTTTATTTTATTCAAAGATTCTTTATCTTTTGAACCAATATACTTTGGCCACCTCACATTCTGCATTATTTCCTTCCAATGGACTCGCAGATTCCATTTTGGAGATATATATTTTATCTTTCAGTTTTATTAGGATTTTCTCCATATTTATCATTTCCCCCCACGTACTAATACCCATAATTCACAATTTCACATACACCTGCACTAGTTTGGGTAGGGACCACACGTTTTCTCCTTATTCCTTTCTTGCTCTCCAAAGCTCATAGAGCTACATAATAAACACACACACACAAGGCAGGAAAAAAAAAACGGAGGACGAAACAGAACTGAAAAAAAGGTAAGGAAAAAACCCAAAGAAAAAGGGTGAGTGTCTTCTTCTTCCTTGAGCAAAACAGCCGCAGCTCCTCCAGTTTTCTCCCTTAGAAAGCCATATTTCACCATATAAACTCATCTCTTCTCCTCCACAAAGACCCAACATCTTTCTCCAATGGAAGTAGCTCACAAAGCTTCATGAAAATGCCTCCATGGATGTCATAGCTCGTCCTTTTAAGCTCCATAAAAACGCATAGCCGTAGCCTCCAAATATTTCATCTTCTTTCTCGTCTGCTTCTCCTCCTTCATTGTTAATTGAGCTAGATTATGCCAAGTATAACAGTAATTCACACATGCAAGTGGCCATGGCAGTGACTAGCGAGAGAGAAGATCAGAGGGAGAAAAAGCTTCTAGATTTTTCAGTTAGATTTGTTTTGTACAACTTAGATCCGTATCTCTCTTTCTTCTATTTAACTATATTTCTACTTCACTATTTCCTATTATTTACACTTCACTCCCTTCTACTTTCTGGTATGCTTCCTTTAACCCTTTTTACTTCAATACTCCCATTCAAGCTGGGTAGTGGAAAATATCAAACACTCCAAGCTTGGACATAAGTGACTGGTGCTGCACTGAACCTAACCCCTTGGTCATCAGATCAGCTAGCTGCATTTTGGTGGAGATATATTGTGGTGTGATCAATCCACTTGACAAGAGTAGGTTGCTCTAGTGGTAAGCACCCTCCACTTCCAACCAAGAGGTTGTGAGTTCGAGTCACCCCAAGAGCAAGGTGGGGAATTCTTGGAGGGAGGGAGCCGAGGGTCTATCGGAAACAGTCTCTCTACCTCAGGGTAGGTTTAAGGTCTGCGTACACCTACCCTCCCCAGACCCCACTAGTGGAATTATACTGGGTTGTTGTTGTTGTTGTTGTGATCAATCCACTCTTGAGCTTTTCTCTCACGAAATGACAATCTATCTCTATGTGTTTAGTCTTTTCATGGAATATAGGATTTGCATCTATTTGCATTGCTGCCTTGTTGTCACAATGCAAATTCACTGGTGTCTGTACTTTGTTTCCAAGGTCCTCCAGTAAACCAACCATCCAAATGATCTCCGCTACTGCAGCTACCATGCTCCTGTACTCTGCTTCTGCTAACGGTCTGCTGCTTCTTGGATTTCTATGACAATAAGGACTCACCTAGCTTAATAACATAACCTGTTACAGACCTTCTTGTATTGGGACAAGATGCCCAATCCGAGTCACAAAAACCAGTGAGTGTTTGAGTCTCTCCTTTCTTCAGTAATATCCCTAAGCCTGGTGCCCCTTTAATGTATTTGACCACTCTCAGTGCTGCATCCATATGTGACCTTTTGGGTTGTTGCATGAATTAGCTTAAAACCTGTACTGCAAAGCATATATATCAAGTCTTGTAATAGTCAAATAAAGCAACTTCCCAACTAGCCTTTGATAGGCGCCCACTTCTTCCAGTTGTGCATCATCTGTTCTGTCAACATGATTGTCATAATTCACTGTAGTAAGTTTGTGATTCAGCTCCATTGGTGTTGCAACAGGTTTGCAACCACTCAATCCTGCATCAGAAATCAATTCTAGTGCATATTTTCTCTGGTTCAGAAGAACACCCTCCTTTGATCTCATGACTTCAATTCTCAGAAAATATCTGAGTTCCCCTAGGTCTTTAACCTTAAAGCACTTATGTAAAGTACTCTTAGCTTCTTCTATAAAAAACTTAGAGTTTCCTGTTATCAAAAGGTCATCCACATAAATAAGGATGATCACAATGTCTGTTTCATGCTTCTTGGTAAAAAGAGAATGATCATGGGCACTCTATGTGTATCCAGCATCCAACAGGGCAGTGGTGAGCTTTATGTTCCACTGTTTTGATGCATGCTTCAGCCCATAGAGGGATTTTAACAGCCGGCAGACCTGATACTCCCCTTGCTTTTGAAATCCCTATAGAAGTTCCATGTATACCTCCTCAGCCAAGTCTCCCTGAAGGAAAGCATTGTTGACATCCATTTGGAAAAGATGCCAACCTTTAGATGCAGCCACACTGATAACAGTGCGTACAGTAACCATTTTAGCTAGCTGAGAAAATGTCTCATGGTAATCCAAGCTTCCTGTTGAGTATAGCCTTTTGCAACAAGTCGCTCTTTAAACTTGTCCACTTCACCATTGGATTTATATTTGATCTTGTAAATCCATTTTGATCCAATTAGTTTCTTGCGAGGAGGCAAAGACACAACCTCCCAAGTGGAGTTGTCCTCAAGAGCTTTGATCTCCTGCTTCATAGCTTCTATCCACTGCTGATGTTGAGCTGCCTCTTTGAAGGTTCTTGGTTCAGTCAATACTGAAAATACTCCCAGATAAGATTGGTAACTTGGAGAAAGATGATGATAGGCTATGTGAGATGATATGGGATACTTGCTTGTCACAAAGGTGGAAACATAATCTTTCATCCAGAGAGGAGGTGCATGGGATCTTTGTGGCCTAACATGCACTGATGAAGGTCCTTCAGCTAGAATGGAACCATGTTCAGAGGCTACTGGTGCTGTACTTTCAGAGACTACTTCAATAGGTGTTGGATCAGCAGGAATTGTGTCATTCAACTCCCCTTGAGATGTGGCACTGTCAATGTTCATGTGGTTATTTTGAAGATGCATGGCATCCATTTCTGCTACATAAGTATCAGGTCCAGCTGAATGTGAGTCACCCTGCAATGGGGTTGTATTCCGTGTAGAGGAAGTACCCTGCATAACTGGTTGTACGATATTGTCCTGAAGAACTGGAGACATATCAACCATATCTTGCACAAACATATCTTCTGTAGTGCTTGAAAGATTTTTAAAAGGAAATATGTGCTCTTTAAAAACTACATCTATACTAACAAGGAATGATTTACTTTCTAAGTCATAAACCCTATAACCCTTTTGGGTATCATAATAACCAATGAATACAGTTCTTCTTGCTCTAGGGGAAAACTTATCTCCCCTTGGCAAGCTACTTGTATAGCACAAGCAACCAAATACCCTCAAATGCTCTATATTAGCTTGTTTCCTGTAAAGCAGGTCATATGGAGTCTTGCCTGCTAGTACAGGTGTTGGCAGTCTATTTATCAAATACACTACAGTTCTCACACATTCTCCCCAGAATTTAATAGGAATTCCACTTTGAAACTTAAATGCTCTAGCCATTTCAAGAATGTGCCTATGTTTCCTCTACATAACTCCATTTTGTTGGGGAGTATAGGCACAACTACTTTGATGCACTATACCCAAAGAAGCAAATAATTCATTACATTTGGAGTTAAAAAATTCACTCCCATTGTCAGATCGCAGACATTTCACAGTGACAGCAAATTGATTCTTTACTATTGAGATAAAGTTCCTCAGCACAACTACAACTTCACATTTGGTACTTATCAAACACACCCATGTATAGCTGCTAAAATCATCTACTATAGTAACAAAATATTATTTTCTGTCATAGGTAGGCACCTTATAAGGCCCCCAAACATCTAAATGCATAAGCTGGAAAATATTAGTTGATCTTGAACTGCTAACAGGAAATTGTAGTCTACACTGTTTAGCTAGAGGACAAATATCACAATCTTCAATATCACTACTATTGATTTTATTTTGTAAAGTTGGCAAGTGTTGTATAGTCTTCAGGGAAGCATGTCCTAATCTGTGGTGCCACAGAGTACTGTCATTTTTTCCTCTTAGAGTTGTGCCTGCCAACATTATTGCTCTTCCTTTCAACAAATACAGGTCATCTGATTCTCTACCAATCCCCAGTACCTTGCCACTGTAAAGTTCCTAAAACAGACAGAAATCAAGATAAAAGTTGACTGAACATCTGAGTTGTTTGGTGAGTTTTGATACTGACAATAAATTGAACTTAAAATCAGGCCCATGTAGAACATTGTCCACACATTTATTTCCTAGGACCACTGTACTTCCTGCATGTTTTATTTCTGCTTTATTCCCTGTTGGCAGCTGAACTCCACTATATTCTGTCATTTCTCTAATATTGCTTAAGATTTCCTTATTATGTGTAATGTGATGTGTGGCTCCTGAATCCACTATCCATTCTTCTAGTGATGCACTACATAATAGAGAGGCTATACCTGCCATGTTTGAAGAGAAATCTCTTGTTGTTGGTTTGTTCAAAAGACCTACCAATTGCTTGTATTACTCCTATGTCAACACATGACCTTGAAATGGATTCCCTGAGCCTTCTCCTGCTTCAGCACTTGCAGCATTCACATAAGGTCTAGTTTCTCCACCTTGAAATTTCTTTTTGCTCTTAAAATCTGTTGGATAACCAATAATCTTGTAACAATTTTCCTTCAAGTGGCCTTTGTATCCACAATGATCACAAATCAGCCCAAACTTCTTTGGTTTTCAAATTTAACCTCTTCCTGCCATCATTGTTAAAGGATCCCTGTTTGTGTCGACAACTCCAAACGACCTTTGGCTTTCTTCTTGTGTTACAATAGCATAAGCCTCATTTACAGTAACAACAAGCCTTCTTAGCAATAGATTGCTCCTTACATTACTGTAAGTCTCATTCAGCCCCATTAGGAACTGTAACAACCTCTGTTGAGCCAAATGTTCTAAGGATGGTCTAGCCTCCTCACAATCACAAGCAGAGGTTGGGACCAACACATCTAACTCACTCCGCAAATCACTCATTTTCATATAGTAGCTAGTAACAGAGTCTGTACCTTGTTTCAAACTAGCAATTTCTGTCCATAGGTGATATATCCTTGTTAAGCTACACCTATCAAATTTTTCTTTGAAATCATTCCACACTTTCTTCGCATTTGAAGCAAATACAATACTAGGCATTAACTCACCTGCAATAGTGCTTCCGATCCACGACAACACAATTGCATTATACTTTTCTCACTGCTCTGCAAGTTCTCCTCTGTATGTGCTTTTTACGCATGACCCATCCACAAATCCAAGCTTTCCTTTTCCTCTCAGTGCCAGCTTCATCGCCCTGCTCCATAGTGCATAATTTTCCGGCCCTGTGAGCTTAATTGGGACTAAAACTAGACCTGGAGTGTTAGAGACTTGAAGAAACAGCGGGTTATTGTGTTCAAGTAAAGTCACTTCATTTCCGGCCATTTTGCTCCGGTCGAAGAACTATGAATCCCTAATTTCAAAAAATTTCACTGCCTTCCGTTGAAAATTTGAATTTGAGCCCTAGATTTGAGATCGAGGCTCTGATACCATATTAATTGAACTAGATTATGCCAAGTATAACAGTAATTCACACATGCAAGTGGCCATGGCAGTGACTAGCGAGAGAGAAGATCAGAGGGAGAAAAAGCTTTTAGATTTTTCAGTTAGATTTGTTTTGTACAACTTAGATCCGTATCTCTCTTTCTTCTATTTAACTATATTTCTACTTCACTATTTTCTATTATTTACACTTCACTCCCTTCTACTTTCTGGTGTGCTTCCTTTAGCCCTTTTTACTTCAATACTCCCATTCAAGCTGGGTAGTGGAAAACATCAAACACTCCCAGCTTGGACATAAGTGACTGGTGCTGCACTGAACCTAACCCCTTGGTCATCAGATCAGCTAGCTGCATTTTGGTGAAAATATATTGTGGTGTGATCAATCCACTTGACAAGAGTGGGTTGCTCTAGTGGTAAGCACCCTCCACTTCCAACCAAGAGGTTGTGAGTTCGAGTCACCCCAAGAGCAAAGTGGGGAGTTCTTGGAGGGAGGGAGCCGAGGGCCTATCGGAAACAGTCTCTCTACCTCAGGGTAGGGGTAAGGTCTGCGTACACCTACCCTCCCCAGACCCCACTAGTGGGATTATACTGGGTTGTTGTTGTTGTTGTGATCAATCCACTCTTGAGCTTTTCTCTCACGAAATGACAATCTATCTCTATGTGCTTAGTCCTTTCATGGAATATAGGATTTGCAGCTATTTGCATTGCTGCCTTGTTGTCACAATGCAAATTCACTGGTGTCTGTACATTGTTTCCAAGGTCCTCCAGTAAACCAACCATCCAAATGATCTCCGCTACTGCAGCTGCCATGCTCCTGTACTCTACTTCTGCGAACGGTCTGCTGCTTCTTGGATTTCCATGACAATAAGGACTCACCTAGCTTAATAACATAACCTGTTACAGACCTTCTTGTATTGGGACAAGATGCCCAATCCGAGTCACAAAAACCAGTGAGTGTTTGAGTCTCTCCTTTCTTCAGTAATATCCCTAAGCCTGGTGCCCCTTTAATGTATTTGACCACTCTCAATGCTGCATCCATATGTGACCTTTTGGGTTGTTGCATGAATTGGCTTAAAACCTGTACTGCAAAGCATATATCAAGTCTTGTAATAGTCAAATAAAGCAACTTCCCAACTAGCCTTTGATAGGTGCCCACTTCTTCCAGTTGTGCATCATCTGTTCTGTCAACATGATTGTCATAATCCACTATAGTAAGTTTGTGATTCAGCTCCATTGGTGTTGCAACAGGTTTGCAACCACTCAATCCTGCATCAGAAATCAATTCTAGTGCATATTTTCTCTGGTTTAGAAGAACACCCTCCTTTGATCTCATGACTTCAATTCCCAGGAAATATCTGAGTTCCCTTAGGTCTTTAACCTTAAAGCACTTATGTAAAGTACTCTTAGCTTCTTCTATCAAAAACTTAGAGCTTCCTGTTATCAAAAGGTCATCCACATAAATGAGGATGATCACAATGTCTGTTTCATGCTTCTTGGTAAAAAGAGAATGAGCATGGGCACTCTATGTGTATCCAGCATCCAACAGGGCAGTGGTGAGCTTTATGTTCCACTGTCTTGATGCATGCTTCAGCCCATAGAGGGATTTTAATAGCCGGCAGACCTGATACTCCCCTTGCTTTTGAAATCCCTGTAGAAGTTCCATGTATACCTCCTCAGCCAAGTCTCCCTGAAGGAAAGCATTGTTGACATCCATTTGGAAAAGATGCCAACCTTTAGATGCAGCCACACTGATAACAGTGCTTACAGTAACCATTTTAGCTACCTGAGAAAATGTCTCATGGTAATCCAAGCCTTCCTGTTGAGTATAGCCTTTTGCAACAAGTCGCTTTTTAAACTTGTCCACTTCACCATTGGATTTATGTTTGATCTTGTAAATCCATTTTGATCCAATTAGTTTCTTGCCAACAGGCAAAGACACAACCTCCCAAGTGGAGTTGTCCTCAAGAGCTTTGATCTCCTGCTTCATAGCTTCTATCCACTGCTGATGTTGAGCTGCCTCTTTAAAGGTTCTTGGTTCAGTCAATACTGAAAATACTCCCAGATAAGATTGGTAACTTGGAGAAAGATGATGATAGGCTATGTGAGATGATATGGGATACTTGCTTGTCACAAAGGTGAAAACATAATCTTTCATCCAGAGAGGAGGTGCATGGGATCTTTGTGGCCTAACATGCACTGATGAAGGTCCTTCAGCTAGAATGGAACCATGTTCAGAGGCTACTGGTGCTGTACTTTCAGAGACTACTTCAATAGGTGTTGGATCAGCAGGAATTGTGTCATTCAACTCCCCTTGAGATGTGGCACTGTCAATGTTCATGTGGTTATTTTGAAGATGCATGGCATCCATTTCTGCTACATAAGTATCAGGTCCAGCTGAATGTGAGTCACCCTGCAATGGGGTTGTATTCCGTGTAGAAGAAGTACCCTGCATAACTGGTTGTACGATATTGTCCTGAAGAACTGGAGACATATCAACCATATCTTGCACAAACATATCTTCTGTAGTGCTTGAAAGATTTTTAAAAGGAAATATGTGCTCTTTAAAAACTACATCTCTACTAACAAGGAATGATTTACTTTCTAAGTCATAAACCCTATAACCCTTTTGGGTATCAGAATAACCAATGAATACAGTTCTTCTTGCTCTAGGGGCAAACTTATCTCCCCTTGGCAAGCTACTTGTATAGCACAAGCAACCAAACACCCTCAAATGCTCTATATTAGCTTGTTTCCTGTAAAGCAGGTCATATGGAGTCTTGCCTGCTAGTACAGGTGTTGGCAGTCTATTTATCAAATACACCACAGTTCTCACACATTCTCCCCAGAATTTAACAGGAATTCCACTTTGAAACTTAAATGCTCTAGCCATTTCAAGAATGTGCCTATGTTTCCTCTCCATAACTCCATTTTGTTGGGGAGTATAGGCACAACTACTTTGATGCACTATACCCAAAGAAGCAAATAATTCATTACATTTGGAGTTAAAAAATTCACTCCCATTGTCAGATCGCAGACATTTCACAGTGACAGCAAATTGATTCTTTACTATTGAGATAAAGTTCCTCAGCACAACTACAACTTCACATTTGGTACTTATCAAACACACCCATGTATAGCTGCTAAAATCATCTACTATAGTAACAAAATATTATTTTCTGTCATAGGTAGGCACCTTATAAGGCCCCCAAACATCTAAATGCATAAGCTGGAAAATATTAGTTGATCTTGAACTGCTAACAGGAAATTGTAGTCTACACTGTTTAGCTAGAGGACAAATATCACAATCTTCAATATCACTACTATTGATTTTATTTTGTAAAGTTGGCAAGTGTTGTATAGTCTTCAGGGAAGCATGTCCTAATCTGTGGTGCCACAGAGTACTGTCATTTTTTCCTCTTAGAGTTGTGCCTGCCAACATTATTGCTCTTCCTTTCAACAAATACAGGTCATCTGATTCTCTACCAATCCCCAGTACCTTGCCACTGTAAAGTTCCTGAAACAGACAGAAATTAGGATAAAAGTTGACTGAACATCTGAGTTGTTTGGTGAGTTTTGATACTGACAATAAATTGAACTTAAAATCAGGCCCATGTAGAACATTGTCCACACATTTATTTCCTAGGACCACTGTACTTCCTGCATGTTTTATTTCTGCTTTATTCCCTGTTGGCAGCTAAACTCCACTATGTTCTGTCATTTCTCTAATATTGCTTAAGATTTCCTTATTATGTGTAATGTGATTTGTGGCTCCTGAATCCTCTATCCATTCTTCTAGTGATGCACTACATAATAGAGAGGCTATACCTGCCATGTTTGAAGAGCAATCTCTTGTTGTTGGTTTGTTCAAAAGACCTACCAATTGCTTGTATTGCTCCTCTGTCAACACATGACCTTGAAATGGATTCCCTGAGCTTTCTCCTGCTTCAGCACTTGCAGCATTCACATAAGGTCTAGTTTCTCAACCTTGAAATTTCTTTTTGCTCTTAAAATATGTTGGATAACCAATAATCTTGTAACAATTTTCCTTCAAGTGGCCTTTGTATCCACAATGATCACAAATCAGCCCAAACTTCTTTGGTTTTAAAATTTGACCTCTTCCTGCCATCATTGTTAAAGGATCCCTGTTTGTGTCGACAACTCCTAACGACCTTTGGCTTTCTTCTTGTGTTACAATAGCATAAGCCTCATTTACAGTAACAACAGACCTTCTTAGCAATAGATTGCTCCTTACATTACTGTAAGTCTCATTCAGCCCCATTAGGAACTGTAACAACCTCTGTTGAGCCAAATGTTCTAAGAATGGTCTAGCCTTCTCACAATCACAAGCAGAGGTTGGGACCAACACATCTAACTCACTCCGCAAATCACTCATTTTCATATAGTAGCTAGTAACAGAGTCTGTACCTTGTTTCAAACTAGCAATTTCTGTCCATAGGTGATATATCCTTGTTAAGCTACACCTATCAAATTTTTCTTTGAAATCATTCCACACTTTCTTCGCATTTGAAGCAAATACAATACTAGGCATTAACTCACCTGCAATAATGCTTCCGATCCACGACAACACAATTGCATTACACTTTTCTCACTGCTCTGCAAGTTCTCCTCTGTATGTGCTTTTTACGCATGACCCATCCACAAATCCAAGCTTTCCTTTTCCTCTCAGTGCCAGCTTCATCGCCCTGCTCCATAGTGCATAATTTTCCGGCCCTGTGAGCTTAATTGGGACTAAAACTAGACCTGGAGTGTTAGAGGCTTGAAGAAACAGCGGGTTATTGTGTTCAAGTAAAGTCACTTCATTTCCGGCCATTTTGCTCCGGTCGAAGAACTATGAATCCCTAATTTCAAAAAATTTCACTGCCTTCCGTTGAAAATTTGAATTTGAGCCCTAGATTTGAGATCGAGGCTCTGATACCATATTAATTGAACTAGATTATGCCAAGTATAACAGTAATTCACACATGCAAGTGGCCATGGCAGTGACTAGCGAGAGAGAAGATCAGAGGGAGAAAAAGCTTCTAGATTTTTCAGTTAGATTTGTTTTGTACAACTTAGATCCGTATCTCTCTTTCTTCTATTTAACTATATTTCTACTTCACTATTTTCTATTATTTACACTTCACTCCCTTCTACTTTCTGGTGTACTTCCTTTAGCCCTTTTTACTTCAATACTCCCATTCAAGCTGGGTAGTGGAAAACATCAAACACTCCCAGCTTGGACATAAGTGACTGGTGCTGCACTGAACCTAACCCCTTGGTCATCAGATCAGCTAGCTGCATTTTGGTGGAAATATATTGTGGTGTGATCAATCCACTTGACAAGAGTGGGTTGCTCTAGTGGTAAGCACCCTCCACTTCCAACAAAGAGGTTGTGAGTTCGAGTCACCCCAAGAGCAAAGTGGGGAGTTCTTGGAGGGAGGGAGCCGAGGGCCTATCGGAAATAGTCTCTCTACCTCAGGGTAGGGGTAAGGTCTGCGTACACCTACCCTCCCCAGACCCCACTAGTGGGATTATACTGGGTTGTTGTTGTTGTTGTGATCAATCCACTCTTGAGCTTTTCTCTCACGAAATGACAATCTATCTCTATGTGCTTAGTCCTTTCATGGAATATAGGATTTGCAGCTATTTGCATTGCTGCCTTGTTGTCACAATGCAAATTCACTGGTGTCTGTACATTGTTTCCAAGGTCCTCCAGTAAACCAACCATCCAAATGATCTCTGCTACTGCAGCTGCCATGCTCCTGTACTCTGCTTCTGCTAACGGTCTGCTGCTTCTTGGATTTCCATGACAATAAGGACTCACCTAGCTTAATAACATAACCTGTTACAGACCTTCTTGTATTGGGACAAGATGCCCAATCCGAGTCACAAAAATCAGTGAGTGTTTGAGTCTCTCCTTTCTTCAGTAATATCCCTAAGCCTGGTGCCCCTTTAATGTATTTGACCACTCTCAATGCTGCATCCATATGTGACCTTTTGGGTTGTTGCATGAATTGGCTTAAAACCTGTACTGCAAAGCATATATCAAGTCTTGTAATAGTCAAATAAAGCAACTTCCCAACTAGCCTTTGATAAGTGCCCACTTCTTCCAGTTGTGCATCATCTATTCTGTCAACATGATTGTCATAATCCACTATAGTAAGTTTGTGATTCAGCTCCATTGGTGTTGCAATAGGTTTGCAACCACTCAATCCTGCATCAGAAATCAATTCTAGTGCATATTTTCTCTGGTTTAGAAGAACACCCTCCTTTGATCTCATGACTTCAATTCCCAGGAAATATCTGAGTTCCCTTAGGTCTTTAACCTTAAAGCACTTATGTAAAGTACTCTTAGCTTCTTCTATCAAAAACTTAGAGCTTCCTGTTATCAAAAGGTCATCCACATAAATGAGGATGATCACAATGTCTGTTTCATGCTTCTTGGTAAAAAGAGAATGATCATGGGCACTCTATGTGTATCCAGCATCCAACAGGGCAGTGGTGAGCTTTATGTTCCACTATCTTGATGCATGCTTCAGCCCATAGAGGGATTTTAATAGCCGACAGACCTGATACTCCCCTTGCTTTTGAAATCCCTGTAGAAGTTCCATGTATACCTCCTCAGCCAAGTCTCCCTGAAGGAAAGCATTGTTGACATCCATTTGGAAAAGATGCCAACCTTTAGATGCAGCCACACTGATAACAGTGCTTACAGTAACCATTTTAGCTACCTGAGAAAATGTCTCATGGTAATCCAAGCCTTCCTGTTGAGTATAGCCTTTTGCAACAAGTCGCTTTTTAAACTTGTCCACTTCACCATTGGATTTATATTTGATCTTGTAAATCCATTTTGATCCAATTAGTTTCTCGCCAACAGGCAAAGACACAACCTCCCAAGTGGAGTTGTCCTCAAGAGCTTTGATCTCCTGCTTCATAGCTTCTATCCACTGCTGATGTTGAGCTGCCTCTTTAAAGGTTCTTGGTTCAGTCAATACTGAAAATACTCCCAGATAAGATTGGTAACTTGGAGAAAGATGATGATAGGCTATGTGAGATGATATGAGATACTTGCTTGTCACAAAGGTGAAAACATAATCTTTCATCCAGAGAGGAGGTGCATGGGATCTTTGTGGCCTAACATGCACTGATGAAGGTCCTTCAGCTAGAATGGAACCATGTTCAGAGGCTACTGGTGCTGTACTTTCAGAGACTACTTCAATAGGTGTTGGATCAGCATGAATTGTGTCATTCAACTCCCCTTGAGATGTGGCACTGTCAATGTTCATGTGGTTATTTTGAAGATGCATGGCATCCATTTCTGCTACATAAGTATCAGGTCCAGCTAAATGTGAGTCACCCTGCAATGGGGTTGTATTCCGTGTAGAGGAAGTACCCTGCATAACTGGTTGTACGATATTGTCCTGAAGAACTGGAGACATATCAATCATATCTTGCACAAACATATCTTCTGTAGTGCTTTAAAGATTTTTAAAAGGAAATATGTGCTCTTTAAAAACTACATCTCTACTAACAAGGAATGATTTACTTTCTAAGTCATAAACCCTATAACCCTTTTGGGTATCAGAATAACCAATGAATACAGTTCTTCTTGCTCTAGGGGCAAACTTATCTCCCCTTGGCAAGCTACTTGTATAGCACAAGCAACCAAACACCCTCAAATGCTCTATATTAGCTTGTTTCCTGTAAAGCAGGTCATATGGAGTCTTGCCTGCTAGTACAGGTGTTGGCAGTCTATTTATCAAATACACTACAGTTCTCACACATTCTCCCCAGAATTTAACAGGAATTCCACTTTGAAACTTAAATGCTCTAGCCATTTCAAGAATGTGCCTATGTTTCCTCTCCATAACTCCATTTTGTTGGGGAGTATAGGCACAACTACTTTGATGCACTATACCCAAAGAAGCAAATAATTCATTACATTTGGAGTTAAAAAATTCACTCCCATTGTCAGATCGCAAACATTTCACAGTGACAGCAAATTGATTCTTTACTATTGAGATAAAGTTCCTCAGCACAACTACAACTTCACATTTGGTACTTATCAAACACACCCATGTATAGCTGCTAAAATCATCTACTATGGTAACAAAATATTATTTTCTGTCATAGGTAGGCACCTTATAAGGCCCCCAAACATCTAAATGCATAAGCTGGAAAATATTAGTTGATCTTGAACTGCTAACAGGAAATTGTAGTCTACACTGTTTAGCTAGAGGACAAATATCACAATCTTCAATATCACTACTATTGATTTTATTTTGTAAAGTTGGCAAGTGTTGTATAGTCTTCAGGGAAGCATGTCCTAATCTGTGGTGCCACAGAGTACTGTCATTTTTTCCTCTTAGAGTTGTGCCTGCCAACATTATTGCTCTTCCTTTCAACAAATACAGGTCATCTGATTCTCTACCAATCCCCAGTACCTTGCCACTGTAAAGTTCCTGAAACAGACAGAAATCAGGATAAAAGTTGACTGAACATCTGAGTTGTTTGGTGAGTTTTGATACTGACAATAAATTAAACTTAAAATCAGGCCCATGTAGAATATTGTCCACACATTTATTTCCTAGGACCACTGTACTTCCTGCATGTTTTATTTCTGCTTTATTCCCTGTTGGCAGCTGAACTCCACTATGTTCTGTCATTTCTCTAATATTGCTTAAGATTTCCTTATTATGTGTAATGTGATGTGTGGCTCCTGAATCCTCTATCCATTCTTCTAGTGATGCACTACATAATAGAGAGGCTATACCTGCCATGTTTGAAGAGCAATCTCTTGTTGTTGGTTTGTTCAAAAGACCTACCAATTGCTTGTATTGCTCCTCTGTCAACACATGACCTTGAAATGGATTCCCTGAGCCTTCTCCTGCTTCAGCACTTGCAGCATTCACATAAGGTCTAGTTTCTCCACCTTGTAATTTCTTTTTGCTCTTAAAATATGTTGGATAACCAATAATCTTGTAACAATTTTCCTTCAAGTGGCCTTTGTATCCACAATGATCACAAATCAGCCCAAACTTCTTTGGTTTTAAAATTTGACCTCTTCCTGCCATCATTGTTAAAGGATCCCTGTTTGTGTCGACAACTCCTAACGACCTTTGGCTTTCTTCTTGTGTTACAATAGCATAAGCCTCATTTACAGTAACAATAGGCCTTCTTAGCAATAGATTGCTCCTTACATTACTGTAAGTCTCATTCAGCCCCATTAGGAACTGTAACAACCTCTTTTGAGCCAAATGTTCTAAGGATGGTCTAGCCTCCTCACAATCACAAGCAGAGGTTGGGACCAACACATCTAACTCACTCCACAAATCACTCATTTTCGTATAGTAGCTAGTAACAGAGTCTGTCCTTTTTTCAAACTAGCAATTTCTGTCCATAGGTGATATATCCTTGTTAAGCTACACCTATCAAATTTTTCTTTGAAATGATTCCACACTTTCTTCGCATTTGAAGCAAATACAATACTAGGCATTAACTCACATGCAATAGTGCTTCCGATCCACGACAACACAATTGCATTACACTTTCCCCATTGCTCTGCAAGTTCTCCTCCGTATGTGCTTTTTACGCATGACCCATCCACAAATCCAAGCTTTCCTTTTCCTCTCAGTGCCAGCTTCATCGCCCTGCTCCATAGTGCATAATTTTCCGGCCCTGTGAGCTTAATTGGGACTAAAACTAGACCTGGAGTGTTAGAGGCTTGAAGAAACAGCGGGTTATTGTGTTCAAGTAAAGTCACTTCATTTCCGGCCATTTTGCTCCGGTCGAAGAACTATGAATCCCTAATTTCAAAAAATTTCACTGCCTTCCGTTGAAAATTTGAATTTGAGCCCTAGATTTGAGATCGAGGCTCTGATACCATATTAATTGAACTAGATTATGCCAAGTATAACAGTAATTCACACATGCAAGTGGCCATGGCAGTGACTAGCGAGAGAGAAGATCAGAGGGAGAAAAAGCTTCTAGATTTTTCAGTTAGATTTGTTTTGTACAACTTAGATCCGTATCTCTCTTTCTTCTATTTAACTATATTTCTACTTCACTATTTTCTATTATTTACACTTCACTCCCTTCTACTTTCTGGTGTGCTTCCTTTAGCCCTTTTTACTTCAATACTCCCATTCAAGCTGGGTAGTGGAAAACATCAAACACTCCCAGCTTGGACATAAGTGACTGGTGCTGCACTGAACCTAACCCCTTGGTCATCAGATTAGCTAGCTGCATTTTGGTGGAAATATATTGTGGTGTGATCAATCCACTTGACAAGAGTGGGTTGCTCTAGTGGTAAGCACCCTCCACTTCCAACCAAGAGGTTGTGAGTTCGAGTCACCCCAAGAGCAAGGTGGGGAGTTCTTGGAGGGAGGGAGCCGAGGGTCTATCGGAAACAGTCTCTCTTTCTCAGGGTAGGGGTAAGGTCTGCATACACCTACCCTCCCCAGACCCCACTAGTGGGATTATACTGGGTTGTTGTTGTTGTTGTGATCAATCCACTCTTGAGCTTTTCTCTCACGAAATGACAATCTATCTCTATGTGCTTAGTCCTTTCATAAAATATAGGATTTGCAGCTATTTGCATTGCTGCCTTGTTTTCACAATGCAAATTCACTGGTGTCTGTACTTTGTTTCCAAGGTCCTCCAGTAAACCAACCATCCAAATGATCTCCGCTACTGCAGCTGCCATGCTCCTGTACTCTGCTTCTGCTAACGGTCTGCTGCTTCTTGGATTTCCATGACAATAAGGACTCACCTAGCTTAATAACATAACCTATTACAGACCTTCTTGTATTGGGACAAGATGCCCAATCCGAGTCACAAAAACCAGTGAGTGTTTGAGTCTCTCCTTTCTTCAGTAATATCCTTAAGCCTGGTGCCCCTTTAATGTATTTGACCACTCTCAGTGCTGCATCCATATGTGACCTTTTGGGTTGTTGCATGAATTGGCTTAAAACCTGTACTGCAAAGCATATATATCAAGTCTTGTAATAGTCAAATAAAGCAACTTCCCAACTAGCCTTTGATAGGTGCCCACTTCTTCCAGTTGTGCATCATCTATTCCGTCAACATGATTGTCATAATCCACTGTAGTAAGTTTGTGATTCAGCTCCATTGGTGTTGCAACAGGTTTGCAACCACTCAATCCTGCATCAGAAATCAATTCTAGTGCATATTTTCTCTGGTTCAGAAGAACACCCTCCTTTGATCTCATGACTTCAATTCCCAGGAAATATCTGAGTTCCCCTAGGTCTTTAACCTTAAAGCACTTATGTAAAGTACTCTTAGCTTCTTCTATCAAAAACTTAGAGCTTCCTGTTATCAAAAGGTCATCCACATAAATGAGGATGATCACAATGTTTGTTTCATGCTTCTTAGTAAAAAGAGAATGATCATGGGCACTCTATTTGTATCCAGCATCCAACAGGGCTGTGGTGAGCTTTATTTTCCACTGTCTTGATGCATGCTTCAGCCCATAGAGGGATTTTAACAGCCGGCAGACCTGATACTCCCCTTGCTTTTGAAATCCCTGTAGAAGTTCCATGTATACCTCCTCAGCCAAGTCTCCCTGAAGGAAAGCATTGTTGACATCCATTTGGAAAAGATGCCAACCTTTAGATGCAGCCATACTGATAACAGTGCATACAGTAACCATTTTAGCTAGCTGAGAAAATGTCTCATGGTAATCCAAGCCTTCCTGTTGAGTATAGCCTTTTGCAACAAGTCGCTCTTTAAACTTGTCCACTTCACCATTGGATTTATATTTGATCTTGTAAATCCATTTTGATCCAATTAGTTTCTTGCGAGAAGGCAAAGACACAACCTCCCAAGTGGAGTTGTCCTCAAGAGCTTTGATCTCCTGCTTCATAGCTTCTATCCACTGCTGATGTTGAGCTGCCTCTTTGTAGGTTCTTGGTTCAGTCAATACTGAAAATACTCCCAGATAAGATTGGTAACTTGGAGAAAGATGATGATAGGCTATGTGAGATGATATGGGATACTTGCTTGTCACAAAGGTGGAAACATAATCTTTCATCCAGAGAGGAGGTGCATGGGATCTTTGTGGCCTAACATGCACTGATGAAGGTCCTTCAGCTAGAATGGAACCATGTTCAGAGGCTACTGGTGCTGTACTTTCAGAGACTACTTCAATAGGTGTTGGATCAGCAGGAATTGTGTCATTCAACTCCCCTTGAGATGTGACACTGTCAATGTTCATGTGGTTATTTTGAAGATGCATGGCATCCATTTCTGCTACATAAGTATCAGGTCCAGCTGAATGTGAGTCACCCTGCAATGAGGTTGTATTCTGTGTAGAGGAAGTACCCTGCATAACTGGTTGTACGATATTGTCCTGAAGAACGGGAGACATATGAACCATATCTTGCACAAACATATCTTCTGGAGTGATTGATTCTTTACTAGCCGTAGCCTCCAAATATTTCATATTCTTTCTCGTCTGCTTCTCCTCCTTCATTGTTAATTGAGCTAGATTATGCCAAGTATAACAGTAATTCACACATGCAAGTGGCCATGGCAGTGACTAGCGAGAGAGAAGATCAGAGGGAGAAAAAGCTTCTAGATTTTTCAGTTTGATTTGTTTTGTATAACTTAGATCCGTATCTCTCTTTCTTCTATTTAACTATATTTCTACTTCACTATTTTCTATTATTTACACTTCACTCCCTTCTACTTTCTGGTGTGCTTCCTTTAACCCTTTTTACTTCAATACTCATACAGCAGACCAAAAACTCTTCTTCCTCTACCATAAACCCACCTAAACTCCATTAAAACACTACCAATAACCACTAAATCCTCCTCAAACCCAAGCCACTAATTCGTAGCTGAAACTATCCTAAAACCACTCAAACAAAAACCAACAAAACTTTGACGTCATTTGGTTTTGGCGGTCCAGTTCGATGAGGTTTGATTCGAGATTAACAAGGTTTCCGGCGAGTCTCCGGTGATCCGGTCGGATTTCATTTGAGGTCTTGTACGCAGTTTTGTCGGCGTTTAAGTTTCAAAGTCATCAAAGAATCAAAGTCCAAATTCACTTTTAAGGTCCATTTCCTCCGATGTTATTCTTAAGTATATTAATATATGACTTTGGTTTGATGAATGTTTGAATAGTAAAGTGAGTTCCTCTTGCTTGTGATATTGAGTTTAATCATTTATTTCTCTTACTGGTTTAATTCTGTTTGTAATCGTTGTCTAATCGTTGTCACACCACCTTTTTTCGAGGGGATAAGAAGTTTTTTTTAATTAAAGTGACATTAATCGAAATGAGATTATTTATTCAATTTTCATAGTCGCCACTTGGGATGATTTATGGTGTCCCAAGTCACCGGTTTATTTTAAAATCCCAAATCGAGGAAATTTGACTCTGTTTTAAAGTCTGCGAAAACTAGAAGATCGAGTAAGAAATTCTGTTAGCCTGGGAGAAGGTATTAGGAATTTTCGGATTTCGTGATTTCAAAACGGTCGCTTTTAATCATACCTGCCTTAATTAAATTGTTTAATTATGCATTTTCAGAACCTATGTGCATTTTACCTTTTACCGCTTTTAATTACTTGATTATGGCGTGATTATGAAATTATCTTGAAATGAGTCACGCGTATGTGTACTCGTTTTATTTGGTGTGTCAAGATCATGTCACGCGTACGTGTATACAATCAATAACACTTTATTAATTAAGATTGTTCGGCCAAAGTCGCACAAACGCGTACCTTGATTTATTTTTGGGATCGCAATTATGTTACGTGGACGTGTACGCAATCACGATAATAAATTAAACGCACCTAAAGCACCTACCATGTCCATGAGTTATTTATTTTCTACATTTTGAGATTATTGTGAGGCCAAGAGTATATGGATATTAAATTATTGTGAAAGAAATGATGTACTCTAGTCTTAGGAGTAGAACTAAAAATTACGGCTAAGGTCTACTAATGTTTCTATTTTTATTAATAAATAGTGAATACATTTTTTGAACTCAACTCTTTGCATATCGACTAGAATTCAAGATAAACAAACTGTGAAAAATAACCTAAGCAACAACTTTTCCATTTAAATAAGAGAACAAATAGCTACCGTGAATAATAAAGCATTTCATCAAACAATGATCATGTAAAATAAAGGAAAATAAACTGTCACATAGCCTACATCATTAGAGTCCATAAGATCAATTTATCCAAACAAAACACCCACGAGCTAAGTTCCAAACAAAGTGAATTTACCAAACTTATTTAAATATGCTAGAGAAAAAGCTGAAGCATGATCCTTATTATTGAATAAAAAAAGTAAGAGAACTGAACCTTCAGTTGAGCTTAAGGACGTTTCCTTTGGTATTGGGTTACAGTACTTTCAACATCGACTCGTCGTCCAAACAACAAGATTACAACTTGACTCACCGCAAACTCGACCTCGACATCCTCAAACTCGAACAACAATACCTCGTCAGTGATTGGTTTTTGGACTGGTTTTAGGTTTGGGGGGCTCGTTTTGATGGATGTTTGTATAGTGTTTGGGTGATTTTGAAGAAAGAGCTCCACGTTAATGGTGGAAATGAGAGGGGAAGAATATGAGTATGCCTCCATAAAATGATGGCTGCTGCGCCGCTTTTTTTCCTTCCCTTTTTTTTCCAGATTCGTTCTCCTCCTTAAAATATTGGACCCCCTTTTAAATACTAAAAGTGAAATATTTTATATAGTGCAGTGTGTGAGTCGTGGAGGGAAAGTGTAACTTGTGCACTGTGTGCATTGTGTCGTATGTGTTTTTGCGCAATGTGAGTGAGACGTGAGGGGTTGAGGGGAAAGGACGTGATGTAACTAAGATTAAGAGAAAATATTTGTATTACTTATTTTGTTACCTTTTTTTTTCGTTAGTTGCTTTTTTTTTTTTTTTTAAAACACTTTTACTTAGTATTTTTTTTTTCTAAATGAACAAAAGAGAAAGTAAAATGTATAGCTAAAAATATTAGTCAGCTATTTTTAGACTTAAATATTATATACATAAGAAAACTAAATATTTACGCTGTAGTTTAAATTATACTAAGAAAGAAATACTATAGCTTACATTTAAAATTAGAAGAAACCAAATATATATTTTATTCTTCTATTCAAAAATAGGAACAAAAGTTATACTCTAAGAATGTGAATATTTTTTGTAGTTTTTAATTTTCTTAAATAAAACCTATTAAGAGTAAGATAAAAGTTTACAATATCAAAATTATACCTAAAAGAAATATTTACACTAAAATAGTATCGAATTTGAGCGCGGTCAAAAATTAGTTCACAGCATGCCCCTCTTTGCCTGGAAACATGAAGAGTTTTCAGGCAAAGAAAATAAACAAGGTGACTGATTTTTAACCTCACTATTATTTAAAAAGGAAAAGAAGAGAAAAGAAGAGGTTGTGACTGAGCCTTGGTTTTAGACAGCCTACATATCCCGGATTATAAGGGAATCAAGTCGCGTGTATTTCAAGTGGAAGAAGAGTGATGGAGTATGCTTAGAGGGAGAGTCGAGTGAAGTTCCGTCGAGGTTCAGATCCGCGGTTCCGACTATTACATCAAAATAAAAAGAAAATTACATACTCTTGAAATCTAAGAGTTACAAAATTTCTATCTAATTGCCATCTGGAGTCTTGTCTTGATTCTTGACTTGCTTCCCTCATTGACTTTAGACTGAAACTTGATGCTCTCGATATAACAAACTATGAAATATTCTCCAAGGCTTGATTCTTGATCAGATGATGAGAAGATGGATTTTGAGACCCTATGTCTCCGCATGCATTACGTCAAAGCTGGTTGCGGCTGGTATTGAGATCAAACGTTCCACTTTCTCTGGCGAGAGCTGGAGTCTTTTCTTGCACATCCAATTCATACTTTGCAGAAAAACCTGCAAGCCATCAGAAACAAACAAAACGAACAAAAGTTTTCTGCCCCAGTTTGCACTAGAAAAGTTTTGTGAGTTATTAAAAATACAATAAACTATCTTTCTATTGCAAAATAAAGAATTGAAAAAGAAATGAGAGATTTATATATATATATATATAAATAAAAAATAGGGGATGTCGTACCCTATGTTAATAAGAAGGAAGGCAACCAAGGGATGTAATACCCTGTGTTGACAATAAGATGAGGCTCGTGGCACTCTGAGATGCTACTAGGGAATGTCGTACCCTATGTTGGCAATAAAATGCAACCAAGGGATGTAGTACCCTGCGTTGGAAATAAGATGAGGCTCGTGGCACTCTGAGATGCTACTAGGGAATGTCGTACCCTATGTTAGCAATGAGAAATGTAACCAGGGGATGTAGTACCCTGTGTTGGCAGTAAGGTGAGGCTCTTAGCTCTCTAAGATTCTACTAGGGAATGTCGTACCCTATGTTGGCAATAAAATGCAACCAAGGGATGTATTACCATGCGTTGGCAATAAGATGAGGCTCGTGGCACTCTGAGATGCTACTAGGGAATGTCGTACCCTATGTTAGCAATGAGAAATGTAACCAGTGGATGTAGTACCATATGTTGGTAGTAAGGTGAGGCTCTTGGCTCTCTAAGATTCTACTAGGGAATGTCGCACCCTATGTTGGCAAGAGGCTCATGGCACTCTGAGATGCTACTAGGGAATGTCGTACCTTATGTTAGCAATAGGAAATGTAACCAGGGGATGTAGTACCCTGTGTTAGCAATAAGATGAGGCTCGAGGCACTCTGGGTGCTACTAGGGAATGTCGTACCCTATGTTTGCAACAAGAAATGCAACCAGGGGATGTAGTACCCTGTGTTGGCAATAAGGTGAGACTCTTGGCACTCTGGGATGCTACTAGGGAATGTCGTACCCTATATAGGCAGAAAGTAATGCTTCCAGGGAATGTAGTACCCTGTGTTGGCAATAAGATAAGGCTCGTGGCACTCTGGGATGCTACCAGGGAATGTCGTACCCTAGGTTGGCAATAAAATGAGGCTCGTGGCGCTCTGAGATGCTACTAGGGAATGTCGTACCCTATGTTGGCAGAAAGTAATGCAACCATGGGATGTAGTACCATATGTTGGCAATAAGATGAGGCTTGTGGCACTCTAGGATGCTACTAGGGAATGTTGTACCCTATTTTTGGCAGAAGTAATGCAACCAGGGGATGTAGTACCCTGTGTTGGCAATAAGGTGAGGCTCTTGGCACTCTGGGATGATACAAGGGAATTTCGTACCCTATGTTTGAAATAAGAAATGCACTTAGGGGATGTAGTACCTTGTGTTGGCAATAAGGTGAGGCTTTTGGCACTCTAGGATGCTACTAGGGAATGTCGTACCCTATGTTGGCAGAAAGGAATGCAGGCAGGAGATGTAGTACCATGTGTTGAAGATAGGGTATTGGTTCCCTAAAATGAAACTAAAAATAAAATGATTATATGTATATTGGAAGAAAATCAAGGATTTGAGAACTTCACTTGATGATGTTCGTCTTTTCACAAACTGTTTCCTACAACTGTTTTGTTCCTGTTCTGAACAAAGAAAGAATTGTTAGTTTTAAAATGGAGGTCGGTTTGTGGCCTTGATTATTTCGATCTCTTGATCTCGGCTCATCTTCTTCTCAACTGCAACTGATTATTTCCTGAATACCAACTCCATTTCTGACCCTGGAGAACCTTTGGCATTTCCAAACTTTGCCATGACGGTTGGTCGTGTGGGACTTAGCCTTTTTCAACTTTATTTTGCCTTTGTGGGCATTTTGCTTTTGGCTTCTTTCAAAATTTTCCATTTCAAAGCATCGGCCAATCATGGCCAGTCGGGGTCGACTTGATGCCCTTGCCGAGGCTGGGCGCCTTTTGAAAATATCATCTCGCTTCAAACGAGAACCCTGTAAATCGATCTTGCCGTCTTTTCTTTGCCTTATTTTTTTAAACAAAGTTAGACCGAAAGGGATTAAAAGAAATATAAAACAATGGAATAGAGAATGAGTTTAAAATAAAAGGTGTCCCTTTCGGGGAACAGAAAGACGGACTTATCTGGGAGTACATGCGGACTTCAATGAACATGACATGCCTTTTGGACTGGATGCCTGATTTGTGTAAACTGTCCGACTCTCAGAAACTCATCACAACTTTTGACTTGAAACCAAAAAATCTTGCTCAGGACTGTGTTGATGCCATGGCTGCATGGATCCTCTTTTCGATCAACAATGCCCTTTGCGGGTTTTCACTAGCTGATCTCTCTCATTTCTCTTCTCGCCATCGCCTTATAGTGCCCTTTGCGGGTTTTTACTAACAAGACTCTCATTTTTATTTTCTCTACTTACCATCATCCTACAGTGCCCATGAGGGTTTTCACCAATAGGACTCTCTCATTTTATTTCTCTAATTTGGTTGCATCCGATCCTAGTAATCGTATCCTCCAACTCTTGAACATTCTCGCCAATTGATCGGAAGGATTTGAAAGGATTTGGGTAAAAAGAATTTGGATTGAATTACAACTTTGGAACCTTTCGAGCGAAATCATCGCCAAACCATTGTGACATCTGCCCCAGTTTTCACTTTTGGGGGAATGTGAATTTTTGTTTTGGTGTGACCGAACCCTAGATTGAGGCTGCCTACGTATCCTTTCGGAATCAGGTCGAACGTAGTTCAATTAACTTGAACTTGTTTTGATTTTTGTTTTGTTTTTCTTCTGTTTTGTTTTCTTTTGCTTCTTTTTTTTTTTCTTTTTTCTTTTTTTTTCTTTCTATTTTTTTATTTTTTTATTTTTTTTTTATTTTTTCTTTTTTTTTGTTCTTTTCTTTTTTCTTTTATTTTCTCTTTCTCCTTACCTACAAGGTTCCAAAGAGGGTGGCCAAGAAAACGTATCTGGCTCAAAGGGTTAGCAAAGGGTTAATAGTATTTGGGTAGTGAGAATGAAAGCCTTCGTCATCCCAATCAGAGAGAATTAAAGCTGCGTAAAGGGTCAAACATAGTACCTTTTGACGGCGTCTGTATTGACATTTGTATCGGGAACATTTCCTTTGATGTCTCCCAAATACAGTATTCCCTTTTGGCAACACTCTTGTTACAATGTATGTACCTTTCAATTCAGGGCAAATTTTTCTTTAGCTTCCTCGTGATGCGGAAGAATACGCCTCAGAACGGGTTGCCCTACTTCAAATTTCTTGGGCCGCACTTTCTTGTTGTAGGTAGGGGCCATTCTTTGTTGGTACAACTGCCTATGGCAAACTGCAGTCAATCGCTTTTCATCAACCAAAGTCATTTTCTTCAATCAGGTCTTGACTCAATCTTCATCCTCGAACTCGGTTTCAACAATGATCCGAAGAGAAGGAATTTCAACTTCTACTGATATCATGGCTACAGTGCCATAAACCAATCAAGTAAGGGCGGTTTTCATTTGGACTTGGTTTAAGCCTGTTGTCCCTTCTTTGTTTATTTTCTTACAAGCCTTATCTTCGGCACATTCTACTTCTTGATTCATTATTTCAAGGTCTGACATCATTTTAGGATCTGGGCATGAAGTCCGCAAGCATGTCATGTTATTAAAATCTGCATTAACAAAACTAAAAAGAGAATAAGAAAGGTGACAAGATTAATAAAAGAGACATTCATGGATGATGAAACATTGATTTCATTTATTTGAATTTTATATGTAAAAAAAATAGAAGGGTCTACATCAGAAAGTAAGACAGTAAAGTAAAAGAATTCGGATTACACCCTGAAATAACCCGAAATATAGAAAAGATAGCAAGACCGGCTACCGAGATTCCCGTCTGATAGGGAAAGTTTCAGGTTTGGCGCCCATTTTTAGGTTTCTTTTCTATTGCGGCAATGGCTACAATGGCTACAATGGCTTTCAGAGCTGGATCAAATTCTTCAATTGCACTTTTGAGGGTCCAACAGTCCTCTGTATCATGTCCCACTGCTAGAGAGTGGTATTCACATCTAGCATCAGTTTGGTGCGAGGGGGACTCGGGATTTGGCCGGTTCGGGGCCACTGGCTGCAGCAGACCTAGCCCGATTAGCTTTTGAAACAAACTTGAATATGATTCACCAATAGGGGTGAACTGATTCCTTCTGAGGAGCTCTCTTGGGCGAAGATTGTATTGGGGAATATTTGGTTGGGGATTATATAGAGCTTGGTAGGGACGGGCATTTCTTGGAGGTAGAGCTCGGTTTTGTGTATAATGTTGTGGTTGCGTGTAAGGTTGCGCGTTCATCACCACATAGAGAGGCAGTGCCACGACATAAACAATATCTTGATGGGGATAATATTGTTGTGGGACCTTAGGAAGCATATATGATTGGTTGAATGACCTGCGCCCCCCCCTCAAGCTCAAAGCCATCATGGCTCCCTCTTCCCTTCTGTTTCTGTTCATCAAACTGCCCGAACCATTCTGAACGGTCTGTGATGTGGCCTTAAAGGCAGCATGACTCAAAATTTGGCCCGTTTTTAAACCATTTTCGACCATTTCCCCAATTTTGATAGCCTCGCCGAACGGATTACCCATAACGGACATCATGTTCTGGAAGTAGTCCGCTTCTTTGGCCTGTAGGAAGACCGTAATCATTTCTGCTTCATCCAGTGGAGGCTTTACCCTGGTGGCTTGCTTGCGCCATTTGACAGCATTCACGGAAACTTTCCGCAGTTTTCTTTTTCAAATTGGACAAAGAGTTCTCTTTTAGTATTTTTTTCACTCTTGCTTTTTTTGTTGTTGTTGTTTTTCGCTCTTTGTTTTTCTTTGTTATTTTTGTCCCTCCATTCTTTCTTTTTCTTTCTTCTCTCTTTTTTTTCACTCAGTTTATTTGATGGCAATGATCGAATCCGATGGGGATTACCTACATATCATGACGCCGCATGAATCAGATCTTGCGTAGTTCGGTAAGATCAAAATAAAGTAAATAAACTAACTCTTTTTTTTGTGGGAATTTTCTAAAGAAAGACTTCTAAAGAAGAAATAAAATAAATCCTTTTTTACATTGGGGGCCGGACCCGATGAAGGTTGCCTACGTATCTCACATCCAGTGAGAATCAGACCCGCATAGTTCGTAAGTGTTTCAGGAATAGGATGACACTTTTTTGAAAAATTCAGGCTTATCTTTTTTGGGGTAAATACTGAGATTTTCGAAAACTGGGTAAATTTTCTCTCTCATATTTTCTTCCTTCTGGTTTCCTTCAATATTTTTATATTTTTATTTTATTTTCAGAAACCGGTCAACATGCACAAACCAAGTCAAACATAATGCACAAGTAGCACATAAGATGCATCAGATTGGTCATGTAATTCTCAGGTACACCTATCCTAGACGGACCCAAACCTTGTGTTGAGTCCCTAAAGTCAAATGCACATGATGCAAACAAAAGTTCCTACTAGGTATCCGACATGAGGCTATGTTATTCTAGGTTTAAATCCTAGGGGGAGTGTTTTAGACCTGGCTTACCCAAGCAGAGAACTCGAGCCGAGGTGGGGGCAACGTACCGAGAGCAAGAAAGTCTACCCGGCCTAGTTACTAACCCGACCTCGTTCTAATTGGTATGACTTCTAACAGAAAATTGGGCCACACGCACATGTGCATCATAAATTCAGAAGACTCAGAAGGCAGGCGTAAGAAGACAGTTTAATACAATTCAAATAATATCAAAGCGATAAATAAGCGACAATTAGCACATTAGGCCCAAAAATACAGTAATAACATCAAATCAATATAGCCAAGTATAGATCATCTTATAAGCTCAAATTCTGAACCCCGAACCAGAAGTTCTGAGTTCTTTTCCCCAGCAGAGTCGCCAGAGCTGTCACAGCTCCTTTTTTCCGAGGGGGATAGGGAGTTTTTTCAATTAAAGTGACATTAATCAAAATGGGATTATTTATTCAATTTTCAGAGTCGCCACTTGGGATGATTTATGGTGTCCCAAGACACCGGTTTATTTTAAAATCCCAAATCGAGAAAATTTGACTTTGTTTTAAAGTCTGCGAAAATTAGAAGACCGAGTAAGGAATTCTGTTAGCCCCGGAGAAAGTATTAGGCATTCCCGAATTCCGTAATTTTAACACGGTAGCTATTAATCATACCTGGCTTAATTAAATTATTTAATTATGCATTTTTAGAACCTTTGTGTATTTTACCTTTTACCGCTTTTAATTACTTGATTATGGCGTGATTATAAAATTATCTTGAAACGGGTCACGCGTACGTGTACTCGCTCTGTTTGGTGTGTCAAGATCATGTCACGCGTACGTGTATACAATCAATAACACTTTATTAATTAAGATTGTTCGGCCAAAGTCGCGCGAACGCGTACCTTGATTTATTTTTGGGATCGCAATTATGTCACGTGGACGTGTATGCAATCACGATAATAAATTAAACGCACCTAAAGCATCTACCATGTCCATGAGTTATTTATTTTCTATATTTTGAGATTATTGTGAGGCCAAGAGTATATGGATATTGAATTATTGTGAAAGAAATGATGTACTCTAGTCTTAGGAGTAGAACTAAGAATTTTAATGTCACTTTATCAAAATTGCCACTCAAAATTACGGCTAAGGTCTACTAATATTTCTATTTTTATTAATAAATAGTGGATATATTTTTTGAACTTAACTCTTTGCATATAGACTAGAATTCAAGATAAACAAACGGTCAAAAATAACCTAAGCAGTAACTATTCCATTTAAATAAGAGAACAAATAGCAACCGTGAATAATAAAGTATTTCATCAAACAATGATCACGTAAAATAAAGGAAAATAAACTGTCACATAGCCTACATCATTAGAGTCCATAAGATCAATTTATCCAAACAAAACACCCACGAGCTAAGTTCCAAACAAAGTGAATTTACCAAACTTATTTAAATATGCTAGAGAAAAAGCTGAAGCATGATCCTTATTATTGAATAAAAAAAGTAAGAGAACTGAACCTTCAGGTGAGCTTAAGGACATTTCCTTTGGTATTGGGTTACAGGACTTTCAACATCGACTCGTCGTCCAAACAAAAAGATTACAACTTGACTCGCCAGAAACTCGACCTCGACATCCTCAAACTCGAACAACAATACCTCGTCAGTGATTGGTTTTTGGACTGGTTTTAGGTTTGGAGGGCTCGTTTTGATGGCTGTTTGTATAGTGTTTGGGTGATTTTGAAGAAAGAGCTTCACGTTAATGGTGGAAATGAGAGGGGAAGAAGATGAGCATGCCTCCATAAAATGATGGCTGCTGCGCTGCTTTTTTTCCTTCCCTTTTTTGTTTCCAGATTCGTTCTCCTCCTTAAAATATTGGACCCCCTTTTAAATACTAAAAGTGAAATATTTTATATAGTGCAGTGTGTGAGTCGTGGAGGGAAAGTGTAACTTGTGCACTGTGTGTGCATTGTGTCGTATGTGTTTATGCGCAATGTGAGTGAGACGTGAGGGGTTGAGGGGAAAGGACGTGATGTAACTAAGATTAAGAGAAAAACATTTGTATTACTTATTTTGTTACCTTTTTTTTTCGTTAGTTGCTTCTTCTTTTTTTTAAAACACTTTTACTTATTTTTTTTTTCTTTCTAAATGAACAAAAGAGAAAGTAAAATGTATAGCTAAGAATATTAGTCAGCTATTTTTAGACTTAAATATTATATACAAAAGAAAACTAAATATTTACGCTGTAGTTTAAATTATACTAAGAAATAAATACTATAGCTTACATTTAAAATTAGAAGAAACCAAATATATATTTTATTCTTCTATTCAAAAATAGGAACAAAAGTTATACTCTAAGAATGTGAATATTTTTTGTAGTTTTTAATTTTCTTAAATAAAACTTATTAAGAGTAAGATAAAAGTTTACAATATCAAAATTATACCTAAAAGAAATATTTACACTAAAATAGTATCGAATTTGGGTGCGGTAAAAAATTAGGTGTTCACAATCGTAAGTTTCTTTCTCCGATTTGAAATCACATTTCTCTTATGTAGTAAAATTGGTTTATAATAAATGGTTGAATAATAGCATGACACGCGGAATCAAAAACAGGTAAAAAGCAAGTCAAGTAACAACTAATACCGGGAACAACAACTGCAATCGACATTGGGTAAGTCCCGAAGGGAGCATGTTCAACGGGAACAAATCGAGTATTTGTCATTGGATAGCATTTATTGAGAGAATATTCTCTAACATTAATGAGTAAACGTTATAGAGAATATTTGTATTCATGGCTTGCCGTTACATATTTATTAATGACTCATTTATTATCATTTAAGTGGAGCTTGATCATAGGATTTTGTTTTCCTAGGTATAACTATAAATAGCAGGCTCAGCAGCCATTGTAACATTCGAAATTCTGGGAGAAACACATGCTATATTTTACTTTCGCTCTCAATTAAACAACTTTATTTGCTCTTTGTCAATGCTTTTATTTTTTCCTCGGAGATATTTTACTCGGATCCAAGCTTGTCATCTTCTTCAATTTCTATTGCTAAGTCTCATTTTTATCTTATTTCTTTATCGTTTTTGGATCAAATCAGTTCGCTTGTCTATAAACCACATAACAAATTTAACTATACCATTTTGTGGGTAAACAGTTTGGCGCCCACCGTGGGGCTTAGACAGTTGCATAATTGCTTTGATCGTTACATTTGTTATTAACTTGTTTGATTTTCCCTAGCAAACTATCAGAAATGGCAGCTTATGATGTCAACATCATACACAATGGTGAGGGACATGAAGATTTGCCTCAACATGAAGATTCAATGAGCGACACCCATAACGAAGGGGACGAAGCAACCCCGGTTCGTGAATGGAAATATCTCCGACATGTGAGGGAGCCAACTCCCGATGACGCGGAGGAAGATCATGTCGTGGAAACGGAGAAAATCTTAAGAGAACAACAGAAGGCAATCATGAGTCATCTCTCAAGGCAGGACCAGCTAATAACGGAGTTAAAACAAACATTGTCAGGTGCTTCCAATAATGCAAACAGAAGGGCCCCGGTTCCTCATAGCGCTCCTGCAAATCAAACGGCTCAAAGAGTCGATAATAACACCCCAAGGAAAGAGGTCGGTTTCGATGGTGCCGAAGGGACCAATACCGGATCTGGGAATGACAACGGGAATGACCCCTTCAAAACCGAGCTCATGAGGTTCATGAGGGAAATGAACAAACAGATGGATCAAAATGCGAAGGGGTTTCACACCCGAATGGATCAGATTTCGGGCGCACCACCAGCTTTGAAAGGCTTAGATTCAAAAAAATACACGCAATTGCCATTTAAGCCGAGCGCAGTGCCATAGTTAATTCTGAAGAGGTTCAAGATGCCGGACATACCAAAATACGATGGGACTTCGGTTCCTCAGGAGCACATCACAACCTACACCACGGCTATGAAAGGGAACGATTTGGCTTAATATGAGATCGAATCGGTCTTACTGAAGAAGTTTGGTGAAACCCTCACAAAGGGGGCTCTGACATGGTATTCACTCTTACCCGAATATTCAATTGGCTCTTTTGAAATGCTTGCAGATTCATTTATTAAGGCCCATGTCGGGGCAAGAAAGGTCCAAGCTAGAAAGGTAGACATATTCAGGATTGCGTAAGGTGAGTCCAAATTGTTGTGAGAATTTATGATCCGGTCCTAAAAAGAGAGGATTCTACTACCGACTGTACCAAATGAGTGGGTAGCGGAGGCATTCACAAAGGGTTTGAATCCGCGAAGCTCCGACGCCTCCCAAAATTTGAACAAAATCTTGCTCGAATTCCAAGCAACCACATGGGTGGATGTCCATAACTGTTACGAGTCAAAAATAACAATAGAAGAGGATCAGCTTGGGTTCTTGACGTCAACCAAGGGACGGTACCGAGACAAAAACCAAGACAAGTTTTAAAGTGACTTCGATGTGGATTAGGGGACTTTTAAATGTCATTTTTTTGCCGCATGAAATAACCGAGGGACACAGCAAAAAAGGGTTTTGGTCCTGGGACAGGTTCATTCCCAATAGAAGAACCGACCGTGGCCGGAACAACAGGCCATTACAAGAAAAAGAGGTACCGAGGGCCTGGGATTCCACATATCCCAGGTTACCAGATTATAACTTCAACATCAGCATAGTGGAGTTGGTGTCGGCAATGAGGAATATCAAAGAAGCGCAATTACCGAAGCCAATCAGATCTGATCCTATCTAGAGGGATCCCAACGTATGGTGTGAATATCATTGGACTCATAACCATAGAACTGGGGACTGTCAGCATTTACAAGAAAAGGTGGCGACATTGTTAAAGAATGGCCATCTCAGGGAATATTTAAGAGATCGATCCAAAAACAATTACGGCCAAGCCGGGACAATGCAGAGCCTTCAAAGGTGGCAGAAGACTCTCCTCGGCTGACTATCAACATGATTTTTGGAGGGAAAGAAATCAATGGTGTAACCTTTTGGGCGGCCAAGAAAATGAAGATATCAGTGACTCACAACAAGAGACTCCGGGAAGTCGCGGAAGATGACATCACCTTCACGGAGGAAGACACTGACGGATTCCTTCCACATAATGACACTCTGGTAATCTCTTAATGTTTTAGATTTTAAAATTAAGCATGTTTTGGTTCATCCAATGTGGAGTGTTGGAGCAAGAAAAGCTGACCAGAAGCATCATACCGGCGACAAAACTCTTAGCTGTGTTCAACTTGACAAGTGTGACAACCCGAGGTGAGATCCTGCTGCCCACGAACGCTGAGGGGGTAACCAAAACCACCTTATTCGAAGTGGTAGATGGCGACATGGGCTACACTGTAATCCTCGGGAGGTCGTGGATATACAAGATGAAGGTACCCTCAATATATCATCAACTACTGAAATTTCCAACCCCAGAAGGAATCAAACATAAAAGAGGAGACCAAACAGATAAGGCGTGCCCTAAAGACTCGTTTGCCAAACTTGATCAAATGATTGATGCTACGACCGAGCACGAGTAGATGAGTTTCCTTGATGCTTATTCCGGGTACAATCAAATCAAAATGAACCCGTAGGATCAGGAAAAAACTTCTTTCATAATGAATTTTGGCACATACTGTTACAATGTGATACCATTTGGGCTTAGAACGCCAGAGCCACTTATCAAAGGCTCGTTAACAAAATGTTTGAGAAACAAATAGGCAAAACAATGAAAGTATATATCGATGACATTTTAGTCAAGTCTTTGAATGCAGGAGATCACTTGAAACACCTCCAAGAGACCATTGACATTATGAGGAAATACAACATGAAGCTTAACCCAGAAAAATGCGCGTTCGGGGTTGGTTCCGGTAAGTTCTTGGGATTCTTGGTCTCGCAAAGAGGGATCGAGGTGATTCCCAATAAAATCAAAGCAATCGAAGACATTCCGGACCAGCTAATGAGCGTAAAAGAGGTACAAAGGTTAACCAGAAGGTTGGCCGCTTTAAGCAAGTTCATCTCAAGATCCTCGAAAAAATGTCATCACTTCTTCTCACTTCTGAAAAAGAAGAACAATTTCAAGTGGACTCCCCAATGCCATCAGGAACTGAAGGATTTAAAAAATGTACCTATCCAGCCCACCGTTACTATCAAAATCAAGGGAAGGCAAACAATTGCTGATATATCTAGCGGTCTCGGAAGTAGCTAAGTGTTGTTTTGGTCCGAGAAGAAGATGGACTTGAACTGGCCCAGGGTCTTGGCTCCGAGGTCATCGAGATCAAATGTGATTCTCAGCTGGTAGTAAACCAAGTGTACAGTATTTTTGACACAAATGAAGACGCATGCGACAATATGTGAATAAGGTTCAAGCATTGCTTGCACGATTCAGGGAATGGTCGATCATACATATTCCGAGAGAAGAAAATGTGGAAGCAGATGCATTGGCTAATTTGGGGTCATCAACGAAGATGAAAAGGATCTGACTCTGGTACAGTAGTCCAACTTCTATACTCGATGTTGCACGTGGACGGTTACTGCGAGGTCAACTCAACCAATTTAGTCTGGGACTGGAGGAATGAGTTCGTCGAATATCTTTGCCATGGCAAATTACCCGAAGACCCGAAGGCATCCCGGACACTACGAACCATAGCAACCCGCTACTGCCTCATGGATGGGCAATTATATAGAAGATAATACCAAGGACCATTGGCTCGATGCTTGGGAGCCTCAAAGGAGGACTATGTGATGAGAGAAGTCCATGAAGGTATTTACAGGAACCACTCTGATGTAGATTCATTAGTTCTAAAGCTTGTTAGGGCAGGTTACTATTGGCCTCGAATGGAGCAGGACACAAATGCATTCGTACAGAAATGCGACAAATGTCAACGCCATGCGCAACTGGTACATCAACCAGTAGAACTCTTGCACTCGATGTTGTCCCCGTGGCCATTCATGAAATGGAGAATGGACATAGTCGGTCCTCTACCACCAGGCCATGGAAAGGTAATATTTCTATTAGATTTAACTGGCCACTTCTCTAAATGGGTTGAAACATGTCCTTACCAAAAGATCGGTGAACGAGAAATGATGGACTTCATATGGGACTACATAATCTGCCAATTCGGAATTCAGAAGGAAATTGCTTATGACAACAGGCCACAGTTCGTAGGCTCAAAAGTCACAAAAGTTTTGGAAGATTTAAAAATCAAGAGAATTACATCTTCTCCATACCATCCAAGTGCTAACGGACAGGTGGAATCAACAAATAAGGTGATTATCTAGAACCATAAAAAGAAACTAGAAGCTGCTAAAGGCAAATGACCCGGAGAGCTACCGGGTGTACCAGGGCATATCGGACAACAGCGAAGTCAAGCACGGGAGAAACACCTTTCTCTCTTGTATACAGTGCAGAAGCTCTGATACCGATGGAAGTAGGGGAACCAACTCTAAGGTTTTCCCGATCAAACCAAGAAGTAAACAATGAAGCGTTGTTAGTGAGGATAGACTTGCTAGACGAACACAGGGACTTGGCGTACGTGAGGATAATGGACCAAAAATAAAGGATGGAGAAATATTATAATCGGAGGGCCAACCTCCGCTACTTCAAAGTAGGAGACGTAGTTTTGAGAAAGGTGACTCAGAGCACTCAGAAAATCAATGCCGGGAAGCTGGGTCCAACATGGGAAGGTCCTTACCAGGTTTCAGCTATTACCGATAAAGGATCGTACGAATTGGAGAATCAAGATGGAGTCAAGTTGCCCAATAATTGGAACATGACTGACCTCAAAAGGTACTATTGTTGATGGATCTTATCAATACTGAAAGTATGTGCTGCACTCTTTTTCCCTTCGACCAGTTTTAGTCCTAATCGGGTTTTTCTGGCAAGGTTTATAACGAGGAAACAACAGAAAGCATACTACAAAAGGAGCATCATCGATAAGAATAAGGCTTTTAAATAACAAGGCATTGAAATCTTCGCATCAATGATAAATCGCTATGGGATGGTTAAATAATCTTTGGCTCGATGGCAAGCCGCTGATGGAAAACAAAGCTTGCTATCGAACCAAAGACTATTTAACCATTCACAAGTGTTTCAACTAACAAAGCAAGACTTCCAGTGTTCCAATTCGCATATTTCACATTCGAACACTGGGGGGGATAGTGTAAGATACGTCAACAATGAATGCCAAAAGAATTAGGGACTGCTAGAACCGAGAATAATAATGTCTCATCAGGGCAAGGGACTACATGACCAGCCTCGTAGAAATAAGTTATACAAGTTAGCCACATGTATTGGCAGTTTTTACTTTAGCAGATGAATGCTCGTGTACTTTTAAAGATAGAAGGAATAAAATAAAGTTCTTTTATTTTTATCTTATTTCTTGTCTAAATGATGAGAGGATTTTATCATTTGAAAGTTAACAAAAACTTCAAATGCTTGTATCAGAATGAACAGAAGACGTCATCTTCAAGAGCACCGTAAACATAAGAGGGCCCTCTCTTATGAAACCCTCATAGTAAAGGGTTGATTCCTGAAGAATTTGTGCCCGAAATCAAAAGCTATCGGATGAAAGCATACCCAAAGTTTTAACTAATTCGACCCTAAAGGAATGTATTTTGCATAACACTTAAGCAAAAATATTCTTTATTCATCAAAGTGGCAAACTCGGTAAAAACTTTGACATGATTACAAAGTACAAAAAGAAGAGAAAAAAGAAACTAAGCATCATTGCCGTCGGAGCCCGAAGGGAGGGACGAATCTGCGTCTCCCCCGGTGGGGGAAGGTGGATCAGCCTACGGTTCTTGGCCTTCATCCTCATCTTCTTCAATCTCCCTTTCGGTTCCCGAGTACTCAGAACCGGTACTCATGGAGTCAGTTGCAGCGGTCTAAGGGGGACAGCGTTATCGAGCAGACAACTCCAGTTCTCGGACCTGGGCAATGCAATCATCTATATTAGCAATGCCCACTTTGGCCTCTTCCAAGGTCCTTCTCCTCATATGGTATATTGGATAAGTCTTCTCAAATACGAGGGAATCCTCTTGGTCCTAGAGCTTTTACTGAAACTTTTCAATTTTTCCTGGAGGCCGCCCCTCTCGGATATTAGGGCACCGAGGCGAGCATCGAGCTCAACATTCGTAGACGAATGGAGCCGGTTTTGGTCCATCGACCTCTTTAGCCTCTCCTCCAGTCGGTCCCTCTTCTCCTCGGCAACATTGGCTTCCTCAGTTTTGGAGGTCATCTCTGCCTTCAGGTTATTTATTTTATCCTCCGAGGCCGACTCGCACTCAGCAATAGTAAGCATAGCATCATGTAACTCGGCCTACTTAGCCTTGGCCTCTTGAATCTTTTCATGCAATTGACCAGCTTCTTGACTATTGGCCATTTTCTCTTGCTCACTCTGCTGCAACCGAGCCTATGCCACAATATCATAAAACCAACAATACCCAAAGTTTCATCAAGATATAAGCTTATAACTTAACAACAATGTGCATAAAGACATGACAATGACATAAAAGTGCGGATGAGTGTTCAACAATAAAGCATGACTATGGGTAAATCAAATTTAGTGATCATGATCTTTTAGTCACAAAAGGATTAAGCATGTTTCATATAGAGAACAGCCCCAAATGCGTATTAATAGCCTAAGGCCTAATTCGGTCATAAACCACACATACGCCCGTGTACACGTTCGTCAGCCCATGTATGCGTCGCCTTTCACATAACACAAATAGACAATTAAGGCCAAATCCTAAGGGTATTACCCCACACAAGGTTAGGCAAGATACTTATCTCAACAAGCCAATTCAATATTGCAAAAATGCTCTTCCTTTAAAATTCACCTCTCTCTGACTCAATAACATCAAACAATGCTAAAAAATCAATTCCAAACAACAAAGGCCCAATCTTTACCCAATTACCGAAAAGTCAACCCCTGGCTCGCCCGGTCAAAAACCGAGTCGAGGGGTATATCTCGACTACCCATAACCCACGAATCCAAATATATGATTAGTTTTCAAACCCGAGTCCAAATCGACTCTCAAATCTCAAATTTGTATTTTTCAATATATAGTATAAAATCCCCAAAAATTCTTTTCAAATTCCATGATTTTTATGTTAAAATCCATAAGAAATCAAGTTATAATATCAAAACTAAGTTAAAATCACTTACCCAATAGCTATGTGTGAAAATCCACTTCAAAAATCGCCTCCCACTAAGTCTAGGGCTTAAAATTTGATAAAATGTGACTAAGTCCCGAAATAACCAGCTATAAACGAGCTGCATATGTCGCATTTGTGACTAGAGGTTCGCAAATGCGACCTCCACAAATGCGAAGACTGCCCAACCCAGAGAATGTCGCAATTGCGATCAGGAACTTCACAAATGCGAAGTTTCACTACTCCCATCCCCCATCGCAAATGCGATGAAGACTTCACAAAAGCAAAGTCCCAGCTGCCTACTCAACTATCGCAAATGCGACCAACTCCTGGCATTTGTGAGGTCCCCCCAGGAAGCCCCCACTTCGCAAATGCGATAAGGCCACCGCAAGTGCGAGCAGACCTTCGCAAATGCGAGGTGTGCAGCACCAGAAAACTGAAACAAGCCCGTAGCACTCCGAAACTCACCCGAGCCCCTGAGGATCCAACCAAATATCCACACAAATATATAAACCTCATATGAACTCGCTCGCCAGCTCAAAACACCAAAATAATGCATAAAACCAATCAAACACCAAAATGCATCATGCAAACTATAAAACTCAAGAACTTCTAAAATCACAACCAAGCGTCCAATTTTTACCAAACCAACTCAGAATTATACCAAACTTTAGACACAAGTTCCAAGTGATAAAACGAACCTATTCCAACTCCCAAAACCAAAATCTGTATCTGATAGCTACAAAGTCAACCTATGGTCAAACTTGTAAAATTTCTAAACCTTTAAATTGCCAACCTTCGGTAAGAAGAGCCAAATTGTCTTAGGAATCTCCGAATTCAATTTCGGGCAGACGCTTAAGTCTAAGATCACCATACAAAAACTTATTGGAACCATCAAAATACCATTTCGGGGTCATTTTTACAAAAGTCAAACCTTGGTCAACCCTCACAACTTAAGCTTCCATACTAGGAACTAAGTGTTCCAATTCAATCGGAAACCTCCCTGAAATAAAACTAACCAACCATGCAAGTCAAATAATAACAAATACACATACGAGAACTTCAAAAGGAAAAATAGGGCTCAAATACACAAAACGACCGGCCGGGTCGTTACACTCTGGCCAAAAGATTAATGATGAAAAGAGCTATTTTCTATTGTCTCCTTTTTTTTGCATCTTAGATCATCAAAATTAAAGCAATTACTAGTTAAAAATACGAAAAAATTCATATTAAATACTTAGGATGTCCACTATATGTAAGGAGGAAGAAGATCTCTACATTCAATGATCTGGTCACCAAAATCATTAGAAGGATAACAGGTTGGCATGGTAAGTTATTATCTGTGGGGGGAGAGCCATATTGATCATGCATATCTTGTAGTCTCAATCTTTGAATTTTCTAGCTGTTATGGAACCTCTTAAGACTACTTTCAAGCAGACTGAGAGACAACTTGCCAGCTTTTTGTGGATCAAAAATATCATTGGAGTTCATGGGCTTATATGTGCTTCCCAACATTGTAAGTTGGCCCATGCTTGAGATAAATGGAGGATATTAGCAATGATTTGGCTATTAAAAAGTGGTAGAGATTTAGTGATTGTCATAGTTTGTGGGCTGATTTTCTTAAAGCTAAGTATTGCAGATTAGCTCACCATATTGATAAGAAATGGAGGACTAGACAGTCACATGGCTGGAAAAAGTTTGTTCCGGCTAAAGAGAAAGTAGAGGAGGTGAGGATCTTTCTATCTAGAAATAAAGTGGACCTATTTGGATATATAGGGATAAGAGTTAAGAAGAACATATCTAAGAGAACTATTCAGAAAATAGCAAAGGAATGGAATGTATGCTTCAACTACCCTAGTGCTCAAAATGGTAGGATTTGGGTTCTATGGAAAGGCCACCCAAATGTGCAGGTTCTAAATATCAAGGAGCAATTTATTCATTGCCTAGTAGAGGATAACCAATTCTATACTTGTCCTACAATGGTGTATGCAAATAATGAACTCCAACAAAGGCACATACTGTGGAGAGAACTTATTAAACAAAAACCTCAAGTGCAGACTCCTTGGTTGTTGTGTGAAGACTTCAACAATGTCTTAACATCTGAGGATAAAATCTGTTTACCTGTGACTCAACAAGAAATTCAAGGGTTTCAATGGCTTCTTGATACCCTCTAGTTAACTCCTCTATGATCTAGGGGATGACACTTCACTTGGTGTAATAAGTAGGACACCAGCAATAGAGTGTATAACGAGATAGATTGAGCCTTGGGAAATTTTCAACGGATACAACAATATGGGCATATTGAGGCAAATTTCCTTAACCCACAAATCATTCTCCTATTTTCCTATAATGCTGCCAGGAAATTCAGTTGTATCCAAGGCCTTTCAAATTCTTTCCTAATATTATGGACCATCCTAAGTTTAATGACCTTATAACAACAGTGGAACAATAAGGACACAAGGGAGATTTGTATTAGAGCAACCGATCGTTTTTAGTTCTTGAATTTTATTTTTCCTATTTGAGACTTCTCGTAAATTTATTTAGGACTTTATGACTTGTGAATTATAGTTGGTTCAGTTCCTGAGAAGTACGAGAGTAATTTGGAACACTTAGTTCCTAAACTAGGGGCTTAAAGTTAAGAGAGTTGACCAAAGTTAATATTTTGGATTAACAAGCTCGAATTGGTGATTTGAAGGCTCCGATAGGCTTGTATGATAATTTTGGACTTATATGTATGTTCGATTGAGCAGTAAAGGGGTTCGAGCATGATTCAGACGTATTTTGTGAAAGTTAGAATTTAAAAAACTTGAGACAATTCATGATTTGTTTTGGACCTTAATTCCTAGATGCGATATTTTCATATATGATTTGAGCCCTTAGGCAAGTTCGTGTAGGGTATATGAACTAGTCGGGGTTGTTTGGAGGGATCTTAAGGGGCTCGTGTGAGTTCTTAGGGTGCTGGGGGGGAGTTTGAAACTGAGATTGTAGAAAAATTGCAATAGAGAATAATAGGTGTGGCGCACCTACTCTCGCACATGGGCCAAGCGCGGCAGCAGGCACACTGCACCTATTGTCGCAAATGATGGTGGTGCACTCATTATGGCGCCAAGTCAATTTTGCAGTTTTGCATAAATAGTCCAATTTCGTGCATAGACTTTATTTTATCATCTTGAGAGCTACACAATACGGATTTGGGAGAATTTTGAAGGACATTTCATCTAAATAACTGGGGGTAAGAAATCCTAATCTAGATCTATAATTATTACTTGGATCTATTATTAATTTTGTCTTTAAATTAGGGAATTTAAAAGAGCAAAAGAGAATTTTGACTTAAAAATTAAGAAAGTATATTTTGAGGGTTTGAACATCAATTAGGACTCAAATTTTAAAACTAATTACATATTTGGACTCGTGAGGTTATGGATCAACAAAATTCGACCTTGCTCTTGGGTTTTGACCATGTGGGCATGAGGTTGAAGTTTTATTGACTTTTGAGATTTTATTAAAGATCAAAGTTTTATCATTTGGAGTTAATTTTTATAGCTTTATTTGACCTCGTTGAGTATTTTTCACCTAGATTTTGATCATTTGGAGGCCGAGGATAGAGGAAAAGGCATTTGAAAGGTTGAAGCCTACTCCAGAGAAGGTAAGTATCCTAACTACCTTGACTGATAAATCTTTCCTAAAATGGACTTATGTGCTACAAGCTACGTGTTTGGGTGTAACGTATATGCGAGGTGACGAACGTATATACGGATACCAAAGTTATACCATATTTGAGGTTGATTTTAGGCTTCTATGTCTTATTTTGATATATGTTCTACTTGTGACGTGCCTTATCTTTTTATATGACTACTTGAGTATCCTTATTCATGCTAGAAATAATGTCCAGGGTTTTGACTCGTTTATAGTTATGATGAAATATTTTGTATGCTGGATTACATATTGTAGCTGTAGTTGTAACGACCCAACCGGTCATTTTGCTTTATAGATTCCTGTTTCCCTATTTAAGATATCCCCTACGTGTTTTTACCATTTTATGACTTGCAGGGATGGTTGGTTTGTCTTTGAAAGGATTCGAGTTGAATTTAGAACACTTAATTCCATAATAGTGGCCTAAGGTGGCTAAGTTTGACTTAAGTCAACACTTTTAGTAAACGAAATGATTTTGAACTTGGGTGTATGTTCGGATTGAGTTTCGAGTGGGCCGGGAGCGTTTCAGTGCTTATTATTGAAAGTTGGCATTTTAAAGATTTTAGAATTTCCTAAGTTTGACATGACATGGATTTTGGTGTTATCGATGTCCGTTTGGGATTCCGAACCTTGGAATAGGGTCGTATTGTGATTTATGACTTGTGCGTAAAATTTGGTATCATTCTCATTTGTCTAATTTTGTTTCGACTCGTTCGAAGTTGGATGAAATGAGTTTGAAGCTTAGAAGTTGATTAATGAGGTTTTGAGTCGCGATTCTTGATTTCAGTGTTGTTTTACATATTCTGAGGCTTCGATTAAATCCACAATATTTTTATGGGCTTGTTGGTGCATTTGAACGGGGTCCCGGATGGCTTAGGTGTTTCGGACCACCCGGAGCATGTTTGAACTAGGCTAAAAGCTGTTGGTGTGCTTCGTGATCGCGAAGAAGGGGATTTGGAGAGGAATCTGATTTCCCTTCGCAAACGCAAAGAAGGGTCCGCTATCACGAAGGTGAAACTGGAAGTGCTTCGAAAACACGGAAGCCCATCTGCGATCGTGTAGGGGAAATGGAGCAGTTAGGCAAGGAGGCCTTTGGCCTACACGAACACGACCTGGGGATCGCGAACGCGGAAGGTTGGGTAGTGATTCATCGCGAATGTGACCTCCAGGTCGCGATCGCGAAGAGGATTTTTGGCAGTGGCAGTAATTGGCCTTCACGATCGCGAGGCATTTTCCGTGATCGCGAAGAAGGAATCACTGGGCAGACTTGAATTTATTACGGGACTTAGTATCATTTATCTCATTTTTCACTTGGTCTTGGGCAAATTTGAAAGCATTTTGTGGGGGATTTTCATCAACATCATGAGTTTCGGGTTGCTCGGCGTCGTTTGACGGGTTCTAGTGAGGTTAAAGAGCCGGACTGAGGACTTGGGAGCGAGGTAAGTTTCTTGCCTAACCTTGTAAGAGGGAATTTATCCCCTTAGGTGTATTAACTATTGTGTGGTACTTGTTGTGGGGAGCTACGTACGAACGAGGTGACGATAGTCCGTATGCAGCTATATTCATGTTATGTCCGGGTAGACTTAGATTCACATCAAGACTTAGTTGTGCTATTTGTATTTATTATGTGTATTGATTTCCTTGATTATGACTGAGATTGAGGATTAGAATAAAGATACTGATTAAGCCTATTACTTTGGAAAATTGGGAAATATTTGATGAACTATGGATCCGTGTCTTCTCGGCTCACATGTACTTTCGCGAGCGAGGTAAATTTCTCTACTCATATGAGATCGGGCCATTCACCTCGATAGTGTTTTAAATTAATCTTATGGGATCAGGCCGTTCACCTCGGCAGTATGGTAACACTATTCTTATGGGATCGGGCCGTTCGCCTCAGTAGTACTGAGTATCACTATTCCTATGGGATCGGGTCGTTCGCCACGACAAATTCATGTGATAATACTTGAGATTGAATTTGGTTCGGTAACAGTTGAGTTAGCGCCTTCAAGGCCGGTTATGACATGTTTAGTGATTTGATATAGACTCATGTTGGGAATTACTATAAATGTTCTTATTTGTTTTGTTGCTACTTGTTGTACATCCTCCATGTCTACTTTATGTATTTCTATTATTGTTTGACCACTAATAAGTGTCAAGTCGACCATTCGTCACTACTTCTTCGAGGTTAGACTAGATACTTACTAGGTACACGTTATTTTACGTACTCACGCTACACTTCTGCACTGAATGTGAAGGTACTGAGATAGGTACTACCAGTGGATACACGGGCGCGTAGCCGCACTTCCACGGACACTTGGTGGTGAGCTGCTTGTCTTACTTCGATGTGTAGCATCGGAGTCTCCCTCTACCTTGTTTACTGTTTCTGTCTATTATACTTCAGATAATAGTTGTATTAGTTTTGTATAAATCTATAGATTGCTCATGCACTTGTGGTACCGGGTTTTAGGGGCTTCTAGCATTTATGTACTGTAGTACTTATTATTACTATCACTGTGGTTTATGTATTTCTCATGCTTGATATTTTTGAGAAAGAAGTATGTAAGGTTGCATGAGATCTTACTTATTTCGGTGTTTTAAAAGGTAACTTATATTTTTTTTTAAAGTTAAAAAGGGATAATTAAATTAGAGGTTCACGTGTGGGCTTGCCTAACGGCGGCGTTAGGCGGCATCGCGACCTATTATAGGTTTTGGTTCTTTACAACTTGGTATCAAAGTTTTAGGTTCACATAGGTCTCACGAGTTATGATGATGCCTAGAAGAGCCTTGTGGATTGGTGCGGAGACGTCCATACTTATATTCGAGAGGCTATAGGGTGTTAGGAAACCACTATTTCTTCATCTCCTAGCGTACAAAGTATCTTTCTATCTGTGACAACGCGCGCAGTAGATGCACTAGGCGGTAGATGAGCTGCTTCCCCCATTGATAGAGGCCGAGGCTGGGGGAGGGCTCCAACTTCTGTTAGAGGACGAGGGTGTCCTAGAGTTGCTCCCGTTGTACCACCAGTGGATCTAGTGGAGGATCCTATTATTGAGGAGCAGGATGAGGCACCTACAGCTGAGCCGGCCCATGTAGATTTCATGACTGTGCCGGGATTTTAGGAGGTCATGGGCCGTACGCTGCAGTTCCTGGAGTCTATGACACATGCTGGTTTATTTCCAGCGGACCCAGCCATATCTCAGGCGGCAGGGGGAGCACAAACGCCTACCGTGCAGGCTCTAGGGCACGCTGCTACCATTTATTAGATCTCATGTGCACTACCTGCGGACGAGGTCCGACTAGTTGAAGAGGATGTGCCATAGGCCATACTAGTCGTGACTGTTGAGCAACAGAAGCGATGGGACAGATGGACTAGGCTTCGGCCCCCTAACTTTGAGGGTGAGCGGTTAGAGGACCCACAATATTTCATTGACCGGTGCAAGGATAGGCTACGTAACATGGGAATATTGGAGTCCAACGGGGTGGACTTCACCACCTTTCAGCTTGAGGGCAAGGGCCGCAGATGGCAAGCTTACCTCCTTAGCAGGCTAGCAGGTTCACCTCCCTTGACTTGGGATCAGTTCACGCATTTATTCTTAGATAAGTACATACCACCTTCAGAGAGAGATGAGCTATAGGGTTAGTTTGAGCGACTCCGTTAGGGTCATATGTCTGTGATCGACTACGAGGCTAGTTTTATTAACTTTTCTCTCCATGCAGCTATCATAATCCCCACAGACACAGAAAGGGTGCGGAGGTTCATTGTCGATTTGCACCCTGAGATCTAGGTTTTTATGGCCCGTGAGGTAGAGATGGGACTTCTTTTTATAAGGTTATGGATATAGCTTGAAGGATTGAGCATATCTGCAACCGCAACGGAGAGTTTGCGCTGAGGGGTAATGTAAGGCCCCGTGAAAGTTCACCTAAAACCCGAGGTTTTGTGGTGCCGAGGTAAGCTAATGTGTTTGAGGATTGTAGAAATTCTTCTCGCCGCGGTACATACTTTTGGGTTTGCTCAGTGCGTCGAGGAGTTGAAGGAAAAAGTTTGCAGAACGTGGCAGTTCTGGGGTCCACTATGCGACCGCAAAACCAATTTGCGGGCCACAGATCGGCCGCGAAATGAAGCAGAAAGATTTGCCAATTTTGAGGACTATTATGTGGCACATTATGCGGTCGCAGAACCGTTATGCGGGCCACATATCCCATCACAGATCCCGCATGAGGAATTTCAGAAGGAGGTTCTGTGGTCCATTATGCGACCGCGGAATTGGTATGCGGACTGCAGATCTGCATCGGGGCTTCATTTTTCCAATTTTATAACTCGACACCCATTTCGTTTATCTATCCTGAGGGTTCATTTTTGGGGGATTACCTGACATTTTAGAGAGAGGAGAGAGCTATTCTAGGGAGGAAAGGGAGGACTAAGGATTTCACTACTCTACTTTGATCAAACCTTGGAATTCCATCAAAAGGAACTTGCTAAGGCTTCAAAAAGGTAAGAATTTCTTCCCCCAATTCTTCAATTTCGGGTTTGGGTTTATTATGGGTGATGAGGGTAGATTTATCACATGCATGAACTAATAGAGACTGTGGGGAAGTTGTTGAACCATCTTGGGTGGTTTTGTTCTTGAATTAGTTGAGGGAAGGTTAGGTTATCAGTGTAGCAGCTCTTGCCATACGAATTCCTCTAATCATGCTTGTAATTCTCCCCTCTCTTATATATTAACATAGTTAGAAGTTTCGTGACGTTATTGTTACACCAAAGAAATCTATTTCGAGGCATGAAGGCTAAACTCTTCTTCTAGTATCAGAATTCTCGAATCCTTTCAAAACTCCATCATGTGTAGTCGAACTTGAAACACTGTTGAGGTGGGATGTTCAAGCTAGTAAATTGATTCCCAAAATGCATAACGTGTCCGAACCCTCATGTGTTAAAGATTTCTATTGTGACTTAATTATGTTATACCCCTTTTAGGAAGAAACCCTTGTATGAAGTCAATTCGATCAAACACTTATTTCTTATATGATGAAATCTTATGAACTCATATTTTTGTTAAGGCCAAAGGTGAAAAAGGGATTGATTCAAAAGGAAATCTTTTATACAAACTGTTATCGTTTTGAGAATCCAAGTTGTGGTTACACCTCCACCCGCATACATTGGGGTGAGGCGGCAAGGTCACTTTGTGTAGAGTTGTGGTATTGTGATAACATCTCCACCCGCATACTTTGGGGTGAGGCGGTAGGGTCGCTTTGTGTAGAGTTGTGGTATTATGATTACACCTCCACCCCCATACATTAGGGTGAGGCAACAATATAGTTTTGTGTAGAGTTTATGGTATCGTGATTGCACCTTCACCCGCATACATTGGGGGGAGGCAGAAGGGCTACTTTATGTAAAGGTGGTTACAGAGGACCCCCGACTTAAAATTTATAAATGTTATTGGAAGCACTTAATAAATTTGCTTTGACTTTAACGGTTATCTAAGCCCTTTTATTGTTACCATGGTCATCATATTCATGCTGTATTTCCAAGTCCTTAAATAGGTGTTTGGTTTTCATACTAGTACTATTCGACATGTACTAACGTCCCTTTTTCCGAGGGCGTTGCATCTTTAATAGATGCAGGTGGTTCCACAGCGAGAGGCATTGACCAGTGATAGCGGTACACTCTCTTCCTAGCTGACTTGGTGAGCCCTCCTTCATTTCAGGGTCGTGCATATTTTGTTCTGTGTGTATTATGTTTTGAGGTATAGCCGAAGCCTTGTTGCCGGCACTATCATTGTACTCTTTTGTATCTATTAGAGGCTCCGTAGACATAGTATGGGTTGTGTATTGGTGTTGGGAAAGTCAAACTAGTAATGTCGTATATGTATTGCATGCTCCACTTCCAACTATGAAAGTGTTTATATTTTCAGACTTAAAAATAGAGTAACTAATTGTAATGGAGTTGGGGTTGTGTATGAAATCCTCTCACTATTTAATTAATAAGAATATATCTCCTCTTTATTCACGGGTGAGTTTGGTAGAGAGAAATCTAACAGGCTTGCTCGGACGGGTTATCTCGATTGAGCACTGGTCGCGCTCCCTGAGGTCGGGGCGTGACAGATAAGTGTCACCGGCAGTTTGGTGGGTTCAGTGGTGCCCCACCTGGGGGCATAAGTCAATTCATGAGGGGCCAGTCTAGTAGGCCCATGCATTCAGCACCATCGCCTACTCGGAGTTCTCTAGCACGAACCTACCTCAGTGCTATTCCAAAGAGTACTTACCATCCGCTAGCTATTCAGGGATCCTCCAGTGGGTATTCAGGCCATCGGGGTCACACTTCAAGTCAGTAGTCCACTGCTTCGAGGGGTTGTTTTGAGTGCGAGGAGTTTGGCCATGTGAAGAGGTTTTGTCCCAGATTTGGGGGCAAGGCCGTGCAGCAGGACCATCGGCCCATGATTACCTCACCAGCTACCACACCGCCCGGCCAGAGGCGGAGGGCAGGTGGGTAAGGGTCGCCCTAGAGGTGGACCCCAGTCAAGTGGTGCTCCGGCTAGATTCCATACTTTCCCAGCCAGGCCAGAGGCAGCCGCCTCCGATGCAGTGATCACATGTACTATTTCTGTTTGCCGTAGGGATGCCTCGATACTATTTGATCTAGGGTCTACTTATTCCTATGTTTATCCTCTATTTTCTCCTTATCGGGATGTATCTCGCGAGTCCTTGGGTGTTCCTGTATATGTGTCCATGCCAGTGAGTGAGTCTGGTGTTGTGGATCTGGTCTACCAGTCTTGTGTGGTGACTTTCTGTGGTTATGAGACCAGAGCGTATCTTCTATTGCTCTATATGGTTGATTTCGAGGTTATCTTGGGCATGGAATGGTTGTATCTATACCATGCCATTCTTGATTGCCATGCAAAGACTGTTAGCTTGGCGATGCCTGAGTTGCCCAGATTAGAGTGGAGGGGTTCGTCATTTGGTACTTCCAGTCAGGTTATTTCTTTCTTGAAGGCTTGACATATGGTCGAGTAGGGTTGTTTGGCGTATTTGACCTTTGTTTGAAATACTACTGCATAGACTCCCACGTTAGATTTGGTGCCGGTGGTACGAGAGTTTCCCGATGTATTTCCTGCTGATCTAATCAGGTATGCCACTGGATCGGGACATTGATTTTCACATTGATTTGGTACCAGACACCCAACCTATCTCTATTTCGCCTTACCGCATGGCTCTAAAGAAGCTGAGGGAGTTAAATGAGCAGCTTCAAGAGTTGATTGAGAAGGGGTTCATCAGGCTAAGTGTGTCGGGCGCACCAGTGTTATTTGTGAAGAAGAAGGATGGGAGTATGCAGATGTGCATTGATTACCACCAGTTGAACAAACTCACCATCAAGAATAAGTACCCATTGCTGCGCATTGATGACTTGTTTGACCAGTTACAAGGTGCCAGGGTATTCTAAGATCGACTTGAGATCTGGGTATCATCAACTGAAGATTTATGCTTCGAAGATGTCTTTTTGGACTAGGTATGGGCACTATGAGTTTTTAGTGATGTCCTTTGGCTTGACTAACGCCCCGACGGCATTTATGGATTTGATGAATCAGGTTTTCAGGCCGTATCTTGACTCATTTGTCATTGTCTTCATTGATCACATATTGATCTACTCGCGTAGTATGGAGGAGCACGAGCAGCATTTGAGGTTAGTGCTTCAGACCTTGCGGGAACAGAAGCTATATGCTAAGTTCTCTAAGTGCGAGTTCTGGTTAGACTCTGTTGCTTTCTTGGGGCATGTTGTATCAGGTGAGGGTATTAAGGTGGATCCCATGAAGGCCGAAGAAGTTCAGAGTTGGCCTCGTCCTACCACATCGACTGAGATCAGGAGTTTCTTGGGATTAGCAAGTTATTACCGTCGGTTTGTGGAGGGCTTCTTGTCTATTGCAGCACCTTTGACTAGATTGACCCAGAAGGGTGCTTCGTTCAGAATATCCGATGATTGCGAGGCGAGCTTTCAGAAGCTCAAGACCATTTTGACTACAACGTCGGTGTTAGTGTTTCTCTCTTGTTTAGGAATATATACTATGTATTGCGATGCTTCACGCGTTGGCTTGAGTTCTTTATTGATGCAGGATGGGCGAGTTATTGCATATGCTTCACGACAACTGAATCCCCTCAAGAAGAATTACCACGTACATGATTTGGAGTTGGTCGCAATAGTTCATGCTCTCAAGATCTGGCGGCATTATATTTATAGGGTGTTTTGTATATAGTTGAATTGAACTTTTGTGCAAAATCTGGAATTAATCCGAAGTGTTTAAGTGTGATTCAGACACTCTTTTGAAAGAATAAAGATTTAACAACTTAAGAGAGAATTCTATTAGGTTTGAGCCTCGATTCTTTGTTGTGATATTACCGTGGGTGTTTTGAGGCTTAGGATAAGTTTGGATAATATATTTGTACTTGTTGGTATGATTGGATGGGGTCCCGAGGGGCTAGGGTGTGTTTTAGATCATTGGTTGAGAAACTAGTTAAGTTAAGGATTTGGAGTTTGACCATGATCAATTTCGGGTCAAGATGACCTCTTTTCGGTGTCTTGAGTGCGTGAACAGGTTCCTAGCGTATTTTATGATTGAAATGCATATATATGGTTTGTATCCGGGAGGTTCTGAATGAGTTTTGGGATGCTAAAACGAAAATTCTTTTGTTGCTGATTTTCTAGTATAAAATAAATACGAAAATGTCATTTTTGTCCCTTAAATTTTCAGATTTCCTTTAAAACTTCAAAACATCATATCTCTATCTTTTTAAGACCAAATTGGGTGATTCAAAAGGCTATCTTGAGTGTACTCTCGCAAGGATTATGCTGGGCTTATCAAATATGAGTATTGAGGTCATCTAGGATCTGATTCGAGCTATAACAACTGCTGTATTGTTTTTAGTCATTCTGAAATTTAGTCACTTTATCTCACAAGATTTTGGAGCTCGAATTTGGGTTATGTTGAAGGCAATTTTCACCATATGGATTGGGATAAGTGTCTTCTAATCATTTTTTATTATATTTCATAATTCTATCTTCAATTTTAACATTTGAATTATGATTTTAGAAGATAAATTGGGGGGGTTTTGTCAAATTTTTTCTAAAGTTAATATTTGAGATTTGAACATCGATTCGGCGTCGAATTTGAGTGAAATTAGTATAGTTGGACTCGTAGTTGAATGGATTGTCGGAATTTATGAGTTTTGTCAGGTTTTCGAGGTGCGGGTTTGGGTTTGACATTTTGGTTGACTTTGGGCTTTTGATTAAAAATTCAACCTTTATCGATTGGGTTTGTTTCCTTTGGCATTATTTGATGTTTTTGAGTTGCTTTTGGCTAGTTTCAAGACGTTCAGAGGTTTATTTCTATGTGATAGCATTGGTAGAGTGTTGTTTGGTTTCCTCGGTATTTGATTTGACTTGTTCGAGGTAAGTAACATTTCTAAACTTGGAATTGAGGGTAATTATCCCTTGGATTCATGTTATTGTGATGTGCTGAGGTGACGCACATGCTAGGTGACGAGCGTGTGGGCGTGCACCGGGGCAATCATGACTCAAGTTGACTTTTAGACTATTATCAGACTTGTTCTGCTATCACATCCTGTTATATCCGTATTTTCCCCTACTTATTTGATTATTTGAGCTGTGATTCATGTTAAAAATCATGTTTAAGCTACGTGCTTATTCGGTTGAGACCTAATGAGGCTATTTATGTTGTTTTGAGTTATCTAATTTAACTTAACCATACACTCAGTCATGGTTCTTCATTTGGATATCATATCTCAGTCTCTGTTCATCAGTCATCACTATATCACATTTTATCATTGTTTTTCCATATGTGGAGTTGTTGGGTTGGGTGGTATGAGATTGTGAGCCCTTGAGACTTGAGAGGTTGATGACTGAGATGGGTCATAGAGCCGAGTTGAGAGTGTTGTTGTGGATCGGGTTGCACGTCTGACGAGCAAAAAACACACACTTAAATATGCTCGCTAGTCGAATATAGTATAATATAATATCGTATCCACATAGATTGGAGTTAAATAATATTTTCGTAGTTTATAGCTTGATTGCTATCCAAGATAAACAACTATTGAGATTTATATGATTAAAACTAAAATTAACTAAGAGTCTAACTTATTGACGAATGACACTCGAACAAAAGTGAGCAAGGAAGATATCAATGAGAGAAAATAGGGATTGATTGGATAGGTGCAAAAATAAATGTCTGGGATTAATCTCTAGTTAATTCACTTCTAATGTTCAAGTGAGTCTCTCGAATTCACTCAATTATTAGTTCAAACGTTTAATAGAAACTCCTATCTCGATTAAGTTTCAACCTCATAATATGAACCAATTTAAGCTCAGTGAAGATATGCAAGAATTCGTAGTGGATTGGTTATTAGGAGAACCTCTCTCGATTATCCTCCTAACTAGGGTTAAACAATAATTCAACTAGTCTCTTTCGATTACTAAGAAGAACTAATGAACTCAACCAACACGATAATGCAACAATATCACAAGTTATGCTTCTCTCGATTACATGAACATGTGAATATAGATGCAATAATTAAATCATTCAAAACGATTCAATACATAAAATACTAGAGTTATAATCTACAAACAAATATCAATAAACCAAATCCATCAAACCCTAAAGAGAACTACTCCATAGAGATGGAGTTATTCATCACAAATATGTTTAAAGTAAAGGAAAACATAAAACGATCCAAACTAGTGTCTTTAGTGAGGATTGAATGATGAACTCCATGTGCTTTTTCTTCTCTAACTCTTCCTTAGCCTCCTTAGGTCTTAGATGTGCCAAAAGTCCAGAAAATACCATTTTTCCATGTATATATACCAACTAGGGTCGGGCCCAAACGAACACACCTTTTCCTACTTGAAATAGGACAATTTCGGGATTGTACATGCGCGGCCGCGCACCTGAAGGTGTGCTTGCGCATATGGCCGTGCACTTTGGACATTGTTCTGCCTGACTTGCTGTAACGACCCGACTGGTCGTTTTGAGCACTTGCACTTTTTTCGGTAGTTTGAGGGCACGAGTATCCCCGCATGATATATTATGTGATGAACCAATAGGTCATCTTATGTTTTAGAATCTAATTTTGTGTTTCGAAGCCTCAAATACCTCATTTTAGCCCTCCTAGATTTGCGTGCACAGTCCGCGTATTTTTCCCGAAAGCTTTTATGTTAAAAACTAATAAAAAATATGAAATCTTTGCCTTAAAACACATTTAATTTGACTTTGGTCAATATTTTGAGCAAACAGTCTCGGATCCGTGTTTTGATGGTCCCAATGGGTTCGTATCGTGATTTGGGACTTGGGCGTATGCCCAGAATCAAATTTGGAAGTCCCTACCTCGAGTTATCGCATTTTGTTGAAATTTGAAAGTTTAAAGGATTAATGAGTCTAAAGGTTTGATCGATGTTTGAAATTGTTGATACCGGGTCCGTAATTTGATTTCGGAACCCGTTATAGGTTCATTGCTGTATTTATGACTTGTCTGTCAAATTTGGTGAGAAACGGAGTTGGTTTGACTTGACTCGGACGTCCGGTTGTGGAAATAGAAGTTTTAAAATTTTCTTGAAAATATCATTTGATTTTGGTGTTCAATTCGTAGTTCTAGGTGTTACTTTGGCGATTTGATTGCGCGAGCAAGTTCGTATAATATTTTTAGACTTGTGTGCATAGTTAGTTTAGAGCCCCGAGGGCTCGGGTGAGTTTCGGATAGGCTACGGAGTGGTTTGGACTTAGAAAAACTCAGCTGGTGTTTCAGTTCTGGTGCATGCCTCTGATCTCGCATTTGCGAGATCAGGCATCGCATTTGCAATCTCTGATGGATTCGCATTTGCGAGTAACTCATCGCATTTGCGAAGAGTAGCTGGGCCACCTTATGTTCGCATTTGCGAAAAATGCTTCGCATTTGCGAAGTGGGTCAGGGGAGTATAGGATCGCAATTGCAATCAGGTGGTCGCATTTGCGGAAGGTCAGAGTTTGCATTTGCGAACAATTCATCGCAAATGCGATGAAAGTAGAGATGTGAAGGTCTTTGCATTTGCGATTGATTCTTCACATTTGCGGGGTTCGCATTTACGAACCCCAGGTCGCAAATGCGACATCTGCAACTGTTCAAAATGGGACTTTGACGGGATTTTGGTTCATTCTCTCAAATTTTCAAAACAAGAAACCCTAGGGGCGATTTTTCAAAGAACCTTTCTTCCCAAAATCATTGGTAAGTGATTCTAAACTAATTTCTTTCAATCTTTCACTACATTTCCTAAGATTTCAACCAAAACTCTTGTATTTTCATGGTGGTTTGGGTAGAATTAGTGATTTTAGTAAAATTGGGATTTAGATCTCAAATTGAGGTCAGATTTCAAAACAAATTACATTACCGGGCTCGGGGGTGAATGGGTACTCGGGTTTTGGTCCGAATTTCAGGTTTGGACCAAGCGATCCCGGGAGTTGACGTTTTCAATAATGACCTAAATTGAATCTTTTGCAATCATGGGTAGTTCCTAAGGCTTAATGTGAATCGTTTGGTTGGTAAATTGCTAGATTCTATTGGTTTGGAGGCTTGTTTGAAAGGAAAAAGCTGTGGTTGAGCTTTGAGTTGATCTTTGGAGCGATGTAAGTGTTTTGCTTAACTTTGTCGAGGGAATATTTCCTACTATTTGACATTGTTTGCTACATGCGGGGGTGATACATATATGAGGTGACGAGCATATATGCATGTGCCAGGGTTAACCATGCTCGAGGGTAAATTATGTTATAAATTGTGTCTTGTAGAATCACGTGGCCTTCTTGCTTCATGTCTTACTTGATTCCTAGATACTAAGAACGTAGTATTAGACGTTAGAAACTAAGACTTAGCTTATTATAACTTGATCAAATTTTATAAGATTCTGAGAATCCATTGATGTGTCTAATTCGATTATTACTATGTGTACTCATTAATACATTGCTATGGCCGATATCCTTGAAATACTAGATTATATACTTGTGTTGTAGATCATTTGTGAGATTTGTTGAAATATAAGGTTCTTGCGGGTTTATTGAACTATTGTTGGCTTGGAAAGTTGTGGTTGGGATTCATTTAGAATATTCGTTTAAACACTCTCCTTGACGTTATTTATGCTTCATGCCTTGTTTGTCATTGATATACATATGCTTGGTAAGGAAGAGTGTAAAGCACAAAGGGTGATGCCGTGCCTTTGTTTATACATTATCATGTGAGGGAGAGTGTAAAGCACAAAGGGTGATGTTGTGCCATATTATTGAGAGTAAAAGCACAAAGAGTGATGCCGTGCCATATTATTGAGAGTAAAAGCACGAAGGGTGATGTTGTGCCATATTATTGTGAGTAAAAGCACGAAGGGTGATGTCGTGCCATATTATTGAGACTAAAGCACGAAGGGTGATGCCGTGCCATATCATTTGTGAGTAAAAGCACGAAGGGTGATGTCATGCCATGTTATGTGAAGAAGAGGGACATGCATTATGTTGTGATATCTTTCCTTTGTGTATACGTTCATGCCGTTACATTGAGCTGTTATTGTTGTATTTATGGTTCTTATGTGACTTGTCGTTAATGCCCTGTTCTTGTTCTTTATCTTATTTGTTATTGTGTCACTCATGCCTTATACTTGCTAAACTTGCAAATACCATGCCTACTTCCTGATGTCATAATTATATCTTTGTCGTATCTATTTGGGTTGCACTTAGTACATGCCTTCTACCGTGTTAGTCATTCATGCTTCTACTTGTTAACGCATAAAGATCATGTGTTCCCCTCTTATTCGTTATATTTGTATTTATGCCTCCACCATCCTAGTTAGTTGAAGTTACATTCCTTTTCTTGATTGTTGTCATCACCTTTATGCTTTCTGCCTAGTCTGTTACTGATGCCCTTATGTACATTCTCGTTCATTATTGCTACTTGCATATTTCTTACTTTGTCATTACTGTTATCGGCATTTCTGCCATCCGGTTAGTACTATTGTATGCATATTTGGTGAGGATGAGATAAATTCACGAAGGGTGTTGTCGTACAATTGACTTGATATCAGAGTATATTCCTAACGTTATGAAAGTTATGGGGCGACTATTGTGGTTTATTGGTTTTGCTCTAAGGAAAAGATTGGTTGAGATATTGGAAACTGTTGAATTGTGATCTCTTCTAGTACTCTATTATTGTTTTGTACATTCGTTTTGTGTACTCTATACTGTTATATTGTAGTATAGTTCTATTGCTAGATTTCGGTACATATTTTTATTAGTGAGCATCTTTTTTACTAAAAAGCCTCATCACTACTTCGACGAGGTTAGACAAAATACTTACTGGGTGCATGGGGTCGGTTGTACTCATACTACACTTCTGCACCTTGCGTGCAGACTTTTGGATCGGAGCTGCTGGTGATATCGGAAGCTGACGCTGAAGATGTTCGTGTATTCCAGATATAACTGCCACTTGTCCTTGGTAGCTTTAGATTTTGTTAATCTGTTTATGTAGCTTTTGAACAGATCGTGTAATTATTTGTATCATTTTTGTAAATTCTAAGTCTTAGAAGCTCATGATTTGTATTACCAGTTCTTGGGTTAATTTGTTTTGTTCAGATAGTTCTTCGTTATTTTCCTACAATTTTATTTGGATTGTATTGACTGTTAGTTGGCTTACCTAGCGGGTCGAGTTAGGTGCCATCACGACTAGTGATTTTTGGGTCGTGACACTTGCGCACCCAGTGCGTGCTCGTGCACCTGGGTGGCATCCTGCTCAATTCTTCATTTCCCTCGTTAAGTGCACTATTGTTCGTTGATCCCGAACACGATCCCAACTTAATCCTTGGGCTTTTACTCAAACTTCAAAGCTCCAGAATAGCTTGAATTCATTCCAAAACATCTACATATCTAGGAATCACTTCTACAAGGCATAAAATACACAATCAGTGCAAAACACTAGCGATTAAAGCTCAACTCAATCAGAGTGCAGTAAATTAGAGTGCAATAAGTGACTAAAATACGAAATTATAGCCTACCATCAACACCCCACACTTAAACCATTGATCGTCCTCGAGCAATCAAACTACACTTTATAAAGACACGACCTTTTTAAACAACTCTCCTAACTTATCATACCAAGAATATTTAAAATAGACTAAGCACAATAGTGTAACATCCTAGCCTCAAGATTTGACTCACAAGCACCACGCATTATTTATAACCCGCTCCCTTACTCTAATATAGAGGTTAATGACATTACCTTTCCTTCATGAATTAAGTGCCCTCACACAAAACCGAGAGTAGTTCCATACACAATAAAAATTAAGAATAATTAGGAACTCAAGATAGAAAGAATTCACTCACTCTCAGAAACAATATTCATATGCCACAAAAGATGCACCACAGTCTTGCTCGTAGTGTACTACTCTACTAATTGAGTCCATTCAGTCAAGGATCAAGTAGGACTTTAATTGGTTGTAATGTAAGTTGTGGGACGGGTAGGATACACTTAGATATAAGAGTGACTAGACCTCCCTAAGCACCTTTAATACATACACTTTAACATTCAAAACCCCATACTTATATCAAACCATGACTCCACCTTCACATCAATATACATCAAGTCCTACTTCTTTAAGCACAATTACATCAAGAGTTACCACTTATCAAAGAATATTTTTCATAGCAATACAACTATTTTTTTTTTCTTTTCTCTTTCAATTCAAGTGGCTCTCACGTTTTTAAAAATAGTGCACCTTTTTCCTTACTTCAATAGTTCCACTCAAAAACTAAACCAATCACCCCACACTCCAACTTTTACACAGTTCATAATAATTTCAAGTGCTCATGAGAGATACAAGGTTCAAATAGATAGTCAATTCAAACAAATGGGTAAGGCTTGTAATGTGGTTGCCAAAAAAATAAGATCACAAGCTCAAAGGGGTTAACTAAGATACATACCAATTAGGTGGGTAAACACATATATCTGGCTCAACAAAGAAATGCCTATATCACTTCCAAGACTGAATAAAACTACTATTTCACTTTGCAAACACACGGGACAAGTTCTAGACATCAAATGCAATGCACAGAATAACAAAAACCTCTCACACACATGGCACATAACTCACTCAAGATCGGACTCTCCAGACACTTTAGTCAAATCAGTAAAGCATGGTTAAGATCATACAATTTAAGGTACTTATACAAGAGTTAAAAATTGAGTCTAACCATCACAACTAAAACACTTACTCTTCTCAAGGTATAATAAAGTTAAGAGATATTGCCTTCAATTCAAGTCATAGCATAAGGTTTCCTACTCCTAACAAAAATAAAAACTAACTACATCTGGTTCAAACAAAACCCTTGAAAAAGAACCGCGACACAAAGAAAAACCAAGGGGAAATTAATACACTACCTAACAAAAGAAACTTTTTTGTCTTTTTCTTTCTACTTTAATCCCTCAAGAAACCCGTCGAATAATATCCATCGTCGAGAAAATTTGAAAATTCTAAAAATTTTATGGTTTTTTCGAATTATTATTACTCTTTCTACTACTACAACTAACAAAAAGAAACTAATATACATACATACAACATACAATTGTCCCCCACCCCACACTTCAAGTTGTGGCATGTCCCCATGACACACAATTAAAAAGCAAGAGGTAAAGGAAACTTCCCTGAATTTTTTTCTTTTCCGAGAACTTATGAACTCCACCCCTAATTCTGAATTCATTCCTTGTTTTTGCTCCTTGGAATTTTTTGTGGATCTCATTAAGCCCAATTCTTCTGAGGATACCTACAAGACCCGCTCTTTTCTTTCTTTCTTATCCTCATCTTGAGCAGTGAATTGTTCGTTCATTATGATCCTTAACGTTTTTATGCATTCTTTCATAGGATCAATCCATACATATTACTGTAAATCCCCAAAAATAAAATCCGCATGATCAATATTAGAATAAGAAAAAAAAGATGAAAGGTCAAGTGAATATTCCTCTGGTATGTCCACGGCCATTTGTTTCTCATTCTCCTCTACTACATGTTGCAGATGTGGAAAGGTGTATGGGGGTTTGAACTCTTCTTCTGTTGCTTCATATTCAACCAAAGCCTTATTTTCAATCATCTCAGTTGAACCGGAGACTTCTTGTACCGTGGAAATCTCCCTCTGTAGACGCTCATCCTCTTGAGTAGGCTCATTCTCGCATAGTATCACCTCAATATATTCATCATCACAATGCAAAGAGCTTTCTGAAAGTGTAATTATTATTTGACTTACTTGCATTGTTAGGTTGTTAATGGCTTCATCATCTTGTGTAAATCTCTCTTCCACCTTATTTATGAACTTATACACAAGCTCTTCTAAACTACCATTCTCCCCTTGAGGTGGTTGTCTCAATTCGCTTCCATTCGAGTTATAATAAGGGTATTCATCCCAACCAGAGTCAAGATTGTGCCCATATGAATCCTTATACCTGTACGGACTAAAAATAGAGTGAGACTGTTTAAAATACGAATCATAGGAAGAATACATACCTGCTTGACAGTCAACCCATAGATGATTTCTACCGCATTTAAAACATATAGCAGACCGCTGATAATATTCAACTGCTAACTCTTCAACCATTTTCTTAGGCTGGTTGTACTCTATCTTCACAACATTTAGAGTTCAATATCTATAGTATCTTCTCCAACTTGTTAGGTACTACAAAACAAATCTTGAAAAGAAGTTAACTAATAAAGAAAATAAAATAGAAAGGGAAAAATAAAAGCAATAAAACTAAAACCTAATTCCTGAATTAGCACTACAAATTATTTCCAACACTATTAATTGCCAATCCCCGGCAACGGTACCAAAATTTGACGAGCGCAAAACACACACTTAAATATGCTCGCTAGTCGACTATAGTATAATATAATATCGTATCCACAGGGATTGGAGTTAAACAGTATTTTCATAGTTTATAGCTTGATTGCTATCCAAGATGATCAACAATTGAGATTTATGTGATTAAAATTAAAATTAACTAAGAGTCTAACTTATTGACGAATGACACTCAAACAAAAGTGATCAAGGAAGATATCAATGGAAGAAAATAGGGATTGATTGGATAGATGCAAAATAAATGTCTGGGATTTATCTCTAGTTAATTCACTTCTAATGTTCAAGTGAGTCTCTCGAATTCACTCAATTATTAGTTCAAACGTTTAGTAGAAACTCCTCTCTTGATTAAGTCTCAACCTCACAATATGAGCCAATTTAAGCTCACTGAAGATATGCCAGAATTCGTAGTAGATTGGTCCTTAGGAGAACCTCTCTTGATTATCCTCCTAACTAGGGTTAAACAATAATTCAACTAGCCTCTTTCGATTAATAAGAAGAATTAATGAACTCAACCAACAAGATAATGCAACGATATCACAAGTTATGCCTCTCTCGATTACATGAACATGTGAATATAGATGCAATAATTAAATCACCCAAAACGATTCAATACATAAAAAACTAGAGTTATAATCCATAAACAATTATCAATAAACCAAATCCATCAAACCCTAAAGAGAACTACTCCATATATATGGAGTAATTTATCACAAATATGTTTAAAGTAAAGAAAAACATAAAACAATCCAAACTCGTGTCTTGAGTGAGGATTGAATGATGAACTTCTTGTGCTTTTGCTTCTCCAACTCCTCCTTAGCCTCCTTAGGTCTTAGATATGTCAAAAGTCCAAAAAATACCGTTTATCCATGTATATATACCAAATAGGGTCGGGCTCAAACGAACACACCTTTTCCTATGCGAAATAGGATAATTCCGGGATTGGACGTGCGCTGCCGCGCACCTGGAGGTGTGCTCGTGCATATGGCCACGCACTTTGGACAGTGTTCTTCCTGACTTGCGCGCCCAGTGCACGCTCTCGCACCTGGGTGGCGTCCTGCTCAATTTTTCGTTTCTCTCGTTAAGTGCACTATTGTCCGTTGATCCCCGAACACGATCCCAACTTAATCCTTGGGCTTTTACTCAAACTTCAATGCTCCAGAATAGCTTGAATTCATTCCAAAACATCTACATAGCTAGGAATCACTCCTACAAGGCATAAAACACACAATTAGTGCAAAACTCTAGTGATTAAAGCTCAACTCAATCAAAGTGCAGTAAATTAGAGTGCAATAAGCTACTAAAATACGAGATAATAGACTACTATCAACGTCGCAGCAGGCCATACTGGCTTTATTATTATTGTTATTGTTGTTGTTATTGTTATTGTTGTTGTTATTGTGGATCGGGTTGCATGCTATATCAAGCCTTATTGTCTTTATTATTATTGTGGATTGGGTTGCACACTGCGGCATGACTTATAGGCTTTTGATTAACACTTGGGCAGGATTCACCCCTCTGGAGTCTGACATGCCAGCAGTGAGAGCATGCACAATGATATATATACACGTGCTTTGGTGAGGGGCTTATGAGCCAGACACCTGTACAATGCTGAGTGATTTTATGTGTGTGTGTGTGTGATGAAGTGGACATTTGAGACAGACAGTTCAAGCATGTTGAGGGTGAGAGTACCTGGGATATCACCGTGAAATCATTCATTTGACATGTAGACTTGGCATATAGGCATAGAGGTGTATTTTTCCTCGTACTAGATGGTACTGTGACATTCATGATTTGACATGTACATTTGACATGTAGGCATAGAGATGTATATTCCTCATGTTAGACAGTATAAGGTAATATATGACTTGACATGTAGGCACAGAGACACACTTTCCTCATGCTAATTGGTAAACGAAGATTCTTATCTGGTGTTGTGAATTAGAAATACAATTCTATTGATAAACTCATGTTTAGTTGATTTTTAGTTGTAATATCTGGACTTGACTGTTATACCTGGAAAGCATGTCTACTTTTCCATAGCTGTGAACGAGCTGAGAAAAATATCTTTTGAGCTATTACTTTTACTACCTACATTATATTATTAAGAGTTAATATTGGCTATTGATGTTGGACACTGACCTTCTTCCGAGCTCGTCACTACTTTCAACCTAAGGTTAGGTTTGTTACTTATTGAGTACATGGGGTCGGTTGTACTCATACTACACTTCTGCACCTTGCGTGCAGATTTTGGAGCTGATGTTGTTGTGTATGGCGGGAGTTGGCATTGAAGATGTACCTGCGTTCCGGCTATAGCTGCCTCTTGTTCTTGGTAGCTTTAGATTTATAAATCCGTTTATGTATATTTCGAACAGATGATGTATTTATTTTGTACCATATTTGTAAATTCTAAGTCTTAGAAGCTCATGACTTATATTACCAATCCTTGAGATTATGTATAGAAAGCTCAGTTATTTCATTTATTGATTTCTGTTATCCTATATGAGTTGTGTTGTCTACCTTTTGGCCTACCTAGAGGGTTGAGTTAGGTGTCATTACGACTAGCTAAATTTTGGGTCATGACAGGTTTATGTGATTTAGAAGTGATCGGGAAAGAAACCAAGCGAAAATAAGTCGAAAAGGAGTTAAAATGAAGAAATTTGGAGAAAGGCCCCCAGACCTCGCAAATGCGAAATGGGCTTCGCATTTGCGAGGTCAATCAATATCGGTCATGTTCGCAATTGCAAACTCCTTGAGCGCAATTGTGAATCCCAGTTGGAAAGGCACAGGTCTCAAATGCGAATGAAGGACCGCAAATGTGAAGTCAACCAGACAGTCAACGTTCGCAAATGCGTACTCCTTCATCGCAAATGCGAAAACAGGTGAACAAGGCCTAGTTCGCAAATTCGAATATCTTTTTCGCAAATGCGATGGTCAACATTAGAGTCAAGGTTCGCAAATGCGAACATCGGGCTTTAGTTCTGGACAGATTTGGTATTTCACATTTTTTTGTCCCAAACCCACAAATACACAACCTAGCTCATTGGAAAGAGATCTTTGGCTTATTTTTGGTCTTCTTGACTAAGAAAAACAAGCTTGGTGCTAGGGTTCTTGCATACACACTTGGGACTTGAAGATTTGATGAGTTTGGATGAGAATTTCTTACCCATTTTTACTCATTTCTTCATTTCCTTGCTTTGTATTAAATATTTAAGTGTGTAGTAATACTTGAAACTTGTTATGGAAATATTCATTGTTAAAGTTTGGATTAAATTCCTTGTTATGCTTATGTATTAAATGATTTTTATTAATTATGAAGCGAGTTAATTGTTTCTTTAATTATTCTTGTTCTTTAATCTTTCCAAAGGGATTAGCTAACCCTAGGACTCGCCTACTAACTTCGAATTAATCTTGGAAAAGATAATTTGGGGTTGGAAAAGATTAATTAACAAGAACTTGAGGCGTTAACCCTCATTTTATAGATTCTACCTAGGGATATGATTGAACTACTTGTAGCCATATTTGGGTGCACTTAATATCTTAATTGTTTTAGGGATAATTCAATTAGGAAGTCTTGTTAGTTTTCGGAAGAAGCTAACATAGAATTAATATCCGAGGCTAATTGACATAAACTCGCTCATATTTGTAAAATCGTGAAATTTATTGGATCGTTACTTAAGTCTAATTCCACGTGTATCCATGCTTGTAGCCATTGATCATTTTACTTGCTTTCTAGGTTAGTTTACATTTTGCATTTAGATATAGATATTTTCTCAAAACCCTTTTTAGTGTTTGGATTAGCAAATAAGTGATAATTCTCTTACTTGTCTAATTGTCTACATATTGTTCTATGTGGGATTCGACCCCGACTCATAGTTGGGTAAATTATATTGCATGCGACCGTGTCCGCTTACTCTTTGAGGAGTGGATTTATACGTCATCACCTCCCTCTCCTGACTCTGGATACACTTTGACCTCCTGGAAATCTCCACAACTTGCTGAAATAGAGTATCAGTCTCCAACTCCCGTGCCATCCCAAGTCTGAGACCATAACTGAGCCCCTCGATAAATCTGTGGACTCTTTCTCTAACAGTAGAAACAAAAGAAGGTGCATGATGAGATAGCTCATTGAACCTCATAGCATACTCAGACACGGTCATAGTCCCCTACCACAAGTTCTCAAACTCGGTGCGCCATGCATCCTTGAGGGTCTGTGGGACGAACTCCCTCAAAAAAAGATCAGAAAACTGAACCCAAGTGAGAGGCGCTGCATCAATTGGCCTACTCTCCTCATAATCCTGCCATCATCTGTACGCAAACTCTGTCAGCTGGAAAGTAGTAAGGGCAACCCTGCTCACCTCCACAATGCCCATAGTGCACAGAATACAGTGACACTAGTCTAGAAAACCTTGCACATCCTCAGAAACTGCACCACTGAAAGTAGGAGGAAAATACTTCTTGAACTTCTAAGTCCCTTCTACTCCACCTATGATGCCACTGGCCTGACCTCAGGCTGAAATAACAGGCTATACCGACATAACAGTCGAAACCTGATCAACATGGGGCCGCTGCTCTAGGGTACGGGCAGAGGTAGTCTGAGCTCCTCCCCCAGCCTGAGAAGTAGCTGGTGTAACTGGGATCAATCCCACCTGAGCTAATGTGCCAAACATACTCAGGAAATGTGCCAAGGTCTTCTGAAGTCTTGGGGGTAGCAACAGGCACCTTGGATGCCTGCCCCCTAACCAGAGCTACTGTCAGCTCCTCAGCTGTTGCTCCGGCAGGTACTCTTGTTGTAGCACATGCCCTTCCTCGGCCTCTACCTCGACCCCAGCCTCTCGCGGCCCTAGTAGGGGGCGCGGGTGTCTACTCAGCTGATCTGGTAGTGCATGTCCTCACTATTTGCGAGAGAATAGAAATACAAAGGCTCAAACTCCGAAATCAATAAATTTGCATGATAGGAATGAAAGAAATGGAATTTTTCTAATAGTTTTGTAGCCTCTCGAAGATGAGTATAGACGTCTCCGCACTGATCCGCAAGATTCTACTAATCTTGCTTGTGACTCGTAGAACCTATGAACCTATAGCTCTGATACCAACTTGTCACGACCCAAAATCCCACATTAAGGATCGTGATGGCACCTAGTCTCTATAACTAGGTAAACCGATCACTTACAATAGTTAAACCAATTAAACATGATATTATGAAGAAGAATTTTATATAAATGAGAAACGTAAGGTGATACATGCCAACACAGCGATAATCACTATAAATCCCCAAGACTAGATAGTACAGAGTCACGAACTCTAGCTGAATATATAGAAATATCTCAAAATAAAATACAATACTGTTTGGATAGGGAATTGATAGTATAATTAAAGGAAAGGAATCCAAGGGACTGCGGCGATCGAGCAGCTCTACCTTGAATCCTCACGATCAAAGAAGATAACACTGCCTCCAAAAACGGTATCTGCACAAAGATGTGCAGAAGTGTAGTATGAGTACACCAAGGTTGGTACCCAGTTAGTATTAAGACACACCTCGATGGAGCAGTTACAAGGTTCAAGTCAAGACACTCACTAATCAAATAACCTATGTAGAATATCAGTATAAACCAACAACAGAAAGCGAAATAATTAAATGGCAACAAAGAGAAATCATGTGATAAAACAGCAAAATAATCAAAGCACAGATAAGACACAAGTGAAAGCAGTTAAGGGAAATAATGGCTATTCTAATCAACTGTTCCGACACCATATTTACAACAAGAATCACCCCGAGGCACCACATATCAAAATCACAAGTCACAAATCATAACTCATATACATATGGCACCTTATGCCCACATTATCAATCACCTTCGCATGGCAAAGACCTCGTGCCATAACATAAGTCACACTCGCACAGAAAATACCTCATACCACAACAAACACCACATTCGCATAGCAAAGACCTCATGCCACATTATATACCACAACCACATGACAAAGACCTCATGCCTTAACATATATCACAACCGCACGACAAAGACCTCGTGCCCATTATTAATAACGCGCTCAAGAAGAATTCAACAAGAATCAAATAAATCAAAATATGATAACAACTTCCTTTTATTTCAACCTGTTATGTTACCAATAACTTAACAAAATATGAGATAATAATTTCACGTAGGTAAAATTCATCTTGGCAGCCAAATCATCAGGTAATGACAGAGACACTGAGTAGCACATTGGGAACAACACAAAAAATCACGTAATATGCATGACACACACAAGGAAAACATAAGCAACAACAATAATACTCCTTTTCATCAACAACACACCCCCAGACCATCACATGTCATCCCCACATAGCCACCCTTATCGCTCTACCTAGAGAATATATCAATAGCCACCCGTATCGCTTCGCCCTGATAATAGCACAACAACCACCTATATCACCCCGCCCAGACAGTAACACAGTAGCCACTTGTATCATTACACCCAGACAGTATATCAATAGCCACACGTATCGCTCCGTACTATCAGCAATAGTGAAATGCCACCCTTATGCTCCGCACATCAATAATCAATCCACACAACATGTCCACATATGCCACAACTTCACAAGACAGTAGTATCAGAGATTTATCACGATATAAGCCCACAACTTATCAACAAAGTGCACAAGGAAATGTCAATAATATAGAAGGCCGGAGGGGTGTTCAACATATAAGCATTAAAGCTAACTCAAATTAGCAAGAATCTCACAAACACCCAAGTTGGCCAAATAAGGAATTAAAATCCTAAAACGTGATCTTTATCATGGAATATAAACTCAAGTAAACAACCAGAGTGAAATCACGTAGAAAAAAAGATTTCTTAATCAAGACAAAGCTATAAGAGTAACCTTGGGTTATATCCAGTCATAACCAACACATACGCCGGTGTACACACTCGTCACCTTATGTACACGTCGTTCACATAATGAAAATAATGCAATTAGACCAATTCCTATGGGGAAGTTCCCCCACACAAAGTTAGGAAAGATATTTACCTCAAAGAAGCCAAGTCAATAATCTAGGAAGCCATTCTCGGGTAAAACAACCTCTGGACGGCTCGAATCTAGCCAAAATAACTAAATATCATAACTAAAAGCCACAGGAAACGATTCCGAATAATAAAGATTCTATCTTTAATAAAACCCAAAAAACCAAAAAATCAAATCAAAAAGTCAACCCCAGGCTCGCACCCCGGAACCCGACAAAACTCACAAATTCCGAACACCCATTCCGATATGAGTCCAACCATACAATAATCATCCAATTTCAACCTCAAATCGGCCTTCTAATCATCAATTTATGATTTAGAAAATTTATTACTAAAATTCTCAATTTATGCAAATCATCGATCAAACACAAAAATCGAGGTTGAAATTATGAAATCACAACACTATAGGTGTTGTATTCTCTTCTTGAATCAACTTTTGGTGTTCAAGTTGGTGTATAAACACTTGTAGTTCTCCTTGAAACTACAATATATGTGAAGGAGGGAATGATTATTACCTTAATCAACAAGAACACCACAAAACCTGAGGTCACTTCACTTTGAAGAATCCTCCAAAATAGCCCCGAGATGAAGAACTATGATCTAGCAAGCACCACGGGATTTCTAGTATTGGATTCATATTTTTATCTTTGGTTTTCACTCTAGAATCATGGAGGAGCTCTTGGAGAACATATAGGGGGGTTTAGGAACTGTTTTGGTCGAGAAAAATGAGTTAAAATGAGTTAAAATTGACTTAAATAAGAGCTGGACTTTTCTACCAACTTTGTGGGTCCCAAGGAAGCTGATTGCGCAGTCTCACGAAAATACGAATATCTCTCTAATCTGATATCATATAGGTAAACGGTTTAGTGAGTTAGAAACTAGACTCGTAGATATTCAATTTGTCGGTGGATCGTCCCGTAATTCCAAGTACATTGGGAGAAACATTTGGCTACATTTGACCTAAGTTTCAGCACATTTATGAATGCAACTTGTGATGACCTTTGCCAACTTTTGTTCCACAACTTGCTTGACTTTAAACACATAACATAAGACTATCATACGACTAAAATAACTCATAACATAACATCCTTATCATGTTGAATACCTTAGTCTCACCTCAAAATGTTATAACATTCCCAACTTGTCGACTTTCGACAAAACTTATTTTCTTCAATTCGTTTAGCTTCTAAGCCTTCCAACCTTCTTGGTACTTGCAGTTCATAATCTTAAGTATTTGTAACATCCAAGTTAATATGATTAACTTACTTTATGTACTTTCAAATATGATCTCATTTATTAGCTTACATCAATTGACTTGTGACGTACTTTTACGTACGAAAACATGGGGAGTAACATCATTCTCCCATTTGGAACATTCGTCCTCGAATGTTGACTGATGCGCTTATCAATCTCATAACATGTAGCTCTTACAAATACTTTAGTACTGTCATTGCTATCTAGGCAACTGTTCTGTGAATAAATCCAAAGGCCAAGGCATTCCCCCCTCTAGGCCTCTTTCTCACACCACGACCTGTGATCGGAATTCTTCCAATATCGTAATTGTCGCTACCTTCTGTCATGCAGCCTGTACGACCCTATCCTTGTATGCGCACCTATGAGACTCTTCTCTCCTTTTTCCTACAGCTTTTAGCCAATTTCTAGGCCTCACTTTGTGAACATATACAGTACTATGACAAGTTGTCCCTCTGGGCATCTGTGGGTGTACTGAAGTTCTCCGCTCAATACTTTTTCGAACTTATGACTATTGCTATATTGTTTTATAGCCTCGGTTATCTATCCTTATGGATTTACTGCATCTAGGTGGGTCAGGCTATACCATAACACTTCAATTTATTATTACCGAGGTCTACTACCCAACTCTAAGTTACTCTCTCGCTGCTTATCCTGTATGTATAAATCTAAGTCCTTTAATACTTCCTTATTATTTTTCATCTAAAGAATGACATCCTAATCTCCTCTCATACTTTGGAACTTTTATCCATCTATTATTTATTCACCTTAATGTTGATATATAATCTACCACTGATAAATTGAAATCTCTTACGTAATACATTGTCACTAGGGCTCACGTCTCATCGGGAAATATCTGAAGTGATTTGCCTGATTCACCTAGGGACGATATTATACTTCAATAACTGTATTTCATGGCATCCCAATGTGGTTCATCTTATGAGGGGTATTCTAATCCCGTGCAATTCATGAAATCCCTTTTCTTTGAATTATTACCCAATCAAAGGCCTAAACGTCATCCTCTTATCAATCACAATTACACCCTTATTCTACTACCAGGGTAGATTTCATCTCTTCTAAATACTCCTAGTATTAGACTCCTCCGAGTTCATTCAAGCTATACTGAGCTTTCTATAACTTAAGGAAATCATCTTCTTACTCACATTTCCTTATCCTTACTCCTATCTACCTAAAACCTTGTTGCTCTACCATACTTTAGCTTGTGACTTATGTATCTATTTATACTACTCACAACTTTCCTTTAACTTGCTAGCACCATATATTTTCTTTTGTGCCTTCTCAGTTGTCTTTAATCATAAGCAATTACTTTTCTTGGTTGTTCTGCCACTTGCTGCATGAATACTTGGCTTATCTTAGTGTCCAAACATATTGGAATTTCGTGTGACTCATGTGATCTGGAATATTACTTTTGATTTTACTTCCTGTTCATTGGTCACGATAGGTGTCACTTTCTTATGGAGTGCATACAATATTGTGGTGAGACTGTTGTTGCAAGATCATTTCTTCTTTAGGTCACTATGCTTAGGTTGAAGTTTTCATCCTTATTTCTTCAGCTAGTCTTTCATCATAATACTTAGGGGAGACCCTCTGACTCCTGTAAAGTTGCGAGCTTATTACATTGTGTACCTGAAGGAATTTTTTATGTTCTTACTCGCCTATAATTATCCTTAGTTACTTACCTCTGTGTCCTTATGCTCGTATGGTCGCTTCTGAACTGAAATTTTGACTGTCTCCCTAGTGGCACTTTCTTTTATTTCCGTAACACTTATATGGTACCTTTAAATACCCCAACTCCTATCTGAATATTTCTCAAGAATCACGATGTCATCATATCTGCAAGACTAAATTCCCTATGTTGGGTTCACTTCATTTATCATGCATGATCTGTTGATTTATCTGTGACCTCTTGTCTAGCCATAATTAGGCTCTTCCTGAATCAACTACAGACTACTCATTGGTCCATTCTCATATCTATATTCTACGTAACCCCTCTTGGGTTATGTCCTTTGTCTTAACTTACCACTCGCACTTACTCATTATGTATCAAGTGCCCATTCAAAGTTATTTATCAATAACATCCTGGCTAGGAACCCTTCCTGCATCTCCCCGCCGTCATGCTTGCATAATGTTCTGGAGTCGTAACATATCTGTAGGATCTGAATAAATCCAGTCTCATTCCTTTTGCCTTTTTACCGCATTCTTCCTTTACTATTCCATAGTTACTTGAACCACACAACTCCGACTAAATACCATATCCACCATCTTCCCCCCTTTTGGGGAGTACTAATATTTAATGCTATGAAGATTTACCTATACATGTTTTACCTCTTCATCTTCGGCGTCTTTTCACATCTTCAATGACTTTTACTCGCCTTGCGATAACCTTTTTGTATTAGAGATAACTAAATTTCTTACGCACGAAGGTGACACCTAGTGTAACTGGCACATTTAGTCCCTTAAGCTTAACTCGGCTCACAGTGCTTGCTTTAGGGAAGCGTCTTCCTGAATGAACTTTAAAGATTATTCTTCTATTATCCATTCTATTATTGCCGGAATGCGATCTCTGAAATTCTCTTGATGTCAACTATTATCACATATTCTGATCCATAATTCATGTTCAGTTTGTCTTGTTCACTAGCCCATACTAATTTCTATTACTCTGGGGGTCTACCCTTTCCTTCTGGTAATCATGTTGGAGTCACTAACTCCTTTCTCGAAATGAGGATATGACTTTATGGCTTATACTCTTTTATTATCTCAAGGCATGTCTCCTCTTATCTTTTCCTTCACTTGACTATAGACTCTGTCATCCTGTCATATTTTGATTTACCGTTATTACCCATTTATCACATCTTACTCACAATGCTTCAATGACTCTCTTCTTATTCTCCTGCTAATATTTTGTCTATTACCTTATTCTGAAAACTTGAATAAAACATTCTTTCAATTGAGCTCCCCTTGCTCCATCTCACTGGCTCTTTGGGTCACCTAACATTCTCTCTTTACTAGGGACGAGAGTCATAATAAAGTAAATATATATCCCTTCTAGGATTCTAGTGCCTATTTTCTAAAATTTCTAAACATTCTAGTATTCACATCCGGCTGTACTATTCTAGAGTGAGCCATCTGGATTTCTCACAATGAGAACTATTACCACGTTTGCAATATCCTTTGAAAATGTCATCTAACGCTAACAATCTATCCACCATTTTGGGTTACTCTAACCCCAGCTGGATCTTTATATCCCATCCTTCTCGTAAACTATATTTGTTAGCTGCCATAGGGCATAACTGAGATGGGTGTGGCCATTTGTAAATACCTCTGTTACTATTGAAGGTAACTCAGAATGCTTATATTTTTCTGCCTGAATTGTAAATACTGATAATCATCACTAACTGGGTACTTCGTACCCTTCTTCACCTTGCTTATTTTACATGTTAATACTTATACTTTTACCTTCTAATACTCCCATGGTATGCTATTCGCGGGGTGTGTTAGATATTCCCATCTTAGGGTCTTAAGAAGAAAATTTGCACATATGGTATGCATGATCTGATAGGGCCTCAATCTGGGCCACATTGTCAAGAATTCCCTCTCTACTAGTGCCCTTACCAGCTGTTGTATTAGACCTCTGGCTAGCTATAATTTTTCTAATTGCAAGCATCGCTATATCATTAGCAAACATAAATCCTACCTCAAACTCTTAGGACTCAGCTTTATAACACGATTTGGATTTGAAATAAGGGTAACAGACTCCTAAATGTCTTGTACCTTCCTGTTTATATAATGTGGTGCACAAGACATCTATAAACAAGGTTCTACTAGACACGGCTTGTAGACTCCTTAGGATAGAACTGCTCGGATACCAAGTTTTCCACGCCCCAAACCTTGGGAGGCGTGGCCGGCACCCGGTGCCATACTCGGCTCGAGCGTACCACTCTGTAACTGTGAACTCTGGATGGTTAACTCTCAGCTTAGGCCGACGAGGCCTACCTGCAAGATGACAATACCAGTCAAGACCGACGGGGCCATATTCTGAATTATCTAAAAATAACATCCCTCTCATCTGAGGGGTAAACATACCCAAAAGCTCATATATATAATTGTACAGGCTGACGAGGCTGTCATGAACATCTACTGATATACAAAATATAGAGGACTCGTCTACAAGCCTCTAGAGATCATTGAACTATATCATGGTCAGGACAGGGCCTCGACCTACCCATCAAACCTGTATATATAAAATGGATTCCAAGGTCTAGACCTGGTAACTTCGAGGAAGTGGACCTTACCAACCAAGCTGATGTTTGACTCTATCTACTGGGAAGATCTATCCAGCTGTCTAGCAGGACCTACATGCATGAAATGCAGCGTCCCCAGCAAAAGGGACGTCAGTACGAAATAATGTACTGAGTATGTAAGGCAACAGAATAACTGAAAGCTGAAATTGAACTGATAATATAATAACTGAAAGTAACTGGGAGTCAAAGATAATCTGAAAATATGCTTACATGCTAGTACTGACTCAACTCTCTCAATATAGTATGTAAAATAGTTGCCCGGCCCTATAAGGCTTGGTATGTGCAACTGTTCTGCCATAGTAGGCTCGCTCATAGGCGCTCGGCCATACTAGGCTCTGTATCTCGGCCATTCTGGGCTCGCCCATAAGTGCTCGTCCACAGTAGGCTCAGTATATAACTTACCATCTGATCAGAGGTTGCCCAATAGAGGCCTGCCACCGATTATAGCTCGATGGTGGTGAAAATACTGTAATAGTGTGTGTGTCTATATATATAGACCATCTACTCTCTTGACTGAATATAAAGTCCCGATAAGGGAGAATACAATAATTTATGAGACTAGGATAATATACATAAATTCAGGAATATGAACTTCTCATTATGTCACGTTATCAAACGCATGTAGTTATGGGATCATGCCAAAATGAAGGAAAGGTTTAGCCTTAACATACCTTATCACACTCTGTCCAGTAACCATGTTGAACTCGTCTCGCCGCACTTCAATCTATAGCAACGATAATAATGTTATCGTTAAGCTATGAAAGATGCAACTATCGTACAATAAATGACAAGCTTATTTTATATTAAAACGGGCGGCATCTCCCCTATTTTCCTTGCTTTCCCAAGTCCATAAACCAACAAGAACTCATACAACCTTCACCTATATACTTTCATCACCACAACACAAATCAAGCTACATAACAACAAGTGCATAAAGATCACCAACGAATATAATATTTAACACGACGAACGACAAGCTCGGATTGAATCCCTTTTGATCCATTTAACCTAAAATCCACTCATTCATTAACTTAACAACATATCCAGCATGATATTAAGTGCAATGGGAGGACTTCTAACCTCCTATTCATCTCCTAATTCACCCTCAAGCAGCCAAACAATCCAACAACAACAATAAGTGCAACTTTCCATAGTTATGTTGTCCTTTCTCTTCATATTCACAGTACCAACAATAAGTTTGACATGTAGACAATACATATATAATAAAAACATCATAAGAAAGTCATTTTCCAAGGTTTCCAACTATTTAAAGTTCATAGAGACAACCTTTCCAAAACAATCCATTAAAAACAATAACATCTCAAACTATTTCAAGTCTACTCTTGTAGTATTTTGCTCAAATAATGCAACCAACACACAAACAACTTCAAGAACATATAGTAGGCTTTTATAATAACCTTAAACAGTATAAAAAACATGAAATTTCAGCCAAACACAGCCCACAACTATCCTCAATGACACCACTACACTATAGGTGTTGTATTCTCTTCTTGAATCAACTTTTGGTGTTCAAGTTGGTGTGTAAACACTTGTAGTTCTCCTTAAAAATACAATATATATGAAGGAGGTACTGATTCTTACCTTAATCAACAAGAACAACATGAAACCTGAGGTCAATTCACTTTGAAGAATCCTCCAAAATAGCCACGAGATGAAGAACTATGATCTAGCAAGCACCACAAGATTTCTACCACTGGATTCATGTTTGTATCTTTGGTTTTCACTCTAGAATCATGGAGGAACTATTGGAGAGAATATAGGAGGGTTTAGGAACTATTATGGTCGAGAAAAATGAGTTAAAACGAGTTAAAATTGACTTAAATAAGAGCTGGACTTTTCCACCAACTTTGTGGGTCCCAATGGAGCTGCTGGCGCAGTCTCACGAAAATGCGAATATCTCACTACTTCTATGTCGTATTGGAAAACGGTTTAATGAGTTAGAAACTAGACTCGTAGATCTTCAATATGGTAGGTGGATCATCCCGTAATTCCAAGTACATTGGGATAAAAGATCAGCTACATTTGACCTAATGTTAAACACATTTATGATGTAACTTGTGATGACCTTTGCCAATTTTTGTTCCACAACTCGCTTGACTTCAACACATAACACAAGACTATCATATGACTAAAATAACTTATAACATAACCTGCTTATCATGTTGAGCACCCTAGTCTCACCCCAAAATTACATGTTATGACATTCCCAATTTGTCGACTTTCGACAAAACTTATTTTCTTTAATTCGTTTAGCTTCTAAGCCTTCCAGCCCTCTTGGTACTTGAAGTTCATGATCTTAAGTATTTGTAACCTCCAAGTTAACATAATTAACTTACTTTATGTACTTTCAAAGATAATCTCATTTCTTAGCTTACATCAATTGACTTACGGCATACTTTTATGTACGAAAATATGGGGTGTAACAAAAGAAAATTCAAGCCATAGCAATTGAAGTTTCTTCATCCGGATTAAATCAAACATCATATTTTAATGGTCGCATTTGATATTCATAAGCATCCTTAGCTTTGACATAGTAAGCAGCTCTAGACATAATATTCACATAATCTTCTAATAATGTGCATCTAATTAAAACATGTTTAAAACATAACAAACCAATTTGGACTTCGCCTTTAATCCCACATTGACTGGGAATCAGTTTTCGTAGTTCTTGAATTTCTGGCCAACCATACGAATACATTCGCACGACTGCAAAGTCCAAGTTGTCAATGCTATTGCAACACCCCGAAAAATTTCGAAGTACTTAAGCGTTATTAAGAAAGTTGATGTGCGCTAATTATATTATTTTGAGTGCAGACAAGGACTATTAATATGATGGATATCAATTTGATATGATAATAAGTGTACGAGGCATATTATAAGTGATATGAGGTCTAAGGAGAGCCCTAAGTCCAAGTCAAGTTGGAAATTTCATGATAGACTAAAGTTTCAAATGGGTACGCACAAGACCAAACTTTGAACGAGCATATCTGTATATATATATAAGAAGTTATGTGATTATATATATATAAAGAGTTATGTGATGATATACCTATCAAATTAAAGATCTTCGAGTCTAGTTTCTAACGCTTCAAACCGTTCGTCATTTGGACATTCCTACAAGAAGTTATGACCAAATTACCAAAGGCTGGCGGAATACGATTCTGCGGCCAATTATGCGACCGCAGAACCATTATGCGATCGCAGAAGTGGTTATGCGACCGCAAAACTGGTCGCTAGGGTTTAGGGTTTTACTAGAGAGAAATATTTTTGTTTCGATGATCCCTTTTTTATCCAGACTATTGTCAATAATTGTCTTTATTATGCTATTTAGGTAAAATAATATTTTTATATTTTTACAATCATAATCTATTATTTTGAAAGTATTAATTTCAAAACAACATTTTTTATCATTTTATAGTCATTTTTTAATTTATTTTTAATTAACTTTCGTATTTTAAATTCCAACCAAAAAATAGGCCAAAATCGGACAAAAAGTGGCCCAAATCTCAGGCCCAATGATCCCAGACCTAAAACCAATCGACCCCTTATTGAAATCCGGTCGGGACCCGTTTACCTGACCTGCCCCGCCTTTTCTTTAATCTTGGCCATTGATCTCAAATGATCAATGGCCCACAACAAATCCCTCATTCTCCTTATACCCCGTCACCCAAAACCTAATCTCATTTATCTCCGCCCAGCCGCCCTAAAATCCTCTCGACTCCTCCCCTGTCTTCTGTGAAACTCTAGCCGCCTCACCCTAGACCCTCTTTGAATATGGCCACACCATTGAATATCTCCATAATTTACTTACCTTATATGTACTACTCTGTTATTACTTGCACGACCAAGGAATTACTTAGTACTTGCCTGTTTTTGGCAAGTACTGTCTCCCAGATTCAAGCCGATTGACTTTGATTTTGTGAAGATTTGGATGATATTCTATCTATATCCACTCAACAAGGGACGATTCTTACATCCCTAGTTTGATTTACAGCCGTTGGACCTTAACTAGGGTTTGAAATTATTTTGTCTCCTTTACCGGCTTTATCACTGATTGCATGCGATTTTCTTTCCTTATTTGTGATTGACTAATTTCTTCCCATGATGGTTTTGTTTAATCAAACACTATATAAATCCCCCCCCCCCTCTAAAACAGACTTTAATCGCTGCTCTCTTTCACCCACTTATTCTATTGCACTCTAGTTTTCCTCTGAAGTTATTGGGTTCTTGGTCGGCTGAAAGTCAAGGCCACCGTGATTGGTTCATTGACTTCCTCCGGTGCAAGTAATGCTCGGAGCTCTTTCGAAGCTCTTTTGAACTCTGAACCACCAGATTTTGGGGTTCTCACTATTCTCTCTTGACTGCTGCTATTTGAGCCATTGGTGAAGCTCTAATCTTTCTCATTTTTACTCGTTAACTTGCAACTGGTTAGTGTTCTTGACCCTTGCAATTTTTATTCTTGGTCAATTTGTGTGTGTTCTGTGTGCCATTACCATATGAACTTTATGAAAAAGCATGATCTAGTCACCCATGCACTCTGAATTTTAAAATGGTGCTATCGTTGTATGCTCTATTGTCCTAATGTTATTCTACAGTTCTATGTTCTCTAGTATCAAATTTGTCTAAGTCTAAAACTTCTAAGATACGCTCCAACACATGTAGTTTACTCTCCTTATGTGCGCCGCACGTACACTTGCCTCGCCGATACATGCCGACAACAGCCCCAACACGCGACGCGTAGCCATGTGTTGTTGCCAATGCCAACATTGCAAAGCCAAGACAAGCCCCGCCAGGCACGAACCATTGGAGTATATAAACGAACAAGGCGCCATAAATAAAAGCCACAGACACAACCCACAACAACCGCACGACCTTCAACATGTACTAAACTCAGCCCCATGCGCACGGCACCTTGCGGCGCTACTTGCACGAGGCCTCGCCATTCCATTGCCAAAAGCCATCAGCTGCCACGAGCGATGCCGCCACCCGATGTTGCACCCAACAATCGATGGCAATCGTCACGTACTTAGCTTAGCCCCATGCGCACGGCACCTTGCGGTGCTACGTGCATGAGGCCTCGCCGTTCTTGAACCATGACTACCAGTTTGTTTGCTCTAAACTTTCATAATAGGAACTCTTGTTTGACTACAAAGACTAGTTGTGACCATGTCTTCCTTAGATTTCCATGTTAAGCCATTCGTGTATAAACTGCTACTTGCTAGTGTTCATGACCATGCATGTCCTGAACTTTCATGCTTAGTTCTTTTTCTGTAAAAGACTTGTTTGTCGGATACTTTGCAATTGAGCCCTACTTATCCTAGGAAGTCCATCTTTATGATGTTATCACTTTAAACCTGTTTGCTAACTTGGGAAGTTACTGTATGTGCTCATTCTGTGTGTTTGCAAGAGTCTTTATGTTACTTTCGAATGTGTTCGTGTGCTCTTTCACCTATTACACATCACCCCCACCCCCCCACCCCCCAAGATGATTATTTAGAAATTCTTGCTATTGGTAATTGCAATACTAAAAATCCATGTGTATGTGTTCTTACCTAAATTCAAAGTCATCTGAATGACGTGTTTGCACTTATGTTCCCTGTATTCCTGTTGGTTGTTAATGGGTAAACACTACAAAAAAATATTGATATTGCGGCGGTTATTTTTATGTTTAGCAGTAGTTTTTAACCGCCATAATACGCACTAACGGCGGTTTTCAAAATCGCCATAATCACGTCCGCCACAAGTTTATTACGACGGTTTCGCACAACCGCCGCAATTGTATGGTGCTTAAAATGGCGGTTTTCTATTTGCATACTATGGCAATTTGAACTGCCGCAATTGCAGTCTCACTTGTGAGAAATTAGGCCACAATGTTTTGCATAAACTGGCAGCTTTAATTGGTATGAATCATGATTATAATTGCTGTAATTTTATTTATTTATTTTTATAATTTTTTTCTTTCACATTTACCTCCTATAATGCTTTGTTACAATTTTGACATACAAGATAAAATAACCAAAATATTCATTTAAAAAAATTATTCCAATAGTACATCAAATGTATTAATATTATGAAGATATTTCAACTGAACCCAAAAAGATAGTCAATTCTAGCAACAATTATTAATGAGCAGTCCTAGATATAATATGCATTGTTATTTCTACATGAAGATCTCTTGGCCTATGGAGCACCACTTCCTAAATCTGGAGCCTACAAAAAAGATGCGACAGAAAATAAGTGACTAAATGTATTGTTTAGCAATAGTATTTTCTAAGGCTTCATAAGGTTTGTCAGAAAACACAATAGAACAAGCAATGTCCTAAATCGAAGCTAGAAGTATCACAGAATAACAGAGTGTATCAACCAAGTACATTTAAGGAAAAAAGATGATAAAGTGAGAATCAAAGCAAAGTCAGCAAATTTCCAAAAGTCAGCGAAGAGCAAGTCTAAAAATTTCACAGATGTAGTTCACAAAATCAAATTTCATTTGGTTAACAATTCAGATTTTATCATACTTTTGTATTCTAAGTTTTGTTAAATTTAAAAACTGGTATCTTCAGATTCACTTTTGTATTCTAAGTTTTGTTAAATTTAAAAACTGGTATATTCAGATTCACAACAGGTCACCAATATCAGGCGCGCCTAAATCTCCAATCTCTCCAATGATATTACTGAGTTGCCTTTCCATATTCAACTTCTCCTTATGCTTAAAGTGCTCGCTGCTAAGGCATTATAATTGGTTAACAAAAGTATCACCTTTTGATTGAAAAGGTCAAAAACTCAATATACTCTTATAAGCACGCTCTTACGTATATTAAAATCATTTAGGTTCGTTCTTCAGAGAATATAAAAGAGACTGCAGGAAGCTTAACTGGTGTGAATCTAAGAAGTTAAGTAAACAAACAAGAACATGATAACTTGATATAAAGACAAAATATTAAGAATTAAAACTCACCTTATGACCTTCTTCAATATAGAATAGAACTCCTTTTACCTTTTGCAAGACATGTAATACTCAGCTTAGAGATCATGCCCTTTTTTTATAAGTAAAATAAATAGATTAGAGATCACGTCATAGTACTTTCTCTCCACACACCTCAAGAAAATTACTTGAACCTCTAGCTGAGTATCAAACCTTAAAATTTTAGGCTCTATGTAAAAATTTCAGAACAAAATGATAATTATACATTCTGAGTCTTTAGTCTCTAAAGCATATCTCTTTAGGTAACTTAGCTCTCTAAAAGAATGATAATTTTGGTTCAACACCAAAATAATAAGGCCGTAGAGCCTCTGAACCGAGTAAACAAATCATAACATGGTCTAACTTTCTTAACAAGTCCTATTTTGTCTACAAAATAAAGATATAGAAACACTTCCAAAAAGCTATTGTCACGTCACGTGAAACAAAAACATAAAGAAAATATGTTATTTCACATACTTTCATAGGTCTCTTTGTACATGTCTATCATGCGAGAAACCAATTCATATCTTCAGTTTATAGGCTCAAGCTCATGCATGATTATGAAGCGAAGACCTCTTTTGTGTAAGAGGCTTAGAGCCTCTAAACTTGTCCAGTCGTAGTAAATTAAACCTATATTTAGAAGACTGATTACTCAAAAGTATAACAAACACCAAAAAGCAATGAGGATTTATCAAAATAAGATATGATTTATCAATAAAACTAGACAACTCCATGTATTAACCTTGATCGGGGAATACTCAAGTAGGTAAATCTCAGAAGAAGTACCACTAGTCAAAACAAATATGCTGCAGAACTTCATAGAAGAAATATTAAAAGTCATACACAAATCTGAAGGAAGATATAATTCCTGCATTCTTTCGTAGTTCGAAAAGTTTTTATTTACAATAGCAATTCCAATCTCTACATAATGGTAAAAGAGAAGCTCATTGAGTATCAACACGGAGGTCCTTTCCTATACAAAAAGCCCACTAACATATGGGCAAGCAAAGTTAGCCTACGCAAAAGAGATATAATATGAGTGTTTTATTTTTTTAGATGCATATCTGAGTGTTCATTATACAGTGAACTGTTCAAAAAACACCAAACAAAATCAGTGCAGCAAAGTTTGCAATGGCTAGTTAAAAGCTAAGAAAGATTGCAATAATATTGCAACAATACTACAACTAATGTAAGAAGACCAATTCAATCCTTCAGCAACAGAATTCCATAGCTCATATAAGAATATATAGCAGCAGTAAATGACCATGAAACACCACTCCCCACACAGCTCTTGATGTAATCAATCAACTAAGCCTCAAAGCCTAACTAGTTAGGACCATTATACTATCCTCTGCACACAGATTCTGCTCTATGCCTACTAATCTATCTTTGAATGACCAGCTAAGGGTACTCAATTCTCTCAACCCTACACTGACAAACATGTCCCAACCAAACCAAAAACATTTCTAAGAAAATAACGATACAATCCTAACAATAACTGATATATAAAATCTTTGAAAGCAAGCAGCTAAGCATAGATCTAATGATCACAGTGACAAAGCATAGCAACACAACAAAAAAATCACAGATCCACATAAATATATATACATATAAGCAAAAAGAAGAGAAAATTAGGGAGTACCTAGGTGAACTTGATCCACATTTATCAAAAGCACGACGGAGATTAGCGAACTCCTCACGAGCTTCATCGGATACCTGACAAAAAAAGGAGAAAGAAAGGAGAGAAGATGGAGTTGCCGGCTACGACGATCTGGCGAAACGCCGCTGACGGCTTGGCCCAGATTGGTGCGAGGGGGAGAGGCAAATAGGAGAGTAGGGTTTTTTAGGGTCGGAGAGTTCTGATATCTAAGAGTTAGATGTATTGACCTTTTCTAGATAAACCAAAAACTATCTTACAATTGAAATATAAATAGTTGCCATTTAAATCGCCGTATTTTCACTTTATAACTGTGTGGTGTGGTGTTGTGAAGATGGCCGTAATTAGTTGTGTATTGCGGCGGTTTTACCTAATAAAACCGTCGCAATTTCACGGATATTTTTATAGTGAAGCAATACGTTTGCTTCTATGTTTGGGCCTGGTCTGTTGACCATGTTTGTTGTTGGATCTGAACACAGAATCCAAGTGTGCTCTATCCACCCTTGTGCACCTGGAATTTGGGCATATTGGTTTACATGAAGATCGAGGCTGGTGAATGCACAGATGCATCATTGGGTTACTTTGTATTTTTAATTGGGCCTGTAATTATTTTATTTGGGCCTGTAATAATTTGTAAGAACAAACGCTGGAAAATTAGTGAAAAGGGGTTGGGATACTCTAATTTTCGTATAAACGGGTAGAAAGCATGCCTATAGGGTCAAATGATCTTATTTGCTACTTGTTCGTCATGCTTTATGTCTGTGCACTACTTGACGATATACAACATGCCTATAGGCCCTTAACCTCGCATATCCATTTAAAAATCATGATTTAGGACTCTAATTAACTGTTAATATTGATGCTACCAACATGACTCATAACTTTTCTAGAAAGCATGTCTACAGGATCCCGACCTCGTTTGCTATTTGTTCATCTTGTCTTATTTATGTGCCGTACTTGCTAACAAACAATATGCCTATAGGACCCCATGTTAGTAACTGAAATTGTTTTCCTTCAACTGTGCTCTTTACATTCATCCGCCTAGAGATCATGACTATAAGGTTTGCAAATAAGAATTCGCCACTATTGTTTTGTCTAAAAACAGTCTAAACCTGATCGTTTAAAAATATTGCCTATAGGACTCAAAATGATGCAGTCTGCCCATTTGACAATCCATGTATGAATCCTGTACCTAATTAATTGCAACTGGTCATCCGCGCATTCACATAGAAACTATGTCTTAAGACTGACTAATCAAAATGCAGTATTCTGTAACTGCCCGTCTTAATTTACAATCAGAAGAGCATGTTCATAGGGTATTCACCTAACTATACTGCCATTACCCACCACCGTTAATTGTTATCCTCTTGACGTTCATGCAAGTCTATTTGTTGAGGTAAACACGAGCCCTTTGTGCTAATTGCATCTTTACATGAAGTCCTATTTGTTTCAACTATGTGGTGCCTAGTTTTTTCTAATTTTGAGCAGCCTAGATCGAGTCTAGAACCACCTATATAGTGGTCCAATGCCTCCTGGGTCATAGGCATGGGACGGGTAGGAATGTGTAGGGCACGACTTAGAATTGAACTAGTGGGCTTTAGGTAAACAACTTAAAGATAGTAATCGGGTAGCAGGAGATAATAGTCTATGCTCGCTGGATAATATAAGCAACTTTTGTACTCCAAAGGGTTGCGAAGTATTATTTATATTGCACGGGGTGATCCTTTAGGCTAAAAATTTTAGGACCCCCATCCCCCCCACATTATGTCTAATAGTTCTTTGTATATCTGTTTGCTTAGAAATTTAGACTTGACTAAGCTATATCTTGTAACCCCCAAGAGTTGTACCACTTAGTTTATTAATGAATGAATTATGTTCCTTCAAATTATCTCCTTTACTTGTGTATGATTTCTTCAAATAATTACTTCATCCTATCTTGAGTGACCAACTACTCTTTACTCCCTTGATTTGCATGCTCACTTTGAATAACTATTTACAATCCGATAAATCCCACATTGTTTAAAATTCGGATGGGAATCACATTTGTGGACCTTGAAGAATGCCTAACACTCTCTCTTTGAGGTAATTTGAGCCCATACCCGATCTTTGGTAATACAGACTAGTCAAAACAGAGTTATTTGCAAATAGGTGTCCTAACGTATCTTAAAAATCCTTAGGTGACGATTCTTCTCTTTTAATACCTATTTAAAAGAGTTGTCACATGTCAAAACCTACTTTCGCGAGAAAAGGAGGCGCGAAAACGACCCTAGAGGGATGGATCCTTATCCACATGTTGCATGGACAACTCACATGCCATAGTATAACAACCACAAGGACCACTCACGTGCTATCATAACTCAACCCGCAAGGATCACTCATGTGCTGCCAATCAAGTCTATATCACACAGAAAGCATATACAAGAATACATGTATATGAATAATAGATAATAAATCACATACTCTTGGACTGATAAAAGTAACATGCTATGGTGTATACACGTGCGAAGTGTGCTACCACAGTTTAGATTAGGCAGATATGCCTGAAAATAGAAATTATCATGTTTGAACAAGAAATTAACCTACACATAATCTCTAGCATGATTCAAGTAGCTGAGGAAGGGGTACAAAAATATGAAGCATGATAGAAAGAAGCATAGTATCTATTACAAGTCATAACACGACCTAAGGACTACCTCGAATATGGATAAAACTTGGTGCGCACACACATACTTATCCCCTGCATGTGCGTCACCCTCGACACGTAGTCATCATTAACAATTCAAGTAACTAGTCCCCCAAACCAAGGCTAGTCAAGATACTTACTTCAAATAAGAAAAATCAACACTCTAAAATAGCCTTCCCTCGCAAATCCGCCTTCGAACGGCTCGAGTCTAGCCAAAACAACTCAATAACGTCAAATAAAGATATAGGAAATCAATTCTAAACAATTAAGCTTTAATCTTTACACAATTTTAAAAAGTCAACAAAAGTCAACTCGGGCACATATGGTCAAAACACGAGTTAAGGGGTAGCTCCCAAATACTCATAACTCTATGAGTCCGAATATATTATTAGATTCCAAAATCAAGTCAAAATCAACCCTCAAATTCCCAAAATTTATTCTCTTAAGTTGTAGGCAAAACCCCCAATTTTTCTCTTTTAAATACATGTTCCAAGTGCAAAAATCTATGGGGAATATATATACATAATCAAATCCAAATAAAAAATACTTACCCTCAAAGTCGTGATGAAAATCTCCCTCAAAATTACCTCTAGCCAAACTCCAAAACTCCAAATAATGAAAAATGAGCTATACCTTCGAAATATAAGTCTGCCCAGCGATTTTCGCATCCGGGGACAAAAACCTTACATCTGTGAGCCTTCATATGCGGTCCAAAATTGTGCATTTGTGACCTCCACTCAGCTGACCATTCCTTGCAGGTGCGAAACACCTTTCACAAATGCGAAGTCCGCATCTGCGAACCACCCCCGTAAAAGCGACCATCGCAGAAACGCCAAATGCTTCGCAAAAGCGACCACTGCCCATCTAGACTCCTCTTCGCATCTGCAAAACCACTTCTCGCATGTGCGATTTTGAACCTGTGCACCACACTTCCGCAGGTGCGATGCACTAGCACCAGACCTGCCAAAAAATATCAAAATGGTCTGGAATCCATCCGAAAGACACCCAAGCCCTTTGGGACCCCATCCAATCAACCAACTAGTCCGAATATCTAATACAAACTTATTTCAAGGCTTAAACCATCACAACAGCATCCAAAATCACAAACCACATATCAAAACCCAAGTTGCATAACTCTTAAGTTCAAGAACCTCCAAACTTCAAACCAAGCATCTGATTCAATGCTAACCAATCCGGATTATATCCAAACTTTGCACACAAGTTCCAAATGACAAAACGAACCTATTCCAAGTCTCGAAACAACAGTCCAAATCCGATATAATCAAAGTCAACTTCTGATCAAACTTATGAACTTTTCAAAGCTTTGTAATGACCCGATCGGTCATTTTGATCATTTTCATTTTTGTTTGGAGTTTCTAGGATGCGATTAGCTTCTGATTATGTAGTATGACTTGCGTGTATGGTCAGTTTTGCTTTTTGAGTGCTTCGGGATTGATTTGGAAAAATGATTCTCATTTTAGAAGCTGAGTTGGAAGAATTGACCAACTTTGACTTTTGCGTATTTGATCTCAGATCTAAGTTTTGATGATTATGTTAGGTTCAGATGGTAATTTTGGACTTAGGCATGTGTCCGGATGTGTATTTGGAGGCTCCTAGGTTGTTTTGGCTTGAATTGGTAAAAGTTTGATAGTTGAAATTTTGGAAGGTTGATAGGTATCATGACTAAAAATGCGGCTTGACCTAGCTCCGGCGATTACGGGAGACTTGCGGCTACTCTGATCTTGCTACTTCCATGGCCACTCCGACCACTGGCCAGCCTCCTACGAAGGTTGGTCACTCGTCTCTCAACATCACACAACCCCTTCCAACATCCATAAACCCTACTACAATCCCAAACTACGCAAATCTCCTAAAACCTTAAGTATTAAATGCTCCCATGTAAGTTACCCATGTAAACCCAAAACATGTAGAATTTTTACATGGCGAGCCTATTATTCAATGGAAGAAGATTGAAGTAAAATAGTCCATTGCTCAACAGGGATAACAGTTAGCAGTACTTGGCAAGTTCTCGTATGGAAAGCCTGTGATTTAAGAGTTGAGGAAGATAATTCCCATCCAATGTGAGTTGAAAGGGCCATGCTCGATTTGATTGATTTAAGACATATACGTCCTTATTAAACTGTCATTGATGGAAGATTATATTCATCTGCTATCCAAGCGTGCCTTTTACTTGAAGGTACAAGGGGACTCATGACAGATACGATGCACCAAATGGAACCCATGGTGGAAGCAAGAAGAAGAGATACCTATAGCCATTGCGTGGATCTCGTTCTTAGATCTGCCCCCTAATTTATTTGGCAGGGAGTTTGTGTTCTCTCTAGGAAACGCAGTTGGTAGGCCTCTACATGTAGATTTGGCCACTCAAAATGGAACAAGACCTAGTTGTGCCAAGGTGAAAGTAGAAGTGAACCTACAAGCTACATTGCCCTAATGAATCAAGATTATTGAAGAGGAGGATGAAACTGGTCCTGAAGAATCAAAATGGGTAAAAATTAAATATGATTACATGCCCAAATATTGTAGAACATGTAAGAAGCAAGGACACAATGAGAGTGAATGTTGGATTATTCATCCAGAGTTACACAAAAAATTTGATAAAGAAGATGAAGACCAAAGGAAGGAAGGGGATAATGTTAGGCTAGGAGATGTTACTAGGACAACTGCAGCTTCGTCTAAAGTTTTAACAAGTGGTAAAGTACTGGAAAAACTTGTACCAAATACTACCAAAAATGAGTGGATGCAAAGGAGGAAGAACAAGTATCAAAGAGATAGTAGAGGCTATTGTCACGACCCAATTTCCCTCTGTTTGGGTATCGTGATAGCACTTAGTTTTAGGGACTAGGTAAGACTAACATTAATTGAAACAACAACATTATTTAAATAACATCTAACAAATTGAAATAGAAATCTCTTAAAATTTACAATTCCCAAAATCCGGTAGTACAAGTCATAAGCTCTACAGAGTGTTTGCTAGAAAACCTCTAAATACAACTGTCCAGAAATAGGAATAAACAGTGCAAAATAAAAACTTGAAGGTGACTCCAAAGCCTGCGAACGCAGCAACAGGTTTACCTTGAGTCTCCACAACAACAATCCACATAACTAGCTAACGAACAAGTACCTGGGTCTGCACAAAAATGTGCAGAAGTGTAGAATGAGAACACCACAGCAGTGCCCAGTAAGTATCAAGACTAACCTCGGTAGAGTAGTGATGAGGAGCAATCAAGACACCCATTGGTCTAATAAACTGAACAGGTATAAGTATATGAACAACAGAAGTATGATGTCTACATAAGGACTATGCAATATGGCTTACAATACAGTAATGGCAATAAGGAAAGAAACAACAAGTATCAACGGAATATCATGAAAATGACACACACAAAGTGAATGGGACACAACCTAAATCCGGAATCACAAATACAACAAGGACAAGTAATAACTCAGCAACTACAACCGCTATTACATCAGGTTTTAGTCAACAACTCCACGAGGTACCAGACCTCGGACAAATAACAACTCATGGGTCTCAATAACTGAGCCCTAAAACTTGGCATCCTATGCCCCCATAACACCTCATAACCGCACTGACGACTCATGTGCCAATAGAGCCATTCTCACATAGAAGGCAAGTAAACAAGGGTGAGCATCTATGCTCAACAATATCAAGAACACCTCTTATCCAATAAGAGTGCTTAACTACGTGTATGCTTGTGCAAATGTCCTAACATAGTCCATATCAGCAAATAAGCATAAGGAAAAAGAATGGACAACACGTAGAATATTTTCTCACAACTTTCACAAGATAAAGCTCACACAGGTACGTATACCACTACACAAATATCATAACAAGAATGCCCCCAGGCCACAAATCAATCCCTGACACAGCCCACCTTGTCTCGCCACGTGTGCAATAGTAACATAAATGCCTGCCTTGTCTTGCCACGCGTGTATAATAATGTTCCCACCTTGTCTTGCCACATGCGCAATCCACATATATATATATATCTCCCGCCTTGTCATGCCGCATGTGTAAATATCAATAGTAACAATAGCACGGCAGACACCTCATGCAACCCCATAACAACAACTGTATGACAGAAACCTCGTGCATCACAATAATAACTACCGCACGACAGAAACCTCGTGCATCACAATAATAACAACTGCACGATAGAAACCTCGTGCATCACCACAACAAGTATAACAATAACAATGGCAATAATACAAAGTATGACAAGTAAATCAACTCAAGAACTTTAATTCACAAAGAAACGGTAGAACAAGTTCACAAGGAATAACTATAGTAAAGAATACTAGGCATAAACAGAACAATTTAACAAGGGAAAACTAATATGTAGCAATGATCCCACAATATACAATTCAGCAACAAGGAAGCTAACACGAGTCAAATAATTCCAAATAAAGACAAGTCGACTAAGATATAAGATATCTAAACTTCTTTTAAGGTTGAGAAATTACGAAGGATATTCAACAATTCAATTAAGGATAAGCAGCGTAAAGATAATCATAACCCCAATTAAGATTGAACCATTATAAGATGAGATAATAATAATTCCAAATAAAGATAAGCAGATATGAAAAGATAGCATGACAATAGAAGAGGTAAAATCTTCAGTTAAGTCAGATAAGAGTCAAATAGGCCGTAAGAGTCAATCCTAAAAGCAATTAATTCTAATTAAAGCATGTAGAGGTGAAACTAGTAAATAGGAACTTAATCATATCAAGAACAACTTCATATTCAGTGAATATAAGGAACTAAGAACCCTAAAAGGCTTCCACAAATAAGTCTGAGCACGCACTTGTCACCTCGCGTACACAGACTACAGTCAACAAAGAAGACTCAAATCCTAAGGGGAAATGCCCCACACAAGGTTAGGCAAGATACTGACCTCAAAGAAGACAGACCGATACTCAAAAATGAACTTCTCGGGTGAAATGACCTCCGGACGGCTCAATCAAAATAACAAGGTTAGGCAATCCCCCACACAAGGTTAGGTAAGATACTTACCTCAAAGAAGACAGATCGATACTCAAAAATGAACTTCTCAGGTGAAATGACCTCCGGACGACTCAATCAAAATAACTTCAAAGCACAAATAAAACTCATAAGAGACTATTCCGGATCATAAAGCCTCAATCTTTATAAAAATCTAAAAATCGGTCCAAAAGTTGACCCCAGAGCCCACACCTTGGAACCCGACATATTTCACAAAATCCGAACACCCATTCCAATATGAGTCCAACCATACAAAAATTATCAAATTCCGATACCATTTCCTCCCTCAAATAATGATTTTTCATTTTGAAATTTTTCTTCAAAAACCACCATTTTCCTCAACTCAAAATACAAATTAAATGATAAAAATAAAGATAAAAATCATGGAATATATTAAATTCTAGGTGAAGAACACTTACCCAATCGGTTTTCTTGAAAAACCCATAAAGAATCGCTCAAAACCGAGCTCTAGAACTCCAAAAATGGTGAAAATGGCAAACCCTCGGAATAGAGGACTTTATATGGTGCCCAGGTCGCGATCGCGGAGATTGGGTCGCGATCGTGGAGAAGAGAATTGAGGCTGCCAAGAAAGACCCTTCGCAATCGCGAGTGAAGGGGCGCGAACGCGATGAACAATGGGCAGGAGCTTGCACGAACACGGGGCAAATGATGCGAACGCGAAGAAGAAATAGCCAACAGCCCCCAGCTCCTAATTTCTACTACGCGAACGCGAGGGAACAAATGCGAACGCGAAGTAGAAGAAAATAGACCTTCGCGATCGTGAGAGGTACTATGCGAATGTGATGAAGAAAAAATGGGGCAGATCAACAGAAAACTACACGATCGCTACTGGAGCTATGCGATCGCGAAAGAGAGCACCAGACACCAGAAACCAACAATCCAAAAAATAGAAGAAATAGGCCCGAGGCCCATTCGAAACACACCCGAGGCCCCCGGGACCCCGTCTAAAAACAAAAACAAGTTCCATAACCTAACACGGACTCGCTCGAGGTCTCAAATCACATCAAACAATGTCGAAACTATGAATCATACCATGAATCGAACTTATAAACTTTCAAATCTTACAACTTCTAAAACCCATTCCAAAACCTATCAAATCAATCCGGAATGACGTCAAATTTTGTAGGCAAGTCCCAAATAAAATAACGGAGCTGTTCCAACTCTCGGAATCGCATTCCGACCTCGATATCAAAAAGTCCATTTCCGGTCCAAATCTCCAAAAATTCGACTTTCGCCATTTCAAGCCTAAATCAGCTACAGACCTTAGATTCACAGTCCGTACACGCTCCTAAGTCCAAAATCACCCAATAGAGCTAACGGAATTGATAGAACTCCATTCCAGAGTCGTCTTCACACAGTTTCGACTATGGTCAAAATGCTAAGACTTAAGCTTCTGTTTTAGGGACTAAGTGTCCCAAATCACTCCGAATCATTCGGTAATTGAATTCAACCACGCACATAAGTCAATACACATAATACGAAGTTGCTCAGGGCCTTATGCCGTCGGACGGGACTTAAATTCTCAAAACGATTGGCCGAGTCGTTACATCCTTCCCCTCTTAAACAAACGTTCATCCTCAAACGTGCTAAGAATTGCCTCGAAGTCTTCAAATCACTAAAAGTACCTATCCAACATACACCAGTGGGTGACCTCGCGTCACACCAATCCACATAAGCCTGACGACACCATCCCAACTGTAATTCACCCTTTCTACCAAAACCGATAAGCCTTAGAGTCAAAATTCTCACCTCCCATTTATATTCAAAAGACCCGATTCTAAATCCATAACCGGTATCAGTCTCAACCAGCTGTAACAACTCATGCCTACGCCCACAAGGTACGACCACTCAACATGACACACCACACATAGGCCCATAATAACAATTCTGATCATAATAGCTGCCCGAAATCAAAACCAGCCTTATATCCGATAGGAACCCGATTCAAACCTCCACAACACTGACAACGATGCAAGAAACATGAAGACCCCTTCATTACACACCCGAATCAACAAGTCACAACTAATACCACCGGGCATACACCCCGCAAGCTAAAACTCAAGAAGCACATAACGAAAATGACTGAATATGTAAAGAGAACACATAAGGGAAATATCAAACATGCCCGACAGGCATAACTCTCTAACAGTACCATACTACGAATCATTTCAAAAGAAAAAATCAAAGTACATGAACAAATCATAAGGATCTCATCCTGGTATAACCTTCCACCACCAACTTGTCACGACCCAATTTCCCCTCTGTTTGGGTACCGTGATGGCACCTAGTCTTAGGGACTAGGTAAGCCTAACATTGATTGAAACAACAACATTATTTAAATAACATATAACAATTTGAAATAGAAATCTCTTAAAATTTATAATTCCCAAAACCCGGTAGTACAAGTCATAAGCTCTACAGAGTGTTTGCTAGAAAACCTCTAAATACAACTGTCCAGAAATAGGAATAAACAGTGCAAAATGAAAACTTGAATATGTCTCCAAAGCCTGCGAACGCAGCAGTAGGTTTACCTTGAGTCTCCACAGCAACAGTCCACACAACTAGCTAACGAACAAGTACCTAGGTCTGCACAAAAATGTGCAGAAGTGTAGAATAAGCACACCACAGTAGTGCCCAGTAAGTATCAAGACTAACCTCGGTGGAGTAGTGACGAGGAACAGTCAAGACACCCACTGGTCTAATAAACTGAACAGGTATAAGTATATGAACAATAGAAGTATGATGTCTACACAAGGACTATGCAATATGGCTTACAATACAGTAATAGCAATAAGGAAGGAAACAACAAGTATCAGCGGAATATCATGAAAATGACACACACAAAGTGAAAGGGATACAACCTAAATCCGGAATCACAAATACAACAAGGACAAGTAATAACTCAGCAACTACAACCACTTTTATATCAGGTTTTAGTCAACAACTCCACGAGGTACCGGACCTCGGACAAATCACAACTTACGAGTCTCAATACCTGAGCACTAACACATGGCATCCTGTGCCCTCATAACACCTCATAACCGCACTGACGACTCACGTGCCAATAGAGCCATTCTCACATAGAAGGCAAGTAAACAAGGGTGAGCATCTATGCTTAACAATATCAAGAACACCTCTTATCCGATAAGAGTGCTTAACTACGTGTATGCTTGTGCAAGCGTCCTAACATAGTCCATATCAGTAAATAAGCATAAGGAAAAAGAACGGACAACACGTAGAATATTTTCTCACAGCTTTCACAAGATAAAGCTCACACACAGGTACGTATACCACTACACAAATATCACAACAAGAATTCCCCCAGGCCACAAATCATCACAAATCAATCCTTGACACAAGCCACCTTGTCTTGCCACGTGTGCAATAGTAACATAAATGCCCGCCTTGTCTCGCCACACGTGCATAATAATATTCCCACCTTATCTCGCCACATGCGCAACCCACATATACATATATATCCTGCCTTGTCACGCCGCATGTGCAAATATCAATAGTAACAATAGCCCGACAAAAACTTCGTGTAACCCCATAACAACAGCCGCACGGAAAAAACCTCGTGCATCACAATAATAAAAATCGCACGACAGAAAACTCGTGCATCACAAAAATAACAACCGCAGGACAGAAACCTCGTACATCACCACAACAAGTATAACAATAACAATGGCAATAATACAAAGTATGACAAGTAAATCAACTCAAGAACTTTAATTCACAAAGAAAAGGTAGAACCAGTTCACAAGGAATAACCACAGTAAAGAATGCTAGGCGTAAAGAGAACAACTCAACAAGGGAAAACTAATATGTAGCAATGATCGTACAATATACAATTCAGCAACAAGGAAGCTAACACGAGTCAAATAATTCCAAATAAAGACAAATCGACTAAGATATAAGATATCTAAATTTCTTTTAAGGTTGAGAAATTACGAAGGATATTCAACAATTCAATTAAGGATAAGTAGCGTAAAGATAATCATAACCTCAATTAAGACTGAACCATTATAAGATGAGATAATAATAATTCTAAATAAAGATAAGCAGATATGAAAATATAGCATGACAATAGAAGAGGTAAAATCTTCAGTTAAGTCAGATAAGAGTCAAATAGGCCGTAAGAGTCAAACCTAAAAGCAATTAATTCTAATTAAAGCATGTAGATGTGAAACTAGTAAATATGAACTTAATCATATCAAGAACAACTTCATACTTAGTGAATATAAGGACCTAAGAACCCTAAAAGGCTTCCACAAATAAGTCCGAGCACGCACTCGTCACCTCACGTACACAGACTAAAGTCAACGTAGAAGACTCAAATCCTAAGGGAAAATCCCCCCCCCCCCCACAAGGTTAGGCAAGATACTAACCTCAAAGAAGACAGACCGATACTCAAAAATGAACTTCTCGGGTGAAATGACCTCCGGACGGCTCAAATCTAATCAAAATAACTTCAAAGCACAAATAAATCTCATAAGAGACTATTACGGATCATAAATCCTCAATCTTTATAAAAATCTAAAAAACGGTCCAAAAGTCGACCCCCGGGCCCGCACGTCAGAACCCGACAAATTTTATAAAATCCGAACACTCATTCCGATATGAGTCCAACCATACAAAAATCATCAAAATCCGATACCATTTCGTCCCTCAAATCATGATTTTTCATTTTGAAAATTTTCTTCAAAAACCACCATTTTCCTCAACTCAAAACACAAATTAAATGATAAAAATAAAGATAAAAATCATGGAATATATTAAATTCTAGGTGAAGAATACTTACCCAATCGATTTGCTTGAAAAACCCACAAAGAATCGCTCAAAACTGAGCTCTAGAACTCCAAAAATGGTGAAAATGACAAACCCTCGAAATAGAGGTCTTTATATTCTGCCCAGGTGTTTGTGCATCACGATCGCGGAGATGAGAATTGAGGCTGCCTAGAAAGACCCTTCACGATCACGAGTAAAGGGACGCGAACGCGATGAACAATGGGTAGGAGCTTGCGTGAACGCGGGGCAAATGATGCGAATGCGAAGAAAAAATAGCCAACAGCCCCCAGCTCCTAATTTCTACTACGCGAACGTGAGGGAACAGATGCGAACGCGAAGTAGAAGAAAATAGACCTTCATGATCGCGAGAGGTACTATGCGAACGCAATGAAGAAAAATGGGCCAGATCAACATAAAACTACGCGATCGCTACTGGAGCTACGCGATCGCGATAGAGAGCACCAGAAACCAACAATCCAAAAAATAGAAGAAATTGGCCTGAGGCCCATCCGAAACACACCCGAGGCCCACGGGACCCCGTCTAAACACACAAACAAGTTTCATAACCTAACATGGACTCGCTCGAGGTCTCAAATCACATCAAACAACGTCAAAACTATGAATCACACCATGAATCAAACTTATAAACTTTCAAATCTTCCAACTTCTAAAACCCGTGCCGGAACCTATTAAATCAACCCGGAATGACGTCAAATTTTGGAGGCAAGACCCAAATAACATAACAGAGTTGTTCCAACTCTCGGAATTGCATTCCGACCCCGATATCAAAAAGTCCACTTTCGGTCCAAATCTCCAAAAATTCGACTTTCGCCATTTCAAGCCTAAATCAGCTACAGACCTCAAATTCACAGTCCAGACACGCTCCTAATTTCGAAATCACCCAACGGATCTAACAGAACCGACGGAACTCCGTTTCGGAGTCGTCTTCACACAGTTCTGACTATGGCAAAAATCTGAAGACTTAAGCTTCCATTTTAGGGACTAAGTATCCCAAATCACTCTGAATCATCCGGTAATTGAATTCAACCATGCACACAAGTCAATAAGCATAATATGAAGCTGCTCAGGGCCTTATACCGTCGGACGAGACTTTAATTCTCAAAACGACTGACCGAGTTATTACAACTATATTATTGACATTGTAGCGAATACTACTGCCGAGACAACACATGAGAACAAAGAGTCAAAAGGAAAGGAGAAATCAAACAACAATGGTGCTACTGAGAAACATTTGTCAAAAGTATTGCAAACTAGTAACAATTTTGCATTACTGGAGGAGGGTGAGATTGATGTAGACAAACAAATAAAGAAAGAAGCTGTAGAGAAAGTATTACACAAGGAGAAGATTGAGGGAAGGGAGGCAGCAGATGCAACTCCTAATGCAACTGGGAATGCTACTGAAAAATTGACTCCTAAGAAGGCTGGGATTCAAATTGCAAATAAAAAAGTTCCTAATCCTAGCAAGGAATGGATTAATGAGGCAAATAAAAAGGAAACAATAATTGAATGGGTTCATAGGAGATTTGGAACTGGTAAGGAGGAGCTGAGGGAACTTAATATCATGACTAATCATTCCTCGCTGGACATTCCATCGCAAACACATGATGATTCCATGGACAATGTTATAAACAATGAAGTACATTCTAATAGAGCTTTATGGAGTGATGAGGTTGAGATATTGGAGGAAATTACAAATACAAAATATAGTCCCAGGAGCAAGGAGGAAAGAAGTAACAAGGATGAGAAAAAGGCAGATTATATAAGCCCTAATGCTACAGTAAACCCTAAGGGTTCACAAACTATGGTTGCAGCTGTAGAAGGGGATACTAAACGATCAACTACTTTATCATTTGGGGCAGGTAAAGGATCACATGAAGAGGCTATTTATATGAGTGGATCAATAGAGGAGGCTTCAACAACTACACTGGCCAATGGAACAGTAACTACTGAGTTGCATGCTACAGTGAACCCTAATTTTGGTGATGTTTACAATCTTCAGTTCAAGGCGATACAAGAGGCAATGAGAACCAGGGAATTGGGTACTGGGGGTTTGAGGAAGCTACAGGAAAAGCTCAAGATCAAATTGAACTTGATGTTAAGGCAGGTACACCTGAAACTAGACAAAGTAATAATGCCATTCAACTTATTGCTCATACAGTTGATGATTCCAGAATTTTAGCTAGGAAAAATTTCAGTGTTAGCAGTGGCATATTGGCTAAGGGCCTTCTCATTAACAATAAAGGTCAAAGGGAGCTGGGAATGGCAGCTAAAACCATGAACCAAATCCTTTGGATATTCAAGTGGTAGGTGAAGACATGGGTGAACAAGAAGACTTAGGTGAGGATATTGAAGATGAATCAAGGGCTGTCAATATTCAGCAGGTATCTAGGAATGGAGATATTTCACCAAGGAGTCTTGACACTAAAAAATCAACTGGGAAACATACAAGGAAACAAAAGGAAAAGTCAGTACCTGTAAGGTTACAAATAAAGAGAAGTGGGATCTCTATAACCGAATAATCCTATGGATAATGCCCTAATTTGGAATGTGAGATCGATTAACACACAAAAAGCTTTCACTAGGTTACTTAACCTTCACAGAAAGTACAACTTTTATTTGATTGGGTTGATGGAACCTTGGCAAGATATTAACAAGCTAGAGGAGTATAGAAGAAAGCTAGGGATTCATGATGCCTATGCAAATATAAATGGCAAGATATGGGCGTTTATTGATGAAGATATTGATGTGGAGATTCTCATTGACGTGGAACAACAAATGACTTTAAGGTTGTTTCATAGAAATTTTGGAAAGAAATTGATAGTGACACTTGTATATGCCAAATGTGATGCTGTGGAGAGAATTGAACTATGGGATTCTATGTACTACCTTGCATCCGACATGGAGTCACCTTGGCTAGTTGGGGGTGATTTCAATATTATTTTGTCTGAAGAGGAGAAATATGGTGGCCTTCCTATTTATCTAAGGGAAGTAGCAAATTTTGCACATTGTATAGACACTTGTGCACTATATGATCTTGGATGCAAAGAGAGCCTATACACTTGGTGGAATGGGAGATCGGATATGGACTGCATATTCAAAAGACTTGACATATACTTGGCTAATCAACAGTTTCAAGATATGTTTCCAGCTTTGGAGGTTGAATACTTGATCAAGTACGGTTCTGACCATGCTTCACTAGTATTATATTGTAATGCTGACATTGTCCAAGTTAAGAAGCCATTCAAGCTACTTAATTTTTGGAAAAAACATGATACTTTCCTGAGAGTTGTCAAGGGGCATTGGAACACCGATAGTATGGGCAATCCTTTCATAGTGTTTCAAAATAAAATAAAGGATGCGAAGAAGGTATTGTCAGCTTGGAGCAAAGAGACATTTGGGGACATATTAAACAGATTGTAGCTATGGAAGATGTTATAAAGGTGCATGAAATTGAGTTTGAGTTCCATCCAACAGCTCAAAATAGAGCCAAACTACATAAGGTGGAGGGAGATCTAACTAGATATTATCATCTAGAAGAAGCATTCTCGAGGCAAAAGGCTGGTTTGCAGTGGTTCAAGGATGGTGACAGAAATACCAAATTCTTCCATGCTCATGTTAGAGGAAAAAGGAAGAAGCTGCAGGTATCTAGAATATTGGACAACAATTACAACTGGATTGATTCACAGGAGGAGATGGCAAAGGAAGCTGTTGAGTTCTTTCAAGCTCAATTCACTGAGGAGAAGATACCAACAAACTTTGAAATAATCAGTCATGTACCAAAGATGATCTCTGAGGAGCAAAATGATAGATTATGGGAAGAACCAACAATGGAATAGGTCAAGGCTGCAGTATTTGGGCTAAATGGGGACAGCGCAAGTGGTCCAGATGGATTCACCGGGCAGTTTTACCAAACTGCATGGGAGATCACTAGTGAAGATGGGTAGAACATGGTAAGGGCTTTCTTTTGTGGTGCTGAGCTTCCAAAATTTATCACACACACAAACTTTGTACTGCTGCCTAAGAAGAAGAATGTACCAACCTTCTCAGACATGAGGCCAATTAGTTTGAGTAATTTCTCAAACAAGATCATATCAAGGATGATTCATGAAAGGTTAGTTGATCTATTGCCTACTCTTATATCTCCTATTCAATCTGGCTTTGTAAAGGGCAAAAGTATAGTGGAGAACATTCTCTTAACTCAAGAGATAGTGACTAATATAAGGATGAGAGGCAAACTATCCAATGTGGTGATCAAATTGGATATTGCCAAGGCCTATAATAGGGTCTCATGGTTGTTCTTGGCTAAAGTATTAAGGCAGATGGGATTTGGTGAGGTGTTTATTGACATGATATTCAGATTAGTGTCAAATAAGTGGTATTCATTATTGCTAAATGGACATGCAAATGGCTTCCTTAAATCATCAAGGGGTGTAAAGCAAGGGGATCATGTATCTCCCATATTGTCTATACTGACTGCCGAAGTACTTGGTAGAGCTTTGGATGTATTGTTTGACAATCCCAACTTTATAGGATTTGAGAATATCAATTATGTATCTTATGCTGATGATACAATCATTTTTAGTTCTTCACATTATGGGGCAATCCAGTTGATTATGAATGTATTAGAGGAGTATGAAGCAGCCTCATGTCAGAAGGTTAACAAGGAGAATCAACATTCTATATGCATGAAAAGGCTCCTTCAGATAAAGTCAATACTGTGTTCCTTATCACTGAAGTTTAGAGGCAATCCTTCCCTTTCACTTACTTGGGCTGTCCAATATCCTATAGTAGAAGGCATAAGTGGTTCTATAAGGATATAATTTTCAAAGTGCAACAAAGACTACAATCCTGGAAGGGCAAATTATTATCCATAGGGGGAAGGGCACTGTTGATCTCACAACAACAACAACAACAAAAATAAAAATGACCCAGTGAAATTCCACTAGTAGGATCTGGGGAGAGTAATGTGTACGCAGACCTTTTCCCAATCTCGAGGGAGTAGAGAGGTTATTTTCGAAAGACCCTCTGCTCAAGAAGACGAAAACAGACAATATCAGTATCACCAATAGAAACCACAGAAAATAACATCATGGAAATGAGAAAGTAGATGCAAAGCAAATGCGATAGACAATACATAGACCCGGTACTATCGTAAACGAATAAGTAGTAAGACACAATATTGCCACTAGCTGATATCGACAAAAACCTACCAGACTAGCCTCACAAAGGTACGAAGTAAGGGAGACTCAACTACCTCCTAACCAACAACCCTAATACTCGATCTCCACAACTTCCTATCAAGAGCCATATCCTTGGAAATCTGAAGCCTCACCATGTCCTGCCTGATCACCTCTCCCCAATACTTCTTAGGCCGTCCTCTAACTCTTCTCGTGCCCTCCAAAGCCAGTCGCTCACACCTCCTTATCGGAGCATCTGGGCTTCTCCTTTGTACGTGTCTGAACTATCTAAGCCTCGCTTCCCGCATCTTGTCACCAATGGGAGCCACACCCACCTTCTCCCGAATATCTTCATTCCTAATCTTATCCATCCTAGTGTGATCGCACATCCACCTCAACATCCTCATTTCTGCTACTTTCATCTTCTGGATATGTGAGTTCAACTGCATATGTAATTGCTGAGCTACATAGAATGTTTGCTAGGTTCTACTGTAGTAACTCAGGAAATGCTAGAGGAAAACATTGGGCTTCATGGGAGTCTTTATGTCTTCCTAAAGATGAGGGAGGTACTGGATCTAGATCCCTTCATGATGTTTCTAAAGCCCTATTTTTAAAGTTATGGTGGAACTACAGAACTAAAGATACATTATGGACTACATTCATGAGAAATAAGTACTGTAAGAAGATCAATAAAGTATTGGTTCCTAGGAAAGCTGGATCACATGTTTGGAAGAAAATACTTCAAATGAGGGATCAAATAGAGCATCAGATTTGGTGGCAATTAAAAAGTGGAAATTCTTACTTCTTGTATGACAACTGGACTGGACTTGGACCTCTTTATCATGCTTCAGGTCCAGATAATTGGTCTGATGAATCCATAGTACATTTGGATGAAGTTGTGGAGAATGAGGCATGGAATGAGGATCAGTTGAGAGATTTAGTACCAGATGAGTTAGCAAATCATATTATTGAAACCATTACACCACCTTCAGCTCACAATCAGAATGACAAGCCATGGTGGAAACTGGAAACCAAAGGTAAGTTCTCAGGAAAGTAAGCTTGGCAGTACATAAGGAAAATAAGACAAGAAAGCAAATTGTACAAGTTTATGTGGGTCAAGGGATTGCCATTTAAAGTCAGCTTGTTCATGTGGAGGCTATGGAAAGCAAGGCTACCTTTGGATGATTACTTTTTAAGGTTGGGATACTTCAGAACCTCAAGATGCTGGTGTTGTAGACATCCTAAGGAAGAAGCATTGCCACATGTGTTCCTAAAATCTCTAGTGGCTAAGTTCATCTGGAAATACTTTAGTGCTCCAGCAGGGATTAATATAGAAGGTAAACAGCTTGTACAAGTTGTCAATGAATGGTGGAGAAGACCAGTGAATGCCAGTTTGAACCCAGTGTATCAGGCTGTGCCTAGTTTGATTGTATGGCACTTGTGAAAAATGAGGAACTCGGGATTGCGAGGGAAAAGTGTGTCCACCAATAGGTTGATTTTTCAAATCTCAATCTCCATTCAAATGTTGTTAAAGATAAGAAGGCCAAACCTCACAGGAGTTACAGCTAACTGGCCAGATTTACATGATAAACTATTTCACCATATTCCTAAATTGAAGTATATTAGAGTGTTGTGGCACTTGCCTTCGGTAGGATGGATAAAACGTATTACAGATGGGGCATGTAGAGGGGACAATGGGGGAGATTCATATGGTTTTTGTATAAGATATGGTATTGGTGATCTCTTATATGCACAAGCGGATTCAATTGAGGATGCTACAAATAATATAGCTGAAGCACAGACAATTCTGGAGGCTTTAAGGTACATGATCCAATTACAGTTTCCTCCATGCGTAATTGAAACTAATTCATTGCTAATGAAGAAGGTGCTGGAGGAGGTTTGGGAGCCACCTTGGAGCATAGTCCAACATGTGGAGGAGATTAAGGCCTTAATGACTAGGGGTTTGTTCTAGGTTGAGCATGTACTACGTGAAGGTAATAAGCTAGCTGATCATTTAGCTAACTTAACATTGGAGCAACATGCTATGATACAGGTCCACTCCTTTGAGGAGATGGACACACACGGAAGGAAAATTTTAAACAGTGACAAGCTTCAGATACCCTATATTAGGGTAAGAACAACCAAGCCAAACTCTAAATGATGAAGTATTGGAAGAACATGAGAATGATGAGGAGGATTTCTGTTAGGACTGGAAGTTTTGACAAAGGGGAACTAACAGGAGGAGGAGATTACATGATACTTCCTACTCAAATCCATATGGAGGAGAGTAAGAAGATGTATTATACTAACATAGTTTGCTTTTTTGCAGGTACAATGTTTGGAGCTGAAGTTTATGTTATGGCCAAAGTTTTTTAGGTGGTATTAGCATATTCGATGCTTATTCACAGAAGGTGCAACCACTACATTTACCAGTTCAAAAAGATAGAAAATAAGCAATCAAGGAAGCCTCTCACAAATATACCACACTGGAATTATAATGTGTGCTAGGTTGAAACTATCGGGGAGCAACACACTAAAAGGCTTGAATGCCCTAACATTGTCTACTCCCTGGAGGCTCTACAAAAATGGTACAACAAGGTTCATGAAATAACATTGAGTGCTGGAACACGCAGGAGGCTCATACTACCCAGAAGTGTCTATTTGGGACATGGGAATTTGATTCATTTTGTGACTTGTTTGGACATCATTTAGAGGACCTCCCAGGTATATTCTACAAGCGCTATGCTAGTTGAAGGCAAGCCCAAGAGGATCTTAATTCTAAACACTAAGAACAATCACTCATCGATCACTCAAAGTCACAAGAAGAGTAGGATGTCAAGAAGTTGGACAAGGCTCATATGCATATCTGCGGGTGTCCCAACACGAATGCTAACTCTACAAAGTGGGAATTCTACTCCCATGAGTAATGTGAAGCAGCTAATCACTTTGGATTTGCAGCGCTCAAGTTACTTCTCATGTATGCAATATTCAAACATATGGGGCAATCTTGGGATGATCAGTCCTAAGCCAAGCACTTGGCTAAGTTTAATTATATATATGCAAGTTGGATTAGCTCATTATATATTACTAAGGCTGAATGTACTGTTCAGCTTTGGCAATAGGATTGATGTAATGTCATGCTTTAGCTTTTTTCATTTTGTAAGACTTCCAGACAACTTTTTTGTATTTTGTTCTTATTATTAATAAAAACCACCACGAAGCATACAACTTAGTGGTATATTTGCTAAAGAAAAATAAGATTGATAGGTTTGACCAAGAGTTAACTTTGTTGATATCAGATTTGGATTGCATTTCTGGGAGTTGGTATAAGTCTGTTGTGTCATTTTGGACTTGCATGCAAAATTTAAGGTCATTCCGAGTTGATTTGACATAGTTCGGCGTGAGTTTTGGAAGTTGAAAGTCCAGTAGTTCATTAGACTTTAATTAAGGTGCGGTTCGTAGTTTTGATATTGTTTGGTGGGATTTGAGGTCTCGAGTAGGTTTGTGTTATGTTTGGGATTGGTTGGTGTGCTTGGTCGGTGTCTCGGAGGCCTCGGGTGTGTTTCAGATGGGCTACGGGCCATTTCCTCATTTCCTCCGTGTTCACAAAGCTTGGAAGGTTTTAGCCTTCGTGATCGCAAAATGGATGTCGTGATCGCGTAGAAGGGAAGCTGGAAGGGGGCATCAAGTAATTGTTCTCCGCGTTCGCGGGAGGGTCATCACATTCGTTTAGTTACTGGGGAATTGGTCATCGCGTTCGCGACTATTATGTCACGTTCGCGAAAAAGGGTTCAGCAGCTAGGCATTTTTTTTCTTCGCGATTGCGTGGTTGTTTCCGCGATCGCGATGTGCATACCTAGGAAGGCCTATTTAATACTTGAATTTGACGGTTTTGGTTATTTTATCATATTTTGAGTTAGAGGGCTCGGTTTTGGGAGATTTTGGAGGGGATTTTCACGATTTGGATTTGAGTAAGTATGTTTTACTCATGTTGTTTCTACTATTTTAGGTGATTATAACAACCTACTACATTTGCTTGAAGTTGTTTGTATGTTAGTGGCATTATTTGAGCAAAATACTACAAGAGGAGACTTGAAATAGTTTGAGATATTATTGTTTTTAATGGATTGCTTTGGAAAGATTGTCTCCATGAACTTTAAATGGTTGGAAACCTTGGATTATGACTTTCTTATGATGTTTTTATTATAAATGTATTGTCTACATGTCAAACTTGATGTTGGTACTGTGAATATGAAGAGAAAGGACAACATAACAATGGAAAGTTGTACTTGTGTTTGTTTGAGGGTGAATTTGGATATGAATAAGAGGTTAGAAGTCATCCCATTGCACTTAATATCATGTTGGATATGTTGTTAAGTTAATGAATGATTTAATTTGGGGTTAAAGGGTTCAAAAGGGATTCAATCTGAGCTTATCGTTCGTCGTGTTGAATAGTAGTTTCGTTGGTGATGTTTATGCACTTGTTGTTATGTAGCTTGATTTGTGTTGTGGTGTTGAAAGTATATAGGTGAAGGTTGAATGGGCTCTTATTGGTTTTTTTACTTGGTAAAGCAAGGAAAACGGGGGAGATGCCACCCGTTTTAATATAAAATAAGCTTGTCGTTCACTGTACGATACTTGGATCTTTCGTAGCTTAACATAGTACTATTATTGTTACTGTAGATTAAAGTGTGGTGAGACGAGTTCAGCATGGTTATTAGACAGAGTGTGATAAGGTATGTTAAGGCTAATGATAACGAGATATAATGAGAAGTTTATATTCCTGAATTTATGTACATTATCCTAGTCTCATAAGTTATCGTATTCTCTCTTATCGGGACTTTATATCTAGTTAAGTATTGTCTTCTTCCAGTCAAGAGAGTAGAGAGTCTCTCTCTCTCTCTCTGTATATATATATATATATATATATATACACACACACACACACACACACACACACACAGTATTATAATATTTTCACCACAATCGAGCTATAATCGGTGGGAAGGCCCCTATTTGGAAACCTCTGATTAGACGGTAAGCTATATACCGAGCCTATTGTGGCCGAGCACCTATGAGCAAGCCCAAAATGGCTGATATACAGAGCAGTTGCATGTACCGAGTCTTATAGGGCCAGACAACTATTTTACATACTATATTGATAGAGTTGAGTCAGTATCACCATGTAAGCATATCTTCATATTATCTTTGACTCTCAATTACTTTCAGTTATTATATTAACAATTCAGTTTTAGCTTTCAGTTATTCTGTTGCTTTACATACTCAGTATATTATTTTGCACCGACATCCCTTTTGCTGGGGACGGTGCATTTGATGCCTGCAGGTCTTGCTAGACAGCTGGATAGACCTTCCTAGTAGACAAAGTCAAACATCAACTTGGTTGGTAAGCTCCACTTCCTCGGAGTTACCAGGTCTAGACCTCTGAGTCCATTTTATATATACAGGTTTGATGGGTAGGCCGAGGCCTTGTCCCGACCATGATACAGTTTAATTATCTCTAGAGTCTTGTAGACGAGTCATGTATATTTTATATAGCAGTAGATGTTCATGGTGGCCTCGTCATCCTACATAGTTATATATATGAGCTTTTGGGTCTGTTTACCCCTCAGATGAGAGGGGCGTTATTTTTAGATAATTCATAATATGGCCCTCTCGGTCTTGATTGGTATTGTTAGCTTGCAGGTATGCCTCGTCGGCCTAAGTAGAGGGTTACCCATCCAAATTTCATAGTTACATAGTGGTATGTTCGAGTCGAGTATGTCACTGGGTGCTAGCCATGCCTCCTAAGGTTTGGGGCATGACAACTTTCCAACACTACCACCTACCTTCTTTGTCAAGGAATCTTTGTTTTCATTAGCTTTAGCTGTAGGAAATCCATTACATGTTGATATTGCTACACAAAACAAGACTAGACCTAGTTGTGCCTGTGTTAAAATGGAGGTTGATTCAAGTGCTTAATAAAGCTACTGGAGAGGTAAGATCCAAATGGGTGAAGATCCAATATGACTACATGCCTAAGCACTGTAAGGAGTGCAAGCCATAGGGTCATTGTGAAGAAGACTGTAGGATCTTGCATCCTGAATTAGTTCCAGAAGTTCCAAATGAGGAAAGTGCAATCAGTGATAAAAGATAAGAGAAGCTGAACAATATTGATCCACCTCTTAAGATTCTAACTAGTGGCAAAGTAGTTGGCTATCCTAATGGGAAGTGGACACAAGTGAGAGACAATCGTAGAAAGAACAATAATGAGGCCTCACAAGAGGATAAAACTGGTGAAGTAGTGGAGGAGGTCGAGCAAAGTTCAAAGAAGAATAATGAGGTAAAGGGTAAAGTGTCAGTAGGGAATAAAGCTAATAAGGTGGAACATCATGCTAAGGCCCCAGTACAAACAAGCAATAAATTTACTTTGCTAGAAGAAGGTGAAATTGAACAAGTAAAACAAATCAAGAAGGAGGCAGTTCTGAATGTGATACACAAGGAAAATGCTGATGCAAACAAGGAAAGAAATACAAATCCATCACCTAGTAGGGAAACTACAAAAAAGAGTGGAATTCATAATGCGACTAAGGAGAAAACACATATTCCCATTGTAACTGGGATTGGGGAGGACAATAAGAATGAGTCCACTATAGACTGGGTGCGTAGTAGATTTGGCACGAGCAAAGAAGAGCTGAGGGAGCTCAATGTCATAGTTAATCACTCTTGTCAAGAAATTCCCTATCAAACTCTTGAAGAATCTGAATATAATGTTGCAAACAATGATGTTAATTCTAGCAGTGCTTTATGGAGTGATGAGGTGGAGGCTATGGAGATTGAAGTAGATGAAAATACCAGGCCCAAGAGAATGAAGAAGATAAGCAAACATTATTACCTATGCAGATCTCTACAGTAAACCCTAATCAACTTCAAACTAGGGTTGATGATGAGGTGAGAATTACGATTAGTTTAAGGAAGTTGGGGACATCAATAACTCCACATTTACATACTAAGCAAGGTCCAAGTAGTGCAGCACCTCGACAATCCACAGATTTGAAGGAATCCAATGGAACAGTAAACCCTAACATTCCTTCTAGGTTCATTATGTAGCTGGGGATGATGCAGTAGGTGTAGGTGATGTTAATATGGGCAAGAATGGTCATGAAATGGCCATTGTTGATACAGTGTTTTCAGTAAAGCATTGTACTATAGGCAAGCCATCTGTAACCAATGTAACAGTAACTTCTGCTACCAATATAATAGTAAACCCTAATGGGAAAACTATCACTATTTTACAAAGAGCTGGTGCTGAGCAGGTATCTTCAAAGGGAGCTGTGGATAAAAATAAACACGAGAGAGGAGAATAATTTGGTGCAACAAGGTCAATTACTTCATATGGGTAATGTGGAAGATCATATTCAAATTATAGAACCTAGGAGTGATGATCCTGGGATCTTGGCAGGAAACACCTTTGGTGTCACTAGTGGTATTCTAGCTAAGGGCATTTTAATCAATCAGAAGGGTCAAAAGGAGATGGGAATGATTGCCAAGAATCATGAGCCTAATCTATTGGCAGTTCAAGTGGTTGATGATAAGTAGGATGATTAGGAACAATTAAGGGAGGACATTGATGAGGGGTCAACTGTTGTCAACTTTCAACCCATAGCACAAGAAGGAGATCTATCACCTAGAAGTGTTGACAAGAAGAAATCATGGACCAAACAAACAAGGAAATAAAAGGAGAAATTAGTACCTGTAAGGGTGAAACCAAAGAGGAATGGGGTCTCTCTTTCCAAATATTTTTTATGGATAATGTACTAGTTTGGAATATGAGTTCAATTAATACTCAAAAGGCTTTCTAGAGGTTGATTAACCTTCATAGAAAGTACAATTTTACATAATTGGTCTTATGGAGCCTTGGCAAAACATCAACAAATTGGAAGTATATATGAGGAAGTTGGGGTTACATACTGCCTTAGTAAATCTTAATGGGAAGATCTGGGCTTTTATTGATGAAGACATTGAGGTGGAGGTCATGATTGATATGGAACAACAACTTACACTTAAGTTGTTTCATAGTGTACTGAATAAGCAGTTAATTGTAACATTGGTGTATGAAGAGTATGATGCTATATAGAGAATTGAGCTATGGGATTCTCTATACCATTTAGCTTCTGTCATGGAAATACCTTGGCTTGTGGGAGGTGATTTCAATGCCATTCTTTCTGAGGATGAAAAGTTTGAAGGATTACATGTTTATCTCAGGGAAGTTGAAGATTTTTCTCATTGTATAGATACTTGTGCTCTATATGATCTTGGTTTCAAAGGAAGCTTATATACATGGTGGAATGGGAGGTCGAATATTGATTATATTTTCAAGAGGCTAGACATGTATTTGGCTAATCAACAATTCCAGGATTTTTTTCCTTCTTTGGAGGTAGAACATCTCATTAAGCATGGATTAGATCATGCCCCTCTTGTATTGTCTTGTAATATAAATTTTGTCCAAGTAATTAAACCTTTCAAGTTCCTTAACTTCTGGACAACACATGTTCCTGGAGATGGTGAAGGAGCATTGGCAGGCTAATATCATGGGAAATCCTTTTATCATCTTTCAACAGAAGCTAAAAATGTGAAGAAGTCTTTGGCTATCTAGAGTAAGTCCACTTTTGGAGACAATTTTAAGAAGATTGCGTCACTGGAGGATGTCATCAAAGTCCATGAGGTGGAGTTTGAGCTCAATCCAACTGCCAATAATAGAGCCAAGCTACACAAAATTTAAGTTGATCTTACAAGATATTTGCACTTGGAGGAGGAATTCTGGAGGCAAAAGGCTGGGATGCAGTGGTTCTAAGATGGTGATAGAAACACAAAATTCTTTCATGCTCATTTCAAAGGGAAGAGGAAGAAACTACAAGTGTCCAGAAATTTGGACAACATTGGTAATTGGATTGAAGTTAAAGGGGATATGGGTAAGGAGACAGTTGAGGTTTTTAAGGATCAATTCACGGAAGACAAGGTGCCTACTGATTTTGAAATTATCAAGCACATCCCAAAGATGATCACTCAGGAGCTGAATGCTAAGCTTTGGGCAGAACCAACAATGGAGGAGGTGAAGAATGCTATTTTTGGCTTAAATGGAGATAGTGCAAGTGGACTGGATGGGTTCACTGGTCAAATTTATCATGCATGCTGGGAGATTACATGTGAAGATGTCCTCAATATGGTCAAAGGATTCTTTTGTGGTGCTGTGTTACCTAAGTTCATAACTCATACTAACCTTGTACTACTGTCTAGGAAGAAGAATGTGGCAACCTTTTCAGACATGAGGCCAATAAGTTTGAGTAACTTCTCAAATAAAATCATTTCTAGGGTGATTAATGAGAGATTGGTGGAGCTTCTCCCTAACCGTAATATCTTCAAATCAAGCTGGATTTGTTAAAGGTAGGAGCATAGTTGAGAATATACTATTGACTCAAGAGATTGTCGCTGATATAAGAATGAGGGGTAAGCCATCAAATATTGTGATCAAGCTTGATATGGCAAAATCATGATAGAGTTTCCTAGATATTCTTAACAAAGGTGTTGAGGCAAATGGGATTTGGTGAAGTCTTCATTGATATGATTTATAGATTGGTATCAAATAACTAGTATTCAGTCTTATTGAATGGGCAAGCTAATGGCTTCTTCAAATAAACAAGGGGTGTAAAGCAAGGTGATCCTCTTTCCACTACTTTATTTATTCTGGCAGTTGAGGTATTAGGGAGATCATTAGATTCTTTATTTGATGATCCAAACTTCATTAGATTTGGGATGCCAAAGTGGAGTAAAAACATCAATTATCTTTTATATGCTGATGATACTATCATTTTTAGTTCATCACATTATGGAGCTATACAATTGGTTATGAATATGTTGGAAGATTATAAAGTAACTTCTGGACAGAAAGTTAATAAGGAGAAGTCATCATTCTATATTTATGAAAATGCACCTACTGAAGAAGCCAATACGGTGCATTTGATCACCACATTTTAGAGGCATCCTTTCCCCTTTGCATACCTTGGATACCCTATTTTTTATAGTAGAACGAAGAATGAGTTCTAAAAGGTTATCACACTCAAGGTTCAGGAGAGATTACATTCATGGAAGGGCAGAGTTCTATCTATTGGAGGAAGGGCTGTGCTAATTGCTCATGTGCTAAAGAGTATTCCTATTTATTTACTATCAGTTGTGAATCCACCCAAATATGTGATTGATGAATTGCATAAGATGTTTGCTAGATTCTTTTGGAGCAAGCCTGGAAATGGAAGGGCTAAACATTGGGCATCATGGGCTACACTATGCTTGCCTAAAAAGGTGATGGGTTTAGATCACTTCATAATGTGTCTAAGGCTTTGTTTGCTAAGTTTTGGTGGAATTTTAGATCGAAAGATACATTATGGATTGAGTTTATGAGGAACAAGTATTGCAAAAAGATCAATGAAGAGAGGTGATGCATGATTTTGGTATGATAACTGGAGTGGTCTGGGTGCTTTATACCATTCTACATGTCCTGATCATTGGTGTGATGAAACAATAGTGAATGTTGGTGATGTGGTGATTGATGGGAACTAGAAAGAGGAGCTATTGAGGGAGCTTCTGCCAGATGAAATTGCTGACCGCATTATGGAGAAAATAGCACCTCTAAACAGTCCAGAATTGAGGGATAAGCCTTTCTGGCAATTGGAATCAAAGGGCCATTTCTCAGTAAAGACTGTCTGGCAGTACATAAGGAAGAACAAGCAGAAGAGCAGTTTGTACAAGTTTATATGGGCGAAGGGGCTACCTTTCAAGATCTCCTTCTTTATGTGGAGACTGTGGAAGGCCAAGCTACCATTAGATGACTACATGAGAAGGATGAGGTACTTTCACACTTCTAAATGTTGGTGTTGCAGGAACCCAAGTGAGGAAACTCTAGCTCACACTTTCTTGATATCTTCAGCAGCCATGAGACTCCAATATCCTCATGTTGTGTAGTCTGTCCCTGCACCGATCAATGACGTCCCAGGGATCCACATGTCGCTCACCCCTAAATACAGGGGGATGTAGTCTAGTCCATCTGTCCAATAGCTTCTGCGGCTCGACGGCCGCAACTGGTCTGGGCTTAGGTATAGCTGCTGCCACTGGCTGGGCTCCACCCACGGGTAGTGCATCTTGGGTCTGATATACAGCAGCTGCCTGCCCATGAGCCTGTACGGTAAGGGTTTGTGCTCCTCTGCCCGCCTGAGATGTGGCTGGGTCTACCAGATATAAACCGGCCTGAGTCATAGTGTCCATGAACCGCAGCATATGGCCCATGACCTCCTGGAATCCCGGTGCAGACGTGAAATCCACCAGAGCTGGCTCTGCCACGGGCACCTCGCCCTGTTCCTCAATGATAGGATCCTCTACTGGACCCACTGGTGGCATAACTGGAACAGATCTGGGACGTCCTCGTCCCCTACCATGGGCATGGAGCCCTCCCTCGGCCTTTGCCTTGGCCTCTAACAACAGGGGGAGCAACTCTTCCCTGGTCTGGAACCTCATTAGAGCGCGTTCTCACCATCTGTGAGAGAATAATAGAAATTTATTTAGTATTACATCATTTGCACGATGGGAGATGAAGAAAGGTAGTTTTCTAACACCATATAGCCTCCCGAAGATAAGTACAAACGTCTATGTATCGATCCGCAAGACTCTATTAGGCCTGCTCATAACTTGTGAGACCTACGTGAACCTAGTGCTCTAATACCATGTTGTCATGACCCAATTTCCTATAAGTCATGATGGCGCCCAACATCACAGCTAGGCAAGCCAACTAGTGATTTAAACATATATTTATTTCTTTAAAAAATATCCGATTAATTAAACTCTTCTTACTTGCAAGAATTAAGAAAATATGAAAGGTCTGCTAAATTAAAAACCAAGAAAAATAATTAAATCCAAAATTCTACTAGTGTGTGTTCCAAGACCTAGTGTCACAAGTGTATGAGAATCTAGTAGATTATACAAACATTTCTAAACACTGTCTGAAATAAAATAGACAGAATACAAATACAGGAAGAGGCACTAGTTGCTACAGAACGGCTCAGAAAGGCAGCTCACCACTAAGCCTTTGGATAACGTGGGTACGCGCTGGTAGGTCCACCTATAGCACCTATCTCAAGTCCTGTACAAAAAGTGCAGCAAGCGTAGCATGAGTACGTAAACAATGTGTACCCAATAAGTATCAAGCCTAATCTCGAAGAAGTAGTGACGAGAGGTCGACTTTGACACTCACTATGGGTCATAATATTAAAAATAGAAACATTTAATTGAACATGATTTATATGAACAATAATAATTTCCTTAACAACAGAATCAAATAAATTCTCAAATTTCAATAATTTTTAATTCATCAATTAGCTTCACAAGCTACAATAAAATGTCAAGGTATCGTATAATTATTATTATTAGGCACGGTTTTTGCCGAGGTCGTACGACCCGATCCAGAGGGATGTGCGACATGATCCATAGATGAATCTATATTGCCGAGGCGTTCGGCCCGCTCCACAAGAAAGGAGGACATTTTCTTATGAACCTCCGGAATGAGAAGTTATTATAAAACTAACACATAAGGATGTACAATTTATTTTAACAATTCATTAATTTATAGAAAAATTCAAGTATATGAAATTTCGATCTTTTACTATTTCCCTTAAACAATTTACAATATAACCCCAATATTTCAATTAAAATAGAGGATGCAATTATCACAAGTATTTCATGATTTGAGTCCTAAACTACCCGGACATAGCATAATTATTAGCTACGCAGGGACTCTCGTCACCTCGTGCATACGTAGCCCCCACAATTAACAATAATTATTAATTAAAATCACCTATGGAGTAAATTTCCTCTTACAATGTTAGACAAGAGACTTACCTTATCTAAAAGTCCACTTCCAGATCAAAATGTCGCGTTAAAAATCCCAATTCGGTGCCGAAAAATCCAAAACTATCCAAATATTATATAAAATAATTAATACATGCTCAATAATTAAATTAATTATCCAACCCAAAATGGTAAAATTTCTAAAATTCACCCCGAGCCCACGTGCCTGGATTTTGGAAATTTTGGGAGAAAATCGTTACCCATAATCTCAAGAACTCAAATATACAATTTTCATCCAATTCCATTACCATTTTTGTGGTTAAAATTTTATTTTTATAAAAATCTAGGTTTTTCATCTAAACCCTTGATTTTCAAAATTTACAGGTTATAATCGACCCATAATCTATGTATTTAACTCAAAGTGTGTAGAATTAACTTACCTTCAAGTTGCTAGTTTAAATCCCTTCTCAAAAAGCTCCAAAATCGTCCAAGAATGGAGAGAAATGGGCAATAATGGCTGTTTTCCCGTTCTTTAAGGGTTCTTCCAAACAACCCTTTCGCATCTGCGGCTCCGCATCTGCGGAAAAGGCACTACAGATGCGGCTTCCCCTAAGCGCTCCCCGTCGCTTCTGCGGTCAGTGGCTCGCATTTGCGAGTCCGCTTCTACGACTTATACGTCGCATCTGCACCCCGCTTCTGCGGCTTGTACCAGCGCATCTGCGCCCAGTCCGCTTCTACTGTGTCATCCACGTGCCTGTGGGCTCGCACCTGCGGCTGAGCATTTGCAGCAGAAGCTGGAAGCTTCAGCTACTGCTCCAAAGTCCAAAATTTATCCGAGCCTCGTCCGGTTAACACCCGGGGCCCCGCCCGAACATACCAACAAGTTTGAAATCATAAAATGGACTCGCTCGAACCCTCAGAACGTGTAAAACAACATCAAAATTAAGAATCATACCCCAAACCAAATTGATTCAACTTAGAAATTTTAAATTCTTCAAACTTACTCTGAACGCGCCGAAATATACTTATACTACTCGGAATGATACCAAATTTTGCGTGCAAGTCTTAAATCACCATACGGAGCTATCGTCAGGCTCGGAATTCCAAACGGACCTCAATTACTCTAAAACCTACTCCAAACTAAATTTAAAGAACATTAAACCTTATAATAGTTGATTTTCACTATTAAGCGCCGAAACGCTCCCGGGTTGTCCAAAACCCGATTCGAACATACGCCCAAGTCTAAAATCATCATACGAACCTATTGGAACCATCAAATCCCGATTCCGTGGTCGTTTTCTAAAAATATTGACCGAAGTCTAACTTGGCCTTTTAAAGCCAACTAAGGAACCAAGTGATCCGATTTCAACCCGAACACTTCCAAATTCCGAACCAACCATCCTCACAAGTCATAAATTAGTAATAGCACATACGGGGAGTTTTATTTAGGGGAACAGGGTTCTAAAGTCAAAATGACCGGTTGGGTCATTACAGTTCTAGACCATGCCTAACCTGGAATTTCGCATTTCATTTTCTGCATTAAACAAAAGAGTCAGCCCTTCCCCTTTCTGATTTGATTAATTAAGCGATAATAGTCAACATGTTGACACATATTCTCCAAGTAATGCACATAGCATGAATATGTCCCTCGAGATTGTAAATATCCCTTTGGACTTTGGACAAGGTTTATCTGAACGGATTTAATACGCCATGCATACTTAATCCATCCTAGTTTTAATATGATGCATGCACATTTTAATTCACAGTAGGTTTCTAGAAGGGTCTAGACTAGTACTCTCAAACAGACAACTTGAGAGGGAAAGGCACGGGACCATCGATTGTACCGCTGATCTACTAGTCTACCGCTAATAAGCCTTTCCGATTTGACAAGGGTATTTACGAAAAGCACAGACACTCATCAAGCGCCGCTATGTTGATAATTTGCATGAGTGGAACATGATGTTGAAAACATGCTTATGCGAAAGCAATAACATATATTCATGTAATTTACATGGTGAAAAACACATAAAGGCAGTATTAAATAATGTGATAAAATAAGTGGGAGAGAAAGGGAAAAGGACACACAAGGGAAATAATTAGCATGATTCACAAAATTCTAAAAACATGACTGAATAAAGAAAATAGAGGAGAGAGGAAAGGGAGGCTCATAGTGTAACAATTTCAAGCAAGTAAGGGGACGGGAAAGGGATGTACATAAAGAAGACAAATAAGGCAACTTAGTTAATAATCCCTCACAAGCAAAAATTCATCATGGTAAAAGCCTAAGTATCCCCAGTAGAGTCAACATGCTATCGCACCTCGTTTTCTCGCGAAAGCGGGTTTCGACGTATGACAACCTTTTTAAAATGGGTATTAAAAGAGAAGAGTCGCCATATAATGTTTATTAATGTGCGTTAGGACACTTATTTTAAAATAACTATGTTTTGACTAGTCCGTATTACCAAAGATCGGATAAGGGCTCAAATTACCTCAAAGAGAAGGTGTTAGGCACTCTTTAAGGTCCACAAATATGGTTCCCGACTGAATTTTAAACTATGTGGGATTTATTGGATTGTAAATAGTTATTCTAAGTGAGCATGCAAATTAAAGGAGTAAAGAGTAGTTGGTTACTCAAAATAGGATGAAGCAATTAATTGAAGAAAGCATACACAAGTAAAGGAGATAATTTGAAAGAATATAATTCGTCCATTAATAAACTAAGTGGTACAACTCTTGGGGGTTTACAAGATATAGCTTAGTCAAGTCTAGGTTTCTCAACAAACAGATATATAAGGAACAATAAGACATAATGGGGGTCCTATATTTTTTTACCCTAAATGATCACCCAGTGCAACATAAATAATACTTCGCAACCCTTTGGAGTACAAGGGTTGCTCATGTTATCCAACGAGCACAAACTATTATCTCCTGCTACCCGATTACTATCTTTATGTTGTTTACCTTAAGCGCACTAGTTCAATTCTAAGTCACGCCCTACACATGCCTTACCGTCCCATGCCTATGACCCAGGAGGCATTGGACCACTATATAGGTGGTTCTAGACTAGATCTAGGCTGCTCAAAATTAGAAAACATTAGGCGCCACATAGTTGAAACAGTAAGGATTTCATGTAAAGATGCAATTAGCACAAATGTCTCACATTTACCTTCACAAATAGACTTGCATGAACGTCAAGAGAATAACAATTAATGGCGGTGGGTAATGGCAGTATGGTTAGGCAAAATACCTTATGAACATGCTCTTCTAATTGTAAACTAAGACGGGCAGTTACAGACTACTTTAGTTTGATTAGTCAGTCTTAAGACATAGTTTCTATGTGAATGCACGGATGACCAGTTTCAATCAATCAAGTACATGATTCATACATGGATAGTTGAATGGGAAGACTTCATCATTTTGAGTCCTATAGGCAAAATTTCTAAACAATCAGGTTTAGACTGTTTTTGGACAAAACTATAGTGGTAAATTCTTATTTGCAAACCCTATAGTCATGATATCTAGGCTGATAAATGTAAAGAACACAGTTGAAGGAAAGCACTTGTCATGACCCAAAATCCCTCCGAAGGAGTCCTGATGACACCTAGTCTCTAAACCTAGGTAAGCCTAACATTAACTGAAATAACGGCAATGTTTACTAACATCAAACAATTTTGAAATAACAATCTCTATACAATTTACAATCCCAAAACCGGTAGTACAAGTCATAAGCTGTACAGAGTTTGTTACAATTTTCTAAATATAACTGTTTGAAACAAAGTAAACAATGTGAATACAAATCAGAAGGTGACTCTGAAGCCTGCGAACACAGTAGCAGGTTTACCTTGAGTCTCCACAACAATAATCCGCACATCTAGCTAATGATCAACTGACTTCAAAAATACCTGAATCTGCACAAAAAATGTGCAGAAGTGTAGAATGAGCACACCACAACGGTGCCCAGTAAATATCAAGACTAACCTGAGTAGTGATGAGGAACAGTCAAGACACCCATTGGTCTAATAAACTGAACAAGTATAAGTATATGAAAAACAGAAATATGATATCTACATAAAGACTATGCAATATGGCTCATAATATAGTAATGGAAACAAGAAAAGAAATAACAAGTAACAGCAGAATACCATAAAAAAATGACATAGAAACGTGAATGGAACACAACCTAAATCCGGAATCACAAATACAGCAAGGACAAGTAATAACTCAACAACTACAACCGCTTTTACATCAAGTTTTAGTCATCAGACTCCACGAGGTACCGAACCTCGGATAATTATAACTCACGGGTCTCAATACCTGAACCCTAGCACTTGGCATCCTGTGCCCTCATTACACTTCATAACCGCATTGATGACTCACGTGCCAAATAGATCCATTCTCACATAGAAGGCAAGTAAACAAGGGTGAGCATCTATGCTCAACAATATCAAGAACACATCTTATCCGATAAGAGTGCTTAACTACGTGTATGCTTGTGCAAGTGTCCTAACATAGTCCATACCAGCAAATAGGAATAAGGAAAAATAACGGACAATACGTAGAATATTTTCTCACAGTTTTCACAAGATAAAGCTCACACAGGTAAATGTACCACTACACAAATATCAACAACAAGAATGCCCCCAGGCCATCACAAATCATCACAAATCAATCCCTGACACATCCCACCTTGTCTCGCCACGTGTGCAATAGTAAAATGAATGCCCGCCTTGTCTCGCCACACGTGCATAATAATGTTCCCACCTTGTCTCGCCACATGCGCAACCCACATATATATATATCCCGCCTTGTCACGCCGCATGTGCAAATATCAATAGTAACAATAGCACGACAGAAACCTCGTGCAATCCCATAATAACAACCACACGGCAGAAACCTCGTGCATCACAATAAAACCAACCGCACGACAGAAACCTCGTGCATCACCACAACAATTACAACAACAACAATGACAATAATACAAGGGTACGACGAATAAGTCAACTCAGAAATTCAAGAACTCAAGGAAACAGAGGAGCTAATTCACAAGGAGTAGCAACAATAGAGAATGCTAGTCATAATAAGAACAACTCAATAAGAAAGGAAATATTATGTAACAACGGTCCACAATGTACAGTTCGACAACGAGGGAGCTAACATAAGAGGAATAATTCCAAATAAAGACAAGTCAAATAAATTATAGGGTATCTAACTTCTTTTATGGTTGGCAATTAAGAAAGAGATACAATAATTTCAATTAGGGATAAGCAGCAGAAAGATAATCATAGCCTCAATTAAGGATGAACAATTATAAAAGAGATAATTATAACTTCAAATAAAGATAAATAGTTAGGGGAAAAATAACATGGCAATAGAAGAAATAACAATTTCAATTAAGGCACATATGAATCAAATGAACAACAAGGGTGGATCATGAAGCAACTAATTCCAATTAACACAGGTAGAAGTGAAACTGGAAATTAAGAAACGTAATCATAACGAGAACAACTTCATATTCAATGAATATAAGGACCTAAGAATCTGTAAAAGGCCAATTTTTCACAAATAAGTCCGGGCACGTACTCGTCACCTCGCGTACACGGACTACAATTAGCATAGAAAACTCAATTCATAAGGGGTAGTTCCCCCACACGAAGTTAGGCAAAATACTTACCTCGAAGAAGACAGACTAATACTCAAAAATGATCTTCTTGGTGAAATGGCCTTCGGACGGCTCAAATCTAATCAAAATAACTTAGAAGCACAAATAAAACTCATAAGAAATTATTCCGGATCATAAAGCCTCATTCTGTATCAAAATCTAAAAATCGACCCAAAAGTTGACCCCCAGGCCCGCACCTCGGAACCCGACAAATATCACAAAAACATGAACACCCATTCTGATACGGGTTTAACCATACTAAAACTATCAAATTCCGATACCAATTCATTCCTCAAAACATGATTTTTCATTTTGAAATTTTTTTCAAAAACCTCCATTTTCCTCAACTCAAAACACAAATTAAATGATAAAAATAAAGATAAAATCATGGAATATTATAAATTCTAGGTGAAGAACACTTACCCAATCGATTTGCTTGAAAAACCCACAAAGAATCGCTCAAAACCGAGCTCTACAAGTCAAAATATGATGAAAATGGCCTAACCCTCGATTTGGAAAACTTATATTCTGCCCAGGTCTGAAAGCATCGCGAACGCGGAGGAAGGCTCGCGTTCGCGAAGAAGAAAAATGAAAGCTGCCCAGTTGCGCTTCGCGAACGCGAAGACAAGCTCGCGAACGCGGAGAAGAAAATATTTACTGCCCGAATTAGTGCTACGCGTTTGCGAACAAACATATGCGATCGCGAATAAGGAAATTGATGGCCGAGGAACTGGGGTACGCGAACGCGTGAAACGGCACGCGAATGCGAAGGAGGGGAAAGCACACTTACGCATTCGCGGATAGAACAGTGCGAATGCATATAGGAAATGGTCACCAACTCCCAGCTCCTAGTTTCTACTATGCGAACGCGATGGAGCGGATGCGAATGCGAAGAACGGGGAAGGTAGGCTTCCATGATCGTGGAAGGAGTTATGCGAACGCGGAGAACAAATAATTCATCCTCCAAAATTATACTACGCGATCGCGGAGGAAGGGACGCGAACGCGAATGAGAAAGCCAGATGACAGATATCAGCAGTTAAAAAATAGAAGAAAATGGCCCGTAGCGCATCCGAAACACACCCGAGGCCCCCGGGAACCCGTCTAAACATACCAACCAGTTCCATAACCTAACACGGTCTCGCTCGGGGTCTCAAATCACATCAAACAATGCCGAAAATACAAATCGCACCACGAATCGAACTTATGAACTCCCAAAACTTCCAACTTCTAAAACTCGTGCCGAAACCTATCAAACCAACCCGGAATGACGTCAAATTTTGCAGGTAAGCCCCAAATAACACAACGGAGCTATTCCAACTCTTGGAATTGCATTCCGACCCCGATATCAAAAAGTCCACTTCTGGTCAAAATCTCCAAAAATTTTGACTTTCGCCATTTTAAGCCTAAATGAGCTACAGACCTCCAAAATACAATCAGGACACGCCCCTAAGTCCAAAATTACCCAACAGAGCTAACAGAACCGATGGAACTCCATTCCAGAGTCGTCTTCACACTGTTCCGACTACGGTCAAAATCCTATGACTTAAGCTTCCATTTTAGGGACTAAGTGTCCCAAATCACTCTGAATCACCCGATAACTGAATCCAACCACGTACGCAAGTCAATACACATAATACGAAGCTGTTCAGGGCCTTATGCCGCCAGACGGGACTTAAATTCTCAAAACGACCGGCCGGGTCGTTATATCCTTCCCCTCTTAAATAAATGTTTGTCCTCGAACGTGCCAAGACTCGCCTCGAAGTCTTTAAATCACTGAATGCATATATCCAACATACACTCGCGGGTGACCCCACATCATCCCAATTCACATAAGCCTGACGACACCATCTCAACTGTAATTTATCCTTTCTACCAACACCGATTAGCCTTAGAGTCAAAATTCTCACCTTCCATTTATCTTCAAAAGACCCGATTCTAAATCCATAAACGGTATCAGTCTCAACTAGCTGTAACAACTCATGCCTACACCCACAAGGTACGACTACACAATAAGACACACCACACATAGGCCCATAACAACATTTCTGATCACAATAGTTGCCCGTAATCAAAACCAGCACCGGCAATTAGCCTTATATCCATTAGAACCCTGTTTCAAACCTCCACAACACTGACAACGATGCACAAAACATGAAGACCTCTTAACTATACACCCGAATCAACAAGTCACAACTAACACCACCGGGCACACACCCCGCAAGCTAAAACTCAAGAAGTACATAATGAAAATGACTGAATATGTAAAGAGAAATACATAAGGGAAATATCAAACAAGCCCGACAGGCACAACTCTCTAACAGTACCATACTACGAATCAATTCAAAAGGAAAAATCAAAGTACATGAACAAATCATAAGGATCTCATCCTGGTATAACCTTCCACCGTGGCACGCAGCCCGACTCAAACATATCAAATCATATGGAATCGCGAGGGTCTCACCCTCAACTCTGAATTACAAGCCTAATACACATCATACCAATTGAAATCTTCCACTAACTCAATTCTGTCAATAAAATCACAACACTTACTGAACTCTCACCCTTGTAGAGTATCAAATCACAAATCGTAACCAAATTATTCAGGAATCACATCAAATCTGCCATAATAGACAACATAAATTCACTTCTAGTCTCGTAACTTTCAATAATGAATTAAAACAATGATAGACATGGCAATTACTCATAGAATCTCCCAGCAGGAGTAAACACATAAACATAATACTAAGTCATGAACTCACCCATAGGTAGGACAACAAATAGGGAAACTCGCCCCGATAAGCAGAACCGAATCAAAATACAAATGGTGCCCCTCTGTAATAAATCAAAAGCATACCTGTATGACATCATCTGGCGCAGTGACCTCAAGCCTACTATATGAAACACATCAACAGGCTAAGCCTTCCCCTCTTGGGCGCCCTCTACTCGCCTGAATACTTCACTGTGACATACCTGTCCGGAGTCAAGGACAATCTCTTACCCTGTGGCTGGTATCTCCACACTCGAAGCAACATCTATGCTGATGTGGCTGTGGGAACTATGCGGTACGGGTACTCTGAGACCCATGAGTACCTGAAACATTGTACGAAGCCTAAAGTGCAAACTAAACTGGCTGACCCACAAAACCTCTACCATGTCGTACCCTGCCTCCAAAATAAGGACCAGTAGATCTCTTCGGTCTACGAGGCCTCCTCGCCTCCCTGTACTCTCTCTCCTGACCTTGCATGTCCTCTCTCTCATGGCCCCGCCTGTCTCCTCTCTCCTGATCCCACATGCCCACTACTCGGCCAGCGATCCCTACTATTTGCTGAAACGAAACATCCGACTCCAACTCCTGAGCCATGCTGAACCGAATATCATGCCTGAGCCCCTCAATGAATCTATGGACATGCTCTCTAACTGTAGCGACCAAAGGAGGTGCATGTCTGGCCAAATCACTGAATCTAACGACATACTCTGACACTGACATAGTGCCCTGATGCAGCTGCTCAAACTCCGCGCGCCATGCATCTCGAAGGGACTGAGGTACAAACTCTCTCAGGAATATCTCTAAAAACGAAACCCATATAAGTGAAGCTAACTCGGCCGGGCTACCCAACTCATACGCCCGCCATCACTGATAAGTCGCTCCCTTAAGCTGGAACGTAGTAAACACAACCCCATTCGTCTTAACAATACCCATAGTGCGGAGAATGCGATGAAACTCCTCCAGAAAACCATGTGCACTCTCTGAAGCCAAACCACTGAATGTAGGAGGGTCATATTTCTTAAACCTTGTAAGTCTAAACTGCTATTCCTCAGATGCTGCAGTCCTAACCATGGGTTGAACTGGGACCACAGGTTGTGTCGCCATGACACCTGGAACCTCACCAATATGAACTCGCTGCTCTGGGGTGTGGGCGGCAGGAGTCTAGGTTCCTCCCCCGGTCTGTGAAGTAGCTAGTGCAACCGGAATCAACCACGCATGATCCAATGTACCAAACATGCTCAAGAGTTGTGCTAAGGTCTCCTAAAGTTCGGGGGTAACAACAGGCGCCTCCGGTACCTGCCCCTTAACTGGAACTTCTGGCGGCTCCTCAACTGCTGCTCTGGTAGGTACCCTAGCTGTGGCATGTGATCCTCGTTAGCCTCTACCTCTGGCCCTAGCGACATCTGCTCTGGGGGTAAAGTCATCAACAACTGTAGTTCGTGTCCTCACCATCTCTGAGAGAATGGAACGATAAAAGTTCAAACTTCGAGACCAATGACCTCGCACGATATGAATGAAGGAAGTGAAACTGTCCTAATAGTTCTGTAGCCTCTCGAAGATAAGTACAGACGTCTCCGTACCGATCCGCAAGACTCTACAAAACTCGCTTATGACTCGTAGCACCTATGAACCTTGAGCTTTGATACCAACTTGTCACAACCCAAAATCCCTCCGAAGGAGTCGTGATGGCACATAGTCTCTAAAACTAGGTAAGCCTAACATTAACTTAAATAACGGCAATGTTTACTAACATCGAACAATTTCGAACTAAAAATCTCTATACAATTTAAAATCCCAAAACCGATAGTACAAGTCATAAGCTTTACAGAGTTTGTTACAATTTTCTAAATATAACTGTTTGAAATAAAGTAAACAGTGTAAATACAAATCAGAAGGTGACTTTGAAGCCTGCGAACGCAGCAACAGGTTTACCTTGAGTCTCCACAATAACAATCTGCACAGCTAGCTAATGATCAACTGACTTCGAAAATACCCGGATCTGCACAAAAAATGTGCAGAAGTGTAGAATGAGCATACCACAACGGTGCCCAGTAACTATCAAGACTAACCTCGGTGGAGTAGTAACGAGGAACAGTCAAGACACCCACTGGTCTAATAAACTGAAAAATTATAAGTATATGAACAACAGAAATATGATATCTACATAAAGACTATGCAATATGGCTCACAATATAGTAATGACAATAAGAAAGGAAATAACAAGTAAAAGCGAATACCATAAAACAAAGACACAGAAACGTAAATGGAACACAACCTAAATCCGGAATCACAAATACAGCAAGGACAAGTAATAACTCAACAACTACAACCACTTTTACATCAGGTTTTAGTCATCAAACTCCACGAGGTACCGAACCTTGGATAATTACAACTCACGGGTCTCAATACCTGAACCCTAATACTTGGCATCATGTGCCCTCATTACACTTCATAACCGCACTGACGACTCATGTTCCAAATAGAGCCATTCTAATATAGAAGGCAAGTAAACAAGGGTGAGCATCTATGCTCAACAATTTCAAGAACACCTCTTATCCGATAAGAGTGCTTAACTACGTGTATGCTTGTGCAAGAGTCCTAACATAGTCCATACCAGCAAATAGGCATAAGGAAAAAAAATGGACAACACGTAGAATATTTTCTCACAGTTTTCACAAGATAAAGCTCACACAGGTAAGTGTACCACTACAAAAATATCAACAACAAGAATGCCCCCAGGCCATCACAAATCAATCCCTGACACAACCTACCTTGTCTTGCCACATGTGCAATAGTAAAATGAATGCCCGCCTTGTCTCGCTACACGTGCATAATAATGTTCTCACCTTGTCTCGCCACATGCGCAACCCATATATATATATCCCGCCTTGTCACGCCGCATGTGCAAATATCAATAGTAACAATAGCACGACAGAAACCTCATGCAATCCCATAACAACAACCACACGACAGAAACCTCATGCATCACAATAACAACAATCGCACGACAGAAACCTCATGCATCACCACAACAATTACAACAACAACAATGACAATAATACAAGGGTACGACGAATAAGTCAACTCAGAAATTCAAGAACTCAAGGAAACGGAGGAGCTAATTCACAAGGAGTAGCAACAATAGAGAATGCTAGTCATAATAAGAACAACTCAATAAGAAAGGAAATATTATGTAACAACAGTCCACAATGTACAGTTCGACAACGAGGGAGCTAACATAAGACGAATAATTCCAAATAAAGACAAGTCAAATAAATTATAGGTTATCTAACTTCTTTTATGGTTGGCAATTAAGAAAGAGATACAATAATTTCAATTAGGGATAAGCAGCAGAAAGATAATCATAGCCTCAATTAAGGATGAACAATTATAAAAGAGATAATTATAACTTCAAATAAAGATAAACAGTTAGGGGAAAAATAACATGGCAATAGAAGAGATAACATTTTCAGTTAAGGCACATATGAATCAAATAAACAACAAGGGTGGATCATAAAGCAATTAATTCCAATTAATATAGGTAGAAGTGAAACTGAAAATTAAGAAACGTAATCATAATGAGAACAACTGCATATTCAATGAATATAAGGACCTAAGAATCCGTAAAAGGCCAATTTTCCACAAATAAGTCCGGGCACGTACTCGTCACTTCGCGTACACGGACTACAATTAACATAGAAGACTCAATTCCTAAGGGGTAGTTCCCCCACACGAAGTTAGGCAAGATACTTATCTCAAAGAAGACAGACTGATACTCAAAAATGATCTTCTCGGTGAAATGGCCTCCGGACGGCTCAAATCTAATCAAAATAACTTCAAAGCACAAATAAAACTCATAAGAAATTATTCCGGATCTTAAAGCCTCATTCTTTATCAAAATCTAAAAATTAACCCAAAAGTTGACCCCCGGGCCCGCACCTCTGAACCCGACAAATTTCACAAAAATACGAACACCCATTCTGATCCGAGTTCAACCTTACTAAAACTATCAAATTCCGATACTAATTCGTCCCTCAAAACATGATTTTTAATGTTGAAATTTTCTTCAAAAACCCCCATTTTCCTCAATTCAAAACACAAATTAAATAATAAAAATAAAGATAAAATCATAGAATATAATAAAGTCTAGGTGAAGAACACTTACCCAATCGATTTGCTTGAAAAACCCACAAAGAATCACTCAAAACTGAGTTCTACAAGTCAAAATATGATGAAAATGACCTAACCCTCGATTTGGAAAATTTATATTCTTCCCAAGTCTGAAAGCATCGCGAACGCGGAGAAAGTCTTGCGTTCACAAAAAAAATAAATGAAAGCTGCCCAGTTGTGCTTCGCAAACGCGAAGACAAGCTCGCGGATGCGAAGACAAGCTCGCGAACGCGGTGAAGAAAATAATTACTGCCCGAATTAGTGCTATGCGATCGCGAATAAGGAAATTGATGGTCGAGAAACTGGGCTACGCGAACGCATGAAACGGCACGATGCGAAGGAGGGGAAAGCACACTTACGTATTCGCGGATAGAATAGTGTGAACACGTAGAGGAAATGGTCACCAGCTCCTAGTTTCTACTATGCGAACGCGATAGAGTAGATGCGAACGCGAAGAAGGGGAAGGCAGGCTTCCGTGATCGCGGAAGGAGTTATGCGAACGCGGAGAACAAATAATTCATCCTCCAAAATTACACTATGTGATCGCGGAGGAAGGGACGCGAACGCGAATGAGAAAACCAGATGACAGATATCAGCAGTTCAAAAATAGAAGATAATGGCCCGTATCCCATCCGAAATACACCCGAGGCCCCTGGGACCCCGTCTAAACATACCAACCAGTTCCATAACCTAACACGGACTCGCTCGGGTCTCAAATCACATCAAACAATGCCGAAAATATAAATCGCACCACGAATCAAACTTATGAACTCCCAAAATGTCCAACTTCTAAAACTCATGCCGAAACCTATCAAACCAACCCGGAATGATGTCAATTTTTGCAAGCAAGTCCCAAATAACATAACAGAGCTGTTCCAACTCTCGGAATCGCATTCCGATCCCGATATCCAAAATTCTACTTCCGGTCAAAATTTCCAAAAAATTCGACTATATGCATGCTTTCTACCCGTTTATACGAAAATTAGAGATCCCAACCCTTTTCACTAATTTCCCCAGTGTTTATTCTTACAAGTTATTACAGGCCCAAATAGAATAATTATGGCCCAAATACAAAGTAACACAGTGATGCATCTGGCCTTCACCAGCCTCGATCTTCATCTAAACCAACATGCCTAAATTCCCAGTGCACAAGGGTGGATAGAGCATACTTGGATTCATTGTTCAGATCAAACAACAAATATGATCTAATAGACCAGGCCCAAACATAGAAGCAAACGTCTTGCTTACCCATTAACAACTAACAAGAATACATGAACATAAGTGCAAACCAGTCATTCAGATGACTTCCAGTTTAGGTAAGAACACATACACATAGATTCCTAGTATTGCAATTACCAATAGCAATATTTTTAAATAATCATCCTGGGGGGTGATGTCTAATAGGTGAAACAACACACGAACACATTCGAAAGTCACATAAAGACTCTTGCAAACACATATAATGAGCACATACAGTAACTTCCCAAGTTAGCAGACAGGTTTAAAGTGATAGCATCACAAAGATGGACTTCCTAGGATAAGTAGGACTAAATTGCAAAGAGTCTGACAAACAAGAGTCTTTTACGGAAAAAGAACTAAGCATGAAAGTTTAGGGAAGGCATGGTCATGAACTAATTCTATGAAAACAAGCAAGTAGCAATTTATACGCGAATGACTTAAAATCTAAGGAAGACATGGTCACAACTAGTCTTTGTAGTCAAACAAAAGTTCCTATTATGAATGTTTAGATCAAACAAATTGGTAGTCATGGCTCAAAATAGTTAGCATGTATTCGCTTAGCTAAAAACATGAGAGACTTAGCATATTCGAGATTCTGGGAAAATATCAATCTTCACTAGAGGTCTCAATACAAAATCTAAAGCAAGGCATAAACTCATGACAGACAAAAAAAATACAAATTCAGTGTCAACATAAACATAAAAATCAGGCAACGCCTAAGAAGGTCAAAAGTTATTCAAGTTAACTGTACATAGGGAGAGTAAACTGCATGTGTTGGAGCCTATCTTAGAGGTCTTAGACTTAGGCAAATTTGATACTAGAAAACATAGAACCGCGGAACAATATTAGGACAATAGAGCATACAACAATAGCACTATTTTAGAATTCAGAGTGCAGGGGAGGCTAGATCATGCTTGTTCATAAAGTTTATATGGTACTGGCACAGAGAAAACACACAAGTTGACCAAGAATAAAAATTGCAAGGGTCAAGAACACTAACTAGCTGCAAGTTAACGTGCAAAAATGAGAAAGATTAGAGCTTCAGCAGTGGCTCAAATAGCAGCAGTCAAGAAAGAACAGTGAGAACCCCTAAATCCGGTGCTTAGGGTTCAAAAGAGCTTCGAAAGAGCTCCGAGTAGTGCTTCCACCAGAGGAAGTCAATGAACCAATCACAGTGACTTTGGCTTTCTGCCGACTAAGAACCCAATAACTTCAAAGAAAAACTAGACTGCAATAGAATAAGTGGGTGAAGGAGAGCAGTGATTAAGACCTGTTTTAGGAAAATTGGGGGAGGGGTTTGTATAGTATTCGATTAAACAAACCATCATGGATAGAAATTAGTCAATCACAAATAAGGAAAGAAAATCGCATGCAATCAGTGACAGAGTCGGTAAAGGAGAAAAAATAATTTCAAACCCTAGTTAGGGTCCAACGACTGTAAATTGAACTAGGGATGCAAGAATCGTCCCTTGTTGAGTGTATAGAGATGGAATATCATCCGAATCTTCACAAAATCGAAGTCAATTGGCTTGAATCTGAGAGACAATACTTTCTAAAATCAGGCAAGTACGAAGTAATTCCTTAGTCGTGCAAGTAATAACAGAGTAGTACATACAAGGTAAGTAAATGATGGAGATATTCCATGGTGCAACCAGATTTGGAGAGGGTCTAGGGTGAGATGGCTAGGGTTTCACAAAAGTGAGAGGAGGAGTTAAGAGGATTTGAGGGCGGCTGGGCGGAGAGAAATGGGATTAGGGTTTGGGTGAGGGGGTATAAGGAGAATGAGGGATTCATTGTGGATTGTTGATCATTTGAGATAAACAACCAAGATTAAAAGAAAAGGCAGGGCGAGTCAGGTAAACAGGTCTCGACTAGGATTCAATAAGGGGTCGTTTGGTTTTTGGTGTGGGGTCATTGGACCAGATATTTGGGCTACTTTTTGTCCGATTTTCGACTATTTTGGGCTGGAATTTAAAATACAAAAATTAATTAAAAATTAATTTAAAATGGCTATAAAATGATAAAAATGTTGTTTTGAAATTAATACTTTCAAAATAATAGATATGATTTTAAAATTAAAAAAAAGTTATTTTGACCTAAATAGCATAATAAAGACAATTACTGAAAAACATTGGCTATTAATGCAAATGATAAAAAAATACAAATATAATTATATAAAATAAAGTAAAATATTACAAAATATTCATGTTGACGTAAATAATTAATTTGGATAATTAATCACTCAAAATAATTTTAAAGGAGTAATTAATAAATTTATACCAATTAAAATGCCAAAATCAATTTAAAAGATAAAAAATGAAATGAAATTATTTGCATGAAACTTTCGTAATAAATAATTTGAAAAAGTATGAAAGATCCATATTAAAACATGTCATGGGGATAATAATGCAAGGAAACATTCTGTAAATAGCATTTAAAATATATAAGAATACATAATAAGATATACAGGCTAAGTGGAAAACATGAGAAAAAAACTGAGTATCAACAGTCGTCCTCTCATGTTTCTCTCTTGATGACATACATGCGTACGAGGGAAACCTGATCAATGTTTGGTTTTTGCATCTCTTCTCTATTTGCAAACACCTTGGGTGTATACATGATTTTATCGCATATCTTCTTTATATGCTGGTTTTGGAATGTATACATGCCTCTTTATGCATATCTTATCTATATGCTGCTTTGACTGAAAGATGAAGGCACGGTAAATATCTTCTTTATATGTTAACATGTGCACATTGACTTGATTATTTATTCATATCTTCTCTACTTGAAAATGTTGATGATCCATTGGTGATAAATGCATATCTTCTCTATATGTTAAGTTGTTAATTTGTTATAAGACTTGCGCATATCTTCTCTATGTGCTTTGTTTGGTTAAACCTGTATTTCATGCTTTTTTTGGTACTATGTACTTGCATATTTATGAACTGGACAGGTTGTTAAGTGAGTATCATGGGGAATTCTTGCCACTACTACCTCGTCAGGGTTAGTCATGATACTTACTAACTACATGGGGTCAGTTGTGCTCATACTATATATCGCGCCCCGTTTTCTCGTAAAAGCGGGTTTCGACGTGTGACAACTCTTTTAAGAAAAGTATTAAAAGAGAAGAGTCGCCACCTAACAATTTTTAAGGTGCGTTAGGGCACCTACCCACAAATAACTATGTTTGATTAGTCTACGTCACCAAAGACCGGGTAAGGGCTCAAGTTACTTCAAAGAGAAGGTGTTAAGCATTCTTCGAGATCCACAACTGTGGATCTCGGCCGAACTTTAAACTATGTGAATTATGCCATTAGGCTAGATGATCAAATAGACAAAGGGAAATTTAGAAGTCGAAGAATCTTACTATAACGCATGAGAATCAGGACGAATCTTAATGATTACATGGATATAACTACATTGGTCTATATTAAATGACTAAGTGTAAATAACAAGTATATAAATAAAAGGGGGGGTCCTAAGTGTTTTAGCCTAAAGGATCACCCCGTGCAACATAAATAATACTTCACAACTCCCTTAAGGTAGAGGTTGCTTATATTATTCAGCGGGCACAAACTATCATCTCCTGCTACCCAATTACTATGTTGAAGTTGTTACTTAAAGGCGCTCTAATTCAGTTTTAAATCGTATCCTATGCGTGCACTACCCGTCACATACCTATGGTCCAGGAGGCTTTGGACCTACTATTTGGATAGTTCTAGACTTCTCCTAGGGCACGAGACAAAGAATAAGACCACTTAGATGTTGCTTAAAATAATAAAACTAAGCGACATTCAAAACAGATAGGACTTCACATAAAGACAATTAAAGGCCCAAGTTAGCCTCCACACATAAACAACAAATGCACGCGGGCAGTTTAGGCAGTACATAGTTTCAGAATCAAGACTTAAAATCCTATAGGCATGGTTTCTAGGTGATTCTGAATTCCAATATCGTATATTCATCATTATTGTTCTAAATGACTTAGGCGAGGAGACAGTAAGCTATTCGCGAACTCAGGATTATTAGCACTGATTTTAGGCGTCTTAGGTGAGTGACATTGTCCTATAGGCATGGTTTCTAAGTTGTTTGTGCAATGGGCAGTGAAAGTTATTAAAACTCGGAATTACCAGCGTTTGATTCTATAGACATACTTTATAGGAGAATAACAATATCCTATAGGCAAGATTTCTAATAGGCGGTATTTGAACTCGCTTTTATCATACTTATTCCTGTAGGCATGCTATCTAGGCGGCAGTATAATAAAACAACAGAAATAACCGATTATTCAATTAGTTAAGACCCTATAGTCATGGTATCTAAATGAGTATTAACCAAGGTATGTCTTATTATGACCCTACATGCAGCATGCTATCTAATAATCATACAGAAGTAGACATGAGAGCAAGTAAAATATTTAGTCAAACAGTCATGCTTTGAATAATATCAAGTATGAGGCAAGTTGAGTGAAGTGTGTGATTTCCTATAGACATGATTTCTACTAGCGTGCAGAAGTATAGAAAGTTAACAAGATAGCAAATAAAGCACGTAGACCCTATATGCATGTTCTCTACCCGTTATGCAAGAATAAAGTATACCCATTCCCCAATTTTACTAACACCCCAATTATTTGTTATTACAAGTTACAGGACCAAAATAGAATAATACAAACTCAAAGATGATAAAAATACAGGCTGAAATAAGTACAGGCCCCCATCAAATAGTACATGCCCGCTATAAAAAAAACTAGTGAATTTCTAGGCCTTCAGTAGCCTCACCAACCAACAGACCCAAATCTCAGGCTCATAAGGACAGTAAAATCTTCCTGAATCAAATGCCCTGATCCAATAACACATATGGCCCAACACCAGACCCAACAAATGACTGACTTAGCCAAATGGATGCCAAACTTAACCATACAGGTGACAGACCACTCATGGAATTAATTACTTAACTCTTAAAACTATAACTAATCAACAGTTCTAGCCAAAGCACATAGACAAGATCACAAGAAATACTGACAACTTTACAAGGAAGGTTTATGCTTGTATTCTCAGAAACAAAGCTAAAGGATCACAAGATAGTGAACTATTCCAAGGAGTTTCAAAAGTAAAATGATTCAGGATTAGCCTAAAAGAATTTTAGACACGAGATTTAAACATGAAATCTAATAGAGTCATAGACAAGAACAAGTAGAGCATAGCCTCCACATGAAAGTTTTAACATGAAGGCCTAGGGAAAACAACATAACAGAATAGGTTCATGATCGAGTAGTCATGTAGTTGAGAATGAGAAAACTTTAACATGTTGAGTATCAGTTACAATAACATAAAGACTTATAGTAAACAAAAACATGTCAACTTCACATCAATAGGACGGAAAATCATTAAACCTTATACTAGTTGGCCACATATAGGAGAAAATACTGGTTATGAGATTTACTCTAAAGGTCTTAACTAATAATGAAGAACACATAATTGATCAAGTCAAACAAAAGCACACAATAGGGTTACATATAGCATGAGAACATGTCATAGCTAATAGTAGAACTCCAAAAAGATAAAGTTGGGTATGAATATCTCAACATGAATTAGAACACATTCTAGGAATGAGTTGATTATATAAGTAACATGTATAAGTAACCAACTACTCATAGACATAATGATTAGAAATCGTTCAGTTTGGACACACATAATGGGCATGCATCGGGCTAGCATATTAGGCTAAGTATTCAGATAACATTGTCATATGAATGCAGAGAAATAGTCCATTATGCATATAAGATTCTACATGAAAAGAGCAATTTTGAGCAGGAACATAGTTTCTTAAGGGTTTTAGTACAAAGTTCAACAACCATCACTCAGGTTTCAATTACAAATCAAGTAAGCGAATCAACTTAACTATCCACATATAAGTTAAGATCATGACTTGCATAGAATTTAAGCTAGTGGAACTATAGAGTAGTACTAAAACAAATAAAATTGTATACGAAGGGGCATAACATTGAAATTAACTCAGGGAAATCCAAATAGCACTAATGCACATCACACAAACACGAACATAAAGAAGTAGAAGTGCAAGAGTATAGGGAACTAACCAGTTACAGACAAACTAAATAAAGGATGGACAACTCAAAAATCTTAAGAATAGCTGTGATTATTGAAGACCAGTAAAAATCTCAACTCCCCAGCGCTTTAGAGTTCACAGAAACCTCGAAATGGACTCCGAGCAGTGCTTGCACTGGAGGAAGGTGAACAAAATCTAGTGGCCTTGGCTTTCAGCCGACCAAGAGCTCAATTTTAGAATAGTATAGAATAAGTGAGAGTGAGAGAACAGTTCTAAGGTGATTCCCGTCTCTCCAAAGGGGAAACTAGGGAGGGGTTTATATAATAGCAAAATTAAACACACAAACAGGGAAAACCAGTCAATTAAACATAAAAAAGAAAAGAATAACATGCAAAATAATCGATTAGAATCAATTTAAGAAGAATCAGGCAAACCCTAGTTTGAAACGAAGAACAAAAATAGTAAAAGATCTCACTGAATCGGACCCATAGGTCTTGGTAGTGAGTGTATCAGGTCAGAAACATGAAGATAATACAAAATCGGAGTTGAACGAACACCAGTGATTCAGTTTTCATAAATAATCAAGTACCAAATGCTTGTAACATTTAAGAGATGGTAAGCGTCTCCGTGTGTGCAAGAAAGGAAAAGAATCATGGAAGATTTCCATGTGATTATCGGATTGGGACTGGGATTTGAGTCGGGCGGCTAGGGTTTGCAAAATAGAGGAGAAGGTTCGAGAGAGTATAGAGGCAGCTGGTTTGATAAGAGTGGTCTTTAGGGTTTCAGGGGTTTGGTTAATTAAAAGGGGTGGGGTGATCTTGGGCAGTTGATCTTGAGAGATCAACAACCAATATTAAAGAATAGGCGGGGCGGGTCGTTAAATGGGTCACGCCCGGGTTAGTTGCAGGGGTCGTTTGGATTGGTCTTTGGGTATTATTGGGCTAAGGTGTGTGTTTGGGCCATTCAATTGGTCCGAAATTGGCTCCAAATTTGGGCTACAAATTAAATACACTAAATTATTTAAATAAAAAATAATTAATAAATAATAAAATATTTCTTATACAATAAAATGATTGAAAATACTAACTTAATATTATAAAAAATATAAAAATGCTATTTTAGCATGAATAATGTAAGAATTGTAATTATGCATATCATATAGGCTATTATTACAAAAGTATGTAAATAAATTGAAAATACAAATATAATTATATGAAATGAAATACAAATATTATGAAACATATATGTGGATAAAAATAATAAATTAAGTCATCACAAAATAATTTAAAGGGGTAATTAATACATATTCAGGTAATTTAAATGCAAGGAAATCAATTTTAAAGCTTCAAAAATTATGAATAATTATAGAAAATATTGGTGATGATGCAGGAATGATATTTTAAAAGCATATAAAAATATGAGGGCAAAATTGGATATTAACAGCTGCCCCGCTTTACCCAAAAATAATGAAAGAGTTATCGGGTAAAGAAAATGATGACCAATTTTGTCCGAAGTGAGTGAGGAATGATGTGTTTTGGAAACAAAATGGGGGTCGAACCCTGGTTCTTGAGTTGCCTACATATCCTAGTGTTACGGGAATCAGGACGTGTGTAGTTCTAGATCCAACGACGAACGAAACCGATGGAATTATTATAGAAGTGGTCATGTGTTTCGAAAAAGGATCTTTTGGATGCGATAGTATCGTGAGTAACAGATGATTTTAGGTGGGGTTATAAATGTAAATTGAATGTTACAGATGTACAAGGCAGATATTTGGACAGTCATAGAACAAAGGGTAATCAATTGCTGATTATCGGTTACGTTTGAGGTGATCGAAGGATGTGAACATTGTGAACAAAAATCGGAGCGAGAATTGCTCCTATTTGTAGAACGGTTACCTCCCGAGTTACCTGCAAAACTTAAAACATGATGCATGCGAATATATATGGGTTATTGCAAAAATTTAAACATGATGCAAATTCCCTTCGGACCATGAGAGTTGTCTCTCGACGATGAGGATGATGTCCTGGGCCATGATGCATTTGATAAGGGATTCGCATGCCATGAAATGATGTCCTAGGGCCATGAGTATGGTGCCTCTGGACTATGATGCCTTTGAATAATGATGTGCAATTTCAAAAAATCCTCAGGCCATGGCATGATGTCTTCAGGCTATGAGGATAGTGCCTTTTGACTATGACGCATTCGGACAATGTGGCGGTATTTCAGCCCATGAAATGCAAGTATGTGGTAATATTGATCGCTTGATAAAGGAAACAGGTTATGCTTAGTCATTCTCTAAAACGAGACAAGATAAGGCTTAGTCGTATATGAGATGAGGGCAATGCTTAGCCGATTGCGAAGAAAGGAGATAATGCTTAATCTTATGCAGTGTAGCAGAGACAGAGTTTAGTCTCATGCAAGGGAAGGCAATGCTTAGCCTTATGCAATAATAGAGGAAGTGCTTAGACTCGTAAGAGAAAGAGAGATGGTTCTTAGTCTAATGTGAGGAAGGTAGTGTTTAGCCTTATGCAATAATGGAGACAATGCTTAGTCTCATGCGCGGAAAGGCAATGCTTGGCCTTATGCAATAAAGGAAGGCAGTGTTTAGCCTTATGCAGTAATGGAGACAGTGCTTAGTGTCATGCAAGGAAAGACAATGCTTAGCCTTATGAAATAAAGGAAGGCAGTGTTTAGCCTTATGCAGGGAATGGATATCTGAGCAAAAGTCTTGTTCAGGTGGTCAACAATAGAGTATTCCCTTGCTTGTATCTTTCTCCAAAGATAGTCAGTGCCAGTCTCAACAACAGGCGACTTAGGAGCAGCTTCCTTGCTTGTTCCTCCCAGATTCTCAAGTGTGTAAACTCTGCCAGTTCTAGTCATACCTTGCGCGACACCTGTTTCTTCCATTTTGGCTTTTCCCTTTCTTCTTGCTTCCGTAACATAATCCCACAAGACGACATCAGGCTTGTTAGATGGTGTGGGAGCTACCATTACAGTGAAGGGTATAACTACCTCAGCTTCAAATGGTGCCTGGGCTTGTACCACAACTGGCGTGAGGGTGACCAGAGACGTTCAAAAGGCACTACCATTTAGGAACGTCTCCCTCGCGAATGAGTCCAATGGACCCTTCTTGATCCCACTTTTCATCAATTTCTATCATGTTCACTCCCTCACCTCTGTGATCCGGGAGAGGGTTGTTGTGGACGTTCAATGCAACTTCCTTTGCTTGTATAACCTTAGTGTCGATCAAAATCTGAATCTTGTCTTTCAACATGCGGTATTCCTCAATGGTATGACCCTTCATGCCTGAATGATAAGTATATGTGTTTGTTAGGGTTGATCCTTTGGGAAGGATTTTCCACAATAACAGTAGGAATAAGGGTGACGTAACCAACGGCCTTCAATCTTTCATACAGTTGGGCTATAGGTTCAACAATTGGGGTGTATTGTCTAGGAGGTCTGCGGTCGAAATTTGGATATGGCTTTGGGTAGCTTTGGCGGGCAGGTGGAGGTGAATGGTAATATGCAGATTGAGTGTTATAGGTATGGTAGGTGGTGGCAGGGTATTGGTATTTTAGGGTTGAGGGTTGTTACGTGGATGGAGGTGTTTGGTATGTGAGGGGAGACTTAGGGCCCTGGGCTATCATCACGAAACCCACTTCTTTCTTCTTTGAAATACCTCCTAATTACAAAGCTTTATTCGTGGCCTGCACCGCCTCGAAATTAGTTACCATCCCACTCTTGGTTCCTTCTTCTATTATTTCCCCTAACTTGATGATGTCTGAGAACTTGTGATTTTTGATGACCATCAACCGTTCATAATATTGCGGATCTTGTGCTCTAACAAAGAACTTGTTCATTTGTTCTTCTTCAAGTGCTGGCCTTACCTTTGCGGCCTCTGATCTCCAACAAGTAGCATACTCGCAGAAGGTTTCTGTCTGGTTCTTCTTGAGGATTTGAATGTAAAACATGCCTGGCGTGTTTTCGTGTTGAACCTGAATCTGTCCATGAAATTTGATGCCATACTTACCCAATTATCCCACGTCTTTGGGTTGTTGACTGATATACCAAGACAAAGCGTCTCCTGTAAGGCTTCACATGAACAGTTTCATGCGGATTTGTTCATTCTTACCCACTCCTACAAACTTATCACAATATGTTCTTAGATGCACCTTCGGATCACCAGTGCCACCGAACATTTCGAACTTGGAGGTTTGTAACCCTCTGGCAGTTCCACATTTGGCTGAATACACAGATCTTCATAATTCAGACCTTCAACCCGTTTCCCACCTTCAACACTCGGGACCCTCCCTGTGAGTTTCTTGAGTTCCTCCGCCAGGTTTCTAATGAGTAGGTGCTTCTCAGTCGGTTCAGGCATGTATAGGGTTTGCTGTGGGGTATGGGGTAAGGTTTCTACATATATCAGATTGCTTTGATGAGTTCCTGGAACTTGAGTATATGGGTGATCATTGGTCGAGTTTTGGGGATCGAGAGTAGGTTGTGGTGCATTTTGGGGAGTGTGATATGTAGTGGTTTGCGAGTATTGAGTTGGATGATGGTGATGTTATTGAGGGTTTTTTCACTAGTGGTGGGATAAGGTTCTGGGGAGGTGCGGGATTATGATACTGGTGTGGTACGGGAGGATTTGGAGCCGTGGGTGGTTGGTTCTGGTTTTGTGTGTTTTGTGTTGGTGTTTGGTTTTGGGTAGTAGGATATTGCTGGTTGATGTCGGGAACATTGAGAGTAAGGGAAAGGTTTGCCAGATTTCGGACCTGCTCAAGCTCGCCCTGTAGTTCTAGGATTTTGTGCTCCAAATGTAAGACCAGCTCGTTCTGCCCCGGAGTACTTCTACCATCTGAAGTTTCAACATTTTCAGCCACAACAACATTGTCTTTCCGGATACCACTTAAATCATCCATTTTTCCTTTGCCCTTGCTTTTTCTTTTCGGGTCGCTAGGTGGAGGACCTCTGGATCTAGTGTGGTATGATGACAATGCCAGTATGCACGAACCAACCTTTGGGAATGGGAGTAATCAGAAAGAAAGAAAGAAAAAGCAAAAGGTAACCAAGTCAGTAAGGTGAAATAAAAGAGCATTTGCAATATTTAAACATGTTTTACAAAGTCATGAAATAATTCGCGTCCTAATTTGGGGACCGCATTGTGCCTGAGGTAGGCCTAAGTGACACATAGACTTGGAGAAAATTGGTGCCAACGTTTGCTTCATTTCATTAATGCGAAAGTGAGCCAAATCAATCTTTTACTAAATCGACAATAATATAATAAAGTTACTAATGGCATTTAGCCTTATTACATCGAAATCTAATCTAACCTAGAAAGTAGTAAAGAACATCAGCTCCTAATATACTTGGTCCCTGAAGGACCTTCTCCATGTTTGGCCCTTTTGACCCCATCAATCATGTTTCCCAGATCGCGCATATCTAGCAATAAGTAAGCTTTTTCCAGCTTTCCTCCTCCATCGTCGTCCATGTCTTGACAATCCGAAAGCCTCTTTCTCATCTTCCCTTATAGCTCCATCAGTCCTTGTTCCAGGTATTCCAATCTTTCCGTTGACTTAGTGGCAATCTCTTTCCATTCCCTTATCGCCTCCATGTTCATTTTGTGCTGCTCCAGATATTTAGCTTCGGCCTCGAATACCCTTTTGCATAGCCTCTTGTACTTCACCTGTGCCTCAGCCACTTCATCTATGATCCTATCCTTCATATTGACTCCTAGTTTGACGTCCCCAGCTACGTAGTCTGCCATGATAAATAGTAGTACATATGACTGGCGTGATACCTATCTGGCTCAAATAGTTTCCCCTTCCACAATGATCTTTTGGTTCCACATATGTTGCGCTTCAAACTTAAATGGGATGGCATCTCCCTTGAAATCTGCCTTGTACTGGACCATGTTGGAACCCCGAGGTATGGCTTGTTTTCTTCCAGCTTGCCTCATTACCCTTATAGGAGCGTAAGGATAGATGCCTCGCAGCGCGATCAGTACCAAGTAAGTCGTTTCTTTTGATCTGATGATGAACTCACTACTAGGAAGCTATTCAAACATCCAATGCACTTACTCGTCTATCAGATTACTGAAGAAACACACCCAACTTACAACATTTCCAGGCTTTGCAAACCTGTTTGGAATAACCGTCATTTTCTTTGGGTGATGGTTGGCTATGTAGTCATTTAGTGGCCTTCACATAAGCTGTTGATGATACTCACCCCTCTGAAAGTGTTCTAGCAACCAAACTTGTAGCAATAGATTGCAACCCTCAAAGTGTCCAAACCTATGCTTGCACCGATTTAGAGCACGGTACATCTCAACTAAGATAATTGGAATGATAGTATAAGTTTGTCCTTTCATACCATCTATTAAGGTCCTGGCGACCATAGCGAAGCGAGTATGAATTATTCCTCCTTTCATCTGAAAGATCAACAACCCCAGAAAACAGACAATGAAAACATAAACCTGGTGATGCACCCATCCCAAAGAAGTAATGGCTAGTTCATCATGATGAAGACGATATGACTTGCTATGCCCATAACGCTTGTAAAGAAACTCAAAAGGGATGTATGATTACTTTAGACAGAGCTGTTCATCATTCTTCTTAAAACCCAACATTTTCAGATAACCGCAGGGAGTGGAATTCTCTGGTACTAGCAGTCCCTGACTATCCCATGGTAAATTGGCAAAACCCCCTATTTTTCTAGGAGAGGAGTCATTTCTATATTGCCAAATCAAAAAAATAGCTCGTTTCTCATCCCAGAATATGGCAGTTGCCTCGATCAATTCCCTATTTGGTTGAATGTTCAGCAAAGATGGCAGGACACCAAGTACTCTCCTCACATGATTCTTGTCACAAGACCGGGGGTCTTTACACCAGTCAAGTAGCAAAGGCGGGATGTTCTGAACCATACCAAACCTGGGGATTTCGTGCTTTATTTCAGAAAACAAATAAAGTTAATCCTTTCCCCCCTTCAGATTCGGCTACTTACACAGTAATGATCAACATGTTGGCACATTTTCTCCAAGTAATACACATAACATGATAGTGTCCTTTGGGGTGATGGAAATCCCGTCGGACTTTGGACAAGGTTTATCTAAGCGGGTTGTTACGTCAATGTCACGACCCAAATCGATGGGCTGCGACGAGCACTCGGTACCTTACTCAACCGAGTACCAACGTAACGTATCTTTCTTATTACTTTATCATATACACGTGACATACGGGCCTAATAGGCCAACATGATCATTTATAAACTCAAAACATAGGCCGACAAGGCCGTACAATCTTTCACGTACACGACATATGTCTACAAGCCTCTAAGAGTACATAATTGTCATAAAGGTCGGGACAGAGCCCCGCCATACCAAACCATACACATCTAAATCATACTGGCCAAACCAGCAACTCCGGAGCAAATGGAGTGCACCAATATCTTCTGCTGAGCTGATCGCCTACTTGGAGGACTCTCGACCTGTCTATCGGGACCTGCGGGCATAAAATGCAGCATCCCCAGGCAAAAGGGACGTCAATACAAATAATGTATCGAGTAAGTAAGGAATGAAAATCAGTAAATAATAGACATGAGAGAATCATGGAGTAAAAGACTCTACATGTACGTGTGCATAGCTCTGTGAGTCATTTCATTTTTATAATGTCATGCATATGCATATAAATGTCATACCATGCATAGGTATATGCGTTCATAGCATCATCAAGCCTCTGAGGGCATCCCATCATATCATTTCAGCCACTATCGGCAAATCATCAACGTATACTAGCTGATCAGGTGGTGGTGCGTATATAATGCCATAACCTTTTCCCATATTCCATATACATATAATATACATATATACGCGTATATAACGCCATCTGGTCATGGGTCAATGTATATGTATAAATGCATGAAATGCATAAGAAATACGTTAATAATATTTTCTCGGACTGTCATAAAAATAATATGTCTGTCGGATAAATGTTATCAAATACGTATTTTTCTGAGACCCATGAACAGAAGATATAATAATAATTCACATGGGGAATCAAGAATATAGTCACCCCTAATATTTCTATGAATAGAGTCATTTATGGAAATTGTGCATTTCCTCGTTTTGTTCGTGTCGTATAGAACATGCCAAAAGGAAAGAAGGGATAGACTTAACATACCTGGATTAGGAAAAAATTCATACGATATTCTTGGAAAAGGTTGCACCGTACTCCTTTAGAATCGCAAAAATCCCGTTGTTATTACGCAGTGAAATTCCGTATGAATTGCTTTACTAATCTAAGAATAGTCGCTGCTACTGTAACATGAAGTCTTATGTGAGCTTCCAACATCTCCTCCAAAAATGTATTTGATATAAATTGAATATCATTTGTAAAGATGACTAACTTGAAATTCCTTCTACGTTTTTTTTAATGGCAAAGTGTAGTTTCCATGTGTTATCTTGATAGATTGCCCAACGACCCCTTAATTCCACCTATCCTAATGACTAATGAGTCATCAACTTGGCCTTAATTTGCTGCCACCTTGAAGTGTAATGCTTATCCAAATGTGCTTAATTAATCACCCAATAATTCTTTAATTAACTAGGTAATCTCCCATTACCTAATAATAACTAATTTCCCATATAATTAAGAATTATGTTAAATTACTTAAAATACTACTTATTTTTAATACACCCTTATACATCATACTATTATGGTCATATGGTACCTTGTATGGCACTAGTCCATAAATATGGGGTATTATAGCTTGGACCGTATTTTATTCCAAATTGCCAAACTTCAACGAAATTCATTTCCTTCTATTTGCTTACCTTCTTTCCTTCACGAATTTACTTATCACGTGTTTGAAATAGCATAATGCTTATAATCCCAAAATAATCTCAAAATAATCTCATTCCCGGAATTACGTCGATTATCTTACGTCGAATCTTTAACATTCGAAAATGCGGGATGTAACATCTCATTCCCGAGTTTTCATCAATTCACTTATGGCATATTTTTACGTACGAAAATATGAGGTGTTACATTATTCCCCCCGTTGGAACATTCGTCCTCGAATGTTGACAGATGCACTTATTATTTTCATGACTTATGCCTTCTGATTACTTTAGCACTCCTCTTGCCATCTAGGCAATTATTCTGTGAATGAATCCCAAAGGCCAAGGCATTCCCCCCTTTAGGACTCTTTCTCATACCACGACTTGTAGTCGGAATCTTTTCAATCTCGTAACTGTTGCTACCTTCTATCATGCAGCCTGTATGACTCTTACTTTGTAAGTGCGCCTATTCAACTTTTCTCTTCTCTTTCCTCCAGCTTTTAGCCAATCTCTAGGCTTCACTTTATGAACATATACAAAATTATGTCAAGCTGTCCGTCTGGGCGTCATTAGCTTTAAGCCATACTATACCATAATTCTTACTTCGATTTATCGTTGCAGAGGTCTGCTACCAAATTTCAGCTTACTTTTGTTGCTTATCCCATATGTATAAATCTAAGTCCTTTAATGCTTCCTCATTACTGTTCATCTTACGAATGACGACCTAATCTCAGCTTATACTTTGTGACTTTTGTCTATCCATTATGATTTGCCTCAATATTGATCTACAATATACCACTGATAATTTGAAACTTCTTACGTAAAACCTTGCCATTAGGGCTTACGTTGCGTCGAGGAATATTTGAAGTGATTTCCGTTCGCGAAATCTTTTCTCCTTATCTCTTTTTTCCTGCTTCAAATCATTATTCAGTCGAAGGTCCAATCGTTATCTTTTTTCTATCACAATTACACCTTCATTTCACTACCAGGGCAGCATTCCATCTCTTCTAAATGCTACTAGTCTTAAACTCCTTTGAGTTCATTCAAGCTATACTGAGTCTTCTATAACTTAGAGAAACCATCAGCTCTTCTTGTTTTCATGGGCTTAATCCCGAGAATTGACCCATTCTCGTCACCTTCTTACTCGCCCTTTCTCATCCTTACTCCTGTCATAAAACCTTGTCGTTGTATCTATTTATACTATTCACAACCTTCTTTCAACTTGCTTGCACCATCGATTCCCTTATGTTATTCTGGAACATTAAGCGAGACATCACATCGTCTCTAACTCTTTTTTACTCTCTTGACTAGATCTCTCGGTACTTAGAAACCATAGGCTGGAAGGTATGCCACTGACGACGCTGCTATCGTTCTTGGATATTGAATCCTAGTGCTTCTAGCCTTCTATTCGAAGCATGGACTATTCACGATCTTCTGCCTTTGAGTATCTTGTACGTTGTTCACCTTTACCTTACTTACCTTAAAATCTCGCATCGTATCTTCTATTTCTTTCATAACCTCCCTTCCACATAGTTATAATTCATGTCCATAACTTGAAGCTCTATTATAATACTTGCACCTCTGGTGCATATACAATCCGGTGAGAGCTTCATACCGACTTCTTATAAGGTTGGTATTTCTTCTATCTGGCTTCCTTATAAAGCCATTATAGAATATGGTTGTTGCATTATCTCTCTTGCACCTCTGATATTAAGAGTGATTCTACTATGTTCTCAAGCGCAATTTCTATAATTTTCTAGGTCCAATAATCAGACTCCTGATTTACTTTGTTGTTGTAACTCTTTAGTTTCCGCTTTCTTCTGATCAACCTGTATGTAAGCTTAAGCTATCTTCCGATCTGCGGCTCATGGTAGTAGTTATTACTTTAGCCCTTCATGGACGCTATGGAATATCCATGATACAATCTTATAACAATTCAATCTTTTGTCTATAACCTGGGCTCAATTCTTTCTTTTAACCTATACCGGAATCTTCTACGGCTGTATGATTGTCAACACATATGACGCATGGATAATACTCCAAAATCTTAGGTAGATTCATTATGTAATTATCTCTGGATCATTGATCGAATAATTCCTTTCATTCCTTCTCAACTTTCTTTAAATGCAAGCAATTGCTTTTCCTGGTCGTTTTGCCTCCTTGTTGCGTGCATACTTAGCTTATTTTAGTGCCCACATATATTGGAATTCCATACAACCCATATGATCTTGAATATCACCTTTTGATTTTGTATATATATATATATATATATATATATATATATATATATATATATATATATATATATATATATATATATATATTCTTCTTCCCGTTCATTAGCCACGATAGGTTCCACCTGCTGATGGAGTGCATACAATGTTGTTGTGAGACTGTTGTTACATGACCATTTCCTCTTTAGGTGACTGTGCTTGGTTAAAGCCTTTTTCCTTATCTCCTCCGCTAGTCTTTCATTGTAGTACTTAGGGAGGACCCTCTGATTCTTGCAAGGCTACGAGCTTATTACATCGTATACTCGACGGAATTTTTTTGATGTTCGTACTCACATATAAAATTCCTTAGTTACTTACCTCCATACTTATATGCTTGTACAGTTGCTCCCGAACTGAAGTTTTGACTGTCTTTCCTTAACACTCCTACGGTATCTTTAACTATCCCAATTCCTATCCGAATATTTCTCAAGGTCATGATGTCATATCTGCGAGACTGAATTTCCCATGTTGGGGTTCACTCTGTTTATCTTGCACGATCTATTGATTTGTCTGTATCCTCTTGTCTAGCCATAACTAAGCTCTTCCTGAATCAACTACTAACTACTCATTGGCTCATTCTCAAATCAATATTCTGCGTAATCTTTCATTGGTCATTTCCTTTATCTTAACTTACGTCCTGTACTGGCTCTTTATCTATCAATAACATCTCAGGCAGGAACCCTTACCTCCTCTCCTTGACGTCGTGTTTGCATAATGTTCTGGAATCATAGCGTATCTGTAGGACTTGAATAAGTGCAACCTTATCCCTTTCTCATTCTTATCACATTTTTCCTTTACCATTTCCATAGTTACTAGAACCACTTAATTCTGACCTAATGCCACATAACTCCATATTCTCCCCTTTAGGGGAGTACTTAAGATTTAGCGCTACGACGATCTACCCATAGATGTTTTACCTCTTTATCTTTGGCGTCTTTTCACATCATCGATGACTCTTACTTGCCTTGCGGTAATCCTTCTGTACCAAGGATAACAAAATTCCTTACTCACGAGGGAGACACCTAGTGTAACTGGCACACACAGTCCCTTACACTTAACTTTGCTCACATTGCTTGCTTTAGGGAAGCGTCTTCCTGAATGATCTTTAAGGGTTATTCTTCTGCCGTCCATTCTATTATTGCCAGAACGCAATCCCTGAATCTCCTATGATGCCGACTATTATCAAATCACTCAGTCCCTAATTCATGTTTAGTTTATCTTGTTCACCAGTCCATACTGATTTCTGTTACTCTGGGGTCTAACTTTTCCTTCCGGTAGTTGCGTTGGAGTCACGAACTTATTTTTCGAAGTGAGGATATGAATTTATGGCCTATACTCTTTTGTTGTCTCAAGGCCTGTCACCTCTCGTTTTTTCCTTCACTTGACTATAGACTCTATAATACTATTATTGTTTTGATCTACCGTTGTCATCCATGTACCATATTTTACTCATACTGCTCCATTAGCTCTCTTCTTATTTTCCTGTTAACATTTCTGTCTATCACTTTATTATAAAAACTCGAACAAAACATTCTTTTGCTTTTAGCCCCTCTTGCTCCATCCATTGTCTCCTTGAATTGCCTAACATTCTCTTTCTACCAGGGATGGGAGCCACGCTAAGGTAATATTTATCCCTTCCAGGCTTTCAGTGCTTATCTTTGTAGTACTCATATCTAGCTGTACTATTTTAGGGTGCACCGTCGAGGTGTCTCACAAGGAGATCCATTACCGTGTTTGCTCTATCCTTTGGAAACTTCAACTAACTCTACCAATCCATCCACTATTTTGGGTTACTCGATCCCCAACCGGATCCTGATAACTCGTCCTTCTCTTGAACTATGTCTGTTAGCTCCCATAGGGCATAACTGAGATCGGTGTGGCCGATTGTACATACATCTGTCACTGTTGAAGGTAACTCAAAATTCTTATATCTCCCTTCCTGAATGGTAAATAATGATAATCTTTATTAACTGGATACCTCGTACCCTTTTTCATCTTGCTTCTTTTACTTCTTAAAACTTGTATTTATCTTCTGAATCTCTCATTGTCTTTAACCATAAAGGTGGATAGATATTCTTGCCTTAAGACTCCTTATCAAGAAGCTTACACGTAAGGTACACACATGTTCTGCTGAAGACCTCACATTTATCCATCATAGGAATGATGAAAACTCGAGTTTCTCTAACTCAACTCTTCCACGGCTATATCTCTACCAACTATCTTTCTGGATGTAGGTATCGTCGTATTATGAATAAGATAGAGTTTAGGAAATTAAATTCTTACAACGGAGCTCTACCACACGATCTAGAGTAAGAAGAAAGAGTGACAGTCTTAAATGCCCTGTAGCCTCCTGCTTATAAGTGTGGTGCACGACACACCCATAAACAAGACTCTACTAGACACGGCTTGTAGACTCCCTAGGACAGAACTGCTCTGATACCACTTTTGTCACGACCCAAACTGATGAGCCGTGACGGGCACCCGTTACCTTACTCAACTGAGTACCAATGTAACATATCTTTCTTATTACTTCATCATATACACGTGACATACGGGCCTAATAGGACAACATGATCATTTATAAACTCAAAACATAGGTCGATAAGGCCGTACAATCTTTCACGTACATGACATATGTCTACAAGCTTCTAAGAGTACATAATTGTCATAAAGGTCGGGAGAGAGCCCCACCATACCAAATCATACACATCTAAATCATACTGACCAAACCAGCAATTCCGGAGCAAATGGAGTGCACCAATATCTTTTGCTGAGCTGATCGCCTACTTGGAGGACTCTCGACCTGTCTATCGAAACCTGTGGGCATGGAACGCAGCATCCCCAGGCAAAAGGGAAGTCAGTACAAATAATGTACCGAGTATGTAAGGAATGAAAATCAGTAAATAATAGGCATGAGAGAAACATGGAGTAAAAGACTCGACATGTACATGTGCATATCTCTGTGAGTCATTTTATTTTTATAATGTCATGCATATGCGTATAAATATCATACCATGCATAGGTATATGCGTTCATAGCATCATCAAGCCTCTGAGGGAATCCCATCATATCATTTCAGCCACTGTCGGCAAATCATCAACGTATACTAGCTGATCAGGTGGTGGTGCGTGTATAACGCCATATCCTTTTCCCATATTCCATATACATATAATATACATATATACGTGTATATAACGCCATCTGGTCATGGGTCAATATATATGTATACATGCATGAAATGCATAAGAAATACGTTAATAATATTTTCTCGGAACGTCATAAAAATAATATGTCTGTCGGATAAATTTTATCAAATACGTATTTTTCTGAGACCCATGAACAGAAGATATAATAATAATTCACATGGGGAATCAAGAATATAGACACCCTAATATTTCTATGAATATAGTCATTTATGGAAATTGTGCATTTTCTCGTTTCGTTCGTATCGTATAGATCATGCCAAAAGGAAAGAAGGGATAGCCTTAACATACCTAGAGTAGGGAAAACTCCATACGATATTCTTGGAAAAGGTTGTACCGTACTCCCTTAGAATCCCAAAAATCCCGTTGTTATTATGCAATGTAATTTCGTATGAATTGCTTTACTAATCTAAGAATAGCCGTTGCTACTGTAACATGAAGTCTTATGTGAGCTTCCAACATCTCCTCCAATAATGAATTTGATATCAATTGAATATCTTTTGTAAAGATGACTAACTTGAAATTCCTTCTACGTTTTTTTTAATGGCAAAGTGTAGTTTCCATGTGTTATTTTGATAGATTGCCCAACGACCCCTTAATGCCACCTATCTAAATGACTAATGAGTCATCAACTTGGCCTTAATTTGCTGCCACCTTGAAGTGTAATGCTTAACCAAATGTGCTTAATTAATCACCCAATAATTCCTTAATTAACTAGGTAATCTCCCATTATCCAATTATAACCAATTTTCCATATAATTAAGAATTATCTAAAATTACTTAAAATACTACTTATTTTTAATACACCCTTATATATCATACTATTATGGTCATATGGTACCTTGTATGGCACTAGTCCATAAATATGGGGTATTATAGCTTGGATCGTGTTTTATCCCAAATTGCCAAACTTCGACGAAACTCATTTTCTTCTATTTTCTTACCTTCTTTCCTTCACGAATTTACTCATCACGTGTTTGAAATAGCATAATGCTTATAATCCCAAAATAATCTCAAAATAATCTCATTCCCGGACTTACGTCGATTATCTTACGTCGAAACTTTAACATACAAAAATGCGGGATGTAACATCTCATTCCCAAGTTTTCATCAATTCACTTATGGCATATTTTTACGTACGAAAATATGGGGTGTAACGGTCAATAACGCTTCATCCCGTACTAGGTTTAGCATGATGCATGTCCATTTAAAATTGGAGTGGGATTTCTAAAAGGTTCTACACTGGTACTCCCAAGTGGACAACTTGAGAGGGAAAGGCACGGGACCATCTACTGCACCGCTGATCGATTAGTCTATCGCGAATAAGCCTTTTCGATTTAAAAAGGGTAATTTCAGGAAAGCGCGGACACTTATCAAGTGCCGCTATGTTGATTATTGATACGAGTGGAGTATGATGTGGAGCATGTTTTATGAAGGAATAATAAAATATTTCCAAGTATTTGCATAATAAAAGTATGTAAAAGCAGTAAATAACATAGCAAAGTTGAATATGAAAAGAAGAGGAAAGAAAAGAAAGACAAAAGAGAGAAGTCAGTTTAGCTCATGAAAACGTGCAAGAACGTAATAAAGCATACATGGAAATAGGGATGGGAGATTCATAATATAGCAGTCTTAGGCAAGATGAAAGAGATGGAGAGAGGTCATATATATCATAGCAAATAAAGGAGAATAAGGGAAGGGATTTGCATGTCATAACAGTTTAAAACAAATAAAGGTGAATAAGGAAAGGGATGTGCATGTCATAGTAGTTTAAAATAAATAAGAAAAGTAATCCACATAAATCAAGTTCGTCATGGTAAGAGCCTAAGTGTATCCCTAGCAGAGTCACCATGCTGTCGCACCCCGTTTTCTCGCAAAAGCGGGTTTCGACATGTGAAAACTCTTTTAAGGAAGGTATTAAAAGAGAAGAGTCACCACCTAATAATTTTTAAGGTGTGTTAGGGCACCTATCCGCAAATAACTCTGTTTGATTAGTCTACGTCACCAAAGACCGGGTAAGGGCTCAAGTTACTTCGAAGAGAAAGTGTTAGGCATTCTTCGAGATACAACTGTGGATCCCGGCCGAACTTTAAACTATGTGAATTATGCCATTAGGCTAGATGATCAAATAGACAAAGGGAAATTTAGAAGTCGAAGAGTCTTACTATAACGCATGAGAATCGGTACGAATCTTAATGATTACATGGATATAACTACATTGGTCTATATTAAATGACTAAGTGTAAATAACAAGTATATAAATAAAAGGGGGGTCCTAAGTTTTTTAGCATAAAGGATCACCCCGTGCAACATAAATAATACTTCGCAACTCCCTTAAGGTAGAGGTTGCTCATATTATTTAGCGGGCACAGACTGCACTACTAGAAAACAAAATTATTGGAATGATTTTTGGGTAACGGTTTTGTAACTGTTACAGTAGATCATATTTTGGAATGGTTTTAACCGTTTCAATAGAGTCAAAGGTTTCTAGAACACTTCTGAAGAATAACTATTCCAGTAGTGTAGTAACTGCCATAAGTAAAGATATGGAGACGTTTGTAAATGCGATACAATAGGGTTGTTTGCGGGAACGGTTTTGTAAAATAAAAGCCTATCGAGACGGTTTAGTTTTCCCTCCTTACTTTCCCTCCCAGGTATTTATTAATAAAAAAATAGATGACTCCACTAATATTTTAATAACTCTAAAATATAAAACAAGGTCCTCAACCTATAACACATCGTCTGTTTTGTTTCAGCGACTCCCAAAATCTCAAACACAGTGTTTTATCATCTCTCTCTGTTCCTCAACCTAGAACACATCGACGAACTCTGTTGACCAGCTCCGGCGAAGGACGACAACTTCCGGTGAAGGACGACCATTATCGGCTAACATACCGCAATCTCCGAGGTAGGCTATCGGTTTTTTACCCTGTTCGATGTTTGCTACTGTTTGATTTTCGCTTTCTTCTTCCCTAGTCTGAAAAATTATTTCGTTGCTCCTTCTATTTTCTTTCTTTGAAAATATTTCTGATAAACCCATTATTTTGCTTCTATTTTTTTTGTATTATATGATATATTTTGTGATTTTTAGTTTGCAAAATTGGGGGATTTATTTGTTAGATTTTGATTTATTTGTTAAAATCCATGAGATTTCCCCTTGTTCGATGTTTTTTCGCTGCTTTCTTTTTCTGATAATATTTTTGATAAAAATATTATTTTACTTCTCAAAAGTTGTGGCCTCCAATTTCTGCTAATTGATTCTGTAAAATACTAATTTTTAGCCTTAATTTATGTCCTTTTAACTTAGAGTGTTAATAATTTTTAGCTATAAATACTACTACTGTTAAGGCAATGGGGATGGCTTTTGGACCATTGCTCTTCACCACTGTTATAATATTACTAGGATATATTATATTCAATGCGTTTCAGCTACTGCTTTGCTAGTTTTAAGCCACGACAAAGTTGGGTCTCTTTTATTTCACTCAATACGAGTATATTGCTCGGAATCTTTAGAGGTTATTGAGATCTCGGAGCGTGAAGATTCGAGTATTGGTTTCTTGTTGCTGCCGTTCAAAATTTTTATCACCGAGTATTCTGAAGTTTGTTTGGCTTATTTACTGCTGCCCAAGCTCTGTTCGTTTATCGGTATTTGGATTTCTTGTTTCTTATTAATTCGGAGCTTCGCAAATTGGTTAGTTTCTCGTCGATACCGTTTTTAGCTCCCTATGCATTAGTTATGTGTAAAGTAGTAGCGTTCGATGCCATTTCTTAGTTTCTTGTGTGGTAGTCGTATGTAGAGTAGTTGATTTAAATATTTATGCTGCTGGAATGCTATATTAATCCTGAAAGCTCCCAGGTCAGTTTCCTCATTCTTTATGAAAATTGCTAACTTACTTGCGTGAAACTTCTCTGTTTGAATCATGCCTTTACTGCTTTCTGTGGATTGGTCATCCTGCTAAAACTTGCTTGAATACATAGGTCCTATTAGAAAATGAGATATGAATTAATGCATGTAAATCGGGTTGCCTGCACTCCGTGTTTGTCTAGATATAAATTTATGCTAGGTTTATTCCTCATGCGTTAAGCATCCCAATGTCCTAAGAGTCTCTTGTTTAAAGTGTCGAGGACCATGCTTTAAGTTTCATATATTACGGTGCTAGAAGCAAAATATTTGGTTTAATAATGAAATTTGCCTAACCCTTTAATCTACATCTGGATAAGTAATTTCTTAAGAATGTAAAAGAATTGCATTTGATTGATGTGTGACTTGGGTATTTAAATAACATAATCCTGAATTGAGCATCATAGAAATAACGTGATTAGGGAATAATAAGTCTGATTAACCAATTGAAGCATTGTAATATAGCAAAATTAATTCAGATGCATGTTTGTATGTACTCTGTATTCTGGAATAGCAGGGTCACGATCTGAAATATTTGGACCAAAGCTGAAAATTGGAAGAGTGGAAAAACCCCAGAGAGAATCTTGTGGAGTCTGCTGAAGTTTAAGGACCTATTAGTTTTATTTTTGGACTCTGTTGTAGTATTAACATGCAATAACTTTCTCATAATGGAAAAGGTGATATTATGTGCTAAGTATGTTTTATTGAAATTGTCTCTGTGAATGTAAAAGAAATAGGTAAGTGAAGATGCAAATAGTAAAACAGAAGGCTTAATTTGAAAAACATGCAAAGATCTATTTCAAATATTTGTTTCCTTTTACAAATTGAGTTACGTTCAGCTTTCACGTTTTACTTACGATGTTCATTGCTGGTCCTGATTCTCTTTCTTGAGATAAAATAATGTTTGAAATTCAAATTTCAAATGCAGAGGCATTGATCATGCAGTGGCTAACAAAGAGGTCCCCTTAAGATCACATGAGCTACTGTCATTGTTGAAACAAGATAGACCTAGATGCAAATAGAGTAATTAGATCCTTAAATTTATAATGCATATTGAATCTGTAGATATTTTTCACATTCCCAGGATGCCTCCATTCGAAACTGCATTTGTGTCTTTACTCTAGTTTGCTTAATGTTTGTAAGCTATCATTCATAATCTAATCTAAGTAGATAAAAGCTGAAGATAAAATTCAAACTCAAAATAGTTTTTCTAGTAGTTTATAGAAGTAACGCACATTGCTCATCAGAGGGTCAAAAGTAGAATTATTCTTGACTTCTAAAAGATCTACGGACCCTTTATAATAATCCTCTCAAATTCCTATTCTTTCTTTTTATCTGATTTTTCATATTAAAAGTATAAAATCCAATTTTACTGGTTGTTTTCGTGTTATGTAGGATAAAACCAATTTAATGGATAATGGAGATAAAAGGTGGATAGGCCTTCGAAGGTCAACTGACGAGTACATACGGGGAGTGAATGAATTTCTAGATAAGGCGTTTGAATGAGCTTCCCAAGAAAATAAAATATTATGCCCTTGCAAAGAGTGCGCTAATTGTTTTTGGCTAATTATTTTTGGCATTATAGAAATGTGGTGAAATATTATGCCCTTGCGAAGAGTGCACTAATCGATTCTCATCTACATATTCTGTTCAATATCAAAAAGTATAAATTTATAATTTGAAGTATGATCATACTGCTGAGACTATTGGGCAGATAGTGGTTGCAGTCTTAATTATTCTTGTGGTTTTGGGGATCTCTTGATGTTATGCTAGTGGAACTAGTCTATAGCTAATAAAATCAGTTGAAATCATAATTCAATAGCTACACTTAATATAGAATAACTCCTAAGTTGCTCTTCTTTGATGCTATCATATTTATCTTTAACAGAGTTGAATAAGAAAAGAGGAAACTCATAAAAAGAGGTCTACTGTGGAGGTACAGGTAATAGTCTGATCCTTTGAATTCAACTGTCGTCTTTTATATAATACCTGTTAGAGCTAATTTTATTTATATTCTTTATCAGGTTCTGATAAACATGAATCAAGAAAGACCTTCAAAAGCCAAAATAAAGACAAACGCGACATACATAAAAGCTGGAACAATGGCATCTTTGGCAAACCAAATAAGGAGTTCGTTTAGCCAAAAATATATTGTTCCTGCACGTCCATCTAACAAAGAGCGTCCGAATATCATTGAAGAGAATCAGCTAATACCCTAATATCCAGGAGTAGCACCCAATGTATAAACTAGATCAACCACTCCTGCAACACAAGTAGTAGAGGAACAAGTAGAGGAACACGTTCAGTTGGATTCGACAATTCCTATCACAGATGAACAATGTGAAGAACAAGGTAAGAACGTATAGACTTTATCTAAAATGTTTACATCCTATTTCAGTCATAAACAATGTATCAACAATAGTAATTTGGTGGTTTTCTTTGGTTTGTATAGTTGTAGGCCCTTCCATTCAAAGGAGAAAAAGAGGTTGAACAAAGATGAAAAGTGTACATGGACGACAAGAGCGTAAATTAATTTTACATAACTACGTAAATCAACCTGTTGGTCCTACTGAAGCAGTTGTGCTAGAGTTTGGAAGCTTCCTCGGCACACTGGCAAGGAATACAACTCTATGTCCTCTTGATATTTTGGATTGGAGGAAGATGGACACAAAAGAGGATATATGGGAATATACCAAGGTACGAAGTTCTTCATTTTCAATTTTTAGTTGAAAATCTTTCATATTTTCTGCATTAACAGATTTGACACCAATTGTAGGATAAATATGATATTCCTGAAGCTGAAAAAAATAGACTTTGGAAACAGTCCAAGCTGCCTGGAGAAAGCACAAGAGTGGATTGAAAAAAGATCACTTTGACGCCTATCAAAATGATGAAACTCGAATGAAAAATATCCCTGAAGATGTTTCAGCTTCTCAGTTTAACTTCCTCTTCCTCTTCCTCCTCCTCTTCCTCCTCTTCTTCCTCCTCCTCCTCCTCCTCCTCCTCCTCCTCCTCCTCCTCCTCTCTTCCTCCTCTTCCTCCTCCTCCTCCCGGAGATATTTCCTCCACTTCTGTCTTCTTCTTCTTGAACTTTTTCTTAAAGTTCTTCTTCCAACGTCCATTATTTACATTAAAAATGCGATCTAGACTAATATGCATGCTGCTTCATCATGGATTAAAAAAATAATTTTGTAGATTTGGAATTTTGTGAGCATGACAAAGTATTTCAAATCAATACTCAAGAAATCGGCTATATCATGGTCTCTAGTTCCCTGTAAAAGAAAGTTTTACTGATTCCGGATATATTTTTTGGTTTACTGTTCTGTTTGATAGGATGTAGAATATTTTCGACAGAAAAATTTTAGGCATCTGCTTGTTGTTAAAATGGATATACCATATCTTTCTATGATACTCTAGCTGCTTGTTGAAAATGGATAAACATATAGTAGTACTCTTGTTGAAAATTGATAATAGCTTTAGGCATCTGATCAACAAGAGAAATATTCTGAAAAGTAACATATAGTACTCTAGCTGCTTGTCTCTGGTCTTTATTGCCACTGCTGCATATACTCCCCATGTTGCTGTTGTTTTTTTCTTATTTCACTGTTCTTCTATTTATCTTAAGTTGTTGTTTGGTGCTTCTTTCTTCCTGCAGAAAATGTCCAAAACTAATATTGAGAACCGAAAAAAGTTGAAGAATCCTCACACTGCTGGAAAAAGAAGTTTTGCTTTAGTTCGCTCTAAGTTGGTATGTAACTAGCAAATCATGGCAAATATTTTCTCAGTTTTGGCTCATGTTTAGTTTATGGCAGATCATTAGGAATACTGACGCACTTTCATGTGACTAGGAAAATGATAAGGAAACTTCGGATCCTTTATCACCAAAGGAAGTCTTTGTAGCTACAAGAAAAAAAAAAACTGGACGATCATACATGTGCTCGGATGAAGACACAACTAGTAAAATTGTGTGAATTATACTTAACTATTGTTATATCAAGATCAACTGTATATTTCTATTAGTTTACTTGTTATTTACATGAATTTTATATTTTTGAGTTTGCTTTGTAGGCTGAAATGGAGGATATTGAAGCACAACAAACTGAAAATGGCAATGAGTCCGTAGAGGCATTTGCATCTATCATGGGACCTGAACATCCAGGACATTTGAGGTTGTATGGACCCGGGGGGGGGGGGTTACAAGAACTTCTTTGAGAGGAAAAGTAGGATGTTTTGAACACTCTTCAAATTCTACAAATTGTTGGCAAAATATGGAGGAGAAAATACAAAGAATGGAAGAAAAAAGTGAGGAACAAAAGACAACTATTCGTCAAGTTGTTGCGGATGTTCTTGCAGGACTTCAACGTTCAGGAATTAATATTGATGCTAACATTATTCTAGCGGCATTGGGTGATAATTCACCTGGAGAAGCTTCATCTTCACAACAAACAGCTTTGCAACCAATCCGTCGTCCATCTACTGGTAGCAACAAAGAAGGCTAGCTCATTACAGGTATTAACTCATTGAAAATTTAATAGATTTTGTGAGTTTCTGATGTCTTAGGTTGTTACTTTATCTGCTGTACTTAATTATTTAAATAAGGTTGCGACATGAGTGTTTGTGTGTATGACATAATTATATTTTGAGCAAGTTAAAATATTTGGGATAGTCGTATTTACAAAGGGAACTCTGCTGAAAATTTTAAGAATTTGGAGAGTTAGAAAATAATAAGAGACAAGAGCAAGTCTTCATCTGTTATGTTCAATTTGAAATCTCTCTGTCGTAACAAATGAAAAGTTTCATTCAACTCTAACTATTGAGAAAGAGTATAGATTACCTGTTTTAACACAACAATTAGTAATGTTTTCCGTAGCTCTTTAACAGTCAGTGTAAGTTATATACATTGACCGTATAATTAATTACAAGTATTCATCTGTTGTTAGCCTCTTTACTCTCCAAATGGGTTGCTTGTATTTTAGCTTGTTGTTTCTCTTACATAAGGAACTGTGACAATAAATAGAGTTAAAATTTGTTAGATAAAGCATCAATAATGAATCAATTACTTTGTGATTCAAATATCTTTAAAAAAATTTGTTTAATCATTTATTGATCGTCATTTGTAGGTACAATGATTGCAGATGAAAGCAGTGATAAAGACCTTACTTGAGTGTTGTTGATCATTGTTAGACTTTCTCATTATGTTCCAGGATATTTTAGTTTAGAACTTTTTGTATGCAAACTCATCTATTGTAACTTAGAATTGTAGTTCAAACAAAGTATTCATAATTTATTTTTGTATATGGATAATGTTGGTTGGATATTTCAATGTTATTTTGTAGTTTATATAAGTTATGGTGTATAAAATTTTGTTGCATGGGAAATATTCCTCATTCTGGAACTATAAATATATATATGAAATTACTAGGAAGAATCGTTGCAATAGACAATATAACTGTTGCAATAGACCTAGTGGGATGACCCAAAAGGTCATCTTATATTTTAGAATTTGATTCCGCGCTCTTAAGCTTTAAAAATCTTATTTTTTATCCTCCTCGATTTGCGTGCAAAGTCCGGGTATTGGCCCGGTAGGCTTATATGTTAAAAACTGATAAAAATAAGAATTTTTTCCTTAAAACTTCAGTTGAGATATCTTCGGTCAACATTTTTGATAAACGGGCCCGAATACGTGTTTTGATGGTCTCGGTGGGTCCGTATCGAATTATGGGACCTGGGCGTATGCCCGGAATCGAATTCGGAGGTTCATAGTTTGAGTTATGAATTTTTGATGAAAATTAAAAGTCTGAAAATTTAATTATTTTTAAGAATTGGTTGATGTTTGGCCTTGTTGATACCGAGTACGTATTTTTGTTCCGGAGCCTGGTATAGGTCCAATATAATATTTATGACTTATCTATAAAATTTGGTGAGAAACAGAGTTGGTTTGACGTGATTTGGACGCTCAATTGTGAAGATAGAAATTTTAAAGTGTTCTTGAGAATTTTATTTGATTTGGTGCTAAATTCGTAGTTTTAGGTGTTATTTTGGCGATTTGATCGCGCGAGTAAGTTCATATGATATTTTCAGACTTGTGTGCATATTTTGTTTGGAGCCCCGAGGGCTCGGGTGAGTTTCGGATAGGCTACGGGATGTTTTGGACTTGGGAAAAATCTAATTTCGGCAGTTTCAGTGCCTTTTGGTTTCCTTCTTCGCGTTCGCGAAGGCACTCTCGCGAATGCGAAGCAAAAACTGGGATGGCTGAATGTTCTTCTTCGCGAACGTGAAGGCCTGGTCGCGAACGCGAAGCGATGGGCGCTTTACCCTTCGCGAATGCGACCGGTTCATCGCAACCGCGTAGTGTTAGGCACCAGGGGGGTCAGTCTTCCTTCATCGCGAACGCGAGCAAGGTCTCGCGAATGTGAAGGCCAGGGGGGAGTAGCCTTCGCGAATGCGAAGGGGGACTCACGAACGCATAGGCTTAGCAGCTCTGCTCTTCGCGAACGCGACAGTGTCCTCGCAAACACGATGAACACTATCGCCCAACACTTAAAACAGAATCAAGAACGGGATTAATCCATTTTTCCAACTTTTCATAAAAACAAACGGGCTAGAGGCGATTTTAAAGAGTCATTGTCTTCCCCAAATTGTTGGCAAGTGATTCTAAACCATTTTTGTTTCAATTACCCATTACATTTCATGAATTATCAACCTAAAATATAGAGTTTCATGGTGGAATTAGGGGATTTGGGTAGAAACTAGAGATTTCAAAAATTTGGGGATTTAGACCTCAAATTCAGGTCGGATTCCAAAACCAATTATATGTACGGGCTCGGGGGTGAATGGGTTAATGAATTTTGGTCCGAACCTCGGGGTTTTGACCAAGCAGGCCCGGGGTCAATTTTTGACTTTTTGAAGGAAAATTTGGGAAATCTAAATTTATGCAATATAATTGATTCCTTTAGCAATATTTGATATTATTGAGTCATTTTTGAATAGATACGAGTGATTTGGATGTGGGTTCTAGAAATAAAAGCTGTGATTGAGTATTAAGTGGCCTTCAGAGCGAGGTAAGTGCCTTAGTTAACCCTGACTTGAGAAAATTAGGAACCTCAGATTAATTGCTATGTGAATTTCATGTGAGCGGCGTATATGTGAGGTGACGAGTACTTATGCGCCGCCAATTTATCTGTTTTCTTTGTTTCTCCCATTTTTCTTATATTGTCTCTTTCCCATGCCTAATTGCTACGTGTTTAGACTAATATTATTTAATTAATCGTTCTTATCATGTTTACGGGTCTTCTGGTAATAATTGAGTATTTATTTCGAAGTTGAGATTGATGTTGTGGAACCAAATGTTGAAGTAAGGCTTGTACTTGTTATTCTATCTCCCTGTTGTTAATTGTTCATTGTATTATGGTAAGGGAGAGTGTTAATGCACGAAGGGTGATGTTGTGCCATACTGTGAATGTAAAAGCACGAAGGGTGATGTCGTGCCATATTGTGAGTGTTAATGCACGAAGGGTGATGCCGTGCCATGATATGAGAGTTAATGCACGAAGGGTGATGCCATGCCGTTTCTATTGATTTTATGGTGAAGTTGAGAGTAAAAGCACGAAGAGTGATGCCATGCATTTTTTCTTTACTATATTCGTATTCCTGGTGATTCATAGTATATTGGTTGTTCCCGTTATCATTCTGCTGTGGTTCTTTATATCGTATTTCCCCCAGCATGTTTTCCCCTCCCGATATTTCCTGTCTAGCTCTTCATTACTGTTAGTTGTATATACACTGTTAAATTGTATATGTTGATTTGTAGGTGCCTTGCCTTAGCATCGTCACTACTTCGTCGACGTTAGGATCGACACTTACCAGTACATGGGGTCGGTTGTACTGATACTGCACTCTGCACTTTCTATGTAGATTTTGGTACCGGCTCGAGTTGATCGAGATTTTTGCTGTTGGACTCGCTATCTGGAGACTCAAGGTAGATCTGTTGGTGTTCACAGACCTTGAAGTCCCCGTCCATTTTTTCTGTTTTACTATTTCTTTCATTCAAATAGTTGTATTTCTCTCAGACTATTACTTATAGTAAATTCTAGAATGCTCGTGAATTGTGACTCCAGATCCGGGTGGTATTAATTAAGCTCGTTTTTATACTATTCCGCACTCACTAGATTTCATCGTAGCTAATTGTTGTTAATTACTGAATGGAACAAGGATTGGTTTAATGATTCTCTAATGTTGGCTTGACTAGCAAGTGAAATGTTAGGCGCCATAACGGTCCCGATGGTGAGAATTCCGGGTCGTGATAAGTTGGTATCAGAGCACTAGGTTGCCTAGGTCTCACGATTCACGAGCAAGCTTAGTAGAGTATGGAGGATCGGTACGGAGACGTCTGTGCTTATCTTCCAGAGGCTATGAAGTTTAGGAACAAATTTCACTTCTATTCTTCTCTGTCATGCGATTTTGTTTTGCAATACTGATTGAACTCTTCTACTCTTATTCTCTCGCAGATGGCGAGAACACGTACCGCTTCCTCATCTGAGTAGAATCCAGAGCCTTCAGTGGCTGCTCCTACGCGGGGAAGAGGTTGAGGCTAAGGCCGTGCCAGAGGCCGAGGTAGGGGCAGGGCTCAGCCCAGTGCCCGAGCAGCAGCCCCAATAGTGGAGCCTCAGATAGAGCTTGGCGAGGAGGTTCCAGCCCAGACTGTTCCTACCGGATCAGCTCAGGTTCTGGAGGGGTTCATTACCACCCTAGTACTTCAGGATGCCTTGGTCCGTTTGGTGGGCCTTATGGAGAGTGTTTTACAGACTGGTGCATTTCCCATGGCACCAACAGTCTCGCAGGCTAGAGGAGGAGCCGAGACTCCCAATACTCCTGCTCCGGAGCAGATAGCTCCCCAGTATCAAGCTCCAACAGCTCAGCCAGTTGGAGTAGTTCAGCTGGTTGTTGCGGTACAGGCCGGAGATGGGCCAGCTATGTCTTCTAAGGATTTGTGGAGATTGGACAGGTTTTACCAAGCTCTTCCCAGTTCACTTCAGTGGTGCTACTTCAGAGGATCCCCAGGAGTATCTTGACAACTGTCATGAGGTTCTACGGAACATGGGTATTGTGGAGACCAATGGGGTCGATTTTGCTGCATTTCAGATGACTGGTTCCGCCAAGAAATGGTGGAGAGATTATTTGTTGACCATACCAGCTGGGTCGCCTGCTCTTACTTGGGACCCATTCTCTAAGCTCTTCCTAGAGAAGTTTCTGCCTATCACATTGAGAGAGGAGCGTCGCCGTCAGTTTGAGCGTCTCCAGCAGGGCAGTATGACAGTTACTCAGTATGAGACCCGTTTTGTGGATTTAGCCCATCATGCTATTCTTCTGCTTCCACCAAGAGAGAGAGAGAGAGAGAGAGAGGGTGAGGAGGTTTATTGATGGACTTGCTCAGCCTATCAGATTGCAGATGGCTAAGGAGACTGGGAATGAGCTTTCTTTTCAGGCGGAAGCTAATGTTGCCAGACGAGTAGAGATGGTTCTTGCTCAGGGAAGTCAGGGGTCTGACAAGAGATCTCATTATTCCGGTGAGTTCAGCGGTGCCTCATCTAGAGGCAGGGGTACTTTTGGTAGAGGCCATCCTCCCAGGCCGTTTTATTCAGTACTCCAGGCATCCCACGGTGCCTCAGGTGGTCGTGGCCCTCACATGCATTATTCTGACCAGCTAGCCTATAGTGCACCACCAGCTCCTATTAGTGCACCTCCACTCCAGAGTTATCAGGGTGGTTACTCAGGTCGACAGGGTCAGTTTCAGGGTCAGCAGTCACAGCAGCCGATGGCATTTTATACTTGTGGTGATTCGAGGCACATTGCTAGATTTTGCCCTCGGGCAACGGGCAACTCACAGTATCAGAGTTCTCATGCCATGGTTCCGGCGCCAGGTGGTTGCACCACCTGCTCAGCCAGCTAGAGGCAGGGTTCAGACAGCTAGAGGTATAGGCCAGATTGTTAGAGGTGGAGGTCAGGCCGTTAGAGGTGGAGACCATCCAGTTAGAGGCCGTCCCAGGGACATAGTTCAGAGTGGTGGGGCCCAGCCCCGGTGTTATGCTTTCCTAGCCAGGCCTGGGGCTGAGTCATATGATGCTGTTATCACATGTACTGTTTCAGTTTGCAGTAGAGATGCTTCAGCTCTATTTGATCCGGGGTCTACTTACTCCTATGTGTCATCCTATTTTGCTTCATATTTGGTTGTGCCACGTGATTCCTTGAGTGCCCCTGTGTATGTGTCCACACCAGTGGGAGATGCTATTGTTGTAGATCATGTTTATCATTCGTGTGTGGTCACTATTTGGAGTCTTGAGACTCGTGTACATCTTCTATTTCTCGATATGGTTGATTTTGATGTCATACTGGGTATGGATTGACTGTCACCTTATCATGATATATTAGATTGTCACGCCAAGACGGTGACCTTAGCCTTGCAGGGGTTGCCTAGATTAGAGTGGAAAAGGACTCTTGGCCATTCTACCAGCAGGGTTATCTCTTATGTGAAGGCTCGGCATATGGTCGAGAACGGGTGTCTAGCTTATCTGGCTTATGTCCGCGATTCTAGTGCGGAGGTTCCTTCCATGGATTCAGTGCCAGTTGTTCGTGAGTTTCCAGAGGTGTTTCCTGCAGACCTGCCAGGGATGCCACCCGACAGGGATATTGATTTCTGTATTGCTTTGGCCCCGGGCACTCAGCCCATTTCCATTCCGCTATACTGCATGGCCCCGCCAGAGTTGAAAGAATTGAAGAAACAGTTGCAAGATTTTCTTGATAAGGGCTTCATTAGACCTAGTGTCTCGCCCTGGGGTGCACCTGTGTTGTTTGTGAAGAAGAAAGATGGATCGATGAGGATGTGTGTAGATTATCGGCAGTTGAACAAAGTCACCATTAAGAACAAGTATCCATTGCCGAGGATTGATGATTTATTTGATTAGCTTCAGGGTGCCAAGGTGTTTTCGAAGATTGATTTGAGATTTGGCTACCATCAGTTGAGGATTAGGGCATCCTATGTTCCTAAGACAGCTTTACGAACTCGGTATGGGCATTATGAGTTTCTAGTGATGTCATTTGGGCTGACCAATGCCCCAACAACATTTATGGATTTGATGAACCGGGTGTTCAAGACCTAGTTAGATTCCTTTGTGATTGTGTTTATTGATGATATCTTGATCTACTCCCACAGCCGAGAGGAGCATGAGCAGCACCTTCGGATCGTTCTTCAGACTCTGAGAGACAGCCAGTTATATGCTAAATTCTCAAAATGTGAGTTTTGGTTGAGTTCAGTTGCTTTCTTGGGTCACGTTGTATTAGCAGAGGGTATTCAGGTGGATCCTAAGAAGATTGAGGCAGTTCAGAACTGGCCTAGACCCACATCAGCTACAGAGATCCGTAGTTTCTTGGAATTGGCACGTTATTACCGTCGGTTTGTGGAGGGGTTTTCATCCCTAGCAGCCCCGTTGGCCAGGTTGACCCAGAAGGGTGCCCCGTTTAGGTGGTCAGACGAGTGTGAGGCGAGTTTCCAGAAGCTCAAGACAGCTTTGACTACGGCACCGGTATTGGTGTTACCCTCATGTTCAGGATCTTATACAGTATATTGTGATGCATCTCGTGTTGGTATGGTTGTAGTATTGATGTAGGATGGCAAGGTTATTGTATATGATTCGCGACAGCTGAAGGTTCACGAGAAAAATTACCCTATGCATGATCTAGAGCTGGCAGCCATTGTTCACACGTTGAAGATTTGGAGGCACTATCTTTACGGCGTGCCATGTGAGTTATTCACGGATCATCGGAGCTTGTTGTATTTGTTCAATCAGAAGGAGATCGATTTGAGGCAGATGAGGTGGTTGGAGCTATTAAAAGACTATGATATCACCATATTGTATCATCCCGGGAAGGCCAATGCGGTGACCGATGCTTTGAGTAGAAAGCCAACTAGTATGGGTAGCCTTGCTTATATTCCAGTTGGTGAGAGACCACTTGCATTGGATGTTCAGGCCCTGGCCAACCAGTTCGTGAGGTTGGATGTTTCTGAGCCCAGCCGTGTTCTAGCTTATACAGTTGCTCGGTCTTCTTTGTTTGAGCGCATCAGAGATCGGCAGGGTGACGATCCTTATTTACTTGTCCTTATAGATACAGTGCGACATGGTGGTGCCAAGCAAGTTACTATTGGATATGACGGAGTTTTGAGGATGCATGGTCGTATTTGTGTGCCTAATGTGGATGGACTTCATAAGTTGATTCTTGAGGAGGCCCACAGTTCCCGGTATTCTATTTATCCAGATGCCGCCAAGATGTATCAGGACTTGCGGCAGCATTATTGGTGGAGGAGGATGAAGAAAGACATAGTTGCATATGTAGCTCGGTGTCTAAATTGCCAGCAAGTAAATTACGGGCATCAGAGACCTGGTGGTTTACTTTAGAAGATAGAGATTCCTGAGTGGAAGTGGGAGCGTATCACTATGGATTTTATTGTTGGACTCCCACGGACTTAGAGGAAGTTCGATGCAGTTTGGATCATTGTGGACAGGCTGACTAAGTCAGTGCATTTTATTTCTGTGGCAGTTACCTATTCCTTGGAGCGGTTGGCAAAGATTTACATTCGCGAGATCAATCGTCTTCACGGTGTGCCCGTGTCCATTATTTCTGATCAAGGTACGCAGTTCACCCGTACTTCTGGAGAGCAGTACAACGTGAGTTGGGTACGCGGGTTGAGTTGAGCACAACATTCCATCCTCAGACGGACGGGCAGTCCGAGCGTACTATTCAGATCCTGGAGGATATGCTCCGCGCATATGTTATAGAAATCGGAGAATCGTGGGATCAGTTCTTTCCCCTTGCAGAGTTCGCCTACAACAACAACTATCAGTTAAGCATTCATATGGCTCCCTACGAGGCACTATATGGTAGGCGGTGCCGGTCTCCAGTTGGGTGGTTCAAGCCGGGGGAGGCTCAGTTGTTGGGCACAAACTTAGTACGTGATGCCTTGGATAAGGTCAAGATTATTCAGGATAGACTTCGCATAGCTCAGTCCAGGCATAAGAGTTATGCTGACCGCAGGGTTCATGATGTTGCATTCATGGTCGAGGAGAGAGTATTGCTTCGGGTATCACCCATGAAGGGTGTAATGAGGTTTGGAAAGAAGGGCAAGTTGAGCCCTAGGTATATCGGACCTTTTGAGATTCTGGAGAGAGTGAGAGAGGTGGCTTACAGGCTTGCATTGCCACCTAGTTTAGCAGTTGTTCATCCGGTATTCCATGTGTCCATGCCTCGAAAGTATAACGACGATCCATACCATGTGTTAGATTACAGCTCTATCCAGTTGGATAAGGATTTGACTTACGAGGAGGAGTCGGTAGCTATTCTAGCCCTGCAAGTTCGCTGGTTGAGATCAAAGAGTTACCCTTCAGTTCGAGTGCAGTAGAGAGGTCAGCCTTTTGAGGCAGCCACTTGGGAGTCCGAGTCCGATATGCGGAGTAGATATCCCCACCTTTTCACAAGCCCAGGTACTTTTCTATGTCCGTTCGACGACGAACAGTTGTTTTAGAAGTGGAGAATGTGATGACCCAAAAGGTCATCTTATGTTTTAGAACTCGATTCTGCGCTCTTAAACCTTAAAAATCTCATTTTACCCTCCTCAATTTGCGTGCGCAGTCCGGGTATTGGCCCGGAAGGCTTATATGTTAAAAACTGATAAAAACAAGAATTTTTGCCTTAAAACTTCAGTTGAGTTGACTTCGGCCAATATTTTTGGTAAACATGCCCGAATCCGTATTTTGACGGTCCCGGTGGGTTCGTATCGAATTATGAGACCTGGGCGTATGCCCGGAATTGGATTTAGAGGTCCCTAGCTCGAGTTATGAATTTTTGATGAAAATTAAAAGTTTGAAAATTTAATTGTTTTTAAGAATTGGTTGATGTTTGGCCTTGTTGATACCGAGTCCGTATTTTTGTTCCGGAGCCCGGTATAGGTCCGATATAATATTTATGTCTTATCTGTGAAATTTGGTGAGAAACGGAGTTGGTTTGACGTGATTCGGACGTCCGGTTGTGAAGATAGAAATTTTAAAGTGTTCTTGAGAATTTTATTTGATTTGGTGCTAAATTCGTAGTTTTAGGTGTTAATTTGGCGATTTGATCGCGCGAGCAAGTTCATATGATATTTTTAGACTTGTATGCATGTTTGGTTTGGAGCCCCGAGGGCTTGGGTGAGTTTCAGATTGGCTACGGGTTGTTTTGGACTTAGGAAAAATCTAATTTCTGCAGTTTCAGTGCCTTCTGGTTTCCTTCTTCGCGTTCGCGAAGGCACTCTCGCGAATGCGAAGTAGAAATTGGGATGGCTGAATGTTCTTGTTTACGAATGCGAAGGCCTGGTCATGAACGCGAAGCGATGGGGGCTTTACCCTTTGCGAACGCGACCGGCTCATCGTGAATACGTAGTGTTAGGCACCAGACGGGGTCAGTCTTCCTTCATCGCGAACGCGAGCAAGGTCTCGCGAACGCGAAAGCCAGAGGGAGTAGCCTTCGCGAAGGTGAAGGGGGACTCGCGAACGCATAGGCTTAGCAGCTCTGCTCTTCGCGAACGCGACAGTGTCCTCGCGAACACGATGAACACTGTCGCCCAACACTTAAAACAGAATCAAGAACGGGATTAAGCCATTTTTCCAACTTTTCATAAAAACAAACGGGTTAGAGGCGATTTTCAAGAGTCATTTTCTTCCCCAAAGTGTTGGTAAGTGATTCTAAACTATTTTCTTTCAATTACCCATTACATGTCATGAATTATCAACCTAAAATCTAGGGTTTCATGGTAGGATTAGGCGATTTGCGTAGAAACTAGGGATTTTGAAAATTTGGGGATTTAGACCTCAAATTGAGGTCGGATTCCAAAACCAATTATATGTCCGGGCTTGGGGGTGAATGGGTAAATAGATTTTGGTCCAAACCTTGGGTTTTGACCAAGCGGGCCCGGGGTCGATTTTTGACTTTTTGGAGGAAAATTTGGGAAATCCAAATTTATGCAATGTAATTGATTCCTTTAGCAATATTTGATATTATTGAGTTGTTTTTGAATAGATACGAGTGGTTTGGAGGTGGGTTCTAGAGGAAAAAGCTGTGATTGAGTATTAAGTGGCCTTCGAAGCGAGGTAAGTGTCTTGGTTAATCCTGACTTGAGGAAATTAGGATACTCAGATTAATTGCTATGTGCAATTCATGTGAGCGGCGTATATGTGAGGTGACAAGTACTTATGCGCCGCCAATTTACCTGTTTTCCCTGTTTCTTCCATTTTTCTTATATTGTCTCTTTCCCATGCCTCATTGCTATGTGTTTAGACTAATGTTGTTAAATTAATCGTTCTTATCATGTTTACGGATCTTCTAGTGATAATTGAATATTTATTTCAAAGTTGAGATTGATGTTGTGGAACTAAATATTGAAGTAAGGCTTGAACTTGTTATTCTATCTCCCTGTTGTTAATTGTTCATTGTATTATGGTAAAGGAGAGTGTTAATGCAGGAAGGGTGATGTCGTGCCATATTGTGAGTGTAAAAGCACGAAGGGTGATGCCGTTCCATATTGTGAGTGTTCATGTACGAAGGGTAATGCTGTGCCATGATATGAGAGTTAATGCACGAAGGGTGATGCCGTCCCGTTTCTATTGATTTTATGGTGAGGTTGAGAGTAAAAGCACGAAGGGTGATGCCATGCATTTTTCCTTTACTGTATTCGTGTTCCTGTTGATTCATAGTATTTTGGTTGTTCCAGTTATTATTCTATTGTAGTTCTTTATCTCGTATTTCCCCCATCATGTTTCCCCCTCCCGATATTTCATGTCTAGCTCTTCATTACTGTTATTTGTATATACATTGTTAAATTGTACAGGTTGATTTGTAGGTGCCTTGCCTTAGCCTCGTCACTACTTCGTCGAGGTTAGGATCGACACTTACCAGTACATGGGGTCGATTATACTGATACTGCACTCTACACTTTCTGTGCAGATTTTGGTAGCGGCTTGGGTTGATCGAGATTTTTGCTGTTGGACCCGCTATCCGGAGACTCAAGGTAGATCTGTCAGCGTTTACAGACCTTGAAGTCCACGTATATCTTTTCTGTTTTACTGTTTCTTTCATTCAAACAGTTGTATTTCTCTCAGATTATTACTTGTAGTAAATTCTAGAATGCTCGTGAATTATGACTCCAGATCCGGGTGGTAGTAATTAAGCCCGTTTTTATACTATTCCGCACTCACTAGATTTCATCGTATCTAATTTTTGTTAATTACTGAATGAAAAAAGGATTGGTTTGTTGATTCTCTAACGTTGGCTTGCCTAGCAAGTGAAATATTACGCGCCATCACGGTCCCGACGGTGGAAATTCCGGGTCGTGATACCTAGCAAACAATAATAGGAGCCCCTAATAACTGTTGCAATAGACTATAGATAATTGTTGCAATAGATCAACAAACCGTTACAATATATTATAAAAACCGTTGTGATAGCCTTAAAATATCGCTGGCACAAATATATCTGAACGGTTTATAACTGTCCCAACAGAACAAAACCGTTCCACAGATTGATGTAACGGTTTTATAACTGTTACAATAGCTATATATGGGGACGGTTTTGTAACCGTTCCATATAACCGTTCTAATAGACCTATGGTAACACTGAATCCGGGAACAGTACCAAGAAAATAGCGTTTAGTGACGGATTAGCGACGAATTTTGTTGTTTATCGTCAAATAAGCTACAAAAGATTTAATACCAAATATAGCGATGGATTAGCGGAAAAAATTTACATCTGTCGCTAAAAATTGGCGCCTTTATTTACCTACAAAATTAGCGACAAAAGTGGGGCGACAAAAAATATTAAAATATAGCGACGGATTTAATGACAAAAACTTTGTCGCTATGTTTATTTTGCTTATCAAAATATTCCAAAATTTAATTGTGACGGAAATTCCGTCGCTCAATTCTTAAAAATAATTTTGCCCAAGTTATTATTAGCAACAAAATTATTGCCGTAGCTATTTCCATCGCTATTCCTTTTTAAAATTAAAGTTTATCTAGGGCACAAATCTGCTTACAGACTCACATTCTCTCTCTCTATCAAACTCACCCACTTGCTCCCATCTTCAACAATGTGAGATTCTTGCTTCCAATCCAACAAATTGGGTGTGAATCTAAGGCTCATATACCATTGCCGCACTTTCCCTTCTCTTCCACCATCGCCGGCCACTGTCTTGAGGTAATCCTAACTCATCTCTCTCTATCTCCATATTAATTTATATATATATATATATATATATATATATATATATATATATATATATATATATTTTTTTTTTTTCTGCCACCATGGTAATTCTGGTATCACCAGCTTTTGTTATTTTTGTTACTCCTATATATTTTTCTTCACCAACTATCAATCTTATCCGAATATTTCTAAATAATTCGTTCAGTGATTTATTTTTTATATATTTTTAATTTCATCCCGTTTCTTTTTAATTACTTCTGTTGTTGAATATTTGATGTTTAGAATGATAGCCTCTACCGTTGGGAATTACGCTGTGTGTGTTCTAGGGTTTAAATGCATGTGTTTTGATATATATTGTTGTGGTTGTTTCATTACAGATTGGCATTGTTCAATCTATTATTCGTGCGGCCTATTTCAATTTTCACTCCTTTTGTGAAAGTAGGCTTTATCAAATTTTCCTCTTTTCTCTTTAGTTGCTTTTGGTGTTATTAAAGAATGTGCAGACGTTGAATAGTTCCATAAGGTCAGTTGAATTTAATTATTTGGGTTTGTTAAATTTATTGTTACATTTCAGTTAGACCAATATTTTTCACCAACCTTGTCTATAGGCCTGAAATGATGTTTTGAGACATCATTTAGCCTTGAATTTTTGACATCAAATTTATAAAAATTTGAAAGGTTCAGTTTGTTGTTATTAAAGAGAATTGGTACACATTTTTATAATTGGTACACCTTTTTATAATTGGATGCCCCTATAATGCTGTTAAAATTGGTGTAGATATTGTGAGTTATATATATTGTGTAAGAATTTTGGTAACATCAGAATGTATAAAAATTCTTTATCACATCTGGTTTTACTTGTTGTAGTTAATGATTTTATACTTGATTAGCTCCTCATTGGTTGAAGAAAGCAAATTAGCTTATCCATTCGTGAGATTCTTTGTGTATTATACTAGTAACTATTGTTAAAGAATTATTGTAACCTTAGAGTGTATGAAAAATTCTTGATCAGATATTCTTTTTACCATTTAGAATCAATGATGTTAGATTTTACTTGTCTCCTCATCTGTTAGAATGAAAGAAAATTATCTTATCCATTTCCACGAGGCCTTTCCAGTACCACAATAGTGATACTGTAAAAATAAACTCTTAACAAATTAGCTTATTTTTCTTGAGATACTCTATGGACTAGAGTTGTTAAATTGTTAAGGATCTTTGTCGACTATAGTTATGATATTGTAAAAGTATTGCTCTGTTTTATCCCTTCCTGGTATGTTTTATGTCACCGCAAGATGGATGCTAACATTCCTAACACTTATAAGTGGTAATGTAGCCATGACTTTGCCTTTACTTATTTAATTTTTGCTTTTAAATGAGTTGCAAAAAAGAATAAGACAAGTTGCCATCATTTTGGGATTCTAACACTTTTTCTTCCTTATGTTTCAGTTTAAAAAGGACTTTTGAAAGAAATGGAGATGTCTTGCCATGTGATAGTTGAATAGGTTAACTTTTTTGCTATAGTGTCCGTTCTGGAAAAGATAGATTCATATTTGCAAAGGTGATCATTTATCTTGTTTAATAGAAGTTTTATGAGATCTTTGTTGTTTTGGGCAATTTCTTCTAATTGATGTTACTCAGTTTCTGCACTAGATGCAGCATGATGATAGCTTACATAGAAATGAATTGCAATAGTTTGTCTGGTTCCTCGTAAAGTTCTCAGAGCTCTGAATTCTTTAATCTATCGAAGTATCATTGTAATTGTCACGACCCGAAATTTTCCACCGACGGGACCGTGATTGCGCCTAACATTTCATTTACTAGGCAAGCCAACGTTAGAGAATCATTTACCAATTCCTTATTTTCGTTCAGTAATTAGCAATAATTAACTACGATGAAATATAACAAGTGCAGAATATCATAAATCTGTATTAACTACTACCACCCGAATCTGGAGTCATAATTCACGAGCATTCTAGAACTTACTACAAGTAATAGTCTGAAAGAAATACAACTGTGTGAATGAAAGAAAACAGTAGGACATAAAAAGATAGACGGGGACTTCAAGGTTTGTGAACACCGACAGATCTACCTTGAGTCTCCGGACAGCGGACCAATAGCAAATCTCGAATAACCTGAGCCGGTATCAAAATCTGCACAGAAAGTGCAGAGTGCAACATCAGTACACCCAACCCCATGTACTGGTAAGTGTCGAGCCTAACCTCGACGAAGTAGTGATGAGGCTAAGGCAAGGCACCTACAATCAACCTGTACAATTTAACAGTGTATACGCAAATAACAGGAATGAAGAACTAAACATGAAATGTCGGGAGGGGAGACATACTGAGGGGAATACAAGATAAAGAACTATAATAGAATGATCACCGGAGCAGTCAATATACCATGAATCAACAGGAATAGTGAATACAGTAAAGAAGAATGCACGGCATCACCCTTCGTGCTTTTTCTCTCAATCTCACCATAAAATTAATAAAAATGGCATGGCATCACCCTTCGTGCTTTTACTCTCATATCATGGCACGACATCACCCTTCGTGCATTAACACTCACAATATGGCACGGCATCACCCTTCGTGCATTAACACTTACAATATGGCACGGCATCACCCTTCATGCATTAACACTCATAATATGTCATGGCATCACCCTTCGTGCATTAATACTCACAATACGGCACGACATCACCCTTCGTACATTAACACTCTCCCTTACCATAATGTAATGCATAAATAACAATATGGAGATAGAATAACAAGTACAAACCTTACTTCAATATTTGGTTCCATAATATCAATCTTAACTTTGAAATAAAAACTCAATTATCACCAGAAAATTCCGTAAACATGATAAGAACGATAATTTAAACAACACTAGTATAACACGTAGCAATTTGGCATAGGAATGAGACAATATCAGAAAAAATAGAGAAACATGGAAAAACATGTAAATTGGCGGCACATAGGTACTCGTCACCTCACATATACGCCGCTCACATAAATTTCACTTAGCAAATAATCTAAGGTTCCTAATTTCCTTAAGTCAGGGTTAGACACAACACTTACCTCGCTCTGAAGGCCACTTAATTCTCAATCACAGCTTTTCCTTTGGAATTCACCTCCAAACCACTCGTATCTATTAAAAAATGACTCAATAATATCAAATATTGCTAAAGGAATCAATTATATTGCATAAATTAAATTTCCCAAATTTTTCTCCAAAAAGTCAAAAAACGACCCCGGGCCCGCTTGGTCAAAACTCGAGGTTCGGACCAAAATCCTTTTACCCATTCACCCCCGAGCCCGAATCTGTAATTAGTTTTGGAATCAGACCTTAAATTGAGGTCTAAATCCCCAAATCCCGAAATCCCTATTTTCTACCCTAACCATGAAAACTCTAGATTTTAGGTTGAAAATTCAAGAAATGTAATGGGTAATTGAAAGAAAATTATTTAGAATCACTTACCAACAATTTGGGGAAGGAATGACTCTTGAAAAATCGCTCCTCACCGTTTGGTTTTTGAGAAAAATGAGTTTTTTGACAAAAATCCCGTTTTGGATTCTGTTAAGTGCTGGGCGACAGTGTTCATCGCATTCGCGAGAGCACTGTCGCGTTAGCGAAAAGTACTGGCTGCCAAGCCTTCGCAATCGCGAGGCCCAGCTCACGTTCGCTATGATCACTCCCCTCTGGCCTTCGCGTTCGCGAGGAATGTCTCGCGTTCGCGCTGAAGGAACGACCACCCCCCCAGGTCCCCACATGCTTCGCGTTCGCGTTGAGCCTGTCACGTTCGCGAAGGGTAAATTTCCCATCACTTCGCGTTCGTGACAAGGCCTTCGCGTTCGCGAAGAAGAAGTCTCAGCCTTATCAGATTACTCTTCGCGTTTGCGAGAGGACCTTCGCGAACGCGAAGAAGAATATGACAGACACCAGAATCTGTAGAAACTAAATTTTTCCCAAGTCCAAAACATCCCGTGGCCTATCCGAAACTCACCCAAGCTCTCGGGGCTCCAACCCAAATATGCACACAAGTCCAAAAATATCATACAAACTTGCTCGCGCGATCGACTCGCCAAAATAACACCTAGAACTCTAAATTTAGTACCAAATCAAATGAAATTCTCAAGAACACTTTAAAACTTCTAATTTCTCAACTGGACGTCCGAATCACGTCAAATCAACTCCATTTCTCACCAAATTTCACAGACATGTCTTAAATATCATAATGAACCTATACCGGGCTCTGGAACTAATATATGGACCCGGTACTAACAATGCCAAACATCAATCAACTCTTTAAAACAATTAATTTTCAGACTTTTTATTTTCATCAAAAATTTATAACTTGAGCTAGGGACCTCCAAATTCGATTCCGGGCATACGCCCAGGTCCCATAATTCGATACGGACCTACCGGGACCATTAAAGCACGGATCCAGACCCATTTACCAAAAATGTTGACCGAAGTCAACTAAAATCAACTTTTAAGGCAAAAATTCTTATTTTCATCAGTTTTCAACATAAAAGCTTTTCGAAAATCTGTCAGGACTATGCACGCAAATCGAGGAGGGTAAAAATGAGATTTTTAAGGCTTAAAAATATAAATTCGAGTTCTAAAACATAAGATGACCCTTTTGGGTCATCACAGTAATAACTCTTCCCAGATTACAATCAAAAGACTAGAAATAATAGAGTTGAATTTTTTTTGTATAGGATATCCGATCAATTACTGGCAAGGGAATGATTATCTTGTGAAAAGATGGAACTGTGAATCGTTGTCGCTGTATTTATTGTATAAGTTAAGGGAATTGATTCAAATTAGGAGTGATCTTAGTGTAGTTGTATGTTGATATCTTTTAAATTGTTCAAATTTGTAAGGAGTACACTTAGTCGATCAGTACTTTTATTCTTTATATACCGTACTGAAAGCATTCACTTTACCTATAATTTATTTATTTCAATATTAAATAGGAACATGGATAATCTAGAGCGTGATTGTAGCCATAAACTACTTGTAATAATATAGATTGACTTTGCATAGAAAGAATGTGATTAAAACCTATTGTTTGCTAATAAACTTTAGATGAATAATACAATTAGATATGCATTGTATCATATCCTTCTTTATTTGTTTTATATATTTTGTAGATATGCCTCGAGGGAGAGGTCGAGATAGTGCAGGCCGTATAAGCAAATCTTTAGTTAGGGGTAATTGTGCTACTCGTGAAAACATGCCTACTGTTCCCATTCCCACAACTAGTCCTCAACAAGGTGACACCTGTTCCTCCGGTGGAGCAGATCACATCAACCAAGTTCAAATATCAGGCCATGGTAGTAACCCACCCATTAATTTGGAACCATCTCCAATTATACCTAATCAGAGCAACACAATAGGCGAGGGTACATCTTCTCAAAGCAACCTAATATGCGAAGTTGAATGTAGCAGTACCCGTGGGCCGCATACGCTTCTTACTAATTCTCCCATAGGGTTAGTCCATGCTTGTACTATTATTTTTTATTTATTGTTATATTGATATATGGTATACTTTGAAATACTGTCTTCTAATTTGTTCAGGTTAGAACCTTTATAACTAATTCCTTCAAGCATGAACTTGATCCTAATGGAATCAACTGGAAAAGCGTCTCAGTTGAGACAAAAAAGATTTTATTTTGGAGAATTCAAGGTATAATCCATCACAATTAAATTTAGAAAGTATATTAACTTTTATATGTAACTTATTAATGTTATTACTTTACAAAATTATTTCAGAAGGTATTTTACTGGGATTCTTCAATTGATACTGCTGTGTGAAACCAATGGGGGCATAGGGAAGTAAAAAGATACAGTGATTTCATTAGCAAACTAAAAACAAATGAGGTGCAACGGAAATCTATTCCAAATGATGTGTAGAAAAGTTGGATGAGACTTTGGAAAGATCCTAAGTGTGTTGAAAAGTCAGAAATAAATGCAAAACATCGTTGTGGTGGTGGGAGCGGAGGTGCCACTGGACTCACACGAGTGGCTCTATCAGTATTGGGGAGCATCGCAAGAGACTTGTAAGTGTATATAAAATATCTGAAAATCTCACTTAAGTTTGCACTAATTCGAATTTGTAAATCTTTTTTAAGTTCGGTAAGTTGTGAGTTGCGGATTGTCTCTTGTTCTGTTTTTAATATTCTGAGCTTGAAATTATTATTTGAGAACTTGTTTAGTTTTTAGTTTCTCTGTTCTACTTAAGTTACTTCCTTTTCTCTATGTTATTTTTCAATCTCATTTTTATACAAACGTCTTTTTGCCAATCTTTTGAATTGAATATATTTTGTAAAGGCTGTTAAAAAAGGTCGAGATCCAACACCAAGTGAGATACATTTGAACGTCCATATACATGGTAATGATGAAAAATCTTTTATTGGTGAGAAATCTCGAATCGCACATGTAAGTCAACTTTTTAAATAATTTTATTGACTTTACTTTCATATCTTTTTTCATTTTATAAATTGAATACTCAATATTATTTAATGTTTCAATTTCATTAATTATTAACTCTTCTATAAGAAAACTATCAAGAAATATTACAGCAAAAAATATATAGTGAATCTGATATTGATCGGTGTAAAGCATATTACGAAGCTGCGGGAGAAGAAAAGAAAAGAAGAGTATATGGTCTTGGATCTCAAGCAAAATGCTACTACGGGCCGAATCTTCGTGACTCTTTTGGATCTAATGCAACATCCTCAGCAACACCTTCAAATGCTCAATCAACACCGATAGGGAATCTAGATGAGTTAGTGACACGATTGATTCCTGTACTGACAGATCATATAGTTCCTGTAATGGTTGAGCGGGTATGCGAATTAGTTTCTTTACCCTCACATCAGCCAAATATTGATTTTACCAACCACCCATCAGATGTGGCACCTACAGTTCCTACCTCTTCTACTGCTGCTAACATTGATGAGGTTCATGCATTGGGTTCTGATGATGACCGTGACTCTCCAGCCTCGCATAGTTAGCCTATTTTGTTTAGACTTTATTGTTGGTGCTTGTGGATGTTTTGTATTTAACGATATAATTATATGCATTATGCTATATATTTTGGACCTTGTTGAATGTAATTTATATTAATATCAATCACTTTTAATTAAGTGTATTTAATCACATTTATGTAATATGCTTGAACATGGTACATTTAAAATAATAAATAAATAAATAAATTTAAAAAACAATTAGCGACAGATATTTTTAGTAGCTAAAATTAATGCATTAAATTAAATCTTGCGACGGATTGACGACAAAAGATTTTTATCGCTAAAAGCAGGAAAAACTAGCGACGGATTATTTCGTTGCTAATAAGAACAAACGACAAATTTTGTTATGAATTGTAGCGACAAAATTAGTCAAAATAGCGACGAAACAACCCAAAATAGCGACAGTGTTTTTGGTTGCTAAACTTTACTATGGATATACTGCGTCGGTAATCCGTCGCTAGATCTCCGACGGTTTTGTATTTTTCGTCGCTATGAGCTTAGCTACGAGCATTTTAGAGACCAACTTAAATCCTTCGCTAATTCGTCGCTAAAGCAGTTTAGCGACGAATTGAACATGTTTAGTGATGGAATACGTCCGTCGCTAAACGTTATTTTTTTGTAGTGGATCGAGTCCTAAACCGTCCCAGTAGCTCTATAGGGTCGGTTAGTGTATTTACTACAACGGTTTTAGAAGGGTTGTCATAGGCCTTATTTCTAGTAGTGCTATCATCTCCTGTTACCCAATTACTATGTTGAAGTTGTTACTTAAAGGCGCTCTAATTCAGTTCTAAATTGTATCCTATGCGTGCACTACTCATCCCATACCTATGGTCTAGGAGGCTTTGGACCTACTATTTGGATAGTTCTAGACTTCTCCTATGTTGCTTAAAAATAATAAAACTAAGCGACATTCAAAACAGATAGGACTTCACATAAAGACAATTAAAGTCCCAAGTTAGCCTCCACACATAAACAACAAATGCACGCGGGCAGTTTAGGCAGTACACAGTTTCAGAATCAAGACTTAAAATCCTATAGGCATGGTTTCTAGGTGATTCTGAATTCCAGTATCGTATATTCATCATTATTGTTCTAAATGACTTAGGCGAGGATGCAGTAAACTATTCGCGAACTCGGGATTATTAGCACTGATTTTAGGCGTCTTAGGTGAGTGACACTATCCTATAGGCATGATTTCTAAGTTGTTTGCGCAATGGGCAGTGAAAGCTATTAAAACTCGGAATTACCAGCGTTTGATTCTATAGACATGCTTTCCAGGTGAATAATAGTATCCTATAGGCTAGATTTCTAATAGGCGGTATTTGAACTCGCTTTTATCATACTTATTCATATATGCATGCTATCTAGGCGGCAGTATAATAAAACAACAGAAGTAGACATGAGAGCAGGTAAAATATTTAGTCAAACATTCATGCTTTGAATAATGTCAGGTATGAGGCAAGTTGAGTGAAGTGTGTGATTTCCTATAGACAATATTTATACTAGCGTGCGGAAGTAGAGCAAGTTAACAAGATAGCAAATAAAGCATGTAGACCCTATATGCATGTTCTCTACCCTTTATGCAAGAACAAAGTACATCCATTCCCCAATTTCACTAACACCCCAATTATTCGTTATTACAAGTTACAGGACCAAAATGGAATTATACAAACTCAAAGATGACAAAAATACAGGATGAAATAAGTGCAGCCCCCCTCAAATAGTACATGCCCGCTATAAAATAACCCAGTGAATTTCTGGGCCTTCAGCAGCCTCACCAACCAACAAACCCAAATCTCAGGCTCATAAGGACAGTAGAATCTTCCTGAATCAAATGCCCAGGTCCAACAACACATATGGCCCAACACCAGGCCCACCAAATGACTTACTTAGACAAATGGATTCCAAACTTAACCATACAGGTGACAAACTGCTCGTGGAATTAATTACTTAACTCTTAAAACTATAACTAGTCAATAGTTCTAGCGAGAGCACATAGACAATATCACAAGAAATACTGACAAGTTTACAAGGAAGGTTCATGCTTGTATTCTCAGAAACAAAGCTAAAGGATCACAAGATAGTGAACTATTCCAAGGTGTTTCAAAAGTAAAATGATTCAGGATTAGCCTAAAAGAACTTTAGACACGAGATTTAAACATGAAATCTAATAGAGTCATAGACAAGAACAAGTAGAGCATAGCCTCCACATGAAAGTTTTAACATGAAGGCCTAGTGAAAACAACATAACAGAACAGGTTCATGATCGATCAGTCACTTAGTTGAGAATGAGAAAACTTTAACATGCTAAGTATCAGTTACAATAACAGAAAGACTTATAATAAACAAAAACATGTCAACTTCACATCAATAGGACAGACAAACATTAAACCTTGTACTAGTTGGCCATATATAGGAGAAAATGCTGGTTATGCGATTTACTCTAAAGGTCTCAACTAATAATGAAGAACACAAAATTGAGCAAGTCAAACAAAAGCACATAATAGGGTTACATATAGCATGGGAACAAGTCATAGCTAACAGTAGAACTCCAGAAAGATAAAGTTGGGTATGGATATCTCAACAGGAATTAGAACATATTCTGGGCATGAGTTGATTATCATAATAGTATAAAAAAAGGTAAGAAACCAAACATAGAATAAGCAACATGTATAAGTAACCAACTACTCCTAGACATAATGATTAGAAATCGTTCAGGTTGGACACACATAATGGGCATGCATTCAGGCTAGCTTATTAGGCTAAGTATTCAGATAGCATTGTCATCTGCATTGCAGAGAAATAGTCCATTATGCATACATGATTCAACATGAAAAGAGCAATTTTGAGCAGGAACATAGTTTCCTAAGGGTTTTAGTACAAAGTTCAACAACCATCACTCAGGTGTCAAGTACGAACATCATGAATCAACTTAACTATCCACATATGAGTTAAGATCATGACTTGCATGAATTGAAGCTAGTGGAACTAGAGAGTAGTACTAAAATAAACAGAATTGTATACGAAGGGGCATAACATTAAAATTAATGCATGGAAATCCAAATAGTACTAATGCACATCACACAAACACGAACAGAAAGATGTAGAAGTGCGAGAGTATTGGGCACTAACCAGTTGCAGACAAACTAAACAAATGATAAAGAACTCAAAAATCAAAGGTATAGCTGTGATTATTGAAAACCAGTAAAAATCTCAACTCCCCAGTGCTTCAGAGTTCAAAGGAGCCTCGAAATGGACTCCGAGCAGTGCGTGCACTGGAAGAAGGTGAACAAAATCCGGTGGCCTTGGCTTTCAACCGAACAAGAGCTCAATTTCAGAATAATATAGAATAAGTTAAAGTGAGAGAATAGTTCCTAAGGTGATTCCCGTCTCTCCAAAGGGGAAATTGGGGAGGGGTTTATATAGTAGCAAAATTAAACACACAAATAAGGAAAAATAGTCAATAAACATTAAAAGGAAAGAATAGCATGCAAATCGATTAGAATCAATTTAAGAAGAATCAGGCAAACTCTAGTTTGAAACGAAAAATAAAAAAAGTAAAACATCTCACTGAATTAGACACATAGGGCCTGGTAGTGAGTGTATCAGGTCAGAAACATGAAGATAATACAGAATCGGAGTTGAACGAACACCAGTGATTCAATTTCCATGAATAATCGAGTACCAAATGCTTGTAACGTTTAAGATATGGTAAGCGTCTCTGTGTGTGCAAGAAAGGAAAGGAATCATGGAAGATTTCCATGTGATTATTGGATTGGGACTGGGATTTGAGTGGGGAGGCTAGGGTTTGCAGAAGAGAGGAGAAGGTTTGAGAGAGTATAGAGGCGGCTGGTTTGAGAATAGTGGTCTTTAGGGTTTTAGGGGTTTAGTTAATTAAAAGGGGTGGGGTGATCTTGGGCCGTTGATCTTGAGAGATCAAGACCAACATTACGGAATAGGCGGGGCGGGTCGTTAAATGGGTCGCGCCCAGGTCAGTTGCAGGTATGGGTGGCAAAATGGTTAAAAGAACACAGTTAACCACCCATATTATCCACTAAAAAATGGGTTGGATAATAAACTTTTTAAAAATGGGTCAAATATGGATAGGAACCATATTATTCATTTAGAAAATGGATAACCAATGGGTAACCAGTGAATAACTAATGGGTTTAACTTTCACATTTGTAAAGCCTCAAATTGGGGATTCCTCAAGTTTGGGAGGCTAGGTATTCTCCTAAAAGTATTCATATTCAAGAAGTCATGGATAATATGGTTATCCATATTATCCGTCGGTTAACCCATTTTTTATCCGTATTAAATATGGGTCAGGTCGGATAAATTATCCGTTTTTTCATTACTCGTTTTCGACCCGAACCATATCCAACCCGACCCTCCTGTTTGCCACTCCTAGTTGCAGGGTTCGTTTGGATTGGGCTTTGGGGATTATTGGGCTAAGGTGTGGGTGTTTGGACCATTAAATTGGTCCAAAATTGGCTCCAAATTTGGGCTACAAATTAAATACAAGAAATTATTTAAATAAAAAATAATTAACAAATAATAAAATATTACTTATACAATAAAATGATTGAAAATAATAACTTAACATTATAAAAATATAAAAATACTATTTTAGCATGAATAATGTAATAATTATAATTATGCATAGTATATAGGCTATTATTGCAAAATTATTTAAATCGCCTGAAAATAAAAATATAATTATATGAAATGAAGTACAAATATTATGAAACATATATGTGGATGCAGATAATAAATTAAGTCATCAAAAAATAGTTTAAAGGGGTAATTAATACATATTCAAGTAATTTAAATGCAAGAAAATCAATTTTAAAGCTTCAAAAATTATGAAATATTATAGAAAATATTGGTGATGATGCAAGAATGATATTTTAAAAGCATATAAAAATATGAGGGAAAAATTGGGTATCAACACTATACTCTGCACCTAATTGTGCAGATTCCGGAGTTGGACCCAGCCAAGTTTTATGAGCTTAGTTGTTTGTTGTGTTGTGGAGGCCGAGGTAGAGATCGTAGTCCCTATCGTCGCTTCCAATTTTCCTATACTGTTGTTGTTGTTGTTGTTTCAGACAGTATTTCTGTATTTTAGACTTGTATTCGTACTATAGAGCTCATGACTCAGAGTTACTAATTCTGGGGTGTTGTGTAATGATTTGATATTATATATGGTTATTTGTCTTTCAAACTTACTTATTCTATAATTTGGTATCATGTTTCGCTATAATTTAAGATTGGCTTGCCTAGAAAGTGGGGTTAAGCACTATCACAATCGGTGGTGGTTTTGGGTCATGACAAGTTGGTATCCGAGTACTAGGTTGCTTAGGTCTCACGAGTCATGAGCAAGTCTAGTAGAGTCTTGCGGATTGGTACGAAGATGTCTGTACTTATCTTCGAGAGGCTACTAGACTATTAGGAAAACTTCTCTTTCTTTAATTCTTTATCGTGCGGATTTGCTTATCCTGAAGTTTGAGTAGTTTCTCTTCTATTATCTCAAAGATGGTGAGGACACGTTCTTATGGTACAGCTAAGAAGGCACTAGTACACTATGTCAGCGCCACGAGAGGTCGGGGCCAAGGCAGAGGCAGGGGTGAAGCACGCACCACGGTTAGAGGCCCTGCTAGAGCAGCCATAGTGGAGCCACCAATAGCTAAGAGCAGATTCCTAATTTTGTTGAGCTGGTGGGACCAACTCAGTCTCCAGAGGGACCTATTGTACACCTGGACTTCACGAAACTTTGGCTCAAATTTTGAGCGTGTATACAAGTTTGGCTCAAGCGGGTATCATCCATGCTGCTCCAGCTACCTCTAATGCTGGGGGATGGGCTCAGACTCCCACCGTACATACACTAGATCGGTTTGCTCGTGGTTATCAGACACCAGGGTTTTTGCCTATGCATCCAGTCGTTGCAGTTTAGCCCGAGATTAGACCATCCTTGAGTGCTGAGGAGCAGAAGAGGCTGGAGAGATTTTAGAGACTTCATCCTCCTTAATTCAATAGAGAGCCTACTGAGGATGGACAGGGTTTTCTTGATCAGTGTTATCAGATTCAACACATTTTGGGCCTAGTGGACTCAAATAGGGTTGACTTTACTACTTTTTAGTTGGCAGGACCAGCATATAGGTGGTGGCATACTTATGAGTTGAGTAGGCAGCTGGTGCAACACCACTTACTTGGTCTCAGTTTTCACTTCTCTTCTTGGAGAAGTTCATACCACAGACTCGAAGAGATGAGTTACTCAGTGAGTTTGAGCATCTACGTTAGGAGTGCTTGACTGTGACCCAGTACGAGACGAGGTTCATGGAGTTAGCTCGTCACGTAGTGTTTTTGGTCACTAATGAGCGGAAGAGAGTCAGGAGATTCATTGAGGGCCTCGACTACGGTTTCCGATATGGTATAGCCCAAGAGTCCGAGACCAATACTAGCTTTCACTAGGTGATCGAGATTGACAAGCGCTTAGAGCGTGTTCGTAGGTTGGAGTGAGAGGAGAGGGAGGCCAAGAGGCCCTGTGGTTTGAGTGGTTTTGCGATGCCTCATTTGGAGGCCAAGAACATCATAGTAGAGGATGTATTTTCAGGCTCGCTCAAGTTTCTCTTGGTTCGTCATTCAGCCACAGTTCATATAGTTCTTGCCTAAGCCAATCATCTTTTAGCCACTACCAGTATAGAGTTCATACACTGCTCTATCTGCTCAGGGTTTTATGGGTGGATATTCAGGTTCTTAGGGTCAGTCACAGAGCTAGCAGCCTCGCCAAAGGAGGGGTTATTTTGAGTATGGGGACTTGAGTCATCTCAAGAGGGTTTATCATAGGCTTCTGAGCATTGTACCACATCAGGGCACGTAACTTATGGTACCAGTGCTAGCAACTACACCATTTGCATAACCAGCTAGGGGTGGAGCTCAATCGGATTGAGGTCTTCCAAGAGGGGAAGTCAGTTAAATGGAATTCTTGGCTAGACCGCAGGTAGTTCCTTCAGATATCATGATCACATGTATTGTTTCAGTATGCCACAGGGATGCCTCAGTATTATTTGACTCTGGTTCTACTTATTCTTATCTGCCATCATATTTTTCTCCTTATTCAGATATGTCTCGTGGTTCCCTTGATATCCTTGTTCATGTATCTACACCTGTTGCTGATTCTATTATGGTATATTATGTGTATCGGTCTTGTGTGGTTATGATTAGGGATTATGAGAGTCTGATTGATCTTTTATTGCTCAATATGGTTGATATTGAGGTGATTTTGGGTATGGATTGGCTATCTCCATACCATGCTATTCTCGATTGTCATGCTAAGATTGTGACATTGGCGATGATGGGTTCCCAAGGTTGGAATGGAGTGGTTCTATTGGTCATACTCCTAGTAGAGTGATTTCTTTTCTGAAGGCTTAACGGATGGTTGAGAAGGTTTGTTTGGCGTATCTGGCCTTTATGAGAGATGTTAGTGTAGATACTCCTATTGTTGAGTCAGTTCCAGTAGTGAGAGAGTTTTTAGATGTGTTTCTTGCAGACCTACCGGGCATGCCACCTAATAGGTATATTGAATTTGGTATTGATTTGGTGTTGGGTGCTCGATCCATATCTATTTCATTGTATCGCATGGCACCATAGAGTTGAGGGAACAAAAGGAAAAGTTGCAGGAGCTATTGGATAAAGGTTCCATCAAGCTGAGTGTTTCACCATTGGGTGCACCGGTATTATTTGTGAATAAGAAGGATGGTTTCATGAGAATCTGTATTGACTACGGGTAATTGAACAAGGTTACCATCAAGAACAAGTATCCACTATCTAGCATTGATGATTTGTTTGATCAACTTCAGGGTGCTAGCGTGCTGTCAAAGATTGACTTGAGATCGGGTTATCATCAATTGATGATCAGGGCTTCGGACATTCCTAAGACAGCTTTCAAGACCCGCTATAGCCACTACGAGTTCATGGTGATCTCTTTTGACCAATGCCCCATCAACTTTCATGCATTTGATGAAAAATGTGTTCCGACCTTATTTGGATTCCTTTGTTATTGTGTTCATTGATTGTTCTTTAGATTTTAAGAGAGAAGAAAAAGTTCTCTAAGTGCAAGTTTTGGTTGGATTTATTGGCATTCTTGTGCCATGTGGTGTCCAGTGATGGGATCAAGGTGGATCCGAAGAAGATTGAGACAGTTCATAGTTAGCACAAACCTTCTATTGCTACGGAGATCAGAAGTTTCTTAGGTTTGGCTGGTTACTATCGTCGGTTTGTGGAAGGATTTTCATCTATAGCAGCTCCATTGACTAAATTAACAAAGAAGGGTTCTTTATTTAAATGGTCGGACAAGTATGAGAAGAGCTATAGAAAGCTCAAGACTACTCTGAGTACGGCTCCAATGTTAACATTGCCCTCAAGGTCAGGAATGTATACTATTTATTGCGATGCTTTGCGTGTTGATCTTGGTTGTGTGTTTATGAAGGATGGTAAGGTGATTTCCTATGCACCATGCCAGTTGAAGCCCTATGAGAATAAGTATCTGGTCCATGATTTGGAGTTGGCAACTATTGTGCACGCGCTCAAGATTTGGAGGCATTACTTAAATGGCATGTCTTGTGAGGTTTACACTGATCACCAGAGTCTCTAGAATTTGTTCAAATAGAAGGATTTGAATTTGACGCAACGGAGATGGTTGGAGTTATTAAAGATTATGATATCTCTATTATGTATCATCCGAGGAAGGATAGTGTGGTAGCAGACGCCTTGAGTAGAAATGCAGAGAGTATGGGGAGTTTGGCATTTGTTCCAGCTGTGGAGAAGCACTTAGCTATGGATGTTCAGGAATTGGCCAATAGATTGGTGAGATTGGATATTTCTGAGCCTACTATAGTTGTTGCTTGTGTTGTTGCACAGTCTTCCTTGTTTGAGCGCATTAAGGCTCATTAATATGATGATCCCCATTTGCTTGTCCTAAATTACACGGTGCAATGAGGTGGTGCTAAGGAGGTGGATATTGCTGATGATGGTGTATTGCGACTTCAAGTTCGGATTTGTATATCTAATGTTTATGGCATGAGAGAGTTGATTCTTGAGGAGGCTCACAGTTCAATGTATTCTATTCACCTAAGTGCTACAAAGATGTATTGTGACTTGAAGCAGCATTATTGGCGGATAAGGATGAAGAAGGACATTATCGGGCATGTTTCACAGGTTTTGAATTTTCAGCATGTCAATTATGAGCATCAAAGACCGGGTGGTTTGCTTCAGAATATTGACATACCGTAGTGGAAGTGGGAGCGAATTACTATGGACTTTGTGGTAGGGTTGCCATGGATCTTGAGGAAGTTTGATGTTGTTTGGGTTATTGTGGATCAGTTGACCAAGGCGCCGCATTTCATTCCGATTGTGACTTCAAACACTTCAGATAAGTTGGCTCAGATCTACATAAGAGAGATTGTTCGCTTCCATGGTGTACATGTTTCTATAATTTTAGATCGTGGGATTCCGTTTACATTGTACTTCTGGAGAGCTATTCAGCATGAGCTGGGTACGCAGGTTGAGTTGAGTACTATAATTCACCTTCAGATGGATGGGCAGTCTGAGCGGACCATTCAAATCTTGGAGGATATGTTGAGGGCCTGTGTTATTGATTTCGAGGGTCAATGGGATCATTTTCTACCTTTAGCGAAGTTTGCTTACAACAAAAGCTACCACTCTAGTATCCATATGACTCCATATGAGGCATTATATGGGAGGCGATGCCGTTCTCTATTTGGTCGGTTTGAGCCTAGTGAGGCTAGGTTATTGGGCATAGATTTGGTTCGTGATGCTTTGGAGAAGGTGAATTTGATTCAGGAGAGGTTTCATACAACGATGTCCAGGCAGAAGAGTTTTGTTGATAGGAAGGTTTGTAATGTGGTATTTATGGAGGGTGAGAAGGTTCCTCTTAGAGATTTTCCTATGAAGGCTGTGATGAGATTCGGGAGGAAGGGAAAGTTGAGTCCTCGGTATATCGGTCCATTATCTTGAAGAGAATTAGTGAGACGACTTACAAACTTGTCGTGCCATCCATTTTGTCGGGCGTTCATCCAGTATTTCATGTTTCTATGCTTTGGAAGTATCAATAAGATCAGTCACATATGCTGGATTTCAGCTTGGTGCAGTTGGATAAGTATCAAGCTTATGAAAAAAAGTCAGTGGACATTTCGGATAGGCAGGTTCGAAAGCCGGGGTCGAAAGGTATTGCATCAGTGAGGTTCATTAGAGAGGTCAACCGGTCGAGGAGGCGACTTTGGAGACCAAGCATAATATGCGGAGTAGATATCCTTATCATTTTGGCATTCCAAGTATGATTCTAAACTCGTTCGAGGATGAACATCTGCTTAAAAGGAGGAGAATGTAACGACCCAGTCGATCATTTTGTGTATTTGAGCCTCGTTTTCCCTGTTTGATTCTTCCCATATGTGTGTTTTTCATATTTTGAGTTACGGGATTGGTTAGTTGGGCTTCATGAAGGTTTGAGAGTAATTTGAACACTTAGTTTCACTTTTGGAAGCTTAAGTTGTAAAGGTTAATCAAGGTAGTTTTAGTTTTGGAAGCTTAAGTTGTAAGAGTTAATCAAGGTTTGACTTTTGAGTAGATGACCTCGGATTGACAATGTGATGGTTCCAATAGGTTCATATAGTGATTTTGGACATAGGTGTATGTCTGTATTTGTATTAGGAGGTTCCTAGGATGTTTTGGCTCTACTTGCCGAAAGTTGCAATTTGAAGGTTTAGAAAGTACATAAGTTTGACCAAGAGTTGATTTTAATGATATCAAATTTGGATTGTAGTTCCAAGCCTTGGAATAAGTTCATTTTGTCATTTGGAACTTGTGTGAAAAGTTTGGATATAATTCGGATTGGTTAGACTTGAATCATACGCTTGGTTTTAAGTTCGGAAGTTCTTGAACCTAAGAGTTATGCAACTTGAGTTTTGATACATGGTTCATGATTTTGGATGTTATTGTGATGTTTATAGCCTTGGAATAAGTTGGGGTTAGGTATTTGGACTAGTTGGTATGATTGGATGGGTCCCAGAAGGCTTGGATATGTTTCGGATGGGTAAGACCATTTTGATATTGTTTTGGCAGGTCTAGTGCTGGTGCATCGCACCTGCAGAGTGAAGAGGAGACTCACCTATGAGAAGTGGGTTTGCAGATGTGAAGAGGAGTCTGGATTGGCATTGGTCATTTGTTTCACAACCCAAAGTCCCACCTTAAGGATCGTGATGACACCTAGTCTCCAAAACTAGGTAAGCCGATCACTTACAGCAATTAAACCAATAAACATAATATTTTTAAAGCCAAGTTTAATATAAATACTGAAATAAAGGTGATACAAGCCTACGCGGAAATAATCACAACAATCCTCCCAAGACTAAGTAGTACAGAGTCAAGAACTCTACTGAATACATAAAAAAACCTCAAGATACAATACTATTCGGATAGAGAATTGACACTAATAATGTAAGGATAGGACTCCAAGGGACTACGACGATCGAGCAGCTCTACCTTGAATTCTCGTGATCAGGAAGCTAACACTGCCTAGGTCCACAGCCTCCAACACCTGGATTTGCACAAAATGTACAGAAGCGTAGCATGAGTACACCACAATCGGTACCCAATAAGTATCCAGACTAACCTCGGTGGAGTAGTGATGAGGTACAAGTCAAGACACCTACTAGACATAATAACCTGTACAGTATATCAGTATGAGGCTAATAATGGAAACAAGAAATAGTAAATAGCATCAAGGAATTAACATGTAGTAAAACAGTAAAGTAATCCAAACATGATTAAAGTACTAGTGAAACCAATCAAGGAAAACAAATGATAACCAAATAATCAACCCGTTCTAACACAAGGTTCACGACAAAATTTACTCCGAGGTACCGCTCCTCATAACCACAAGCCACAACCCCCAAATCACAACTCATATACGCATGTCACCCCATGCCCACATTATCAATCACAACCGCACGGACCACTCATGTGCCAATGTCTCAATCCGCTCGGCATGGTCACAAGCTCGCTATCACAATCCACCAGGCGTGATCACTGGCTCAATAGCCACCTGGGCATATACCTCGCAATCTAAACTCAACAAGCATAACTCGAATATGACTGAATATGGAACGAGAAACATATGAGAGAACTATCGAACAAGTCCAATAGGTACAACTCCCCATCGGTATCATACTATGAATCCATTCCACAAGGGAGAAACAAAACATATAATCTAATCACAAGGATCTCATCCTAATATAATTCCATTGGGGCACGTAGCCCTGTCCAAACATACCAATCCACACGAAAACACAAGAATCCCATCCTCAGCTCTGAATCACAAGTAGAATAGACATCACACAAACCGAAAACCTTTCACTAACTCAATTCTGCGGAACAAAATCACAACATGTAACGTACTTCCCATACCGGTAGAGCACCCAAATCACAAGTCGTAGCCAAACCATCTAAAAATCACATGAAAACCTATAGTATTATATAATAGAAAGTTCACCCTAGTCTCATAACTCTCAATGGTAAACAATCTAGAACGACAGACACGATCTACCATAGTAGAATCTCATAATAGGTGCAAACATATAAACAGAGTATAAGGTTCACGAAACACATCCACGTATGAAGCAAGATAGGAGGACGCATATCGATAAATAGGACCAGATCAAAATAAGACGGATGCTCCTCTATGACAAATTGAAACCATACCTGTAGCGATATCATCTGGTGCATCATCCTCCGCCCTACCAGGGAGTTGCAACTAGAGTGGAGCCCATAGCCTGAGTGCTTTGATAAAGTCCACCCCTCTGGAGTATGGAGCAATCTCCCATGATGTGCCTAGTATTGCTATACTCATAACAACCCCTCTGTGGGCATGGTTGCTGGTTCTGAGTCTATGCTGGATAAATAGAATAACTATTGTAGGAACTCTGTGTAGGAGGTGCACTAAAACATGACTGCCCCATATGAGTAACCTAAGGTCCTTGACTAGTTGGAGCACCACGAGTAGTCTGAAGTGCGGACTGGACTGGCCCGCTGACAGAGCCTCCGCCATGATGGGTCAGAAATGAAGAGTAAAATCCACTAAATCCTCCAGGACCTCGAGGCCTATTGGCCTCCCTATCCTCACTCTCCTAACCCTACACACTCTCTAATATCCTGGCAATCTCCATAACCTACTGAAATGGAGTATCGGTCTCCAACTCTCGAGGCATGCTGAACTTAAGACGATAACAAAGTCCCTCGATAGATCTGTGGACTCTCTCTATCTAACGGTAGAAACTAAAATAGGTACATGACGGGATAACTCATTGAACCTGATGATATACTCTGACACCATCATAGTGCCCTAACGCAGCTGCTCGAACTCTGTGCGCCACACATCCCGGAGGGTCTAGAGATCAAACTCCCTCAAAAGCATATCTGAAAATTGAGCCCAAGTGAGTGGCGCTGCATCAGCTAGCCTACCCTTCTCATAAGCCTGCCACCACCAATACGCCGCCCCTGGCCGCTAAAATGTAGTAAAGGCTACTCCGCTCACCTCCACAATGCCCATGGTGCAGATAATATTGTGGCACTTTTCCAGAAAACCCTGTGTATCCTCAGTAACAGTGCCATTGAAAGTAGGAGGATCATATTTCTTGAACCTCTCAAGCCTCTTCTGTTCCTCCTCTGATGCCTCTGGCCTGACCTCAGGCTGAACTGTGATAACGGGCTGCACTGATACTATACCCGGAGTATGACCAACATGAGCCTACTGCTCTGCAGTACAGGCGGCGGGAGTCTGAGCTCCTCCCCCAGTCTGTGAAGTGGCTGGTGCAACCGGGATCAATCCCACCTGAGCTAATTTACCAAACATGCTCAAGAACTGCGCTAAAGTCTCCTGAAGCCCAGGGGTAGCAACATGCGCCTCTAGTGCCTATCCCCCAGCAGAAGCTACTGGTGGCTCCTCAGTTGCTGCTCTAGCAGCGGCACGTGCCCCTTTCAGACTATACCCCAGCCCTGGCCTCTGGAGGCTCTAGCAGGGGGCGCAGGTGTCTGCTTAGGCTGATCCGGTAGTGGGTGTCCTCACCATTTGTGAGAGAATAGAAATACAAAGGCTCAAACTCTAAAATCAATAAATATACACGATAGGAATGAAAGAAGTGGAATTTTTTCTAATAGTTCTGTAGCCTCTCGAAGATAAGTACAAATGTTTTCGTACAGATCCACAAAAATCTACTAGACATGCTCGTGACTCTTAGAAACTATGAACCTAGAGCTTTGATACCAACTTGTCACGACCTAAAGTCCCACATTAAGGATCGTGATGGCACCTAGTCTCCAAAATTAGGTAAGCCGGTCACATACAACAGTTAAACCAATTAACAAAATATTTTTAAAGCAGAGTTTAATATAAATACTGAAATAAAGGTGATACATGCCTACGCAATAATAATCACAACAATCCTCCCAATACTAGGTAGTATAGAATCACGAACTCTACTGAATACATAAAAATAACTCAAGATACAATATTGTTCGGATAGAGAATTGACAGTAATAATGTAAGGATAGGACTTCAAGGGACTGCGAAGATCGAGCAGCTCTACTTTGAATCCTCACGATCAGGAAGCTAACATTGCCTAGGTCCACAACCTCCAACACCTGGATCTGCACAAAAATGTGCATAAGCGTAGCATGAGTACACCACAAATCGATACCCAGTAAGTATCAAGACTAATCTCGGCGGAGTAGTGACGCGGTACAAGTCAAGACACCTACAAGACATAGTAACCTGTACAGTATATCAGTATGAGGCTAAAGCATCAAGGAATTAACATGTAGTAAAATAGTAAAGTAATCCGAACACAGTTAAAGTACTAGTGAAACCAATTAAGGAAAACAACTGACAACCAAATAATCAACTCGTTCTAACACAAGGTTCACAACAAAATTTAATATGAGGTACCACTCCTCATAACCACAAGCCACAACCCCCAAATCACAACTCATATACACATGGCACCCCATGCCCACATTATCAATCACAACTACACGGACAACTCACGTGCCAATATCTCAAGCCACCCGACATGGTCACTGGCTCGCTATCACAGTTCGCCCGGTGTGGCCACAGGCTCAATATCACAATCTGCCCAGCATGGTCACAAGCTCAATATAACAATGAAAGAAGATATACAAGAATATTTGTGCATGATCAATGAATGTCAAGGGTACTATTACAGCCCAACTTAACAAGTAATATCAAAGACAATGAGTAGCCCATTGGAAATAACACAACAAATCACGTAATGTGCATGATACACATAAGGAAAAATCACACCATCACATGAATATCATCAATAATATGCCCCTAGTCCATCACATATTATCCCCGACATAGCCACCCTTATCCTACCCTCACTGACAATACCACATTAGCCAATCGTATTGCTCTGCCAAACAATAAACACAGTATCCACCTGTATCTCTCTGTTCAGACAATATATCAATAGCCACCCGTATCACTCTGCCTAGACAATATATATCAATAGCCACCTATATCACTCCGCAATAGAAAATATATATCAATAACCACCCTTATCACTCCGCCCAGACAATATATCAATAGCCACATGTATCACTCCGCACAATCAACAACAATGAAATGCCACCCTTTTGCTCTGCATAACACGACAAATCAACTCGCACCACATGTGCCCATAGGCCACAACAATGCCAAAAGCAACAAAACTAATGTTACCATAACCCATTTTCCATGGCTCAACCACAATGTGTACAAGAATCTCAAGGAACAACAAAATGAACGAGAAATAACTCAACAAGGAAAGGTATTTCCGTGAAATGGCATCTTCAAATTCTAGTGCATAACATAAGCTTAACAATAAAAGAGGTAGCATGAATTAGCAAGTACGACTAAATGCATGAGAATAACTCAACAATGGAAAGAATAGCATGTAACAACAACTTCCAATAAATGCATATAAGGGAAACCTCGACAATGGAAACTAGAACATGAAATAACAATTTCAATTAAAGCATGTAAGAATAAACTTGACAACGAAAGATAGAACAATTAATAACAACTTCCATTAAATGCTTACAAGTAACCTAAGAGTCTAAAATGGTTAATTTTCACATATAAGGCCGTGTATACACTCGTGTCCTCATGTACACGTCTTTCACATACTTCAAATAGTGCAATCAACCCTATCCTAAGGCGTAGTGCCTCCGCACGAAGTTAGGCAAGATACTTACCTCAAAGAAGCTAAATCAATACTCTTAGAAGCCCTTCCCATATCAAATAACCACCGGACGGCTCGAATCTAGCCAAAATAACTTAATATCATAAATAAAAACCATAAGAAATAATTCCGGATAAAAAAGCTTCGATCTTTAATGAAAACCAAAAGGTCAACCCAAAAAGTCAACCCCGGACCCACACCTCATAACCCAACAAAACTCCCAAAATCCGATCACCCATTCTGATACGAGTTCAGCCATATAAAAATCATCCAATTCCAACCTCAAATTGACCTTCAAACCATCATTGTTCACTTAGAAAAGTTTTTACTAAAATCTCCAATTTCTGCAATTCAAATCACTAATTAAATGATAAAAATAAAGATGGAATCACGAAATATAACCATGTCCGGGTCAAGAATACTTACCCCAATCCAGATCGTGAAAATTCCCTCCAAAATTGCCCAAAGCCGAGCTCTCTAAATCAAAAAAGAAATAAAAAAATAAAAACCCTCGAAATAGAGTACTATATAGTCTGACCAAAAAAATAATAAAAAACTGGATTGTCACTGGAGACGACTATGCTCTCTTCTCTCTCATGCGATTTCGGTGAACAGTAACCAGCAGCGCAGCAACGTCCACTATGCCGTCGTCCGGTGGTGAAAAGCCACTGGACCAGTCCCAACATATGCGCAGTCCAATGGCGTACAAACCCCAACTGGGCACTCCTTCAAATTCAAACCCAGATGCTTCACATCTCCATTTTGGTGATGCGATTACTGTAGCTCGAAATCGCAATGAAGCTTCTGGAATTTTCCAGCATGATTCTTGTTTAGATTTTGCAAATCGAAGCCATGGGGTTTGTTCTCCACATCAAGAACTACCTCCTCGACAAAAATCAAGTGATTTCACCACCGGATTTGTGAGTTCAAAGAATGCCGATTTGAGCCATCTCAAGGCTACCATGGACGAGTAGCTCTCTCCACAGCATATGGTTACGGGAAACACAAACAAAACCAATATTCTAAACTGTTCATATGCAGAGCAACTACATACAAAACAATCTGGAGAAATTCTGGCAAAACTCGAACTCAAACCTGTGACTTTCGACCATGGAGAAGCTACGATTAAATTTACAATGGAGGAGATAAACCACTTTTCAAAGGAGGAAGGATTACATCAAGCCTTGATTGTCAAATTTTCACAGGAGCAATATGATATGCAACAAATTTGTAAGTTGCTGCCTGTTCAATTTGGAACTCATGGGCATTGCCTTGTTGGATGGCTTGCAAGAAGACATGTTCTGGTTAGGTTTGATAGGTATGATGACTATGTTATTGTTGCTACTAGGGCTGTTAACTATGTAACGATCAATAGCAGAGAACTTCAGTTTAGAATATTTCCATGGACTTTAGGTTTTAATCCTAAGGAGGAGATTTAAAAAGCCTTTGTGTGGATTTCATTACCTAGTCTGCCTCCTATGTTGTTTGCAAAGAAACCGCTGCTGTCTATTGCATATGTAGTGGGCAGACCAATTGTAATCGATAAAGCGACACAAGAAAAATCTAGGCCTAGCACTGCAAGGGTTAAGGTGGAATTTGATCTCCTGGGAAAGCTTCCGCAACACTTGAAGGTTCAATTTGTGGATGAAAAAACTAAAAAGATTATTGAGCATGTCCAAAGATTTGTATATGATAATTTTTCGCCATACTGCACGTTTTGTAAGCATCAAGGGCATGCCAAAGATGAATGTCGTCGGTTAATTGTTAGAAACAATGATGCAAAATAATAGGAAGATGCAGAACTAATGTGCATGGATCTTGAAAAATATCAAGGTGATGGGAGGCAACTATTAGATGCTAAAACATTGAAGCAGTTAACTGATGCCAAAGAAGTGGTTTCGATATAAACATCACATGCTAAAGGTCGAGGATTGAATACAATTAAGGCTCAACATATACCAATTGTTACTGGTGTTGTAACTGTTCGAGGTGCAACTGTTGGTGCAAACCAGACTATGATTATTCCATGTGTTGATATTGGTGTTCCAGCTGCTGCAATTCCAATTGAAAAGGTCCCTGCTAATGATCCTTGTGTCACCTATTTTCAAGAAAAGATAACAGCTGTGGATTCAGCATTACAACATGCAGTGATGTGTGCAAGGGTCGTAATACTGTGGGTGATCGAGTTGCTGATGGAAGCTCTAATGGTTCAGTCCTAGTTGCAGTAGCTCTTACAAGGATGTCTTATGACTTGCAGACTGATAGAGGTCTTGGGTTGGATCAACATTCGGCAAAGGTTACAGGGGGTGCACGAACAGAGCACAAAGCATGGGAAGGAGTTATAATTGAACCAACTGGTGTAGGTGCAAATTTGGAGGCTACTGCTGCATTGAAAGCAACTGGTGATCGAGCTGTTGCACCTATTGAACCAGTGGAGAAATCAGCAGGGCTTAAGAAGGTGGTTCAGGTTACTAAGGAAGCAAAAGTTATTGAAGCAGGTGCACTGATTAAAGTATCTGCTGCTCATGAGGCTGGTGCAAGAACTGATGGTTTGGAACTTGATGATCCTAGTGTACGAACAGATGGTTTGGAAGCTGCTACTGGGAATTTTGTTGATATGGGGGCAACTGACACAGTAGAATCAATATCCCAGCCTGTGAAACAACTTAAAGGTCGAGATTGGACAGTGGTTAATCGATCTCACACATCACCTAGCACAGTAAAATCTTCAGGGAATAGAAAGCAGATTGTTGCAGCAAGTTCGGCAGCTACACGATGTGATGATTCAAAGAAAATAAGATGCTCAAACACGTTTGAAACTTTGAACAATGAGCAAGAAGATGCTGTGGGCATTTTGCAACAGAAGGAGATAAGAGCAAGTTCAAAAAATTGGCAAGAAAGGTCTTCAGGCAGTGCAAAAAACCAGCAGAATTCTGGTGTTTCGGTAAATGCATCAAAAGACATTGTTCCAGTTGTGGAGGAGCTAACGGGCAATCAAGCACACAGCTCCAATACTCCGACATTGCATTTCTCATGTCCTCACATGGAACAAATTATCAAACATGCCCAGAATGCAATGATGTTGTATACTACTATGGTTAAACAACCATTGGTCACGTTGAACACATATGTGTTTGAAGTTCCTTCATGGTCAGCTGAGTCTTTTGGTGAGTAGGGAAGCGAGTCTGGGTAGTTGATGATGTCCACTGGAAATAACAATGAAATGGTACAAGACAATTTGAGAGAGATGGTTAGTAAATCCAAAACTTGGGCTGACCAAGGTGAGGAAGATGAAGAAGAGGACTGGGGGGATGTGGAAGCTGGGGAATCTACTGATTATGTTGTTCAAGAGAGTGAAGATGAAGATGTGCTTTCAGTAGGCTCACCAACACTGCCAAAAACATATTCGATTTCCAGTAGCAAAAGCAAGCTCAACTTGAATGATCCAACATTCATTCCCAGAAATTCTCCATGTGGTACTACAAGCCAAAATGCAGTAACACCTACATCTATTGTGCAGCAGCAACAACATAAACTAAACAATTCAGCTGTTACTACTGCTGATGGTCGAAATACTACAACAACATCAAAGGCTGGACAACTTTGGAAGTATATAAAGTACGTTATCGTGTTACCTCGGAGGTTACAAATATTGAAGATATTTGTAACAAGTATAAAGAGGGCGGGAAGGTTCAGAAGCTAAGGAATTGAAGAAAATAATATTTCGTCGAAAGTCGACAAGTGAGGAATGTTATAACCCGTACCTTTGGGTGAGACTAGGGTTCTTAACATACAAAAATCATCATTGTTCACTTAGACTAGGGTTCTTAACATACAAAAATCATCATCGACAAGTTAGGAATGTTATAACCCGTATATTTGGGATGAGACTAGGGTTCTTAACATACAAAACTGTTATAACCCATTCTGATACGAGTTCAGCCATACAAAAATCATCCAATTCCAACCTCAAATCGACCTTCAAATCATCATCGTTCACTTAGAAAGGTTTTTACTAAAATCTCCAATTTATGCAATTCAAATCACTAATTAAATGATAAAAATAAAGATGGAATCACGAAATATAATCATATCCGGGTCAAGAATACTTACCCCAATCCAGATCGTGAAAATTTTCTCCAAAATCGCCCAAAGCTGAGCTCTCTAAATAAAAAATGAAATAAAAAAATAAAAACCCTCGAAATAGAGTACTATATAGTCTAATCAAGGGTTCCTCTTCGCGATCACGGGACAAGCTTCGCGATCGCGAAGCATAACTTCACTGCCCAGAGAATTTAAGCTACGCATTCGCGGCACATACCTCGCGAACGCGATGAACAATGAGGCCACCCTTCGCGAACGTGTTACACCCCATATTTTCGTATGTAAAAGTGTGTCGTAAGCAAACTAATGTAAGACCAAAAATGAGATAATCTTTGGAAGTATATAAAGTAAGTTATCATGTTACCTCGGAGGTTACAAATATTGAAGATATTTGTAACAAGTATAAAGAGGACTGGAAGGTTAAGAAGCTAAGGAATTGAAGAAAATAATGTTTCGACGAAAGTCGACAAGTTAGGAATGTTATAACCCGAACCTTTGGGTGAGACTAGGGTTCTTAACATATAAAAATCATCATTGTTCACTTAGACTAGGGGTATTAACGTACAAAAATCATCATCGACAAGTTAGGAATGTTATAATCCGTACCTTTGGGGTGAGACTAGGGTTCTTAGCATACAAAACTGTTATAGCCCATTTTGATACGAGTTCAGCCATACAAAAATCATCCAATTCCAACCTCAAATTGACCTTAAAATCATCATTGTTCACTTAGAAAAGTTTTTACTAAAATCTCCAATTTCTGCAATTCAAATCACTAATTAAATGATAAAAATAAAGATGGAATCACGAAATATAATCATATCCGGGTCAAGAATACTTACCCCAATCTAGATTGTGAAAATTCCCTCCATAATTGCCTAAAGCCGAGCTCTCTAAATAAAAAATGAAATAAAAAAATAAAAACCCTCGAAATAGAGTACTATATAGTCTTACCAAGGGTTCCTCTTCGCGATCACGGGACAAGCTTCGCGATCGCGAAGCACAACTTCACTGCCCAGAGAATATAAGCTATGCATTCGCGGCACATACCTCGCGAACGCGATGAACAATGAGGCCACCCTTCGCGAACGTGTTACACCCCATATTTTCGTATGTAAAAGTGTGTCGTAAGCAAACTAATGTAAGACCAAAAATGAGATCATCTTTGGAAGTATATAAAGTAAGTTATCATGTTACCTCGGAGGTTACAAATATTGAAGATATTTGTAACAAGTATAAAGAGGACTGGAAGGTTAAGAAGCTAAGGAATTGAAGAAAATAATGTTTCGACGAAAGTCGACAAGTTAGGAATGTTATAACCCGAACCTTTGGGTGAGACTAAGGTTCTTAACATATAAAAATCATCATTGTTCACTTAGACTAGGGGTATTAACGTACAAAAATCATCATCGACCAGTTAGGAATGTTATAATCCGTACCTTTGGGGTGAGACTAGGGTTCTTAACATACAAAACTGTTATAACCCATTTTGATACGAGTTCAGCCATACAAAAATCATCCAATTCCAACCTCAAATTGACCTTAAAATCATCATTGTTCACTTAGAAAAGTTTTTACTAAAATCTCCAATTTCTGCAATTCAAATCACTAATTAAATGATAAAAATAAAGATGGAATCACGAAATATAATCATATCCGGGTCAAGAATACTTATCCCAATCTAGATTGAGAAAATTCCCTCCATAATTGCCTAAAGCCGAGCTCTCTAAATAAAAAATGAAATAAAAAAAAAAAACCCTCGAAATAGAGTACTATATAGTCTTACCAAGGGTTCCCCTTCGCGATCACGGGACAAGCTTTGCGATCGCGAAGCATAACTTCACTACCCAGAGAATATAAGCTACGCATTCGCGGCACATACCTCGCGAACGCGATGAACAATGAGCCCACCCTTCGCGAACGTGTTACACCCCATATTTTTGTATGTAAAAGTGTGTCGTAAGCAAACTAATGTAAGACTAAAAATGAGATCATCTTTGGAAGTATAAAAAGTAAGTTATCATGTTACCTCGGAGGTTACAAATATTGAAGATATTTGTAACAAGTATAAAGAGGGATTGAAGGTTCAGAAGCTAAGAAATTAAAGAAAATAATGTTTCGTCGAAAGTCGACAAGTTAGGAATGTTATAACCCGTACCTTTTGGTGAGACTAGGGTTCTTAACATATAAAAATCATCATTGTTCACTTAGACTAGGGGTATTAATGTACAAAAATCATCATCGACAAGTTAGGAATGTTATAATCCGTACCTTTGGGGTGAGACTAGGGTTCTTAACATACAAAACTGTTATAACACATTCTGATACGAGTTCAGCCATACAAAAATCATCCAATTCCAACCTCAAATCGACCTTAAAATCATCATTGTTCACTTAGAAAAGTTTTTACTAAAATCTCCAATTTCTGCAATTCAAATCACTAATTAAATGATAAAAATAAAGATGGAATCACGAAATATAATCATATCCGGGTCAAGAATACTTACCCCAATCTAGATCGTGAAAATTTCCTCCACAATCACCCAAAGCCGAGCTCTCTAAATCAAAAATGAAATAAAAAAATAAAAACCCTCGAAATAGAGTACTATATAGTCTGACCAAGGGTTCCTCTTCACGATCACGGGACAAGCTTCGCGATTGTGAAATACAACTTCACTGCCCAGAGAATATAAGCTATGCATTCGCGGCACATACCTCGCGAACGCGATGAACAATGAGGCCACCCTTCGCAAACGTATTACACCCCATATTTTCGTATGTAAAAGTGTGTCGTAAGCAAACTAATGTAAGACCAAAAATGAGATCATCTTTGGAATTATATAAAGTAAGTTATCATGTTACCTCTGAGGTTACAAATATTGAAGATCACGAACAACAAGTATAAAGAGGGCTGGAAGGTTCAGAAGCTAAGGAATTGAAGAAAATAATGTTTCGTCGAAAGTCGACAAGTTAGGAATGTTATAACCCATACCTTTGGGGTGAGACTAGGGTTCTTAACATGATAAGAAGGTTATTTTATGATTTATGTTAGTTGTATGATAGTCGTGTGTTATGTTTTGAGGACAAGCGAGTTGTGGAACAAAAGTCGATGGAAGTCATCACAAGTTACGTTCATAAGTTTTACTGCAATTAAGGGTTAAATGTAACTGCAATTGTCTCCCAATATACTTAGAGTTACAGGGTGTTACACCCATAAAATTAAATAACCATGAGTCTATTTTCTAACGCATTAAACTGTTTGTCAATACGACATCGGAGTAGAGAGATATATACATTTTTTCCAGACTGCGCAGACTGCTAGGTAACAAGTAGGTGTGTCACCTACTTGCTTAAATGAATGGATTATATATGTCCGAAAATGGGCCAGTTTGGGTCGTACAAAGAGAAATTTTAAAGGCCTATTTCCTTCATATATTACACTGATAATAGGGCATAATAACCAGACATAAGATCCTGCAAAAATCCTCCCAAATATTGCACACAAACCCTAATTGATTTTCTCTCCTTTTCAAGTTCTAATTGGAGGTTAAAATCTAGAGTTTGAAGAACCAATATAGGAACTGAGTTATTCAACAAATAAGGTACGTTTACTGCTCTCTTTCATCCATTTTTTCTGTTGGCGATGTATGGGAAGTCGTTCCATAATTGTAAGAACTCACGGGACGGTGATTGGAAGCCGTGAGTTCGAGTTATTCACTTGTAGCAGACTGTTTTGTAGACTGTTTCGTGTTGTTGTTGGACTGCATGTTTTTCAACTGTTTTATGGATTTTTGGAGGAGAAAGGGTATGGAGAAACACCACATAAATTCAGGGTGGTGGGCTGGTCGTTTGTCGTAACATTTTCGGGATGTTTGACACTACTACGGTGGTCATTTTTTGTATGGAGAGATTGGGGTGCTTTGGGCTGTTTTGTAGTATTTTGTGGTATATATAAGGTTGAAAAATAATGTATATATGTTGTTATTTTTGTGTTCTTGTGTTATTGGTGTTATTTTGAATTTGGAGGGAGTAAGGATTATAGGGGATATGCTGCCCGTTTTAATACAAAATAAACTTATCGTTCATTATGCGATAGTTGTACCTTTTGTAACTTAATGGTAGTATTATTATCGTTGTTGTAGATTAAGGTGCGAAGAGGCGAGTTCAACTTGGTGATTGGAAAGATTGTGATAAGGTATGTTAAGGCTAAACATTTCCTTCATTTTGGCATGATCTCATAACTACACTGGTTTGATAACAAGGGATAAAAAGAAGTTCGTGTTCCTGAATTTATGTACATTATCCTAGTCTCATAAGTTATAGAATTCTCCCTTATCGGGGCTTTATATTCAGTTAAGTATTATTTCCTTCTGGTCAAGAGAGAAGAGGGTATATATATATATATATATATATATATATATATATATATATATATATATATACAGAGTATTACAGTATTTTCACCACCATCAGGCTATAATCGGTGGGCAGGCCCCTATTGGGCAGTACTACAGTATTTTCACCACCACCGAGCTATAATCGGTGGGCAGACCCTTATTGGGAAACCTCTGATCAGATGGTAAGTTATATACCGAGCCTACTGTGGCCGAGCACCTATGAGCGAGCCTAAAATGGCCGAGATACAGAGCCTAGTATGGCCGAGCGCCTATGAGCGAGCCTACTACGGCAGAGCAGTTACACGTTCGGAGCCTTATAGGGCTGGACAACTATTTTACTTGCTATATTGAGAGAGTTGAGTCAGTATCAACAGGTAAGTATATCTCTAGATCATCTTTGACTCCCAGTCACTTTCAATTAATCAGTTTAGTTTCAGCTTTCAGTTATTCTATTGCCTTACATACTCGGTACATTATTTCGTATTGATGTCCCTTTCCTGGGGACGCTGCATTTCATGCATACAGGTTCGGATAGACAGCCTGGTAGACCTCCTCTGTAGGTGTTGTTCATGATCCGCTTGATCGGTAAGCTCCACGTCCTTTGGAGTTGCCGGGTCTAGGGTTTTGAGTACACATTATGTATATATGTATATATATTATGGGTAGGTCGGGGATCTGTTCCGACCACAGTACATCCATCAATAGAGGCATATAGACATATCCTGTTAGTTAGTGCAGTATGTTGGGCTTGTAGGCCTTGTATGTATATTTTGTTGATTTGTCGGCTGTAGTAGTTATGACGGCCTTGTCGGCCTAGCTTTATATTGAGGTTTAGTAAAAGCTAGTTTCCGTTCAGTTTTATTTTTTGTTTCACAAATGGTCTTGCAATGTGGAACCATGGCCAGAGTATGACATTGTATGTTCAGAGTCCCTCAGTCGCAAGTTGGTACGCTAGGTTAAGTGAGGCACCTTGTGCCGGTATCTCCCCCCCTCCCCAGGTTCGGGGCGTGACAAACTTGGTATCAGACTAGTTCTATCCTAGGGAGTCTACAAGCCGTGTCTAGTAGGGTCTTGTTTATAGATGCGTTGTGCACCACATTATATAAGCAGGGAACTACAAGGCATTTAGAAGTTGGTTACCCTTCTTTCAAATCTAAATCGTGCTATAGAACTTAGTTATAGGAAATTTGAGTTAAACTTACATGTTGGTGGTTGCATACACATATGACGATGACTAGGAAGACTACGACTAGCCAGAGGAGAGATATAGCAGTAGGTGAGGGGACCAGCAGGGTACCCCCGGTAGATGGGGCCCAGTCTGAGACCCAGGGCGAGACCCCTACCCAGCCATTACCGGCTCCTCCACCACCTGAGGAGATTCCTAGGGATACCGCACCTTCAGTTCCCCCTCCACTTCCATCAGATCAGGACTTGAGGAGTGCGGTGCATTTGTTGACACAGTTGGTACCTACCCAGCAAGAGGCTAGGGTATCAGCTAGTGCAGGATCTTCTGTGGGGTCTGGGAGTTTATTGCTTTGAGTCTCCCAGAGTTCACGGGGACAGATCGGAGGGAGGACCCACAGGATTTCATAGATCAACTTCACAAGATTTTTCGGGTTATGCATGCCACGGAGAAAGAGGCAGTTGAGCTGGCAGCTCCGAGATATAGCCGTCCTTTGGTACAAGGGATGGGAGAGGTCCAGGGGACGTGATGCACCTCCAGCTATTTGGGAGAATTTTTTAGATGCCTTCCTTGAGCAGTACTTACCGCGGGAGATCCGACAGGCTCGAGTCGATCAGTTTCTAGCCCTCAAGCAGGGCAATGTGAGTGTTCGATAGTATAGTCTCCATTTTGACTCATTGTCTAGATATGCTCCATCAATAGTTGCTACTATACGAGACAGGATCCAAAGGTTTATAGTAGGGTTGGCCCCAAAGTTGACCGAGGCATGTTCCACTACTGCATTGCAGGATAGTATGGATATCTCCCGGATTCAGGAATTCGCCCAGAATATAGAAAAGGGTAGGCATCAGCAGTAGGGTACAGAGAGGACTGAACAAGGGCAGCGTAAGAGGATGATATTTGCCAGGTCTCAAGAGCAGTCTTAGGGTAGTTATAGGCCCCAGTACTTTGGACAACCACCTAGGCCTCCACCGCCTTAGTTACAGGGTTACAAGTATGACCTCTATACTCAGTCAGGACCAAGTGAGAGCTCACGGGTATCGGGTTTCTAGTGACAGTGATGTGCAGGATAGACATGGTCATTCTCACTGCGGTGTGACATCTGTGGTAGAGACACTTGGGCTAATGCCGAGCAGGTTTCGACGCTTGTTATACATGTGGGCGTCCGAGGCATATGATACGAGATTGCCCAAATAAAGATTCTGGGGGGTATGGCACAACCAACAAGTTCAATAGTAGGATCATATATGTCCGTGCATCCTTTAGGGTGTGAGTCTCAGTCTTCGGCTGGTAGAGGTCGAGGCAGAGTAAATGTTCTAGTTCAGGTGGTAATCAGAACCGTATCTATGCTTTAGCGGGTCGACAGGACCAGGAGTCTTCACTAGACATTGTGACAGGTATATTGACCATTTGCTCTCACGATGCTTATGCCTTGATAGATCCAGGATCTACTTTATCGTATATTACCCCATTTGTCGCAGGGAAGTTTGGTATAGTGCCTGATATACTAAGTGATCCTTTTGCGGTATCTACACTACTCGGAGAACCGATTTTTGCTAGACGAGTTTATCGAGGTTGTACGGTGATAGTTTTTAGTCGTCAGACCTCAGCCGACCTAGTTGAGCTAGAGATGATAGATTTTGATGCTATCATGGGCATGGACTGGTTGGCAGCTTGCTATGCCACAGTTGATTGCCGAGCAAAGGCAACCAGATTTTATTTTCTGGGTGAGCCAGTCCTTGAATGGGTATGTAATACAGCGACACCTAGATGTGGGTTTCTTTCCTATCTGAAGGCGAGGAAAATGATCGCAAAAGGGTGCATTTATCATATTATGCGAGTTAGAGATGCAGATGCTGAGATACCTACACTTCAGTCTATTCCAGTAGTCAAAGAGTACCCAGATGTGTTTCCAGATGAGCTTCCAGGTATTCCTTTAGAGCTAAAAATTGAAGCATTGATTTGCTTTCGAGAACTCAGCCAATATCCATCCCTCCGTATAGAATGGCACCTGCCGAATTGAAGGAGCAGTTAAAAGATTTGCTAGAGAAAGGTTCTATCAGACCCAATACCTCACCTTGAGGTGCACCAGTACTGTTTGTGCGGAAGAAAGATGGCTCGCTGAGGATGTGTATCGATTATAGGCATCTGAACAAGGTAACTATTAAGAATAACTGAATAAATATCCACTTCCAAGGATCGATGACTTGTTTGATCAGTTGTAGGGGGGCTAGATGCTTTTCAAAGATAGATTTGAGGTCGGCGTAGGACCAGGTCAGAGTTTGGGAGAAAGATATTCCGAAGACGGCCTTTAGGACCCAATATGGCCACTTCGAGTTCCTTGTCATGTCCTTCAGGTTGACAAATACACCCGCCTTATTTATGGACTTGATGAATATCCTATTCCGTCCATTTTTAGATCTGTTCATGATAGTATTTATTGATGATATTCTGGTTTATTCACGTTCAGAGCAGGAGCATGCGGACCACCTGCGATAGGTACTCCAAATCCTTTGTGATCGTAAGTTATATGCTAAGTTTTCTAAATGTGAGTTTTGGTTGAAATCTGCAGCATTCTTGGGGCATAGTGTATCTGATGAAGGTATAAAGGTAGACATTCAGAAGATTGAGGTCATGAATCTTGGCCTAGACCTCCCACTCTGGCAGAGGTTCGTAGCTTTCTAGGCTTAGCAGGATACTACCAGAGGTTCGTAGAGTGTTTTTCTTCCCTTTCTGCACCATTGACGAAGTTGATGCAGAAAGCAACTAAGTTTCAGTGGACAGAGTCTTGCGAGCGGAGTTTCCAAGAGCTTAAAAACATGTTGACCTCACCACCAGTTCTAACACTTCCAGAGAGTCTTGAGGGTTATGCCGTGTATTGTGATGCCTCAGGTGTCGGGTTAGGATGTGTCCTGATGCAACATGGGAAGGTAATTGTGTATGTTTCAAGGCAGTTGAGGAAGCACAAGAGGAATTATATGACCCACGGCCTCGAGTTAGCTTTGGTTGTCCATGCACTTAAGATATGGTGGCATTATTTATATGGTGTTCATGTTGATGTATTTACAGATCATAAAAGCCTGCAATATATCTTCAAGCAAAAAGAGTTGAATTTGTGATAGAGGCGATGGCTAGAGTTATTGAAAGATTATGACGTTAACATTCTCTACCATCCAGGGAAAACTAATGTTGTAGCAGATGCCTTAAGTCGCCGATCTATGGGTAGCTTAGCACATGTAGAGGCTGAGAAAATAGAATTAGCTAGAGAGATTCATCAATTCGCTTGTTTGGGGGTTCGGTTAGTAGATTCTGACGATGGTGGAGTTGTACTCCAAAACACTGCAAAATCATCTCTCATAGCTGAAGTCAAGGAAATGTAGTACGAGGACCCAGAGCTGGTCGACTTAAGAGAGCGAGTTCCACAATAGAAGAAGTCATTGTTAGATCTCATGGAAGATGGGGTTCTTAGATACATGGGTCGTTTGTGTGTCCCAGATGTAGTAGGGCTACAAGACATGATAATGTCAGAGGCACATTATTCGTGGTACTCCATTCATCCTGGGTCGACGAAGATGTACCATGACATTAAGGATGTGTACTGGTGGAACGATATGATGAAGAATATTGTTGCATTTGTCGCCTAGTGTCCTAGTTGCCACCAGGTGAAGGTAGAGCACCAGAAGCCCGGAGGGCTAATGCAGACTATGGGAGGTGATAAACATGGACTTTGTCACGGGTTTGCCTCGTTCTCATCGTAAGTTCAATTCTATATGGGTGATAGTCAATAGGCTCACTAAATCAGCCCATTTCCTACCAGTCAGATCTACATATACAGCCAAAGATTATGCGAAGTTATATATTAAGGAGATAGTGCGGCTATACGGCGTACTAGTATCTATTATATCGGACCGTATGGCCCAATTTACAGCACATTTCTAGAGGTCTAGGGACTCAGGTGAATCTCAGCACAACTTTTCATCTACAGACTGATGGATAAGCCGAGCGCACAATTCAGATGCTCGAGGATATGTTATAAGCATATGTGTTGGATTTTAAAAGAAGTTGGGATGAACATCTACCTCTTATCGAGTTTGCATATAATAACAGTTACAACTCCAGTATCCAGATGGCTCCGTACGAGGCTTTGTATGGGCGTAAGTTCAGATCTCCTATAGGGTGGTTTGATGTTGGAGAATCTGGGTTACATGGGCCAGACCTGGTTCAGCAGGCTGTAGAGAAAGTAAATCTTATCCAGGAGTGACTGTTGACATCTCAGAGTCGTCAGAAGTCATATTATGACATGCGGCGACGAGACTTAGAGTTTGGGGTTGATGACTGGGTATTCTTAAAGGTTTCGCCTATGAAGGGCGTGATGAGGTTTGACAAGAAAGGCAAGCTTAGCCCACAGTATATTGGGCCTTATAGGATTATTGGAAGAGTAGGTCGAGTAGCTTATGAGTTAGATTTTCCCTCGGAATTAGAGCCTGTCCATCCGATTTTTCACGTATCTATGTTATGGAAGTGCATTGGGGATCCAACCAGAGTGGTGCCCACTGATGTTGTATAGATCACAGAGGACTTATCGTATGAGGAAGTTCCGGTTGCCATCCTAGACCAACAAATCTGCAAATAACGAAATAAGGATGTTTCCTCCATGAAAGTTTTATGGAGAAGCAAGAACGTGGAAGAGATGGCGTGGGAAGCGGAGGATGAAATGGAGTCTAAATATCCCCACCTATTTCAAACTGAAGATATGGCGCGAGATGGGATACATCAGCACAACTCTATTCAGGCCAGTAGGCCATCAGGTAAGCTCTTATTTTTGACTTTCAGTATTTATAATTGACGGTTGTGTGAGGCCAAGTGTTGCTATTTATACACATTGGCCATGTGTGGCATGTATAGTATGTTTTCTGGCTGCGTGCAGGTTGGTTTTAGTCTAGAGTACGGAGTAGACTCTGGCCAAATTTTCCCAAGTCTCTAAGAGTAGACATTCGAGGACGAATGTTCCTAACGGGGGAATGATGTTACACTACAGATTTTTCGTATTAAAAGTGCGTCGTAAGCAAACTAATGTAAGACAAAAAATGAGATCATCTTTGGAAGTATATAAAGTAATTTATCATGTTACCTAAGAGGTTACAAATATTGAAGATCATGAACAATAAGTATAAAGAGGGTTGGAAGGTTCAGAAGCTAAGAAATTGAAGAAAATAATGTTTCGTCGAAAGTCGACAAGTTAGGAATATTAAAACCTGTACCTTTGGGGTGAGACTAGGGTTCTTAACATTATAAGAAGGTTATGTTATGAGTTATGTTAGTTGTATGATAGTCGTGTGTTATGTTTTGAGGTCAAGGGAGTTGTGGAACAAAAGTCGATGGAAGTCATCACAAGTTACGTTTATAAGTTTTACTGCAATTTGGGGTCAAATGTAACTGCGATTGTCTCCTAATATACTTAGAGTGGTAGGGTGTTCCACCATCAAATTGAATATATATGAGTCTATTTGCTAACGCATTAAATCATTTGTCAATATGACATCAGAGTAGAGATATATATATATTTTTGCGAGACTGCGCAGACTCCTAGGTGACAAGTAGGTGTGTCACCTACTTGCTTAAATGAGAGGATTATATATGTCCAAAAATGGGCCAGTTCGGGTCGTCCAAAGAGACATTTTAAAGGCCTATTACCTTCATATATTACACTGATAATGGGGCATAATAACCAGACATAAGGTCCTACAAAAATCCTCCCAAAAATTGCACACGAACCCTAATTGATTTTTTCTCCTTTTCAAGATCTAGTTGGAGGTAAAACCTAGAGTTTGAAGAACCAACATAAGAGCTGGGTTATTCAACAATTAAGGTAAGTTTACTGCTCTCTTTCATCCATTTTTTCTGCTAGATATGTATGGAAAGTTGTTCTATAATTGTAAGAATTCACGGGACGGTGATTGGAAGCCGTGAGTTCGAGTTATTCACTAGTAGCGGACTATTTTGTGGACTGTTTCGTATTGCTTTTGGACTGCGTGTTTTGATACATAAATTCAGGGTGGTGGGCTGGTCATTCGTCGTAACATTTTCGGGATGTTTGGCACTAACTACTACGGTGGTCGTTTTGTGTATGAAGAGATTGGTGTGTTTTGGACTGTTTCGTAGTATTTTGTGGTGTATATAAGGTTGAAAAATAATGTATATATGTTGTTATTGTTGTATTCTTGTGTTGTTGGTATTATCTTGAATTTGGAGAGAGTAAGGGTTATACGGGAGATGCTGCCCGTTTTAATACAAAATAAGCTTGTCGTTCATTGTGCGATAGTTGTACCCTTCGTAACTTAATGATAGTATTATTATCATTGTAGATTAAGGTGCGAAGAGGCAAGTTCAACTTGGTGATTGGAATGATTGTGATAAGGTATGTTAAGGCTAAACCTTTCCTTCATTTTCGCATGATCTCGTAACTATACTGGTTTGATAACAAGACATAAAGAGAAGTTCGTGTTCCTGAATTTATGTACATTATCCTAGTCTCATAAGTTACAGAATTCTCCCTTATCAGGACTTTATATTCAGTTAAGTATTATTTCCTTCCATTAAAGAGAGAAGAGGGTGTATATATATATATATAAAAAAAAAATATATATATATACAATATTACAGTACTTTCACCATAATCGAGCATTATAGGTGGTCAGGCCCCTATTGGGCAGTACTACAGTATTTTCACCACCACCGAGCTATAATCGGTGGGCAGGCCCTTATTGGGCAACCTCTGATCAGATGGTAAGTTATATACCGAGCCTACTATGGCCGAGCGCCTATGAGAGAGCCGAGAATGGCCGAGATACAAAGCCTAGTGTGGTCGAACGCCTATGAGCGAGCCTACTATGACAGAGCAGTTACATGTTCCAAGCCTTATTGGGTCGGAAAACTATTTTACTTACTATATTGAGAGAGTTGAGTCAGTATCAGCAGGTAAGTATATCTCCAGATCATCTTTGACTCCTAGTTACTTTCAGTTATTATATTATCAGTTTAGTTTCAGCTTTCAGTTATTCTATTGCCTTACATACTTGGTACATTATTTCGTACTGACATCCCATTCCTGGGGACGCTGCATTTCATGCATGCAGGTTCGGATAGACAGCCTGGTAGACCTCCTCCGCAGGTGCTGTCCGTGATCAGCTTGATCGGTAAGCTCCACATCCTTCGGAGTTGCCGGGTCTAGGATTTTGAGTACACATTATGTATATATGTGTATATATATATATTATGGGTAGGTCGGGGCCATGTTCCGACCACAGTACATCCATCAGTAGAGGCTTGTAGATATATCCTGTCAGTTAGTGCAGTATGTTGGGCTTGTAGGCCTTGTATGTATATTTTGTTGGTTTGTCCGTTGTAGTAGTTATGACGGCCTTGTCGGCCCAGCTTTATATTGATGTTTAGTTAGAGCTAGTTTCCGTTCAGTTTTATATTTTGTTTCGCAAATTGTCTTGCAATGTGGCACCATGGCCAAAGTATGACATTGTCTGTTCAGAGTCCCTCAGTCGCAAGTTGGTACGCTAGGTTAAGTGAGGCAGTGCCAGTCTCGCCCCCCCAGGTTTGGGGCGTGACAGCGTCCCACACATCGCGAACACGACGAGTAATTCCACCAGCCCCCAGCTTCCCTACGCGAACGTGGAGTACAACCAGCTCAAACCTTCGCGAACACGTATCCCCTGTCGTGTTTGTGATGAACAAAATCACCCCAGTGCCAAGAATCACTACGCAATCGCTGCTTCATCTTTGCAATCGCGAAGAACAACTGAAACACTAGAGAACCAGCAACTCCAAACATGAGCGATATGGCCCGAAACTCATCCGAAACACGCTCGGGGCACTTGGGACCCCGTCAAATCACACAAACCAATCCTAAAACATAATGCAGACCTACTCAAGGCCTCAAATAACACCAAACAACATCAAAACTATGAATCGCACCTCAATTCAAGACTAATAAACTAATGAACTTTCAACTTCTACAACTCACCCCGAACCATATTAGATCAACTCGGAATGACCTCAAATTTTTCATGCAAATCCCAAATGACACAACAGAACTATACCAACTCCCAAAACCACAATCTAAACCAGATACCAACAAAGTCAACTCCCGGTCAAACCTCTCAACCTTCCAAATCTTCAACATTCCAACTTTTGCCAAAAAGTATCAAATCAACCTACGGACCTCCAAATCCAAATCCGGACGTATGCCTAAGTCGAAAATCACTATACCAAACTATTGGAATCATCAAAACACTATTCTAAAGTCGTCTACACAAAATACAAAACTCCGATAAACTCTTATCACTTAAGCTTCTAAAAACAAGAATCATTCTTCCAAATCAATCCCGAATCGCACAAAAAATGAAACCGACCATGCGCGCATTTGGCGCTTTTATGATGGTCGCTTCTACGGGGGTGGTTCGCAAATGTGGACTTCACATTTGCGAAGGGGGTTCCGCACCTGCGAGGAATGGCCAACTGATTGGAGGTCTCATATGCATAATTTTGGACCACATATGCGGACTCGTAGATGTGAGGTTCTTATCTGGAAATTGCTGGGCGACCTTATATTTTAAAGGTTTAGCTCATTTTTCATTATTTGGAGTTTTTGAGCTAGGCTAGAGGCGATATTTGGGGAGATTTTCATCACCACTTTGAGGGTAAGTATTTTCTACTTGGATTTGATTATATATCCCAATTCCCTATAGATTTTTTCACTTGAACGTGGATTTGAAATAGGAAAATTGGGGGTTTTTCCTACAACTTACGAGGATGAATTTTGCGGATTTGAGGGTTGATTTGGACTTGATTTTTGAATCTAATCACATATTTGGACTCATAGGGTTATGGGTACTCGGGATCTACCCCTTGACTCGGGTTTTCACAATGTATGTTTGTGTTGACTTTTTGAAAATTGAGTAAAAAATGAAGCTTTATTGTTTCGAATTGATTCATATATGTTTATTTGACATTATTGAGTTATTTTTGGCTAGATTCGAGTCGTTTGGAAGCCGATTTGTGAGGGAAGGAATTTTTGGAGTATTGATTTTGCTTGTTTGAGATAAGTATCTTGCTAGCCTTTGTTTGAGGGACTAGTTGCATGACTTGTTGATGATGGCTATGCGCTGAGGGTGACACACATGCGGGGGATGAGCATGTTTGCATGCACTAGGTTTTATCCATGTTGGGGGTAGTCCTTAGGCCGTGTTATGCCTTGTATTGGATACTATGCTTCTTGCTACATGCTTCGTATGTTTTTACCCCTTCGTGAGCTTTTTGAATCATGCTAGAGATCATGTGTAGGTTAATCTCCTGTTCAAACATGATAATCGCTAATTTGAGGCATGTCCGCCTAATCTGAGCTATGGTATCATACTTCACACATGCATACACCTTATCATGTTACTTTTATCAGTACATGAGTATGTGATTTGATATCCATTATTCGTATAAATGTATTCTTGTATATAAGTTTTGTGTGATATGGACTAGATTTGCAACACGTGAGTGGTCCGTGCGGGTTGAGTTATGATAGCACGTGAGTGGTCCGTGCGGTTAATATATATTATGGTCCGTGCGGTTATTATATATTATGGCATGTGATTTGTCCATGCAGCATGAGGATAAGGATCCATTTCCCTATAATCGTCCTCTCATATTTCTCTCTTGATGACATACACGTGGTATGAGTGAAAACTTATTAGTATTTGGTTATTGCATCTCTTCTCTATTTGCAAATACTTTGGGTGAATACATGATTTTATCACATTTCTTCTCTATGTACTAGTTTTGGAATATATACATACCTCTTTATGCATATCTCTTTCTTTGACTAAAAGATGAAGGCATGGTACATACCTTCTCTATATGTTAACTTGTGCACATTGACGTGATTATTTATGCATATCTTCTTTATATGCAAATGTTGATGATTTATTGGTGATAAATATATATCTTCTCTATATGCTAGCTGTTAAACTATTATAAGACTTGCACATATCTTGTCTATGTGCACTGATTGGTTATACCTACATTTCATGCTTAGTTCTAGTACCGTTGATGTGTACTTGCATGTTTATAAACTGAATAGGTTGTTAAGTGAGTATCATTGGTAATTCTTGCCTCGGCTACCTCGCTAAGGTTAGTCATGATACTTACTGATTACATAGGGTTGATTGTATTTATACTGCACTCTACTCTTAATTGTGCAGATTTTGGAGTTGGACCCAGTCAAGCTTTGTAAGTTGAGTTGTTTGTTGTGCTGTAGAGACCAAGGTAGAGCTGCTTCCTGATCTCAGTCCCTAGCGTCTCTTCCTATTTTCTTTTATTGTTGTTGTTTCAAACAGTATTTCTGTGTTTCAGACTTATATTCATAAAATTAAGCTCATGACTTAGTGCTGCCATTTCTGGAGAGTTGGGTAATGATTTGACATTATTTATGGATATTTGTCTTTCAGGCTTATTTATTTTATAATTTGTTATCATGCTTTGTTATTATTTATGATTGGCTTGCTTAGCAAGTAGGGTTAGGTGCCATCATGACCAGTGGTAGTTTTGGGTCGTGACAAAGAGAGATAAGAAAATTTAGGGCTTCAACCCCTTGTAAAAATTTGATTGTACCTCCCCTCTTTTATTTTACCTTGCCTCCTCTAAACCCCTTTTTCCCATTTTATTTGTGATATAAATGCTAATGTAAACATTAGAGCGAGATGAAAAAGTGCTAATGTGTGAATGTGTGTGTAAATTGTAGAGGATGACCTCTTTTATATAGGCAAAAGGATAGTCTTTGTCCTTTGAATAAATGAATTTTATCTATCGGGTAAAAGGATGTCATGTCACATCACATGTGTTGTCACATCACATAGTTATCACATCATATGTGTTGTCACATCACAATACTTGTCACATTAGATGTTGACAAAATATGGGATTTAAGTGGATTTTATCTGTATTTTAAAATAAATTCTACTAGCTCTCATGTATTAAAATACTATGCTATAAATTAAAGAAGATTATTTAATAGAAAGAATGGCTTTTAGTATTTATGAAAAATGTCAATGAATAGAATAATATTGTAATAATTTTTATTTTTATTGTTAAACGGCAATAAATTGATAAAGAAAATCCTAATATTTTTAAAACTTAGGAAAACTATCAATAAATTATTTTGATATCCAGAAAAAGCACAAAAATGGAAGTATTTAACCAACTCTAATAAAATGATAAAAAATTCTATATATCTCAAAAACAAGGGTAATTATCAATAAATCGCATTAAAATTGAAGAAATGCGCTAAGTGCCATATCATGGAATTAATGCCTAGGAAGCTTGTAGAAGTTATTTTGAAATACGGCGAGCCAAAATTGGGTGTCAACGTAGGCCAACTCTAAACTGCTTCAATTTTCTTGGGATCAACCTTAATACCATCCCCAAACATGACATGACCCAAGAATACTACCGAATCTAACCAATACTTGCACTTGAAAACTTAGCATACATCTTCCTTTCCCTCAGAATCTGAAGTACAATCCTCAAATGTTGCTCGTGCTCCTATTCACTACAGGAATATACCAAGATATCATCAATGGGTACAATAACAAAAGAATCTAGATATGGCTAGAACACATTGTTCATCAAATGCATGAAAGTTGCTGGAGCATTAGTCGAACCAAAGGACATCACCAAAAGCTCATAATGTTCATAACGAGTCCTGAAAGCTGTCTTAGGAATGTCAAAAGCCCTAGTCTTCAACTGATGATAGCTCGACCTCAAATCAATCATCGAGAATACCTTGGTACCCTGAAGTTGATCAAACAAATCATCAATATGAGGCAATGGATATTTATTCTTGATAATGGCCTTGTTTAACTACCTATAATCAATGTGTGTTCTTATAGAACCATCTTTTTTCTTCACAAATAACATTGGCGCACCCCAAGAAGAAAAACTTGGCCTGATGAATCCCTTATCCAACAACTGCTCCTTCAATTCCTTCAACTCAGCCGGAGCTATGTGATACGGTGGAATAGATATGGCTTGAGTGTCTGATACCAAATCAATATCCATATTTTGGTGATATTGAACTCAGTACTATTATACCTTCTCAAGAAACTCAAATCGTCAGTGCTACCTCTGATACCAATCCTTCTATCTGAAGACACATCATTACCTTGTAAAGCAATTTAGCCTCTCATGACTTACTATGTCCATCTTGATATCATATCTATGTACAAGAATCCCGCAGCTAGATACAAATCTCGAGTAGGATATCCCTTCTTATAAGCACTCCCCTGCCTAGAAGCACACAACTTCGATCAACCCATGTGTCAATCACCATCATGCAACAGCTCTCCAAGCATGTAAGCAGCATTAATTTTTAAAGTCATAGTCAAAAATACCTCAAGATTTAAGAAACCCACTTGCACATAATAAAGCCACTAGAACTTAATCTTTCAAAGTCAACCAAGTTACGTGGAGTGCTAAACCCTGATATCCTACCACAAAAGTGACTGTAATTCCCCATCATACCAACAAAATTGATCATGTCTATTACCATGTTGATCCAAGCCATTGTGATGTTGATCCAACTTCTTCGGATAACTCTTCACCTGCCTTCAAGGAAACACTTTTCTTTTCAAGTACACTATGGCCTTTAATCAAAACTCATCCCAAGTGATCCCAATATGAAACTATGTCGTCCTAAGATCTGTAAGCCACTCTATTTCCTTCCATGCACCCAAAAGTACCTCAAATCGAAATGCTTGCTCTAAAGAGACCTTCAATGAATCAAAAGTTGTTCCTTCATCTCTCCAACACTGCATCGTAGGACCGATAATGATATAAAAGTACTCCAAGCCTCTTTCACAATCCAATGCAAATCTTAAATCCTTAGCCACGCAACAAATCTGGTAAATCCTCAGGTACCACATCTTTGATCTTCAACCTGTTGATACTCAATTTTGCCCTCATATTTTATAAACTATTTCTATATATTTTTTAAATATTATTTTTTGTACTTTTGTCAAATTGTTATTACAAGAGTTCCATACAAATAATTTTACCTTTTTTTAATCTTTTAAATTGATTTTGGCATTTTAGATTGGTAAATATTTATTAATTATTCTTTCAAAATTACTTCAGGGTGATTAGTTGTCCAAATTATTTATTTGCACCTACATGCATATTTATAATATTTTACTTTATTTTATATAACTATATTTGTATTTGTGTATCTTTTACAATAATAGCCACTATTTTTCAATAATTATCCTTATTATACTATTTAGGTCAAAATAACTCTTTTTTATAATCATCACTATTATTTTGAAAGTATTAACTTCAAAATAGCTTTTTTTAAATCATTTTTTAATTATTTTCAATTGATTTTCGTATTTTTCAATTCCATCCTAAAATCGGCTTAAAATCGGACCAAAACAGGCCCAACACGGCAGTCCCTAGACCCAAGACAAACAACCCATTTACTCTTGAACCGGTCGGGACCCGTTTGTTGACCCGCCCCGCCTTCCCTTTCATCCTGGTCATTGATCTCAAATGATAAACGGCCCATAGCAATCCCTCTATTTTTAATTACCCAAAACCCATAACCCTAGTTCCCATTTCCCCCAACCGTCCGCCTCTACATTCTCTCAATATCCCTCATCTCTTCTGTGAAACCTAGCTGCCTTACTCCCTCCCCCCCCCCCCCCAAAAAAAACAAATATTCTCTCTGAATCCGGCAACACTAGGGAATCCTACAATTTACTTACTTTATTTACACTATCTCGCTACTACTCATGCTTTTGTGGTGTCGCTTAGTACTTGCCCTATTTTGGCAAGGACTACCTTTCCAAGAATGGGCCTAATTTACTTCGATTTTGTGAAACTTTAGACGATATTCTGTCTATATACACTCAAAAAGGGACTATGTTTTGCATCCCTGGTTCGATTTACAGCCGTTGGACCTAACTAGGGTTTGAAATTATTTTATCTCCTTTATCGGCTCTGTCATTGATTGCACGCGATTTTATTTTCTTATTTGTGTTTGATTAATTGTTTTCCATGTTCCTTGTTTAATTCGAACACTATATAAATCCCTCCCTCAATTCTCTTAAGGACAGACCTTAATTGTTGCTCTCTTTTTAACTCACTCACTCTATTACACTCGAATATTTTCTGAAATTGTTGGATTCTTGGTCGGCTAAAGGCCAAGGCCACTGTTGTCGACTCATTGACTTCTTCCGGTGCAAGCACTGTCGGAACTCATTCGAAGCTCTTGTGAACTCTAAAGCACCAGATTTGGGAGTTCTCATTGTTCTGTCTTGATTGTTGTTAACTAAGTTGCTGCTGAAATCTAGTTTTCTCATTTACTTGCTCGTTTATTTGCAACTATTTAGTGCTCTTGACTCTTGCAACTATATTTACCTTTTCTATTTGCATTCATGTTATGTATCCTAATATTATTTGAACTTCTGTGAGCCAGCTTGATTTGCTATTGTGCTACCTTTGTATGCAATCCTATTCGTTTTAATGCTATTCTGCAATTCTATGTTTTTCTGGAATCAAACCTGCCTAATTCCTAAACTTTAGGATATCCTCGCTATGTATGTTTAACTTGATGTCCATCCTTCTTAGGTTTGCCTAATTATTATGTTAAAACCTGAATCCTACATTTGATGCCTGTTACGAGTTCATTGTCATGCCCTGCTTTGTATTTTGTATTAAAACTTCTTGTGATGAATAATATTTGCCTAGAATCTCGAGTATTCTAAGTCTTTCCTGCTTGAAACAAAGTGAATGATTGTAAATTATGCCTACCAGTTTGCTTGTTTTAACTTCCATAATGAGAACTTTTGTTTAGCTAGTTGTGACCATGTCTTCCTTAGATTTCCATGTTGAGACATTCGTGTAAAACTGCTACTTGCTATTTTCCCTAGAATTAGTTCCTTGATCATGTCTCCTTTAGATTCCCATGCTAAGGCTCCTATGTCTGAAGTCCCACTAAACATAGTTTTAGACTATGTTCACTTTGAATTTCTACTTAGTGAACCTTTTGCTACCCTACGATGTTCAATCCTGTCATTGTGAACTTGTTTCTCGAAAGCCACAACATGTGTCTACCCTACGTGTGCTATATGTGCCTGTAGGGGACTGTGTAATCCTGTTTGTGTGTCTTTAGTTTGGAAATCCCTACTCTTTGTTAGCTACAGTGTTAAGGACTAAATGTCTAGATCTTAAAGTTGTTTGGTCGGCCTAGTACATAGTTTGTCACTTGTATTTTTACGGCTGGTTTGGTATTTAACAATGGGTAAGAAAGGCAGTTGTTTGATTGTTTGGGCCTGGACCATTGGATTAGTTTAGTTTTGGGGTCAGAAGAATAATGACAACATCTAGAGTGTGGGCCTTCTCATTCATATAGGGCTCGAAGCTTAGTTGTAGGCCCAAAAGCATCCCTGTGTTATTTGTATTTGTGTTGGGCCTGTAATTCTTCTATTTTGGGCTTGTAATTATTCTATTTGGGTCTGTAATAATTTGTAAGAACAAGTGATGGGGAAATTAGTAAAAGGGGGGCTGAGGTACTCTAATTCTAGCATGAATGAATAGAAAATATGCCTATAAGGTTTAAACGCTTTATTTGCTATTTTGTTTGCCATGCTCTTTTCCTGTGAATCACTTGCATATAGATAGCATGCCTATAGGCCATTAATTTTGCTTATTAACCTAGAGAACATGATCTAGGACTCTAATTAACTCTAATATTGATCTTGTCAACAAGACTCGTAACATGTTTAGAAATCATGCCTATAGGATTCAAATTGACTTCGTTCGCTACTTGTTTGTCCTATTTTACTTCTACACATAGACAACATGACTATAGGACTCCACTTTAAATAATTGGGACTGTTTAACACTAATACTTCCCTCAACTGTGTGGCTCACCTAGAAATCATGACTATAGGATCAATAAAAAGAGAACTTGTATCGCTCAACAGTTTCGTACTTGAAACTGTCTAGACTTGATCGTTAAAAATCATGCCTATTGGACTTCAACAATGCAGCATGTCTGTTTATTGTCCATGTATGAACTCCAAACTTGTTTACGTTTAATTGGTCATCTATACGTTCACCTAGTAACCATGCCTTAGGCCTAATTGACTCGCAAAGCAACTGTTCGCCTTAATTCTGATTAGAATACACTCTCATTTGACTGTTCTGCTATTATTCTTCACTGATGTTTGGAGAATCACAAGCATGTGAACCTATGTGTGGAGGTGAACTTGAACCCTTTTGTGCTACTAGCATCTTACATGAAGTCCTACTTGTTTCAGCTATGTAATGCTTAGTTTTTCTCATTTTTGAGCAACCTAGATTGAGTCTAGAACCACTTATATAGTGGTCCAAAGCCTCCTGGACCATAGGCATGGGACGTGTAGGCATGCATATGACGCGACTTAGAATTGAACTAGTGCGCTTTAGGTAAACAACTTAAAGATAGTAATCGGGTAGCAGGAGATGATAGTTTGTGCTCGCTGAATAATATGAGCAACCCTTGTACTTTAAAGGGTTGTGAAGTATTATTTATGTTGCACGGGGTGATCCTTAAGGATAAAATATTTAGGACCCCCCATGTCTAATTATTCCTTATGTATTTGTTTGTTGAGAAACCTAGATTTGACTAAGATGTATCTTCTAATTTCCAAAGAGTTGTACCAATTATTTATGAGCGGACAAGTTATTTCCTTCACTTGTGTACGATTTTTCTTAATCAATATTTTCATCCTATTTTTACTTTGATTAGCTGATCAATTACTCGGATTCTTTACTCTCCCTTAATTGGTATGCTCACGTAAGGTAATTATAATTCGATAATCCGCACATAGTGTAAAATTCGGCGGGAACCACATTTGTGGACCTCGAAGAGTGCCTAATACCTTCTCTTTGAGGTAATTTGAGCCCTTACTCGATCTTTGGTGACACAGACTAGTTAAAACAGAGTTATTTGCAAATAGGTGCCCTAACACACCCCAAAATTGTTAGGTGGCGATTCTTCTCCTTTAATACCCATTTAAAAGAGTTGTCATATGTCGAAACCCGCCTTTGCGAGAAAATGGGGTGCGATAGCATGTCGACTCTGATGGGGATACTTAGGTTCTTACCATAAAGAATCTTGCTTGTGTGGATTATTGAATTTCTTGACTTCTTTCATGTACCTCCTTTTCCCCGTCCCTTCATTTGCTCGAAATTTCTATATCATGAACCACCCTTCCCCATCTCATTTATTTGCTTCATTTAATTATGTCTTCTGAATCTTGTGAATTATGCAAACTGTTTGTTTTTTCTTATCCCTCTCTCTCTCTCTCTCTCTCTCTCTCTCTCTCTCTCTCTCTCTCTCTTATTTTACCGCATTATTTAATACTGCCATTTTGTGCTTTCACCAAGTAAATTACTTGACTACATGTTATCATTTTCACATAAGCATGTTTTTGACATCATGTTCCACTCGTGCCAATTATAAATATAGCGGCGCTTGATGAGTGTCCGCACTTTTCGTATCTACCCTTGTCAAATCGGAAAGGCTTTTTATAGGTAGACTACTTGATCAACGATGCAGTCAACAGTCCCGCGCCTTTCCCTCTCAAGTAGTCCGCTTGAGAATATCAGTCTAGACCCTTCTAGAAACCTACTCTGCTTGAAAATGTGCATGCATCATGTTAAACCTAGGATGGTTCAAATAACCATGGCGTATTGAATCCCTTGAGATAATACTTGTCCAAAGTCCAAAGGGATCTCAATAATCTCGAGGGACACATTCATGCTATGTGCATTACTTGGAGAAAATGTGCCAACATGTTGACTGCTATCACGTAATTAATCAAATTAGGAGGGGGAAGGGCTAACTCTTTTGTTTGATGCAGAAAATAAGGCATGAAACTCCCAGGTTCGGTATGGTTCAGAACATCCTACCTCTATTTATTGATTGGTGGAAAGACCTCGCACCGTGACAGGAATTATGTAAGGGTACTGGGTCATTTAACATCCTTGATGGACATCCGGCCAAGCAGAGAACTAATTGAGGCAGCCACTATGTTTTGGGATGAAAAGAGGGCCGTCTTTTGGTTTGGAAATATGGAAATGACCCCTCTTTTGGAAGAAATTGGAGGTTCCGCTAGGCTTCCATGGGATTGTCTGGGTTTGTTAGTGCTAGAAAATCATACAACTCGCGGTTTTCTGAATATGGTTGGGTTCAAGAAGAATGATGAGTTGGGTTTCTTGAAGAAGTGCTACATTCCCTTTGACTTTCTATACGAATGGTATGGAGATAGCAAATCATACCATTTGTATCATGAAGAATTGTCCATCACCTCCGTTGGATGGGTTCATCATCGAGTTTATGTCTTCATAGTCTGTTTTCTGGGTCTGCCGATTTTCCCAATGCACTGAGGACAAATTCACACTCGTTTAGCCATGGTTGCCAGGACCATGATGGAAGGAATTTAAGGACAAAACTACACTATATTTCCTATGATACTAGCTGAGATGTACATAGCCTTGGGCCTATGCAAGCATAGGGCTGGATATTTTGAGGGGTGCAATCTTCTGCTATACGTTTGAATTTTAGAACATCTCCAAAGAGGAGACTACAGTAAAGAGTTCCTTCATAGGCCATTGAATGATTATATTACCAATCATCATACAAAGAAAATGACATTCGCTCCTATAAGATTTGCAAAGCCTGCAAATGTTGAAGGATGGGTATGCCTTTTTAGCAATCTGACTGACAAACATGTACACTGGATGTTCGAGTGGTTTTCCAGCAAAGAGTTCATAATTCAGTCCAACAAGGCCACCCATTTGGTATTAATTGGATTGCGAGGCATTTATCTTTATGCTCTAATAATGGTAATGAGGCAAGCTGGAAGGAAATGGGTTATACCCCAAATAGCCAACATGACTCAGTACAAGGCAGACTTCAAAGGGGATGTCATTCTGTTCAAGTTCGAGTCTCAGCACATGTGGAATATAAAGATAATTATAGATGGAGACACTATAGAGCCTGATAGGATAGGTACCATGCGGACACATGTACTACTACTACCTATCGTGGCTAGAAGATGACATAACCATGGATGTCAAATCGGGAATTAAGCTGAAGGGAAGAATCATAGACGAATAAGCTGAAGCTCGGGTAAAGTACAAGAAGTTGCGCAAGAGGGTCTTCAAATCTGAGGCCAAGCACTTGGCATAGAATAAGAAAGACATGAAAGCGATAAGGGAGTGGAAAGAGATAGAAAACAAGTCGACATAGAGGTTGGAGCACTTAGAGCAAGGGTTGATGGAGTTAGAAGGGAAGACGAGGAAGAGGCTTTGGGACTGCCAAGGTATGGGCTATGATGAAGGAGGAAAGCTAACAATGGCTTACTTGTTGCTCGACATGCGGGACCTTGGGAACGTGATCGATGGATCCAAGAAGGCAAGGCATGGAGAAGATCCATTTGGGACCAAGTAGAATAGGAAAGTTTTCTTTTATTATTTTATAGTTAGGTTTCGTTTAGATTCGATGTAATATGGCTTTGTACAATTAGTAACTCTATATTATTATTTCGATTTAGTAATAGATTGGTTTGATTTATTTTCGCATTAATAGGACGAAGCAATGTTGGCACAAATTACACCAATGTCTACTTGTCGCTTAGCCTACCTTGGGCGCAACTAGGTCCCCAAATTAGGACGCGAACCATTGTATGCCTTGTATGTTATCTTTTTAGATATTGCAAGACTCTTTTATTTCATCTTGTTAACTTGGCTACCTTTTTTTTTTTTTTATTATTCCCATTACCAAAGGTTGGTTCGTGTATTCTTGCAACAACAACATACCACACCAGATCTAGAGGTCCTCCACCTCCTCCCCCTCCTAACAACATCAAAAGCCAGGGTAAAGGAAAGATGGGTGATTTGAGTGGTAACATGAAAGAAAACACTCCTATGGGAGTGAATGTGGAGACTTAATATGGAAGAAGTACATCGGGGCAGAACGAACTGGTTCTGTGATTAGAGAAGAAGATTTTGGAGTTACAAGGCAAGCTCGAGCAGGTCCGAAATCTCGCTAATATGTCCCTCACCTTGAACGTCCCGGACATCTATCACCAAAATACCACCACTCAAAACCAGCCACAACCCCAGAATCCACAACCCCAAACTCCAAAAAAATCACCCTACTACACAACAATACCATTACCCCACACTCACACAAAACCTAAACCCTTCACCGTCACAAGCTCCTCAAGAACATCCTCATAATACAACCCAATACCCACAAACTGCCACATCCCTACTCCTAAAAATGTATCACAACCTGCCCACGATCTACCTCAGGCCTCCATCAATGATCATCCATACACTCAAGTCCCTAGAATCCACCAAAGCAACCCATATACATGTAAAATCTACCATACACCCCACATCACACACTATACATGCCCGAACATACCGAAAAGGACCTGCTCATCAGGAACATGAATGAAGAGTTGAAGAAGTTATCTGGAAGGATCCAGAGTATTGAGGGAGGAGACAGTGTCGAAGCTTTGAATTATGAAGATTTATGTATCCCACCGGATATGGAGCTACCTGAAGGTTACAAACCCCTGAAGTTTGAAATGTTTGATGTCACCAGTGATCCCAAGGTGCATTTGAGGACTTACTGCGACAAACTTGTGGGCGTAGGCAAGAATGATCAAATCCGCATAAAGTTTTTCATGCGAAGTCTCACTGGAGATGCCTTATCCTGTACATCAGTCAAAACCCAAATAAATGGCCTAATTGGGTAAGTATGGCATCCGACTTTATGCACAGATTCAGGTTCAATACGGAGAATGCACCAGATGTTTTCTATATCCAAAATTTCAAGAAGAAACCCACGAAGACCTTCCGTGAGTACGCCACTCGTTTGAGATCAGAAGCTGCTAAGGTAAGGCTGCCGCTGGAGGAAGAACAAAAGAATAACTTCTTCGTCCGAGCTCAAAACCCATAGTACTATGAAAGATTGATGGTCATAGAGAATCACAAGTTCTCCGACATCATCAAGTTAGGAAAAAGAATTGAAGAGGGTATCAAGAGTGGCATGGTTGCCAATTTCGAAGCTTTGCAAGCCACAAATATAGCTTTTTCTGGAGACATTTCTAAGAAGAATGAAGTGGGCGCCGTGATGGCATCCCAAAGGCCAAAGTCTCCCCTAACCTATCTTAAATTTCCCACACCAACATATCATCCCTCATCCCAAAAATACCATTATCCTACTACCACCTACCATACCTATAATACCCAGCCAGCCTACTATCAATCATCTTCACCTGCCCGACAAAACTAACTGAAACCCCAACACCCAACTTCGACCGCAAAGCTCCTAAACAATACACTCCTCTCACCAAACCAATAGCCCAATTGTACGAGAGACTAAAGGCCACCGGTTATGTCACTCACATTCCTACAACTATGATTGAAAATCCCTCTCAATGGGTCAACCCCAATAAAACTTGCGCCTATCACTCATGCATTAAAGGGCACACCATTAAAGAATGTCGCATATTGAAAGATAAGATCCAGATATTGATTGATACTAAGGTAATACAGGCAAAGGAATCTGCACCGAATGTCCGCAACAACCCCCTTCCTGACCATAGGGGTAAGGGAGTAAATATGATCGAGACTGACAAAGAATGGGACCAGGAAGGGTTCATCTGTCATATTCGAGAAGGAGACACTGCTATGACATCCCCGGTAACACTCTCACCAATTGTGGTGCAAACCAAGGCACCATTCGAGGTTGAAGTTTCTACATCTAGCCATTGTTCTCTGTGATGGTAACTCAATCACCATCCTACTAATCTGACGTGGCTGAAGCAAGAAGGAAAGGAAAGGATGATGGAAGAAGCGGGCGCCGCCCAAGGAATAGCTAGAATAGGAAGAGTTTACATGTCAGCGAATCTCACCCAGGGAGGGACAAGTAGGGAGACCGTGCCAAAACTACCTATTGTGGAAACGGGTACTAATGATCTGTGGATAATGATAGAAGCAAAGGAGTATTTTGTTGTTGATCACCTGAACAAAACTCCTGCCCAAATATCCATCTTGTCATTGTTACAGAACTCGGACACACAGAAGAATGCCTTGATTCAGGTGTTAAGCGAAGCCTATGTGCATGTTGACATCACTAGTGGAGAGATGGCGAATATGGTAGGACAAGTGTTGCAGAGACACAAGTTCACTTTCCACGAAGATGAGTTGCCACCGGAAGGTTTGAGTCATAACAAAGCATTGCACATAATCGTGCAGTATGAAAATAAATTCATTGCTCGAGTCTTGATTTATGGGGGTTCGAATCTGACCATATGCCCTCTGACCACCCTGAAAAGATTGGATATAGGCATACCTGAGATAAGGTTGGGAAGTATGAACGTAAAGGAATTCGATGGGTCCCAAAGAGCTACAATCGGAAAAACTGACATGAGTTTGAAGACAGGCCCAACCATATTCGATGTCGAGTTCCACGTATAGATATCTCTTCCACCTACAACCTGCTATTGGAACGACCGTGGATACACATGGCTGGTGTAGTTGCTTCTACTTTACATCAGGCTGTGAAGTTTAAGAGGAATCATCAGGAGGTGGTTATTCATGGAGGCAGAAACAATCTCATCTATACCAACCAGACCATACCAGCAATTGAAAACAAAAGGAAGTTAGGAGGAGAGACATTTTGTAGTATCGAACGGATAAACACAGTCGAGAAGGTACGATGGTTTAGAAATAAGGTGCTAAGCATGCTTCTTTGGTTGGGGTATGAGCCGGGCCGAGGTCTTGGCCCCAAGCTTCAAGGGATAATAGAACCAATACAACCACGTACACATGACACCATTTTTGGCCTCGGGTACGAGTCCACTGTGAAAGAATAAGAGGATTGGTCACTGCCATGGCATGATTTCTATTATCCATTGCCTAAACCCATACTACCATTTTACCATACATTCCACAAGGTCGACATGATCTGGGGTTCTGAAGAAGATGAGATTCTATCTGACATGAGGAACCTATTTCTAAATGAGGAAGACATGGATTGCAATGTCATCTTAGGGGAGGAGGAAGATCTTACCATCCAGATGGTAGGCGATGGAGTTGTTCTTAGGAACTGGAGTGATGCACTATCCCGGGCTCGTCGAGTACCTGGGTAGCTTTGGCAGAACTAGCATGATTTTTCTTTAAATTGTTTTCTGGCATTTAAGACATTCAGTATTTTTGTTTTGAAATTAATACTCGAGATATCGAGTTGCGCTTGTTTGACATTTTAAGTTTTAAGGTAATGCATTATTTCTTTTCAATTTATTTATATTATTATCTCTACATTCTTTTCAGCATAACTATTTCCTATCTTGTTGAATCTACAACTGTGGCATGTAATGAGACAATGCAACACAATGAGAGTGATTTATAAGAATGGGAAAATGACGTAATACCTGGGGAAATTGTCAAGGAAATAGAGGATTTTAAAAACAAACCTAAGTCCAACCTGGAAGAGACTGTAGCAGTTAATTTGGGGAATTCTGAAACAATCAAAGAAGCTCGTATTAGCATTCATCTATCACCGTTAGCTAGAGAATAATACATCCAATTTCTAAAAGAATATGAGGAAAACTTTTCATGGTCCTATGATGACATAACAGGGTTGAGCACATCCATAGTGACCCACAAGCTACCTAACAACCCTACGTATCCACCGGTGAAACAATAACTCAAAAAATTCAAGCCAGATATGAGTTTAAGGATAAAATAGGAGGTAAACAAGAAGATCAAAGCCAAAGTCCTCCGAGTTGTAGAATGTCCGACCAATATCGTACCCACACCAAAGAAAGACAGAAAGTTCAAGGTGTGTGTTGATTACCGAGATCTGAACTGAGCAAGTCCTAAGGATGATTTTCCACTACCGAACATACACATCTTGATCAACAATTGTGCCTAGCATGAACTCCAATCCTTTATTGATTTCTTCACAGGTTACCACCAGATCCGGATGGATGAAGAGGATGCAGAGAAAATGGCCTTAATCACACCATGGGGGTGTATTGCTATAAAATGATGTTGTTTGGTTTGAAGAACACCGGGGCTACCTACATGAGGGCCATCACCACTCTTTTTCATGATATGACACACAAGGAAATAGAGGTTTACATGGATGATGTCATCATCAAATCCAAGAAGAGCACGGATCACACTGCAGATTTGAGAATGCTTTTTGACCGCCTGCGAAAGTACAACCTGAAGTTGAACCCTGCAAAATGTGCTTTCGGGGTCCCTACCGGGAAGTTACTAGTTTTCATTGTCAGCCGCAAGGGATTGAGCTAGACCCATCAAAGATAAAAGCCATTCAGGATCTGCCACCGCCAAGGAACAAGAAGGACGTAATGAGTCTCTTGGGTCGTCTCAATTACATCAGCCGTTTCATAGCACAGTCAATGATAATATGTGAACCAATCTTCAAGATGTTGAGAAAGGATGTTGCAACAAGTTGGACTGAGGAGTATCAAATGGTCGTCGATAAAATCAAAGAGTATTTATCCAAACCTTCTATGCTGGTACCACCAGATCCCGGGAGACCTTTGGTGTTGTACCTGTCCGTATTGGACGGATCCTTTGGATGCATCTTGGGACAACATGATGAGACCGAAAGGAAGGTATCAAGTAATATACTATCCGAGTAAGAAGTTCATGCCTTACGAAGCTCAGTATTCATTATTTGAGTGTACCTGTTGCACTCTAAAATGGATAGCCTAGAATATGAGGCATTTTTTCTATGCATACACCACATACCTCATATCAAGAATGCATCCCTTAAAGTACATTTCCAGAAACTTATGCCTACTGGAAAGTTGGCAAAGTGGAAAATACTGCTAAGTGAGTTCGACATCGTCAACGTGACTCAGAAGACAGTCAAGGGGCAAGCATTGGTTGATCACCTGGTAGAGAATCCTGTGAGCGGATAATACGAATCCTTAAAAATGTATTTTCCCGATGAGGAAGTGTCTTTCATAGGAGAAGACATCGCTGAAGCATATGATGGTTGGAGAATGTTCTTCAACGGAGCCGCAAACTTCAAGAGAGTGGGAATCAGAGTTGTCCTAGTATCGAAAACTAGCCAACAATATCCGGTATCCGCCAAGCTCAGATTCCCATGCACCAACAATATGACTGAATATGAGGCTTGCATTTTGGGACTCAGGTTGGCCATCGATATGAACATCCAGGAATTAGTGGTAATCGGAGATTCAGACTTGCTGATACACCAGGTACTCGGAGAATGGGCCACCAATAATAACAAGATACTGCCATACTTACACTATGTGCAGGATTTGATCAAGAGGTTCACAAATATAGAATTCAAACATGTTCCTCGAATTCAGACGAGTTCGTGGATGCATTGGCCCCCCAATCATCCATGTTATAATATCCAGACAAGAATTATATTGACCCAATCCCAATAGAAATCCACAAGCAGCATTCTTACTGTGCTCATGTCGAAGAAGAGTTCGATGGGAATCCGTGAAATCATGATATCCAGGAGTATTTGGAAAAGGAAGAGTACCCGAAAAATGATACACACACTCAAAAGATCACGCTATGGAGGTTAGCTAACCATTTCTTCTAAAGAGAAGGAATTATGTAAAAAATAACTCCTGACTTGGGATTGCTAAGATGTGCGATGCCAAGGAAGCGTCTAGGTTGCTCGAAGAGACACATGCCGGAACCTGCGGACCTCACGTGAATGGGTTCATTCTGGCCAAGAAGATATTAAGGGCGTGATATTTTTGGATGACTATGGAAACTGACTACATCAAGTATGTACAAAAGTGTCATCAGTGCCAAGTACATGCTGACATGATACGAGTACCACCTAATGAACTGAATGTGACAAGTTCGCATTGACCTTTCGCTACCTGGGGCATGGATGTCATCGACCCAAATGAACCCGTTGCTTCCAACGTACATAGATTTATCTTGATAGCCATTGATTACTTCACAAAATGGGTCGAGGTTGCATCCTACAAAGCCGTGACAAATAAGGTCATAGCAAATTTTGTTCGGGACCATATTATCTGCCGATTTGGGGTGCCCGATCAATCATTACTGACAATGCCACCAATCTCAACAGTGACTTGATAAAAGCCATATGTGAAACGTTCAAGATCAAGCACCGAAACTCTACTGCATATAGGCCACAAATGATCGGAGTCGTAGAAGCCGCCAACAAAAACAATAAGAAGATACTAAGGAAGATGGTAGACAACTACAAATAATGGCATGAGAAGCTACCATTTGCTCTGCTCGTATACCGCACCATGGTCCGAACGTCAACTAAGGAAACTCCCTATTTATCTGTCTATAGTATTGAAGCTCTTATACCCGTCAAGGTAGAAATTCCTTCCCTATGAATCATACAGGAAGTCGAGCTCAGTGATGCAGAATGGGTGCAAAGCCGATATGATCAGTTGGCTATCATTGACCGAAAAAGGATGAATGCTGTATAGCACAACCAACTTTACCATAACAGAATGGCAAGAGCTTTCAACAAGAAGGTTAGACTAAGGCAATTCATACCGAGGCAACTAGTTCTGAAGCAAATATTTCCACATCAGGATGAAGTAAAAGGAAAATTCTCACCTAACTGGCAAGGTCATTACATGGTTCACTGAGTGCTGACATGGGGAGCACTCATACTAGCGAAAATGGATGAATAGATATGGTCAAAACCTATTAATTCAGACGTCATCAAAGATATTATGTTTAAGATTGTATTTGCACTTTTTCTTGATGTAACATAAACTACGCTTGACCTTATTCCCATTTAAGAGGGGATACGTAGGCAGTCCTGTGGGTTCAATCACATTATAATAAAATCTACATTCCACTCTGTGGTTTGGAACTGGGGAAATATTCTGAGCTTCATCAGGCCTAATGTCATTGCGTCAAGGGTCGCTGAAAGGGTATCGCCAAATAAATTCGTCAGAACTGGGGCAGAATTTTGAGGGAGTCCTCAAAATTCCATTCAAGACAAGGACATTGCAATGTCTCAAAATGTGTCAAGTCTATGATTCGACAAAACTAATCGTCTTATGCATTATTAAGGGGTTTAATTAATTGCATTTCTTACAACTAATTAATTGCAAAATACATATTTCAAAACTCCATTTTTGTAATAGCCAACTGCTACCTAGGATAGCTCAAGAACAAAGCATCAAGCCAGAAGCAAGGACGAAACACAGGATCAAAAGCGTGAACCAACCTTTCCCCCGACTTACAATTTGGATCCATGCATAACGGACACAACATTATTAGAAGTAACCAAAAAGGATGTACAACAAGACCACTATCTTCACATAGATAGACGCTACCGATCCCAAATATGTCTAGCTAAGAATTGCTTTCCTTTCTCGCATTCATCGCCTTCTCATTATTTGCATAGGGCTAAACACTGCCCTCATTACATTACATAGGGATAAGTACTACCTTCATCATTGCATAAGGCTAAGCGTTGCCTTCTCTACATAGGGCTAAGCATTGCCCTCATTACATTGTATGAGGCTAAGCACTGACTCCACCATTGCATAAGTCTAAGTGTTGTCTTTCTCTGCATAGGGCTAAAGCACTACCCTCATTACATTGCATGAGGCTAAGAACTGCCTCCATCATTGCATCAGGCTACGCGTTGCCTTTCTCTACATAGGGAACTGCCCTCATTACATTTCATGAGGTTAAGCATTGCCTCCATCATTGCATAAGGCTAAGCGTTGCCTTTCTCTACATAGGGCTAAGCACTGTCCTCATTATATTGCATGAGGCTAAGCACCGCCTCCATCATTACATAAGGCTAAGCATTGCCTTTCTATACATAGGGCTAAGCACTGCCCTCATTACATTACATGAGGCTAAGCACTGCCCTCATTACATTACATAAGGCTAAGCACCGCATCCACCATTGCATAAGGCTAAGTATTTCCTTTCTCTGCATATGGCTAAGCATTGCCCTCATTACATTGCAAGAGGCTAAGCATTGCCTCCATCATTGCATAAGGCTAAGTGTTGCCTTTCTCTGCATAGGGCTAAGCATTACCCTCATTACTTGTGTGAGGCTAAGCTCTTCCTTCATCATTGCATAAGGCTAATAAAAGTCTTCATTACCCACATATGACTAAACATTGTCTATTTCCTCTATCGAACAATAAATATTGCCACATCATTGCATTTTATAGGCTGAAATATCGCCAAATTATCCAGGGGCGTCATAGTCTGAAGGCACCATTTTCATGGCCCGAGGACACAATTCCATGGCCTAAGGATCTCAAAACAGCATATCATTATTCAAGGCGTCATAGTCCAGAGGCACCATCCTCATAGCCCGAGGACACAATTTCATGGCCTGCAAATCCCTTTATCATACGCTTCATGGCCCAGGACGTCATGGTCTAAGGATATCATCCTCATCATCCGAAGATAATTTTCATAGTCCGAAAGGAAATTGCATAGTGTTATATATATATATATATATATATATATATATATATTTGCACGTGTGGTATTTTTAAGTTTTGTAGGTAACTCAGAAGGTAACCGTTCTCCAAACAGGAGCAATCCTTGCTCTGGTTTGCATTCAAACGTTCATATTCCGTGCTTGTCTCCAAGTAACAACTAACCTGTAATGACCCGAACGGTCATTTTGTATATTATAGCTATGTTCCCTTATTTATTTACTCTTCTATGTTCATTTGTGGTTATGTAACTTGTCGGGGTGCTTGGATTGGTTTCGGGAATGTTTCGAGATGAATTGGGATACTTAGTTTCAAAGTTGGAAGCTTAAGTTGAAAGAGTTGACCAGAGTTTGACTTTGGTGTAGACAACTCCAGAATAGAGTTTTGATGGTTCCGATAGCTTTCTATGGTGATTTAGGAATTATACGAATGTCTTGATGTTGATTCGGAGGTTCGTAGGTTGATTTGATGCTTTTTGGCAAAAGTTGAAAAGTTGAAGGTTTGGAAAGTTGATAGCTTTTATCGATGGTTGAATTTATTTATATCGGGTTCAGATTGTGGTTACGAGAGTTGGTATATGTCTGTTGTGTTATTTGGGACTTGCATGCATAATTTGAGCTCATTCGAAGTTGGTTTCATATGATTAGGAATTAGTTTTAGAAGTTGAATGTTCATTAGTTCATTAGGCTTGAATTGGGTGCGATTCGTAGTTTTGATGTGGATTTAAGGCCTAGAATAGGTTTGTGTTGTGTATTGGGACTTGATGGCATGTTCGGTCGGGGTCCCGGGGGCCCCGGGTGTGTTTCAAATTGAGTTCGGACCAATTGGAGACTTAGAAGATAGGCTGAAGATTGCTAAAGTCTTATGCATTCACTCCTGCGATATTTGGGCCACAGGTGCGGCACCGCAGAAGTAGCTATATGAACGCATGTGTGAGTATGGTCTTGGTGAGCTAGGTCTATAGCTGCAGACAAGAGCGCGCATGTGCGCAACCGCAAAAGCGGACAATGCTCCACATATGTGGATTTTGGACTGTTGGCGAGGGACCGCATGTGTGGTGACTTTTTCACAGAAGCGGGAGTGCAAGTGCACCCTTTTCCCTGCAGAAGCAGAATTCCTGGGCTGTAAATGGAAGCCGCATTAGTGATGAAATTTTTGCAGATGTGACAGTTAGTCGTAGGTGCGAAATGCCTTGGCAGAAATAGGCGGGATCGAGGATTTTATTTCATTTCCCACTTTTTGAGTTAGAGAGCTCGGTTTTGGGCGATTTTGAAGGGAATTTTCAAGGTTTGGATCGGGGTAAGTATTTTTGACTCGGATTTGTTCATTATTCATGAATTCATCTTTGATTTTATCATTTAATTGGTGATTTTGAATTGGAGAAATTGGGGATTTTTGTAATACAAATTCTAAAGTATATAATGAGGATTTGAAGTTCGATTTAAGGTCAGAATTGGATGATTTTAATATGTTTGGACTAGTATCAAAATGGGTGTTGGGAATTTGTGAGTTTGGTCGGGTTCCGAGGTGCGGGTACGGGGTTGACTTTTGAGTTAACTTTTTAATTTTCATTAAAGATCGAATCTTTATTATCGGAAATTGCTTCCTATGGCTTTTATTTAAGATATTAAGTTATTTTGTCTAGATTCGAGTCGTCCGGAGTTGGATTCGCGTGGAAAAGGTCTATTAGTGGATTGATTTAGCTTGTTTGAGATAAGTATCTTGTCTAACTTTGTGTGGAGGAAACTACCCCTTAGGATTTGGGTTGGTTGTGTTATTTGAATTATGTGAAATACGTGTACACGAGGTGACGAGTGTGCACACATGCTTATATATGATATTTTGACCGGTTTAGACTCTTAGGCTTCTTCCATGCATTTAATTAAAATTATCATAACATGTTATATCTTCCATTGTTAAATTTACTCTCACATGTTGTATTTGAAATTGTTAGTACATGTTCTATCTTTTATTGTCAAGTTTGCTCTTATATGCTTTAGTTGAAGTTGCTACCTCTCTTATTGTCTAGTTACCTCTTTTATTGTTGGATTATTCTTATTTGAAGTTGTTATTACATGATGTCTCTTCGTGTTGTTTTATCATTATGCACGTAGACGTAATTGCTATTTGATACTATCTTATTCATCGTTAATCTTATGTTATACACTTGAAATGGAAGTTGTCATTTCGTGGGAATACCTTCATTTTGAGTTATTGTAGTTAAAGTTGTGAAACCTATTAATGCATTGAGGTTGAAGTTGTTGATTATTAAGATATCTCTCCTCCTTGAGTATTTCTCATTTATTTTATTATTATTGAAATTCTTGTTCACATTATGGTTGAGTCATGGGCTATATGTTGTGGTAACATTGGTATTGTTGATTTTGGGAAGTGTTGTTGCATATGGGCATGTGTGGTGTGAGTTGATTATTGTGTTGTGATATTGATACGCATGCGGTAGTCTAAGGATAGGGGTTGATACGCATACGGTGATATAAGGTGGGATTTATACGCATATTGCTAGTAAGGGAATTACTTGAAGCCATGTGGTGAGATAAATGGGCCAAAATACGTGTAGCTATTTCGAGAAAAATATTTACAAAATAAATGCAAAGCTCACGCGGTGATATAAGGAAGAATGTGATTGTGACTTGTAAAATGAGATTATGAGGTGTGGTACCTCAATTGCGATTCTTGTTGTACATTCTATGTCTAAAGGCCTTGTTGGTTGAACATTTTTTTTGTTATTTCTTCATTCGTCTACTTGTATTGTCCGTATTTGATTACTTGTTGTTCTTTTCATGTGTTCACTCCTCATTGCCTTTATTTCATTAAATTCTATTGTTGGCCTATATTAATGTACTTCTTTGTTGCCATTCATTTCCTCACTTTTTGTCATTAGACTATATTATACTCTGTTCAGTTTTATTGTCCTATTAGATGTCTTGACTTGGCCTCGTCACTAGTCTACTGAGGTTAGGCTTGATACTTACTGGGTACTGTTGTAGTGTACCCATGCTACACTTTTGCATATTTTTTGTGCATATCTAGGTACATCTACTCGTGTCGGACGCCGGTGATTGACCAGTTATTTTAGGAGACTTCAAGGTATACCTACTCAACGTTCGCATGTCTCGAAGTCATATTCTGCTTTTAGTTATATTACTGTTTATTTCCTGTTCAAAACAGTATTGTATTTTAAGATTATTAGTGCACTCTCTATACAACTTATGACTCGGTTCCACCAGGTTTTAAGAGTCATTGACAGTTGTATTGTTCGGTTATTATGATAGATTACCAGTTTAAGTTGATATATAAATTATTATATTTTCTAAATCTTGATTTATGTTAGGCTTACCTAGTCTTAGAGACTAGGTGCCCTCGCGACATCCTAAGATGGGTATTTGGGGTCGTGACAAGTTGGTATAAGAGCTTTGGGTTCATAGGTCTTACGAGTCATAAGCGAGTTTAGTAGAGTCCCGCGGATCAGTATGGAGATGTCTGTACATATATTCGAAAGGCTACAGAACTATTAGGAAATTTCACTTCTTTGATTCCTTATCGTGCAAATTTGTTGATTTCAAAATCTGAGTCTTTGTCTTTCTATTCTCTCACAGATAATGAGGACACGCATTGCTGGATCAGACGATCAGACACTCGCCCCCCTGCTAGAGCTGCGCGAGGTCAGGGTTGGGGCAGAGGTCGAGGAGGGGCACGTGCTGCAGCCAGAGCAGCTACCCGAGCAGCGACTAAGGAGCCACCAGTAGCTCTGGTTGGGGGACAGGCACCCGAGGCACCTGTTGTTACCCCCGGACTTCAGTAGACCTTAGCACAGGTTTTGAGCATGTTCAGCACTCTAGCTCAAGCGGAATTGATTCCCCTTGCACCAGCTACATCTCAAGCTAGGGGAGGAGCTGAGACTCCCACGGCCCATACTCCAGAGAAGCAGGTCCATATTGAACAGGTTCCAAGCTTCATGACAACACAACCCGTTATTCTAGTTAAGCCTGAGGTCATGCCAGAGGCATCTGAAGAGGAGCATAGGAGACTTGAGAGATTCAAGATATATAATGCTCCTACTTTCAGCGGCATAGCTACTGATGATGCACAGGGTATCTAGAGAAGTGCCACCGTATTCTCCCCACCATAGGTATTGTGGAGGTGAGCGAAGTTATTTTTACTATATTTCAACTGTCAAGCATAGCGTATAGGTGGTGGCAGGCTTACGATGAGGTTAGGCCAGCAGATGCAGTCATTCACTTGGACTTAGTTTTCAGAGATATTTTTGATAGAGTTTCTTCCCTAGACCCTTCGGGATGCATGGCGCTCAGAGTTTGAGTAGTTGTGTTAAGGGACTATGTCAGTGTAAAAGTATGCTATCAGATTCAGTGAGTTGTCCCCACATGCACCTACCTTGGTATCTACAATCAGAGAGCGAGTCCGCAGATTCATAGAGGGGCTCAGTTATGGTTTTAGATTCAGCATGACTCGAGAGTTGTATATGGATACTCCGTTTCAGCAGCTTTTAGAGAACTCCCAGAGGATAGAGGGTATGCGGGGCCAGGAGAGAGAGCGTAGGGAGGCCAAGAAGCCTCAAGATTCTGGAGGATATAGTAGAGCCTGCGCCCCAGTTGTAGCCCATCATGGCAGAGGCTATGTGAGCTGCCTAGTTCATTCAGCACTTCCAGCTACTACCAGTGGTCCGGCTATTCCAAGATCTTAGGCTGGCTATTATGCACAACCACTTTCTAGTGCACTTCCTACGCGGGTGCCTTCAGCAGTCAGTCTAGCATACTAGGCCAGAGTCAGTTTGTGTAGCCACGCCCATCGAGAGCTTGTTTCGAGTGTGGTGATATCAGACATATGGGGAGGGACTATCCCTGACATAGGAGAGGTGCACCTCCACAGACTACACAGGCTCCACGGATTCCACCAAGTCCACAAGGTTCACAGGCCATGGTTACTGCTCCAGTTACCGCTCCACATGCGCCGCCAGCTAAGGGTGGAGGTCGGGAAGGTAGAGGTCACACTAGAGGGGGAGGCTAGGCTCGGTTCTATGTTTTTCTCGATAGAACGAAGATGGTTGCATCAGATGTTGTTATCACAGGTATTGTCATAGGGATGCATCAGTCTTATTTGAACTGGATTCCACTTATTCATATGTGGCATCTTACTTTGCTCCGTATATATCCCGTGATTCTTTGAGTGCTCCTTTATATGCGTCCACGCCTGTAGGAGATTCTATTATTGTAGATCGTGTTTATCGGTCGTGTCTAGTCACTATTAGTAGTTATGAGACCAGAGTTGATCTATTGATGCTCGGTATGGTATACTTTGACGTGATCTTAGGCATGTATTGGTTGTCGCCCTATCACGCTATTCTGGATTGTCACGCTAAGACCGTGACATTGGCTATGCCAGGTTTTCCTCGATTGGAGTGGAGGGGTATATTGGATTATATTCCTAGCAGGGTTGTGTCCTTTATAAAGGCACAACGAATAGTTGAGAAGCGGTGCGAAGCATATCTAGAATTTTTGAGGAATATCAGTTCCGAAACTCCTATAGTTGAGCCAGTTTTGGTAGTGAGAGATATCCCAGATGTGTTCCCAATAGAACTGTCGGGCATGCCGCCCAATAGGGATATCAATTTTGGTATTGACTTGGTGCCGGGCAATCAGCCAATTTCTAATCCACCATATCATATGACACCAGTGGAGTTGAAGGAGTTAAAGGAACATCTTTAGGATTTACTCAATAAGGGTTTCATTTGGCCGAGTGTTTCAACTTGGGGTGCTCCGGTTTATATTTGAAGAAGAATGATGGTACTATGCATATGTGTATTGATTATAGGCAATTGAACAAAGTTACAGTCAAGAACAAGTACCCACTACCGCGCATTGATGACTTATTTGACCTGCTTTAGGGTGCCAGATTGTTCTCGAAGATTGATTGGAGAACAAGGTATCATCATCTGAAGATTCGAGATCCATATATCCCGAAGACTACTCTCAAGACTCGGTATGGTCACTATGAGTTTCTAGTAATGTCATTTGGGCTGACCAACACCCCAACATCATTTATGCACTTGATGAACAGTGTATTCCGGCCATATCTTGATTTATTCATCATCATGTTCATTGACGACATCTTGGTATATTCTCGCAGCCGGGAGAAGCATGAGAAGCAATTGAGGATCGTGCTCCAGACCTTGAAGGAGAAGAAGTTATATGCAAAATTCTCCAAGTGTGAGTTCTGGCTTGATTCCGTGGCATTTTTGGCTCATGTAGTGTCTAGGGAGGGGATTAAGGTGGATCCGAAGAAGGTGGAGGCAGTTTAGAATTGGCTCAGATCGTCTTCTACTACTGATATATGGAGTTTTCTAGGCTTGGCTGGTTATTATTGCTGCTTTCTAGAGATGTTTTCATCCATCGCAGCTCCTTTGACATGTTTGACTCAAAAGGGTGCTCCATTCAGGTGGTCTGACGAGTGTGAGGAGAGCTTTCAGAAGTTCAAGACTGCCTTGACCCCAACACCAGTTCTAATTTTGCCGTCAGTAACGGGTTCATATACAGTTTATTATGATGCTTCGTGGATTGACATTGCGTGTGTCTTGATGCATGAGGGGTAAGGTGATTGTTTATGCTTCGCGTCAGCTGAAGACCCATGAGAAGAACTACCCTTTTCATGATTTAGAATTGGAAGCCATTGTTCACGCATTGAAAATTTGGAGGCACTATCTCAACGGCGTGTCTTGTGAGGTATTCAAAGATCATCGGAGTCTACATCACTTGTTTAAGCAAAAAGATCTAAACTTGAGGCACTAGAGATGGTTAGAGTTGTTAAAAGACTATGACATCACCATTTTGTATCATCCCAGAAAGGCCAATGTGGTGGTCGATGCCTTGAGTAGAAAGGCTGAGAGTAAGGATAGTCTTGCACATATTCTAGTTGGTGATAGGCCGCTAGCATTGGATGTTCAGGCTTTGGCCAATCAGTTCGTGAGGGTAGATATTTCGGAGCCTAGCTAGGTTCTTGCTTGCGTGGTTTCTCGGTCTTATTTGTATGAGCGCATCAGAGTGTGTTAGTATGACGACCCCCATTTGCTTGTCCTTAAGAACATAGTGCAGCACAACGATGCCAAGGAGGTTTCTATTGGAGATGATGGGGTGTTGTGGATGTAGGGTCAGATATGTGTGCCCAATGTGGATGGGTTACATGAGTTGATCCTTGAGGAGGCCCACAGTTTGTGGTATTTCATTCATCCCGGTGCCGCCAAGATGTATCAGGATTTGAGGTAGCACTATTGGTGGAGAAGAATGAAGAAAGATATAGTAGAGTATGTGGCTTGGTTTTTGAACTGCCAACAAGTGAAGTACGAGCATCAGAGGACGGGAGATTTGATTTAGAGACTTGAGATTCCAGAGTGGAAGTGGGATCATATTACCATGGATTTTGTTGTTGGGCTTCCACGGACCTTGAAGAAATTCGATGCAGTGTGGGTTACTGTGGATAGACTAACCAAGTATGCGCACTTCATTCCGGTTGTGACTACCTATTCTTCAAAGCAGCTGGCTCAAATCTATATCTGTGAGATTGTTCGTCTTCACATCGCATTTCTGGAGAGCTGTGCAACATGAGTTAGGCACACGCGTTGAGTTGAGTACAGCATTTCACCCCCAGCCGGACGACAGTCCTAGCACACCATTCAGATCTTGGAAGATATGTTACGTGCTTGTGTTATGAATTTCGAGGCTTCATGGGATCAGTTCTTACCACTTGCAGAGTTTGCCTACAACAATAGCTACCAATCGAGTATTCAGATGACTCCTTATGAAGACTTATATGGGAGACGATGGCATTCTCCAGTTGGTTGGTTTTAGCCGAGAGAGGCTAGGTTATTGGGCACTGATTTGGTTCGGATGCCTTGGAGATAGTCAAGTTGATTCAGGATCGGCTTCGTATAGCACAGTCAAAGCAGAAGAGTTATGCTGATCGGAAGGTTCGTGACATAGCATTTATGGTGGGAGAGAGGGTTTTTCTTTGGGTTTCACCCATGAAGGGTGTAATGAGGTTCGGGAAGAAGGAAAAGTTGAGCCCTACGTATATTGGTCCTTTTGAGATCCTTGAGAGAGTTGGTGTGGCGGCCTACAGACTTGCATTGCCACCCAGCCTATCGGCAGTTCACCCGGTATTCCATGTTTCCATGCTCCAGAAGTATTTTAGTGATCTTTCTCATGGATAGATTACAAATAATTGGTGTGCAGATGACTCAAGCTTGTGCATTCTATAAAACAGCTACTAAGACTTTAGAGCACCTCTTCTTTGAATGTTCTGTAACTAGGAATGTGTGGAGCAGACTACTGGTATGGTTAGGCATGGGAAGTAATATAGCTAACTGGAAAGATGAGCTCGATTGGGTATGTCGCGGGGCTAGGAAGAATATAGGTCGAGGTTCCATTACTAACTATGTGTTTGTTATGCTAGTATACATCATATGGAGAGAAAGAAGCCTGCTTAGATTCTAGCAAAGTAAAATTGAGAATCACAGAGTATGCAGAGAAATTGATCTGCATGTGCACACTAGAGACAGAAGATATCCTTCATGGAAGCACACATTACACAGCTTGGATCGTCTTCCTTAAATACTTTTGTCTGTAATTACAGTACACATCTTCTGTAATTAGTGCCCTGAAATTAGCTCCTAGGTTTGTAGTGTGCTTGGATGTAAATATTGTAATCTAGGACTAGCATTATAACTAGGATAGTAGTTGGTCAGCAACTACTTGGGATTGTACAGAATACTTTTGATTAAATAGAAGTTCACTTTTAATAATAAAAACAATAGCTCACACAAGTGAAACAACATTATAGAGTGCAACAAATACTACAAAAATAATAGAAACAGGTAAAACATGTGACAATTAAGATATGCAATTTAGGCAGGTAGAAATAGGTAGCAAATGAGCAGAAATAATGTGAGAAATGAACAAATTAAGGCAAAGTAACAATTAAATGACAAATAACAAATATAGCATAGAAGTAAAGTAAATACATGTAACAATTAAAGCATGGAACAAGAGATATCATGAAATAAACGAAAACATAGAAATAAATATCCAATTCCCGCATGCTTAAATCCCATGACGGCATATATACACTTGTCACCTCGCATATACACTGTTTTCCCACATAATTCACATAACAAATGATTCAACAAATTCTAATTCTCTCAAGTCAAGGTTAGACACAATACTTACCTCACTCCGCGAACAAAGCAATCAATCAACTACGGCCTTGCCTTTTGAACAAGCCTCCAAACCAACCAAATCTAACAAATAATCGATCAAACGATACAAAATAAGCTTTAGAAACTACCCATTAATGAAAGAGGTTCAAATTTGGTCATTATTGAAAAAGTTAACAAAAGTCAACCCCTGGCTTGCTTGGTCAAAATCCGAGGTTCGGACCAAAACCCGATTACCTATTCACCCCCGATCCCGATTATGTCATTTGTTTTGAAATCCGACCTCAATTTGAGGTCTAAATCTCAATTTTACAAAATTCTTAATTTCTACCCAAATTCCTAATTTCTACCATAAAAATCCTAAATTTAATGTTGAAATCTTATGAAAAGTAATGGGGAATTGAAAGAAAGTGGATTAGAGTTACTTACCAATAAATTTGGGAAGAAAAGTCTCTTGAAAAATCGCCTCTAGAGTGTTTAGGGTTGAGAAATGAGCTAAGTCCCGTTTTTCCCATCTTTTACCCAACTGCAAATGTCGCAATTGCGATGTCTTGATCGCAATTGCAACAATCGCAAATGAAAAGCACAGATGTCGTAAATGCGACAAACATGATCACAAATGCGAAAATCCTACCTTCCAGGCGTCGCAAATGAGACCAAATGCTCGCAAAAGCAATCCTGGACAGTTTGCAAATGCGAACTATTTCCTCGCAAATGCGAGGTTACCCAATCCCAAGCCCTACTCCCAAATGCAAACTTTTGTCCACAAAAGCGAGGCTCGCAATTGCGAGCCAGACTTCGCAAATGCGAGATCTGCAACTGAACACCAGAAACCAGCAGACTTCAAATCATGCAAACTCATCCGAAACGCGTCCGAAACTCACCCAAACCCCTCGGGCTCCAAACCAAACATACATACAAGTGTAATAACATCATACGCACCTGGTCGCGCAATCCAATTATCAAAATAACATCTAAAACTACAAATCAACCCTCAAAACAAATAAAATTTCAAAGGGAAACTCAAGAACAACTAGAATCACAACTAAACATCTGAATCATATCAAATCAACTCCGAATTGTACTAAATTTTGTAGACAAGTTTTAAATAATAAAACGGACTTAGACCAAGTCCCAAAATTAAAATCCAAACTCTATATTTAAGAAGTCAACCTACAGTCAAATCTAGAAAATTTCCAACCTTCAAATTACTAGTTTTCGGCAAAATGAGTCAAATCAACTTAGGGACTTCCGATTTCAATTCTGTGCATACGCCCAAGTCAAAAATCACAATACGGATCTACCAGAAATGTCAAAACATCGATCCGGAATAATTTATACAAAATATAGACCGTGATCAACTCAAGTTATTTTTTTAAAGTCAAAATTCATATTTTCTTCAAATGTTTACATAAAACCTTTTTCAAAAAGTGATACGGACCACACACGCAAATCAAGAAACATCAAATGGAGCTAATGGAGGTCGCAGAACTTGGAATTAAAGGCTAGTACTCAAAACGACCTATCGGATCATCACAGTAGCCATATATGGGGTCTTTTTAGCAAATAAACCACTAGGTAGGCTGCCTAGTGGTTATTATATATATAGTAATCCAAAACCAAGGATCCAATGTTTAAAACTTGTCCAAAACCAAAGCTTAAAATAGTAAAACTAGAACTAGCTAATCTATCAATACTAACTACTATATGTGGTAAAACAGATAGCTTCCAACATTTGGTGGTGTGTGTATCTACAAGACAAGGGGAAAATCTCAATGTAGCACCTCTAAAGGTCTCACCAAGCACCAAGTTTTGTATTCCAAATGACAATGAAAATGTGAATCTCCAACCAACACCATCAACTTCTGAAAATATCCAACCATCCAAGTATCATGAATATACAATGTATATGGGCTTAAACTTCAAATTCTTGGACATCAAGATATAGCATGAGTGTCCCTTCTTCCCTATACCAATGTATGGATTTGAATTAGACCAAGAAACGTATGTAGTCAACTAGAGTTCATCCAGTTTCATAGGGTGTTACATAAGCTGCCAGTAGTAGTATTCAAGGTGGTCTTTTTCCTGCATTCCATATTAAAGCCAAGTACTGCCAGGACAACTCCAGAATGAGCATGTAAACATGCTGATACTACTGAACAATGTCATGATAGTACAAAGCACAACAAAATTAGACAACTTGATCTTAGTATCATTTGATCCCAGCTAAAACTTGCATTTTGAATCTTCAGTTGCCTGCTTGTACAATCATCATCATACATTGCCATTCCATCTCCGGGTTGAGCATTAAGCCATGCTAATACCATTGGATAAAAGTTGGACAATGTATGAACATATACTAGAGTTAAACAAATAGGCTGAATCAAGTATAAGAATTCCATCAATCAGGAGCTCTTTAGCTACCCTAAACCTAAGGCTAGGAGTTTGATCTTTGTCCATGTTGATTTATATTCATCCAGTACTTGGTAGTTCATTAAAAGAGTTAAAAGAGAGTGTACCTGCAAAAATAAAATATAAGGTTAGCTAAAACGTCTGCCACTGTATTTATCTCCCTGAACACATGCTGAAATATCACATTGAAGTGATCTCTCATCTCCTTAGTCCTCTTCACTTCTACCACAATGCACCAAGGAGGATCACATTCCCCTTCAAAAATCTTCTTCATCATCAATGAATATGTTTCCAATATGGGAGGTGTAATTCATGATCTACACAGTACTTCAGCCCCTCCACAATAGCCTTTTCCTCAGCCACAATGTTGGTAGTTTCCCCTAACTCAATTGCTCTCGCATACACCAAATCACCTGCACTATCTCTCACACAAAAGCCAAGAGATCTAGGACTTGAATTGCCCCTTAATGCACCATTAGTGTTGCACTTATACCACCCTTCATAAGGCAACTGTCAAGTGACTCTTCTAGTGATAAGCATAGGCTTATATCCTTCAAAATATTTGATGATATCCGACCAAAGCAAAGGTATGTGAGATAACCATGGATACCTTACTTTTAACAAGTAGTAAAATATTTTGTTGACCTCATGAATAAGTCTATTAGTAGACACGTCTCCTCCATTCCTCATGTATTCCTTCTCTTCCACAATTTCCAAGTGATGATAGCTGGAACTGCCTAAAATAATGGTTTCAACTTTGGACAACACTTAGCATTTCACCATGCTCTAATTACTTGATGCACCTAAACCAATGGTATATTTATCCCTACAGCCCCCACAGAATACCCTCCATGTCCTAGAAGTAGTAGGACTAGTCAAGAACAAATGATCAAATGTTTCCTCCTGTGGACGATGACAACATTAATACCTAGAGACATGTAGGTATCCCTGCCTTCTCCAATGATCATCAATTGCCAGCTTGTGCCTCCATAGTCTCCACAAGAAGAATAAAATTTTGAATGGAAAACTTTTTATCCATATGTGCTTGAATTCTGGATTAGGGTTTGCCCTATGTCTTAAGAGATGCCAAGCACTACTAACAGTGAACTTACCTGAAGAAGTTGGCATCCACCATGGCCTGTCCCAGTACCCTTCAATACCTTCATAGTGTACACGTTGCTTAATGTGGTCAGCAATATCCTCAGGAAAAGCTTGATCTAGTGGTTGGTAATTCCATCCATCTCCTTGCCTCAATTCTTTACTTCTTGCAAACCTTCATCAATGTGAAAATCTGGAGAGACTATATGGTATAAAGCTCCTAATCTTGTCCAGTTTTTATACCAAACATTAGTAGAACCACTTTGCATCTCCCATAATATTCCATGTTCTACTTTATGTCTTGCATTGAACATTTACCTCCACACATGTGAACCTTCTCTAAATTGTACCACTGTAGGTAGTTCTTTCTTGTAGTACTTGTTCCACATGAAATTAGACCAGAAGGATTTGGTGGTCCTGAATCTCTACCAAAGCTTTGCAAAAAGAGCCCTAGATACATCATGAAGAGATCTGAAACCTAAACCACCTTCTTCCTTAGGAAGACACAAATTTTTCCAAGAAGACCAATGCCTACTCTTGCCTTCTTCCTTTGTGCTCCAGAAGAATCTTGCAAATATTTTATGCAAGTGCTCAAGAATGTTGTCTGAAGGATCAAGAACTGATAGTAAGTGCACGGGCATGCTTTGCAACAAACTAGTAATAAGTTTTGTCTTTCCTCCAAATGATAGCAACTTTCCTTTCCAAGAATACAACTTAGCCTTTACTTTCTTTATAAGATCATCATAGTAATCTTTCCTTCTTCTACTATAGAAGATAGAGCACCCCAAGTAAGTGAAAGGAACTCTCCTATAGCAAAGCATGTGGCATCACCTTGAAACAATACATTAGCAACATTGGCATGCATATAGTATGAACTCTTAGCCTTATTAATCAACTGGCCTGATACCCTTTCTTAACTTCCAAGTAATTCCATCACCTTCTTTAGAGAGTCTAGATAAGTTGATGCAAAGATGATGGTATCATTAGCAGCTACCAAATGATTCCATGGGTCAGTCCGCTTAGACATACCAAATCCAGCAAATGCCTTGTCCTCAAACAGTTTGTTCAAGGACCTAGATAGCACGTCAGCTGACAATATGAACAACGCATGAGACAATGGATCCCCTTGATTCACACCTCTTATAGACTTGAAGAAACCTGAAGCCTAAGCATTCACCAAGACAGAGTACCAATTGTTTGATACTAAGTTCCACACCATTTTGATAAAGTGCTCAGCAAACCTCATCTTCCTTAATACATGTAGCAAATACTTCTAAGACACCCTATCATAAACCTTGGCCATATCCAGCTTAATCACAATATTATCTGGCTTACCTCTCAATCTTATATCAGTGACTATCTCCTGTGTCATAAGAATGTTCTCAAAGATACTCTTACCCTTCACAAATCCGGATTGATTAGGAGATATCAAGTCAGGCAGGAACTTTTCCAATCTATCATGTATCACTCTGGATATCACCTTGTTGATGAAGTTACTCAAACTTATAGGTCATAGGGCTGAGAATGTTTGCACCATTGGTTTCTTAGGCAACAACACCAAATTAGTGTGAGTGATGGACTTTGGCAGTGATGCACCCCCATAGAAATTTAGTACCATATTGTGTATATCATAGCAAATAATCTCCCAGCATTCTATAAAAGATGCCAATGAATCCATCAGAGCCCCTAGCACTATCATTACTAAGCTCAAACATTGCACCCTTGACCTCTTCTAGAGTAGGGTACCTACATAACTCTAGGTTTTGCTCCACAGTAACCATAGCGGGGACATTGTCAAGCAATGAGAAGTCTGAAGGATCACCTTCTTTTGTGAACTGCCTCTAATAAAAGTCCACAGCAGCAGTAGCCAAATGATCATGTTCCTCAATCCAGACCCCATCTCCAGTTTGGATTCTTTTTAGCTGCAGCTTCTTCCTCTTACCATTCACATGATTGTGAAAAAAGCTAGTGTTTCAATCACCCTCGGAAAACCATGTCATCCCAGCTTTTTGCTTCCAATATTGTTCCTCAATGCCCAAGTATTTCTTCAATTCTGCCCGAGCCTATTGTAGTACTATTTTATTGGAAATTGTTAGTTTCTCCTCAAACAGCATCTCCTTCACCTTTACAATGTCTTCCAAAATTGCTAACTGCGTTAAAATGTCACCATAAGCATCTTTACTCCATTTGGACAGTGCCACCTTCACATTCTTCAACTTGTTCTTGAACATAAGAAAAGGATCACCAATGAAGTCAGCATGCCAATTCTGCCTCACAACCTCTTTAAAAGTCTCATGTTTGGTCCAGAAGTTAAGGAACCCAAATGGTTTGACATAATTTGTAGCCTGCTCTCCATAACTCATAAATAAAAGTGCATGAGGTGAGCTTGTTCTAATGAGGTGTTCCACTTCAATTGTAGGGAACATATTCTGAAATGGAAAGTTCAGAAATATTATGTCCAGCCTTTTAAAAATACACTCAGCATTAGGTCTTCCATTCCACCAAGTGAAAGGACTTCCTTTGTAACCTAGGTCAAACAAACCACTTGAATTAACATAAAAGGCAAAGTCTTCATACTCAGGAGGATGCACTGGAAGTACCACATTGAAGTATCCACCTACCATCCAAGGTAACTCCATATCACTTGCAAGATAATACAAGTTATCCCACAATTCCAACCTCTCAAGTGTTGAGCATTTTGCATACACAAAGGTCATCATGACATGTTGTCCAATATCATGGTGATACAATTTAATAGTCACTTGTTGCTCAGCCTCCATAATCAATTCCCACTCTACAACAACATCAAAAAATAACCAAATCTTCCCATTGATATTAGAAAATGTAGCTTCCATACTCATATGGGGTTTGAGAGTCTAGTTTAGGGGGAGAATTTCGGGATAAGTGTTAGCCTGCAACCACTTGTGTTTGCCTCTTCGTGAGGTTATTCTCTTGATATTTTGTACTATCTTTTATATAGTGGATTGCTCATCTCCGCCTGTGGATGTAGGCCAATTGACCAAACCGCATTAAATATTGGTGTCTCTTTTGGTATATTTCTCTTTTATTGTCTGATTTATCGTCATTCAAGATTTGCTTTACTAGCTTCTGCATGATCCCTGATTATTTCGATCCTTACAATTTTACCTTAATACGTAGGAACCTTTCGGCTTTTGGATATTAAGTTTTTCAAATAATTGGATTTTTTTTTGGCTGAAGAAGTTATTTGAGGCACTTTTTAATCAAAAAGTCTATTTTTTCTCACCAAAATCAAATTATTTTTAAAGTAATAAGAATTAACTCTTCAAGCACTTTTTTTTTACTCTTGCATAGATTTTTTCTCCGGAATTTGTTTTCCAAAAGTCATTGTATTAGCTATGCATGAATTTTCAAATAAAGCCACGATAATTTCCTGACATTTATAAATAGGGTCACCTGATTGACTACGCAATATGTGGTTAGCTTTAAATGCATTTTGAAACTGAATTTTGTCAACAAAATTTTGAAAAAGAGAATCAAATGTATACATCGACTATAAGTAGCATCTATTTTCTCTTCAAGATATAAGTGTGATATTTAATCCCAGAAAAAATAATCCTAATATTAACCTCTCAATTTGATCAATTCCAGCTTGAAGAGTACCATATATCCTTCTCAGACATAAAATATGTTGTATTTGAAAATGCATTGACTATGGAGTGTAAAGTTAACAGAAAAATTAAGCTAATCAGAAGTAATAATCTTCTCAAAAAACAAGTCCATGATAAAAACAAATTGTAACCTTTATTTTTTTAATTTACTTACAAATTTTCCTGATGTTCGGCCAAAAGTATGTATTTTTGTATATGAATTGTCTTGCATTTTGCTCTATTCTTGTTGGTTCTAATGTGTAATTGCAATGAGTTAAGCAAACTTTTGGTGTTTAAATGTGTAAGGAATAAATTGAGAGTCAAATGAATTGAATGAGCATGAGTTGGAGCTACAAAAAGAAGAAATTGGACAAGTGCCGAATTCTAGTGTCCAGGGTAGCGCGTCGCGCTACCTGTGGCGCTAGAACCTGAAGCCCAAAATTTCAGCGTCCAGGCTAGCGCGACGCACTGCCCAGGGTGCCCAATCTCGGGAATTGTCCTATTTCGACTAGCAGAAGATCTTTTTCGGTCCTACACGGTCCCAACTCGTATAAAAGGGTCCTAAACCTAATTTGGAGGCGATCTAACATATTTTTGGGAGGAGAACACGCCAGTTTGGAGGTGAGAACATAAACCACGCTTGGAGGAGGCGTCCAACTAGTTTTTCTTCTATTCTCTTCCTTTAATTTCATAGTTTATTAGTTATAGAGTTGTGGGTGCTACATGAACGTTGTAGTTTGAAGCTTGAATTGTTCTTATTATTTTATCATGTTAGTTTATTTATTCAATCTTGCACTTAATTATTTGATTGCTTGATCACCAATTGAATACTATCTACGAATCAAGGACTAAACTCGGGAGAGGAAATTTTAGATTGTATATAAGATTGAGTATAGAGAGATCTTGAACCTGAGTATCGGGAACGGATTTGCGGTTAGGATAGGGATATTGTCACGACCCAAAATCCGACTAGTCATGATGGCACCTAACCCAACCCATTAGGTAAGCCAATTAATAATTAATCAGTTCAATGATATTTATTAAGAGAAAAAATGATAATACAACTGAACTATTATACAAAGAATTTCCCAAGGACTAGTAGTACAAATCATAAGCGTCTAAGATTTAGATTTCTTTACAAAACTGAATTGAAATAATTACAACATCTGTTGGAAATGTAAATGAACAGAACTCGAATATAATACTACCAAGGACTAGTGATAGCCATAACTGGAACGCAGGTACACCTTCCGATCCAGCTCCCGCCGTACGCAGCAACATCAGCATCCAACATCTGTACGCAAGGTGCAGAAGTGTAGTATGAGTACAATCGACCCCATGTACTCAATAAGTAACAAATCTAATCTTAGGTTGAAAGTAGTGACGAGCTGGGACAAGGGTCAGGGTCCAACTCCAATAACCAGCCACAACTCATAACAATATAATAAAAGTGGTACAAGGAAATAACTCGGAGATAAGATTCTCAACTCATTCATAGCTACGAAAAATAGGCATGCTTTTTAAGTATAACAGTAAATCCCAAATCTTTCTCCGAAACACCAAAAAATATATGAGTAAGTTTGAAAACTGTGATTTTTCCAAAAACTCTTTCAACAATAAATAAGATGTTTCATTTTCAGATAGCATGAGAAAAATACATATCTATGCCTATATGTCAATATACATGTGAAATCATGAATGTTACCAAAACTGGGTAACAGAAGAAAATGCATCTCTATTCATGTATCTCGAGTACACATGTCAAATGCAATGCATCTTAGTGATGAACTCATGTACTCACACTCTCAGAGTACTCAATCTCACTGTCTCACACTTTTCACTCATCACGCTCAATCACTCGACATACTCAGTCACTCAGTACTGTACAGGACAGATCCAACCCAAACAAAATAACTCTAGCAATTGCGCCCACTGTGGATGTGAAGACTCCGGAGGGGCCGATCCAGCCCAAGCGCTATGATAAGTCAAATCCTGGCATGAATCAATAAAGCTTGTTGCGGTGTGCAACCCGATCCCATCATAAATCAATAATATAGGGTAGATCCAGGGGAGGGCAGATCCAGCCCAAAATAATAAATCATGTTGTGGCGTGCAGCCCAGTCCCATTAATACTACTCACAATCTGGTCCTCAAGCCCCAACTCAGTCATCAATCTCTCCAGTCTCTCGGGCTCACAATGACATGAAAATCAATCAAACATGATGATATGATATATCAATAAATAGCAACAAAGACTGAGATATGATATGCAAATGAATGAGTATGACTAAGTATGTAACTGCAATTTAAGCAAACAACTCACAGCAGATATGACCTCAGTGGGTCCCGACAGAATAAGCATATAGCCTACACATGATTTCTAACATGGATCATAGCTCAATTACTCTAGCACGTAGAGATTTCATGGATAAAAACAAGATTAGTTAACTACACAGTACTACGGAATCAATCGAGTCATAGTTCACACGGCGCACGCCCATATGCCTGTCACCTAGCATGTGCGTCACCTCAACACCAAACACATATCATGTATATTCAGGGTTCCATACCCTCAGCACCAAGTTTAGAAGTGTTACTTATCTCGAACAAGCCAAATCTAATACCGAGCACGTCAAACGATGCTCTAAAAATTCCATCCTGCGCGTACCGACCTCCGAACGGCTCGAAATAAGCCAAAAGCAACTCAATAACATCAAATAATGCCTAAGGAACAATTCCAATGATAAAGGGTGAATCTTTAATCAAAGGCCCCAAAATCGACCAAAAAGTCAAACTCGGGCTCGCACCTTAGAACCCGACAAAACTCACAAAATCCGATAATTCATTCAATTACGAGTCCAACCATACTAGTTTCACTAAAATCCGACTCCAAATCGATGTTCAAAACTCATAAATTCAGTCTATGAAACTTTAGACAAACCCCCCCTCCCCAATTTCTCTCTTGAAATCCTTAATCAAATGCCAAAAACGAAGATAGAATCATGAAATAAAATCAAAAAGGAGTAGAGAACACTTACCCCAATCCAGATGGTGAAAATTGCTTCAAGATTCGCCTCAATCCGAGCTCCATAGGTCCAAATATGTAAAACAATGGCCGAAACCCCCAAAATAAAGTACTTTATAATCACTGGGCGAATTAATGAATCGTGGTCGCAGAAATGCCCTTGCGATCGCGAAGAAGAAAATGTACTGCCCCAAAAAAATACCTTATGCTATGGCGTACAAAGATCCGCTAACGCAAAGAACAAACCTCACTGCCTCCAACAAATCCTTTACGCGATCGCGAATTGAACCATGCAAATGCGAAGCACACAGACTCCCACCCTTTGCGAACGCGTCACCTCTTACGTGAACGCGTAGAAGAAATCCCAGTTCCCAGCTGCCCATTCTTAACACTATGCGAACGCTGCCTATACCATGCGAATGCGGACAGTAACCAGCTCTAAGGTACGTGATCGCGGTCCTCCAATCGCGACTGCGATTAAGAATCTGCCAGCTCCAAGTTTTCCTCTACGCGATCGCATCACATACTTCATGATTGCGAAGACCAATCGAGGCACCAAAAACCAGAACACACCAGCATTGAAAACATGAAGAAAAATGGTCTGAAATCAATCTGAAACACGCCCGAGCCTCTCGGGACCATGTCCGAACATTCCAACAAGTCCCATAACATAACACGGACCCACTCGAGGCCTCAAATCACGCATAACAACATCGAAACGACGAATCGCATCTCAAATCAAATTTAATGGAACTTTTGAACTTTCAACTTCCAAAACTCGCGCCGAAACATATCAAATCAACTCGGAATGAACTCAAATTTTGAACACAAGTCCCAAATGACGTAATGAAGCTATTACAATTCCCGGAACAACAATCTGAATCCGATATCCACAAAGTCAACTCTCGGTCAAACTTATAAACTTTCCAAACCTTCAAATTCACTACTTTCGTCAATTAGCGGAGAAACCTTCTAGAAATATCCAAATACAATTCGGGCATATGCCCGAGTCCAAAATCACCATCCGGACCTAACGAAACCATCAAATCTCCAGTCCGAGGTCAAATACTAAAAAGTCAAACTTGGTCAACTCTTCCAGCTTTAAAGCTTCAAATCATGAAATCCATTCTTCCAAATCAATTCCGAATAATCTAAAAATCAAAACCGACGATTCACACAAGTCATAATACATCATACGGAGCTACTCATGCCCTCAAACCATCGAGCTAAGTGTCAATACTCAAAACGACCGGTCGGGTCGTAACAGATATACCTAATCACCTTGCTTGGTTACTATATGGAAATTAATAATGCGTTCTTGCTAACCTAATTCCATAGGAATATAGGCGTTAGGTTAGCTTGAATAAGTGAGTAGTACTTCGGGAGAATACTACGAGTAATATTAACCTTTTCAATCAATAAATCAGATAAATTAATTAGACAATATAAGTAAAAAAACTCAACGGGATTGTTAGCTAACCCATAGCTCTGGAATATTTTCTCCTATTGAATTCGTATTTAAGCTTGCCGACTTATTTTCTGTAATCGCTTAGTTTGCTACTCTAGATTAATTTTAGTTAAATATTCATACTTTAGAAAATTGCTTGAATAGATTAATTGTCTTAGTTTAATTTTAATAAATAATTAATCACAAGTCCGTGTGGGTATGATATCTGGACTTACAATCTTATATTACCAGTACGACCACGTATACTTGCGTGTGCATTTTGGAAGCAACGAGTTTTTGGCGTCGTTGCCGGGGACTTATACTAGATTAGATTTTTATTTTTGTCTACTCAAGTTTTTAAATTTTAGTTTAGTTTAATATTTTATTATCTTTGTTGACATGGCATCTTCGAATGAGAATTGGTCGAATCTTGGTTATTCTTATTGTGGTAATCCTTGTCTATATTGTGGAGGATCGCACTTATGGCAAAATTGTGAAAATATTTTCGGGAGCGAGTTGCGTGCACCATCTCAATCTTTTGCGTGGAATATTTATAATGTGTGTGGTGGTCAAGGTGGCCATTTAGATAGTTGTCCTAATTCTTATTATTCTTCTCCGAGCTCTTATTATGAATTTTCTAATAATATTTGTGAGTTTGATAGGAGCATTGAAGTGGGGGATGTGGAATGCGCTGCTCCTATTATGGACATGGTGAGGCAAATAATTGAGCAAAATGATGAAATTCAAAATAAGACTACCTTAGCAATCAAAGTACTACATGCTAGAGTGGAAGAATTAATGGCCAATTTTCAAGAAGATTCTCAACTCGACGAAGAGAGTGAGTTCCTACAAGAGGTAAAAGTTGAAGAAGCAGATATAGTGAGCCCCTCTTGGCTAGAGGAACAAGCTCAGCTAATAAAATTTTATGGGTTTCTATTTAATGGTCTTTCAAATATGGCAGAATAGCTTATAGAAGGAAGAACTGATCTCAGGCAAGAGATAGACCAATTTGGTTTCGATATCCATCCATGCAGGATCAATTGAATAAAAAGGCTCAGGCGTCTGATACCTACAATCAATTATTGTGGATACTAGCCAGCTTGTGGAGTGGAAAGAGAAATTTCAATTATTCGACCAAAATATTGTTAATGATGCCAAGGTTGACGAAGTGTGCAAAAGTGAGGATGTCAAAAGTGAAGCGATTCTAGAGTTGGAGCGCATTGGTCCTCATTCTAACCATTTTTCAATATTGTGTTTGATTGGTGAAATGATAATTGATCCATTCGAGCATATGGAGGAGTCAATGGATGAGGAACAAAGTGCATATATTTAGAAATTTGCGATACCAAGAAGACAAAATGACATCCCTCACTTAAAGGCTAAGAACTGCAAGATGCGACATTGTTTACTTGGTTCATTTGTATTCGTACCACCGCTCCATGAACGTGACCGAAAAATTGGTGCAAAATTGGGGGCGCAATTCATATCCTCAAAGTGAAAGAAAAAGTGGTGAAAGTGATGGCGTCGTGCTGCGACTTTAAATCAAGAGCTTGTTGGGAGGCAACCCAACTTTATTTTTTTCTTTTTATTTTTGTTTTTTTTTATTGTGTTATTTAATTGTATTATTGTTTTTGTATTTTGTAGAAGTAGGAGCATGGAGTCAAAGCCAAAAGACGTGTAAAAAAAAGCGAGCAGGTGGTTGGAACAAAGTGTGGGGTGCCCGCACAAAGGATCATCCTTGGAAGAAGTCTGAGTATCCTGTGAGCTGCTAATGCTTCGGTCTTTGGCCTATCAGGGAGTCTCTTTTACCTTCTTATTATTTATTGTATGCATTGAGGACATTGCACAATTTTATGTGTGGGGTGAGGAAATTTTCTTGGTGTTTTTTTTGTGATATCCTAGCTTAGTTGTAGTATTCTTTCTTAGTATTGTGGTTTTTGTTGAACTAAACTTTGAGGGATTAAAGTCCAATGAAAAAAATCCAAAATTATTTTCTTTTTCTTTCTAGTTAGTTTTAGTTAGGTAATAATCCCCCTTGATTTTTTTTTTTGCATCGGTTCTTTACCAGGGAATGTAACTTGAATCGGGTATTTCTTTTATCTTTTTAGCATTAGAGTAGGTGTAGGAAGAAAGAAAGAATGGCTCTTAGATGCCTTTTGACGTGTTTGATGCTAGCATATTTAGGCTGAGGCATGTGAATCACCTTCCCAGCATGTTTTGAACAGTATGATGCCTTGAAAATTGAATAACCTGTTCTGTGACGCTTTTTCTCAGTTTCTTGACTTCTTTGTTCATCTATGTCACGATCCCAAATCCAACTAGTCGTGCTGGCACCTATCCCAACCCGTTAGGTAAGCCAAATAACAGTAAGTACAATTTAATAATAAAATTAAGAGTCAAAAGTGAAATAACTGAATCTTTATACAACTCTCCAAGGACTGGTAGTACAAGTCATGAGCTTCTAAGACTTAGAATTTACAAGCTGATATGAAATAAATACATTATCTATTCAAAATATATATAAACATATTCATGAATCTAAAGCTACCAAACACAAGAGGACGCTATAACCGGAAGGCAGGTACGTCTTCAATGCCACCTCCCGCCATACACAGCAACAACTCCAAAATCTGCACGCAAGGTGCAGAAGTATAGTATGAGTACATCTGACCCCATGTACTCAATAAGTATCTTGACTAACCTCGGTGAAGTAGTGACGAGTCTTTTTAGTTAAAAGATACTCTCTGATATAACCTGTACAGTATACTAGCAATAGAACAATACAACAACAAAACAGAAAATAGTACAAGAAACGAATATGCGAAACAGTAAATGATTACTAGAAGAAATTATGATTTAATAATCCTCAATATCATGACCAATCCTTTCCTTAGAGAAATAACCAACAAACCACGATAGTAAATCCATAACTTTCATAGTGTGAGAAATGTACTCAAGATATCAAATCAAATGGCACGGCAACATCCTTCGTGCATTTATCTTATCCTCACCAAATATGCGTATAACAGTACTAACCAGGTGAAAGAATACCATTAACAGTAATGACAAAGTGTAAAATACACAGGTAGAAATAACGAACAAGGCAGTACATATGGACAACGGTAAGAGACTAGGTAAAAGACATAGAAGTGATGACAGCAATTAGGAAAGAACATAAATTTCACAAACTAACACGGTAGAAGTCCTAGATGTAGATATAACAAACAAGAGGGAAAGCATGATCTTCATGAGCTAACAAATAGAAGGCATGAATAACTAACATGGTAGAAGGCTTATACAAAAATGCAACAAATGATAAACAACATGGATGTAGATGTAACAACAAGAAGGAAAACATGATATTTGCAAGTTAAACAGATAGAAGGCATGGACAACACAACAACAATTGAGATACAGGAAAAAGATAGAACAACAACGACAAGTCACATAGAAAACATAGGTGCAACAGTAACAGCTCAAGGTAAAGGCATGAATGTATACACAAGGAAAAGATATCACAACATAATACATGTTCCTCATCCTCGCCTGCACGGAAACACCCTTCGTGCCATGAATACATGATAATATAAGAACATGATAATGTAAATAAAATGGCATGGAATCACCCTTCGTGCATTTACTCTCATCCTTACATGATAATGTAAATGAAATGGCACGGCATCACCCTTCGTGCTTTTACTCTCATCCTCACATGATAATGTAAATAAAATGGTACAGCATCACTTTTCGTGCTTTTACTCTCATCCTCACATGATAATGTAAATGAGATCATGATAATGTAAATGAAATGGCACGGTATCACCCTTCGTGCTTTTACTCTCAGTCTCCCATGATAATATAAATAAATTGGCATGGCACCACCCTTCGTGCTTTACACTCTTCCTTACATGATAATGTATATGCAATGGCACGACATCACCCTTCGTGCTTTACACTCTTCTTCACCAAGCATATGTATATCAATGAGAAGAAGGTAGGAAGCATGAATAACATCAAGGAGAGTGATTAAACGAATGTTACAAATGAAAATCAATCACAACTTTCAAGCCAATAACAATTTAATAAACCTCAAGAACCTTATTGTTCAAGTATTTAAACAAGTCTCAAAAATGATCTTCAACTCAAGTATGGAATCCAATATCTCAAGAATAACGGTCGTAGAGATGGATTAGTGATTAAGCATAATGATGACCGAATTAAACACATCAATAGTTTAACAAAAATCCATCAAATTTTAATCAAGTTATAATGAGCTAAATCTTGGTTCCTAGCATTTAATTTCATATTCTTAATAATCTAGAAGTCAAGTAAGACATGAAACAAGAAGGTCACGGAACTCTACAAGGCACAATTAATAGTATAATTTACCCCCGAGTATTATTAACCCTAGCACATGCATATACGATCGTCACCTCATATATGCTTCACCCCCGCATGTAGCAAACAATGGCAATCAGAAGGACAAAATTTTCCAACAAAGTTAGGCAAGACACTTACCTCAAAAAAGCCAAATTGATACACTAGAAGCGCCATCCCGCTCAAATGATCCTCCAAACAGCTCGAAACTAGCCAAAGGCAACTCAAAATCATCAAATAATGCCATAGGAAACAAACTCAATCGATAAATGTCGAATATTTACACATTTACTCAAAGTCAACAAAAATGTCAAACTCGAGCCCGCACCTCGGAACCCTACAAAACTCACAAAATCTGACAACCCATTCAATTACGACTCCACCCATACTAATTTAACTCAAATCCGACTCTGAATCAATGTTCAAAACTCAAAAATTCACTTTATGAAAGTTAAGGTAAAACCCCCCAATTTCTCTTTCAAAATCGTCAATCAAATGCCAAAATCGAAGATGGATTCATGAAATATAATCAAAACCAAGTAGAGAACACTTACCCCAACCCTTGTGGTGAAAATTGCCTCCAAAATCGCCCAAATCCGACCTCCCCAACTCAAAATGTGATAAAATAACTCAAGGGTCCGAAATATAGTACTTATATGAACTACCCAGGTATACTCTTCGCGACTGCGGGACCAGCTTTGCGATCGCAAAGCACAAGATGCTCAGCCTCAAAGAATCTCTACGTGAACGCGACCCCAAGTTCGCGATTGCGATAAACATCTTCACAGACTAACGCGAACGTGGATGCAACAGTGCGAACGCGATGAAGAAGTCATGAAGACCTGCCCAGCCTAGCTCTACACTACGCGAACACGTAACCACTTGAGCGAACACGATGCTCAAGCTCCAGCAACCTATGCGAAAGTGGTCAAATATTCACTAACGCGAAGAAGAAGATACCCAGCTCCAGAATTACTCTACGCGATCGCGTTTCCTGCTTCGCGATCGCGATGCTCTGCAGACACACCAGCAACCAGCAATGCAAAAACCATTCGAAATTATCCGAACCACATCCAAAACTAACCCGAGCCCCTCGGGACCCCGTCCGAGCACACCGATAAGTCCCAAAACATAACACGACCAATTCGAGGCCTCACATCACACATAACAACATCAAAATCACGAATCGCATCTTAAATCAAACTAAATGAACTTTTGAACTTTCAACTTCCAAAACTCATGTTGAACCATATCAATTCAACTCGGAATGACCTCAAATTTTGCACACAAGTTCCAAATGATAAAAGTAACCTATTCCAACTCCAGGAACCAAAATCCGAACCCGATATCATCAAAGTCAAATTTCGGTCAAACTTACAAACATTCCAAAACTCCAAATTTTCAACTTTTGCCAATTAACACCAAAACCTTCAAGAAGCACCCAAATGCAAATTCAGGCATACACCCAAGTCCAAAATCACCATCCGGACCTGATGGAACCATGAAACCTCTGATCCGGGGTCGAATACACAGAAGTCAAACTTGGCCAACTCTTCCAACTTAAAGCTTCTAACGTGAGAATCCTTCTTCCGAATCAATCCCAAATCACCTGAAAACTAAAACCGACGATTCACACAAGTCATAATATGTCATATGAAGCTACTCAAGACTTCAAACAGCTGCACGGAATGCAAATGCTCAAAACGACCGATCGGGTCGTTATATCCTCTACCACTTAAATATACGTTCGTCCTCGAATGTGCCGAGAGTTGTTTCAAGGCCATCAAATCACGGTGTAACCTTACCATGCACATATATGGGGATGGTCCCACATCACCCCGCTCCATATAAGCCTGCCAACATAACATAACTAGAGATCCTTACTTCAACCTTAGTCCGTAAATCTTAGAACCCAATTTCCAACATCCGAAATTCATTAAAAGGCCCGAATCTCACATCTACACACTGTATAAGTCTGAACAGGTTGTGCCAAGATATAACCATGACCCAAGATGTAATCACATTATATACCACATCACTCTGATACTTACAACAATAACTACTGACCACCATAGATGCCCAAACGCAAATCCGGTACCGGTAGTACACCTCATATCAAATAAAACCTCGTTCAAAACCTTTGTACACTGCCGATGATGAAAGAAACATGCATAATATCTTAACCACTCATATGATCAATAAGCCAAGAAGCTCACTCGTCCGACCAGGGCCATTGCCCAAATCCTTAGCGGAAATATGGTATCATTCTTCCAAATATTCCTTATCCCATTACGATAGTGCAAATCTCAGGTCTAGAAATCGCATATCCGCCAATACAAATAACCCAACCGACAAGTCACACCATAAGCCATATGGAGTCCCACACAACGCGGTTCGTACACCAAACAAGTAATAATTCAGACATGACAGATAATAGTAAGAAAATTAAATAAGAAGGTTACAAAGCAAGTTAAGCAAATGGGGTAATATTAACATCTTCCTATGAACTAATTTCAACAAGGTAAAATAAAAACACATGAAATAAGCATAAGGGGTTACATCTTACCACAGTACCGTTGCGGTGCGTAACCCGATCCAATCATATCAATCCACATAGGGGTACCCATAGAGCTATAATGCTCTGGCTCACTGATCACATATGCGTCAATATCAAGCACGATAGAGTGCACAAATATAACTGTAGGAAGATGATTAGGCATAAACAATACTGAGAAAGATAAGCACAACTATGGTGCAATAAGCAAGTAACCATCACGAGCGCCATCTCGCCCATAAAGCCATAAGGCCTAAACGAATTTACAATATGCATGCGAAAAATCATGTAACATTCACCACCCGTCATAGCATAAGAGAGAAACACATGACATAGATCAAGGCACGAATAACATCCATTCCGCCCAATGATATACATGTGGTAATAGCTACGCAAGAGCAAGCAAATCCGATCCGATACAGATTACACATTCTCATTAGGCTCACAAATAATCCCCAAACCAAATTTCGATCATCCCCAAACCGGTAAATAACCTTCCAAAAGTCCATAGCAACCTTTTCTATAACACATACCATCAATCATCCAATCCTCAATATTTTTTTACAATTCGCAATCAAGGAATAGTCTGACAACAAGAACATCCAGTCTCTAAACCTCATGCATTCCAGAATCTCCATATCCGATTTTAACACTGCTACTCAAATGGATGATATGTCACTCATACTCCATCATCTTATAGAAGAATATCCAAAATTCAAAACACAATGCACCTGCCAACACGCGCACTCTCCTCCGGCGATATCAAATAGTGCCAGCATTTTCTTAAACACCCGAAATCGTCCGTTTCATCAAGAACTCATATCCTTCCCTTCAAAACTAAACCGCAACCTTGTACTTGTAGCTTTCAAACCCACACGGTGCACCGCCACTAACATGCTAACTCGTGAAAATACAAAAATCTCATAATCAACTCTGAACCACAAGCAAATTAAACATCTCATCAACCAAGAACCTTTCATTTAACTCAACCCAAGAGAACATTACCACATGCAATATAGCTTCTACAAATGTAGAAAATATCAACTCCGGTCGTGGCTATAACCATGGTGAATCCTTCGGAACTCATTAACATATAATCGAGTCATCAGAAATGATCTCATCTAACTCAACAGAGTCACACAAACTGCCAACCCGAGAGAAACTCAACCCGATATGCTTGCTCTGAAGGAACCTTCTGCAAATCCGAAGTCGTTTCTTACATCTCTCCAATATTGCCATGTAGAATCATTCTTGACTTAGAAATACCACACATCCGATTACCATTCGCTACCGATCTCAAGCCCTACCCATACACACATTTAGAAGTCCTTATATGTTACATATGATCTGGAACTCGTCAGAACCTTCTCGATAACCACACACCTTACTCTGATCTTCAATACAGGTAATACGCATCGAGCAACCCGCGCTTCACCGGCACATGACTGTTCGAATAAACAACTAAGCATTCCCTCGGCCCGAAAACTTATACAACACAAAATCCTACAATCCGATCATCATTAGCAGACTCCCTCACTTAGCCCGAAGCCATAAAACACATCATCGATAATCCAAAGTACCATATCTTCATAGCTGCCCTGATCTCGCATGGTTCTTTAGCGGAATACTTCAAAACACATGCAATACTGGTCATAGAACACTCTGAAGACTCTACCAAGCACTTACCCATCCTTGCAATAGTCAAGCAACTTCCCCAAATGCTCTGCAATGATAATATATGCATTCCACCGAATGGAAACCTCATACGAAACACACGATCCAAACTCATCACGCAGGAGATAACCCATCGGTTGTACTCAAATCGACACCTTACCATGAACCCTCCTTAATCACAACACCTAGGCCACCAGCCAGTTTTCCCAAGTCCGTGACGACTGAAAGATTTAACACTGCATCTTCTCCCAAGACTAAACAGCACATCGCGATGATAATCAAGCATCCATAGTCCTTCGTAATACATTTGCATCATCACAAACCATTGGCGCATAATGAATACTGAGTGCGCAACATCGCATATGAACGAATAGGAAGAATCAAAATCGTGAGTTTCAAGCTGACACAAGGTCGCACGATAAGGAAAGAAATAAGGGAAATTTTCCTAAATGCCTTGTAGCCTCTCGAAGATAGGTATGGACGTTATCATACATCTGCAAGACTCTACTAGACACTTGCTCATGACTCGTAGAACCTACGAACCTAGTGCTCTGATACCAACTTGTCATGATCCCAAATTCAACTAGTCGTGATGGCACATATCCCAACCTACTAGGTAAGCCAAATAACAGTAAGTATAATTTAATGATAAAATTAAGAGTCAAAAGTGAAATAACTGAATCTTTATACAACTCCCCAAGGACTGGTAGTACAAGTCATGAGCTTCTAAGACTTAGAATTTATAAGCTAGTATGAAATAAATACATTATTTGTTCGAAATATATATAAACAGATTCATGAATCTAAAGCTATCAAGAACAAGAGGCAGCTATAACTAGAATGCACGTACGTCTTCAATGCCAGCTCCCGCCATATACATCAATATCTACAAAATCTGCACGCAAGGTGCAAAAATGTAGTATGAGTACAACCGGCCCCATGTACTCAATAAATATCTTGACTAACCTCGGTGAAGTAGTGACGAGGTTTTTTAGTTAAAAGATACTCACGGATATAACATGTGAAGTAGACTAGCAAAAGAACAATACTACAACATAATAGAAAAGAGTACAAGAAACGAATACGTGAAGCAGTAAATGATTACTAGAGGAAATCACGATTTAATATTCCCCAATATCACGACCAATCCTTTCCTTAGAGCAATAAACAACAAACCACGATAGTAAATCCATAACTTTCATAGTGTGAGAAATGTACTCAAGATATCAAATCGAATGGTACGGAAACACCCTTCATTCATTTATCTCGCTCTCACTAACTATGCGTATAACAGTACCAACCAGGTGAAAGAATGCCAATAATGGTAATGACAAATAGGAAATACAAAAGTAGTAATAACGAACAAGGCAGTACATATTGACAACGGTAACAGACTAGGTAAAAAGCATAAAAGTGATGACAACAATTAGGAAAGAAGAATATAAATTTCACTAACTAACACGGTAGAAGGCCTAGATGTAGATATAACAAACAAGAGGGAAAGAATGATCTTCATGAGCTAACAAATAGAAGGCATGAATAACTAACATGGTAGGCTTATACGAAAATGCAACAAATGAGAAACGACATGGATGTAGATGTTACAACAAGAAGGAAAACATGATATTTGCAAGTTAAATAGATAGAAGGCATGGACAACACAATAATAATTGAGATAGAGAAAAAAGACAGAACAACAACGACAAGTCACATAGAAAGTATAGGTGCAACAGTAACAACTCAAGGTAAAGGCATGAATGTATACACAAGGAAAAGATATCGCAACATAATGCATGTCCCCCGTCCTCGCCTGCACGGAAACATCCTTAGTGCCATGAACACATAATAATATAAAAACATGATAATGCAAATGAAATGGCACGGCATCACCCTTCGTGCTTTTACTCTCATCCTCACATGATAATGTAAATGAAATAGAACGCCATCACCCTTCGTGCTTTTACTCTTATCCTCATATGATAATGTAAATAAGATCATGATAATGTAAATAAAATGGCACGGCATCACCCTTCGTGCTTTTACTCTCATCCTCAAATGATAATGCAAATCAGATCATGATAATGTAAATAAAATGGCACGGCATCACCATTCGTGTTTTACCCTCTTTCTCACATGATAATGTATATGCAATGGCACAGAATCACCCTTCGTGCTTTACACTCTTCCTCACTGAGCATATGTATATCAATGACAAGCAAGGTAGGAAGCAAGAATAACATCAAGTAAAATGATTAAACGAATGTTCCAAATGAACATCAATCACAACTTCAAGCCAATAACAATTCAACAAACCTCAAGAACTTTATTGTTCAAGTATTTCAATAAGTCTCAAAAATGATCTTCAACTCAAGTATAGAATCCAATATCTCAAGAATAACGGTCGTAATGATGTAGTAGTGATTTAACATAATGATGACCGTATTAAACACATCAATAGTTTCACAAAAATCTATCAAATTTTAATCAAGTTATAATAAGCTAAATCTTGGTTTCTAATATTTGATTTCATATTCTTAGTAATCTAGAAGTCAATTAAGAGATGAAACAGAAGGTCACGGAATTATACAAGGCACAATTAATCATATAATTTACTCTCGAGCATGATTAACCATGGAATATGCATATACGCTCGTCACCTCATATATGCATTACCCCCGCATGTAGCAAACAATGGCAATTAGTAGGAAAAATTCTCCCAAAAAAGTTAGGCAAGACACTTACCTCAAACAAGCCAAATCGATACACTAGAAGTGCCATCCCGCTCAAATCATCCTCTGAACGACTCGAAACTAGCCAAAAGCAACTCAAAATCATTAAATAATGTCATAGAAAGCAAACCCAATCGACAAAGGTCAAATCTTTACATATTTACTCAAATTAAACCAAAAAGTCAAACTCGGGTCCGCACCTCGGAACTCGACAAAACTCACAAAATCGGACAACCCATTCAATTACGAGTCCAACCATACTAATTTTACTCAAATCCGAGCATACCGACAAGTCCCAAAATATAACACGGACCTACTCGAGGCCTCAAATCACACATAACAATATCAAAACTACGAATCACATCTCAAATCGAACTAAATGAACTTTTGAACTTTCAACTTCCAAAACTCGTGCCGAACCATATCAATTCAACTCGGAATGACCTCAAATTTTATACACAAGTTCCAAATGACAAAACAAACATATTCCAACTCCTGGAACCAAAATCCGAACCCGATATTATCAAAGTCAACTTTCGGACAAACTTATGAACATTCTAGAGCTCCAAATTTCCAACTTTCGCCAATTAACACCAAAACCTTCAAGAAGCACCCAAATGAAAATTCATGCATATACCCAAGTCCAAAATCACCATTTGGACCTGATGGAACCATCAAACCTCCGATCCGGGGTTAAATACACAGAAGTTAAAATTGGCCAACTCTTCCAACTTAAAGCTTCTAACATGAGAATCCTTCTTCCGAATCAATCCCAAATCACCTGAAAACTAAAACCGATGATTCACACAAGTCATAATACATCATATGAAGCTACTCAAGTCTTCAAACAGCTGCATGGAATGCAAATGCTCAAAACGACCGGTCGGGTCGTTACAATCTAGTGCTTATTTATTAATACTTCTTGGTTATTTGACTTGAGAGTTGGAATGAAGCCGTCCTGAATGAGTCATGTGAAATGTCTGTGAGATATTTGAATTTTTAATATGTGCTATCCTGAGTTAGTCTAGAACTTGCTTCGTGTGTGTGACGAAACGAAATAAGTAAGTCTTGTTGAGTCTAGGAGATGATTTAGGCATTTTTTTGACTAGCCCATTGAGACTTAATTTGTATACCATGATAAAAAATCATCCCTTTTTAGCCCTGTTGAGCCTGTAAACCTTTTCTTTGGCACCCACATTACAAGCCTATATCCCTTTTTATTCTTAATTGATATTGTTTTGATCCTTTACCTCTTAAAGTACTTAATTAAAAATAAGCATTAGAAGGGTAAGGAAAAAACGAGAGTAGTTTTTGAGTGGAACCAGAGAAAGGAAGAAAGGTGCATTTGTGCAAACAAAGAACCACTAGCAGAAATTGTAAGTAGTGGGGTAGTGTTTAAAAAAATTAATGCAAGGAGAAAAAAAATGTGGAAAAAACAACACATCTCCCAAGTATATTTTCTCATCGCTCGTGAGTTTTCAATATTGAAGTGCTTAAAGAAATAAGGGTTGTTTTAAATATGAAGACCGGGTTATGATAAAGTGCGCTCAAATTGATTGTTGTATTGTATTAAAGTGCTTAGGAGGGTTAGTCACTCTTATCCAAATATATCCTACACGTCCCTTAGCCTACATTACAATCCATAAAGACCTAATTGATCCTAGATTTAGCAGGCTCAGATTAGTCGAGTCTTATAATACGGGCAAGCCTTTGGTACGACCTTGGGATGCATATGAATTTCATTTTCAAAGCGAGTGAATTGTTGTTCTTGTGTATGAGTCCTTAAATTACATTTGATCTTTTGAATTGAATATGTGGACTATTTCTTCTCTTGTTTATTGGTGAGGGCACATGATCTCATGACGGATAGGTTGATTTATTAAACTTCTCTTGTTGGGGTAAGTGTACTAACTAACAGTACTTAGTGCCAACGAGTCGGCCTTTGAAGTGAGGTGGTTATGGGCAGGTTATTTGAATGCTTTGAAATGGTTTACATATGCTTTGGAATGTGAGGAGTGGGAAATGTGAATTTTATATGCCCATGCTTAATTGTTGGTACCAACCATATCATAGGTGTAGTGTGCTTAGTTGATATATGTTCCCTCATGATGTTGTATCTGGAGTTGCGTTCTTAAGGTAGTAAAGCTTAGGTTGCTCGAGGACGAGCAACAATCTAAGTGTGAGGTGTTGTTATTCGGCCAAATGTATGTATATTTGTATATGAATTACCTCACATCTTTCTCTATTCTTGTTGGTTCTAATGTGTAATTGCGATGAGTTAAAATAACTTTTGGTGTTTATATGTGTAGGAATCAATTGGGAGTGAAATGGATTGAATGCGCATGAGTTGGAGCTAAAACAATAAGAAAATGAACAAGTGCTGAATTCTAGCGTCCAGGATAGCACGTCGCGCTACTTGTGGCGCTAGAACCAGAAGCCCAAAATTTTCAGCGTCCAGGCTAGCGCAGCGCGCTGCCCAGGGCGCCCAATCTCGGGAATTGTCCTATTTCGACTAGGAGAAGATCGTTTTCGGTCCTACACGGTCCCAACTCGTATAAAAGGGGTCCTAAACCTAATTTGGAGGCAATCTAACATATATTTGGGAGGAGAACACGCCACTTTGGAGGGGAGAATATAAACCACGCTTGGAGGAGGCGTCCAACTAGTTTTTCTTCTCTTCTCTTCCTTTATTCTCATAGTTTATTAGTTTTAGAGTTGTGGGTGCTACATGAACGTTGTAGTTTGAAGCTTAAATTGTTCTTATTATTTTATCATATTGGTTTATTTATTCAATCTTGCGCTTAATTATTTGATTGCTTGATCACCAATTGAATACTATCTATCAATCTATGATTGAACTCGGGAGAGAGAATTTTAGATTGCATATAGGATTGAGTAGAGCGAGATCTTGAACTTGAGTATCGGGAACGGATTTGCGGTTAGGATAGGAATATACCTAATCGCCTTGCTTGGTTACTATACGGGAATTATTAATGCAGTCTTGTTAATCCTAATTCCATAGGAATATAGGCGTTAGGTTAGCTTGAATAGGCGAGTAGTACTTCGGAAGAATACTACTAGTAATATTAACCTTGTCAATCAATAAACCAGATATATTAATTAGACAATTTAAGTGAATGACTTAACTGGATTGTTAGCTAACCCATAGCTCTAGAATATTTTCTCCTATTGAATTCATCTTTAAGCTTGCCAACTTGTTTTCTGTAATCGTTTAGTTTGCTACTCTAGATTAGTTTTAGTTAAATATTCATACTTTAGAAAATCGCTTGAATAGATTAATTATCTTAGTTTAATTTAGTAAATAGTAATCACAAGTCTTACAATCCTATATTACTTGTACGACCATGTATACTTGCGTGTGCATTTTGGAAGTGCGTTTTGGAAGCAACATTCCCGCATATATTTTGACTAATTTTCAAAATTATTCTTACATCTTTCAAAAGCTTTAGAACAAAATCTCATTTTGTTAAAAGAACATGTATTTAAATTTAGTTTAGCTTGGGCTCTCGTATAAAGTCGAGTATATTATTCGTTCACGCGTTCGGAATTTGAAATGAATCAGCTTGAAAATTTTAAGAGGGATATTTACTATTGTTATCTTGTTATTTTAAAGAGTGAGATGTGATTTATAAAGCACGGGAGTAGATCAACAATATATGATAATAAAAGGTTACACAAATACTGAATGAGCTTAATATCTTTTTATTTCTCATCCGATATTTAATATTCACTTTAGAGCACCGATTAATTTGATTTCACGTCATAAACTCATTAAAGGGTAAACACAATGAGTAAGTAGAGCTAGGAGAGAAATACTGAACCTTATTTCTTAATTCTTATTATATGATAATCCTTTTAATAGTGTATTACCATGTTATTTGTTAAAATGTAATTATTAAATATTTGATTTTGACTTACTTTCTCTTACTTTAGACGCGTGATGAGAACGAGGACAACTCCCCAATTGACATTATTGCGCGAGAAGAACACTTCTATGTATAATCACCCAAATTATTAATGAGATTAATATATTTAATGGCTCGACCAAAACTTTTACCGTCGTTAGCCAATATACATATATATGTATATATACTTATATTTATCTGTCGGCTATTTACTTGACAGACAACTATTAAGTTAATTTCTCAAAAGTAAATGTGTATTGTATGGGATAAAATTAGTTTATAACAGATGATCGAATGGTAGCATGACACGTGAAACCGAAGATAAGAAAAGGACAAGTCAGGCAAAGACCAATCCGGACGTAACGAATATAATCGACATCGGGTAAATCCCGAAGGGAGCATATTTAACAAGAGGAGGTCAAGGGTTTGCAATCGGATAGCATTCAATGAGGGAATATTCTCTAACATTAAATGAGCGACCGTTACAGAGAATATTTGCATTTATGGCCTGCCGTAACATATTCATCAATGACTCTTTTATTATTATTTAAGAGGAGCTTGATCCTACGATCTTATTTCCCTAGGTAAAGCTATAAATAGACGGCTCAACAACCATTGTAAGGACACGAAATTCTTTGCAAATATATGATTTATTTTACTTTTTCTCTCAATTAAGTAACTTTACTTGCTCTTTATCTTTCCTTTCAGTTTTATCCTCGGAGGCATTGCGCTCGGAGGCAGGCTTGTCATCTTCTTCAATTTCAATTGCTAAATCTCATTTTTGATCTTCTCTCTTTATTATTTTTGGATCAAATCGGTTCGCTTGTCTATAAACCACGTAACAAATTTAACTGTATCGTTTTATGGGTAAACAGTTTGACGCTCACCGTGGGGCTTAAACAGTTGTGTAATTGCTTTGATCCTTACATTTATTTCTTGTTTTGATTCTTTCCTTAGCAAGAAAAGATATGGAAGCTAATGATGTCAACATCACGCACAACGTAGAGGGGCACGAAGAATTGTCCCAACATGATGATTCAATCAGCGGCACCTGTAACGAGGGTGATGAAACAACTCTGGTTTGTGAAGGACGGTACCTTTGGTATGTACGGGAGCCAACTCCCGATGATGCGGAAGAGGAACATGTCATGGAAACAATAAAAATCTTAAGAGAACAGCAAAAAGCAACCATGAAATACCTCTCGAGGCAGGATCGGGTGATGACAGAGATTAAACAAGCCTTGTCAAGTGCCTCCAATAACGCGAACAAAAGGGACCCGGTTCCTCCCAATGCTCCTGCATACCAAACGGCTCAGAGGGTGGAAAACAACACCCCAATAGGTGAGGATAGATTCGACGAAGCTGGAGAGATCGATAGTGGATCTGGAAACAACAACGGGAATCATCCCTTCAAATCCGAGCTCATGAGATTTATGAGGGAACTGAACGAACAAATGGATCTGAATGCAAAAGAGTTTCATGCTCTGATGGATCGGATTCTGGGCGCACCACCAATACAAAAAGGCTCAAATTCGAAAAAATACACACAATTGCCATTTAAACCGAGCGAAGCACCAGAGTTAATTCCGAAGAGGTTCAAGATGCCGGACATACCAAAATACGATGGGACTTCGGATCCGCAGGAGCACATCACAACCTACTCCATAGCTATGAAAGGGAACGATTTGGCTCAACATGAGATCGAATCGGTCTTATTGAAGAAGTTTGGTGAAATCCTCACAAAGGGGGCCCTGACATGGTATTCTATCTTACCCGAGCATTCAATTGACTCTTTTGGGATGCTTGCAGATTCATTCATTAAAGCCCATTCTGGGGGCAAGGAAGGTCCAAGCCAGAAAAGCGGACATATTCAGAATTGCGCAACTTGAATCCAAACTGCTGTGAGAATTCGTGATCTCGTTCCAGAAAGAGAGGATGTTGCTACCAGTTGTACTAGATGAGTAGGCAGCGGAGGATTTCACAAAGGGCTTGAATCCATGGAGCTCCGACGCCTCCCAAAAGTTGAAGGAAAGCTTGCTCGAATTCCAAGAAACTACATGGGCAGATGTCCATAACCGTTATGAGTCAAAAATAAGGATAGAGGACGATCAGCTCGATTTTCCGGTATCAACCAAGGAACGAGATCGAGACAAAAACCAAGATAAAGTTAAAAGCGAATTCGATGCGGATTAACGGTCTTCTAGAAGTTATTTTTTTCAAAGAACTTAAGGTCGGAACAGCAAAGGGTTACGGTCGTCGGATAGGTTCGCTCCCGATAGAAGAACCATCGGGGCCGTAGCAGTAGATCACTACAAGACAAGAAGATACCAAGGGCCCGAGACCCCGCATATCCCAGGTTATCATTTGACAACTTCAACATCAGCTTAGTAGAATTGATATCGGCACTGAAGAATATCAAAGAAGCACGGTTCCCGAAGCCAATTCTATTTGATCCTAGCCATAGGGATCCTAATTTGTGGTGTGAATATCATGGGACTCATGGCCATAGAACTGGGGACTGTCGGAATCTACGTGAAAATATGGAAACATTATTGAAGAATGGACATCTCAGCGAATTCTCAAGCGACCGAGCCAAGAACAACTATGGCTGAAGTCGGGACAATATCGAGCCTTTGAAGGTAGTGGAGGGTTCCCCTCGGTTGACTATCAACATGATTTTTGGAGGGAATGAAGTTAATGGTGTGACCTTCTCAGCGGGCAAGAAAACAAAGATATCAGTGACTCACAACAAGAGACTCCGGGAAGTCGCGGAAGATGATATCACCTTCACGGAGGAAGATGCTGATGGACTCCTCCTACCACACAACGACGCTTTGGTAATATCTCTTAATGTTTTAGATTTCAAAATTAAACATGTTTTGGTTGACCTAGGAAGCTCTGCCAACATCATCCAATGGAGAGTACTGGAGTAAGCAAAGCTGACTGGAATCATCATTCCGATGACAAAACTCTTAGCGGGATTCAACTTGACAAGTGTGACAACCCGAGGAGAGATTTTTCTTCTCACAAACGCCGAAGGATTGATCTAAACCACTCTATTCGAAGTGGTTGATGGAGATATGACTTGCAATGTAATCCTCGGAAGGCCGTAGATACATGAGATGAAGGTTGTTCCCTCAACATATCATCAACTGTTGAAATTCCCAATCCCCGAAGGAATCATGCAGATAAGAGGATATCAACCGGCGGTAAGGGAAATGAATGCGGTAACTATTTCCAGCAGCAAGGGAAAAGAATCTGATAAATAGCAATTACAGGAGCTGATGTCTTCTCCCTTTCCAAATGAGGACGATAAGAGTGAGGAGTTATCGGAATCATATCAAGTTGCGAGATATTTTCAGGTATGGGACGAGAAGCGACCAAGTCAACCCCGGAGGAACTTGAGCAAGTGGCCTTATTTGAAGAGTTCTTGGAGAGGAAGTTTCACCTGGGGACAGGATTAATCCCCGAGCTCAGGTTAGGGTTTATAAATTTTCTTAAATTTAACGTCGACTGTTTTGCGTGGTTGCACTCGGATATGACAGGTATCCCATTGGAGGTGGCCGTGCACAAGTTAAGTCTGGATCCAAACTTCCCACCGGTAAGGCAAAAGAAATGCTTGATAGCGGAGGTCAGGAACAGGTTTGTTAAAGAAGAGGTAACCCGATTACTCAACATTGGTTCAATACGGGAGGTAAAATATCCAGAATGGTTAGCCAACGTACCAAAAAAGAATAAAAATTTTAGAATGTGCGTAGACTATAAGGATTTAAATAAGGCGTGCCCTGAAGACTCGTTTCCATTGCCAAACATTGATCAAATAATTGATGCTACAGCTAGACACGAGTTGATGAGTTTCCTTGATGATTACTCTGGGTACAATCAAATCAAGATGAACCCGAAGGATCAGGAAAAAAGTTCTTTCATAACGAACTGTGGCACATATTGCTATAATATGATGCCATTTGGGCTTAAGAATGCTGGATCCACTTATCAGAGGTTCGTTAATAAAAAAATTTGAAAATCAGATAGGCAAAACAATGGAGGTATACATTGATGACATGTTAGTCATGTTTTTGAATACATGAGATCATTTGAAACACCTCCAAGAAACTTTCGATATCTTGAGGAAGCATAACATGAAACTCAACTCTGAAAAATGTGCGTTCGGGGTTGGTTTCAGAAAATTCTTGGGGTTCCTAGTCTCACAAAGAGGGATCGAGGTAAATCCCGACAAAATCAAAGTTATCGAGGACATTGCATACCAATTAACAAATAAAAAGGAAGTACAGAGGCTGACCAGAAGATTGGTGGCTCTAAGTAGATTCCTCTTGAGATCCTCTGAAAAGTGCCACCACTTCTTTTCACTTCTGAAAAAGAAGAATAATTTCGAATGGATTCAGGAATGCCAACATGCCTTGAAATACCTAAAAAGGTACCTATCAAGCCCCCCGTTACTGTCAATACCAGGGGAAGGTGAGCAGTTGCTAATATATCTAGCGGTCTCAGAAGTAGCGGTAAGTGTCGTTTTAGTCCGAGAGGAAGAAGGTACATAATTTTCTGTTTATTATGTTAGTAAAATATTATCAGGAGCGGAGACCCACTATCCTCACCTCAAAAAGTTGGCCTTAGCTCTCGTAGTCGCCTCTCAAAAGCTTAGGCCTTATTTTTAGTGCCACCCGATAGTCATTGTGACAACCTTTCCCTTAAGGAATGTCCTTCACAAGCCTCAATTGTTAGGCCATTTGGCTAAATGGACAGTCAAAATTAGTGAGTTTGACATTGAGTACAAACCCAGGACTGCGATCAAGTCACAAGTTTTGACCTACTTTGTGGCCGATTTTAGTCCCGGGTTAATGCCCTTGGCTGCTAAGGAAGCAGTGCTGGTGTCAGAAATGACATCAGGAGTCTGGGCCTTGTTTACGGATGGAGCTTCCAACGTAAAAGGGTCCGGTCTTGGGATAGTTCTAGTCACGCCCTCGGGAGAAACCCTGAGGCAGGTCATTAAGACTGTTCCATTAACTAACAATGAATCCGAGTATGAGACTTTGGTTACAGGACTTGAACTAGCCCGGGGACTCAGCTCCAAGGTCATCGAGACAAAGTGCGATTCCTAGCTAGTAGTAAACCATTTATACGGGATTTTTGACACGAAGGAAGAGCGCATGCAACAGTATGTGAACAAGGTTTAGGCATTTCAAGCATGATTCAGGGAATTGTCGATCATACACATTCCAAGGGAAGAAAATGTGGAAGTAGGTGCATTGGCCAATTTGGGGTCATCTACGGAGATGAAAGGATCTGACTCTGGTACTGTCATTCAACTTCTACATTCGGTATTGGATGAGGATGGTTACTGCAAAGTCAATTCAACCAATATAGTCTGGGACTGGAGGAATGAGTTCATCGAATATCTTTAGCATGGCAAATTACCCGAAGACCTAAAGGCGTCCCGGGCACTACAAACCAAAGCAGCTCGCTACTGCCTCATGGATGGGCAATTATATATAAGATCATGCCAAGGACCATTGGCCCAATGCCTGCGAGCCTCGGAGGGAGACTACATGATGAGAGAAGTCCCGAAGGAATTTGTGGGAACCATTTCGGTGCAGATTCGTTAGTTCTAAAATTGGTTATGACAGGTTACTATTGGCCTCGGATGGAGCAAAACGCAAAGGCATTCATTTAGAAGTGCGACAAATGTCAACGTCATGCATAGTTGGTACATCAACAAGTAGAACTCTTACATTCGGTATTCTCCCCATGGTCGTGCATGAAATGGGGAATGGACATAGTCGGTCCTCTGCCACCGGGCACCGGAAATATAAGATTTCTTTTGGTTTTAACTAACTACTTCACTAAATGGGTTGAAGCAGGTCCTTACCAGAAGATCGATGAGCGCGAAGTGGTTGACTTCATATGGGACCACATAATTTGCCGATTTGGAATACCGTAAGAGATTGCCTATGATAATGGGCCATAGTTCATAGGCTCAAAAATCACAAACTTTTTGGAAGATTTGAAAATCAAGAGGATTACATATTCATCGTACCATCCAAGTGCTAATGGACAGGCAGAATCAACCAATAAGGTGATTATCCAAAACCTTAAAAAGAAGTTAGAAGCTGCTAAAGGCAAATGGCCCGAAGAGTTACCAGGTGTGCTATGGGCATATCGGACAACGACGAAATCGAGCACAGGAGAAACACCTTTCTCTCTCATAAATGGCGCAGAAGTTCTGATAGCGGTAGAAGTAGGGGAACCAACTTTAAGGTTTTTCCGATCAAACGAATAAGCAAACAATGAAGCGTTGTTGCTGAGGCTAGACTTGCTAGACAAACATAGGGACTTGGCATACATAAGGATGGTGGCTCAAAAGCAAAGGATGGAAATATATTATAATCGGAGAGTCAATCCTCGCTACTTCAAAGTAGGAGACTTGGTTTTGAGAAAGGTGACTCAGAGCATCGGAAGTCAATGCCGGGAAGCTGGGTCCAACATGGAAAGGTCCTTACCAGGTTTCAACTATTACCGATAAAGGGTCGTACGAGTTGGAGAATCAAGATGGAGTCAAGTTGCCCAGCAATTGGAACGTGACTCGCCTCAAAAGGTATTATTGCTGACGGATGCTACCAATACTGAAAGTATGTGCTGCATTCTTTTTCCCTTCGACCAATTTTTGTCCCAATAGAGTTTTTCTAGCAAGGTTTTTAACAAGGCAACAAAGTAAAGCATACTACGAAAGGAGCATCACCGGCAAAAGGAAAGACCTTTAAACACTAAGGCACCAAAATTTTTATATCGATGACAAACGGATCTATGGATGGTTAAATAATCTTTGGTTTGATGACAAGCTTTGCCTTCCATCACTAAAAAGATTATTTAACCATTCATAAGTCATTTCCACCAGTGAAGCAAGACTTTCAGTGTTCGAATTTGCATGCTTCGCATTCGAACAACCGGGGGGAGGGGGAATAATATCTTATATGGCACCAGGAGTGTCACGAAAACCGGTACTGGGAGAACCGTGATCAATATTTCATTAGGATCAGGGTCTACATGATCATGCCCTTAGAAATAAGTTGTACAAGTCAGCCACATGTATTGGCACTTTTTACTTTAGCAAAAGAATGCTTATGTACTTTTAAAGATAGAAGGAATAAAATAAAGTTCTTTTATTTTTATCTTATTTCTTGTCCAAATGATGAGTTAATTTTATCATTTAAAAGTTAACAAAAACCTCAAATGCATGTGCGGGAATGAACATGAGACATCCTCTCCAAGAGCACCGTTAACATAAGAGGGCCCTCACTTATGAAACCCTCATAGTAAAGGGTTGATTCCAAAAGAATTTATGTCCGGAATCAAAAGCTATCGGAAGAAGATATACCCGAAGCTTGAATCAATTCAACACAAAAAGGAATATATTTTGCACAACACTTAAGCAAAAAATTCTTTATTTATCAAAGTGCCAAACTCGGTGAAAAATTTGGCATAATTACAAGATATAATTAAATAAAAGTTAAACGTCATTGTCGCTGGTACCCGAGGGGAGAGATGGGTCTATATTTCCCCCGGTGGAGGGAGGCAAATCTACTACTGGTTCGGAGCCTGGACCTTCATTTTCATTTTCTTCAATTTCCCCTTCGGTTCTTGAGTACTCGGAACCGGTACTCAAAGAGTCAGTTGCAGCAGGCCAAGCAGGAAGATTTTCACGAGCAGTTAGCTCCAGTTCTCGAGCCTTAACGATGCCCGCTTTGGCCTCTTCCAAGGTTTTCCTCCTCATATGATATATAGCATAAGTCTTCTCAAATACGAGGAAATACTCTTGGCACTGGAGTTTTGCTTTGAGTCTATCAATTTCGGCCCGAAGGCCATCCCTTTCAAATCTCATGGCGTCGAGGTAAGAATCAAGCTCAACAGTTGTAGATAAGTGGATCTGATTTTGCTCCATGCTTCGCTTAAACCTCTCTTCCTTTTTGGCCCTCTTCTCCTCGGCAGCATTGGCTTCCTCGATTTTGGAGTTCAACTCTCCCTTCAAGTTATTTATTTGATCCTCCAAGGCAGACTCGCGCTCGACAGCAACAAGAACAATGTCATGTAACTCGGCCCACTTAGCTTTAGCCTCTTGAAACTTTTTGTGCAATTGAGCAACTTCATGACTGTGTGCCATTTTATCTTGCTCGTTCTGCTGCAACCGAGCCTCGATCTCGCCCATCTCAGCAGCTTTTGCCTCCAATACCGGGAGGCGCACAGCAAGTTGGTTTCTCTCGACCAAAAGTTGATCCCGCTCGTAAGCGAGTCCTTGTTTGTCAAGAATCAACCTTTGTAGGCCTTCAGAAGTAAGAAAGTTGGCCTGCAAAAAGGAATATCAAAATTAGGATTTCCATTACAACAGGTGAATATAAAAGAATATATGAGGAAACTAGTACGGTACATGTGCCATATTGTGCATGGAATTGTTTATCAGGCACTCCCCGAAAAGGGAGTGCATTTTCTTTCAATCTTTCTCCGAAGCCAACGACTTTAGGTAATTCGAAAGCTCCATCGGCTAGGACAAAAGATGGCACCCTTTCAAAATCGAAACAGTGGCACTTCTCCTTCCTCAAGGATATGGGGAAAGGGTTGAATAATTGTGCCTCAAATTTCCATGGTCGGGAGACCGAGGAGAAGAAGCACCCCTTTCTTGATCAGACGGTATCAGTGGAGGAGTGGTAGTTATTGCTGGAGATTAAGGTGCAGCTGGTGTCGATGGACGTGAACCCATCGGTGTAGAAGGTGAAGAAGCGGGGGTGGCAGAATAAGTGTTGATTATTATTGGCTCAGTGGTCGAAGGTAGAAAAGGCCTAGGGTCTGAACCCCCTAGACCGGAGGCAACAAAGGGGGCCGGGCAACGAGAATCGGCATTCTCGATTAAGCTCATCTCACACCAAAGCGCGACAACTTCATCCGACATTAGGTTTTGAAGCTCTCTCGAAGAGCATTCGATTGAGCTGGTGAAGATCCTTTCCTCCTTTGAAGGGGAGCCTCTTCACCACTGGCTTCCCCTTCATCAACGAGGACCACTGCGGTCGGCTCGGTTGTTGATTTCTTTATCTTTTTATTTTGAGTCCCAGCCGAGGAAGAGTGTCATTTTTTGGTTTCTTATTCTCGGGCTGGGGACTCCGAGAGGAGGCACCCTCATCCGAAGCAGATTCGCGAGATCTGCTTCGGGCAAGGGCGCCTTGAAACATCCTTCTAGCCTCCTCGGGTCCTATAAAAATGTCGATCTCGGGGAAAATGACAGAGCCCTGCGGAAGTCATGTATTAAGCAAAAAATGGAGTTAGCAACCTTTTTATGAAGTTACTCGTGTTCGCACAAAGATAAAAAGAAGAAAGACTCGGTTTACCATGCGTTTTGGCCTTCCACCCATATTTAGGAGCCATTTCCTTCCACCGATAGAATTCTGGTGTTGTGATTTTCAGAATTTTCTGAACCCATTGGTCCAGGCCTTGAACCCATGGTGGTTCCCATAGGGTAGCTCAAACAAAAGAAACAAGAAGATCAGCAACAACGGAAAATAATCTTTTCATGAAGGAAGGAAATGAATAATCGACAACTTACGAAGGCGATTCCACGACTCAGGAAAAGATGTAGTTACAGCAGGGATGATGTACCTGGTAGAAATGAGGATGAATCATTCCATCCACCCACAATCGTTATCATCATCCACACTGATGAGAAGAGCATGGTGGACACGTTTGTTGAAGTTTATTACTCCCCCACAGAAAACTTTGGGAGAGTAAAGATCCTTCATGTGTGTAAGGGTTAGGGTTTTCCTGGTCTCCGTGCACAGTTGGTGAAGGAAAGCCACCGTCTGCCATCTCGACGGGCCTACTTATGCTAATCAGACCTGATACCGGTGGCAAAACTCAAAATTTATGGGGTCGAGCCCTTCATTCGACCCCAGGGAGAATGGACCCAAGATAAAGGGATACGTATAGACATACGTAAAACCCTCCTTGGTGAAGGTAACCCGCTCTATCAAATCCGGGGCAAGGATTTCAAGATTGGGGCAATTGCAGTCCTCCTTCACACTAGGGATACTAGAAGGGCGAATGGAGGAGGGATACCTACTAACAGGCCAAGTCCGTGAAGATACAGAAGTGGCCTTCTCTTGAAAGACGTTAGCAGTGCTGAGATGTCATGGTATGATGGTGCTTACAGTGGGAGGTTTAAAATCAACATCATCTTCATTGTCCTTATTTTTCTTTTGCCTCCACCAGAGAGAAGACCGGTATTTCCAAAAGAAAGTAGTGAAATAAGCCATGGTAGCAAAAGGTCAGTAATAGTTTTGCTAAGAAAGTTGGAGGAGATGGAAAAAAATCTAAGCAAATGCAAGGAAGAAGAAAGACTTATGAAAATTTTGGAAGTAAAGAACTAAAAATAATGAGTAGAAGGGGAGTTATAGATGGCAACAATCGTGGTCATAATTACCTCGAGAGCCGGCAAAAATATTTGCTGAATCGTAGGGCAACACGTGTTCGGGGTATTAAATGCGAGAAGACGTGCGTCCTTTCAAGCGTCAGAGACTGTTCGGGAACTTTGCCGCCAAGAAAGAAATCTTCACCAACTTCCTGGTAACACTAAGATGCGTTACTAGAAAATTGGGAGACTATCTGTATGGGGTAAAATTAGTTTATAACAGATGGTCGAATGGTAGCATGACACGTGGAACCGAATGTAAGAAAAGGGCAAGTGAGGCAACGGCCAATACCGGACGTAACGAATGTAATCGACATCGGGTAAATCCCGAAAGGAGCATATTTAATAGGAGGAGATCAAGGATTTTCCATCGGATAGTATTCAATGAGGAAATATTCTCTAACATTAAATGAGCGACCGTTGCAGAGAATATTTGCATTCATGGCCTACCGTTACATATTCATGAATGACTCTTTTATTATCATTTAAGAGGAGCTTGATCCTAGGATCTTGTTACCCTAGATAAAGCTATAAATAGTCGGCTAAGCAGCCATTGTAAGGACCCAAAATTCTTTGCAAACATATGATGTATTTTACTTTTTCTCTCAATTAAACAACTTTACTTGCTCTTTATCTTTGCTTTCATTTTTGACCTCGGAGGCATTACGCTCGGAGCCATACTTGTCATCTTCTTCAATTTCAATTGCTAAATCTCATTTTTTAACTTATCTCTTTATCATTTTTGGACCAAATCAGTTCGCTTGTCTATAAACCACGTAACATATTTAACTGTACCGTTTTACGGGTAAACATGTACGAGGTGGCTTATGGCAGCAAGTGGGCACTTAAAAAATATATTCTGTAAATACGGTTGTCACGACCCCAATTTCCCTAAGTAGGATGTCGTGACGGCACCTAGTCTCTAAGACTAGGTAAGCCTAACAAGTATGCAGAATAACTGAAATATTAAGCTAAAACTCAAAACGTAAACAACTGTAATAAATAAAAACTGCAACTCAAGTATAAACAACTCTCAAAATCCGATAGCTATGAGTCACAAGCTCTAAAGAGAAATACTAAATATCCCTATACATCAGAGTCTAATGAGGATAAGGAAATAACATAATAAAGATAGAGGGGGACTCCGAGGTCTGCGGACGCTGGCAGATGTGCATTGAAGTCTCCACGTACGGACTAGCTCATTGATACCTGGTCTGGTAGGCAGTGCCTGGATCTACACAAAAAGATGTGCAGAAGCGTAGTATGAGTAGACCACAATGGTGCCCAGTAACTGCAAAGCCTAACCTCGGTAGAGTAGTGACGAGGTCAGGTCAGGGCCCCACTAGAAATAATAAGAAACAAGGCAGAAGATATAATAATATAATAAAATGACAGAAAAGTGAAACAATGAGAATTTACGGAAGGTAATAACAATGAATCAAAGAAAGACAAATACAACATGAAAGGAAAGCAAAATCTTACAAGTTAAGGAACAACAACAACAACAACAACAACAATACAACAAATAGAGTAAAGCAACATGGGCACTTGTAAGATATCTCTCAATCTTTCCTTATATTACCGCAGAAGCCTTTGTATTTTATTTTTAAAATATTTTCCCGAAATAGTATCCCGCGTTTTAGCCAACCTTATCACACCACATGACTTCTAGGAGTTCCCCTACTAGCCACACGTATCAATCCCACCTTATCTCACCGCATGTATTTCAACACCCAGACCTTATCCCACCGCATGCGTATCAATAATCACAACTGCATGGCAGAAACCTCATGCAAACAATAACAACTGCACGACAGATTCCTCATGCAACAATAACAACCACACGGTAGAAATCTCGTGCAACAACCAAACAATCATCTCAATAATAATCACGGAAACCAAAACATAACAACTGAAACAATGATATTTCAAGGATAGCAATTTCAAGTAAAGAATCTCACAGTTAAATAAGGAATATGGAATCAAGAAAATAGGTAATTCAACTAAGCATGTAGTACAAGTTGCAAATAAGAGATAAGACAAGTAGACAAGTGAAATTTGGCTAAACATGATGACTATACATGCTAAAGTAACTCAGTTAAGGCGTAAAAAGGAAACTATTTAAATAAAAATCGAAATTTCAATATTTAACCTGTGTACGCACTCGTCACCTCGCGTACACGGCCCTCACATATCACAAATTGTCACAACAATACCAAATCCTAAGGGGATTTTTTTCACATAAGGTTAGACGAGTCACTTACCTCAAACCTCGCTCAATCAATCAATATGAAGGCATTTCCCTCGATTTTCCAAATCCAATCGGCTCGAATCTAGCCAAAATAATTTCATACTATAAATATAACTATAGGAAACTAATTTAAATAATGAAATTACTACTTTAGCAAAGAATTGAAAAATCGCTCTAAAAAGTCGACCCGAGCCCACGTCTCGGAACCTGACCAAAATCATAAAATCCAAATCCAAATCATAAAACCATACAAGAATTACTCAAATCGCCTTTCAAATCCCCAATTTTCAGCCTAAGTTTTCCCAATTTTTTCTCAAATTTCCAACTAAAACACTAATTAAATGATGAAAACAACAGTACATTTGTGGGAATTAATCAAAAACTAGTTAGAATTCCTTACCACAAAGTTCTCTCTAAAAATCCCTTGAAATTTTGCCTCAAACCGAGCTCTCAAAAGTACCAAAATGAATTATGAAATCAATCAAACCCTCGAAAATCCTCTTTTCTGCCCAGTGATTCCGCATCTGCGGGCCTTATTGCCGCACCTACGGAATTTCTATCACAGGTGCGATCATGACTAAATTCTCACTCTCCGCTTCTGTGGTCAAAGGGTCGCACCTGCGTGTGTGCACCTGCGACATCTGTCGCCCCTGCGATTCTCCCCATCGCAGAAGCGAAGCCGCTTCTGTGGAACATATTCCGCTTTTGCGCCCCCACCTGGGCATGCCCGAATCCTCACATGCGAGCCCGCACCTGAGGCCAATCCCTCCGCAGGTGCGAAGACACCAGAACTGCCAACTTCAGCAAAAACTCAACAAGTCTAATTTGATCTGATTTCAATCCGATTCACACCCGGGGGCCCCGGAACCCAGTCTGAATATACCAACTAGTTCCAAAACACATAATGGACCTACTCGAGGCCAAAAATCACATCAAACAACATAAATTCTAAGAATCGCAGCCCAAATTCAAACCTATGAACTATGAACTTCCAAATTCCGAAACCAACACCGATTCATAACAAAACAACTCCGATTGATACCAAATTTTGCATACAAGTCATAATTGACATTATGGACCTATTCCAACTTCCGAAATTGGGATCCGACCCCGATATCAAAAAGTCCACTCCCGGTCAAACCTTCCAAAATCTTCCAACTTTTCAACTTTCGCCAATTAACGCCGAAATGACCTACGGGCCTCCAAATCAACATCCGGACACACTCCTGAGACGAAAATCACCATACGGAGCTATTGGAACCGTCAAAACTCCATTGCGGAGTCGTCTTCACATTATTCGAACTACAGTCAACTCCTATTACTTTAACTTTCAATTAGGGACTATATGTCCCATTCCACTCCAAAACTCTCCCAAACCCGACACCAAGAACCCCGGCAAGTCAAGTAACCAAAGAATGAGATAGAGGGAGCAATAAATAGGGGATCAGGGCTAGCACTCTCAAAACGACCGGCCGGGTCATTACATCCTTCAGCTCTTAAAATAAACGTTCGTCCTCGAACGAGTATAGAGACATACCTGAAGTGGTGAAAAGATGAGGATAACGGTTGCGCATATCATACTCGGTCCCCTAAGTCTCCTCCTTTACTGGATGACCCCTCCACTAAACCTTCACTGAAGCGATATTCTTCGACCTCAACTTTCGAACCTGCCTGTCCAAAATGGCCATCGGCTCCTTAACATAAGATAGATCCTTGTCCAACTGGACTGAGCTGAAGTCTAACACATGAGACGGATCGATGTGCTACTTTCGGAGCATGGAAACATGGAACGCTGGATGAACTGCAGAGAGACTAGGTGGTAGTGCAAGTCTTTAAGCCACCTCTCCAACCCTCTCAAGAATCTCAAAGGCCCGATATACCTAAGGCTCAACTTGACCTTCCTCCCGAATCTCATAACACCCTTCATGGGCGACACTCGGAGCAAGACCCGCTCCCCAACCATGAATGTGACGTCGCGAACCTTCCGATCCACATAACTTTTCTGTCGGGACTGGGCTGTACGAAGTCGATCCTGAATCAATTTAACTTTTTCCAAAGCATCCTGAACCACGTCTATACCCAATAGTCTAGCCTCAATCGGCTCGAACCAACCCACCGGGGACCGGCACCACCTACCATACAAAGCTTCATATGGGGCCATCTGAATTTTCGACCGAAAACTGTTATTGTAGGAAAACTCCACAAGTGGCAAGAACTGGTCCCAAGAACCGCCAAAATCCATCACACACACATGAAGCATATCCTAAAATATCTGAATAGTGCGCTCGGACTGTCCGTCCGACTGAGGGTGAAATGTCATACTTAACTCCATCCGAGTACCCAACTCATGTTGTACGGCTCTCCAGAACCGTAATGTAAACTGCACACCCTGTCAGAGATGATAGATACCTGCACGCCATGAAGCCTGACAATCTCGTAAATGTAAACCTGAGCCAGCTGCTCCGAAGAATAAGTAGTAACCACAGGAATGAAATGAGTTGACTTGGTCAATCTGTCCACAATCACCCAAACTACATCAAACTTCCTCTGAGTCTGTGGGAGCCCAAAAACGAAATCCATAGTGATCCGCTCCCATTTCCACTCTGGAATCTCTAACGTTTGAAGCAATCCACCTGGCTGTTGATGCTCATACTTCACCTCTTGACAATATAGGCACAGAGCTACATATTCCACTATGTCTTTCTTTATTCTCCTCCACCAATAATGCTGCCTCAGGTCCTGATACATCTTGGCGGCACCTGGGTGAATGGAGTACCGTGAATTATGAGCCTCCTGGAGAATCAACTCACACAACCCATCTATATTGGGCACACATAGCCTGCCATGCATCCGTAATACACTGTCCTCTCCAATAATGACCTTTTTGGCATCACCATGCTGAACCGTGTCCTTAAGAACAAACAGATGGGGGTCATCATACTGACGCTCTCTGATACGATCATAAAGAGAAGACTGAGAAACCACACAAGCCAAAACTCGACTCGGCTCGAAAATATCCAATCTAACAAACTGGTTGGCCAAGGCCTGAACATCTAAGGCTAAAGGCCTCTCTGTTACCGGTAGATATGCTAAGCTGCCCAAACTCTCTACCTTGCGGCTCAAGACATCGACCACCATATTGGCCTTCCCGGGATGATATAGAATGGTGATATCATAGTCCATAAGCAATTCCAACCACCTCCACTGCCGCAAGTTAAGATCCTTCTATTTAAACAGATGTTGAAGACTCTAGTGATCGGTGTAGACCTCACAAGGGACACCGTACAAATAGTGCCGCCAGATCTTCAAGGCATGAACAATAGCTACTAACTCAAGGTCATGGATAGGATAGTTCTTCTCATGCACCTTCAGCTGTCTAGACGCGTAGGCAATCACCCTATTGTCCTGCATCAATATTGCATCAAGACCAATGCGCGACGCATCACAATACACCGTATAGGACCCTGAACCAGTAGGCAATACCAACACTAGGGTTGTAGTCAAAGCACTCTTGATCTTTTGAAATCTCTCCTCACACTCCCCGGTCCACCTAAATGGAGCACCCTTCTAGGTTAGCCTGGTCATAGGTGCTGCAATAGACGAGAAACCCTCTACAAATCGACGGTAATACCCAGCCAAGCCAAGAAAACTCCGGATCTCTGTAGCTAAGGATGGTCTGGGCCAACTCTACACTGCTTCAATCTTCTTCGGATCTACCTTGATCCCCTCACTCGATACTACATGACACAAAAATGCCACTGAATCTAGCCAGAATTCACACTTCAAAAATTTTGCATATAACTTCTTTTCTCTCAAGGTCTGAAGCATAGTCCTCTGGTGCTGCTCATGATCCTCCTGGCTCCGGGAGTACACTAGAATGTCTCAATAAATACAATAACGAACGAGTCAAGATAGGACTGAAATACACTGTTCATCAAGTGCATGAATGTTGTTGGGACGTTGGTCAGCCCAAAAGAATCACAAGGAACTCGTAATGAGCATACCGAGTCCTGAAAGCAATCTTCGGGATATATGGCTCCCGAATCTTCAACTGATGATAGCATGAACGCAAGTCGAAAGAGAACACTGTGGCACCCTGGAGCTGATCAAATAGGTCATCAATATATAGAAATAGATACTTGTTATTCACTGTTACCTTGATCAACTAGCGATAATCAATACACATTTGCATAGAACCATCCTTCTTCTTTACAAATAAGACTGGAGCACCCCAAGGCGACACACTAGACCGAATGAAGCCCTTATCTAGAAACTCTTGCAACAGTTCCTTTAACTCTTTCAACATAACTCTTTGGGGCCATACGATAGAGCGGAATAGAAATGGGCTGAGTGCTCGGTAACAAATCAATACCAAAGTCGATATCCCTGTCGGACGGCATGCCTGGAAGATCCGCCGGGAATACGTCTGGATAATCCCTCACTACCTTATTTGACTCGATGGTAGGAGTATCAACACTAACATCACTCACATATGTCTGATATGCATCAGACCCCTTCTCAACCATCCGCTAAGCCTTTAGAAATGAGACAACCCTGTTAGGGACATAGTCTAAAGTACCTCTCCACTCTAGCCGCGACATACCTGACATAGCCAACATCACCGTCTTGGCGTGATAATCAAGAATAGCACGATGGGGAGACAACCAGTCCATGCCCAAGATAACATCGAAATCCACCATACTGAGTAATAATAAATTGGCTCTGGTATAAAAACCACTAAAAATAACCAAACACGACTGATACACACGGTCAACAATAATAGAATCTCCCACGGGTGTAGACACATAGACAGGAGAACTCAAGGGAATCACGGGATACACCCAAATACGGAGCAAAATAAGATGACACATAGGAATAAGTGGAGCCCGGATCAAATAAGACTGATGCATCTCTATGACAGACCGGAACAATACCTGTGATGATAGAGTCGGATGCAACTGCCTGCGTCCTAGCAGGAAGAGCATAGTATCTGGCCTGGCCTCCCCCTCTAGGGCGACCTCTACCTACTCGACCTCTACCTCTAGTTGGATATGCAAGTGGGGGTGGCAACTGGTGCGGCGATCATGGACTGAGAAGCTTGAGGACCTGGTGGAATACGTAGAGCCTGAGTAATCTGTGGAGGTGCACCCCTCCTGAGTCTGGGGCAATCCCTCACCACATGACGAGTGTCACCACACTCAAAACAAGCTCTCGGAGGACGTGGCTGTTGTGGGTGACTCGGGCCTGATCGATTGGACTAACCGTTGAAAGCACCCCGTACAGGAGGTGCACTAGACAATGGCGGTGCATAATAGGGAGCCTGAGGCCTAGGAGTGGTCAGAATACCGCTGGAAGCTGGAAGTGCTGAATGAACAAGGCGACTCACATAGATCCTACCATGACGAGCTGCAACTTTGGCACGGGTACCACTGTATGTGCCAGACTCTCGAGACCTCTTGGCCTCCCTCTCCTCTCTATCCCCAGCCAGCATACCTTCTAATCTCCTAGCAATCCCCACTACCTGCTGGTATGCGATGTCCATCTCCAACTCTCGGGCCATGCTAAATCTGATACTAGGGTTGAGCCCCTCAACAAATCGATGAACTCTCTCTGGAACAGTAGCAACTAAAGCTGGTGCATGCCTAGCCAAATCATGAAATGGACCGCATACTCCGACACGGTCATAGAACCCTGGCACAACTGCTCAAACTCTGCGCGCCATGCATTTCTAAGACTCTGTGGAACATACTCCCTCAAGAACATATCTGAGAATTGAGTCCAAGTGAGTAAAGCTGCCTCGGCCAGACTACCCAACTCATACGCTCGCCACCACTGATAGGCCGCTCCACTAAGATCGAACATAGTGAAAGAAACCCCACTAGACTCCGCAATACCTATAGTACTGAGGATACGGTGGCATTACTCAATAAAACCCCGGGCATCCTCTTACGCCAAGCCACCGAAAGTAGGAGGGTGGTACTTCTTATACCTCTCGAGCCTGAGCTGCTACTCCTCAGAAACTGTTGCCCTAACCTCGGGCTGAACTGGGGCTACCGGCAGCATTGGTATAACCTCTGGAACTTGGTCGACCTAGACCCGCTGCTCTGGGGTACGGGTGGTGGGAGTCTGTGCTCCTCCCCCGGCCTGAGATGTGGCAGGAGCAAGTGGTATCAACCCTGCCTGAGCCAATATGCTGAACATGCCCAGAAACTGGGCGAGAGTCTCCTGGAGGGCTGGTGCAGTAACAGGCATCTCAGGTGCCTGCCTCCAACTGGAGCTACTGGTGGCTCCTTTGTAGCAGCTCATGCGGGTGCTCTGGCTGCACCATGTGGAAGTCCTCGGCCTCTACCCCAGCCCCGGCCCCGGCCTCTCGCGGCTCTAGTAGGGGCGCGGGTGTCTGGTCATCTGATCCGGCTATGCGTGTCCTCACCATTTATGAGAGAATAGAAAGATAGAAGTTTAGGAATCCGGAAGTCAACAATTTCGCACGATAAGGAATCAAAGAAGTGAAGTTTTTTCTATCGGTTCCATAGCCTCCCGAAGATAAGTACAGACGTCTCAGTACCGATCAGCGAGACTCTACTAAACCTGCTTGTGACTCATAACACCTATGAACCTAGTTCTCTGATACCAACTTGTCACGACCCCAATTTTCCTTCGTAGGATGTCGTGATGGACCCTAGTCTTTAAGACTAGGTAAGCCTAACAAGTATGCGGAATAACTGAAATATTAGGCTAAAACTCAAAAAGTCAACAAATGTAATAAATAAAAACTGCAACACAAGTATAAACAACTCCCAAAACCCGGTAGATATAAGTCACAAGCTCTAAAGAGAAATACTAAATATTCCTATACATCAGAGTCTAATGAGGTTAAGGAAACAACATAATAAAGATAGAGGGGGACTCCGAGGTCTACGGACACTAGCAGATGTACGTTGAAGTCTCCACGTACGGACTAGATCACTGATACCTAGTCTGGTAGGTAGTACTTGGATCTGCACAAAAAGATGTGCATAAGCGTAGTACGAGTACACCACAATGATACCAGTAATTGCCAAGCCTAACCTCGGTAGAGTGAAACAGTGAGAACTTATGGAAGGTAATAACAAAGAATCAAAGAAAGACAAATACAACATGAAAGGAAAGCAAAATTTAACAACAACAATAACAACAACAACAACAACAACAACAACAACAATACAACAAATAGAGGAAAGCAACAGGGGCACTCCTGAGGTACCACCTCGTACTTCCAAAAGTAAATATCTTGCAATCTTTCCTTATATCACCGCGGGAGCCTTTATATTTTATTTTAAAAATTATTTTCCCGAAATAACATCCCGTGTTTTAGCCAACCTTATCACACCGTATGACTTCTAGTAGTTCCCCTACTAGCCACGCGTATCAAGCCCACCTTATCTCACCGCATGCGTTTCAATACCCAGACCCTATACCACCGTATGTGTATCAATAATCACACTGCATGACAGAAACCTCGTGCAACAATAATAACCGCACGACAGAAACTTCGTGCAAAAACCAAACAATCATCTCAACAATAATCACGGAAACCAAACCATAACAACTGAAACAACGATATTTCAAGGATAGCAATTTCAAGTAAAAAATTCCACAGTTAAATAAGGAATATGGAATCAAGAAAACAGGTAATTCAACTAAGCATGTAGTGCAAGTTGCAAATAAGAGATAAGACAAGTAGACAAGTGAAACTTGGCTAAACATGATGACTATACATGCTAAAGTAACTCAGTTAAGGCGTAAACAGGAAACTACTTAAACAAAATCGAAATTTTAATATTTAGCCCGTGTACGCACTCGTCACCTCGCGTACACGGACATTACATATCAAAAATTGTCATAACAATAGCAAATCCTAAGGGGAATTTCCCCCACACAAGGTTAGACCAGTCACTTACCTCAAACCTCACTCAATCAATCAATAAGAAGGCTTTTCCCTCAATTTTCCAACTCCGACCAGCTCAAATCTAGCCAAAACAATTTCATACTATAAATATAACTATAGAAAACTAATTTAAATAATAAAATTACGACTTTAGCAAACAATTGAAAAATTGCTCTAAAAAGTCGACCCGGGCCCACGTCTCGGAACCCGACCAAAATAATAAAATCCAAATACACATTCGATATCGAGTCCAACCATTTAAGAATTACTCAAATCCGACCTCAAATCGCCTTTCAAATCCCCAATTTTTAGCCTAAGAAGTTTTCCCAATTTTCCCCCAAATTTCCAAATAAAATCACTAATTAAATGGTGAAAACAACAGTAGATTCGTGGGAATTAATCAATAACGAGTTACAATTACTTACCCCAAAGTCCTCTCTGAAACTCCCTCGAAATTGTGCCTCAAATCGAGCTCTCAGAGTCCCAAAATGAAATATGAAATCAGACCCTCAAAAATCCCCTTTTCTCGGCCCCCTCCTCGACCTCCCTAACTTGATGAAGATAGGCATCGTCTCCCTCTAGTTCAGAAGTCCCTTGCCCATCGAGTCGTGACGACACTCGGGCCACCAGATTGAAGGCTTCTTCCTCTTGTTCTCCCTAGGATTCATCCCTCAGCCGATAGAGAGAACTCGAAGGTGGTGCTCGAGCGTTGGTGCTTAATTTGGATTTACGCACCAGCCTTCTCTTTGGTTTTTTCTTCTCCAAGCTCGGAGAACTCGGGGCCCTTTTTCTTTTCTTCTCTTCACCCTGTCTCGGAGCAGGGGACTCGGTGGGAAATCATCGCTACCGGATGGGGGCTTCATTTGGACATCCTTGGATAAACCTGCAAAAGGAAATAAAACAAGTGAGAATTTAATGATGCAAAAGGAAAACCAAATATTACCCAATAAAGAGATATCACCATGCGAATGGGACTCCCATCGGCCCTTTGAAAGCTCGCGCCACGAATGCTCGGAATAAGGCCTTTGTGATACGATGCCCTCGACCCACTCCTTGAGTCTAAGAACTACATTCGGGACCCGAGCAACAGCTGCACCACCACAGAACACCGATAAAAAGGAATTAAAACAACGATAAATTAAATTTTGGAAGCAGAATTATACTTACGTGACATGTTCCACTTCTCGGGGAACGGCATGTGCTTAGCCGGGATCAAGTCCGAGGTCCTCACTCAAACGAAACAACCTAGCCAACCTTGATCCCTATCATCATCAATATTTGAGAACGGGGCTTTACTAGCCCGATGAGCGAGCTTGATTAGTCCCGCTCGGTAGAGTCGGGGACTGTATAAATGCATGAGGTGGTCGATAGTGAAAGGGCATCCTTCGATCTTATTTACAAAGAAACGGAGGGGGATTACGATCCTCCAGAAAGAAGGGTGAATTTGACCGAGTGTTATCTCGTATCTTTTGCAAAAGTCGATGATAACCGGGTTCAAGGGGCTCAACGTGAAGGGATAAGTATAAACACTTAAAAATCCTTCGACGTGGGTGGTGATGGCTTCGTCAGGTCCGGGAACCACCACATATTTGTCAACCCAGTTACAATCCTTTTTGACTTCGGAAAGAATGTCCTCAGTGATCGAGCAGATGTACCTCGAGACCTCCTCGCACCGTCCTGGTACGGAGGAGGGCTTTTCGACCTTAAAATCAACATTGACCGAGCACCCCCCCGGGGATCGGGATGAACATTTTTGGAGGAGGTTCCAGTACTGGTTCCTCGACAGCAGTACGCGAAATGGTCTCTTCGGTAGCTGGCCGTGAGGTAGAAGGAGTTTTTTTTTGGGGAACGGTTTTTGAAGTCTTCGCCATTTCTTTGAAAATGAAGGAAAGGGAAGGAAAAAGAGGAAGTTAAAAGAGTACACTTGATGTCCTGGATGAAGACGGAACAGAAGTTCTTATAAAACGATCTCAAATAACCGAAATATAAGTGCCTGAAAATATTGAGATTGCTAAGGTACGAGGGCGAAAGATTTGAATGTAAAGTTTGAATGAGTAAATAAGGGGGTATTTATAGTTTTTCAACAACGGTTCGCATCCAGGAGTGGCCGACCAGCAGCTAACAAACATTTAATGCCATAAAGACTTGACTGACGAGACGTTTCGACTATTTTGTCATTTCTGTCGCGTGGTGTCGAAGAAAGAATCGGAAGCTCATGTCGTTTCTCGTCGTCTACTCTCCAGAAAATGAGGGGACTATCTATATACGTTCGAAATCGAGCTCGCCTATGACATGGCAGGTTAGGCTCAGAACATGACAACCAAAGACTGAAAATCGACCCCGAGCCCCACCGAGCTAGAACCCGGGGTATGAACGCCTCCCTTCGAGAACATTGAGTCCATAATCCCGGAGTCGACCTTAGCCCCAATCGAACTTGAAAAAACATTGTTAACATAACTAACAGAAGATCGAAATATCCGTGACCGGTCGAATATTACGGCGGGAATCTCGGCGCGTATCAGTAAGGAACCGAGAATCAGTTAATCAAGGAATTTTTACCTTTTATAGAATTGTACCTAAAGTAGGACTCCTCTACTATATAAAGGGGGGTCTAATAATTCATTGAGGACACTGTAACACGCATTCCAAAGCAACATATTATTATTTTCTTTAAGTTCTTATTCTTCTTGATATCGATCGAAATACGTTCGGCTCGAGGGTGGCTAATCTTCCGAGGCTTAAACTGTTTAATTCGTGTGGTTTGCATTTACTTTATCATTATCTATTTCAATTGCAATCTAATTTATCATTTTGTGTCAAGTTAATCTACGTATTATTAAAACAACTTACAAATTCAATTATTATCCGATTTTGAAGGTAAACAAAAATTGGAGGAACTTTTTTTCTCTGAATTTATATCTACTTGTTTTACTTTCTTGGTCAGGTCTAAAGGTCTAAGGGGAAGATCTTTTCTTACTCTTAGAATTTCTTCGTAGAACAAAATGGAACTCATTTGTAAGGTCCTTTTTTCCTTCTTTTTTTTTTTTTTTTCCTCTCTCTCATGTGTAAGGTTTATAATCTCGTCTAATTGGAGCTCAAGTATGACTTTTCTTTAAGTGTTTGGGGGACCCAAACGTCACGTTCACGAGTTTGGCTGTTCATATATATAATTCTATTTGGTTATTTTATTGTCAAAGGGAGCATTTTTAACTAAATGAGACTTTATCATTTAACTTAACATATCATGCGTGGAATAACCTTTCTCAAATAATTCCTTTGTTTCTTTATTAGAATACTAGAGCGCGTATATATATATATATATATATATATATATATATATATATATATATATATATATATATATATATATAAAGCTATGTTAAATTAAAAATTATTTTTATCACATTTTAACCTAAAGTTTCAAGTTTCTTGAAATTACAACACCTTATATTGTTGCCAAATTAACCCTAAGATATGTCACTTTTATACAAAATTTTACATGAAAATTTTATGAACCAATATAATGATTCTAACTCTGTTTCAATTTATATGTCATAGTTTGACTTGACACGAAATGTAAGGGAAAAAAGACTTTTGTATGCGATAATATTTGTGTGGCTTTAAGATTTCTAAAACTTTTGATCATAAAAATGCCATAAAATTTTTTAGGGCTATAAAAGTTTGCCATTAAAGGTAAAATATGAAGTTCAAGTTAAATTATTTTTAATTTAGAAAGATGTTATTCTTTTTGAAATAAATTAATAAGAAAGTAACGTTATTCTTTTTGGAACAGGTGAGTAATATATATATACACACACTAGATTCTCCAAGTTACTACTAATTTTTTTTATATTGCTGGAATTAAAGAGAATTTATAAATAATTATTTCACATTATTAACACTTAACATGAGAGGTAAAGATTTAAAAATAACTTCTCTGGTAGATTGTAACTGGTACTGAAAAAAACTACATAAGTTGAAGACACAAATACGCGCCTGGTACTTGAATGATAGATATCAGTAGACTTCCAATGGTGTTTATCCTGCCTCAAGTACTTATATTATTGCCATGTTGGGGATTTTAAATAAATCTGACGCTTCAAAATTGGTTTGGGTGGCTTCGTCTTTGCCTAGCTAGGCACATATTTTTTTCCCCCCTTTTGTTGGCTAATAAGCTCTTGACCAAAGATAGATTGTTGCTGATGAACATTCCATATGAAATGTGAACTGCTGTTTATGTGAAGAGGATGATCTAGATACCCATTAACACCTCTTTATTTACGGATTGCAGGTGGATTTCCACACTCAAAAGAGAAAATGCAAATTTGGACAGGGTATAATATGCACAGATGGGAGTATCAGACACTTTGGCTTGCATCAAAAGGAAGCACTCGAACAAGTTTAAAAAATTTGCAATGGTCTATCATACATAAAAAATTTAGTTATACGCAGATACAACAAGAAGTTAGAGTGAGGATAGATATTGTATACGGTGAAAATCGGTTTCGACCTTCGTATGATTGGTCAAGATTAGAACATAATGGACCGAATAGCGTCTTCATAATATCGAGATGAGATCTGAAGCCAGGTTACCGAGCTCGAGTTTCAGAAACCGATCAAATACCGAGCTCGAAGTTATTATCGAGCTCAAGTCCAAATCAAACTATGATGTGAAGCGGTGTCATCGAGCTTAAGAGCCAGAGACCGACCAATATCGAGCCCGAGTCGATACCGAGCCCCGAGTCAATATCGAGCTCGAGTCAATATCGAGCTCGAGTTAATATCGATCTCTAAATCTGGAAATCGACCAATACCAAATCCGATCAAGATCGAGCCAAGAGACAAGAGCCGTTACAGCCGCACTAAGGGAGAGAATCTCGGCGGGAATTAGGGAAAAACTAATCTATCATGGGATCCCCACTATGTATTTGTAATTATATCTAAAGTAGGATCCCTCCACTATAAGAGGTATGGCTATTATTTCTGTAGGGGAGGAGACATTAAGGCACTCATACACTCTCATATTCAGATATTATTAATATTCATAGAGAAATACAATAGAGATTATCCTTTATAAGCTTTACACATAAATCATTCTCCATTCAATTTGGTTTGTATTTCATTCTTTACAGTCAATATTCGACATATTTTTACTTACTTTTCTGATTTGTACCAAGTTATACCACATACTCTTAGAACTGCATATAAAATCAACTATATCTATTTTTCGGATAAACAGTTTGGCGCCCACCATGGGGATAAGGATAACAGTAGTTATTTGGTATGAATCTCTGCAAAACACACCATTTTACACTTGCTCTTGGAGTATCTTTGATTTCGGGTTGAAAACGACGAATTCTCAATTAATGGCCCTACCTATCAACAACGAAGTTGACCTTCAAGATGAGTACAACAACTTAACCCCCGGGGGTGAAAGGCCACTCGTCGATCTAGTTGGCGCTCGGGTCGAAGAGCCAATATACGTTAATTAACATGTGGCCATCGAGGCGGACCAATATTCCGACCCTGAAAATAGCATTCATGGTAGAACTCGGTCTGCAACTCGAAATACCCAAAATGCTGAGGAAAACGGAATCAGCTTGCGTATGATTTTCGAAATGTTGCAAGCTCAACAAGTAGCAATAGCCTAGTTGCAGAGCCAAACCCAGGCACTGACCAGACTCGAGCCCAGTCCACCCCAAGAAGTCACCCACAAAACAGGGCCAGCTATAATAAGGTCAAATGAGCAAGAATCGGGGACTAGTCCCGAAATTATTAAGATGTTCGAACAACTGACAAAAGGAATAGAGTCAGGAGAAAGGAGGATCGAAGCGAATGACAAAAAAGTGAAAACATATAACTCCGGGGTTGATCAGATCCCAGGGGCACCACCGATATTGAAGGGCTTAGATTCCAAAAAAATTGTACAAAAGCCTTTCCCCCCGAGCGCGGCTCCTAAACCAATCCCAAAGAAGTTTCGCATGCCCGAAATTCCTAAATATAATGGAACGACCGACACCAACAAACATGTCACCTCTTACACATGTGCCATTAAAGGGAACAATCTAGAGGATGATGAGATCGAATCTGTATTATTGAAAAAATTCGGTGAAACCCTATCAAAGGGAGCAATGATATGGTATCACAATTTACCGTTTAGCTCTATCGATTCTTTTGCTATGCTTGTGGATTCTTTCGTAAAAGCACATGCCGGAGCCATAAAGGTCGAGACCAGGAAGTCGGACCTTTTCAAGGTAAGGCAGAAGGACAACGAGACGCTAAGAAAGTTCGTATCTCGTTTCCAAACTGAACGAATGGATCTATCACCAGTCATTGACGATTGGGATGTACAAGCTTTCACTCAAGGACTGAACGAGCAGAGTTCGATGGCTTCAAAACAGTTGAAGCATAATTTGATCAAGTACCCGGCTATTACTTGAACCGATGTACACAATCGATATCAATCGAAGATCAAAGTTGAAGACGACCAGTTGGGGTCTAGGTCCGTTATTAAAAGGGACATCGACCAAGAACCGAGGTCAAACAAGGATCGATATCGGCCGTATAACGGATATCGTAGGGGTAGCGAACCTTCACGTAATCCCGTACGAGGTGAAAGGAGAAGTGATTAAGGCCAAGGGTCTCGGGGGCTGATGAACAGGAATGCGTTCGACAGGCATACCGGACCTATGGAAGCACCACGGTTATCAGAGTATAACTTCAACATTGATGCACCGTCCATCGTGTCCGCTATCAGACGCATCAAAGATACTAAATGGCCTTGACCTCTGCAGACCGATCCTGCCCAGAGAAATCCCAATCAAATGTGCGAATATCATGGCACTCATGGCCACAGAGCGGAAGATTGCAGGCAACTAAGAGAGGAGGTAGCCTGGTTATTCAATAAAGGGCACTTTCGAGAATTTTTAAGTGACAGGGCCAAAAACCATTTCAAAAACAGGGATTTCAGTAGACAAAACGAACAAGAAGAGCCACAACACATCATCCATATGATCATCGGTGGGATCGATATCCCTCAAAGGTCGGTGCTTAAACGCACTAAGATGTCGGCTGTAAGAGAGAAGCGACCTTGAACTCGGTATTACGCATCCATAGGAACCCTATCCTTTAATGATGAAGATGCAGGAGGAATTATGCAACCTTACAACGATGCACTGGTAATATCTGTACTTATGAATAAAACTCAAGTTAAGCGTGTGTTAATTGATCCAGGTAGCTCGGCCAACATTATTAAATCAAAGGTCGTAGAGCAGCTCGGTCTACAGGACCAGGTCATGCCCACAACCCTGGTTCTAAATGGATTCAATATGGCATGTGAAACTACTAAGGGCTAGATAATTTTGCAAATAAACGTGGCCGGAACCATCCAAGAAATGAAGTTTCACGTAATCGAAGGCGATATGAGGTACAACGCCCTTTTTGGAAGACTATTGATCCACAATATGAGAGTTGTACCTTCAACCCTCCACCGGGTTCTGAAATTCCCAACATCGGAGGGAGGTTTACGGAGAACAACCGGCCGTAAGAGAAATGTTTGCCATCGAGGAAGAAATTCTGATATCTTCACTATCGTCGACAAAAGGATCGGACTCGAAGGGGGAACGTGATACCAAATAGCAATCACAAACGCCAGCTTCGACCCAACTAGAGAATCAGAAGACTAACGAAGATGATGAACATGGGGTCCCTCGATCCTTCGTGGTCCCCGATGATTCCGACGCTACCCAATCAACGATCGAAGAACTGGAGCAAGTCATACTAGTCGAACATCTGCCCGAACGAAAGGTATAGCTGGGCACGGGGTTAGATCCCGAGCTCAGGAGAAAGCTTATTCAATTTCTTATAGCTAACATAGACTGTTTCGCTTGGTCCCATCTTGACATGACAGGGATCCCACCGGGAATCACCACTCATAAGCTAAGCTTGGACCCAAAATTCCACCTGGTAAAACAAAAAAGAAGGCCCCAGTCCGAGGTCAAACATGCCTTCATCAAAGACAAGGTAACCAAACTTCTTAAAATAGGGTCCATTCGGGAAGTAAAATAACCCGAGTGGCTAGCAAATATGGTGGTAGTCCCTAAAAAGGGTAACAATTTTAGAATGTGTATAGATTATAAAGACCTGAATAAAGCATGCCCTAAGGATTCTTTTCCTTTGCCTAATATCGATCGCATGATCGATGCTACGGCCGGTCACGAGACTCTCAATTTTCTCGATGCCTATTCCGGGTACAACCAAATACAGATGAACCCGGAGGATGAGGAAAAGACCTCATTTATCACTAAGTATGGGACTTACTGTTATAATGTAATGCCATTCGGCCTAAAAATGCTGGTGCAACTTATCAACTCCTAGTAAACAAAATGTTCGAGAAGCAAATAGGAAAATTAATGGAGGTTTATATTAATGACATGTTAGTTAAATCCCTACGAGCAGAGAACCATTTAAAGCATTTGCAGGAAACTTTCGACATACTAAGGGAGTACAATATGAAGCTCAATCCCAAAAAATGTGCTTTCGGGGTAGGCTCGGGCAAGGTTCTCGGTTTCATGGTGTCAAATCGAGGAATCGAGATTAACCCCGATAAAATCAAAGCAATCGAGGACATCACAGTGGTAGATAATGTAAAGGCCGTACAAAGGCTAACAGGATGGATAGCTGCCCTGGGACGATTCATTTCGAGATCCTCGGATAAGAGCCACCGATTTTTCTCTCTGCTTAAAAAGAAAAGCAATTTTGCATGGACTCTGGAATGTCAGCATGCTTTGGAAGAGCTAAAACGGTATTTATCGAGCCCTCCGTTGCTTCATACCCCGAAGGCAGAAGAACAACTTTATCTGTATCTAGTTGTCTCGGAGATAGCGGTAAGTGGAGTCCTAATTCGAGAAGAACGAGGTACGCAATTCCTTATTTATTATGTCAGTCGAACTTTAGGTGAGGCAAAAACTAGATATCTACACTTAGAAAAATTAGCTCTTGCTTTAATAAGTGCCTCTAGGAAACTAAAACCATATTTTCAGTGCCATCCGATACATGTTATAACAATTTATCCTCTACGAAATATTTACACAAACCTGAGCTTTCAGGCCGATTGGCCAAATGGGCCATAGAGATCAGTGGGTACGACATCGAGTATCGATCTCGAACCGCTATCAAATCTCAAATCTTAGCGGACTTCGTGGCTGACTTTACGCCAGCCTTCGTACCCGATATTGAAAAAGAATTACTGATAAAATCGGGTACCTCTTCGGGAGTCTGGACTAGGGGTGGCATGTGGGCCGGTTAGGACCGGGACCGGCCCAGGACCGCAAGCCCACATGGGCGGTGGGCCTAAACGGTCCTAACCGGATAGGACCGGGACCGTAAGGTGGTGGGCCGGTCTCATAAGGGAGGCCCGCGAGACCGGGACCATTTAGGACCGGGACCGGCTGAGAAGTGGGCCGGTTCAAGCGGTCTTAAACGGACCCAACGGATAATTTTAAAAAAAAAATTGACCGTTTGGCCATTTAAAAACTAGCCGTTTGGTCTGCCAAAATAGTCGTTGGCTATTTGCAAAATAGCCATTTAACCCTCCAAATTTTGTTTTAACCCCAAACTTTTTATAATTATACTTTTTCCCTATTTTCAACTATAAATACCCCTCATTCTTTTATTTTTCTCACAAAATCATCAATCTCTCTCAATCTCTCTCTAATATTCTTCTATAATTGCTTACTTAATTGTTATAATTTGTGCAAAATTGTGAAGTTGGTGAATTGAAGTCTTCAAGTCTTCAACGATAATTATTTTTCAACAAGTTGTTCGTCAATTCGGTAAACTCGTTCCAACTCTTAAGTTTTAATATTATAGTTTTATTTGTTTTATTTACTTTGCTTGATTAATTAAGATGGCTTATTCCCTAAAAATATGTTTAGTAAAAATAAGAAAAAATTCAAGAGTGGTGAATCTAGTGGCCAATCTGTTCCTCCTCCACTTCCCCCGGCTCCCAAGCCGAAATCGGTTCTAACGAGAAGCCCGCGAAGCCCGGGACCGCTTAGGACTGGCCCGCCTAGGACTGGCCCACTTAGGACCGGGACTGCGAAGCCCACTTAGGACCGGGACCGCGAAGCCCACTTAGGACCGGGCCCGGCCCACATGCCACCCCTAGTCTGGACCCGCTTTACGTACGGTGCCTCGAACGCAAAGGGGTCCGAACTGGGCATCGTACTAAAATCGCCCACAGGTAATGTAGTTAGATAGTCTATTAAAACTACAAATTGATTAACAATGAGGCCGAGTATGAGGCCATGATTGCAGGTCTCGAACTAGCTAGAAGTTTGGGAGCCGAGGTTGTGGAGGCTAAATGTGATTCCCTCCTCGTGGTAAATCAAGTCAACGGGACTTTTGAAGTCCGGGAAGATCCAATGCAGAGGTACTTGGATAAATTGCAAGTGACTCTACACCGATTTAAGGAATGGACTTTGCAACATGTACTTCGAGAGCAGAACAGTGAGGTAGACGCTCTTGCAAACTTAGGTTCGTCGGTCGAGGATGACGAACTCAACTTGGGGACTGTCGCACAACTCATGAAATCGGTAATCGAAGAAGGTCTAACCTGGGATTGGAGAAACAAATATATAGAGTACTTCAAGAACGGGAAGCTTCCATCAGATCCAAAGGAATTGAGAGCTCTACGGATAAAAGTTGCACGGTTCACCTTATCCAATGATGGAACGCTATTTAGAAAGACGTTCGATGGTCCACTGGCAATATGTTTGGGACCGGGAGATACCAACTACATCCTAGGCGAGATTCACGAGAGCACTTGTGGGAATCATTCAGGTGCCGATTCATTGGTCAATAAATAATCAGAGCAGGATATTATTGGGTCGATATGGACAAGGATGCAAGGGAGTTCGTTCAAAAATGCGACAAATGTCAAAGACATGCGCCCATGATTCATCAACCCGGGGAACTTCTCCACTCGGTCCTATCTCTATGGCCTTTCATGAAATGGGGGATAGATATCGTCGACCCCCTCCCATCGGCCCCAGGTAAGGCTCAGTTTATTTTATTTATGACTGATTATTTCTCTAAATGGGTTGAAGCACAGGCTTTCGAGAAGGTCAGAGAAAAGGAAGTGATAGACTTCATTTGGGACCACATCATATGTCGGTTCGGGATGCCATCCGAGATTGTATATGATTATGGAAAGCAATTCATCAGAAGCAAAGTAACTAAATTTTTCGAAGACCACAAAATCAAAAGGATCACATCGACACCTTATCATCCCAGCGGGAACGGACAGGCCGAATCGATAAATAAAACTATCATCCAAAATCTTAAGAAAAGATTAACCAACGCTAAAGGAAAATGGAGAGAAATACTACCCGAAGTCCTATGGGCATACCGCACAACATCGAAATCCAGTACCGGAGTGACACCATTCTCGTTGGTTTATGGCGCCGAAGCTCTTATCCTGGTTGAGGTCGGAGAACCTAGCATCAGGTTTCGATATGCAACAAATGAGTCGAATAACGAGACAATGAACACAAGCCTAGAATTATTGGACAAAAAATGAGAGGCAGATCTCGTATGATTAGCCTCCCAAAAATAGTGGATCGAAAGGTATTATAATCCAAGAACTAATCTTCGATTTTTTAAAATCGGGGACTTAGTGCTAAGAAAAGTCACCCTCAACACCCTAAATTCAAATGAAGGAAAACTGGGTCCAAACTGGGAAGGACCGTATCAGGTTCTCGAAATCGTCGGAAAAGGATCCTACAAGCTCGGTGTAATAAACGACAAACAACTACTAAGCAATTGGAACGTGTCGCACCTAAAATGATACTACTGTTAAGGGAAGACCCTCCTATGTTCATTTATGTTTCGAAATTAACCCTTGTAGGTGTTCGACCAAAAACAGGGATGGATTATTCAACTCGAAGCCTTTAAGCTTGAAAGCACGCGTTGCACTCTTTTTCCCTTAGACCGGTTTTGTTCCAAATGGGTTTTTCGGCAAGGTTTTTAACGGGGCAACCATTGATCATGCTAACTTAGAACAATTCAATAGTATTTGAGGCCTCTTTACAATCAATCTCGAATACTGGGGGTTATTACCCTCGAGTATAACAAAACAAATTCGATTATCAAGTTCGATGCAAGGAAGTTACTTTGTGACAACAGGGTTTCGATAGGAAAAATTGTAAGAGCTAAACGATCAAAACGAACCATGCTTGTGTAGTTTACTCGATACCTGGTACAAAACATGAACACATGTACAATGACATAAAGAGAAATTTCTTCTTTACTGATATCTCATATCTTAGAATCTATCCTCTATTTCATGATCTATTATGCAAACAGGCTTAAGGGCCGACCATTACCCCATAAATCGGGGACTGCCAACCGAAATATCAACGAGATCAAGCCCCACATAAGTCTACGGGCTACATCACTTCGAGTTCGAGCAAAACTCTCAGTCGACCATAATGCCTACGGGCTACATTACTTCGAGTTCGAGCAAACACTCACTCGACTACTAAGCCTACGGGCTACATTACTTCGAGTTCGAGCAAACACTCACTCGACTATAAAGCCTACGGGCTACATTACTCTGAGTTCGAGCAAACACTCACTCGACTATTAAGCCTAAAGGCTACTCTTACTTCGGGTTCGAGCAAACACTCACTCGACTACTAAGCCTACGGGCTACATTACTTCGAGTTTGAGTAAACACTCACTCGACCATAAAGCCTACGGGCTACATTACTATGAGTTTGAGCAAACACTCACTCGACTATTAAGCCTAAAGGCTACTCTTACTTCGAGTTCGAGCTAACACTCACTCGACTACTAAGCCTAAGGGCTACTCTTACTTCGAGCTCGAGTAAACACTCGCTCGACCATAAAGCCTACAGGCTACATTACTTCAAATTCTAGCAAACACTCACTCGACTATTAAGCCTAAGGGCCACTCTTACTTCGAGTTCGAGCTAACACTCACTCGACTACTAATCCTAAGGGCTACTCTTACTTCGAGCTCAAGCAAACACTCGCTCGACCATAAAGCCTAAGGGCCACTCTTACTTCGAGTTTGAGCAAACACTCACTCGACTGCTAAGCCTAAGTGCTACTCTTACTTCGAGCTCGAGCAAACACTCGCTCAACCATAAAGCCTACGGGCTACATTACTTCAAGTTCGAACAAACATTCACTCGACTATTAAGCCTAAGGGCTACTCTTATATCGAGTTCGAGCAAACACTCACTTGACCGTAAAGCCTAAGGGCTACTCTTACTTCGAGTTCGAGCAATCACTCACTCGACCATAAAGCCTAAGGGCCACTCTTACTTCGAGTTCGAGCAAACTCTCACTCGACTGCTAAGCCTAAGGGATAATCTAACTTCGAGTTCGAGCAATCACTCACTCGACCATAAAGCCTAAGGGCCACTCTTACTTCGAGTTCGAGCAAACACTCGCTCGACTATTAAGCCTAAGGGCTACACTTACATCGAGTTTGAGCAAACACTCACTCGACCGTAAAGACTAAGGGCTACTCATACTTCGAGTTCGAGCATTCACTCACTCGACCATAAAGCCTAAGGGCCACTCTTACTTCGAGTTCGAGCTAACACTCACTCGACTATTAAGCCTAAGGGCTACTCTTACTTCGAGTTCGAGCAAATACTCACTTGGTTATAAGGACTACAAGGTCCGACTTCGATCAAATTGCCTAAAGCCCCAAACTTATGAAAACTTTCATAAGGCATGAATGAAACGAAATCTACATAAGGCAGAGAATAAAACAAAGACAAGTTGGGAAAGGAAAAGATCTTTATATATATAAGAGTATTTACAAGGTCTGATCAGGACCCTACACAAAAAGATCAAAATGGAAAAAACCCTAAGTTTCATGAATATCTCTCGGGGCAGTCTATTCTTCATCGGGCTCCTCCCCGCTCTCAGACCCACTCTTGCTCTCATCATCATCATCATCATCAAAAGTCAGGGCTCCAGCATCGACTTCAATTTCTTTAGCCTTTATTATATCTTCAGTAAGGTCAAAACCTCGAGCATGGATCTCCTCGAGGGTTTCCCTCCGAGATTGGCATTTGGCGAGTTCAGCAACCCAATGTGCTTGAGTTTGAGCGGTCTCGGCTACCTCTCCCGCTTGTACTTGGGCGGCTTCAGCATCGGTCCGATAGACAGCCACGATTGCATTCGCCTCGGCCTTTGCTTTCTCGACCTTAGAAAATTCGGAAGCCAACCGAGCTTCGAGCTCCTATATTTTTCTTGCTTGAGCCGAGCTCTTCTAATTCATGCCTTGAAGGTTACTTTCAGCCGATGATAATTGGGCTCGAGCAGTCTCTTTCTCTGCAGCAAGACGATCGATACCTTCTTTCCATCCCAAGGACTCCGCCTTTATCGTGTCGTCCTCCTCACGAAATTGCTCGATCCTCTCTATCTTCTGCTACAACTGTGAGATTGAAATGTTAGCAACCGTTCCCAAGTCGAGCCCATGAGCTTTTAAAATTTTCATTACCTCCTCGATCAGGTCTGTCTAATCTTGGTCAGCCTTGGCTAACTCGGCTCAAAGATCTTTAATCTTTTCCTCTTTCTGCCCACTAAGAAGTTTGAGGGCATTTCTCACCTCCAAAAGACCTCGGAAGTCGGCCTCTCATCGGCTCAGCTCTGCCCGAGATTTGGAAAACGCCTCTTGATGAAGAGCTAAAGCCTATATGAAAAAGAGAAAAAGTTATGCAGAAAATGGAAAAATATGACATCAACAAAGGGAATCGAGACTTACCCGATTCAGGGATCGTTGAGCCTCAAAGAAAAGACCCGATGCATCACTCGGGCCGGCAGAATACTCGATACCGATAAACAAATCACGAAAGTGGTCCTCTCCCTCATAGGCCCCGTCAACATCGAGGGTCCCCAAAGCTCGGGCTTCCCGAATCGCCCCTTCGGAAAAAGCATGGAGAGTAGGCGAGTCTCCGATTACGAGATCCTCCCCGCTCTCAGACCGACTCTTACTCTCATCATCATCATCATCATCATCATCGGAAGTCGGGGCTCCAGCATCGGCTTCAAGTTCTTTAGCCTTTATTATCTCTTCGGTAAGGTTGAAACCTCGAGCATGGATCTCCTCGAGGGTTTCCCTCTGAGATTGGCATTTGGCGAGTTCAGCAACCTAATGTGCTCGAGTTTGAGCGGTCTCAGCTGCCTTTCTCGCTTGTACTTGGGCGGCTTAAGCATCGGCCCGATAGACGGCCATGATTGCATCCGCCTCGGCCTTTGCTTTCTCGGCCTTGGAAAATTCGGAAGCCAACTGAGCTTCGAGCTCCTCTATTTTTCTTTCTTGAGCCGAGCTCTTCTCATTCATGCCTTGAAGTTTACTTTCGACCGATGATAATTGGGCTTGAGTAGTCTCTTTCTCTGCAGCAAGACGATCCATACCTTCTTTCCATCCCAAGGACTCCGCCTTTATCGTGTCGACCTCCTCACGAAATTGCTCGATCCTCTCGATCTTCTGCTACAACTGTGAGTTTGAAATGTTATCCACCGTTCCCAAGTCGAGCCCATGAGCTTTTAAAATTTTCATTACCTGCTCGATCAGGTCTGTCTAATCTTGGTCAGCCTTGGCCAACTCGGCTCGAAGATCTTTGATCTCTTCCTCTTTCTGCCTACTAAGAAGTTTGAGGGCATTTCTCACCTCCGAAAGCCCTCGGAAGTCAGCCTCACATCGGCTCAACTCTGCCCGAGACTTGGAAAATGCCTCTTGATGAAGAGCTAAAGCCTATATGAAAAAGAGAAAGAGTTAGGTAGAAAATGGAAAAATATGACATCAACAAAGGGAATCGAGACTTACCCGATTCAGGGCTCGTTGAGCCTCGAACAAAAGACCCGATGCGTCACTCGGGCCGGCAGCATCCTCGATACCGATAAACAAATCACGAAAGTGGTCCTCTCACTCATGGGCCCCGTCAACCTCGAGGGTCCCCAAAGCTCGGGCTTCCCGAATCGCCCCTTCGAAAAAATCATGGAGAGTAGGCGAGTCTCCGATTATGGGATCCTCCCCGCTCTCAGACCCACTCTTGCTCTCATCATCATCATCATCATCATCGGAAGCCGGGGCTCCAGCATCGGCTTCAAGTTCTTTAGCCTTTATTATCTCTTCGGTAAGGTCAAAACCTCGAGCATGGCTCTCCTCGAGGGTTTCCCTCCGAGATTGGCATTTGGCGAGTTCAGCAACCCAATGTGCTCGAGTTTGAGTGGTCTCGGTTGCTTCTCTCGCTTGTACTTGGACGGCTTTAGCATCGGCCCGATAGACGGCCACGATTGTATCCGCCTCGGCCTTTGCTTTCTCGACCTTGGAAAATTCGGAAGCCAACCGAGCTTCGAGCTCCTCTATTTTTCTTGCTTGTGCCGAGCTCTTCTCCTTCATGCCTTGAAGTTGACTTTTGACCGATGATAATTGGGATCGAGCAGTCTCTTTCTCTGCAGCAAGACGATCCATACCTTCTTTCCATCCTAAGGACTTTGCCTTTATTGTGTCGACCTCCTCACAAAATTGCTCGATCCTCTCGATCTTCTGCTACAACTGTGAGATTGAAATGTTAGCCACTGTTCCCAAGTCGAGCCCATGAGCTTTTAAAATTTTCATTACCTGCTCGATCAGGTCTGTCTAATCTTGGTCAGCCTTGGCCAACTCGCCTCAAAGATCTTTGATCTCTTCCTCTTTCTGCCCACTAAGAAGTTTGAGGGCATTTCTCACCTCCTAAAGCCCTTGGAAGTCGGCCTCACATCAGCTCAGCTCTGCCCGAGACTTGGAAAATGCCTCTTGATGAAGAGCTAAAGCCTATATGAAAAAGAGAAAAAGTTAGGCATAAAATAGAAAAATATGACATCAACAAAGGGAATCGAGACGTACCCGATTCAGGGCTCGTTGAGCCTCGAAGAAAAGACCTGATGCATCACTCGAGCCGGCAGCATCCTCAATAATTTTGCAAATAAACATGGCCGGAACCATCCAAGAAACGAAGTTTCACGTAATCGAAGGCGATATGAGGTACAACGCCCTTTTTGGAAGACCGTTGATCCACAATATGAGAGTTGTACCTTCAACCCTCCACCAGGTTCTGAAATTCCCAACATCGGAGGGAGGTTTACGGAGAACAACCGGCCGCAAGAGAAATGTTTGCCATCGAGGAAGAAATTCATATATCTTCATTATCGTCGACAAAAGGATCGGACTCGAAGGGGGAACGTGATACCAAATAGCAATCACAAACGTCAGCTTCGACCCAACTAGAGAATCAGAAGACTAACGAAGATGATGAACATGGGGTCCCTCGATCCTTCGTGGTCCCCGATGATTCCGACGCTACCCAATCAACGATCGAAGAACTGGAGCAAGTCATACTAGTCGAACATCTGCCCGAACGAAAGGTATAGCTGGGCACGGGGTTAGATCCCGAGCTCAGGAGAAAGCTTATTCAATTTCTTATAGCTAACATAGACTGTTTCGCTTGGTCCCATCTTGACATGACAGGGATCCCACCGGGAATCACCACTCATAAGCTAAGCTTGGACCCAAAATTCCACCTGGTAAAACAAAAAAGAAGGCCCCAGTCCGAGGTCAAACATGCCTTCATCAAAGACAAGGTAACCAAACTTCTTAAAATAGGGTCCATTCGGGAAGTAAAATAACCCGAGTGGCTAGCAAATATGGTGGTAGTCCCTAAAAAGGGTAACAAGTTTAGAATGTGTATAGATTATAAAGACCTGAATAAAGCATGCCCTAAGGATTCTTTTCCTTTGCCTAATGTCGATCGCATGATCGATGCTACGGCCGGTCACGAGACTCTCAATTTTCTCGATGCCTATTCCGGGTACAACCAAATACAGATGAACCCGGAGGATGAGGAAAAGACCTCATTTATCACTAAGTATGGGACTTACTGTTATAATGTAATACCATTCGGCCTAAAAATGCTGGTGCAACTTATCAACTCCTAGTAAACAAAATGTTCGAGAAGCAAATAGGAAAATTAATGGAGGTTTATATTAATGACATGTTAGTTAAATCCCTACGAGCAGAGAACCATTTAAAGCATTTGCAGGAAACTTTCGACATACTAAGGGAGTACAATATGAAGCTCAATCCCAAAAAATGTGCTTTCGGGGTAGGCTCGGGCAAGGTTCTCGGTTTCATGGTGTCAAATCGAGGAATCGAGATTAACCCCGATAAAATCAAAGCAATCGAGGACATCACAGTGGTAGATAATGTAAAGGCCGTACAAAGGCTAACAGGATGGATAGCTGCCCTGGGACGATTCATTTCGAGATCCTCGGATAAGAGCCACCGATTTTTCTCTCTGCTTAAAAAGAAAAGCAATTTTGCATGGACTCTGGAATGTCAGCAGGCTTTGGAAGAGCTAAAACGGTATTTATCGAGCCCTCCGTTGCTTCATACCCCGAAGGCAGAAGAACAACTTTATCTGTATCTAGTTGTCTCGGAGATAGCGGTAAGTGGAGTCCTAATTCGAGAAGAACGAGGTACGCAATTCCTTATTTATTATGTCAGTCGAACTTTAGGTGAGGCCAAAACTAGATATCTACACTTAGAAAAATTAGCTCTTGCTTTAATAAGTGCCTCTAGGAAACTAAAACCATATTTTCAGTGCCATCTGATACATGTTATAACAATTTATCCTCTACGAAATATTTACACAAACCTGAGCTTTCAGGCCGATTGGCCAAATGGGCCATAGAGATCAGTGGGTACGACATCGAGTATCGATCTCGAACCGCTATCAAATCTCAAATCTTAGCGGACATCGTGGCTGACTTTACGCCAGCCTTCGTACCCGATATTGAAAAAGAATTACTGATAAAATCGGGTACCTCTTCGGGAGTCTGGACTAGGGGTGGCATGTGGGCCGGTTAGGACCGGGACCGGCCCAGGACCGCAAGCCCACATGGGCGGTGGGCCTAAACGGTCCTAACCGGATAGGACCGGGACCGTAAGGTGGTGGGCCGGTCTCATAAGGGAGGCCCGCGAGACCGGGACCGGCTGAGAAGTGGGCCGGTTCAAGCGGTCTTAAACGGACCCAACGGATAATTTTTAAAAAAAAATTGACCGTTTGGCCATTTAAAAACTAGCCGTTTGGTCTGCCAAAATAGTCGTTGGCTATTTGCAAAATATCCATTTAACCCTCCAAATTTTGTTTTAACCCCAAACTTTTTATAATTATACTTTTTTCCTATTTTCAACTATAAATACCCCCTCATTCTTTCATTTTTCTCACAAAATCATCAATCTCTCTCAATCTCTCTCTAATATTCTTCTATAATTGCTTACTTAATTGTTATAATTTGTGCAAAATTGTGAAGTTGGTGAATTGAAGTCTTCAAGTCTTCAACGATAATTATTTTTCAACAAGTTGTTCGTCAATTCGGTAAACTCGTTCCAACTCTTAAGTTTTAATATTATAGTTTTATTTGTTTTATTTACTTTGCTTGATTAATTAAGATGGCTTATTCCCTAAAAATATGTTTAGTAAAAATAAGAAAAAATTCAAGAGTGGTGAATCTAGTGGCCAATTTGTTCCTCCTCCACTTCCCCCGGCTCCCAAGCCGAAATCGGTTCCAACGAGAAGCCCGCGAAGCCCGGGACCGCTTAGGACTGGCCTGCCTAGGACTGGCCCACTTAGGACCGGCCTACTTAGGACCGGGACCGCGAAGCCCACTTAGGACCGGGACCGCGAAGCCCACATAGAACCGGGCCCGGCCCACATGCCACCCCTAGTCTGGACCCGCTTTACGGACGGTGCCTCGAACGCAAAGGGGTCCGAACTGGGCATCGTACTAAAATCGCCCATAGGTAATGTAGTTAGATAGTCTATTAAAACTACAAATTGATTAACAATGAGGCCGAGTATGAGGCCATGATTGCAGGGCTCGAACTAGCTAGAAGTTTGGGAGCCGAGGTTGTGGAGGCTAAATGTGATTCCCTCCTCGTGGTAAATCAAGTCAACGGGACTTTTGAAGTTCGGGAAGATCCAATGCAGAGGTACTTGGATAAATTGCAAGTGACTCTACACCGATTTAAGGAATGGACTTTGCAACATGTACTTCGAGAGCAGAACAGTGAGGTCGACGCTCTTGCAAACTTAGGTTCGTCGGTCGAGGATGACGAACTCAACTCGGGGACTGTCGCACAACTCATGAAATCGGTAATCGAAGAAGGTCATGCCGAGATAAACTCCACAAGTCTAACCTGGGATTGGAGAAACAAATATATAGAGTACTTCAAGAACGGGAAGCTTCCATCGGATCCAAAGGAATTGAGAGCTCTACGGATAAAAGTTGCACGGTTTACCTTATCCAATGATGGAACGCTGTTTAGAAAGACGTTCGATGGTCCACTGGCAATATATTTGGGACCGGGAGATACCAACTACATCCTAGGCGAGATTCACGAGAGCACTTGTGGGAATCATTCAGGTGCCGATTCATTGGTCAATAAATAATCAGAGCAGGATATTATTGGGTCGATATAGACAAGGATGCAAGGGAGTTCGTTCAAAAATGCGACAAATGTCAAAGACATGCGCCCATGATTCATAAACCCGGGGAACTTCTCCACTCGGTCCTATCTCTATGGCCTTTCATGAAATGGGGGATAGACATCGTCGACCCCCTCCCATCGGCCCCAGGTAAGGCTCAGTTTATTTTATTTATGACTGATTATTTTTCTAAATGGGTTGAAGCACAGGCTTTCGAGAAGGTCAGAGAAAAGGAAGTGATAGACTTCATTTGGGACCACATCATATGTCGGTTCGGGATGCCATCCGAGATTGTATATGATTATGGAAAGCAATTCATCAGAAGCAAAGTAACTAAATTTCTCGAAGACCACAAAATCAAAAGGATCACATCGACACCTTATCATCCCAGCGGGAACGGACAGGCCGAATCGATAAATAAAACCATCATCTAAAATCTTAAGAAAAGATTAACCAACGCTAAAGGAAAATGGAGAGAAATACTACCCGAAGTCCTATGGGCATACCGCACAACATCGAAATCCAGTACCGGAGTGACACCATTCTCGTTGGTTTATGGCGCCGAAGCTCTTATCCCGGTTGAGGTCGGAGAACCTAGCATCAGGTTTTGATATGCAACAAATGAGTCAAATAACGAGACAATGAACACAAGCCTAGAATTATTGGACAAAAAATGAGAGGCAGATCTCGTATGATTAGCCGCCCAAAAATAGTGGATCGAAAGGTATTATAATCCAAGAACTAATCTTCGATTTTTTAAAATCGGGGACTTAGTGCTAAGAAAAGTCACCCTCAACACCCTAAATTCAAATGAAGGAAAACTGGGTCCAAACTGGGAAGGACCGTATCAGGTTCTCGAAATCGTCGGAAAAGGATCCTACAAGCTCGGTGTAATAAACGACAAACAACTACTAAGCAATTGGAACGTGTCGCACCTAAAATGATACTACTATTAAGGGAAGACCCTCCTATGTTCATTTATGTTTCGAAATTAACCCTTGTAGGTGTTCGACCAAAAACAGGGATGGATTATTCAACTCGAAGCCTTTAGGCTTGAAAGCACGCATTGCACTCTTTTTCCCTTAGACCGGTTTTGTTCCAAATGAGTTTTTCGGCAAGGTTTTTAACGGGGCAACCATTGATCGTGCTAACTTAGAACAATTCAATAGTATTTGAGGCCTCTTTACAATCAATCTCGAATACTGGGGGGTATTACCCTCGAGTATAACAAAACAAATTCGATTATCAAGTTCGATGCAAGGAAGTTACTTTGTGACAACAGGGTTTCGATAGGAAAAATTGTAAGAGCTAAACGATCAAAACGAACCATGCTTGTGTAGTTTACTCGATACCTGGTACAAAACATGAACACATGTACAATGACATAAAGAGAAATTTCTTCTTTACCGATATCTCATATCTTAGAATCTATCCTCTATTTCATGATCTATTATGCAAACAGGCTTAAGGGCCGACCATTACCCCATAAATTGGGGACTGCCAACCGAAATATCAACGAGATCAAGCCCCACATAAGTCTACGGGCTACATCACTTCGAGTTCGAGCAAAACTCTCAGTCGACCATAATGCCTACGGGCTACATTACTTCGAGTTCGAGCAAACACTCACTCGACTACTAAGCCTACGGGCTACATTACTTCGAGTTCGAGCAAACACTCACTCGACTATAAAGCCTACGGGCTACATTACTCTGAGTTCGAGCAAACACTCACTCGACTATTAAGCCTAAAGGCTACTCTTACTTCGGGTTCGAGCAAACACTCACTCGACTACTAAGCCTACGGGCTACATTACTTCGAGTTTGAGTAAACACTCACTCGACCATAAAGCCTGCGGGCTACATTACTATGAGTTTGAGCAAACACTCACTCGACTATTAAGCCTAAAGGCTACTCTTACTTCGAGTTCGAGCTAACACTCACTCGACTACTAAGCCTAAGGGCTACTCTTACTTCGAGCTCGAGTAAACACTCGCTCGACCATAAAGCCTACAGGCTACATTACTTCAAGTTCTAGCAAACACTCACTCGACTATTAAGCCTAAGGGCCACTCTTACTTCGAGTTCGAGCTAACACTCACTCGACTACTAATCCTAAGGGCTATTCTTACTTCGAGCTCAAGCAAACACTCGCTCGACCATAAAGCCTAAGGGCCACTGTTACTTCGAGTTCGAGCAAACACTCACTCGACTGCTAAGCCTAAGGGCTACTCTTACTTCGAGCTCGAGCAAACACTCGCTCAACCATAAAGCCTACGGGCTACATTACTTCGAGTTCGAGCAAACATTCACTCGACTATTAAGCCTAAGGGCTACTCTTACATCGAGTTCGAGCAAACACTCACTTGACCGTAAAGCCTAAGGGCTACTCTTACTTCGAGTTCGAGCAATCACTCACTCGACCATAAAGCCTAAGGGCCACTCTTACTTCGAGTTCGAGCAAACTCTCACTCGACTGCTAAGCCTAAGGGATACTCTAACTTCGAGTGCGAGCAATCACTCACTCGACCATAAAGCCTAAGGGCCACTCTTACTTCGAGTTCGAGCAAACACTCGCTCGACTATTAAGCCTAAGGGCTACACTTACATCGAGTTTGAGCAAACACTCACTCGACCGTAAAGACTAAGGGCTACTCATACTTCGAGTTCGAGCAATCACTCACTCGACCATAAAGCCTAAGGGCCACTCTTACTTCGAGTTCGAGCTAACACTCACTCGACTATTAAGCCTAAGGGCTACTCTTACTTCGAGTTCGAGCAAATACTCACTTGGTTATAAGGACTACAAGGTCCGACTTCGATCAAATTGCCTAAAGCCCCGAACTTATGAAAACTTTCATAAGGCATGAATGAAACAAAATCTTCATAAGGCAGAGTATAAAACAAAGACAAGTTGGGAAAGGAAAAGATCTTTATATATATATAAGAGTATTTACAAGGTCTGATCAGGACCCTACACAAAAAGATCAAAATGGAAAAAACCCTAAGTTTCATGAATATCTCTCGGGGCAGTCTATTCTTCATCGGGCTCTTTCCCGCTCTCAGACCCACTATTGCTCTCATCATCATCATCATCATCAAAAGTCAGGGCTCCAGCATCGACTTCAATTTCTTTAGCCTTTATTATCTCTTCAGTAAGGTCAAAACCTCGAGCATGGATCTCCTCGAGGGTTTCCCTCCGAGATTGGCATTTGGCGAGTTCAGCAACCCAATGTGCTTGAGTTTGAGTGGTCTCGGCTACCTCTCTCGCTTGTACTTGGGCGGCTTCAGCATCGTTCCGATAGACAGCCACGATTGCATTCGCCTCGGCCTTTGCTTTCTCGACCTTAGAAAATTCGGAAGCCAACCGAGCTTCGAGCTCCTATATTTTTCTTGCTTGAGCCGAGCTCTTCTAATTCATGCCTTGAAGTTGACTTTCAGCCGATGATAATTGGGCTCGAGCAGTCTCTTTCTCTGCAGCAAGACGATCGATACCTTCTTTCCATCCCAAGGACTCCGCCTTTATCGTGTCGTCCTCCTCACGAAATTGCTCGATCCTCTCTATCTTCTGCTACAACTGTGAGATTGAAATGTTAGCAACCGTTCCCAAGTCGAGCCCATGAGCTTTTAAAATTTTCATTACCTGCTCGATCAGGTCTGTCTAATCTTGGTCAGCCTTGGCTAACTCAGCTCAAAGATCTTTGATCTCTTCCTCTTTCTGCCCACTAAGAAGTTTGAGGGCATTTCTCACCTCCAAAAGACCTCGGAAGTCGGCCTCACATCGGCCCAGCTCTGCCCGAGATTTGGAAAACGCCTCTTGATGAAGAGCTAAAGCCTATATGAAAAAGAGAAAACGTTATGCAGAAAATGGAAAAATATGACATCAACAAAGGGAATCGAGACTTACCCGATTCAGGGATCGTTGAGCCTCGAAGAAAAGACCCGATGCATCACTCGGGCCGGCAGCATCCTCGATACCGATAAACAAATCACAAAAGTGGTCCTCTCCCTCATAGGCCCCGTCAACATCGAGGGTCCCCAAAGCTCGGGCTTCCCGAATCGCCCCTTCGAAAAAAGCATGGAGAGTAGGCGAGTCTCCGATTACGAGATCCTCCCCGCTCTCAGACCGACTCTTACTCTCATCATCATCATCATCATCATCATCGGAAGTCGGGGCTCCAGCATCGGCTTCAAGTTCTTTAGCCTTTATTATCTCTTCGGTAAGGTTGAAACCTCGAGCATGGATCTCCTCGAGGGTTTCCCTCCGAGATTGGCATTTGGCGAGTTCAGCAACCCAATGTGCTCGAGTTTGAGCGGTCTCAGCTGCCTTTCTCGCTTGTACTTGGGCGGCTTAAGCATCGGCCCGATAGACGGCCATGATTGCATCCGCCTCGGCCTTTGCTTTCTCGGCCTTGGAAAATTCGGAAGCCAACTGAGCTTCGAGCTCCTCTATTTTTCTTTCTTGAGCCGAGCTCTTCTCATTCATGCCTTGAAGTTTACTTTCGACCGATGATAATTGGGCTTGAGTAGTCTCTTTCTCTGCAGCAAGATGATCCATACCTTCTTTCCATCCCAAGGACTCCGCCTTTATTGTGTCGACCTCCTCATGAAATTGCTCGATCCTCTCGATCTTCTGCTACAACTGTGAGTTTGAAATGTTATCCACCGTTCCCAAGTCGAGCCCATGAGCTTTTAAAATTTTCATTACCTGCTCGATCAGGTCTGTCTAATCTTGGCCAGCCTTGGCTAACTCGGCTCAAAGATCTTTGATCTCTTCCTCTTTCTGCCCACTAAGAAGTTTGAGGGCATTTCTCACCTCCAAAAGACCTCGGAAGTCGGCCTCACATCGGCTCAGCTCTGCCCGAGATTTGGAAAACACCTCTTGATGAAGAGCTAAAGCCTATATGAAAAGGAGAAAAAGTTATGCAGAAAATGGAAAAATATGACATCAACAAAGGGAATCGAGACTTACCCGATTCAGGGATCGTTGAGCCTCGAAGAAAAGACCTGATGCATCACTCGGGCCGGCAGCAACCTCGATACCGATAAACAAATCACAAAAGTGGTCCTCTCCCTAATAGGCCCTGTCAACATCGAGGGTCCCCAAAGCTCGGGCTTCCCGAATCGCCCCTTCGGAAAAAGCATGGAGAGTAGATGAGTCTCCGATTATGGGATCCTCCCCGCTCTCAGACCCACTCTTGCTCTCATCATCATCATCATCATCGGAAGCCGGGGCTCCAGCATCGGCTTCAAGTTCTTTAGCCTTTATTATCTCTTCGGTAAGGTTGAAACCTCGAGCATGGCTCTCCTCAAGGGTTTCCCTCCGAGATTGGCATTTGGCGAGTTCAGCAACCCAATGTGCTCGAGTTTGAGCGGTCTCGGTTGCTTCTCTCGCTTGTACTTGGGCGGCTTTAGCATCGGCCCGATAGACGGCCATGATTGTATCCGCCTCGGCCTTTGCTTTCTCGACCTTGGAAAATTCGGAAGCCAACCGAGCTTCGAGCTCCTCTATTTTTCTTGCTTGTGCCGAGCTCTTCTCCTTCATGCCTTGAAGTTGACTTTTGACCGATGATAATTGGGATCGAGCAGTCTCTTTCTCTGCAGCAAGACGATCCATGCCTTCTTTCCATCCCAAGGACTTTGCCTTTATTGTGTCGACCTCCTCACAAAATTGCTCGATCCTCTCTATCTTCTGCTACAACTGTGAGATTGAAATGTTAGCCACTGTTCCCAAGTCGAGCCCATGAGCTTTTAAAATTTTCATTGCCTGCTCGATCAGGTCTGTCTAATCTTGGTCAGCCTTGGCCAACTCGCCTCAAAGATCTTTGATCTCTTCCTCTTTCTGCCCACTAAGAAGTTTGAGGGCATTTCTCACCTCCGAAAGCCCTTGGAAGTCGGCCTCACATCGGCTCAGCTCTGCCCGAGACTTGGAAAATGCCTCTTGATGAAGAGCTAAAGCCTATATGAAAAAGAGAAAAAGTTAGGCATAAAATAGAAAAATATGACATCAACAAAGGGAATCGAGACGTACCCGATTCAGGGCTCGTTGAGCCTCGAAGAAAAGACCCGATGCGTCACTCGAGCCGGCAGCATCCTCAATACCGATAAACAAATCACGAAAGTGGTCCTCTCCCTCATGGGCCCCGTCAACCTCGAGGGTCCCCAATGCTCGGGCTTCTCGAATCGCCCCTTCGGAAAAAGCATAGACAGTAGGCGAGTCTCCGATTACGAGATCCTCCCCACTCTCAGACCCACTCTTGCTCTCATCATCATCATCATCATCATCGAAAGTTGGGGCTCCAGCATCGGCTTCAAGTTCTTTAGCCTTTTTTATGTCTTCGGTAAGGTCGAAACCTCGAGCATGGATCTCCTCGAGGGTTTCCCTCCGATATTGGCATTTGGTGAGTTCAGCAACCCAATGTGCTCGAGTTTTAGTGGTCTCGGCTGCCTCTCTCGCTTGTACTTGGGCGACTTCAGCATCGGCCCGATAGACGGCCATGATTGCATCCGCCTCGGCCTTGGAAAATTTGGAAGCCAACCGAGCTTCGAGCTCCTCTATTTTTCTTGCTTGAGCCGAGCTCTTCTCCTTCACGCCTTGAAGTTGACTTTTGACAAATGATAATTGGGCTCGAGCAGTTTCTTTCTCTGCAGCAAGATGATCCATACCTTCTTTCCATCTCAAGGACTCCGCCTTTATCGTGTCGACCTCCTCACGAAATTGCTCGATCCTCTCGATCTTCTGCTACAACTGTGAGATTGAAATGTTAGCCACCGTTCCCAAGTTGAGCCCATGAGCTTTTAAAATTTTCATTACCTGCTCGATAGAGGTTTGTCTAATCTTGGTAAGCCTTGGCCAACTCGGCTCGAAGATCTTTGATCTCTTCCTCTTTCTGCCTACTAAGAAGTTTGAGGGCATTTCTCACCTCCGAAAGCCCTCGGAAGTCGGTCTCACATCGGCTCAGCTCTGCCTGAGACTTGGAAAATGCCTCTTTATGAAGAGCTAAAGCCTATATGAAAAAGAGAAAGAGTTAGGCAGAAAATGGAAAAATATGACATCAACAAAGGGAATCGAGACTTACCCGATTCAGGGCTCGTTCAGCCTCGAAGAAAAGACCCGATGAGTCACTCGGGCCGGCAGCATCCTCGATACCGATAAACAAATCACGAAAGTGGTCCTCTCCCTCATGGGCCCCGTCAACCTCGAGGGTCCCCAAAGCTCGGGCTTCTCGAATCGCCCCTTCGGAAAAAGCATGGAGAGTAGGCGAGTCTCCGATTACGGGATCCTCCCCGCTCTCAGACCCACTCTTGCTCTCATCATCATCATCATCATCATCATCGAAAGCCGGGGCTCCAGCATCGGCTTCAAGTTCTTTAGCCTTTATTATCTCTTCGGTAAGGTCGAAACCTCGAGCATGGCTCTCTTCGAGGGTTTCCCTCCGAGATTGGCATTTGGCGAGTTCAGCAACCCAATGTGCTCGAGTTTGAGCGGTCTCGGCTGCCTCTCTCGCTTGTACTTGGGCGGCTTCAGCATCGGCCTGATAGATGGCCACGATTGCATCCGCCTCGGCCTTGGAAAATTCGGAAGCCAACCGAGCTTCGAGCTCCTCTATTTTTCTTGCTTGAGCCGAGCTCTTCACCTTCATGCCTTGAAGTTGACTTTCGACCGATGATAATTGGGCTCGAGCTGTCTCTTTCTCTGCAGCAAGACGATCTATACCTTCTTTCCATCCCAAGGACTCCGCCTTTATCGTGTCGACCTCCTCACGAAATTGCTCGATCCTCTCGATCTTCTGCTGCAACTGTGAGATTGAAATGTTAGCCATCGTTCCCAAGTCGAGCCCATGAGCTTTTAAAATTTTCATTACCTGCTCGATCAGGTCTGTCTAATCTTGGTCAGCCTTGGCTAACTCGGCTCGAATATCTTTGACCTCTTCCTCTTTCTACCCACTAAGAAGTTTGAGGGCATTTCTCACCTCCGAAAGCCCTAGGAAGTCGGCCTCACATCGGCTCAGCTCTGCCCGAGACTTGGAAAATGCCTCTTGATGAAGAGCTAAAGCCAATATGAAAAAGAGAAAAAATTAGGCATAAAATAGAAAAATATGACATCAACAATGGGAATCGAGACGTACCCGATTCAGGGCTCGTTGAGCCTCGAAGAAAAGTCCCGATGCGTCACTCGAGCCGGCAGCATCCTCGATACCGATAAACAAATCACGAAAGTGGTCCTCTCACTCATGGGCCCCGTCAACCTCGAGGGTCCCCAAAGCTCGGGCTTCTCGAATCGCCCCTTCGGAAAAAGCATAGACAGTAGGTGAGTCTCCGATTACGAGATCCTCCCCACTCTCAGACCCACTCTTGCTCTCATCATCATCATCATCGGAAGCCGGGGCTCCAGTATCGGCTTCAAGTTCTTTAGCCTTTATTATCTCTTCGGTAAGGGCGAAACCTCGAGCATGGATCTTCTCGAGGGTTTCCCTCCGAGATTGGCATTTGGTGAGTTCAGCAACCCAATGTGCTCGAGTTTTAGCGGTCTCGGCTGCCTCTCTCGCTTGTACTTGGGCGACTTCAGCATCGGCCCGATAGACGGACAAGATTGCATCCGCCTCGGCCTTGGAAAATTCGGAAGCCAACCGAGCTTCGAGCTCCTCTATTTTTCTTGCTTGAGCCGAGCTCTTCTCCTTCATACCTTGAAGTTGACTTTTGACAAATGATAATTGGGCTCGAGCAGTTTCTTTCTCTGCAGCAAGACGATCCATACCTTCTTTCCATCTCAAGGACTCCGCCTTTATCGTGTCGACCTCCTCACGAAATTGCTCGATCCTCTCGATCTTCTGCTACAACTGTGAGATTGAAATGTTAGCCACCGTTCCCAAGTCGAGCCCATGAGCTTTTAAAATTTTCATTACCTGCTCGATCAGGTTTGTCTAATCTTGGTAAGCCTTGGCCAACTCAGTTCGAAGATCTTTGATCTCTTCCTCTTTCTGCCTACTAAGAAGTTTGAGGGCATTTCTCACCTCCGAAAGCCCTCGGATGTCGGCCTCACATCGGCTCAGCTCTGCCTGAGACTTGGAAAACGCCTCTTTATGAAGAGCTAAAGCCTATATGAAAAAGAGAAAGAGTTAGGTAGAAAATGGAAAAATATGACATCAACAAAGGGAATCGAGACTTACCCGATTCAGGGCTCGTTGAGCCTCGAAGAAAAGACCCAATGAGTCACTCGGGCCGGCAGCATCCTCGATACCAATAAACAAATCACGAAAGTGGTCCTCTCCCTCATGGGCCCCGTCAACCTCGAGGGTCCCCAAAGCTCGGGCTTCTCGAATCGCCCCTTCGGAAAAAGCATGGAGAGTAGGCGAGTCTCAGATTACGGGATCCTCCCCACTCTCAGACCCACTCTTGCTCTCATCATCATCATCATCATCATCATCGAAAGTCGGGGCTCCAGCATCGGCTTCAAGTTCTTTAGCCTTTATTATCTCTTCGGTAAGGTCGAAACCTCGAGCATGGCTCTCCTCGAGGGTTTTCCTCCGAGATTGGCATTTGGCGAGTTCAGCAACCCAATGTGCTCGAGTTTGAGCGGTCTCGGCTGCCTCTCTCTCTTGTACTTGGGCGGCTTCAGCATCGGCCTGATAGACGGCCACGATTGCATCCGCCTCGGCCTTGGAAAATTCGGAAGCCAACCGAGCTTCGAGCTCCTCTATTTTTCTTGCTTGAGCCGAGCTCTTCTCCTTCATGCCTTGAAGTTGACTTTCGACCGATGATAATTGGGCTCGAGCTGTCTCTTTCTCTGCAGCAAGACGATCTATACCTTCTTTCTATCCCAAGGACTCCGCCTTTATCGTGTCGACCTCCTCACGAAATTGCTCGATCCTCTCGATCTTCTGCTGCAACTGTGAGATTGAAATGTTAGCCATCGTTCCCAAGTCGAGCCCATGAGCTTTTAAAATTTTCATTACCTGCTCGATCAGGTCTGTCTAATCTTGGTCAGCCTTGGCTAACTCGGCTTGAATATCTTTGACCTCTTCCTCTTTCTACCCACTAAGAAGTTTGAGGGCATTTCTCACCTCCGAAAGCCCTAGGAAGTCGGCCTCACATCGGCTCAGCTCTGCCCGAGACTTAGAAAATGCCTCTTGATGAAGAGCTAAAGCCTATATGAAAAAGAGAAAAAGTTAGTCAGAAAATGGAAAAATATGACATCAACAAAGGGAATTGAGACTTACCTGATTCAAGGCTCGTTGCGCCTCGAAGAAAAGACCCGATGCATCACTCGGGCCGGCAGCATCCTCGATACCAATAAACAAATCATGAAAGTGGTCCTCTCCCTCATGGGCCCCGTCAACCTCGAGGGTCCCCAAAGATCGGGCTTCCCGAATCGCCCCTTCGGAAAAAGCATGGAGAGTAGGCGAGTCTCCGATTACTATTGCCCCAAGCGAGTCGCTTGGGGCATTCTCCTCAGTTCGAAGTGCTTCAGGGCTAGCCCCTTCAGATATACCCACCGTTTGTTGACTTCGGTGGGAGGCATCCTCGATCTCCAACAACTCGGGGACTTTGCCCGAGTCCTTCTCCGATATCCCCTCAGTTTGAGACGGAGCCTCATCAACCGCCATCGACCCAGCTGCCTTTGGGGCATCGATGGGTTTCAGCACTCGGGCCACCAATATGGAGTCGTCGTTTTATTCTTCTTCTTCTTCTTATTCTTCGTCTTCATCCCTTAGAGGCCGAACAGATTCTTTGATCAAAGGGATGGTATTCATCCTCGGCTTACGAGCCGTCCTTGTCTTAAGTTTTGGATCCTCGGAAGTAGAGGCCCTTTTTCTCTTGTTGTCCTTCGCTGGTTTCGGAACCGAGGCCGAAGTCTCTTCTTCGCCAGACGGGGGCCTCATGACCGCATCTTTGCCCCGGCCTACACACAAGAAAATTGGTTAAGTATAAAAAAGACATCTTGTTCGAATCATCGAAGACATGGGAAAGAGGCTTACCATGAGTTTTAGCCTCCCATCGGCCCTTTGATAAGTCGCGCCACGAGCACTTGGCATATGTGGAGGTCGAAGTTAGGTCCCGTAACCAACTCTTAAGGTTAGGAATAACACCGAGCATCCAAGCAACCGTTACACCACGGAAAAGGATATCGGTGAGAAAGAAACAAAGGAGCAAAACAATATGAGCTAACAATAGAATTATACTTACGCTTCATGTTCCATTCCTCGGGAAATGGCATCTTCTCGACCGGGATTAGGTCGGAAGTCTTCACTCGAAACAACCTGCCCATCCAGCCTCGGTCCTTGTCCTCGTCTATGCTCGAGAATAGTACTTTGTTAGCCTGGCACTGGAGTTTCATTAACCCGCCTCGATAGAGGCGGAGGCTGTACAATCTGATAAGATGGTCGAGGGTGAAAGGCATCCCCTCGACTTTGTTCACGAAGAAGCGGATCAAAATAATGATTCGCCAAAAAGAAGGATGGATTTGGCCTAGGGTTGTTTGGTATTGGCGGCAAAAATCGATGACAACTGGGTCGAGGGGGCCCAACGTGAAAGGGTAAGTATAAACACTTAAAAACCCTTTCACATGAGTAGTAATATCTTCTTCGGGAGCCGGGATTATCACTTCTTTGTTCTCCCAGTTGCAATCTTTCCTTACCTGTTTAAGATATCCCTCAGTTATTGAGTACATGTACCTCGATACTGGATCGTATCGACCGGGAACCGGCGAAGCTTTGTCGATCTTAAAATCAGAGGTAAGAATACACACCCCGGGAACATAATCCTTGGGTCGTGGCTCCACCGGTGTTTTGTCGCCGGCGGCCCGCGAAGAAGAAGCTTTTTCTTTTTGAGGAACGGTTTTTGACATTTTTGCCATTTGGATTTGAAGATTAAAGATAGAGGAAGATGACAAGATTTGGTGTTCTAAAGAGGGATTTTGCAGTAAAAATCACAGATTTACAGATGAAGAACTTAGAAGATGCGAAAAAGAACTTAGAAGATTCGGAGATTAGAGGTGTAAAAGTAAAAAATGGTAAAAAGATGAGCTATTTATAGGGTTGGCAATGACGGTTCAATATCAGCAATGGCCGACCATCGTCTGACACGCATTTAATGCATTGGTAACTGAACCGACGGAACATCTATCACATACGTCATGGTCGGGCTCGATGCAAACATCAGTGTATATCTAGTCATGCCGTTGGAAAATCATGTCGTTTCTCGCCACATCCTTCCCGAGAAATGAGGGGACTATCTGTATACGGTCAAAACTGATTTCGACCTTCGTATGATTGGTCAAGATTGGAACATAATAGACCAAAGAGCATCTTCATAATATCGAGATGAGATTTGAAGCCAGGTTACCGAGCTCGAGTTTCAGGAACCGATCAAATACCGAGCTCGAAGTTATTATCGAGCTCGAGTCTAAATCGAACTATGATGTGAAGCGATGTCATCGAGTTTAAGAGCCATAGATCGACCAATATCGAGCCCGAGTCGATACCGAGCCCTGAGTCAATATCGAGCTCGAGTTAATATCGAGCTCTAAATCTGGAAATCGACCAATACCAAATCCGATCAAGATCGAGCCAAGAGACAAGAGCCGTTACAACCGCACTAAGGGAGAGAATCTCGGCGGGAATTAGAAAAAAATTAATCTATCATGGGATCTCCACTATGTATTTTTATTTATATATAAAGTAGGATCCCTCCACTATAAGAGGGATGCATATTATTTCTGTAGGGGAGGAGACATTAAGGCACTCATACACTCTCAAATTCAGATATTATTGATATTCATAGAGAAATACAATAGAGATTATCCTTTATGAGCTTCACACATAAATCATTCTCCAATCAATTTGGTTTGTATTTAATTCTTTACAGTCAATATTTGACATATTTTTACTTACTTTTCTGATTTGTACCAAGTTATACCACGCACCCTTAGAATTGCGTATAAAATCAACTCTATCCGTTTTTCGGGTAAACAGATATATTGAGATCTTCAAAAAGTTCTCATAGATGTTCTTTTTTTATTAACAAGTTATATAATTAGTTTTTAGGTGTATTTGTTTTGTTTGTTATGGTCATCATCCACAATTTATTACTAAAAAATTAAAATTTAAAATCGTAACAATAAATTTTAAATTGTGACCTCTTGACCCGTCCAAAGTCAACAAAATTGCACATACACCAAGGATTATGGTAAAATAAATTAAAAAAATTTATCCTTAATCAAAGGTCTCCGATTTAAATTTTACGAATAAAAAATATTCTCATAGAAAACATTTCCCTTTTTAATAAGTCTTATGCGGATCCAAATTAAGTGGGACTCAAAATGCAAATATCAAACACCAAAAACGCACATCACAAAAAGCCAATTAGTTAGTCAAGAGAGAAAGAAAGGTCTCTTGTCTTTTTTCCAAAGCATCCTCAACTAACAATGTCCAAATCCTCTAATGTCTTAATGCTAATAATATTCCAAAGTGTTCTCAGTGCTCTCCACGTGTTTAATTCCCATTTGGTGTACTTTAAACGTGCTTTCTTTTTAATATTCACATTTATTCCCCAACTTTTCTCTCTCTCCACTCGGAAAATAGACTCTCCCAGAATATCTTCACAGGAACGCCATTTCAATTGTAGATAAGAGCTTGAAGTACAAAAACAAAGTTAACCCACCACCCCCCGTTTTCAAACCCACCCCTATCCCCCCCAAAAAGGGGACCAAAAGACAAAAAAAGAAGAGTAAAGATCAAAGCTTTATAGGGGGTCTTTAGAGTTGCTTGTTAGGTCCTTATCTATGCATGAAATTTGTATTAATAGTATACATATTTTTTTATATATTTTCTTTTAGCTGCCACTATAAGTTTCTTTTTTAGCTCCTCTTGTTGCTTCCTTTGAAGGTTCTTGCTTTTATTTTTGGGGGTTGTTTTAATCTGCACACTATCCAAAGACTGCTAGTTTCTTGATTTTAGTTTAAAAATCAATTCTTTCTTTTTTTCTTTTTCAAGAAAAGGGTTATCTTTTTATGTGATTCTCGAGTTTCTTTTGCATTTTTAGATCTTTTGGGTGTTTGAAGTTTTGAATGAAAGTGAAATTTTGGAGGCATATTTTGGTTATAAATTCTTGGACTTGTTGGTGGACTTATTAGGAAGTTAAAAGGAAGAAGCTTTGCTTATGAGGGTTCAAGTGTTTTCTAGGATCAAATATTCATATTGTAACATGAGAAGAGAGTATTGACTTTTTGAGTGATGGGGACAGAATGGTTATTTGCAAGTAATTTGTAGGATCAAAGGGTTGAGGTGAGGATGAGGCATTCAGGGATAATCTGATTGAGAATTTTGCAACCATGAGTTGCAGTGAGAAGAGTAGAGAAAGAGAAGAGGAAGAAAATCCTGTTGGTAGTGTACAGAAATACGTTGAAGGCGTATCGCGAAATGGATCATCAGTAGTACCCTCAAATCAATTATCTATTGATGAGAGAGTGTTGGTGGATCCAAAACAACTCTTTATCGGAACCAAAATTGGTGAGGGAGCTCATGGAAAAGTTTATGAAGGAAGGTATGTAACGCCTTTCGTGCAATGTTACCCATCATTTTTTTTAATGTAGTGTTGATCGTCATTGTTGTTCTGCCACTTACTTGAAAATTGTGATGCTGTTACTTGTGGATTTTATTTTAGGTGATTGACCAGTGTTACTGTTCCATTGGTTTACTAGTTAGGTAAATGCTATCTTAGTCAGAAAATGTAACATGAGAGTTTGCTTGCCATTTGAGATTGATATATTCGTTGGGTCTTATATAGTAACTGAGAGTAACTATTTTCTTCCTATGGTTTTTTCTAGTTTGGCTATTTTCATTTTGTCTTGAGAAGCCGTCAAACACAACAATTTCTGTCATTTAAACAACATGAAGATCGAAAATATTTGTGCTTTTTGTTATATTTTGGATTATCTGTTGTCTGGTTTTATTGTACATTTTCCATTTATCGGAAAAAATGCTTCATGTCTCTCCAGGTATGGTGATCAAATTGTTGCGATAAAAGTTCTAAATGGCGGTAAAACCTCGGAAGAAAGAGCTTCACTTGGAAGCCGTTTTGTTCGGGAGGTTGTTATGATGTCAAGAGTAAAACATGAGAATCTTGTAAAAGTAAGTATCGTTTTCTTTCTCTTCCGACTTCACTAGACTCCAAAATAGTACTATTCTGTTTATCTTTTCAAAGTGCTTTTAACTTCCCTTGAGCAGCTTTCTTTTGTTAAGTTTAGCAAGCCATATGGTGTTAGCTAGTAAATTCTGATTTCTTGTTTGCAGTTTATTGGAGCTTGCAAGGATCCTTTAATGGTTATAGTGACAGAGCTGCTGCCTGGAATGTCCCTTCGGAAGTACTTAGTCAGCATTCGTCCAAAAGTGCTTGACCTTCATGTCGCCTTAAATTATGCGCTTGACATTGCTCGGGCCATGGAATGTTTACATGCCAATGGCATTATACATAGAGATCTAAAACCTGGTACCACTTGGCTAGCCGAGCTGTACAAGACTTTTTTTTCTTTTTGTTATTGTAGTTATCCACTGAAATGTTAAACAGGCCAAATATTATGGTTTTGGCCTATATTCTTTTATCCATCAATATTTTACTGCTGGAATAGTTCTTTTTCTGGGTTATCTTTTCATTTTATGTTGGCTCTTCTATGGTCAGTAATCTAAGTACCATTGAAGGAAGAAGTTATTAGTGCAGACATTGTGGTATATATTTCACTTCATTGCTTGCCATCTCAAATCTTTCTTCCTTTTGTAAAAAGAATCTCAATATATAGGGAAGCCAAAATTGGATAGCAAACTCATTCTTAGTTGATGTACGGGTCAGTTTATGCTGCTAACTTGGAGTTTTATTCTTAAGTTGCCATCACTCTCTTATTACCATTCCTATTTCATATTTTAGTCTGCTTTCTTTTTTTAATTGTTTCCTGTCTAACAAAGGGCACATCTGGAAATGTCATTTATGCAGACAATTTGTTGCTCACGGCCAATCAGAAGTCTGTGAAGCTTGCAGATTTTGGGCTAGCTAGGGAAGAGACCCTCACTGAGATGATGACGGCAGAAACTGGGACGTACCGGTGGATGGCACCTGAGGTTTGTATCTAATTTAGCCATCTGTTATTCAAGCACCATCTTTTCAGGAGTGAACCGTGTAATTTCCTCCACTAGACATGCCAATAAACATCACTTCAAATGTAGCCGGTTATTATTATTTTATACCTATTTATGTATCAATATCTTTCTGTATGGAGGATTAAATTATTGGTAATATCAACTTGCATGGTTGAATAGAATGGTTAGGGGCAGCAACTATGATTCCACTAATGAAACGTGAGCAGATTTACATATTTGCATTTTCTCATCTCATAGATTAGTAAAGGCTGGTAATTATGATGAGGAGTAGGATTATGTACCTACTGGCTACTGCATAGGAATATATGCTCAAGTATTGACCCATCAGAATTATTTGCAAGATAGAGATGAAAAGTGTCAAAGAGTGAATAGATGATTTGACAACCAAAGTGATTTCCTATTTATCCGTTTACCCACCTCTAGAAATAGTATTATGTAAAAGGAGTTTCCTTAACTTATATTTAAAAGGAAATCTATGTCCCATGGCCTTGGTCTAGTGGCAAGAACTAAGAACAAATTGGGTGATGTGTGGGTTAGGCGCATGTCACAGTTCTGGAACTGTGACATACAAAAGCATGATATTTAAGTGGGGAAGGGTAGGGGGGGGGGGGGGGGGGAGCCCATTATCCGCAAGTCTCGAACTGTGCACCATTGTGCATGTCACAGTTCCAGTGACATACAAAAGCATGATATTTAAGTGGGGAAGGGTAGGGGGGGGGGGGAGCCCATTATCCGCAAGTCTCGAACTGTGCACCATTGTCCCTGGGGAATCTTCCCAAATTTCTCTTATGTTCTTCTGAATTACAATATTATGATCTTGATCTGAAGCAAGCCTGGAACTGTTTCCATTTTTAACTTTCAAAGGGATAAACGGAGTACTTTGGTTTGATGATATTCATATCCAATTTATTATCTTTAAGGCTGTTCTATGTTGCTGTCATTGCTTTTCCAGTCGCCTTTATAAACTACTATCCTTCCTGTTTAATTTGGTAGTTTGGTGCCTCAAAAGTCATAATTATTTTGTGATACTGCTATTGGAATTCCGCAATGAACTCCTGGTAGTCTACTATATATTTTATGATATAAAGGTGTGCACTAATGCCTTGATGATCAAAGTTCAAATCTTTTGTCGTTTGTCTCTTATAATTTTTCTTTATAATATATTCTTACTTGGGTCACTTTCAATACCTTTTAAATGGTTTATCCTGAATTTTCAAGTTTCTCAATTATCTGAATTATTTCTTTTGGCAGTTGTACAGCACTGTCACATTGCGTCAGGGGGAGAAGAAGCATTACAATAACAAGGTTGATGTTTATAGTTTTGGTATTGTCTTGTGGGAATTATTGACGAATCGCATGCCATTCGAAGGAATGTCGAATTTGCAAGCTGCTTATGCTGCTGCTTTCAAGGTACGTAGGGTCTTTCTGTCTTCATATTATTTATTGCAGTACAATGAGGTATGCTATTTGTTATTTTTGATTATGACTGTAAAAGAGCCAACCCTTTGGATTAACTTCATTAAGAAATCCCACGCCTCGAGCTTGGCTTGCTCGAGAATTGGAAAGCCTTGATCTACGATTCAGTTTTAGCTTGTGAAAAAAGAATGTAGAAGATGCTGACTCCTTTATAAATTTGTGGCAATTCATTGAATTAAAAATATAATCCCCCCCCCCCCCCCCCCAAACAACCAAAAAAAAATTACAGATGCTGTCTCTTTGACCCAAAATTTAGATCTGGGTTTAAACAATTAGATTTAATAAAATAAAGTCAATCTTAGCCAATATTAATATTCAAAAGATATATTAACCGATTTTGTAGCAAGATAGTACGTATATTATCTAAGTAGCAATAAATGATGATAACACTGGCAATATTCAATGACCCAAAAATGAAGGAGATAACATTAAATAACAATAAATAGCAATGAATGGTATTTAAGTAAATAAGAACATGTGAGTCATTCGAAAAGGGTGAGATTCGTGGGTATTCTTTCTGACAATGATGAATGATTGATGAGCCTTTGAATATTCGGATTATCTTGGATCGTGGGGGAAAAGTTAGACAAGAATCTCAAGAAAAATGTATATTTTGTATGTGTGCAATAAAGCAAGATTCTTCAGAGAATGCCAATGTGTTGTCTTACAAATGAGTATTCAATGTCCCCTATAACTATGTCTCTTTCTATTTATGAGGGAACATGTGCCAAAAAACCCTAATAGTACAGATACAGAAAATATCCACTGGAATATTCTCTTTATAGTCTTGTTCTAAAACTAGCCGTTATTACTTTGTTTAAGACGAGTGCTCGTCCTCGACCTTGATCTACATTGACTCCTCGACCCCGACCTTCATCTCTTGTGAGATCACTTCAATCTCGAACATGCCTTTTATCGAAGTCATTCTATGACACGTGGCAGCCCTTGAAGGCTCTCTTAATGCTGATATGGTATGAACTTAAACTAAGATAATTTTTAGCCCATACACTGTTATTGAACTTCTTATCAGATCTCCACATCCAGATTAACAACTTATGTGGTTGACAATGGCTGCCAATAAAGAGTGTTAAAGATGGTTCGGGAAGAACTACTCATTTTTAAAGGTAAAGATATCAATCTCATTAATGGGTGCCAAGGGGGTAAAACATACAGTAACACAATTGAATGATTATATCCTCCCCAAAACAGTAAGCTTTACAAGTTTAGCTCATCCACTTCCACAAGGTTAACAGATCACAAGAAGAAGGGTGGTTGTCCTTGCTCCAGGGTAGAAAAATTGAGTTATCGGATACTCCCGGGTCTTGGGTTCAACGGCAAAAGTAATACATCGCGGGATGTATGGTAGGTGTACGTCATGAGTATGACTCCTGGCTATTGAACCCAATCTGGTGTTTAAGTGGAGAACAGTACAAGGCGGGTCCATTATCTACAGAGTTTCAAAACTGAACTTGGATTTATCGGTATCAAGATTTTAAAAAAGATTGAGTTATCAGATATTTAGATCTTTCATTGGTACTTTCACTTGAAGCATTCTTCTGTTTCCTCTCCAACAATTTATTCCAATTTAAACATTTTTGAAATTTAGTTCCAAATTTTTCTATTTCTGCCGAGTAACAACCACTCCAGCTAACTGAAAAGTCCTTTGCAATGAGGGGAATCACGGTAATGCCACTAAAGGAGAGGAAAAAATGTCCAACACTCAGCCGACACCTGTGTTTTATATGGAGGGAAATATGATTGACTGTTTTCTTAGCTGGTATTAGAACAATGCATCTACAGATAATGCAGTGTTCCCGTGTTGCTATAGCCTATATATAATGAAAATACCTCACTTTCTCTCTTAAAGGAAAGGAATTATTCAACGTAAAGTTGCTGTCTTTGAATCCTTAGGAGTTCTTCAAACGATCATATTTTGGTTACTTCTGGCTGATATTATGAGAACCAGATAACTAGACCTGCATATGTCAAGAAGCTTAATGTTGTGCCTTGAGATCAGAGTATCACTGAGGTTGTGACAAGAGTCTGGTTCCTTTGATCTCAGCTCCATTTGCCATGAATATTTTTAGCTTGAGTAGAGATAAATGGAAGACTAGAGATCCTCTAGTTCTAGACAACCTTTAGCCTGTCGTAAAAGACTAATTTTTTTAATAATTGGAAGTGGAATGATTACAGAGGATTCATTTCTTTTATCACTGAGAAATTCTCGAAGGATAGTGATGCACGGTTCGAAACTCGGTGGATATTGGGCAATTTCCTTTTAACTTTTTCTACTTAAATACCAGGCTTTTATCTCAACAGGATTCGAACCTGTGACGTGTGCTTAACTCACACATCACAGTTGTGTTCCTACGACTAGACCAAAGCCCTGGAGGCGGTTACAATGATTCATATAACTCTTCTCAACTAATTTAGGATTGAAGCATGGTTGATTGGTTGTTGATTTATTAGTCTTTTTAGTGGGGCTAGGAGATGAAACAGAAGGGTGGTGGCGAGAGTGATTTCGTTGGTCGAGGCCTTTTAAACAATGGAGTTTGGAGAAAGAAAGAAAGAGTGCGATCCAATGAAGGGTGGTGGCTTGGATTAGCAAGAGACAAGATAATAGAGGATCTGAAAATAAGTGTGTGATGTATCAGAGTTATGGTAAGTTGTACTGTGGGGCTTGTGTATATAAAAGGGTCAGACTCTAAGTAGGCGTTTGGACATAAGAATTGTAAAATTCCAAAAACTGGTAAAAAAAAAATTTCAAGTGAAAATGGTATTTGAAATTTAGAGTTGTGTTTGGACATAAATTTCAGTTTGGGTTGTTTTTGAAGTTTTGTGAGTGATTTGAGTGAAAATTTTGAAAAACAGTTTTTTGGAGTTTTTCAAATTTTCGAAAATTTTCAAAATGCATATTCAAGTGAAAATTGAAAATTTTATGAACAAATGCTGATTTCGAAAAAAAAGTGAAATTTTTTTGGAAAAAAAATAAAAAATTATGTCCAAACGGGCTCTAAATTACTTCACATGAAAATACAGATGGAGAGTAACCAAACTAATGGAAATTCAAGAGGCACTCAAGCTGGTCCGCGTAGGCCGTAGGGCTATGTTGCTTGGACTCTCCAACTACTGCCGCTGTGCCTCACCCATGTCGGATCCTCCAAAAATGCACTCAATAGCATTTTTGAAGAGTCCGAGCAACATAGGTGTAGGGCTTCATGGCTTTGATCTTGACAAAGCTATATGTAAGTGAGCCACACTCAATTTTTTCGCAACTTGGCCTGGTTCACTGGCAGCGATACCCTTAAAAGGTTCTCAAGCACTAGGTGGTCTAGAAAAAGGAGGCATGACACAAGCATCAGTTCTGTATGCTGACGTCAAATAACATTTTACTGCCTCAAACAAAAGAGAGTGTTAATAAATATATACTCAATGGTGCTGAGACATAAAATGTTGCTTCGCTAGTTCCTCTTTGCCAGCTACTTGCAAGTACTAGATTATATATATCTATGTGTTACTCCATCCTGATAAACTTCTCCTAATTTTCTTTTGGCATTGCATCGATATGTTGTCCACTTTCCTTATTAAATATCACAAGAAATTTTAGGGGGCTAACGTTTATTCTCATAACAATACACTTTACCCTAGTTTTCTATGATGCAAATATAATTTAAGCCAAACTTTCAACACTTCTCTCATGCCAAGTCAAAGTTGACAAGCAAATTTGGATGGAGAAGTAAATGCATCAGGAATGAGCTCAAATGCCCAAATATCCTTGGTTTATGAATGTAGCAAAAATTTTAATTGAAATGCTATCACATGGTGTACGTAATTTGCCTTGTACCAAGGTCGTGATTGCTTCAGAGGATTCTCTTCTCTTGATTAGCTAGGTTTCATAACTCTTGTTGCAAAAGTCATAGTCAACATTCCTTGGCTTCCATGCATTACATTAAGGTTGTATATGAGGGTAACTGAGGTAAAATTGTGCTCTTAGATGGGATGTGGTAATCCCCTTTCTTTTTTTATAATGGTGGTGCAGTTTCTAATATTTGACTCTGAAGGGTGTAAGCTAAACTATCATTTGCATTTGGCTTTTTCTATGAAGTCATTTACTGGACTTCTTCTGAGTTTGTTTTATGTATTAAATTGGTTTATATGAAATGGAAATGCAGCAAGAGAGACCTAGTCTTCCAGAAGATATTTCTGCTGACATGGCATTTATCATACAATCATGTTGGGTGGAAGACCCTAATATGCGACCAAGCTTCAGCCAGATAATCCGGATGCTTACTGCGTATCTCTTCACACTTCCACCGCCCACACCATCCGTACCACTAACAGATTCTGTGGAGCAGACGGTTGCCAGCAATGGTACCATTGTTGAGTTTTCTGCACGAGCTAGGGGAAAATTTGCTTTCCTTCGCCAACTTTTTGCTGCAAAGAAGGCCAAGAACTAACTCACAGTAAGCTGGCAAAACTTTCAACACTTTACGCGATAGGACATCTTCCCAAGCAGAGGGATGACAAGTGTTGAACAGAAACAATGTTAGTCGATTAACAAAGGAACAAAAACAAGTAGTTAATGTCATTGTAAAGTAAGTTTGTTACCTGTACTTTCTTGTTCATATCCAATCCTCTCATTTATATGGGAATCTCTGTAGTAGTAGGCCGTATAGTAACAGTTTTCTTTTGCATTTATCACTTAACAATATGTGTTGCTCTTCAGAATGTTATCCATCTTAAGCTAATTTTTAAAGAATGTCACACTCCTAATTTGAATTAAGATATTGGTAGGCCCTCTGAATGATTGTTATTTTCATACTGTATAATTCTCTTCTTTGTGGGATCTTTTTCCCACAAACCACCAGAAGTAGAATGTCATAATTGTTTCAGAGCGATTCTTTATTGTGTTATTATTAGAAGGTGACTAAGGATGAAACATCGTGAGAACATAGTTTTTCTGCATCCGTTTTTGAAACAGTTATGTAGAATTTTAGCACCTGAAACATGTGCAGTTATGGATGGTGTATGACTGTTCAAACTTAATATTTGTCTTGTGAAACTTATCCACTTCAAAGCTACTATGTATTTTTGGCTTAAATGTGTAATATAGAGTACAGATTCCACCTGCTAAATCCTAATCATTTTGTTGGTGAACTTTTATCAGAGTTAGTTGCAGTTTGAAACTTTGAACTGTTTTACTTGGTCTAGGGACTTCCAAAACTTTTATCTAGATAGTTCTAATAACAGTTGCTACGTATGTTTCTCTATCTTTTTTCCCTTTTTACTGACTCCATTTTTTTGTAACTCTGACAATATGATTATTATATAGATGGTCTCGAACTAAGCGAAAAAGAATTGCGGTAACTTGATGATTAACGTAAAAAATAGTCAAATAATTACATAGTTAATCTTAACTCATTCAGAATTCAGTCGAAGTTGATTTAATAATTGTTTTCTTCTTGGTCTATGCGAGAATTTAATATACGAGACTAGATTGCATGATAAACCCCTCTTAAATGGCTTATAAGCTATTCATTTAGTACAACTAATGAATGCCAAGTGGGAGCAAAGGTCCAAGGATTAACACTTAATAAATGTTACTCCCCCGTCTCATTTTAACTTTTGCTTTAGCTCAAAAAATTCGTCCGCAAAATAACGGTCACTTTAAAATTTCAAGACTAAATTTGTTAGCTATTTCCAACTACGCCCTTAATATTAAAGGAGTAATAGTTCTTTTTAATACTGCTCAATTCTCAAAAAAAAAATTAAAAGGGGTAGCTTAGTAAATTATACTTTATATTTATTATTTTTCTTAATGGACATGGTAAGAGCTAAAACAACAATTAAAATGTGATGGAGGGAGTAAACACAAAATCCTAAAACTCCATCTCCCGCTTATTACTTTTGACCTTATCTGGTCAACTCTAATAACTGTTCATAAATACAAAATTAAATACAATTATCCACTTTTTAGAACCGGAAATTCGAATTGGTTCATTTTGGTCAACTATAATAAGCAGGCGTTTGGACACAAAAATTATAATTTTTGAAAAACATAATACTTGGAGTTAAGTTGAAAAATAGTATTTGAAATTTGAAAATATGTTTGGACATGCATTTGACTTGAAAAAATATTGTAATTTTGTGAGTGGGTATTTGGAGTTAAATTGCAGTTTTGGTTTTTGAAAAACTCATTTTTGAAATTTATTCAAGAACTTTTAAAATTTCATGGACAAACACAATTTTATAAAAAGAATTCGAAAAAAGGAAATTTTTTTATGGACAAACGGGTCTTAAGTACTTAACTACTTTTCAAAGCAAAATCAAGTTCATGTTTCAAACCGGAAAAATTGAACAGCTCCCCCCCCCCCCCCCAACCATTTTCAATAGTGGAGAAATTTAGTGCTTTAATAGTTTTATATACTGATAAATTAAAAAATATTTAGACACTCATGTCATTTATAAGGTAATTATAGGTAAATCTCTACGATAATATTAATTGTTAACTTGATAAGAACGATTATTAACCCGCTATAATAGATTAACCTACAATAATATTATAAAAAAATATTTACACTTACGATATATAACTTAAATCTAATTACAAAATATTGTTCCAATTAACTTTTCTTGAAAAATAAATCTAAACGAAAAATTGATACAATGGCAATGTAAAATTAGAAATCCTTATACTATTCAAATGGGACGATTATTCTTAATTTTCTTTTTCTTTGATTTCTCTTGTGGTGTCAAATACTTATTTTGGGTTTAATTAATTTGAATTCGCATTGAAAAATATCATATTTTGTACGTACATGTTCCCACGACTATGCCAAAACACAATTATTCTTATAATCCTCTATAGATTATATCATAACTACCATTATTTTTATGTTGACCGTTAATTAATTGCAATTTTCCTTCTTTATCTAGGTTTCAAAAAGACAAAAGTGAAAATTGAATTTAGAGATAAAAGAATAATTAAAGATTGGTAAACCTCATTGATGAGTAAGACAAAGGAAAAAAGACTTTTGCTTTTACTCTTTTTTATCTTTTTTCTTTTACTGTTTTCCTCAAATATTATGATGACACACTCCATGTGAATATCGTAAGTCAAAGTCCACTCACGTGTACACCCTCTTTCTTTTTCTTAACCGTACGATCACATCAACATTTTGTACAAGAAGTAAATCAACGGGTCAGATTTAAAGTAAATATACAACCCATGTAACAAAATAGAGCATTTCCCCAAGTACAAAACAGTAACAAAAAGTCTGAAGAGTCGATGCCTATTTTTTTGGACATAAATGTTAGAATTAGATACTAGAAAAAATAGACAACAAAGACACAAAGTACTACATACAGTAAAGAAACATAGGGAGTTGTTATATATATATATACATGTAAACATACAGACACACTATATATTTATGTTTTTTTTTATATATATAGACATAGACATATTAGAGCATCATAAGTCTGAAATCTTTATGTAAGATTCAAGATCGAGATAGGGGGCATGCAGTAAAGCTGGAATTTTTCACTATTTTTGGGTAAAAATCTTTTCTTGGTAATTTCTTTTTAGTCAATCTAAGAAGAAGCTCTATATACTTGACTTGACTCATTCTTGAGCGTTTTTCTTTTTGAGATTACAGCTTTGTGGTAAAGTGGGGTGGCTGTTTAATCTTGAAAAGATTGAAACTTTATCTATGTTGTGTGGTAATTTCAACACAATTGAGATTTTCCTGCCAAAAAGGTTTTTGGGTTGTGGATTGATTGTTTGAAGAATTTGTTGAATTGAGTTTTTTGAGTTTTTCTTGGATTTTGACCTTCGCTTTTAGTTTTAAGCAATTTTTTAGTTGTTGTTACTTTGATTTTTGGAGTTACCCTTGGGTTTAGGGGAGTTTGGATTTGAAGGAAGAGGGGAGGTTTTGGGGGGGGGGGGGGGGATGTGATGGAGGATAAAGCAGCAGCTTTTCATACTGCTATAAATGCAGTGCAGGCACTTGGTAGGGGCTTTGATGTGAACTATGATACCAGGTTGCTCTATTGTAAGGGAGTGGCTGGTTCTAGGGTTGTAGAGATTAATGAAGAACATACCAGGGATCTTTGGTTATATGATGATGTTGTTCTCCCAAATGTTTCAAAGGACATTAAGAACTTTCAAGAGCCTGGCGGTCGCGATGGCACTAGTGTTTGCTCTTATAATGAGGTATGTACAATGTTGTTAAGTTTTCTCTATGGCACTAGCTTTACTCTTTTGTCAATTGTGTAAAGCACTCTAGCTACCTCTTGATTTCGAATTGAAATTTGAAATGAACCAAATAATTAATTTGCTTAAAAACAAGTGCTGCAAGATTGTAAACTCGTGTTTGAAGTTGGAAATGTTGAACTATGAGGGACTGCATCCATTTAATTGTTTCGAAAAAGTAGCCTCGTTATTGCATGCTGTGTTCAGGTTGATGCAACATTGAATGGTTTTCTGGTTGAAATTCATTTCTGTTGTATATAGATTATAACTTTTATCCTTTTGCTTTCTAGAGGAAGGAAATTTATCTCATCTGGGAACTTGTTGTCAGTTAATGGTACTTATGCGCATTTTCTGTATGCATGTTTTGCATGTGCTACTATCTTTATTGTGTGTCGTAAACATTTCAGGGGAAAGAAGCCACTTGTTTAGGTCAATTGCCAGTTAAGGGTGTTTATTAGCAATTTCAATATGCATCTTCTGCATGTGGTTCTGTCTTTATTGTATGTAATAGACATGTTAGGAGAAAGCAGTCACTTGTCTAGGCCCCGAGTTTTAGATGAACCAAGGAAGATATGTTTCTTAATCAAACTCTTTTGTGTGTTGCCGTAAAAAAGGAGATCAAAGCCTATGTGTTTCACTAGAATCTTTAACACCCGAGACTCAAAATCTCGTGCTAATAGTGTGGAGATTATGGTGAACTGCTTTATGAGGACGTGTGGATGTTATCTCTTCACACGGTGGTTAAACCAGCAATAATAAAACAAAGGTTTACATAGTATATCAGTTGAGGTTTGTACATTGTGTAGGTTAGAAGGTCAGTTATTGGGCGCCGGGGTGTTACGACAGGACAGTAAACTTGTGAGTCCATGAGATGCTTGTGATGAATGAAATATCGTCTGGCTGTTTCACTGGCTTTGATTATATGTTGCAGATGTGTTCATTATAGTCTAAACTACACATGACCGTCTTTGGTCTAAAGTCAACTTTTTGTACATAGGGCGACTAACAATGTGGCGATGAACCAAGTGTGGCTGTTTCGCTTGCTTTGATTACGTTTGCAGATGTGTTGACTATAATTTAAACTAGACATGACTGTTGCGACCAAACACACTCACGCAAGTATATGTGGTCGTCAATAAATATAGTAATGAGTAGAGTATCGTTCCCACGAATACTTATGATTAACTTTTGACTAACTCAAACTCAAATAACTTATCGATTCAAGCGATTTCTCACAAAATAGATAATTTTCTAATTTACTACCTAAAAACTATCAAGTAATGAAATACTAAAGATCAACCACAACACTTAAATGATTTCGAATAACAATCAATAGGAGATAATATTCCAGGGTCACGGGTTATCTAACAATCATGTTGCATTCTTAGCTTAAAATAACTAATTGATTTATCTGGATTGTTGATTGACATGGTTGATATTACTCATAAGAATCTGTCGAGTTCTTACTCGCCTATTCAAGCTAACTTAATGCCTATATGTCTATGGAATTAAGATTAACAAGAATGCATTTACACTTCCTGTATCTCAACCGAGCAAGACAATTAGGTATATTTCTATCCTAATTGCGAATTCGTTCCCCGATGTCCGGGTTCAAGAACTTGCTCTATTTAATTCTATATGCAATCTAGAATTCCTACTTTCGAGTTCAACTCTAGATTCGTAGATAGTAATTCACTGTTAGCTACTCAGCAAATTAATTAAAAACAGAATTAAATAAACAACCCAATATGATAAAATCAACTTTGTCAAATTAAACTTCAAACATCAACATTCATGTATCGCCCATGACCCTAGAATAATAGGGTTCTTAGCCACTCATGTTCATGCAATCATCAAATAATTCACAAGAGTGCATAATAATCAATAAAAGAAGGAAAAATAAGAACTCAAGATGAATTCCGTGGTTCCCCAGCTTTGTCGTGGCTTTTTCCCCTTTCCCAATATGTTAGATGACCTAAAAGAGGCGTTTTTGGCTTATATATTGCGTACAAAAGTCGTGGGCCAAAGTTCTCCTATTTCTAATCCAAATCAGCTTCAGGGATTGATGCTAGGGTGGATGCGTCGCATCCACCTCGTCCTCCACTTCTCAGCTTCGCATGCTAGGGTGGATGCTTCGCATCCACCCTTTGTTCCTCCATCTCAGCTTTGCCCATGTGCGGATGCTAAGGCGGATGCTATGGGCCGACTTCACTGCTAAGGGTGCACGAAATCTGATTTTTTTCTAGATTGGATGTGACGCATCCAACCCCTCTTCCTCTACCTAGAGCACCTTTTCTTCATATTTTTGCACTCCAAACACCCTAAATCATCACACACAATTCAATTAGTCATAATACCAATAATTAAACCATGTTGGGCATTTTAAAGATCAAATAGCATCAAAAAGCGGTTAAAATATGGGTAAAGTAACATCAACACATATCGAAATATGCCCAACATCACCACCCCACACTTAAACCTTTGTTCGTCCTCGAACAAACCATCACTATAGTAGACGAAACAAAATTAAGCTCTTATCATTCAAAGCACACTACACCTATGACCATGGTTATTTGCAACAATTAGGCTCTAGAATATGCATCAGATACACTTCCCTTTACTTATGTCATTCTTTAAAAAATATTCGAACAAAGACAACATGCTCACAACAATCTTAACCTCAAAAACCGACTCAATGTCACAATGCACTCATGGCTTGAACACCCAACATCATAGAGAAGTCTAATAACGTTACCTATCCCTCGTGAAATCATGTGCCCTCACAACAAGAACAAGAGAGCGAGTTCAATCCACACATTCGAATCTCATGATCAAATATATTTTAATGACTCACATATATCAAAGAAAATCGCTCACTCTCACAAAGAAGTCACATGCATGCAATTGGTACCATAGGCTTGCCCTTAATGTAAATCTCTACTAATGTAAGCTCGCTCGATCTAAAATCAATTAGGACTTTTTCATGGTTGTAATGTGGGCTAAGGGACGGGTAGGATATATTTAAGGAATAGTGATTCACCCTCCTAAGCACTTTAACACATCATCAAATAACTTAAGCGCAAATTCTTCAACACCACTTCAATTTCACAAATAATATCACCCCAACAATATTTCCTCCTTCTTTAAGCACTACTTTAATTCATACCCACTAGCAAGAACAAGACAACAATTTATTCATTTATATTTTTCTTTCTTTCAATTTCCGCTAGTGGTGTATTATTTTACAAAACAAGTGTATCTTTCTTCCTTTCATTGGTTCCACTCAAAAGTCACTCCACACTTAGTCCCTTCTTACTTCTTTTAGCGCTCATTTAACAATTAAAGTGCTTTAAGAGGTAAAAGGATCAAAACAATGTCAATTAAGAATAAAAAAGGGTATAGGCTTGTAATGTGGGTACCAAATAAAAGTCAATAGGCTCAAAATGATTAACTAGGGATAAATTTTATTTATGATAAGCAATAAGCTCAAAAAGATCAAAGAAAGCCTAAAATCATTTTTCAAACCGAGCATCACCTCAAATTTCGCTTCAACTCACATACCGGGCAAGTTCTAGACACAAGTACAATACATGGACTACACAAAAACCTCACCACACATGGCACATGACTCATTAAGGACGATCACATTCCGACTCTCAAACAATGTAAGTATTCACGGAGCCACGAGATATTAAGCATTAAGCGCAAAGTGAACACAAGTCACAAAACATGCTATCCAATATATAAAGGCATCAAGATTAATATCAAAATATAGGGGAGATACTACACATGCCAAAGCATAAATATGCTACTATGAAACAAGTCAAGGGCGCCTAGGTTCATCATTCTTGCTCCTTTTATTCCCTAAATTCCTAATCTACTCTAAAAATAAAAAATTACTACCCGGTTCAAAATACATCCCATGGAAAAGAACCGAGGTACAAAGAAAAACCACAGAGAATTATTACTACCTAAAAAAAATTTACTAACTACTCAAGGCTACTACTCTATTTTTGCGCTTTTCTTTAGTTTTTCTGTCAATCTCCTAATACTAACACTAATTTCAAGAATCAAATGAAAATCTTTTTGTATTTTTCTAAGGACCTTAATCCCTCGAGAGAACTGTCCAGGTAGTCCGTCGTCGGGAAAAGTCCTTTATTTTTTGTTTTTTTTTTTTTTTGGATAAGGCTACTTACTATGACTACACACAACAATGGATTGAGAGTTACTCCATATAGATGAATTTACTAACTAGTACATGCCATTAATCCAGTGAATATTACAGCCCTCAACAGTATCAAAATCAACAAAAATTGTAACAGTTAAGTACATTCATCCACAGAAATATGAATAACCCCCCACCCCACACTTAAAACCGTGCTTTGTCCCCAATGCACACAAATAAAGTAGAGTAGGGTGAGAAGAAACTCCCTCAAGTCAAGGTGGAAGAGCATCAGCATCCATGGCATTCATCATGACCTCCCCTGGCTTTGCAATAGCATCCTCACGAATAGGGAGAGCTGTCACAGTTCGATCATCACCAACTGGAGCTGAGTCTGTAGCAGGTGGTACAGCGGCCTCAGTAGGCATGGTGTGTGGAGCCTCAGGGACTATAGGAGGAGCAGAAGTGGATGGTCCAGCAGTGGACGATGCAAGCAGCTGTGAGATGTCTATATCTGCACGTTGAACCAGAGCACGGAGGAGTAATGATACCTCCCTCATCATCGTGGCCTGCTCAGTCTGGACTCGGCTTAGATCCGCACGAGTCTGACTCAACTCATCTCTGGTGGCACTCAACTCTACACGAGTCGCTATCAACTCAGCCCTGTTCTCTTGCATATTAGCTTGCATCTGCTTAAACAACTGTTGAATGGTGAGCTTAGAAGACCTTCCCTTGTTCGGCTCTAGTACATGAGTAACATCATATGGTCCTGGAGCTTTAGCCTCAATGTCGTCATTCTCCTTGTCCTATAGTACTCCCATCTCTGTCAAGAAAGCCGATAGGGTATTTGCAAAGAACAACCTCCACTTGTAGTTCATCCTGGTGCGCTGCATTTGGTCATGCATGATGGCTCCCAAGTTGAGCGGTATCCCCTCCAATAAAGCATACAATACTAGTGCTCGGTGTCGAGGGACATCAGTTTTGTGTTGGCATGGCATCAGGCGGTTGCATATGAAATTTAGAACCACACGTGCTAACGCACTCATGAATTCCTTGGCCAGAGAATGGTACTCCATACTCCCATGCTTCCAATTTGCATCCTTCCTGGTAGGGCATAGGACCGCCCTAATGTGTGCATAATCTGGTGCTTTGCATATGGAGTCAAACCTATCTGTTAGTGTGTGTGGCACCCCTAAGAAATTATTCAGAGCTTCAGCTGAGACATTAATATCCACCCCTCGTACTCTCACAATGCTGCCCCTGGAGTGACGCCAATTGGCGTAAAGTTCTCTGACGATAGTGAGGTTGGCCTTACCGTGGCCCTTCAAGATAGGTCCCCATTGTTGCACCTCTCGAATTGATTTTAGAAACTCCGGGTACTTTTTCTTAAGTGCTCCGATGTTGATTGGCTTTTCTGGGATGTACTTCTTTGAACCCAGTATCTTATTATAAGCTCGGAATGCCTTTTCACTAACAAAGTTCTTCTCCCAAGCAGCTCGGTCTATTGGTTCACCCTCATCTTCGTCACTCATGTCGACATGTGGCGGCTCATTATCTGAATCAGACTCGGACTCAGATTCTGCAGTAGTCTTCTGCTTTCCTTTATCATTCGGGTCACTCTGCTAGGAGGATTTTCTCTGGTTCGGCACAGGTTCTATTATCTCTATCCCTTTGCTTGGCGGATTTAATGTTGTTGTTGTAATACCCTTCTTCACTGTCCTCCTTACTAATGGTTCCTCCTCTTCTTGCTCTGATTCATCAATTAACTGCCTAGTCTGCAGTTCTTTTTCTTTCTCAGTGCGCTTCCTTTTGTTCTGTGGATTTGGAGCACCTGTTGCCTTTCCGGTAGGCTTTTTGGGCGGTTGCTTGTTATTATCTTTGTCTTGTTGCTTGGACGGTTTGCTCGTTGCTGCCATTTATGAGCCTAAGTACTTGCAATGCAAAGAAATCAACAATTAGCGTATAGAACAGTGAAGTTCAGCTATAAAGCAGTTGCAACAGCTTGCACTTCCAATCATTCGCATAGTCATGTCATTCAGTACTTCATGAAACTATAGCCCATGGCTTTCAGCAGGGATATGATAACTCTTTTCAAGTTTACAAATAAGCACTTCGCTATATAGATATCATTATGCACAACATGAGGTTTATCCGAGCGACGCTCACTAACCATGTTCAATTACACATAGCAGCTCACTCGATTCAAATCGAGTAACACTTTACAATTCAAGACGTCTAGCATGTGCCGGATGTTCAAGTTATTTAGACAATCTATCATAGGCTCAAAACATTCCGACAATGCTGCACACAATCAAGACAAACGATCCTACACTTATTCACTAGCATATACCAGTGTCGCTCGGTTACTCAGACTTCACCGGTGCCTAAATTTACCTCACGGGTAATTCGTCAAACAGGTTATATGCAACAATTGTGCCTAGTTTCTTCTATCAGTCGGGTAATTCGACTACCCTCCCAAAATTAACGAGATGAAGGGAATTATAGTTTATCATCTCGCAACCATTACAACTAACAGGAATGACAGCTCCAAGCCTCAAACTTTTTCAGTTCCCCTCTTAATCACATGTGTGACATTTAAATTGGTAAAACTTAACCTAGGGGAATTTGGGGCAGGGGGTCTGTTGCTACCAGCGAGAGAGAAGAGAGGAGAATGAGGAGAGAAAAGAAAAAGAAAGAACGAGGAAGAAGATACATACCTGTCGCGTTTGGGGTGAGGCAGTGGTGGTGCGAGGGAGAGGAGATGTGGTGGTTTCAAGTGAGATGAGAGGGAGGGTCTGGGAAGAGGGGAATTTCGCGTTTGGAATTTTTGGGATGTTGAGCATATGATGTGTTAAAATATAACACTTACCTGTACGTGCGAGCTTGGACGCGACGCGCCCCAACTGCTTTCTCTGAAATTGTTTGGACGCGGCTGTGGACGCTATAGGCAGACTTCACTGCCTTGAGCAATTGGTCCGTCAATTTTTTTATGCTGAGGGGGATGCGACGCATCCACCCTGTTTTCCCATACCTGGATTTTTTTTTTTGATTTTTAACAAGAACTAATTCCTAAAAATTGAACTAACTATGAAAACAAAAGATAGGACTTGGGTGGCCTCCCAAGAAGCGCCTGATTTAACGTCGCAGCACGACGCAACACGTTCTTCACGCCTCCACCAAATCCATCGAGGTCTTATGACGTGCAATGTCACCACCCCAATAGTGTTTTACTCTCTGGCCATTTACCAAGAATGTCGCATTGGAACTCGTATCACGTAATTCCACCGCCCCATGAGGTTTCACACTAACCACTTCAAACGGACCCGACCATCGAGATTTAAGCTTTCCGGGAAAAAGCTTTAGCCTCGAATTAAACAAGAGAACTTCTTGACCTGGCTCAAACTCACGATGTTGGATTTGCTTATCATGCCACCTCTTTGTCTTTTCTTTATATAATTTGGCATTTTCATACGCATGCAATCGAAATTCATCAAGCTCGTTGAGTTGTAGCAATCTCTTCTCACCGGCCAAGTCCATCTCCATATTTAGCTTTTTAATCGCCCAATAAGCTTTGTGTTCAAGCTCAACAGGCAAGTGGCACGCCTTCCCATAAACCAACCTGTACGGAGAAGTACCTATGGGGGTCTTGTATGCAGTGCGATATGCCCATAATGCATCATCCAGCTTCCCGGCCCAATCCTTTCTATTCCCACTTACTGTTTTCTCCAAAATCTGCTTTACCTCTCTGTTGGAAACTTCTACTTGACCACTCATTTGGGGATGATAGGCAGTGGAAACCTTATGCTTAACTCCATACTTTGCAAGAACATTATTCAGCAATTTGTTACAAAAGTGAGTTCCCCCGTCGCTTATCAACACTCTTGGAGTCCCAAAACGTGTGAAGATGTGCTTCTTTACAAAGCTTACCACTACCTTTGCGTCACTAGTAGGAAGAGCAATGGCCTCCACCCACTTAGAAACATAGTCGACCGCCACCAAGATGTACCTGTGCCCATTAGAATATGGGAACGGTCCCATGAAATCAATCCCCCAAACATCAAAAAGCTCTACTGCCAGAATATTTTGCAAGGGCATCTCGTGCTTCCTTGTGATAGTTCCGGTTCTTTGGCATCTGTCACAATTTTTAACAAAGGCATGTGCATCCTTAAACAATTTTGGCCAATAGAAACCTGATTGTAGCACTTTTTGGGCGGTTCTATCCCCACCGTGATGACCTCCATATGGCGAAGCATGGCAGTCATGCAGTATAGCATTCATCTCTTCCTCAGGAACACACCTTCGCACCAATTGATCTGCGCACTGCCTATATAAGAATGGCTCATCCCACATGTAGAGCCTCACATCATGTAAGAATCTTCTTCTATTATCAGGTGTCAATTCTAGTGGCATCACCCCACTTGCAATAAAATTAACATAATCCGCATACCATGGGGCTTTACCTGAGGTGACTGCTAATAACTGCTCATCAGGGAATATTTCTTTGATTGACCCTCCTTCAGCTACATGGTTCCGACTTTCTAATCTGGACAAGTGATCAGCCACTTGATTTTCTGTCCCTTTTCGATCTCGGATCTCTAAGTCAAATTTTTGCAAGAGGAGGACCCAACGAATCAGCCTCGGCTTGGCGTCTTTCTTTTCAAACAAGTATCTGATAGCTGAATGATCTGTGTAAACGATGACTTTGGTTTCCACTAGATAGGATCTGAACTTGTCAAACGCCCACACCACTGCAAGCAACTCCTTTTCAGTAACTGTATAATTCATCTGAGCTGGATTCATAGTTTTGCTCGCATAATAAATGGAGTGAAAGATTTTATCCCTCCTTTGCCCCAAAACAGCTTCGATTGCTATGTCACTTGCATCGCACATCAACTCAAATGATTGCGCCCAATCTGGTCCAATGATAATTGGTGCAGTCACCAACCTTCCCTTTCGCTCCTCAAATGCTTTCAGACAGGCATCATCAAACTTGAAGGGCACATCTTTCTCAAGAAGCCTGCACAAAGGAGAAGAAATTTTCGAAAAATCTTTAATGAAACGACGATAAAAACCTGCATGGCCCAAGAAACTGCGAATGCCTTTGACGAATGTCGATGGTGGCAATTTTTCAATCGCCTCCACCTTCGCTTTGTCCACCTGCAAGCCACTTTTGGACACCTTGTGCCCCAAAACGATACCTTCACGTACCATGAAATGACACTTTTCCCAGTTTAGCACCAAGTTCGTCTCTTCACACCTAGCAAGCACTTTATCAAGGTTCATCAAACAATTATCAAAAGAACATCCAAAAACAGAAAAATCATCCATGAACACTTCTACAAATCTTTCAACCATGTTAGTAAAAATAGTCATCATACACCTTTGAAAAGTCGCAGGTGCATTACAAAGACCAAAGGGCATTCTCTTGAACGCATACGTGCCATAAGGACACGTAAATGTAGTTTTCTCTTGGTCCTCTGGGGCTATAGCAATCTGATTATACCCCGAATAACCGTCCAGGAAACAGTAGAATTCCTGGCCAGCTAACCTATCTAGCATTTGGTCAATAAAGGGGAGCGGAAAGTGGTCTTTCCGGGTCCGGGTGGCATTGTTCAATTTTCTATAATCTATGCAAATTCTCCATCCAGTGACAGTTCTTGTAGGAATTAAGTCATTATTTTCATTAACTACTACAGTCATCCTCCTTTCTTCGGCACACATTGAACGGAGCTTACCCATTTGCTATCAGAGATTGGAAATACAATACCTGCATCAAGCCACCTAATCACTTCTTTTCTTACCACCTCTTTCATGATTGGATTTAGTCGGCGTTGTTGCTCTACACTTGGCTTGTGTCCGTCCTCCATGAGGATTTTATGCATGCAGAAAGCTAGACTAATGCCTTTAATGTCAGACATTGTCCACCCAATTGCTCGCTTGTGCTCACGTAGCACCCTCAATAGCTTTTCTTCCTGCAATTTAGACAAGAGAGAAGAAACAATAACAGGTAAAAAGTGTCAGAACTACCCAATTAAGCATATTGAAGGTGAGGGGGTAGGGGTTTGAGCTCCACTTTTGGAGCTTCTTCAATTGACGGCTTTGGAGGAGGCCCACTTGGCCTATTCAGGGGCTCAAACGGGTGTATTCCTTGCATGTAAGCACATGATGCATCTAGGATATGCATCATCTCCTCAACCTCATCATCAATCATCAAGCTATCAAACAACATGAGTGCTTTTTCTAGAGAGTCGTCTAGATATACACTCGTGTCAAGAAGTTGCTCATCCACCTCCACAACAGATATTATAGAGAGCTCCTCATAGTGGCGGGGAAGTTGGATTGCTTTGTAGACATTAAAGACTGCTTCCTCGTTGTCCACCCTCATAATCATTTTCCCTTCTCTCACTTTAATTATTGCATCACCAGTAGCCAAGAGAGGTCGTCCCAATATGATTGGAACTTGTTCATCAGCCTCAAAATCTAGAATAATGAAGTCAGCTGGTAAGATAAATTTCCCAATTTGCAGCAGCACATCTTCAATCACTCTTTCAGGGTAGACTATGGACCTATTAGCTAATTGTAACATCACAGTGGTTGGTTTTGGAGCTCCCAAACCCAATTGCTTAAACAAGGACAATGACATCAGATTTATGCTCGCCCCCAAATCACAAAGAGCACGACCCACATCAATATTACCGATTCGCACCGGGATGGTGAAACTGCCGGGATCCTTAAGCTTTTGAGGAAGCTTGTTTTGGACCCTTGAAGTGCACTCCTCAGTAAGTGCAACTGTCTCGAACTCGGTCAATTTCCTCTTGTGAGCCACTATATCTTTTATGTACTTAGCATACTTTGGAATTTCACGAAGTACATCCACCAATGGAATATTTAATTGAACCTGACTCAACATAGAGAGAAATTTGTTAAACATGCGATCGTCATTCTTTTTCTGCAATCTCTGGGGGAAAGGTGGTGGTGGCCTTGCAGCCTCCACTGGCTCTGAACTTGCATCATTTTTCTTTGACTCGTGTATTGCCTTAGGGGTCAGATCCCCCTCAGGTATAGGTTTGTCCTTTCTCTTCTTTGGCACTTCCTCTAGTTCCCTCCCGTTTCTGAGTGTAACTGCATTAACTTGAGGGTTCTTTTCTGTATCACTGGGAAGAGAGCCTGTAGGTCTAGTATTTTGATTTGCTGCTAACTGCCCCATTTGCCTCTCAAGATTTCTGAAATCGGTCCTGAGCTGTTGATTGTCAAGTAACAACTTTTTTAGCAAGTCATTCGTACTCTCTTCTGTTTGTTGGGGTGGCTTCTGAGGCTGATTAAAATTTTCTTGAGGCCTATACTGATTCTGATTCTGTTGATTTCCGCCCAATGAGAAGTTAGGATGATTCCTCCAATTTGGATTGTAAGTGTTCCCATATTGTGCATGCTGATTCATCGGACCTCTGTTTTGTTGCCCCACATAGTATATAGATTCAGGATTCGTGGGGCACATGTCACTCATATGACTGTCACCACATAGTTCGCAGCAAATAGACATTTGCTGTACATGTTGCATCTGTTGTGTTTGTTGCATTGTCATTCTGTTCATTTGATTTGCCAGCTTTGCAATATCTGCTCTCATGGCTGAGAAGTCATCAAGCTCAATCACCCCGGCTGCCTTCTGTTTAATTGCTCTTCTTGCGTCCCCATCTCCTTGCCAATTATGATCATTAGCAGTGAAGTTATTTAGCAAGAGTTGTATTTCACTATACGGCCTCGCCATGCAACTACCCCCACAAGCTGAATCAAGATTCAACTTTGATGCCTCGTCTAGCCCATCAACAAAAGTGTGACCCAATACCTCATCAGTCTGACAATGATGCGGGCAGTCTCTGAGTAGCTTCTTGTATCTTTCCCAAGCTTGACGAAGTGTCTCGCCATCCCGTTGTTGGAACCCAAGAATTTGGCTCCTCAGCGATTTTGTCTTCTTAGTAGGGAAAAAATTGATTAGGAATTTCCTTGCTAAATCATCCCAAGTGTGGATTGAGTTCGCGGGCTCCTTTTGCAACCATTCCTTAGCTTCCCCCAACAATGAAAAGTGAAATAGTGTCAGCCTGACATAGTCCTTGGAAACGTTCGGATAATTGTAAGTGTCCGTAATTTTCAAGAAGTTCTGAATGTGCCTCTGCGGGTATTCATGAGATAGACCCACATATTGCCCTGTGGACTGAATTAGCTGTACCATGTATTGTTTGAGTTCAAAATGCCCCGTGATATCAGGCTTCACGATAGCCTGAGTCATATTAGCAAGATTGGGCCTTGCGGCTTCTATCACCGGACGCTCCTCATTACCTGCCATTTCTATTGGCTGTGGTTGAACTACGATGTCCAACTCTCTTTCTATTCTCGTTCTAGCTTCGACTTCCCTCCTCACTCTATGAAGTGTTCGTTCAATTTCTGGATCAAAAAGAAGGAGGTTGTTTGCACTTCTACTCCTCCGCATTCAAGAGAAGATCCTGCATTAACACAAACAAGGCAAACTGAAAATTAAAACTTGAACAAATTAGTAATAAAAGCTTAACTCCTCGGCAACGGCGCCAAAAACTTGTTGCGACCAAACACACTCACGCAAGTATACGTGGTCGTCAAGTAATATAGTAATGAGTAGAGTATCGTTCCCACGAATACTTATGATTAACTTTTGACTAACTCAAACTCAAATAACTTATCGATTCAAGCGATTTCTCACAAAATAGATAATTTTCTAATTTACTACCTAAAAACTATCAAGTAATGAAATACTAAAGATCAACCACAACACTTAAATGATTTCGAATAACAATCAATAGGAGATAATATTCCAGGGTCACGGGTTATCTAACAATCATGTTGCATTCTTAGCTTAAAATAACTAATTGATTTATCTGGATTGTTGATTGACATGGTTGATATTACTCATAAGAATCTGTCGAGTTCTTACTCGCCTATTCAAGCTAACTTAATGCCTATATGTCTATGGAATTAAGATTAACAAGAATGCATTTACACTTCCTGTATCTCAACCGAGCAAGACAATTAGGTATATTTCTATCCTAATTGCGAATTCGTTCCCCGATGTCCGGGTTCAAGAACTTGCTCTATTTAATTCTATATGCAATCTAGAATTCCTACTTTCGAGTTCAACTCTAGATTCGTAGATAGTAATTCACTGTTAGCTACTCAGCAAATTAATTAAAAACAGAATTAAATAAACAACCCAATATGATAAAATCAACTTTGTCAAATTAAACTTCAAACATCAACATTCATGTATCGCCCATGACCCTAGAATAATAGGGTTCTTAGCCACTCATGTTCATGCAATCATCAAATAATTCACAAGAGTGCATAATAATCAATAAAAGAAGGAAAAATAAGAACTCAAGATGAATTCCGTGGTTCCCCAGCTTTGTCGTGGCTTTTTCCCCTTCCCAATATGTTAGATGACCTAAAAGAGGCGTTTTTGGCTTATATATTGCGTACAAAAGTCGTGGGCCAAAGTTCTCCTATTTCTAATCCAAATCAGCTTCAGGGATTGATGCTAGGGTGGATGCGTCGCATCCACCTCGTCCTCCACTTCTCAGCTTCGCATGCTAGGGTGGATGCTTCGCGTCCACCCTTTGTTCCTCCATCTCAGCTTTGCCCAGGTGCGGATACTAAGGCAGATGCTATGGGCCGACTTCACTGCTAAGGGTGCACGAAATCTGATTTTTTTCTAGATTGGATGCGACGCATCCAACCCCTCTTCCTCTACCTAGAGCACCTTTTCTTCATATTTTTGCACTCCAAACACCCTAAATCATCACACACAACTCAATTAGTCATAATACCAATAATTAAACCATGTTGGGCATTTTAAAGATCAAATAGCATCAAAAAGCGGTTAAAACATGGGTAAAGTAACATCAACACATATCGAAATATGCCCAACATCAATGACCATCTTTGGTCTAAATCAACTTTTTGTACTATAAGGCGACTAACAACGTGGCGATTTACAAAATGGAGTTAAAGGTTGATTGTCTACAAGATTCGTTATACAGGGGACTATCTCATATTTAGTACATGCACTTAAGGGTGAGGATATAGTTGGTACTAAATTTTTGCCACAAGAATACGCCTGGCCTATATCTACTGATTAAGATGTGCCTTTCCCTAAATATCTTGGTCACTTGCAGTAAATCTTCAAAATGTAATTTTATCTTTTAAATCAATAAACAACAATCCAATGAAGTACAATGTGTGAAAATTTTCTAAGCCTCATTTCTGTATTCCATTTACTTTTTGTGGTACCTTCAAACTTTCTGATTGAAACTTAGTCATGTCATAAGTGTGATGGTTTCCATATGTTGTTGATACTTGTGGTGAATACATGTTTGCTAAACTTTTCCTCCCTAATGTGTTTTATTGTTGTTGATTGCAGATGGTGGAGTATTTTAATAAAAGGGCTAATCTTTCAGACCATGCTCCTCTTGGTAGCTTCAGTGTAGCATTCAGTTACACTGGTTCAAAGCATGTAGATGCTGCCACTACAAAGACACTTTGTATGGATGGATTTTTCCTACCGCTTTCTAAGCTTCAACTCATGACCTCCCCACTGGTCTTACAGGAAAATGTTAAAAGAGCAGTCCCTACGTCATGGGATCCACCAGCATTAGCAAGGTAGGAATTAATCTTTATTATTTTTTTGTACAAGTGAATTTTGTCTATTGTTGAGATGTAAGATACCTTTTTCTAGAGCTTCTATCATAATCTAATGCAAGGGTTACTCCTGTGTCTTACAGCTTCATTGAAAATTTTGGGACGCATGTAATCACATCTGTAACTATCGGTGGAAAAGATGTAATTTATGTTAAACAGCACATATCATCACCTCTGTCCACTGTGGAAGTAAAAAACTACGTTCAAGATGTTGGAAATCAGAGGTTCTCCAGCGCGGAAAGCCTTACAAGTTCAGGTTTATTGAGATACAAAGATAAGGCTAGTTCCAATTTATTTCTTTGTTTTCAATCTCTAAAAACCTTTCTTTATTGCTGTTTTATTTATAGTCCGTTTCATCCTTTGAGATATACTGTAATGCTTGTCTTTTGACTTTTCCTTTTGTTCAATTTAACAGGCTAATGATCCATCGCTCTTCAATAATCAGGGGGTATATCCCCAACCCAATAGTGCGCCATATATTCCCGGAAATGGGAAAGAGGTTTGTGACCTTCCTCCCCTTTCCTTCTTTTTTGTTGGTTTCTTTTATAACTTTCTAAATCTCGAGAGCTTCACTGGGATTACCTTAGAATGACACACAGAGGCCAAATTCATGGTGTGTGATCTGTTCCAATACAAGATGGTGCATGGTAGCCGATATATGTTAGGGGACTAATACTTTATCAAATGTAAAGGGCTAAATAATCCCTTTATCCTCTTACTAATTGTTTTGCCTTGTAATGGTTCTTTTAATGTTCATAGTGCTGCAAAAGCTATTCGATACTCCCACCAACCCAACTGTGTTACACACTTCAAATTTTGAGACCTTTCAAAGTTTTTGACATATCTCAACACATAATACTATTTATATAATTTCCACAAGTTTTAAAAACTGAAAGCCTTTTTAACGAATGACCAACTTCTCATCAGAAAATTCATATCAAATGGGATAGAGGTAGTATTACGGAAATGTACACTACTCCCTTTGAATTTTATCATTGTTCTTTTAAAAATGAAGCATGAAATTTGGTTAAAAAATTATTTCTTCTTTGACATGTCAAAATCTGATATACTGCCATAGCTCTATGTAGTCGCCAGGAAGCTATTGAATGGACTGCTTTTCCAATTTTCTGCCCCTAGAATTGACTTGACAAGAATTTTCCTTCAAACTAGTTAATAATCCCATACGATTCATACTCTGCTCCAGCTAGACCATTGAAGCAAGAGATGGAGAATGGGGGAGTTCTCTGTGTGTGTGTGTCTCTGACTGTCAATTTTAGGTCGTATTGGTGTCAATTTGCTTTGGAGGTCGATGCTACTATTAGCATGTTTTTATTAATCTGTTGATTTTTTTTTGGACGACAACAGGCTGTATATCCTCGGTGTAAACTTTGCTAAGTTTTCTGAATATTGAAATGAGCTTGAGGTTTTGAACGTATCTCATGCAGGATGTTACAGTCATTTTCAGAAGAAGGGGAGGGGATGATCTGGAACAAAGCCATACTCAATGGGAAATGACTGTTAGATCTTCGCCAGATGTCATTGAGATGTCGTTTTTCCCAATCACTCTTCTCCTTGAAGGGGTTAAAGGGAAGGATCATTTGGCACGGGCCATAAGTCTTTATCTTGAATGTAGGATACTATATCAATTTAAGACATAAATATATAAGTAATGAGCAGCCCTATTTGTTGGTGATAAGTAATATTAGTGCATAAATTTTTGCAGATAAACCTCAAATTGAGGAGCTTAGATATTTCCTGGAGTTTCAGGTCCCAAGAGTATGGGCCCCTGTACATGACAGACTTCCTAACCAACAACGAAAGGAACCTGTATGTCCGTCTCTTCAGTTCAGCATGATGGGGCAAAAGCTCTATGTTAGTCAAGAACAAGTATGCTACTGTCTTTGTTTCTAAATTTAAGAAGGTTTTCTGGTCGTTACATGTTTATTCCATGAAGTTTCTCACCAATTGTCTGGTAGTGTCGTTTTGAGATATCTCAGGCGTCGTCTTTTTGTTTTAGTAGTAGTGAATAATTTAATGGCCTGACCTCTGCTCTTGGTCTTTATCCACTACAGGTGTCAGTGGGACGTAAACCCGTGACTGGCATGCGGCTATATCTTGAAGGGTCCAAGGGGAATCGACTAGTCATCCATCTTCAACATCTCGCTTCTCTTCCTAGGATCCTACAGCCATACTGGGAGAGTCATGTCGCAATTGGCGCTCCAAAGTGGCAGGGTCCAGAAGAACAAGATAGTAGATGGTTTGAGCCAGTGAAATGGAAGAACTTCTCACATGTGAGTACTGCACCCATTGAGAGCCCTGAAACTTTCATAGGCGATCTGTCTGGTGTGTACATAGTCACAGGAGCTCAGCTTGGTGTCTGGAATTTTGGGTCGAGAAACGTTTTGTATATGAGGCTGTTGTATTCAAGGTTACCGGGCTGCACTATTAGGAGATCATTGTGGGACCATACACCAAACTATAAGTTAAGGAAACAGGCCGATAGTGGGAATAAAGATGAAAGTTCAATTACAGGGGAGAATTTTACAGGCAATAAGTTGGCAAAGTTTGTTGACATGACAGAAATGAGCAAGGGACCTCAAGATCCTCCAGGTCACTGGATTGTCACAGGCGGAAAGCTCGGTGTTGAGAAAGGGAAAATTGTTTTGAGATTAAAGTATTCTTTGCTTAATTATTAGTTAATAGAGTTTTGAAACATGCAGCATTTGGTTCTAGAAAGGGAGACATGGTGGTGTTTTTGGTGTATATTGGTGTTTTGGTTGTTTCTTGTGTACTATCTTTGTTTGATGGTAAAGTTCCCTTTGGAGAAGAATGTATACTTTGTTGTTTTGGATATGTAAATTTCTCAAATTTTGCTGCACAATTTTCTTCTCTTGGTTTGGGATTATTCTCTGTAGAAAATATCACTAATATTTCACCAGTTTATTAAAAATAAGTAAGATTATAATAGAAAGAAAAGTTAGGCAATGATACAACCACACCAAATTGGTTGTTATTTAAACTTAGGTCTTTTTATTGTTACGTAACAACGGATTTGACAATACGATACAATAAAATTTAAGTAATAGTCAAAATAAAGATTGTATGTGTAGTTACAATACAATACAATGGATAACAACCATCCAAACAAGAGGAAATTGACCAGCTCCTTTCTTTTACGTCTAATTACAAATGTCCCGATTGATGTTTAATCTTTGCTGAACTTTTTGGACAAATTGTACTAAAAATTACTCAATTGCTGTTAACTTTCCCTTTCATAACTTTTATCTATATCTATATCTATCTATCTATCTATCTATTTATCTATCTAGCTATCTATATCTATACTATATTAAAAACATGAAACTCCTTAGCGAAATGTCGTTCGCCTTTTTTACCCTTTAAAATTAGATTTGACAATAGATAAAATCGTAATTTAAATCAACTTTCTAATATTTAGGATTTTCAAATCAACTTAAATTGATACTTAGCCTAATATCTAGGACTACAATGTATAACAAGTTCATTAATTTAGATTCTCTCTTCGTAAGCAATATAACAAATCCTTTAAAGCTTCAAATCCACACCAAGTTAGGAAGCCACAAAACCTTACCAATTTTGGTACGAAGTAATATTACAAAAGTGTACTTGTTTAAATAATAATAATAATAATAATATTAATAATAATAATAATAATAATAATAATAATATTATTATTATTATTATTATTATTGATGATTTGTTTAGGAGCCTGTCCCAAAAACTAGACACGAAATAACAATACACGAAGCAATCTGATTGTAATCTCACAATTGATATGTAGCTTTATATTCAATGCGTGTTCCTAAAAACTACGAAAATTATAAAAGTATACTTATTTTACAAATTTTCTCCACAACAATGAGCCAAGAATATTCAAAGCATGCATGATCGTGTAAAGAACAATCAAATTACATTTTTACTCACTCAAATTTAAAAACAAAAAAATATTTGTTAGAAGTTAAAATGATGAACCAGATATATGACATAAAATATATGGCTACATGATTAATTGTGCCGAGACGAGAATAAAACTGATATACATAAAATACACCATAAAGTGAAAAGATATCACAATGATATCAATTCCAATCGACAAAAGAAATATGCTTACTGTAACCGAACTAAAAAAGCCAAAAAAAAAAAAATTCATTACATGAAAGAATTGTTTTAACTTCTTATAGAGGTTCACGCGACGATCATTATCCTCATTTATCTAAGACCGCGAGCTAACAAATTTTTTAGTTTTAGTACTGGATCGAGACAGTAAAAATAGAGATGTAACACAAACATATCTTTCTGATAATTTATTGTGCTATTTATAAAATATTTTTTCTCACTTATAGGGTACACATACAAGGGTACGCGCGCAACAATATTGAAGTTCAATATTTGCAAATGCAGATGGTCAAACTTCAACTTGCAAATAACAATTTCAGTATTTGCAAGTGAAGTCATCGCCAAACATGACCAAACTTCCCCTATGTTTAATGACTTTACTAGTCACTAGTTGGTATTCCCTCCGTTTCAAAAAGATTAACATTATTTCCTTATTAGTTCGTTTAAAAAAGATTGACATCTTTCAATATTTCCTTAATTGGAAGCATTTATAGGCTATAGCCATACAAATGCTATGACAAGTTTAAGACCACAAGTTTCAAAAGTTTTACAATCACACAAATGCTCTGACTTATTTAAGATCACATATATCAAAAGTCTTTCTTTTATTAAAGTTTGTGCCAAGTTAAACTAGAACAATCTTTTTTAAACCGACGGAGTATTACTTAAGATTTTCGCTTGTTCGGGGAAAAAACATTACTTGAATTTTTCCTTTTCACTTTCTGAAGCCGCGTTTGATTACTAAAGAAGAGATTGTTTAACATTTTCTGCATATTTGAGTAAACATAGCACTGTTATAAGTGGAGGATAAGAAACAACCTTAGCACCAAGAAAATAGAAAATGCTGAGTAGGACCAGATTTTAAACAGCATATTTACAATCTAGCTATTTTTCACCCTACTATGATCTTTCTTAAAGTAAAATACTGCGACTCGGGAACTAACCAAAAGGTAAAACTAATAAATGTTAGAATCGGGTAATCTCAAAACTTCCAAAATGCATATCTGATTGGTGTTGGAAAAGTGCTATTAGGTCGGGTTTAACCATAAGGGGTGCTAATTAGCCCGTTAATCTATTAGCTAGCCCTTCTCCTAAAATTCTACTTATATGATATAAATACAATATTACGGAGTGCTAATGCACGCTTTTCCATTAGGCAATGACGGCGGGTTTATGAATAGAATTCTCTTTATCTTCTAGAAGATATTTAGGCTATTTTCGCTTTGTAGGTTTTACCGGTCGATAATACAGGCCGTGATAGTAATGGATCTGCTTCTGCAAAGAGAAACTTGTAGGTCTCCTAAATTGATATTTACTTTGAGACACTACGGTTTGTTTCTAAAACCATTTCATATTTTCACATCAATCTATATAAATATATAAAGCTGGGCATAGTTGAGGTGATGTGGCACCTCTCTATGACCAGCATTCATATTTTTCTTTTATCTTTATTTTGTTGATATTTTTCCTCTCATCTGGTCCAAAATTCTCTTTTTGCCGTCGACAAAATTTACATATTCCCACTACTTTCAGCAATTGATGTGGTCTTTATTTGTCTTAATAATCAGTTGAAGCCTCTATTAATTAAAATATCATTCCCACTACGTTTCAGCAATTGAGAGGCATTTATTTACCTTAAAGTTTAATAACAATGCTAGATTTATAAGTTATATATATCGGAACTCTATTTAGAACGTCAAAAGCATAAAGTGCTAATCTCATTATAATTTCAAAGACTGTCTTTTGTTCAATATTCTTTGTTTTCACTCCTTTTGGTTTTTAATCTGTTTTTTATTTATTCCTCCTTTGCACCCCTTTTTGGATTTCACACACCGTTAAATATGACAAGAGCAAGTTCTCCACTTATCCCCCTTCTCTCTCTTTTAATATAATATATTCTATCTTTAATTTAATATTTTTCCTTTGAATGCTATATCGAATCATGATTCATGTTGGCAATTTTTAGTTAGTTAGAATGTCTATTATCATTATTATGGATGTCTTTTATTTTTGATGATTTTCTTGAGCTTTTAATGATAGCCGTATCGTATAGAATCATAAGAATCATTTGCGGGCATCAATATGCATGGTGGGCAAACAAATGTGAATGGCAAGAAATTTACAGGTAGAGGTTTCAAGTATTTTTCTTTGAGTTCTTTCTTTCATGTGATGTATAACTAGGGATAGAAGTATCTCGAGTTGAGAATTTCAGTATATTAATGTGCAATGAGTTTATGTTAAACTTGAATAAAATATTCAATGTGTTTGTAGGAATATCATTTGGGTTGCATACAAATGGATTGTATTTGCAAGAATGAGAGGGGAGTTCACGTAAAGAGTGATTCTTCGGAATCAAAATATGATGTTTTATGATAAAGAACAAAAATATAACAAAAGCTAAAAAACTACTTATATATAAATATTCATAATAATTTTAGAACTTTTTTGATAATAGTCAAAAACAAGTACTTATAGATTTTGTGTCTATTCTAAAATCGCAAACTCTTTAATTTGATCGAGGGAGAGATACATGCTTTTTTTGTTGTGCATTTGAAGTATTCTTTTCTAAGGTTTCCAATTTTTATTATTAGGAGTTTGCATGTTCCTTTTGTAGATTATCTTTTTGAAGAAAAAAACCCAAAAAACTATTCTTCCCTTTATTTTACTTATGGTATTAGTTTATTTGGTTTATTTTACTGAAAAAATATTTATTTTATTATAATTTACTATAATGTTTGAAGTTTTTCTTTTCAATTGAGCATTATTGTTTGATAATACTTTCAAAATTATATTCTGTTGCTTCTGCGTCATACATATAAACTTGTATTTGTTAATTATGGTTAGGATTATTGTGTTTATTGTCTTTTAAATTTACTTTAAAGGTGTTTCAGGTATTTTTCTTGCTTCTGTATTATTAATAGAAACTTATATAGTTATACTCCTATTTATTCATCATGCTTGGGATTATTCTTTCTATAATCTATAATGAAGAATGTTATACTTGAGAGTTGGGATATTGAGTGCATTTAATTTTTTTTCTGTGAGTTCTTTAGCTTTTTCTGAGCTTTTCAAAGTTGTTTTGTTTATGGGTCAAAATCATGAGAAACTTTTAAAGTGATTGTCTATGTGTAATTACAAGAGGTATTTACTTTGAAATTCTTTGTAAAACCTCCTAATCACTATAACCATATGTAATTTCTACAATTTCTTACACATCTGGTGGTTTGTTTTGCTTTTTTGGTCCTCAATATGAGCTAAATAGTGTTGATATGCTTAAGGTATTAAATTTGCGAAAAATAGAATATGATTTTAATTTTGAGTTAGCATATCATTACATATGAGTGAGTGTGATAATTAAATTTTACAAGATATAGAATTCTATCATTGTAGGAAAAAAAGGATAGAATAGTTAGATTGCACATGATTTTTATAGATAAGAAGGAAACACAAGTATTTTCATGTTTCTTCTTTCTTTACATCTATAAATTTATAATACCATTTAACAAATTTATAGATATTTTTTAAGACAAATTTACTAGTTAAAATATATAACATAAACATGTTTCTACATTCATTCTTGCCAGGTGCTGTCTTTAGACCTAGCATTATATATTTGCGACACTAATGAACAGGGCATAGACACTTCCGACCGTTCCACTTTCTTTTTAAAAGCACTGCACTGGCTCAGGATCAAAACGTGTAACTTATTTTAGAATTGACCTCCTTCAAAAGTTTGACCAAATTGCCAATTGGCTGGAACAACGTTGTAGCTAGTAATTGTCTTGCCATCACTTGCTGTTACTTTGAAAGAAAGGCTTTGGCCATTAAGGTAAGAGTGACTCTGCCAATTTTGACCCCAATTTCTTGACATGTTTTGCCACCCTGTTCTTGATCCTTTTATGGCCACTGATCGGATGTCTCCAGCACCTCCAACGTTGGTTATCAATACAAGATTAAAGTAGGAATGGCCATTAATGGTGAACCTCATTCCTCCTTTCTTCATGCAAGGCACCCTGCCATATATCATAAAAAAATCTCCTTTAGACATGGGCGAATGTAGCATTGCAGAACCCATATTTTGGAATATAAATTTATAGTTAAAAATTTATTACAATTGCAACAAATAATATATATCAACTCATAATTTTAAAATTACAATAAATTCAATCTTAAAAGTCTTAAAAATTGAACTCATCAAACTTAAAACCCAGATCTAGAGTATATCATTGTCTTTATGTGAGTTTCACAAAGTGTTACAAGTCAAAGATGAAAGAGGAGGAAGGTAGTATGTATGAAATTCGGTATAATCATAGTCAAATTATGAAGGTTATGTTTTAGGGGGTAAACTTCATGTATAGTCAGTCACAAAGCTCTAATCACTATAATAGTAAAGTCAAAAAAACATATTTTTTTCGTATTAAATTAAATGAATGATGTGTGAATTACTCAAAAGACACAAAAGATCGGAATATCAAATTTTTGGTGCTGAGATATAACACGTAATTGCCATGTCAGCGCAGCAATGGAGCCACCAATCCCCTTCTTTGGAAAATTGTATTAGTGTATATATAGCTAGGAGAGAATTCTTTTAAGTGTATATACATTAATTAAAGAAATCACCACCATTTCATACTTAAATTAAGTGCGTACGGAGTCAAATTAAACACCATTACATAAATTGTGACGGAAATAGTACCTTCTATAAAGGACAGGGACAATGCCAGCTCTATATAGAGCAATTTTCAAGAAAGCAGGTTCAGCCAAATCAAAGTGTTGAAGAGGGGGATTGCACCAGCCACCATTATTATTAGCCAGTGCATAATTTGGCGGGCAAAAATTGGTGGCTGTGACAGTGATAATACCAGCTAGACACCATCGATGGTCTGCATTTGCATTGCACTTGAGCTCATAGCAAGAACCACAACTCAACCCACTGTTAAAGAGTGCAGTACTCAAGGCTGCAGTGTTTGTACCATAACCTTGGCTATACAAGTTGCCATATCCACATGCTCCACCTGAAAAAATTATGTTCCAAACAAGATAAAATCTTGAGTACATGAAGTAAAAGTAACACCACATATAATGGGTCATATGGCTCGAACTCTATATCTATACATAAATAATTATAATATATAAAAGAAGGCGCAATTACGGTGCACTATGCTTCCGCTATGCACGGGGTTCAAAGGTTTTTATAAGAGACTATTTCTGCAACTTGAATCTGTGACCTCTTGGTCACACATCGGCAACTTTTACTGTTGCTCCAAAATTCCCCTTCAAACTTTGTACACTTATATGGAGAAAAGATTTCGAAATGTACACAATCATATAACCCAGTATAAAGCAATGACCCAATGACTCTAGATTCTGAATTCAGCTTCTCTGCTCTTACGCCAAGATTTTAAGCAATAAAAATCGTGTAAATACATACCCATTGTACCGGAAGCATCAGCACCACCATAGAATGTTGCATGGGCGTTGTTCCAACCACTATACCCTCCATTGTGAGAGTATCCACAAGAGTGTTGCAAACATATTGCAAGAGAAAGGAAGAAAAGAAATGGCAAATGATGATATTGCTTTTGGTCATTAATAGCCATTTCGTTAGTGATGTACTTATTGATTATATTGAGTACTGTTTTATGGTTGGGAGTTGAGACTTTTGCTGAGGAGGTGAAGCTAATGCATGGCTATTTATAGAAATATAGAGTGAGATTTTGAGTATACAATATGGTCCCTCCTCTACAGGACCCCTCCCCCTTGTGTGTTGGCCCCCCATCAAAAAGTTTTGAAAGAAATTTCTTTTAGGTTATTTATGATTTTAATTGTATGAAGGATATATAAAAGCGAACGGTTATCACGTTTGAACCGGCCAAGAACCTAACCAAGTGATTGAATTTAATTCAGAAAATGCATAACAAAAGCATACAATTATGTTTTCTTTTAATTTTTGAAGAATTAACCTAAATACTGCCAATCAACCACTTAAATTAAATTTGAACAACGAATATATATAAATAAGTATATATATAATCAATGTATAATGTAAACAGTGAATCCGATCGATTATTTGTGTATAAATTCCTTCACCTCTTTTTCTTCATGACAATGTTTTCATTATAATTAACTAGTAAATTAATCCACGTTTCGCGCGGTTGTTTCGGGAAGAACTCAAATGACTTTAAGAAAATAATTTCTTTTTGTGAGTTTTGTTGAAAAAATAAAATATCGTGAGAAATAGTAACTTACATTCTTATATAAATAAATCAGGTATACTAATATCATACCAATGATAATTTAGCCAAGTAGAACAATGAAAGAAAAAGCACAAATATATTTGCTTTTAAATCCTTTTTGAATGAGAATTTACGGTAGAATCCAAATAAAACTATTCGCCCATCACACAATATCACTATTCAATACTTCTAAGTTACTATCAAATCTGGAAATTCTAATTTTACACTTATTTCCTGAATATAACAACAACAAAATCGATTGATTGGATAGAAAATAAAGAAAAATGGTCAACTAGCAAAACAAAAAAGGGAAAATCAAAAGTTTAATGAGAGGAAAGAAAAGTAGAGTTTCTATTAATATTACATCTCGTTTAATAGTCAATTTAATTTGAATATTTTAATCATCAATATCACTATTCAATACTTCTAAGTTACTATCAAATCTGGAAATTCTAATTTTACACTTATTTCCTGAATATAACAACAACAAAATCGATTGATTGGATAGAAAATAAAGAAAAATGGTCAACTAGCGAAACAAAAAAGGGAAAATCAAAAGTTTAATGAGAGGAAAGAAAAGTAGAGTTTCTATTAATATTACATCTCGTTTAATAGTCAATTTAATTTGAATATTTTAATCATCAATTTTCTCTAAAAAATTTCTCCAGGTAAAAAGGGTTAGATTTCGATTAGAGTTTTCTATTAATATTTTACTTTAGTTCTTTTAATTCTAGGATAATATAAGGCAAAGGAAATTATCTTCTACTAATTTTAGAATTGTATTAACCGCTGCTAGAAACTTTACAATTCTTATAGGATTATTCTTACTATATATTGCACTGTAGCAGATATACTTAGTTGAATTTCTCAAATAGTAATTCCATTATATATATTTTTATAAATAAATTTATATGCTTTCGAGTAAATGGTTTTTAGGTGGATATTTTGTTTTTATTTGATTTTATTTCTTTTATTTCTTTTATTTGAAATTCAATTTTTATACATGTAATATAAGATCTATAAAAGAAAAACGAAGTTAATCAAAGTAGAAAAATGAATTAATCAAAGTAGGAAAAAATATAAAAACAAACAATGCCAAATTTGCGTGTTCAAAGATAGAATTGAACTATAAAAAATTCATGTTGTAATTTTGATTTTCTTTATTTTATTTGAAATCTAATTTTTATACACGTGATATAAGATGTGATTTTGTTATCCCAAATTCATAAAATGTTTTTAAGGAAAAAAAAATTAATCAAAGTAGAAAAGAATAAAAGAACAAACAATGCCAAATTTCCGTGTTAAGACAGAATCGAACAAAAAAAAATTCATGTTGTAGTTTTTAATTTCACTCTTCTATAATCTTTTGTTCTTTATTACACCCCAAAAAGTTAAAATTTTATCACAATATTGTGATACCTATTAATATTTGAGATGCGTCTACACAGCCTTTAGCTTCTTATCCGCTAAAGTTTTATTACCGGAAGGTTTCTCCGACATTGACTCTTCTCAGACTTTTGCCTATCTTAAGGGCTTTGGATTTTACAGAGAGATTAGAAAAAACACATTCTATGAAAATGGAAACATAGAAGGAAGAGTGAGGGATTTGTGGAAAAGAAATCAATAGAGTAATAATGAGGAAAAAGAAAACGGAGGAAAAGTAAGGAAGAGACAGGGATTTGAGAAAAGAAATTAATGTAGTAATATGGGGATGAAGAAAACGGAAGAAAGAGAGATTAAATGGGATTTGATGAATAGAAATAAATGGAGTGATAATGAGGATAAAGATGTATTTTTGGCAGTTTTTTTAACAGAAAATAAGAAAAGTTCAAAATTATGAGAAAGAAGATAAATTGTCATACCGGTTAAAGAGGCATACCACATCATCTTTTTTATTCTCAGCTTTATATTTATAGTTTATAATATAGATATAAATATAGTTTTGCCTCATTGTTCAACTGCTATTAAAGTTATACCAATTCTGTCTTCCCACAAGATAAGCCAAGAGGACCCGCACGTGCTACGACTTGTGAAATTGTCCTTATTCTTCTTTGACGACCAACAAGAATGTCAATAAAGAAAATATAAACTCATGAAGTTAAAAATAAATATCTTAAGCTTTTATTTTTTTTTTAAATTGTCACGACCTAAAATCCATTAAAGATCGTGATAGCGCCGGACACCGCGGTCAGGCAAGCCAAAAATAAATACTTAATTTGGTTCTCATTTTTTTAGTATTTCTGAAAAAAATATTAAAGACACTGCTCGCGGATCATACTTGCGACACGGTCAAATATAAATTATCAATAAATCATAACTCTTTCTTGATTCTTTTCAAAATAAAGACAATTCAACTTGAAACTTTTAAATCCTTAAAATCCTTGACTTAGTTCCATTTCATACAATTAACAAATATAATCAAATAACGGTGTCCACAAAGCATGGTGTAAGCCTAAAACTATCCGGACATAAACAGGAATAGTAGCTACGTACGGACTCTCGTCACTTCGTGCGTACGTAGCCCTCACAAATAACAACACATATTAATTAAGTTCACCTATGGGGTAAATTTCCACTTACAAGATTAGAAAAGAGACTTACCTCGCTCCGAAGTTCCATCACCGGCTCCCAAGCCCTTCTAATAACTCAAACTGATGCCCAACGCTCCAAAACTAGTCAATAAATGTGCAAATTCATAAATACACACTCTAATACTTATTATAATCCAATTTATAACAATTCTTAACTCCGCTTGAAAAGTCGATAAAATCACCCTCGGGCCCACGTGCCTGGATTCTGAAAATTTTCAAAGATAAACCTTACCCATATCACCACAAACTCAAATATATAATTTATTCCAAGTTCCACGTCCAATTTCGTGGTCAAAATCCAAAAATAAAATTTTTAGGTTTTCTACCAAAAACTCCACAATTTCTATCAATTTTCATGCTTAAATCCTCACAGAATCCATGTATTTAACTTATAATAAGTGGGAATCACTTACCTTGCGATACTTGATGAAAATCTCCCCTTAAGCTCTCCAAAATCGCCCCAACCAGATGAAAAATAAGAGAAAATTAGCCAAATCCCGATTTTAAAAGAATCCTTCTGCCCAGACGACTTTCGCATCTGTGGTCCACTAGCTGCTTCTGCGGCTCCGCACTTGCGGACATCCCCCATCGCAGGTGCGACTTTCCATCAAGCCCAGCCAAGTCCACTTCTGCGGACAAAAACCCGCTCATGCGCTCACGCTTCTGCGGAGCCTTGACCGCTCCTGCGGATGCGCATCAGCGCCCCCAACTCCGCATCTGCGGCCCTTAGCCCAGGTGGCCCAGGACCGCTTTTGCGACCATAACGCCGCACCTGCGGGCTCGCACCTGCGGCCCTTTCTCGCGGTGCGATTGTACCAGACACCAGCTGCTTCAGCTCTTTCTTCAACTCCAAATTTGATCCGTTAACAACCCGAAATCCACCCGAGGCCCCCGGAACCTTAACCAAATATACCAACATATCCCAAAATACATTATGAACTTAGTTGAGCCTTCAAATCACATCAAACAACGCTAAAATCATGAATCGTACCCCAATTCAAGATTAATGATCTTTTAAACTTTCAACTTCTACATTCGATGCCGAGACCTATCAAATCACGTCCGATTGACCTCAAATTTTGCACACAAGCCACATTTGACATTACGGACCTACTTCAACTTGCGGAATCGAAATCCGACCCTGATACCAAAAAATTCACTTCCGGTCAAACTTCTCAAAAACCTTCAAATTTCTAACTTTTGCCAAATGACCCCAAAATGACCTACGAACCTCCGAATTCACTCCCGGATGCCCTCTTAATACCAGAATCGCCATACAGAGCTATTCCCAGTCTCGGAATCCCAAACGGACATCGATAACATTGAAATGCACTTCAACCCAAATTTATGAAATTCTTTCAAAATGCCAACTTCCACAATAGGCGCCGAAACACACCCGGGTCATTCAAAACCCGATCCGGACATACGCCAAGTCCAAAATTATCATACAAGCCTGTTGGAACCTTCAAATTCCGATTTCGAGGTCGCTTACTCGAAATCCAACCTTGGTTAATTCTTCCAACTTAAAGCTTCCGAAATGAGAATTTTCTTTCCAAATCGTCTCTGAACTCTCAAAATTCAATTCCTACCACGTGTACAAGTCATAATACCTGAAGTGAAGCTGCTCATGGCCCCAAACCGTCGAACGATGCGCTAGAGTTTAAAACGACTGGTCGGGTCGTTATATTCTCTCCCACTTAAACATACGTTAGTCCTCGAACGTGCTAAGGACTGCGCTAGAGTTGTCTGAAATCACTATTTAATACCTCGTGCACCTACCCGTGCTATCACAACCCAGCTAAGCACATTAGCTCGAGCCAATCTAAAGATCTTTCTCTTTATTTAGTCAAGTAAGTCTTAGAATCAAATTCCAACATCCGGAATTCTCCACCTGGCATGTTTCTAACATACGAACACTGTATCAATCACTACATGATGTACTAATAAGTGATTGTATGCTCTCACTAAATTCACACCATGCACCGCATCATTCACATGACCATAATAATATCCTCTGACAACAATAGCTGAAATAACACGAATCTGATGCTTACAACACACCTCAAAGCACATATAAGTCTTGTTCCAATTCTTGAAATGCGACGACAGAGAAGATGTGTAGAACTCATAGCCACCTGCCGAATTATAATTTATGGAGTCTTTCCTCCCGACAAGAACCATCACCTCATTCTGGACTGAATAACAATATTTACTCTTTAATATGCTTTATATAAATCTGATTGCACTGATCCTAGGTCCAAAAATCTCGTCTCACCCAGTACAAGTCGTTCCGGCAATAAGCCACCACAAACACTACCAAATGTCTCATATGATGCCATCATGTGCCAACAATCCATAAACTCGAATGTGGTACATAAGGAAACGAACTCTGGAAAGAACTACTCAACCCGCATAACTAATTAAACAAATGAAAATGTGTTATGAACCTTCCCCAGGAACTGAGAAGCAAAACACACAAGAATAGGTATAGGGAACTGTACTCAACATCAAACTGTTGCGGCGTGCATCCCGATCCACACATGATACCCGAGGCGGCGTGCCACCTGATCCAAACAACGTACCCGTGGAGGCGTGTCACCCGGTCCACACATAATAATCTAAGGAAAACATACCTCGACCCGTAACGCTCATACTCACTAAATGCCCGAATATCAACCACAAGCACGCTAAGTGCATAATACAAATCCTGAGAAGACGGGTAGCGCCATAAGCTACAAAACTCAAGCACGACTAAGGTGCGATAAATGACCTGCATCTCGAGAGCCATCCTGCTCATATAACACCACGACCTATACGGGATCTCAATATGAGTGTGAATAATCAAACCGCCTCACAACCCACATGGCACAATAGAGACTACACGGAAGGGCTGACAACAGAAATAACATCCAAGGTCCGAAGAACCCTCCGAAAATAACGCTATGCTGAAATGAACACATCCGGCTTGATATAGAGCCCACATTCACATTTAGATCCATCCACGGACCTCAAGCCGATTATGATCATACCGCACTAGCCTAATAACCTTTCAAGGATCCACAATATCCCTTTCTCCCATAACACACAAGAACAACTGTCGGATCCGGAACAAACTTCCATAACTCACAATCAAATAAACCAAGCGCCCTTCAGGCATAAATTCTCACATTAGCGATAGTAGAACAATCTTCATACTTGGTTTTAAATCTTTAATCAATCAGGTGACTACATGTCACACTTACACAATCTTCCCGTGGGGCATACTCCCACAACCTTCCGCACCAGGTAACAAGTCTGCACCTCCATACAGTCGGCCATCTTAATGTTGTAAAGCAAATCAAGAATCCACAATCAATACGCAAAGCCTCCTACACAGGACACCGATCTCAGGTGACGCAAAAGACAATACTAGCTTACTCAAAACATCTGAATCCTTTCTCGCTCATCCAAGCTCGTGACATTCTTGTCGACATCAACTGCAACCTTGATCCTCAACTTCCAATTCCCATGCCGCTCACTGCACCTAATATACCAATACGCAAGAGTACCAGAACTTCATCATAACTCCCGAACCACCAATAGGGTACACACTTCATCATATAGAAACTTCTCACTTAACTCATTTCAGGAGAACCATTGCCCCACGTGACTGAATTCCCATAACCGCAGAAAATACAAACCTCGAGTAGTGGTTTAAACCACCATAATTCCTCCGGGCTCCATATACACATAATAGGCCATAATACTCGCATGCCTCCAAATAAGATCAATTACGGAGGCCGTCAAACCTCGCACGTACCGCCATAAATCATAGGTATACTTAACGCGCTGAAGGAACTGATCATTGCCACCATCATGCCAATTCAACCATTGCTAACCGAATCCGACTTCTTCTAATTTACTCTGGATCTTCCTTAGAAATAACAACAAATCCTTTATCAATATAACGAACTCAATCCGCACTTATCCTGAGTGACCCCATTTCACGAGACCACATTGTCTCCAAAACCCACGAACCATCTTATGCCCTCCTTGTGCGCATATTTGCGTCTTCAACTGGTACACCCATTCTGAAAATCCCTCTATGAATCCGAAGTTATTTTCTCCCATTCCTCCAATGCCACACCGCAGACCGAAGATAACGTAGAACACTCCAAGCCACTTTTCATAATCCGCTGCAAAAGGTCAATACTTAACCATACTACTGGCTCGAAATCCTTAGGCACCGCACTTTGAACCTACTATAACCATTGTTGAGAGTCATCCACTCTGACTTATTCCCAATTATGATCAAACTCCAAGGCCCTGCTGGCACATGAACACCCTCTCAAAGAAGCACCCGGCTGAATCACGTTCCTTGTAACTCACCTCTACGCGAAGCATAAACTCCGAGTCTTCCCAAAGCCTGAACATGAATCGATAAGATCAATTGTAGCACACATTCCTCAAATCCTTGGCTCAAATAACTACTGATGTTCTCTTTCTTTAGTCGTAATAACCCACCAACATGCCGATAACCAGAAACCTTACAAGTAGATAACCATGCAATCCAATCGTAGACGGTGGGGCTCTCCCACTTAGCTTGAAGCTACCATTGCATAACTCTGGAACCTACCAAGATTCCTTCTTCCTTACTAACATGACCTTGCGCAATCGACCCGCCAAATTCCTCATCTTCCTGTTAACCATTTCATGAATGCCTTGAATCACTAGCCACATTTACATATTCGACCTCTTACCTGATAGCCAGTAAAATTCTTCGTAAAAGTTTAATCAACACCACGCAACAGTTAACCTGCTCACCAGAAATAACCCACCTGTGGAAATTCCATGCCGACATCTTCCAATAACGCTGCACCGATTACAATTACTATGAAATCCTTAAACCATCCTGAGCCCTTGCTCATTCACTAGCCGTACAAGCCTGTTCACTCCCCATTGACATCAATTAAATGTCCGAAGATACATTCCAATCTAAAGTCATGTTGTATCCTTCTTCATATCATGCAACTCTTTTCCGTCGTATCCAACCCTTCTCCGTATAGGAACCAATATTCCAAATTAAGTTTGTAGACTTAGTCACTGTCCACTATGAGTTCCAAATCACTCTAAACTTTTCCCAAGGTGTATAGTCATCCTACCACAGAACCCATATGCTACTCTGCCACTCTCCTACTTTGGTCAAACCATCTCCTTTAAGAAACTACCCGGCTTCTGTTTCTCACACTTGGCCTTCTAGAAATTTAACCACCGCAAGATACCCCCCTCCCCCACATGTCCTTCCTCATCCTTCGCTGCCCAGTTGTTGCCTAAACTCAATATCTATCTCTGTAGCACTTAAACCAATAGATCGCTACCAATTTTAAGCCTTTCCGAAGATCAACTTCCTTGAGCCCTCAACACCCGGACCACCGATTAAGTCCTGAACCACCGTACACTGCGATCTCTGACAGCCGCTTCCCCGGCACTGTTTCACACCACCCTGCCCGAAGGCAAATTGATGAAGACCATAACACCGACGAACTTAAGACATTCAATCCAGGGCGACGACACCACATCATATATGAAGATTCTACCACGCTCGAAATACCAAGTCTCGTTACTCTGTCAATCCAAACATGAACATTCATAGTCCGATTGCCTTTCCTTCGCCAGAAATAAAATACTGGATCTCTGAATCATGCACTGAGTAAACTTCCTTTCCAAGTCATTCACTGCTTTGACGCATAGACAAACATCCTACCATTACATAAACACGATGCGATAGCAACGCACGAATCGTCATAACAATCAATGCCAAATCTCAAAACCTTAGGTAATGCTGACATTGAGCTGCAACGACAGAACATCCTTTCGCGAGGCGACGACAATAGCCCAATCAAATACGCAGGGAGAAACATATTGCACCACATCGGTAGTACTATTAAAATTCCTCGATTCCCAATTTATAACAAGCACTTCACGTCGCATAAGACTGAATAGGAAAGGAATGAAGGCATAAGCCTCAAAGGAATCGAATTGCACGATGAGGAATCAAGAAGGGAAGTGCTCCTAACAGTCCTGTAGCCTCTTGAAGATAAGTACAGACGTCTCCGTATCGATCCACAAGACTCTACTAGACTCGCTCATGACTCGTGAGACCTAAGTGAACCTAGTACTCTGATACCATGTTGTTACGACCCAATATTCATTAAAGGTCGTGATGGCGCCGGACATCGCGGTCAGACAAGCTAAAAATAAATACTTAATTTAGTTCTCATTTTTTTAATATTTCTGAAATCATATTTCCTTTAATTAAACAGTAAAAGATGAAGTTTACAAAATGAATAATAATATCTTTAAAAACTCCAATACAGTGCAACCCATAATCGCCCAAAATACGGTGTCACAAGTGCATGAGCATCAACTAGGAATATAAAATAAAATACAACATCTGTCCGGAATACAAATTGGACAGGAAAATATAAATACTCTGAATGAGACTCTGCTGGCTGCGGACTCGTAACATAGAATACAGCTCACCTAAGTTCCCGCAATAACCGTGCTTCTGCGCCCACAAGGCCACTAGACATATATGCACCTGCACAAAAACGTGTAGCAAGTGTAGCATGAGTACATAAATCAACACATACCCAGTAAGTATCCCGCCTAACCTCGAAAAAGTAGTGACAAGGGGTCGACTCCAACACTTACTAAAGGCCAACAATATGATAATATGAAATTCTAATTAAGCAAGATATATATAACAATAAAACTCAGAACAAGAAATAACTGAACAATTCATCACCATATTTAAGAACCCAAATCACTTCCTTCATTTAAAACAAATGATCTTTCAAATAAAGAATTTATACTAATTAAAAAAAAAGGGACTTCCAGTTCTATTATCATGCACAAAATTCCACCGAGAACGTTCGGCCTGATCCAACATAAATATAAATTGTGCATTGCCGAGGGTAGAACGACACGAATCATAGATGCATCTATTAACCTGCCGAGGCGAACGGCCTGCTCCCATGAGAGTAGCAGAAAGAAATACCTCGCTCGCGGATCATACTTGCGACGCGGTCAAATATAAATTATCAATAAATCATAACCCTTTCTTGATTCTTTTCAAAATAAAGACAATTCAACTTGAAACTTTTAAATCCTTAAAATCCTTGACTTAGTTCCATTTGATACAATTAACAAATATAATCAAATAACGGTGTCTACAAAGCATGATGTAAACTTAAAACTACCCGGAAATAAACAAGAATAGTAGCTACGTACGGACTCTCGTCACTTCGTGCGTACGTAGCCCTCACAAATAACAACACATATTAATTAAGTTCACCTATGGGGTAAATTTCCACTTACAAGATTAGAAAAGAGACTTATCTCGCTTCGAAGTTCCATCACCATCTCCCAAGCCCTTCCAATAACTCAAACTGATGCCCAACGCTCCAAAACTAGTCAATAAATGTGCAAACCCATAAATACACACTCTAATACTTATTATAATCCAATTTATAACAATTCTTAACTCCGCTTGAAAAGTTGATAAAATCACCCTCGGGCCCACGTGCCTGGATTCTGAAAATTTTCGAAGATAAACCTTACCCATATCACCACAAACTCAAATATATAATTTATTTCAAGTTCCACGTCCAATTTCATGGTCAAAATCCAAAAATAAAATTTCTAGGTTTTCTACCAAAAACTCCACAATTTCTACCAATTCTCATGCTTAAATCCTCATATAATCCATGTATTTAACTTATAATAAGTGAGAATCACTTATCTTGCGATGCTTGATGAAAATCTCCTCTTGAAGCTTTCCAAAATCGCCCCAACCAGATGAAAAATGAGAAAAAATGAGCCAAATCCCTATTTTAAAAGAACCCTTCTGCCCAGACGACTTTCGCATCTACGGTCCACTAGCCGCTTCTGCGGCTCCGCACCTGCGGACATCCCCCATCGTAGGTGCGGCTTTCCATCAAGCCCAGCCAAGTCCGCTTCTGCGGACAAAAACCCGCTTCTGCGGTCACGCTTCTGCGGAGCCTTGACCGGTCCTGCGGATGCGCATCAGCGCCCCTAACTCCGCATCTGCGGCCCTTTTGCCCAGGTGGTCCAGGACCGCTTCTGCGACCATAACGCTGCACCTGCGGCCCTTTCTCGCAGGTGCGATTGTACCAGACACCAACTGCTTCAGCTCTTTCTTCAACTCCAAATTCGATTCGTTAACCACCTGGAATCCACCCGAGGCCCCCAGAACCTTAACCAAATATACTAACATGTCCCAAAACACATTATGAACTTAGTCGAGCCTTCAAATCACATCAACACAACGCTAAAATCATGAATCGTACCCCAATTCAAGATTAATGATCTTTTGAACTTCCAACTTCTGCATTCGATGCCGAGACCTATTAAATTACGTCCGATTGACCTCAAAATTTGCACACAAGTCACATTCAATTTTACGGACCTATTCCAACTTCCGGAATCGGAATCCGACCCCGATACCAAAAAGTCCACTTCCGGTCAAACTTTTCAAAAACCTTCAAATTTCTAACTTTCGCCAAATGACCCCAAAATGACCTACGGACCTCCAAATCCACTTTCGGACGCGCTCCCAATACCAAAATCATCATACAGAACTATTCCCAATCTCGAAATCCCAAATAGATATCGATAACATTGAAATGCACTTCAACCCAAATTTATGAAATTCTTTCAAAATGCCAACTTCCACAATAGGCGCCGAAACGCACCCGGGTCATCCAAAATCCGATCCGGACATACGCCCAAGTCCAAAATTATCATATGAACCTGTTGGAACCTTCAAATCCCGATTTCGAGGTCCCTTACTCGAAATCCAACCTTGGTCAATTCTTCCAACTTAAAGCTTCCGAATTGAGAATTTTCTTTCCAAATCGTCTCTGAACTTCCGAAATTCAATTCCGGTCACGCGTACAAGTCATAATCCCTGAAGTGAAGCTGCTCATGGCCCCAAACCGCCGAACAATGCCCTAGAGCTCAAAACGACTGGTCGGGTCGTTACATAAATCTTTTCATTATTACAGCCTTTATTATCGTCAATTTGCTACAAATATATGTACGTTTCGACCATCATTAGGAATTACCCTTCGTTTAAGTTTAGCTACACTATTTTTTTTAACCTTAGAGTTCACTTGTGTCGACACCCATAAACCCATAAAGTGCAGAATATCGTATATAATGTGATTATTGTATATATTTATTTTTTTGTACGTCAATAATATAAATTTTTTTATATTATAAATATTTTTATCTATTGTAACATATAACTCACCATAATTTTAAGATTATAACTTCTATTTTTATGAAAAGTTACTTTTAGATATTTTTAATTGACTGCACGATGGTATAAAAAATTCTTTATACTATCTTCGTATAAGTTAAACTCCTAAACTTATTTTGCTTGAGTAAGTTATTGTACGCTATCATAGTATAAGAGAAAGAATGTCCTCGAATCAAAGGATTTACCAAGAGGTAAGAGATTGCTACTATATATATATAGCAAGCAGAGACGTAGAATTTGAACTTTATGGGTTCTAAATCTTAGGATAGCAACATCAGGTGTTAGTAATTCGATTCTAAATTTAATTTTTGTACATGTTTAGTGAATTTCTTAATACAAATATAGAGTTTGGATTAAAACCATTGGGTTCGACCGAACCCGTTTGTAGGCTTCTAGCTCCGCCTCTGATAGCAAGAAAGGGAATCTTCTATATAGTTTGGCAATAGTTATACAACAATAATATATATGAAGAGGTAAATTACTCTATTTCTGATCTTCTATGTGTATTTAGTTTTTTATTTTTTATTTTCACGTATTCTACTCACAAACGTTCAACCTCCGATAAAATGGTGTTTCTAATGAAAAAAAAGTTTATAAGTCGAATAATTTTTATATTAGTTTGTAACATCTTTAATTTTCAAGATGCAGTATATTTCTATTAGAATCCAACAAGCGTAGAAAAAAATTTAAAACTTATAGAAGTCAAACACAGATTCCCTCTAAAGATAGGTGAGATGCTTAAAACAAATCACAGAAAAGGAGGCAAAAAAGTGGCTATTTCTTGGACGGCCGATTTGTCACATGTTGGAGGAGATCTGATTAGGTGGCAGGTAGTTAGCCAACCATATCTGGAAGTCTTGATGACATGTCACTGCTGACATGTCTTTTTCCCGGGTTTCTTGCCTTTTGTTTTTGTTTTTAGTGTCATCGCTCTATGGTCAAAGACTCAAAGTCAACAGTCGAGAAATCAGCTAACTTTTAGGAGCTTGTGTTGCCAGCCAAACGGTACAGCGACACAAATATAATTAAGCATGAGTTTCAAATTACTTAGGTTAATTTTATATATACTAGTCTAATGGAAGAATGAGGTAAAAAAGATTTTTGAAGTCTTGTATAACAATTTAGGATATATTTTTTTGTTAACAAAAAATGTATAATTAAAGGGGTTTGGGGTAAGATTAAAAATAACAAAAGTTGTGAGTAAATATTAAAATTTTTAATTTTTTTTAAAAACATACCCATTCCAGTTATTTCAAATTTTCATTTCCCTGTTCTTTCTCGTCTTTACTTCTTCATCTCTTTCTTCCTTCTTTCTTCTTTCTCTTCCTCATTCTCTCATTCTTCTTCCTTACTTTCTTCTTTCTCTTCAACTTTCGTTGTTGCTGGTTCGTCTATGTCATCTTCTTCATCTTCATTTTCTTCCTTGTCTTTTTCTTCTTTCCCTCTTCATCTCATTTTCATCTTCTTCTTCTTTTTTCACTTTTTCTTTTCTTTTAGTGGTTTAAAATATATAAGAGAAAGAGAAAAATATAAAATTTTACAAAGTGAGTATTCTGCAAAATACCCTCGAGATATTTTGAGACATTACCATAGATGAGTATTATGCAAAATATCCCCCGAGATGTTTCAAACATCCCCTCAAACATCCCCGGGCCGAGATGTTTCAAATATCTCTTGGAATATTTGAAACATCCCTCGGAATATTTCTTCTGCTTATTTCTTTTTGATGTTTGATATTTTTTTTACAAATATTTCAAACATCTCCACAGATGTTTGAAACATCTGTGCAAATATTTTTGAAACATCTCAGTAGATGTTTGAAACATTTATCTAGATATTTGAAACATCTTCTTAAATGTTTGAGGATTAGGAGTGGCGGGGGATAGAGAGGAGCATTGTGAGATGGAGGAACAAGGGGAGGAGGAGGAGTGGGGGGAGGAGGTGGTGGAGGAGGAGGAGGAGGAGGAAGAAGAGGAGGAGGAGGGGAGGAGTGGGAGGAGGAATAAGGGTGGAGGAGGAAGGGGATTTGTTTTATAAATAAGAAAATTTTGAAATTTTTAAAAATTATGTCATTAACACTAATCACAAAAGTATCCCTTCTACCCCATTCTTAATACTTTTATCTTAAAAATTAATATAAGTTTTGAAGTGTCTTAAAAATTAAAATCCCCTAGTCTTATGATACTAGCTTTGCGTGTGTATACTATCCCAATAAGAAAGAATTTTAAAATAGGCAGAATACATCGATAGCCCCTTAAACTTGTCCACACTTTTCACTTAGACACTCCATCTTAAGTTCATCTCATTTGAACACTCCAACCACATTTCAAATGTGTCATTCAGACACAAAATTAATAGGCTGCCAAAATACAAAGATGCGTGTATTTCACATGCTTGTGACATGTCAAATGAATAAATCAATGACTGACACGTGTAATTTTCTTAAAAATGACAATTGTAATTAAAAAAGAAAACAAAAATAGCAGAAAACCCTCTCCCTTCCTCTCCCGTCTTCTCCGCCGACAAATCCTTTCCCTCCCCTCCCCACGCTGCTGGTTCTTCCCTCTTCCCATCCGTTTTTGCTATATTAGTTCTTTCGAACTTGTCCTGATGGCATTATTCTGGAAACAACAAAGAAATTATTATGACTTTTATTGTGTGTTGCAAGAACTTGAAAGAAATTAGTCATGGTCATTTTCGGAGAGAATCGATTTCGGACATAAGTTAATACACTTTTTTATGCCGTTTTCCCACTTGTTCTTCCAAAGCATATTTATGGGTTGAGTTTGTTTTTCAAGTTCAAAAGAAAACTTGTGATTGTGAGATATGGCAAGGAACATAGTGTTCACGGAGGTGGAGGGAAGAGAAGATGGAGGAATTTGAATTCGTGTGCACCTATGAATTCTAAAGAAGTCCACGTTCTTGCCATCAATGGTAATCTCGTAGATCGAAAATGGCTACTCAAAATCACCTTTTGTAAAGGTTGAATGAAATTTTCACACACTATAATCCTAACTCAGTTCTTTTACTTTTGTTCAAAATTACAAACATAAATTTTGATGCTAATTTCCAATCTATATTTGCTGATTTTGTTTTGGCAAAACTTGTTGGCCACAATTTCAACAGATAGTTTGGTTGGATTGGTCGGTGTTTGTGTGGTGGAAATATTGAAGGAGTTTGAGGAAGAAGGTGAAGAAATGGGGCCACAGATCTGAAAAATGAAAAAGAACAGTTCATCGGAAAAGTTTTTGGCGAAGCTATTCATTTTCCGGCAAGAAGTATGTGAACTTTGCTTTTTGGATGATTTTCACGCGCCTCAGAAATGTGAGAAACACTTGCCTTGCCATGTCAGTACATTATGTCTGAATAACACATTTGAGATGTGAATGAAGTGTTTAAATGAAACGAACTTAACATGAAGTATCTAAGCGAAAAGCGTTGACAAATTTAAGGGGCTATCAATGTATTCTGCCTTTAAAATATTATATAAATAATATATTAAAATATTATATTTAAGTTATAAAATAAAAGTTAATATTCCGTAAAATGATGAATCTTTATAGAAGTTCTCAATCATCGGTTAATATATTCAACAAAAAAATTATTTCAATTTTATAATTCAATCACTTTAAATTTATAAGTTATCATGCTTCTTTTTCAATTTCAGTAACCACATATAATCCTTGAAAACTTAAGTATTTTTTTTTTTGTTTTGAAAAGTTACTCATAAGTTCATTTAGAAGAGTCAAACATGATTAGCAAATTGATAGAAAATATTATTTTTTTAAGAGTAAAATTCAAATTATTATTTTTATTTAATTAATAAGAAATACTATGTGAATTATTTCCAACAGAAAAAATATATTACTGTAGCTCATTTTGTATAATCAAATTAAATTAATTATACTAAGAAAAGGAGTTCTGAAAAAGAAAAAGAAAATAAGCAAATCTAAACCTATAACTTTTTTAACCAAAAACAAAAAAGAAGAAAAAACTCGTAAACCTAAAAGTGGAATAAGAAAAGGACAACAAGGACTCTTAAATAAAATTCTTTACAACAAGAAGATAATACTTGTAAAATTATAAAATACTCATAAGTTTAAACAGAATTGATAGTGAAGGTCTCCTAGAACCGAAAGGAAATTGAAAGAACTCGAATTAAATAACTGTATGAATTTTCATATCAAACTCCTAAATATTACGCAAATAATGGGTAAAAAAGGCGAACGATATTTTGCTTTCGTGCTTTTAATGTTACTAATCTCAGGATACGCGCGTTGCACGTAAACCTCGACTCAAGGAATACAAGATTTCTAAAAAAATCACATAATATTATTTTAAAATTAGAATTTGAGTTATATAATAAAAGTTAACGAAAAAACTGTAAAACTATGAAGCTGATGATTGTTGATTTTATTTAACCAACTCAATGAAGTAAAAAGCTCTGCCCCATAGAAGTCGTCAAAATCCTAAATTTTAGTTATGCGATAAATTAATTATTAATTGTAATTATAATTTATCTCACATAAAAAGCATTTATGAAGGGTAAGAAAATCTATCAACATTTCGTATTAGAATTTTGTGCTTTTATAATAGAGTTGATATGTATATAAATATTGACGGATGGATATATTATACTCGTCTATTAAAAAGAATTTGGGCAAATATAGATCCTTAAATCACATTTTATTAAAATTATGATAACACTTAATTAGTTGAATTCAAAGTTTTAAATATTAGATAAATTTTTATTTTAATATATGATCAACATAGAGTTATTTGTTGATGGAATAATTTAGTTTTTTAAAGCGTATCAAAACTTTAACTCCGTGGTAATAATTAACTTCATATAAATTACTCCAAATTTTTTTAGGTTGTTAAGTACCTTAAATATTTTATTATTTTGCTAGTTTTCTTTTTAGCAAGTATTCTACTAGGTTATTCACCTAGTAGCTTATATATATATTAAGTCCCAAAAAAGTTGGGTAGTGTTACACAATTTTCAAGTAAACGAAAATAAAGAAACAAAGAAAGTTAATGGCTATTGCTACAAAATACAATGTAGCAGTAGCATAATGAAAAATTGAAAAGTACAAAGCTATTAATTTGAAACATCCAATTGTTGCCGACGATAATGAATTCACATTCCAGTTGCAAATAATTCCTTGTAGCACCTACGAAACTCTCACCCGACACCATTTGTTGCAATCCAAAGGAATAGGTATGAATAAATCTATTAGTTGTATAGCAGATCAGTTTGGACATCTTCATTCTGGGTCCGCATTACTTCAGCAACAGTGTTGATTCAATGGATCTTCAATGAGGGCTGTACATGCAGCTGATGAATACAGAAAAGAGACAGTACTGTGTGCTTAAAATATGAGGACAATATAGTGTTCTCTCATCTCTAGATTGAGCATGCATGCACACTAATACCACTAGACAATGATAAAATACTATACTATAGTAAACAAGAACAGATTCAAGCAGCAATTTCTGTAGCATTTCATGTGAATAGATATACTCCATTTGACATTTCAACACTACCAATTCATAAACCACGAGGCTGATCATATGTGCAGCCTCATACTTATGTGAACAAATGCAGCAGAATAGTCTCATGAAGTTGCTGAACAATGTAGTGATATCTTCCAATTGTGTGCACCTATTGTATACTGAAAGCTGCCTTGTTGAAGTATATTTGTTGTAATCTCTCGAACAACACCCAGAATGAGCATGGTAACATGCTAATACCACTGGGTATTAATTCGATAAAAAACAAACAGTTAATACCTTCGAAATAACAGAAGCAGTTGACACCCTGTGCGTTCAACCAACCAATCCATACCCATTATAACATCAAATTCTACCATATCTAACTCAATCAGGTCTGCTAATGTATAACGACTATGAACTACTACTATACAATCTCTATAATATTTTGTTAATATTATCTAACTCAGCCAGGTCTGCTAATATTATTTTGTTAGGTTTATTCTAGAACTTGAAGGGTTATTTTATACTTTCAGAATTGTTACACCCTGTGCGACCCAATATGACGTATAATGAATATGAGACTTGTTAATCACAATTTAAATGAGTGTAAAGTCATAATATGACTATATATATGATATTTGGATATAAAATATAAAGTTTGGAAACAATCGAATTTAAGTTGCGGAAAACTGACTAAGGATTTGCCTTGTAATGAAGCTTTTTGAGCAATATATTTCCTATGTTATATGAGGTCTTTTTGGGACATATTATATACCAAATTGAAGTTATTGTAATGTAGTTTGCAACACTCTTAACTGTTCATTCATACGGCGTCTATATAAAAAGATATAAGCATATGAAGATGGGTCAATGCTAGGGTGCCAAGCTAGCACCTCTTTGATTTTTCAAAAGTTGATATATATAGGTCTTAAATCGTCTTTCTCTTCATTTTTCCATATAACACGAATAGAGAACACCCATAAACTTACCCTTAAGCTTTCTACAAGGGTTTCAAAAAAGATTAATATCTCGGGTAATATTAGAACAATCCCTACGACATAAGTATCACTATATTGCCTCTCTTTTTCTTTGTAGTTTGAGTTTTGGAAGGTAATTCATGGTTAAGAAAACACCTACTTGCTAAATTTAAACTTTTTAAATATCAAGAAAGGTTGATAAATTCGTTCCTAATAGTTAGAACTCACGGGACGGTGATCGAAAGCCGTGCGTTCGATTTATTCCACTTTTAGTGGACTGTTTTGTAGTCCACTCGTGTTGGCCTCTTGTGCTGCTGATTTATGGAGTTTGGAAGGATAAAGAGCATGGAGAAATGCCACATGTGGTAGGGTAGTGGGCTGGTCACTCGTCATTGTAATTTCAGGCTAATTGATAACTTGTCGATTGGGTGTGTTATGGTATATTTGGGCTTTTTATTGTATTAAAGGCCCCGAATTGTAGTTAGGTTATTTTTGAGTTGCTGATTGTATTGTGTTGTTGGATCGCCTATAGTAGGTTTGAGGAAGTAGTAAAATCAGGGGAAATGCTTCCCGTTTTGTTACAGATTAAGTTACTTTCATTATATAAATGAGAGAGTCATTCGTAGCTTGACAATAGCTTCACTGTCGTTATTGTAGATTAAGGTGCAGTGAGCTGAGTTTAGCATTGTTATTGGAAAGATTTATATAAGGTATGTTAAGGCTATCTTTTTTTTCTTTTTGGCATGATCCATATGATACAACGAAACGAGCAAACACGTACTTTCACAAATGACTCTATTCTTAAAAGTACTAGGGTTGCCTATGTTCTTGATTCCCCATATGTTCTATTATTATATCATCTATTCATGGGTCTTAGAAAATACGTAAGTTGATAGGTTCTTAACCCTTCGGCAGAGTAATATGAGTGTTCGGGAGTACAACATTCAGTTTGATTCTTTGGCTAGGTATGCTCCCACTATTGTAGCTAAGATGGAGGATCGGGTTCACCAGTTCGTGATGGGGTTGGAGCTGCACCTGCTTAATGACTGTATGTCGGTCTCACTTCATCCAGGAATTGATATTTCTCATATTCAGGCATACGCTCATGGTGTAGAGGAGCGTAAGCAGAAGTAGAGGGCCGATCGTGAGCATGATAGGGGCTAGAGTAAGAGAGCAAGATCTTCAAGGTCGTCTGGTGAGTTTCGAGGTGGTCAGAGACAGCAGTACCCGAAGTATCCAGCCTAGCCATCGGCTAGTGCACCCCCTCAGTTTTTCGGTAGGAGGTTTGATCGCTCCACATATTCAGGGCCCAGTCAGAGTTCCCAGGCATCTAATTCTCAGTATAGGGGTGAGTCAAGTCAGATGAGGCTGCCCTTGCCACGATGTGCTCAGTGTGGTAAGCAGTATGCCGGGCAGTGCCTTGTGGGGTTGGGTGTTTGTTATACTTGTGGTTATCCAGGCCATATTTTGAGAGATTTTTCGATGAGAGGTGGTGCAAGTATAGTTCAACCAACGGGATCTGTAGCTGGTTCTTCATCATCAATACCCCCCCTAGGCAAGGTTCACAAGCACCAACCAGTCGTGGTAGAGGCAGAAGTGGAGCATCTAGCTCGAGCGATTCTCAGAAGCGTATTTATGCCTTAGCAGGTCGACAGGATCAGGAGTCGTCAGCTGATGTTGTTACATGTATATTATCAGTCTCCTCATATGATGTATATGCATTGATTGATCCAGGTTCCACCTTATTGTACATCACTCCGCTGGTTTCTAGTAAGTTTGGGATAGAACCTGAGTTGATTGAACCTTTTAAAGTGTCTACACCTGTTGGGGATCCAATGATAGCTAGACAGGTATATATATATATTGTATAGTAGTAGTTCATAGCCATTCTACATTAGCAGACCTGATTGAGTTAGATATAGTAGAATTTGATGTTATAATGGGTATGGATTGGTTGGCTTCTTATTATGCTAATGTTGATTGTAGATCAAAGATGGTTCGGTTCCAGTTTCCAGGGGAGCTAGTTCTGAAGTGGAAAGGTAATACTACATCGTCGAGAGGTAGGTTTATTTCCTATCTCAAGGCAAGGAAGATGATCAGAAAGGGCTATATTTATCACTTAGTTCGGGTACAGGATGTGAAAGCAGAGTCGCCGACCTTTCAGTCTATCCCGGTGGTTAATGAGTTTTTCGATGTTTTTCCCGATGAGCTTCCAGGCCTTCCGCCAGAGCGGGAGATTGAGTTTGCAATTGACATATTACCAGATACTCAGCCAATATCTATTCTTCCTTATAGAATGGCACCTGCAGAGCTGAGAGAGTTGAAAGAACAACTGAGGGATTTGCTTGAAAAAGGCTTTATCCGACCCAATACATCACTGTGGGGAGCACCTGTGTTATTTGTGAGAAAGAAAGATGGTTCCTTGCAGAGGTGTATTGATTACAGGCAGTTGAATAAGGCGACGATCAAGAATAAGTACCCGCTCCCGAGGATTGACGATTTATTTGATTAGTTGCAAGGTACCAGGTGTTTCTCAAAGATAGACTTGAGGTCTGAGTACCATCAGGTAAGGGTTAAAGAGAAAGATATTCCGAAGACAACATTCAGGACCAGATACAGGCACTTTGAGTTTCGTGTTATGTCATTCGGTTTGACCAATGTTCCAACAATATTCATAGATTTGATGAGCCGTGTGTTCAGACCCTTTCTAGATCTTTTCGTGATTGTATTTATAGATGATATTTTGGTTTACTCCCATTCAGAGGCTGAGCATGCACATCATTTGCGTACTGTGCTTAGAGTTCTACAAGAAAGGAAGTTGTACGCAAAATTCTCTAAATGTGAATTCTGTAGCTTTCCTTGGACATATTATTTTAGCTGAGGGTATTCGGGTTGATACACAAAAGATTGAGGGAGTGAAGACTTTGCCTAGACCCACGACACCGACGGAGGTTCATAGCTTCCTGGGTTTGGCAAGTTATTAAAGGATATTTGAAGAGGGCTTTTCTTCTCTTTCAGCACCATTGGCAAAGTTGACTCAGAAGGCAACTAAGTTTTAGTGGACTGATGCTTGTGAGCGTAGTTTCTAGGCATTGAAGGACAGATTGACTTCAGCACCAGTTCTGACACTCCTAGAGAGGACCGATGGTTATGCTATCTATTGTGACACTTTGATAAGTGGGGATTTTGACCACTTATTAGCATATTTTTGCTTTTGTTTTAGTCTGAAAGTATTGATTTATGTTCCCAAAACTAATAAAAATATGCAAATTGCATGAATGTTGGAAGTTTGGTCTCTCATGATGAAATCCGACTAAAAAAAGAGTGCTCTGAATCACAAGGCAATAAAGGGCATAGAATTAAAGAAGTGTGGTCCGTAGAAGGATTTCTGCGGCCGCAGAAGAAAGTGCGGATCGCAGAATTCCATATGCGGCCGCAAACCAAGTGAAAGAAACCAACTGGACTTTGGCCAATGTGCGTCCACAGAACAAGGTATGCACTGACAAATGACTCCAAGTTAAGAGAGTGTGCAAAAGACCATGTCCTGGAGCCTTGCTGAAGTGTGGACCGCACAAGAATTGTGTGGCCGCAGAAGATGCTTCGCAGCCGCAATCCAGAAATGTGCGGCTGCAGAATCCAAGCTTCTGCCAACTGAAGAAATCTGCTGACCGCACATGAAATTGTGCGGCCACAGAACCTCCCGAGGGGCATTTTTGCCAGTGAATTTTGGGTCAGTATAAATTGACGAGTTTCACATTTTTAGGTCAAGTTTCGAAGTTTGAGCTGCTATAGCCATTACATTTTGCCATTTTAGGAAGTTTGTGTTTATTTTAGTGTTTAAACATTATATTTTATCATTTTAATCTTTGATTATGGGTTTAATTAGCATTTCTTCTTTATTTTCTTCAATTCCCACTATGAGTAGCTAGATTCTTACTAGGGTTGTGACCCAACCCTAGTGTGTAAACCTTATGGGTACTTAATTTAATGCTTGTTTATGATTGTGTGTTAATTATTTAGCTTAGTTCATGCTTCAATTTTAGAATTAATGGTTGCAAACATTAATTCAAGACTTTTTGACTTAGTCTCTACTTGAGAAAGAGGGACCTAGTCTAGGATAACTTATCTAACAAGGAATTGGGCTAATTGAGAGTTTGATTAGCCTAATTAAAGGGTTTAAACTAAAGACAGTAAGAACCCGACTTAAGCTCATATCAACTATTTTGTTTGATACCATTTGGGCTAGAGAAAGCCAAATTGGGCAAAATCACTCTTTGACCGAGAGGTATTGAGTGGGTAACGTGGAGTTGAGAGCTATAATATACCCCAATCAATAAAATAAGTATTAACGTATTTAACCCATTAGGCAAACACCTAGGTTATGGTCACATTCCTAGGCTTTTTAACTATTTGAAAAAAATACCAAAAATAATCATTCGCTTCTAGATTCTTATCTTAGCTTACAATTGTTAGAGTAAAAGTAGAACTAGAGATCAAAACCTTTTGTGGAAGTGCAAATTTGGTTAATCAATTCGCTCTCATCCAGTGTGTACTCCTAACACCCTGTGTAACTCCATGTGGAAATCGACGCAAATTTAGTTAATCCATTCGCTCTCGTCAAGTGTATACTCCTAACACCTAGTGTAACTCCCTGTGAAAATCGACCCCAACTCTTGTTGGGTACTATTCTTCCAACGAACGTTTCCACTCACTATTGAGTGCAGATTGGACGTGGATCAATTTTTGGCGCCGTTGCCAGGAAGTTAAAACGGTGTTAGCTATATATTTGAGTTTATTTTTGGAATATCTTCTTTTCCTTCCGTGTTGCTAACTTGTGTGAGAAATCTTAGGTACAACCATGGCGAACAATGAGCTCATAAATTTGCCTTTGGGGAATTTGGATGCGGATGACGAGCAAATAGAGGAGGTACCTCATGAGCCACAAGCCAATCAGAGAGGCTGGGTACCTCATGACAATGTGCTCGTTCACCCCCACCTCCACCACGAGCGGATCCACACCGGATATTGCCCAACAAAGGTTATGCTAGTGCAATAGTCCCTCCCTGTATTAGGCCGGACAACTTCCAAATCACCAATGTGATGCTCACTTTGCTTGAGCAATGGGGATTCTTCACCGGTGCTCCAACACAAAATGCTTGTAAACATTTGAAGGGATTTGTGGACACTTGTTGGGGGAGCAAGCAAACAAATGTCTCCGAGGATGCATTGAGGCTAAGGCTTTTTCCCTTCTCTCTACGTGGAAAAGCTTTAGATTGGTTGGAACGAGTGCCGAACCATTCAATTCACACTTGGGATGAGTTGGTGGAAAAGTTCATTGCTAAGTTCTTCTCTCCCGAACACATGGCTACACTTTGAGATGAGATCTCAGCATTCTCAAGCAAGAGCCAAATGAACCACTACACGAGGTATGGGAATGCTATAGAACTATGGTCAAGGAATGTCCCAACAACGATATGATAGAAAACATGATTCAAAAAATCTTCTATCGTGGGATTAACACAACCAACCAATGTGTAGTGAATCAATTAGCCGGTGGGAACTTTATGACTACACCTTATGCGGAAGCGTGTGTGATTTTGGATGAGATGGAGGAAACGTCGTCGAGTTGGCAATCCCGGACCAATGTTCCACAAAATGACCCAAATATGATCCACCTCACAAAGAATTGCAAGACCATGGGCAAGCCATTGTCGAATTGACAACTACCATGACTCAACTAGCAAAGGCCTAACTAAATCAAGTGAAAAATCCTAAGCAAGTCAATGCTATGGAAGGAGTGAACATGATGGTGAACAAGAGGAGGACCAAGGTTCCACAGGTTCCACAAGTGCAAAGTCGAGTGGAGAACTATGTGCAAGAATATGGTAGTTTTGAGCAAGATGATTACTATAATGAACAAGAAGAGGAAATGCAATATGTGAATAATTTTCAAGGGAAAAGAAACAACTTCCAAGGCCCAAGCCAACAACAATGGCGACTTCAAAATAATCAAGGCAATTGGAATTCTAACAATCAAGGAAATTGGAGTGGATGTAACAATCAAAGGAATTGGCATAACAACAACAATCAAGGAAATTGGAGTGGAAACAACCAAGGAAATTGGGGAGGTAACAATCAAGGGGGATGGAACAACAATCAAGGCAACCAGGGGTCAGGTTTTCAAAGGCCCCCAATGTACCAATAACCAAGCAAACCACCTCCTTATCCTTCCCATGGTTTAAGTTCTTCAAACAATGAGATGGGGCGTATTGAAAATATGTTCAAGTAAATGATGGAAAAGAATGCCGATTTGGATGCCCTACTTGCCTCATACAACACATCAATCCGCAACCTAGAAGTTCAAATGGGGAAAATCTCTCAAGCTTTAAATTCACGTCCTAAGGGGGAACTACCAAGTAACACGGTGGTAAACTTAAAGGGTGGTAAAAACACGGGGCATTCCATGGCGGTTATCACAAGAAGTGGAAGATGAGGGAATGCACCCACCTCAAGTAGAAGGCAACTTGTTGATGATGATCAAGTGAGACAAGAAGAAGAGATCCCGAACAATGTGGGACAACCTAATAATAAAGTTTGGATTGATATTGATGATAGTGTGGAAGAGACTCAAGAGGAGGTGAACCCGTTTAGGGAACACATTATTGACATACTGGAGCCAGTAGTGCAAAAGGCTAAGGCACCATTGCCTAAGCCTCAACCTCCATACCCTCAAATACTTTCCAAGAAAAATGGTGAGAATCAATTCAAGAAGTTCATTCAAATGATGAAGAGTCTCTCAATCAATGTGCCATTAGTTGAAGATTTGGAACAAATGCCCGGTTATGCAAAGTTTATTTAGGATCTTGTGACAATTAAGTGGTCAATGAACTTTGAGACCATCAAAGTCACTCATCAAGTGAGTGCAATTGTGCATTCAATGGCTCCTAAGTTGGAGGATCCCGATGCTTTCACGATTCCTTGTACAATTGAAAGTGCTGAGTTTTCTAAAGCTCTTTATGATCTTGGGGCAAGTATCAATTTGATGACCTATTCGGTTTTCAAGACTTTGGGAATTGAGAAACCAAAACCCACCTCTATGAGATTGCAAATGGCCAACCGTACCATGAAGAGGCCCTTGGGAGTGATTGAATATGTTTTGGTTCGTGTTGATAAATTCCTTCTTCTGGCGGATTTTGTCGTTTTAGATTGTGAGGTTGATTATGAAGTACCGATTATTCTTGGAAGACCTTTCCTTACTATGGGTAAGTCTCTTTGTGATGTTGAAGCCGAAGAACTCACTTTTCGTGTTGGTGATGAAAAAGTGGTATTCCATGTGTGTAAGTCCATGCGGCAACCAAATATCAATGAGGTGTGTTCGTTTATGGACTTGGTAACCGATGTTATTGTTGATGAAACAAGTTCTACAATCAATGTTGGCGATATGTTGGAGGCCGTATTGCTCAACTTCGATGATGACGAGATGGATGGCTTCATGGAATGTGTGAATTCTTTGCAAGGAATGAGGTCGTACAACTATGCATCCCGGAAACTGTCCTTGGATCTTAAAAATAGGACAACTCCTCCAACAAAGCCTTCTATTGAACAACCTCCTACATTGGAGTTGAATCCACTGCCTCCACATCTTCGGTATGAATTTCTTGGTCCTTGTTCTACTTTACCGGTTATTCTTTCCTCTTGTTTGACGACCGTGTAGGTAGATTCTACATTGGTAGTGCTACAAAAGTGGAAGAAGGCTATTGGGTGGACCTTTCCAGATATTCGGGGGATAAGCCCCACTTTTTTCATGCATAAGATCAAGTTGGAGGACGGCGCCAAACCATCTATTGAACATCAAGGGAGACTCAATGAGGCTATGCAATAAGTTGTGAAGAAGGAGATTATCAAGTGGTTGGATGCCGGGGTTGTCTACCCCATCTCCGATAGTTCATGGACTTCTCCGGTTCAATCTGTCCCAAAGAAGGGGGGCATGATGGTGGTCACCAATGACAAGAATGAGTTGATTCCTACAAGAACGGTGACCGGTTAGGCGGTTTGTATGGACTATCGCAAGCTCAACAAAGTCACAAGGAAGGATCACTTTCCACTTCCTTTCTTAGATCAAATGCTCGATAGATTGACCGGCCGTGCTTTCTATTTCTTTCTTGATGGGTACTCGGGCTACAACCAAATTCTCATTGCTCTGGAAGATCAATAGAAAACAACCTTTACATGTCCCTATGGTACTTTTGCTGTCAAGCGGATGTCATTTGGTTTGTGTAATGCACCATTGACTTTACAAAGGTGTATGATGGCTATTTTCACGGACATGGTGGAGTACTACCTTGAAGTTTTCATGGATGAATTCTCGGTGGTTGGAGATTCTTTTGAAGATTGTCTTGAAAATTTAGACAACGTGTTGGCTAGATGTGAAGAAACAAATTTGGTGCTTAATTGGGAGAAATGCCATTTCATGGTCGAGGAAGGTATTGTCCTTGGCCACAAAATCTCAAGGAATGGAATTGTAGTTCACAAGGCATATATTGAGGTGATTTCTAAGCTTCCACCTCCAACTTTGGTGAAGGGTGTGCGGAGTTTCTTAGGCCATGCGGGTTTTTACCGGTGCTTCATCAAAGAATTGTCTAAGGTGGTGAACCCCTTGTGCAGGATTTCTTGATAAGGATGCTAAGTTTAACTTCAATGATGATTGTATGAGAGCATTTGAATTGTTGAAGCTCAAATTGATAACTACTCCCATCATCAGCGCTCCAAATTGGAGTGTCCCTTTTGAACTCATGTGTGATGCGAGTGACATAGTAGTTGGGGCTTTTTTGGGGCAATGCAGCAACAAAATATTTCATCCGATCTACTATGCTAGTAAGACCATGAATAGTTCCCAAGTCAACTATACCGTTACGGAGAAAGAGTTCCTTGCTATTGTGTTTGCAATTGAGATGTTTCGCCCGTACTTGATGGGTGCAAAAGTCATTGTCCACACGGATCATGCTATGCTTCGTTACCTTATGAGCAAAAAGGACTCCAAACCTCAGTTGATGAGATGGGTGCTCTTGTTACAAGAATTTGATATTAACATCTAAGATAGGAAATGTAGTGAAAACCAAGTGGCGTACCACTTGTCTCATTTGGAGGAGGAGGGGACGTCACATGATGGCCTAGAAATCAATGACTCCTTCCTCGATGAGCAACTCTTGGCAATTTCAATGAAGGAGGTGCCATGGTTTGCAGATTTAGCAAATTTTCTTGTGTGTGGAATCATTTCGGATGAGTTCTCTTCAAACCAAAGGAAGAAGATCAAACGGGATTATCTAGATTATTATTGGGATGAACCAAACCTTTTATGGATTTGCACAGATGACGTGATTAGAAGATGTGTATCGGAAGAAGAACAAGGCAAAATTCTTGGGGCTTGCCATTCTTCACCATATGGTGGTCATAATGGTGGAGCAAGAACGGCGGCCAAAGTGCTTAGTTGCGATTTCTATTGGCCTACTCTTTACAAAGATGTTAGTGAGTTAGTGAAAAGATGTGATGAATGTCAATGGGCCGGCGGAATCTCAAAGAAAAATAAAATGCCCCTTACAACAATTTTGGAGATTGATATTTTTGATGTGTGGGGTATTGACTTCATGGGCCCTTTTGTGAGTTCTTGTGGAAATACCTACATCTTGGTCGCGGTGGATTATGTGTCCAAATGGGTTGAGGCTGTTGCTTTACCCAACAATGAGGCGAGAAGTGTGGTGGCTTTCTTGAAGAAGAATATCTTCACAAGGTTTGGTACTCCACGTGCAATTATAAGCGATGGGCGGTCACATTCTTGCAACAAGGCTTTTGACACTTTACTTAAGAAGTATGATGTTACTCATAAAGTCAAGACTCCCTATCACCCATAAGCTAGTGGGCAAGTGGAAGTTTCCAACCGGGAGATAAAAAGTATCTTGTCCAAAACGGTGAATGTTAATCAGAGAGATTGGTCCAAGAAGCTTGATGATGCATTATGGGCTTATTGGACGTCGTCTTACAAAACACCTATTGGAATGTCGCCAAACCAGTTGGTGTTCGGGAAAGCTTGTCATCTTCTGGTGGAACTAGAGCACAAGGCCATGTGGGCTCTAAAGAAGTTGAATCTTGGTTAGGATGTAGCCGCTAACTTGAGGGTTGCACATTTGAATGAGTTGGATGAGTTCTGGTACCATGCTTATGCAAGTTCGTCGTTGTATAAAGAAAAGATGAAATATCTTCATGACAAATACATCTAGAACAAAGAGTTCAAGGTGGGCGATCTTGAGTTGTTGTATAACTCAAGGTTGAGGATGTTTCCCGGGAAGCTAAAATCCAAATGGAGCGGTCCTTTTGAAATTGTAGGTGTGACACCTTTTGGTGCATTAGACTGAAGAACAAAAATGATGAAGTGTTCCGAGTCAATGGTCACCGGGTGAAGCACTACATGGGAAAGTTTGGAGATAGCCACGTGGTGGAGGTCATTCATTTCACTTGAGGGTATTCTGTGTCGTGCTGCGACGTTAAATCAGGCGCTTCTTGGGAGGCAACCGATATTTCTTTTCTTTTTCTTTTGTAATTAGGTGTTATTTTTGTTGTAACTTGATTTGAAGTGTGCTACAGGGGTGAGTGTGACTTACAGGAATTGTTGACAAAAAATGGCTAAGTGTTCAAAAGAGTGCGGACTGCACATTTTTAGGTGCCATAGCAGATGAACATTGCGGATGCACCTTTATCTTGCGGACCGCATAATTGAAATGTCAAAACACCAACTCACTGAAGCTTAAGCTTGTCAGTGCGGAGGTCGATCTGCGACCACACGTGAAATCTGCGACCGCACCTAAAAATGTGCGGACCGCAGATTGGTTTCCAAAAGTGATCTCCCAGGTTAAAGAATGCGGACCGCACATGAAAATATGCGGCCGCACTTGTCTCTGATTCCTTGTCATTTTGAAGAGTATAAATAAAACAGTAGGGCTTATTTTACTCTTTTCCCACTTAGAACAAACACTGTTTCCCTGCTAAGTTTTCTTGAAGATTTTCGCTGTCCACACACACAACCACCTAGATAACTCACTTAGTGCATTCACTCTATCTGGTATGCTTCAATTTCATAATATTCTTTTTAATTAGTTGAATTTGTAGATTTTTAGTTCTTTTTTAGGCCATCTATTATTAGAGTTCAATTATGTATCCATATGAGGTAGATCTGGACTGGGTAACCATGATACATGCTCTAGTGGGGTTGGGTTCGTACAATTGCATATTTTTATAATGTTTCCATGTCTATTTGTGCAAGAAATTGAAAAATCTAAGTTGAAAATATTGTATGCTCGTAAGTTTTGAAATCTGCGGCCGCACATGAAATTGTGTGGTCCGTTGATTTGGATTTTTGGTAAATTAGTGAGGTAGTAATCTGTGGCCGCAAGTCAAATTGTGCAGACCACAGATTTCCCCTTGCGGCCGCAGATCAACATATTCTCTGTCATCAGAGAGTTAATACTTTTGAGACTCAGAGGTGCGACTGCAAGTCAAATTGTGCAGACCGCACTACCCTTTTGCGGCTGCACAACAGAAATGTGCGGACCACATATCTTTTTTCCCTGCAAGCATAACTCACTGTCCAACCCACTGTGTCCTATGGTTTCTCCTTTACTTACATGTTTCCTGTATGTGTTTGAACATCAAACTGCAACTAACAATCTCCTATGTTTGATACAGACAATGGTTCGATAAAAAAGACGAGGCGACACTTCAAAAGGGAGAGGTGGATCTTCTCGGGGTTGAGGCAAAAGTGCCTTGCCCCTTGGCCAGCCAAAGATGATAAGAAAGAATGCAACAACCAGCAGAGGGAGAGGTGCAGACCTCTTCGAGTCTAGGGAACACATTATTGACATACCGGAGCCAGTAGTGCAAAAGGATAAGGCACCATTGCCTAAGCCTCCACCTCCATATCCTCAAAGACTTTCCAAGCAAAATGGTGAGAATCAATTTAAGAAGTTCATTCAAATGATGAAGAGTCTCTCAATCAATGTGCCATTAGTTGAAGCTTTGGAACAAATGCCCGGTTATGCAAAGTTTATTTAGGATCTTGTGACAAATAAGTGGTCAATGAACTTTGAGACCATCAAAGTCACCCATCAAGTGAGTGAAATTGTGCATTCAATGGCTCCTAAGTTGGAGGATCCTGATGCTTTCACGATTCCTTGTACAATTGAAAGTGCCGAGTCTGCTAAAGCTCTTTGTGATCTTGGGAAAAGTATCAATTTGATGACCTATTCGATTTTCAAGACTTTGGGAATTGAGAAACCAAAACCCACCTCTATGAGATTGCAAATGGACGGCCGTACCATGAAGAGGCCCTTGGGAGTGATTGAAGATGTTTTGGTTCGTGTTGATAAATTCATTCTTCCGGCATATGCTGTCATTTTAGATTGTGAGGTTGATTATGAAGTACCGATTATTCTTGGGAGACCTTTCCTTGCTACGGGTAAGGCTCTTTGTGATGTTGAAGCCGAAGAACTCACTTTTCGCGTTGGTGATGAAAAAGTGGTATTCCATGTGTGTAAGTCCATGCGGCAACCAAATATCAATGAGGTGTGTTCTTTTGTGGACTTGGTAACCGATGTTATTGTTGATGAAACAAGTTCTACAATCAATGTTGGTGATATGTTGGAGGCTGTCTTGCTCAACTTTGATGATGACGAGATGGATGGCTTCATGGAATGTGTGAATTCTTAGCAAGGAATGGGGTCGTACAACTATGCACCCCGGAAACTGTCCTTGGATCTTGAAAATAGGACAACTCCTCCAACAAAGCCTTTTATTGAAGAGCCTCCTACATTGGAGTTGAAGCCACTGCCTCCACATCTTCGCTATGAATTACTTGGTCCTTGTTCTACTTTACCAGTTATTCTTTCCTCTTGTTTGACGACCGTGCAGGTAGATTCCACATTGGTAGTGCTACAAAAGAGGAAGAAGGCTATTGGGTGGACCTTGGCAGATATTCGGAGGATAATCCCCACTTTTTTCATGTATAAGATCAATTTGGAGGATGGCGCCAAACCATCTATTGAACATCAAAGGAGACTCAATAAGGCTATGCAATAACTTGTGAAGAAGGAGATTATCAAGTGGTTGGATGTTGGGGTTGTCTACCCCATCTCCGATTGTTCGTGGAATTCTCCGGTTCAATGTGTCCCAAAGAAGGGGGCGATGATGGTAGTCACCAATGACAAGAATGAGTTGATTCCTACAAGAACGGTGACCGGTTGGACAGTTTGTATGGAGTATCGCAAGCTCAACAAAGTCACAAGGAAGGATCACTTTCCACTTCCTTTCTTAGATCAAATGCTCGATAGATTGGCTGGCCGTGCTTTCTATTTCTTTCCTGATGGGTACTCGGGCTACAACCAAATTCTCATTGCTCTGGAAGATCAAGAGAAAACAACCTTTACATGTCCCTATGGTACTTTTGCTTTCAAGCGAATGTTATTTGGTTTGTGTAATGCACTGTCGACTTTTCAAAGGTGTATGATGGCTAATTTTACGGACATGGTAGAGGACTACCTTGAAGTTTTCATGGATGACTTCTCGGTGGTTGGAGATTCTTTTGAAGATTGTCTTGCAAATTTAGACAACATGTTGGCTAGATGTGAAGAAACAAATTTGGTGCTCAATTGGGAGAAATGCTATTTCATGGTCAAGGAAGGTATTGTCCTTGGCCACAAAATTGCAAGGAATGGAACTGAAGTTGACAAGGCAAAGATTGAGATGATTTCTAAGCTTCCACCTCCAACTTCGGTGAAGGGTGTGTGGAGTTTCTTAGGCCACACGGGTTTTTACCGGTACTTCATCAAAGAATTGTCTAAGGTGGTGAACCCGTTGTGCAAGCTTTCTTGAGAAGGATGCCAAGTTTAACTTCAATGATGATTGCATGAGAGCTTTTGAATTGTTGAAACTCAAATTGATAACTACTCCCATCATCACCGCTCCAAATTGGAGTGTCCCTTTTGAACTCATGTGTGATGCGAGTGACGTAGCGGTTGGGGCTTTTTTGGGAAAATGCATCAACAAAAGTTTTCATCCGGTCTACTACGCTAGTAAGACCATGAATAGTGCCCAAGTCAACTATACTGTTACGGAGAAATAGCTCTTTGCTATTGTGTTTGCAATTAAGATGTTTCGCCTGTACTTGATGGGTGGAAAAGTCATTATCCACACGGATCATGCGGCGCTTCGTTACCTTATGAGCAAAAAGGACTCCAAAGCTCGATTGATGAGATGCGTGCTCTTATTACAAGAATTTGATATTGACATCCCAGATAGGAATGGTATTGAAAACCAAGTGGAGTACCACTTGTCTCGTTTGGAGGAGGAGGGGAGGCCGCATGATGGTCTAGAAATCAATGACTTCTTCCCCGATGAGAAACTCTTGGCAATTTCAATGAAAGAGGTGCCATGGTTCACGGATTTAGCAAATTTTCTTGTGTGTAGAATCATTCCGGATGACTTCTCTTCAAGCCAAAGGAAGAAGATCAAACGGGATTATCAAGATTATTATTGGGATGAACCAAACCTTTTCTGGATTTGCATGGATGGAATGATTAGAAGATGTGCACCGGAAGAAGTGCAAGGCAAAATTCTTGGGGCTTGCCATTCTTCGCCATATGGTGGTCATAATGGTGGTGCAAGAACGACGGCCAAAGTGCTTAGTTGCGGTTTTTATTGGCCTACTCTTTACAAAGATACTAGTGAGTTAGTGAAAAGATGTGATGAATGTCAATGGGCCGGTGGAATCTCAAAGAAAAATGAAATACCCCTTACAACCATTTTGGCGATTGATACTTTTGATGTGTGGGGTATTGACTTCATGGGCCCTTTTGTGAGTTCTAGTGGAAATACCTACATCTTGGTCGCGGTGGATTATGTGTACAAATTGGTTGAGGCTGTTGCTTTACCCAACAATGAGGCGAGAAGTGTGGTGGCTTTCTTGAAGAAGAATATCTTCACAAGGTTTGGTACTCCACGTGCAATTATAAGCGATGGGCGGTCACATTTTTGCAACAAGGCTTTCGACACTTTACTTAAGAACTATGGTGTTACTCTCAAAGTCATGACTCCCTATCACCCATAAGCTAGTGGGCAAGTGGAAGTCTCTAACTGGGAGATAAAGAGTATCTTGTCCAAAACGGTGAATGCTAATCTGACGGATTGGTCCAAGAAGCTTGATGATGCATTATGGGCTTATCGGACGTCTTACAAAACACCTATTGGAATGTTGCTCATCTTCCGATAGAACTTGAGCACAAGGCCATGTGGGCTCTAAAGAAGTTGAATCTTGGTTAGGATGTAGCCGCTAACTCGAGGGTTGCACATTTGAATGAGTTGGATGAGTTCTGGTACCATGCTTATGCGAGTTCATCGTTGTATAAAGAAAAGATGAAATATCTTCATGAAAAATACATCTGGAACAAAGAGTTCAGGGTGGGCGATCTTGTGTTGTTGTATAACTCAAGGTTGAGGATGTTTCCCGGGAAGCTAAAATCCAAATGGAGTGGTCCTTTTAAAATTGTGGTGTGACACCTTTTGGTTCATTAGACTTTAAGAACAAAAATAATGAAGTGTTCCAAGTAAATGGTCACCGGGTGAAGCACTACTTGGGAAAGTTTGGAGATAGCCACGTGGTGGCGGTCATTCATTTCGCTTGAGGGTATTCTGCGTTGTGCTGCAACGTTAAATCAGGCACTTCTTGCGAGGCAACCCATATTTCTTTTCTTTTTCTTTTGTAATTTGGTGTTATTTTTGTTCTAACTTGATTTGAAGTGTGCTACAGGGGTGAGTGTGACTTACAGGAATTGTGGACGAAAAATGGCTAAGTGTTCAAAAGAGTGCGGACCGCACATTTTTAGGTTCCATAGCAGATGAACATTGCGGCTGCACCTTTATCTTGCGGACCGCATAATAGAAATGTCAAAACACCAATTCTCTGATGCTTAAGCTTGTTAGTGCAGAGGTTGATCTGCGACCACACGTGAAATCTGTGGCCGCACCCTAAAATGTGCGGACCGCAGATTGGTTTCCAAAAGTGATCTCCCAGGTTAAAGAGTGCGGACCGCACATGAAAATGTGCGACTGCACTTGTCTCTGATTCCTTGTCATTTTGAAGGGTATAAATAAAATAGTAAGGCTTATTTTACTCTTTTCCCACTTAGAACAAACACTGTTGCCCTGCAAAGTTTTCTTGAAGATTTTCGCTGTCCATACACACAACCACCTAGATAACTCACTCAGTGCATTCAGTCTATCTGGTATGCTTCAATTTCATAATAGACTTTTTAATTAGTTTAATTTGTAGATTTTTAGTTCTTTTTTAGGTAATCTGTTATTAGAGTTTAATTATGTATCCATATGGGGTAGATATGGACTCGGTAACCATGATACATGCTCTAGTGGGGTTGGGTTCGTACAATTTCATATTTTTCTAATGTTTCCATGTCTATTTGTGCAAGAAATTAAAAAATCTATGTTTAAAATATTGTCTGCTCGTAATTTTTGAAATCTGCGGCCGCACATGAAATTGTGCGGTTCTCAGATTCAGATTTTTGGTAAATCAGTGAGGTAGTAATCTGTGGCCGCAAGTCAAATTGTGCGGACCACAGATTTTTCCTTGCCGCCGCAGATCAGCATATTCTCTGTCATCAGAGAGTTAACACTTTTGAGACTCAGAGGTGCGACTGCAAGTCAAATTGTGCGGACCGCACTACCCTTATGCGGTCGCACAACAGAAATGTGTGGACCACAGATCTCTTTTCCCTGCAGGCATAACTCACTGTCCAACCCACTGTGTCCTATGGTTTCTCCTTTACTTACATATCTCCTGTCTGTGTTTGAACATCAAACTACAACTAACAATCTCCTATGTTTGATACAGACAATGGTTTGATCAAGAAGACGAGGCGACACTTCAAAAGGGAGAGGTGGATCTTCTCGGGGTCGAGGCAAAAATGCCTTGCCCCTTTGGCCAGCCAAAGATGATAAGAAAGAATGCAACAACCAGCAGAGGGAGAGGTGCAGACCTCTTCGAGTCTAGCTCATATGTCCTGTCTAGGGAAGTGTCAGATAGCAACTCCGCATCTGTTCAGGAGGAGCAACCGGCCATGCAGTCGAGGCCGCAGGGGAGATACCAACTCAGGGACGAGCCGTCTTTATCTCACAGCACTTCTGACGGATCAGACAGTGGTAGTTAGGCTTCTGAGCCATCGACTACAATTGTCCTTGAGGCACAAGTCACACATGATATCCCCGATGATGGCAGAAGGGGTGATGCTATAGCTTTAGGCCTTGAAAGATCAAAGAATAAAGAGGTTTGGGAGGATCGCTTTGTTAGCCTGGCCGCCTTCAACAATTTTTGTATGTGGTGGCCAGTGAGGTCGCTAATGCTTGAGCGACAGTTTTTGTTAAAGGACTTGGAGAAATATAATCCAGCTATACTGAGACAGTTCAGGGCACAAAAAGGGTGGATGTGGTTCACCGAGAGGGTAGAAGATGCCAAAGAATACCTCGTCCGTGAATTTTATGCCAATGTTGCTCATATCAAGAAAAGGGATGAAGGTGACCAAAGTGCGCAACCTCAAGGTAAGGTTTGATCAGCATACGCTAAATGCATATTTGGGATTTGAGGAAATTAAGCCGAAAGAATATATGGAGAAATGCGCATTGAAGGATGAAGTCCGACCTTGGTTGGCTGAGATTCTAGCACCACCAGGGCCACCACCACCATGGATCGCTGTTGGGGTTCCCATCAACACTCTGAGTTTTGAGGCGAAGGGGTGGAAAACCTTTGTCTGCAGCAGACTGGACCGAAGCCAGAACGAGACTCACCTTCCTATCCATCGAGTAGTGCTTGTGGCTTCCATTATGGCCGGTTACCCAATCAATGTGGGTGCCATGATGTCAGCTAACATTTCAATGATTGCACGACAGGACAGCTCGGTCTACCCCTATTCAAACACTATCACAGTGTATCTCACCGATGCAAAGGTAGAGCTAAGAGATTTTGACACTAAGGTGAAGGCAAAGAAGCCTTTTGATTCGTATTCTCTGATGGATGCGAGCAACCTAAAGAAGAAAGTTCAACCTTCTACCACCACAGGCCAGTATGATGAGCCAACAGTGGTAGCTTCTGAGGCAACTGATCTTCCATCCACTTCTGCTGAGCCTTCCACCAGTGCCACTGCTATGATTCTGCCATCATCCACAACTCCTACTACAGCTCCTGCCACAGCTCCGAGGCCAGTACCCATGCCTACAGCCCTACTATCTGTGCGGCGAGTCTCCCAGATATTGGCGAGTCTCAACAACTGGATGCAGACAACTACTGCAAAGTTGTCTGACTTGTCCAGTACTGTTACAGCGTAGTCCACTTCACATGCATCATAGGTTCCTTCTGACATTGAGGAGACACTGAAGAAAATTCTGGAGAACCAGAAGACTATCATAGACACTTGGTACAACATGGGTCAGTGATTGAGGAGTTGGAAAAGGAAGTAAAGAAGATGAGGAAGTCCCAGGTGAGCAAGAAATCAGTGGAAAAACTCCGAAGGGAGGTGACTAGACTTGCTACAGCTGGAGAACTTCCTTTTGGCATGATGCTTGACCTGCACCAGTCTGCCCCAGATCTTTCAACACCATCTATACCGGTAGCACCAACTGACCAGTCTGATGAGCCAGACCTTGCTGCCGACACTGTTGAGGCAGTGTGTGAGATGTTCTCCAACCCAGCCATACCTCGATTTGATGATGATGAGATTTAGTTGGCTGATCTCGAGGGAGATGAAATTACTGGGGACACTGAGATGTCCAAGGATCCATAGGGAGTTTTCTTCACCCTCTCCTCTTTTACTCTTATTTTGCTAAGCATTGGGACAATGCTTACTTTTATTTGGAGGGGGGGGGAGGGGGTGGAGTTTATTTGTCACATTGGTACACTTTAATACATTTGGTCTATAATAATTTGATGATATTATTTCTTTTCTTATTTGTATTTATCTATCTTCTCTCTCTCTTATTATGTATATTCATTCTATCTTTACTAGTTTTTTCTCATTAGCTTCTTTATCTTTGTTTTTGTTTATTAGCTTCTTTATCTTTTCCATATTAGTTCTTGTTTTGTTAAGTAGTTCCTTTTTATGCTTTAGTAGATAATAAGCCTTTGGTTTTCTTAATGCCACGGTTCTTTCCAAAGGTAGTTGTTGTGTGAACCGGGTGACTCATCCCAACGATGGATGGCGTGACAACCTTCTTAAGGGAATGAGTCTATTTTTGTGTTTAGATAATAATAGTAGTAGTAATGAATAAAACAAACTAATCAAGTCATGCTCGAAGAGTCAACCATACTTCAATTGGTACCAACACACTTAACTACGTGCTTATGATTAAAGACAAGGTTCTTGAAAGAAATAGCTCTAGTTAGTGACTTTCTGACTCTTGAGTTGACTTTGGCAACCATCAAGTGGTTTAATTGGACCATAGTGATCTTTAAACTTGAATGTGGTCGTTGTAGGCCCTCGACTCTATCCTCTTTCACAATCTAGTTGCGTGAGGGGTGAGATGAATTGTTGCTCGTCCAAGTATGCGTGTGAAAGGTCTAGAACTTACCCTAAATGTGTTTCAAAGCAAAATCCTAAGTTTTGATTTGTTTGAGAAGTGATTGTAGGCTTTCCTTGACCCGTTTGAGCTTTTTATTGCCAACCAATGTCGTTATCCCTAGTCAACCCCTTTGAGCCTCTAGCCTTTCTCATTTGATAACCATGTTATAAGCCTTTACCCGTTTTATTGTGACCCTCTCTGGGCACCCGGACTTTACTTAACACTCTTGTGAAATAAGTGGCTTAAAAGATAAGTTTGGGGGAGAGATGAGGAATTCGAAAAAGGTATCAAGGCATAAAAAGAGAAAAGAAAGGATCTCTATAAAAAGAGAAGGCAAGAAAAGAAAAGAACCAAAAACGAAAAATACAATACGTGAATAAGTGGAAGGGTTGATGGTCTCAAAAAGAGGTAATGATCCCTAGCATAAGCAATCAAAAAAGGGAGAAAAAGAATGAAATGAACAGGATAGAATGATGTTAAGTCCCTCTAATCCCCAATGAAAAGATAATGCCTCTAAGAATTGATAATTGTGAGCCGAGAAATGAAAGTGTGGAGTGCTTAAGGAAAGGTGTAACCACTTACCCATATGGTATCTTACCCTAATCCAAAAGCCTTCATTACCACACGAAAGAAGTCTTACTTGATTTCAAACCGAGTGAGCTTACATTAGTGGTGATCTACATGAGGGGCAAGCCTATGGTACTTGAAGCTGTACTTGTGACATTCTCTTGTGAGAGACGAGTGAACTTTTCATGAATCCTAAAATTAAGTGCTAATTTCTTAAGTGAGCTTGGCAAATGAAAAGTAGAGGAGGAAGAGTTTGGAGTCCACCATGACCTACATGATAGAACAAGAGTCCTTGATGAGTAAAGTCAATTCTTGAAGCTCAAATGTCACATTAGAACTATATGTGCATGAATATTTGACGTGTCACCTTGTTGATAATGCATGAGTAGCATGGGTAATTGTTGGTCGCAACTGATGTGTGAATGGCTCACCTTTGACTCGCTGAAATGACCCTTAACTCTAGGAGGTGTGAACTAATTTATTTTCTTGAGGACAAGCAAAGACTTAAGTTTGGGGGAGTTGATAAGTGGGAATTTTGACTACTTATAAGCACCTTTTTGATTTTGTTTTAGTCTGAAAGTATTGATTTATGTTCCCAAAACTAATGAAAATATGCAAATTGAAGGAATGTTGGAAGTTTGGCCTCCCACGATGAAAAATACGACTAAAAAGGAGTGCTCTGAATCACAAGGCAGTAAAGGGTGCAAAATCAAAGAAGTGTGGTCCACAAAAGGATTTCTGCGGCCGCAACAAAAAGTGCGGACCGCAGAATTCCATCTGCGGCCGCAAACCAAGTGAAAGAACCCAATAGGACTTTGGCCAGTGTGCTATCGCATATGAATTTTGCAGATCGCATATGAATTGTGCGGCTGCAGAACATGGTCTGCACTAACAAATGACTTCAAGTTCAGAGAGTGTGCAAAAGTCCAAGTCCTAAAGCCTTTCTAAAGTGCGGACCGCACCAGAATTGTGCGACCACAGAGGATGCTTCACAGCCGTAATCCAAAAATGTGCTGCTGCAGAATCCAAGCTCCTGCCAATTAAAGAAATCTGCGGACCGCACATGGCATTGTGCGACCGTAGAACCTCCCAAGGGGCATTTTTGTCAGCAAATTTTGGGCCACTATAAATAGATGAGTTTCACATTTTTAGGTCAAGTTTCGAAGTTTGAGCTGGTGTAGCCGTTACATTTTGCCATTTTAGGAAGTTTGTGATTATTTTAGTGTTTAAACATTATATTTTATCATTTTAATCTTTGATTATGGGTTTAATTAGTATTTCTTCTTTATTTTCTTCAATTCCCACTATGATTAGCTAGATTATTACTAGGTTTGTGACCCAACCCTAGTGTGTAAACCTATGGATTTAAATTAGTGGTTGTTTATGATTGGGTGTTAATTATTTAGCTTAGTTCATTCTTAAATTTTAGAATTAATGGTTGCAAACATTGATTCATGCCTTTTTAACTTAGTCTCTACTTGAGAAAGAGGGACCTAGTCTAGGATAGGAATTGAGCTAATTGAGAGTTTGATTAGCTTAATTAAAGGGTTCAAACTAGAGTTAGTAAGAACCCGACTTGCGCTCATATCAACTATTTTGTTTGATACTCATTTGTGCTTGACAAAGCCAAATTAGGCAAAATCACTCTTTGACCGATAGACATTGAGTGGATAACGTAGAGTTGAGAGCTATAATATACCCCAATCAATAAAAAATGTATTAATGTATTTAACCCATTAGGCGAACACCTAGGTTATGGTCACATCCCTAGGATATTTAACTATTTGAAAAAAGACCAAAAACAATCATTCGCTTCTAGATTCTTATCTTAGCTTACAATTGTTAGAGTAAAAGTAGAATTAGAGATCAAAACCTTTTTGTGGAAGTGCAAATTTAGTTAATCCATTCGCTCTCATCAAGTATATACTCCTAACACCCAGTGTAACTCCCTGTGGAAATCGACCCCGACTCTTGTTGGGTACTATTCTTCCAACGACCATTTCCACTCACTATTAAGTGCAGATTGGATGTGGATCACACTTCGGGTGTTGGATTGGGTTGTGTATTGATGCTGCATGGTAAGGTTGTCACTTATGCTTCTAGACAACTAAGAAAGCATGAGAAGAATTACCCGACCCACGATTTAGAGTTAGCCGCGGTGATTCATGCACTAAAGATGTGGAGGCACTATTTGTATGGTATACATGTTGATATCTATACAGATCATAAGAGCCTTTAGTATATCTTCAAGCAAAAGGAATTGAATTTACGTCAGAGGCAATGGTTGGAGCTACTGAAAGACTATGATGCTGATATTTTATACCATCCAGGGAAGGCAAATGTAGTAGCTGATGCCCTTAGCCGTAGATCTATGGGTAGCCTATCATATTTACAGTCAGAGAAGAGTGAGATATCCCATGAGATTCATCAGCTAGCTAGTCTGTGAGTTTGATTACTGGATTCAGGTAATACCATAGTTATTATTCAGGACACGACATCATTCTCTTTAGTAACTGAAGTGAAGGAACGCTAGTATGAGGATCCTTTGCTAGCTCATTACAGAGATACTGCCCCTCAAAAGGAGAAGACACCATTTTAGATTACAGGAGATGGAGTCCTCAGATATCGAGGTCGATTATGTATTCCTAATGTGGCAGGGCTGCGCCGGTAGGTTATGGGAGAAACTCACTATTCTTATTATTTTGTTCATCCAGGAGCGACGAAGATGTATCATGATACCAGTGAAATATACTGGTGGGATAAAATGAAGAAGGATATAGTAGTGTTTGTTGCTCAGTGCCCTAATTGTCAGCAGGTTAAGATTGAGCATCAAAAACACAGTGGATTATTGCAGGCTATAGAGATTCCGACTTGAAAATGGGAAGTAATTAATATGGATTTCATCATAGGCTTACCTCGTACCTAGTGTAAGTTCGAGGAGCCCATTTTCTGCATGTCAGGACTACGTATTCAGCAGAGGATTATGCAAGGCTTTACATTAAGGAGATAGTACGACTTCATGCTGCCCCTATATCTATTATCTCAGATAGAGGTGCTCAGTTTTTAGCTAATTTCTAGAGGTCCTTACAAAAGGGATTGGGGACTCAGGTAAGTCTTAGTACAACATTTCATCCCCAGACATATAGTCAGGCTGAGCGTACTATTCAGACACTTGAGGATATACTACGGGCTTGTGTTATAGACTTCAGGGGTAGTTGGGATGATCATCTTCCGCTTATTGAGTTCTCATATAATAATAGATATCATTCGAGCATTAAGATGGCTCTATATGAAGCACTTTACGAACAAAAGTGTAGGTGACCTATAGGATGGTTCAATGTTGGGGAAACTAAGTTAGTAGGACCAGATTTGGTATAATAGGTAGTTGAGAAGATTAAGCTTATAACGAGAAAGGCTATTAGCAGCTCAGAGTTGTCAGAAGTCCTACGCAGATAATTGACGACGAGACATGGAGTTTCAGGTAGACGACTGGGTATTCCTAAAGGTATCACCTATGAAAGGCGTTATGAGATTCGGTAAGAAAGGAAAGTTTATCCCTCGGTACATTAGACCTTATAAGATTATATGCAGAGTAGGCCAGGTAGCATATGAGTTAGACTTACCTTCCAACTTGGAGTATGTACATCCAGTCTTTCATGTGTCTATGCTCTGTAAGTGTATCGAAGATCCGTCTAGAGTCATTACAGTTGACGATGTTCAAGTCATAGAGCAACTATCATATGAGGAAGCTCCCATTGCTATACTAGATAGATAAGTTCGGAGATTGAGAACTAAGGACGTCTCTTCGGTTAAAGTACTTTGGAGAAACAAGAATATGGAGGAGATGACTTGGGAAGCTGAAGAAGAGATGAAGTCTAGGTATCCTCACTTGTTTTCACTTCCAGAGGAGGATCAGACTAAGGCATCACAACCTTTAGGTGCGTATACGATACTGAATTCTTATGTTAGTTACTGTCATTGGTCGTATGAGGCCATTGGTATTATTGATGATTCTGGCCCCGTGTGGCTTTGTATTGTTGGGTTTGCTGCGTGACAGGTTGGTAGTAGTACCGTTACAGAGGAGACTCTGCCAAAATTCCTATAGATCTCTGGGAGTTTAACATTCGAGGACGAATGTTTCTAAGGGGGGAAGATTGTTACACCCTGTGCGTCCTAAGGTGACGTATAATGAATATGAGAATTTTTAATTATGATTTAAATGAATGTAAAGTCATAATATGACTATATATTGTCACGCCCCAAAACTGAGGAGCGCGACCAGCGCTCAACCGAGTGAACCCGAATGAGAAAACCTGTTAGATTTCATTCTACCCAAATTCATTCGTGAATAAAGAGGAGATGTACTCCATTAAGTACTGAAGAGATTTCATTAACCGCTTCCATTTCATTCCCATTAACAGCATCATTCAATATTTCCAAAATAGTACGAGTTTATAGATTTAATGAAAAATATGTTGCCAAATACCAACAGTTCTAATCCAATTCCCAACATCAAATACCACCCACAACCTGTCTACGGAGCCTCTAAGTACAACTGAAGAGTAATATGAAAATACCGGCAATAAGGCCCCGGCTATACCTCAACCACAAAGTACATGAGAAACAAAAGATACATGACCTCGAAATGAAGTGGGGCTCACCAAATCGGCTGAAAGGAGTGTACTGCTATCATTGGTCAATGCCACCTGCTGTAGAACCACCTGCATCCATTAAAGATGCAGCGCCCCCGGCAAAAGGGACATTAGTACTGTCGAATAACACTAGTATGTATAGCTAGAAATCCTCTTTCAAAATAGAATGCCCATATGATCTATACGTGGAACACATAATATAATGTAATTGAAAAAACTTGTACAAACAAGGACAACAAAAGGGGGCACCTATTGTCTGCATTAATAATGTGTCTCATTAGACCGTCCTTAGTGTTCACATATCATATTATACACTTATGCATTTCATAGACCGTTCATAGTGTTTATTCATACCATACATCTATACCTTTTATACACAATGCACCTATGCGTTGCATAGACCATCCACATGATTTCATATTATAATGGATTTCATAACACAATGTACCTATGCGTTAATAGACCGTCTATAGGATTTCATAACATAATGTACCTATGCGTTCATAGACCGTCCACAGGATTTCATAACACAATGTACCTATGCGTTTCATAACACAATATACCTATGCGTTTCATAAACCGTCCATAGGGTTTCATAACACAATATACCTATGCGTTTCATAGACCGTCCATAGGGTTTCATAACACAATATGCCTATACGTTTCATAGACCTCCATAAGGTTTTTTTAACACAATATACCTATGTGTTTCATAACATAATATACCTATGCGTTTCATAGACCGTCCATATAACACAATATACCTATGCGTTTCATAGACCGTCCATAGGATTTCATAACACAATATACCTATGCGTTTCATAGACCGTCCATAGGGTTTCATAACGCAATATACCTATGCGTTTCATAACACAATATACCTATGCATTTCATAGACCGTCCATAGGGTTTCATAACACAATATACCTACGCATTTCATAGAATGTCCATAGGGTTTCATAATACAATATACCTATGCGTTTCATAGACCGTCCATAGGGTTTCATAACACAATATACCTATGCGTTTCATAGACCGTCCATAGGGTTTCATAACACAATATACATATGCGTTTCATAGACCGTTCATAGGGTTTCATGACACAATATACCTATGCGTTTCATAGACCGTCCATAGGGTTTCATAACACATTGGAAACAAAAGTACAAATACGTACATCTCATAACCTTTCACACCACATATCACCTAATCCGTACTTTCAACCACTGACAACATTATTATTTCATTGGCTTTCTTGGCCATACATATGATTCTTTATTCATGGCGCAATGGCCATATTTCATATTCCACACTTTCATTTCTTCCCTTACATAGATCATCATCATAATTATCAATAAGTAGAATATTCCGGAAATCACAATTTTAAATTCATTAGTAATGGAGGCTTTAAACACAATCGATTTCTTTCCAATAAATGGAGTAAAATGATTGGCAATCGAAGTAAAAGTTAAAATCATACACAATTTTCACTCACGAATATGTAAGAACGCAAAACACATTGAAAATTTCTTACAAAGCATAGCATTAGTTAAAACAGCCACATATGGGCATCACTTGAGTTCATAAACTTTAAGCCGATTATATTGTCGAAGTAAATTTTGGAATAGTTGAGTTAAAGCTCATTTCATAATCTTTCTCACATTATTTTATTTCATTGGCACCATTGATCACAAGTATAACTTTCACTATTGGCACGTTGGCCACACTTTATATTCTCAATTTACTAATTTCACTTCCAACCATCTTTATAGGTTATCAACGATAAAAAATTCCCAATCAAGATTTTAGGTACACATATGAGCAATTAAGAGTCTTAAGAATATTGAGATTTTCTCACACAATTTGGCATACTAACTTTCATTTGAAATACGATTCAAGCCACCACATTTTAATACGCAGCCCATACTTTGAAATTCACAGAAACATTATGGAATTCAATTCCAAGGGAGAAAGTTTAGCCAACATACCTCAATTAGGCTTTCCTTAAATTACTACAACGTTCCGGAAATTTTAGCAAATCCCAATCTATTTTGAGACATAACAAAATTTAACAACAATTAGGAAAATATTCATGGTCTCAGCTCTTTTAAGCATTTTATCAAACTCTAGGTGTGCACAAGGTTTCAAGGTCCTTTTATAGAGGATTCCATCATTCCACAACCCAATCTTTACCATGCTTAGTTCAACAATCTTCCTACACCCCTTGATATCACATGCATGTAAAATAATCAACTCTCATGCCCAAATATTATCTTGCTAATTACCCATTTTCAGATAATTTCGAAATTAGAGTTTAGGGTGTAGAATATTACCTCTAGGATGAAGACCTAGTGAGCTTGCCTTCTTAATCTTCCAAAACTTGAGCAAGAATTGAAGAATAATTATTGAAGAACCCTTTCTCACTCTAGGGCACTCTCTCTCACTCTAAAATATCAGATTATGTCTCAAAAATGGCCCAAAGAGTGTATTCAGCGAAATAGGGTCGGGTTTTAAAAACCCAAAAATGAAACTCCGGAACAGGTTCTGCGGTTGCATATACGACCACATAATGGTTATGCGGACCGCATACCGGTTGCATAATTGGTGTCCAAAATGACCAAAAATCTACCTAAGTATGCGGTCACTATGCGGTCCACATAACTGTTCTGCGGTCGCATAGTACACCGCATAACAGTTATGCGGTCGCATAGTCGACTGTATAATTGCTTCAAACTGACCCAATTAACTGCCTTACTCTGTGGCCATTATGCAGTCCATGGAGTGATTCTGCGGTCGCATAATGGACCGCAAAAATGTACTTTTCCGCCAAAAATTTTCCTTTACTTTCCCGTGCATTGTTCAACCCAAAAGGTCCGAGCCTCAAACACGTAATCCTAGTCCGGCATCATGAAACATTATTTTCTTTGCAAATTTTACCGGACTTTACACTTAAGTTCTTCAAAAGTTTTCGAGGTGCTACATATATGATGTTTGGATATAAAATATAAAGTTTAGGAAAAATCGGATTTAAGTTGCGGAAAAACCTACTAAGGTTTTGCCTTGTAATGAAGCTTTTTGAGCAATATATTTCATGTGCTATATGAGGTCTCTTTGAAACATATTATATACCAAATTAAAGGTCTTGTAATGTAGTTTCCAACATTCTTAATCGTTCATTCATACGACATCCGGATAAAAATATATAAGCGTCTGAAGATGGGAAAATGGTAGGGTGCCAAGCTAGCACCTCTTTGACTTTTCAAAAGTTGATATATAGGTCTTAAGTCCTCTTTCTCTTCATTTTTCCATATAACACGAGTAGAGAACACCCATAAACTTACTCTTAATATTTCTACAAGGGTTTAAAAAAATATTAGCATCTCGGGTACGAAATCAAGAAGCGATAACATCAAAACGGTCCCTACGACGTAAGTATCAATATACCGCCTCTCTTTTTCTTTATAGTTTGAGTTTTAGAAGGTACTTTATGGTTAAGAAAACACCTACTTGCTGTATTTAATCTTTTAAATATCAAGGAAGTTTGATAAATTCGTTCCTAATAGTTAGAACTCACGGGACGGTGATCGGAAGCCGTGAATTCGATTTATTTCGCTTTTAGTGGACTGTTTTGTAGTCCACTTGTGTTGGTCTCTTGTGCTGCTGATTTTAGGAGTTTGGAAGGATCAAGGGCGTGGAGAAATTATACATGTGGTAGGATAGTGGGCTGGTCGCTCGTCGTTGCAATTTCAGGCTAACTGATAACTTGTCGATTGAGTGTGTTATAGTATATTTAGGCCTTTTGTTTTATTAAAGGCCCCGAATTGTAGTTAGGTTGTTTTTGAGTTGCTGATTGTATTGTGTTGTTGGATCGCCTATAGTAGGTTTGAGAAAGCAGTAAAATCAGGGGAAATGCTGCCCGTAAGCTGATAAAGTTTATTTCGTAATATTAACCGAAGGCATATTGATCTTATGATATTCGAGAGATCTTATTGACTTACTTCTTATGCATTGCATTCATTTGTACATGTACATTGACCCATGACTAGATGGCATTATATACGCATATATTATATGTACATGGGGTATGGAGAAAGGTTACGACGTTATATACGCACCACCACCTGATCAGTTGATATACGTTAATGATTTCTCCCACTGAGGTTCAGTGATATGATGGGATGCCCTCAGAGGCTTGATGATGTTATGCACAGATATACCTATGCATGATATGACATTTATACGTATATGCATGACATTATAAATGTTTCATGATTCATAGAGCTATTCAGACTTACAGGTTGAGTCCTTTACTCCATGTTTCTTTCATGTCTTTTATATACTGATTTTTTTGCCTTATATACTTGGTACATTATTCGTACTAATGCCCCTATTGCCTGGGGGCCTGTGTTTCATTCCTGCAGGTGCAGGTAGACAGGCTGACGGTCCTCCTTCTTAGGATCATTACTTAGCGGTTATCGGTGTGCTCCATTTGATCCAGAGCTGCTATTGGATTTTGGTATGATATGTTTTGACACATATATGGGTATAACGGGGCCTAGTCCCGTCCTTTATACAGTTGTACACTCTATTAGAGGTTTGTAGACAGTCATGTATAGTTGGATAGTATGTGACCTTGTCGGCTTCTATTTTGATATATAGTTGTCCATAACAGCCTTGTCGGCTCCGCCCTACCGTGTTCCGTGTATATATATATATATATATATATATATATATATATATATATATATATATATATATATGTGTGTGTGTGTGTGTGTGTGTGTGTGTGTATATATATGTGTGTGTGTGTGTGTGTGTGTGTGTGTGTGTGTGTGTATCTTTTAGGCATGTTTCCTCACATATGTTATTCACATGATTCAACAGTTTATTGACAGATGTTATGCATGACCTACCCCTATTTCATGTTTATATCTTAGACGTATGTTTAGGGGTGATCGACATGTAGAACTCGGGCACTCGTCATGGCTTATCGATTTTGGTCGTGACAAAAATATTCAAAATTAATATATAGTAAATATTTATTTTAACCATTTAAACAAATATTGCATTTAGTTTAACATTTCCTATTTTTCACTAATTTATTCTTGTATGCATCTCATATTGCTTGACATGATTTGCATGCGACACACGTAATAAAATTGCTCGATTGTTTAGATTTTTATGTTTTATTTAGGTTATCTTGTGTCTTGAAACATATAATCAAATTTATGAAGAAAATAAGTATATATAATGTTAGTACGTGAGAGAGTTAACCTTTTAGGAAGAAACATCCACACAATGAATGGTTAATAGTTATTTTACCCAAATTCAAATAATTCACGACCCAATTTCCCCTCCGTTGGGTATCGTGATGGAACCTAGTCTTAGGGACTAGGTAAGCCTAACATTTACTGAATAACAATAATAAATAACATCTAACAACTTTAGAAATGGAATTCTCTGTAAAAATTTACAATTCCCAAAATCAGTAGTACAAGTCATAAGTTTTTCTAGGAGAAGTTTTACATAATGAATACATCACTATTCCGGAATAGAAGAAACAATGGAAATAAATACGTTGGAGGGTGACTTTGGAGCTTGCGAACGCCCGGCAGGTGTACCTTGAAGTCCCCAGCCACACCAAGAATGAGTCTCAAAACCTCCTCGATCTGAAGTACCTGGCTTTGCACAAAACTGTGCAGAAGCGTAGCATGAGTACACCACAGTGGTACCCAGTAAGTATCAAGCCTAACCTCGATAGAGTAGTGACGAGGACAGGTCAAGACACCTACCGAGAATATAAACATGTGCAGGATATGACATAAAGCTAACAAGGGAGGAATATCAGCGTAATGCCAATAGCAGAAAGAAATCAAATTACAATAAATAATAACGATAAGGGGAACACGAATGGCAACGAGAAATAACCAATAATTAAACAACAACATAGTTAAGGTACGTATGTAGTATAAACGTACTCAGGTAGGGAAAATGATGTCAACTCAACCAATCAAATCGTTTCTAATCCACAATTCCAACAATTCCAATGCTCGTAGTCACATATCATAAATCACAACTTCCAAACCTTTAACACACATGGCACCTTGTGTGTCACGACCCTAGACTCAAACCTGTCGTGATGACGCCTATCGATAGTACTAGGCCAGCCGACTCCCACAATACTACAACAATTCATTCAAAGATATGCCAAAATGCATCTTGTATAGCAGAATTTCATAAAAGAAACAAGGGTTGAACTCAAAAATAGAAATGTAGAATGAAAAGCCCCAACATCGGGGTGTCACTGAGTCATTAGCAGCTACTAAAAACTGGTCCGACAACAATAAGATTAACATAGTCTGGGAAAAATCCAAAATACAACTAAGGTGGAGATAAAGAAGGAGAAAACAGGGCTGCGGTCGGCAGGCAGCTACCTTGCTAACTCCAATGATCAGCTACAGGAATATCAACAGCCGCTACCGTGACCAAAAATGCCTGGATCTGCACACAAGATGCAGGGAGTAACGTGAGTACACCAACTCAGTAAGTAACAAAAATAAATAAAGGCTGAGAAGAAGTGACGAGCTAAATGCAAGTACCGTTCATATCACAAAAATTTAGTAAAGTGCGACCTACTTTGTAACCAGAGTTTAAGTCAAATCAGCTTGTTTAAATCAAGTTCAAGTAAATCAATTAGAAATATCTTTCAATAGTTCTCAAACAAGGACTCAAAGCAACTATGAGCATGGATGATGAAATCATATACTGTCCCTCGGGCTAACATCACTCAGTCCTCCCAATCACTCCAACCTCACAATCACTCATGCCTCACCATCACTCAAGACTCAATCGCTCCGCACTCGACACTCGCACTCAGTAGGTACCTGCGCTCACTGGGTTGGTCAGACTCCGGAGGGGCTCCTACAACCCAAGCGCTATAATCTGCACGGACAACTCACGTGCTGCACGGACAACTCACGTGCTATAATATCATATCAGAATACGCACGGACAACTCACGTGCTAAGGTACAATACCTCACAAACAGACCCTCGGCCTCACTCAGTCATTAACCTCTCTAGTCTCTCGGGCTCTCATAAATTAAAGAAATCAGCCCAAACAACATTAACATGATGCAACAAATAGAATAACAGAGACTGAGCTATGATGTAAGAATGCATGAACATGACTGAGTACGGGATATCAACTAAAGTAGTGAGAGGACAGCAAGAAACGACCTCTAAGGGTCCAAACAATACTGGCATAAGGCCTAGACATGGTATCTAGCATGATTTACAGTAAATCTTTCTAAAGCACATAAAGAGCATATAGCTACAACAGGTTGTTCAATTTTACAGTTGCTACGGGACGGACCAAGTCACAAATCCCCAATGGTGCACGCCCACACGCCCGTCACCTAGCATGTGCGTCACCTCCAAATAGTCACATAACTCAAACATCCGAGGTTTCATACCCTCAGGACTAGATTTACAACCGTTACTTACCTCAATCCGAGCAAATCTCTACTCCGCAATGCCCTTGCCTCTCGAATCGGCCTTCGAGCGTCCCGAATCTAGCCACAAGCAGTACAATACCATTAATATATTGTAAAGGAATCAAACCCGAAATCAACTCAAATTCGACCCCTGGGCCCACGTCTTGAAATCCGACCAAAGTTACAAAACCCAAAAGCCTATTCACTCACGAGTCTAACCATATGAAATTCATCAAAATCCGACATCATTTCATCCCTCAAATCTTCAAATTACACTCTCTAAAATCCCAAGCCCTAACCCCCAATTTTCACTTCAAACCCCCACTAATTAGATGAGAAATCAACGGGAAGCACCATAGCTAGGAGTATCAGAGCTCAAGCAACTTACCTCTGTGAAAACCCTTGAATCCCCTTCAAAAATCACCCCAAAAGCTCCAAAGTCCGAGTCAAAAATGGTGGAAATGAGAAAAAATCACGAAGTCCTCGATTTATATATTCTGCCCAGTGAAACCGCACATGCGGCCCCTTTTTCCGCTTCTGCGATGCTGCACCTGCGGAATTTCTATCGCAGGTGTGGAACTCACTTAAGATCCCAGGTTCCGCATCTGCGGCCAAATCTCGCACCTTCAAAAGCGCATCTGCGCATCTCCCTCCGCTTCTACGACCATCGCAGGTGCGGGAACTTCATCGCACCTGCGCCTTCTGCCCAGCTCCTCCAATCTCACATCTGCGATCTTCCGCTCGCTTCTGCGTGCTCGCACCTGCGATGAGACATCCGCAGGTGCGATTATGACAGCTGAGTTCAACTTCAGCAATTCCTCCAATTTCCAAACTTGTTCCGTTAATCACCCGGAATTACCCCGAGGCCCTCGGGACCTCAACCAAACATACCAACATAAACCACAACATCATACGAACTTAGACAAATCATCAAATCACTTAAAACAACATCAAAACACCAAATTATACTCGGATTCAATCCTAAGGACTTCTAAACTTCCGAATTCCACCAACGATGCCGAGACCCGCTAAACCACGACCGAATGACCTCAAATTTTACACACGAGTCAAAAATAACACCACAAACCTATTCCATCTTCCGGAATTCCATTCCGACCCCGATATCAAAATTCCCACTACCCACCAAAATTGCCAAAATTCTAACTTTCGCCAATTCAAGCCTAATTATACCACGGGCCTCCAAATCTCATTCCGAACGCGCTCCCAAGTCCAAAATTACCTAACGGGGCTAACTGAACCATCAAAATTCCAACCTGAGGTCGTTTACACATAAGTCAACGTCTGGTTGATGTTTTTAACTTAAGCTTCTACTTTAGAGACTAAGTGTCTCAATTCACTTCAAAACCACTCCGGACCCGAACCAATTAACCCGATAAGTCATAAATTAACTGTAAGGCATAAATTAAGCAGTAAATGGGGGAACGGTGCTGTGATACTCAAAACGACCGGTCGAGTCATTATATTCTCTCCCACTTAAACATACGTTCGTCCTCGAACGTGCCAAGAGTTGTTCTTAACCTTCAAATCTCTATTCCACCTTACCACATACATACCCGGGGGTGATTTCATGCCACCCTATTCTATAAGGCCTGACCACACAACAAAACTGAAAATCATTAATTTAACCTTAGCCCAAAACCCATGGAGCCAAATTTCTAACATCCAGAATTCTTTTCAAGACCCGAATCTCACATCTACAGACTGTATAAGTCCGAACAAGCTGCATTGAGCTATAACTATAACCACAGATATAATCACCCAGCATATTATACAACTCGCATGTTCGTAGCACCATTCCTGATCATAGTAACTACTTCAAACTAACCAAGTACTAGTATTAACCCCATATCGAACAAAACCTCATCCCAACACCTTTGTACGCTATTGATAATAAAATAAACACGTAGAATCTCGTAATCCCTTATCAGATCAACAAGTTATGGAGCTCTCTCGCCCCAACCAGAACTATAATCCCCTTTTTAGCTAACTTTCAATGTCATCTTCCCCAAATATACAGTAATCAAACCTGACAGTACCCATTCTGGGTCCAATGACCTTATATTATTAAACACAACTATCCTACAGACATGCCACACTAATATAAATCAGAGCCACAACCCGTGCCATCAGTGCGCCAATACGCAATAATTCAAATGTACTAAGTCATGGTAAATGACTCAAATGATAGAACTATCCTGCAAGATTAACAAGTACTACCACAAAGAAATGCTGAAAATACATCACACACCGTAGAACCATCACACGATTCTAACACAAGGTTCACTCCTTAACATAACTCCGCTGCAACGTGTGACCCCATCCAAACGTGTGACTCGGGTTGACTTTTCCAACTTAAGCTTCTACTTTAAAGACTAAGTGCCTCAATTCACTCCGAAACCACTCCGGACCCGAACCAACTAATCCGATAAGTCATAAATCAACTGTAAGGCATAAATTGAGCAGTAAATGGGGGAACGGGGTTGTGATACTCAAAACGACCGGTCGGGTCATGACATTGCTCCCACATCTTTCCATCTCACTTTGCACGGCAAAACCCACGTGCTACTCGATACATAATATCCGTGTCAAATACTAATTAAGATGTTCCAGAGATTTTATTTATACATCACAAGGTAAAATTTTAGTTTCTAGACCAGGTAGGAAATCCGTGAGAAAGATGATTTTATTTTAGAAATTATTTGAGTAAAGAAAAATAATATTTTTCAAATAAAATACAACATTGAACAAGCTATTGAATTTAATATAGAATTTATTAAATTAAATCATAATAACAATTCCTTTTGAAGTAAGATAAAAACCTAAGACAGGTTAAGGAGATTAAGTTGAGAAATCAATTGAAATAAAATATAACAACTATTAGAAATAGTAAATACCAAAATATACGGCGAGTTTTAACTTAGAAGTCACGCAAGGTAGCGTGATATTAATTCTTTTATTTTTAAATCACCATATTACTAACAACTTAGCAGGGCAGACGGTAATGACTCAACGTAGTAAATTCACCCTGAAAATAAATTTACCAAAATAATAGTGCTAGGAAAAAGAGTTCAGGAAATGGTGGCAAGGCAGTAACTCAATGACCATAACTCAATCCTCAGAAGACAGTGAAAACCGGAAATACAAATTCTCAGAATCTCGTACGAAGGAACTAAAGCCAATACAATAAAACAGGGGATACAAAATACACAAATATTTTGCGGCGTGCAACCAGATCCCACCATATAATATCAATATCATAGCTCACCCTTATTTCACCATATCAATTCACCCTTACTTCACATGTTGCGGCGTGCAACCCGATCCCACCGTACAACATCAATATCATAACAATAAACATAATATGTTGTGGCGCGCAACCCAATCTCACCATATAATATCAATATCATAATTCACCCTTATTTTACCATAATAATCCATCCTTATTTCACCTGTTGCGGCGTGCAACCCGATCCCACCGTACAATAACAATATCACAATATAAATATCCTCCCTTGTTTCACCACCTCCCTTATTTCACCTGTTGCGGCGTGCAACCCGATCCCCCGTACAATAATTTTAATCAACAATAACAATTCAATAACTCAATTTACAAGAGTTTCCTACAACCAAGGGTATGAGTAAACGGCAACAAAGGAACCACTTTAAAATCAAAGGAATACAACAACCTTTACAAAATTGACAAGACATATAAGGCACGTGATAATTAAGCATGCAATTATAACAATTTGGACATGTAGCATATATGCACAGATTGATAGAGAAACTCAACAATTATGAGGTAACAAGACAATAAGGAAGGCAATAACTTCAACCACGGCATATAAGGGCCAAATAACGAGAAAGAGGTAATTAAGTGGTAACAACATCATATAGAGCATGTGAGAGTAGCCTAACAACGAGATACTACATGTTATGACAATTTAATCAAAGGAATGGGAAGAGACTAGACAATCAAAACTGGTCAATGCCACATAATAGACTGTGTACCCACTCGTCACCTTGCGTATACAGCTTCCACATAACAAGATAGCACAATCGACTCAATTCCTAAGGGGTAGGTTTCCCCCACACAAAGTTAGACAAGGCACTTACCTCAATTCGGCCAAATCAATACTCAATTTAGCTTTTCCTTTACCAATATACCACCGCTTGGCTCAATCTAGCTAAAGACGACTTAAATACACCAACCATTCAAGAGAAAACAATTTCAATTAACAAAGCTATGATCTTTATACAATTTGCAAAACGTCAACCCCTCAGGCCCGCACCTCGGAACCCACTAAAATTTATAAAACCCGAACACATATTTCGATACGAGTTCAACTATACCAAAATTATCAAGTTCTGATACCAATTTGTCTTTCAAATCATCTTTTTTAATTTTTGAAAGATTTTACAATTTTCCCAAATTTTCCTTTAGATTCTCATGAATTTTCTGTTAATTCTGAGGTATAATCACAAAATATAATTGAAAATTGATTAGAGGCATTTACCCAAATGATTTTATATGAAAATCCTCTCTCAAAATTGCCCACTCTCGGACCTAGGGTTCAAAATATGATAAAATGAAGTTAAGCCCCGAAATGGAAGTCTTAATACCAGCCTCAGATGTCGTATTTGTGACATCCGGATCGCAAATGCGACAAAAGCGTCGCAAAAGCGAAGGCTGACCAGCTCTGCCAAGGTCGCAAATGCGACACAAGACTCGCAAATGCGAGCTCAGAGTTTTCGCAAAAGCGACAGTTTGTGTCACAAATGCAAAGCTGCCTAATCGCAAATGCGATGAAATAGTTCGCAATTGCGAACTCCCTTTCCCCAGCCCATCGTCGCAAAAGCGAGAATAATCTCGCAAATGCATTCCATGTGGTGAAATTCGCCCAAATCCGAGCTCCCTAACTCAAAATATGATCAAATAACTTAAAGGTCCGAAATAGAGTACTTATATGCACTGCCCAGTGGTACTCTATGCGATCGTGGTAGTACCCTCGCGATCACGATGCACAAATATTACGCTGCCACACTTAACACTATGTGTTTGCGGCACAAGCCACATGAACGCAATGCACAACACTGACAAAACTACGCGAATGCTGGAGCAACATCGCGAACGCGAAGAGGAAACCATCATCCTGCCTAGATCAACCAAATCACTACACGAACGCGTAGAAGTAGATGCGAACGCAATGAAGACTAGTCCTAACTCTACGCGAATGCATTCAACCTGACGCGAACGTGAATAAGAAATAAACACCCAGCTGCAGGAGTCACTTCGTGATCGCGTCCTCAACTTCGCGATCACGAAGAAAAACAAAAACACCAGTAATCAGCAGTATCAAAACCATCTGAAATGATCTGAATCTCGTCTGAAACTCACCCGAGCCCCTCGAGACCCCGTCGGAACATACCAACAAGTCCCAAAACATAACATGGACCTACTTGAGGCCTCAAATAATACATAACAACATTAAAATCATGAATTATACCTTAAATCAAACTAAATAAACTTTTGAACTTTCATCTTCCAAATCTCGTGCCGAACCATATCAAATCAACTCGGAATGACCTCAAATTTTGCAGACTAGTTCCAAATAATATAACGAACCTATTCCAACTCCAGGATCAACAATTCAAACCCAGTATTATTAAAGTCAACTCTCAGTCAAACTTATTAACATTCCAAACTTTCAAATTGCTAACTTTCGCCAAATAGTGCTGAAACCTTCCAGAAATACCCAAATACAAATCCGGGCATACGCCCAAGTCCAAAATTACCATCCAGATGAATCAGAACCATCAATACTCTGTTCCGGGATCAAATATACAAAAGTCAAACTTAGTCAACTCTTTCAACTTAAAGCTTCCTAGTTGAAAATCATTCTTCTGAATCGATCCCGAATCACCTGAAAATCAAAACCGACGATTTACACAAGTTGTTGCACCTTATTTTGCACAAGTCAAAATAAGATTTAACTTGTGGTTTCTCTGTTGTTGATGAAATAAAGTCACCACCTAATATTTAAAGGTATACTAGGGTACCTATTTAATCACTAAAGTCATATTCTTTATTAGTCTGCTAACCGGTGAGATTTTGGGTAAGGGTTCTTATTCTTTTAAGGGGAAGGTGTTAGGCACCCCTAAATTCTACCTGAGCTAGCTCCATAGGACTTAGACTAGGTTTAAAGGGTTAGTCATTTGTATTCTGCTTAATTTAGTATTAGAGAGGCATGGATTACTATTTATCTAAGTGAGAGTATGATGTTAAAAGGGATCCGAGATTTAAAAGGGGTATGAGTCTTGAAATCTACTGTTGGTTTAATTAAAAGAGTTCTAAAATTGAATGGTTTGTATGAAGCATGTAGGAAACACTTTGTTTGTAAAGAATTAATGTTCATATAATTCTAAGATGTTATAAGCAAATGAGTCTAAGATATACCTTGGCTTCTGAAATTACTTAAATCTTAGACTTGAGGGAATATTTAAAGGTCTTTGCTGGACGGCAACCCTTACGTTTTGAAATAGTCAATTTTTTAGGAGGCTAGTCTTGCGATTCGTTTCTGGTTTTGAAAAAAAAGGGATTCTCGCCTTGGCTAAGTTATTTCAGCTTCACAATCTTTATGAAAAGGTTAGTAAAATAGAACAGATTAACAACATGAGCAACACATGATTAATGAATTGAAAAATAGTCGCTATCTAGTATTTCTTTTAACCATATGTCCTTTAAGTCTTTCCTAAGTTATTTATGTAATTCAAAAGGTAAAGCAAAACACAATCGAATATGACGAGACCAATATTATATACATGTAAGAGAATATAAATAACGAGATGTAATGAAGCAGTAAAGGGGTAAGGAAAGACTCTGGTTTAGGCCTAAAAGAGGTAGGCCCATCAATCAACATGGACGGATAACAATAAACTCTAGACTTTCGGATGCACTGGTACAAGGTTTGGGCCTGAGTTCTTTGAGAACTCAGCAGGCCCAATGTACATGTTCAAAAAAGAGAGAGAGAAAGTCATTAGATATTATTCTCTATACATACAGTCATGCACGAAATACTTAAATAAGTGACTTGAAAAAATATAACAAACTAACAGTACTTAAATATAATGAAAGGTTATACTGATATGGGATCACACATGGTTAAGTAATTTATATTGAAAATATTTCGTTCTCATTAAACACTAAACCCAAAAAGAGTAATGAATATTAATAGATTAGAGGCTAAGGGTAGAACTCCACTCAAGGTCAAAGCATCCTTTGAATCCCCTAACGCTTCAAAGTTCTCAAGGGTCTCGAGGGCCCAAGGCAATGCTTGTGCCAAGGAGGGAAGCCCAACCAAGAGTTAATTTCTACTCCCAAATACCCCTTGCCATTAATGACTCACTCTTCTTCACATATTTAAGTGCCAATGAGGCACTTTCAATGTAAACCAAATTGCCACAGTAGTACCCTACCACAGAAGTATAACCTTTCTTATGAGGTCCAAACAGAATGCCATAAGACTACAAGACAGTTTTATATACATCTTTATAATCATATTTCCAAAACTAAGTGGATGATTCACATATTAAATAGGTCCAAAATATAAGTTTCAAACACACATAGAGGCAGAGATATTATCATGCTACTGTTAAAGAACCAAACACCTGCTATCAAGTATCTTAAAGATAGAGTAAGAGCACACAGTTCAAATCTTCAACAGTTTATGAATACAGATGCATTTGCCTTGACAGACTAGTCACAGATTGGTTTAACTCAAGTCTTGTCCTTTAGCACACAAAGTTTAACAATACTAATGGATTCTTTTGAAAGTATCAACAAGGCATCAGACAAAACCGTTATAGCTAGCATATCTACAGATGCTATCAGAGACACAAAAATACAATCAAAGTTTTAGTAAGGCTGCAGGTTTACAAATCAAAATGGAACTCCTAAGAGTGCTTAATGGAATCTCAAGCCACCAATCTTACTTATCTTTGAAATTAATGGCATGACCACCTCTCTCTAAGAATGTTAGCATCACACTAATCTCACTAAGAATGAAGTAGGATGTTATATCCAAGCAGTAGCAACAAGAAATTTTCTTTAGAGTTCACATGCTAGGTTTAATTCATTTTTAAAAAAGAGAGAGATAGCTTAATGCTGTTTCAAAATAGTGCAAGTATGTATGAAATCATGAAGGACAAACAGAAGCAGTGAGGAACCGGAATGAGTGCAGGATTGCAAGAATATATACAAAGGCACTTAGCAGAGATCATAAACTAGGTCTTGACTTATATTAGACGATGAGTTGTTGACTTCATTTAGGAATATATTAAAGATCATTAGTAGGGCTGTTTGTCCTGGTTGACATGCCAATATTACCCTAAGCATATGATATGATTACTTTCTTTTCAAAAAGCTCTAGGTCTCACATTCATGCTTCCTTTATTTGAAGGTCAAAGCACATTGCAATACTCAGGAAAAGTAGATGACCTCAAAGTCTTTCATTAGTTGTAATAGTGGATTACAGTACACTCAGATAAACTCAGCAGGTTTTAATGATACTGGATGCACAAGAATGGACATAAAGGACAAACATAGGTGGATGCAAAGCTTTCATTCAAGTACATACACAAGATATTCCAGCCAAGGTTTTACAAACAAGGTTGGTTTTCAAACATTATGAAGTCAAGTCAATAATATCATTAAAGAAGTTTAGGACAGAGGAGACTTTACATTAAGTAGGCCTGGTTCAGCTATACAAATTTAAGGTGATAGTCTAAACATGATGAAGTTCTACTCAACTTCCAGACATAATGGTTAATGCCCAATCACAACAGATACAGTAATGGTCTAATTCATAAGAGATAACTTGATCATGATAGAATACATATAAGAACAGTTACAATAATTTATTAGAGTTAGCCTAGTTGCCTTAAGAGTCTGCTTCATATAATAAGGCTCACAGATATGATCAACAGTTATATAAAGATACAAGACTTACACATTAATGACTCAAAGGCTGCTTCAGGATTAACAAGCATTCATGTGAAGAAAGAAATCAACTTAAACACTTAGGTTGACACACTCTAACTAAGTGATACAAGATTAGACTTTAAGCATTCATATCTTTTCTAGTTAAAGTCATCAACTAACAATCTCAAGTACAGAACAACAGATTACACCAAACAGAATTAGTGTGATAAATGTGAAGACCATAGCAGAATATTAAAGAAATTTGAAGTCTGAACAGATATGGGAAGCTATTGATGCATATCAAGGAGCTTAATTGTATAAGCTGTTTGATTCAGAGTAATGGTCATAAAGATCACATAATAATTAAACGATACTGATTCGAGACACATAATGTCAAAGCATAACAGTCAGTCATAAATCAATAACAAATATTTATGATCAGGAACAAACATTTATAAACTAATGACAAACATCATAGAAAGACAACAATGTATACATAATTTTTAATAAAACAATCAAAAGCAAAGGGGTCGAGGTATACTGACCTCCTTTTGTGCAGCAGACCAACAAAGGTTTATTTAGCCGTATAGGAACCAAAGTTTCAAGCTTTGAACAGTAAAAGAACTCGAAAACAAAAGAGAAACAGAAATTAGTAAGAGAGCCTAAACTTTGAAATTTTAGTATGTTTTTGTGCTCGTATTAGGTCTTAGCTCCTTGTTAGGTGAGAGAATTGAAAGTTCTATTTATAATGGTATTCAATGCCTTAAGTTCAACGGATTCAAACTAGATAGTGGAAGATGATGGAGAGTTAATGATGTAGCATGATTGAGTGAAATCAGAGACGATAGAGGGGAAAAACATCATAGAAGTTACCTGGGTGTGGGGAAATGAGTGATCGACCATTGAAGCATGAGAGACCGTCAGTCGGAACCCTAATACCCATAGGTCATTGCATTTTACCTCTGGATATCGAATATCCATGATGAAGGCAGCTAATGTCTTCATGCTTTCTTCGATTTGAAAGTACAGAGCCAAAAGCAAATGAAATCCCGAGTCACCGTTTTAGACCTAGGATTTTGATTTGGGGTTTTGAATTATGACAACGAAAGAGAAAAGATCTGAGTGAGAATCGCGGCTAGCAGGGACAAAGAGAATGATTTCGTGGTTGATTCTTTGACCTTGCACGAATTTGTGCAAGGTCTTGAAGATTGATGTGGCTACAGGTCTGAGAGAATATGGAGGAAAAGAGAAAGGGGGCGACTGGGCTTGTATAAAAATAATTAGGGTTTGGGGGTTTCTCAAAGTTAAAAATGCGAGATTGAATCTGGGTCATTGGATCATTTGATAAACAACCCCGATATTTAGGGAGATAAATTTTTTATAAAATGTTAAAATTACTAAAAAACGGTGACCGTTGGATCTCCCTGATCCGATGGTGGAGATTAAGTCTTAAAGGATTAAAGAATAATAGGAAAATGGGGATTAAACGTGAAACGTTGATGAAATAGATCAACGGTTCAGATCTGTTGTGCTTTCTTTGTGAGTAAGGGACATAGGTGACATGGCGAGCTGCGATTATTTTACGGAGAGAGGAGTGGATCGCCAAGGTGGAGTAGGGAGAGGGCTTGGACTGGGTCAGATTTGTTTAGGCTTGTCATTGGGCTGTTATTGATTTGAAGAATGGCCCTTTTGTATTTTATAGAGAATTGCAATTATAACCTTTAGCCACTTAAATCCCTTTTGAAATTAAATTACATAAACTTAATTATTTTTAATAAAATATAATGAATTTAAAATTATCATACACACTACTAATTATTGTCAAGTAATTAATTATAAAATTACTCTATTTTTCAAACTATAATATTAGTTTCGAATTATTAAAATGATAGACCAAATAACTAATTAAACTAATTACAAGACCGATGTAATGTATATAAAGTTATTTTACTAATCATAAAATGGTAAGTATAATATGTTTATAATTACAATTATAAAAGTTAAATTATCAATTTCAAAATTACTAGTACCAAATTAATTTCGTAAAAAATAGATGTTATTGATTGAAAATATATTCAAAAATATTTATTGTAAATTCTTAAATATAAATAAATTAATTTTAAAAGGGATGGTCAAAATTGGCCGTCAACACAAGTCATAATATATCATATGAAGCTACTCATGACTTCAAACAGCTGAACGGAATGCAAATGCTCAAAACAACCGGTTGGTTCATTACACAATAAATGTTATATAAATTTTATTTATTCGTACCTTAAATTGATGTCACATATTCACTCTAATCTGGTATGGTATCTCTCTCCAGGAATTTCACGCTCATGAAAAAATGTCTTTACAGATTTCACAACCATATGTGTGGCCTGATAGAATGGCAAAACCCCGCATTATATTTAACATGTAAAATAAACCTTCTTTAAATATATGTAGAACTTTATTTAAATAATTAAAAATAAATATTAACTTACCCGTCCTCACGGGGTACGATAATAAATCGATGCAAATGATCGTACTCTACAGTCCCACCAGCGTACTATCTCCGTGAAGGAGCAACTAAAGAAGTACTAGTAGATGGGGATGCAGCCGTCTGAGAGCCTCCTATATCCAGTCTAGATATACTATGAGTAGATGATGGTGGATATGATAATGGAGTGGACGTTGATGGAGGCACAAAAGACGAACCATAATGGCGACTGTTATGGCCGCCCGGTGATGGAATCAATGGTGAGCCACCATGCTGACTAGCAGGCAATGTAGGAGTGGGCATAAAATTAATGGTAGTAGTGGTGGAATCACCATTGGCTGGCATGGAATAATAGTGTACTGTGCTAGACGGGTGGGGACTATAAAAAGCTCGGGTGGTAATGAAGTCAATTGAGAAGGATGAGAAAAGGTTGGAGGACTCATACTCGGCATATATGAAGGAATGCGACTTGTAGATGGCAAAGTATATTTCTTCTTCTTAGATTGTTTCTGTTCTTTACCCTTAGAAGCCATCTGTGCATTTAAGTAAAATAAATATAATAATAAAAAAATCAACATGTCATAATATAAAGAAATTCTTCTACATATTAAAATGATTAAAGAAATAACATAGCAAAGTCCAATAAGATATAAAAATAAAACAATAACATAAGGAATAACATAAGAAATTAAACAAGTCATAAAACACACAAACAACTCAATCCTTATTGCTTTCTTCATATTGATCATATTCATCTTCATCATCGCTTGTTTCATTTTTATCATATAATTCTTTATCATCTCTTGCTTCATATTCATCACTTGAATATCCGTCCTCGTTTTCCATGGATGTTCCTTCCTCATACTCACTTTGATTTGATATAAGGACTAAATGATAGAATTCTTCATAGAGGACTTCACTATCCTGTAATTCACCTGCTAGTTCATCATCCACCATTGCTTCATCACTTAAAATGTCATTCTAGTACACTACATCTAATGCATCCTCGACTTCAACTCTATCCACGGGCTTTATTTTTATCACTACCATCCATGCAGCCTTCTTCTTGCACAAAGGATAAGGTGCGTAATACACGTATTTCACATTTTGTGCAATGATTAATGGGTCTTAGAGTCTGTACCTCCTCATGTGATTTATTTCAACTATTTTATACAGAGGATGCACCTTTGTACCTCTAGTAGGTGTTGGATCATAACACTCACATTGAAAGAGTACCAACTTTTTTTTCCAGACAATACTATACTCAAGTTCTAATATCTCTTGAAGCACACCATAATAATCAACATCACCAGCACCTTTCACAAACACGTCACTATTATTGGCTTTTTTGCCCTTAGACCATTCTTATGTATGAAACTTGTACCAATTGACCAAGTACTTAGACATCATTCTGACTTTAGCGTTAGGTCCTCAAGCAATATCTCATAAAAATGGATCATTTATACTATTATCTGGATTATGAACCTAGAGCGAACCCAATAATAATTAGAATTTAAAAAGTACGTACAATTGAAAATAATTTGCATTGAAATAAACTTCACAAGGTGTTTAAACCACTCTGCAAACCTAGGATAAATATGTTCATGCCCATATGTAACCACAAACTAACTCTCCGACATAATTAAAACTTTCATTAGTTAAACTGATTGATATGTGATCTTGAATGTAAGTCAGCAATATAAATGTATACTTACTTATAATAAGGTTGGACCTCGAGACAATTTAGTAGAACATGTGTTGTAGCTGACTTTAGCTCCATCTCAGTCAAAAATTATGTTGGACTACGTTTTGAACCGCCTTTTCCAGAATGATTGAATATGGAAAAAGGTGGTGCCAATGAATCAGTATTGCCTCCATCATCATGTCGATCAGGTCTATTTCTTAAAAATGACACATCAGTATCAAAATAATATGAACAGAAATAAGCAGTTTCTCTAGCCAGATATACCTTACATATCGATCCCTCATTCTTTGATCTATTTTTCACGGTCCGCTTACATTTGTTAATCATCCTGCATAGCACGATTTTAAGATAAAATAATGTTTAACTAAAACACATAAGGATAATTGATTAAAGGTCATTACCTCTCGAAAGGATAAATCCATCTACATTGAATTGACCCCCTAGTCATGTCTCTTGCACAAGTGAATTGGAAGATGTTCCATCACATTGAAAAATTCAAGCAGGAAAATTTTAGCCAACTTGTTTAAAGTTAAGCGAATGTTACTATCCATACAAGCTAGGATCCCCGCCCTCAATGTGCTAGAGCACAACTCCTTGAAAAATAAGCATAGCTCTATGATGGGCTTCCATATTCTATCAGGAAAAACATTGAATGCAATAGGCATCAAAGATTTCATGAAAATGTGACAATCGTGTCTTTTCATAGACGATAACTTCCCTTCTTTCATGTCAACACCTAGATAAGGGTGACGCATATCCATCAGGCATCCTTAAATTGTTAACCAAATCACAAATTTCTCTTCTCTTATCCAAAGTGAATGTGTAACTGGCCTTAGGCTTCTGAGTCTTTTTGTTCAAGTATGTTAGGTACAACTCACTTTGCCTACAATATTCTTTCAAGTCCATCATGGCCTTCAAGTTATCTTTTGTTTTGTTGCTGACATCCATCACATCAAGATTATACTGAAGAAGATTATGCTTCCAATAAGGTAACTCCCAGAATATGCTCTGTTTAGTTCAGTTGTGTGTTACATCGTAACTTGGTATCTTATTAGACAATGTATACCATGTACCTTAGGTAGATCCCTAACTCTGTTCTAAATCTCTTCTGGCGACAAGACATTTGGTGGCTCCCCATAATCCATTTTGTTCTTCAAAAATGTACTAGTATTTCTCCAAAACTCATGATCCATTAGCGAGAAGCGGCGATGATAGTTAAACCATGTGTTCTTACCTTCATATTTCAAAGTGAATGCCTCTATGTCTTTCATACAAGTCCGGCAAGCTAACTTTCCGGCAGTCGACCACCCAGACATCATTCCATAAGCAGAAAAATCATTTATAGTCCACATCAAAGTAGCACGGAGTCTAAAATTTTGCTTAGTTGATATATCATATGTTTCTACACCTTCATGCCACAATAATTTCAATTCATCAATCAGGGGCTACATGTATACATCAATCAATATTTTTGGATTGTATGGACTTTGAATAATACAAATTAGAAACAAATATTGACTTGTCATACACAATTTAGGTGGAAGATTATATGGCGTAACAAATATTGGCTAACATGAATATGGTGCAGCAGACACTGCAAATGGAGTGAATCTATCAGCACATAATCCTAACCTAATATTTCTCGGTTCACTAGCAAAGTCTAGGAACACCTTATCAAAATGCTTCCCTGCTTCTCCATCTGACGGATAATATAGAATACCATCTGACCTTCTATGTTCATAGTGCTATCTCATATGAGGAACAGAGCTCATTGATACATACAACCTCTTTAACCTTGGTATAATGGGTAAATAGTGCACCGCCTTTGTTGGAAACTTCTTCTATTTAGCATTTATGACTTCTTTGTAATGAGATTGGTTACAAAATTTACATTTTCTAAAGTTGCATCATTCTAATAGAATAACATGCAATCTTTTTCACAACAATCAATCCTCTCCAATGAAAGACCCAACTTGGAAACCAATTTCTTTGCCATGTAAACATATTTGGGTAGGTCAATCTTTGTCAGATTAAGTTCATTCATAAGGCCAATAATAGAATCCATGTCTGCTTGAGAAATATAATTATCTGTTTAATACGTAGTAATCTACTTACAACATACAACTTGGAATGCACTGATCCTTCATAAAGCAGACAACTAGCTTTCTCTAACTGCTTGAAAAAGCTCGTAGCCTCATCATTTGGTTCAGATTGAGGCCCTGTGAACATCTCAAAAGCATCCCTCATCATTTCATTAAATCGAGAATTTTCAATATTATTCTTTGCTATGGAGCTATCTTCTTCACCGCCAAAAGAATTCTGAAAATCAACATCATCTATACTAGCATGACTCTCCCCATGAACATTTCACACATAATAATTTTCCATAAGCCCCTTATATAGATGAATAGTAGCAATACGGGTCCCAATAACTTAACACACTTGCATTTCACACAAGGGCACCTAATCGTCCCTTCAATAAGAAAATCATCAAGTGTCTTTGCCTTAGCAATAAAGCCAATAACCCCTTCTATAAATTCATCCCGCAACCCCGTACGATTCGGATGATTCCTATTATACATCTATCTACGATGCCCAAATTTCATCTACACAAACCAATAAGTGGTAAACTTCTCTAAACTAATAAGCTTTAAAATTAATATCACTATTAGCTATATTTCATAAGTAATACAATTAGAATTTAACACAAAAGTTTAAAGAGACTACCGATTCTTTCATTTTCTTCAAGGTTATTCAAGGTTATTCTGCTCATTTTCTAGTATTGATTTGTTGTTAGTGAAATTACATTAATTGTGTAAACACCCTCTTGTTTAGACTTTTATTTCTCCTAATGTATGTGATAACTTAAAATTAATGTAAAATTTATTTGATTCATTAAGGAAGCAAGTGTTGTGAATTCTTATAATGGATCTTTAAAGGCAATTTAATGGTTTGCACTACTATTTTTCCTTTATTTTAGGAGAAATCATATGATATTTTTCCTTTTCAATTGTTATAAGATTCTTCGTAAGTACATAACGTAATGTAGTGTCATTAAGCATAATAATATTGTTTAAGCACTTTTCTTCTAATTTTTAAGCAATTACACCATCAATTATTAAATCTATATGCATAAATTCTATCAAGATTCAATACGCTAAATAATTTATATGCTAAACAATTCAGACATTAATTCACAACAACAACATATAGATAAATTAAAAACCTAATATTTAGACATGAATTCACATATATTATAGCAAAATTAATATAAAAAAATATGCTAAATAACATATTAATTCTAATAAGCAATATATAATCACAAAATTCATATAAAATTAAAACCCTAAACATATAGATACATGTATCCACTTGCAAAAAAATTACCTGGATAAAGGACTTCCGCCGCTGCCAGACTGGAGGGAGTTATCGCCGCCGCTGAACTAAAGGAAACAGAGTGTCGATGTTGCCAAGTGGTGCTATCTGTAACGATCCGGCCGGTAGTTTTGAATGTTGTAGCCATGTTCCCCTATTTACTACTTATTTTATACTTAGTTGTTGTTGTATGACTTGCCGGAGTAGTTGATTCAGTTCCAGGGTTGTTTCGAAATACGATAAGTTACTTAGTCTCAAGGTTGGAAGATTAAGTTAAAAAGGTTGATCGGATGTTGACTTATATATAAACGACTCCGGAATGGTGTTTTGATGGTTCCGATAGCTCCGTTGGGTAATTTTGAATTTAGGAGTATGTCTGGATAGTGATTTGGAGGTTCATAATTGATTTAGGCTTGAAGTGGCGAAAATTAGAAAATTATAAGTTTTGAAAATTGAGACATTTGACTGAGAGTTGATTTTGTAGTTACCTGGCTCGGATTTTTGTTCCTAGAGTTGGAGTAGGTCCGTTGTGTCATTTATGACTTGTATGACAAATTTGAGGTCAATCATATGTGATTTGATAGGTTTCGGCATCAATTATAGAAGTTGGAATTTTTTAGTTTTCATTAGGCTTGAATTGAGGTGTGATTTGTGTTTTTGATGTTGTTTGATATAATTTGAGGTCTCGACTAAGTTCATATAATTATTTAGGACTTTCTGATATATTTGGTTGAGGTCCCAAGGGCCTCAGGAGTGATTCGGATTGAAATCAGATTGGATTTTGGAATTTTGGAAGAGCTGGTGTAATTAGGTCTGGTTCAACCGCACCTGCAAGGGATAGGCTGCAGGTGTGGAGCCGCTGAAGCGACCATGGGGCCGCAGATACGGTTCTGGGCGAGTTGGGGTGTTTGCGCAAGTGCGAGGAAAAATTCCACACCTGCGATTTCGCAGATGCGGAAGGTTGGTCGCAAAAGCTAAAAAAGGCCTGGAGTGGTTGGACCGCAGAATCGAATGGTTTTGCGCAGAAACACACCCGCAAGAGCGAGATTGGGACCGCAGAAGCGGTTGGTCGGCCCTTAAGTGACTTCCGCAGAAGTGGAACTTTTATCGAAAAAGCGATCCCGCAGAAGCTGAATTTTGGCCCGCAGGTGTGAAAGCACTAGGGCAGAGTTTAAGACTCTAGGGTTTCATGATTTTTATCATTTTGGACATTTCAAGCACAGGATAAGGCTATTTTTGAGAGAGATTTCGAAGGGTTTCTTGAGGTAAGTCATTTGTGACCATTTGTATTCAATAATCTTGTTTCCCCATTGAATTTCCCACACAGTTTGTGTGTTTTTGAGGTGAAATTTTGGGAGTTTGAGGCTAGGGATTTGGAGAGTTAATTTGGGGGATTTGAGTGACGAATTGGTATCAGAATTTGGTAAATTTGGTATGGTTAGACTCCTAGTTGAATGATCTTTCAGATTTTATAACTTTTATTGTATTCTGAGACGTGGGCCCGGAGGTCAACTTTTGAGTTGACATTTTGACTTTTGATTAAGAACTTAGTATTTTCTTATGGAATTGATTCCTTTAGCTCGTGTTGATTGTATCGAATTGTTTGTGGCTAGATTCGAGGCATTCAGAGGCCGATTCACGAGGCAATGGCTTATTGGAGTAGAGATTCGCATGGTTTGAAGTAAGTAACACTTCTAAACTTGGTTTTAAGGGTATGAAACCACGAATTGCGGGTTCTGTGATTGGAGTTGAGGTGACGGGCGTGTGGGCGTGCACCGTAGGAATTGTGACTTGGTCAATTCCATGGAATTGTATAGTTGAATAATCTTATTGTTATCCGTATATTCTTCATGTGTTATAGAAATTGAACTGCAAGTTATGTTAGAAATCATGCTTAGGCTTAATGCTAGTACTGTTGGGACCCACAAAGGTCGTGTTGCATGTTGAATTATCTGTTTAATTACAATTATATACTTAGTCACAACTATTATTTACGCATCATATCTCAGTATTTATTACTATTTATTAATACATCATATCATCATTGTTTGGGCTAATTATCATGATTCTTGTGAGCCCGAGATACTGGAGAGATTGATGACTGGGTGAGGCCGAGGGCCTGTTGTGAGAATATTTATGGGATCGGGCTGCACGCCGCAACATATTTTATTGATTCATTCCATGGTTGGATTATTATAGTGCTTGGGCTGGATTTTCCCCTCCAAAGTCTGCACACCCATAGTGAGCGCATGTACCTACTGAGTGCAAGCGTGATTGCCGAGCGATTGGGAGGATTGAGTGACAGTGAGGATGGAGTGACAGTGAGGATGGAGTGAATGAGAGAGACTGAGTGATTGATACTCTAAGAGTATGCATATGATTTCATCACTGTTTTGTACTTCAGTTGGCATACATAATTGACATGTAAGTATCGAGATGTACCATATTTTGTTGCAATTGAACTTGACATATTTTACCTGTTTGGGGTTTAACTATTAAACTTGGAAGCATGCCTACTTTTATGTACTGTTATTCTATAATTGAACTGTACCTATGAAGCTCGTCACTGCTTTCAGCCCAATAGTTAGACTTGTTACTTACTGAGTTGGTTGTACTCATGCTACACCCTGCACTTCATGTGCAGATCCGGGTATTTTCGGACATCGTGGTTGCTAATTCTCAGAGTTTTTTAGTCATTCGGAGATTATCGAGGTAGCTGCATGTCGTTCGCAGACCTTGACTCTCCTCCCCTGTCCCTCAGTTTATTTATTCCGTTCATGCTTTCTTAGACAGAGTATCACACTTTGTATTTGTATAGATGCGCATGTACTCAGTGACACCCTGTTTTAGGGAAACTCGAGTTGTGACGGGTTTTATCAGGTTTTATGGGATTTTTACTTATCTAAACCTGTTTTAGTATATTTTAAATTTGAAAGTGTTGAAAATATTTGAGTAGTCGACCTGCCTAGTACCATGATAGGCGCCATCACGACAGGTTGAGTTTTGGGTCATGACAAGTTGGTATCAGAGCCTATGTTACATATGTCTCACGAGTCATGAGCAGGTTTAGTAGAGTCTTGCGGATCGGTACTGGGACGTATATACTTATCTTCAAGAGGCTGCCGAACCCTTAGCAAAACTTCACATTGTTGTATTCTAGTCGTGCAAATTTGTTGATTCCGAGAACTAATTTTCTGTTATTCTATTCTCTCACAGATGGTGACGACACGTGCTACCGGACCAGAATGACAACCACTAGTACCACCGACTAGGGCCATGAGAGGCCGGGGCCACGGTAGGGGCCGATTCACCAGTTGCTCCAGCTCAGGAGCAGGTACCAGATGTGGTTGAGCTAGTGGAGCCAGCTCAAGCACCAGCTGTGCCCATTGTGATTCCAGGCCTTCAGGAGGCTTTGGCTCAAATATTGACTGAGTGCACTAGCCTTGCTCAGGTTGTTTCTGTTCAGACCGCGCCAGCCCCTTCTCAGGCCGGGTGAGGTACTCAGACTCCTGCCACTCGTACTCGGGAGCAGGTGATCCAGATAGGCGCCATCACGACAGGTTGAGTTTTGGGTCATGACAAGTTGGTATCAGAGCCTATGTTACATATGTCTCACGAGTCATGAGCAGGTTTAGTAGAGTCTTGCGGATCGGTACTGGGACGTATATACTTATCTTCAAGAGGCTGCCGAACCCTTAGCAAAACTTCACATTGTTGTATTCTAGTCGTGCAAATTTGTTGATTCCGAGAACTAATTTTCTGTTATTCTATTCTCTCACAGATGGTGACGACACGTGCTACCGGACCAGAATGACAACCACTAGTACCACCGACTAGGGCCATGAGAGGCCGGGGCCACGGTAGGGGCCGATTCACTAGTTGCTCCAGCTCAGGAGCAGGTACCAGATGTGGTTGAGCTAGTGGAGCCAGCTCAAGCACCAGCTGTGCCCATTGTGATTCCAGGCCTTCAGGAGGCTTTGGCTCAAATATTGACTGAGTGCACTAGCCTTGCTCAGGTTGTTTCTGTTCAGACCGCGCCAGCCCCTTCTCAGGCCGGGTGAGGTACTCAGACTCCTGCCACTCGTACTCGGGAGCAGGTGATCCAGAAAGGTGATGTAGGGACTTTTGACACCGGAGGTACTACCAGTCCAGCCGGTTGCAGTTGCTCTGGCCTAGGTGGGTCCCATTATGAGTGATGATGAGCAGAAGATACTAGAGACTCTAGCCTCCATCATTCAGTGGGGCTGAGTCAGAGGATGCCCAGGACTTCTTGGATAGGTACCAGCGGATTCTTCGCACAGCGGGTATTCTGCAGACCAGTAGGACCTCATTTACTATTTTTCAGTTGATTGGGCTGTCTTCAGATGGTGGGAGGCCTATGAGAGGAGAAGGCTAGTCGGTGCTGCACCACTTTCATGGAATGAGTTCTCCATTCTCTTCTTGGAGAAGTTTGTGCCACAGACCCGCAGGGAGGAGCTGCGCAGGCAGTTCGAGCAGCTACATTAGGATGGCATGTTTGTGACCCAAAATGAGATGAGATTTTCAATGTTGGATCGTCATGCAAATTTGTTGGTTCCCAATGAGAGTGAGAGGATTAGGAGGTTCATTGTTGGCCTCCACTATCAGTTTCATTTTGTTATGACTCGGGAGAGTGTATCTAGTGCTCGGTTAGACGAGGTGGTTGATATTGCTCAGCGGTTAGAGATGGTCTGTAATCAGGAGCGTGAGGAGAGGGAGGCTAAGAGGCCTCGTGGTTTGGGTGGTTTTAGTGGTGTTCCTTCTAGGGGCAGTCTTACCACATCAGGGGTCGTCCTTATAGGCCCACTCAGATGGCTCGTCCAGTTCATCATGGTGCATTAGCTAGCCATAGTTCGTACAGTGTTCATCAGGGTCAGTCATCTCTCAGTGCTCTCCCAGCTCAGATTTCATCCCGTGCTCCATCGATTCAGGGTTTATCTATGCCAGGTCCTTCTAACAATTTCTCTGATATTTGAGGCTTGATTCAGTTCCTACCACCACCACTGGGGAGTTGCTTCGAGTGCGGAGAGTTTGGACATATGTGGAGGCAATGTCCTTGCCGCCCGGTAGGTCCATATCAGTAGAGAAGTCAGGCTATGACTTCCGTAATAGTTACTTCACCACCCGCCCAGCCAGCTCGAGGTGGGTCTTAGGCAGTTAGGGGTCGCCCTAGAGGGGGAGACCGATCAGGTGGTGGTCAGGCCTGATTTTATGTTATTCCTGCCAAGCGAGATGTTGTTACTTCAAATGCAGCGATCACATGTATTGTCTCAGTGAGTCCTTAGTTTCACCTGTTCATATATCTATGTCGGTGGGCGATACTATTGTTATGGACCGTGTATATCGGTCGTGTGCGGTGACTATTGGGGGATTGGAGACTAGAGTTGATCTTTTATTGCTTAGTATGGTTGATTTCAATGTGATCTTGGGTATGGATTGGTTGTCTCCATGTCATGCTATTTTAGATTGTCACGCTAAGACCGTGATGTTGGCGATGCCTGGTTTTCCAATGATCGAGTGGAGAGGTTCTCTAAATTATGTTCCCAATAGGGTGATTTCTTATTTGAAGGCCCAACGGATGGTTGGGAATGTGTGTCTATCATATTTGGCCTTTGTGAGGGATGTTGGTGCTGATACCCCTATTATTAATTCTGTTCTGGTGGTGCGAGCCTTTCCGGATGTGTTTCCTACAGACCTGTCGGGGATGCTAACCGACAGGGATATTGACTTTGGTATTGACTTGATGTTGGGCACTCAGCCCATTTCTATTCCTCTGTATCGTATGGCACCAGCTGAGTTGAAAGAATTAAAAGAGCAGCTTCAGGAGCTTCTTGATAGGGGGTTATTAGGCCTAGTGTGTCGTCTTGAGGTGCATCGGTTCTGTTTGTGAAGAAGAAGGATGGTACTATACGGATGTGCATCGACTATTGGCAGTTGAACAAAGTTACAATCAAGAACAAGTATCCTTTGCCGCGCATAAATGATCTATTTGACTAGCTTCAGGGAATGAGGGTGTTCTCTAAGATTGATTTGAAGTCTGGGTATCACCAGTTGAAGATTTGGGACTCGGATATTCTAAAAACAACATTCAGGACCCGTTATAGTTACTATGAGTTCCTTGTGATGTCTTTTGGGCTGACCAACACCCCAACAACATTCATGCATCTGATGAACAATATATTTCATCCATATCTCGACTCATTTGTCATAGTATTCATTGATGATATCCTGGTGTACTCACATATCCAGGAAGAGCATGCCCAATGTTGCGACCAAACACACTCACGCAAGTATACGTGGTCGTCAAGTAATCAAGTGACTAAAAGTCGGATGTCGAACCCACGAGGACTTATGATTAACTATTAACTAAATTAGACTATCCTAATTATCTAAACAAGAATTAAACCTAAAAATATTTTATTCTAAACTAATTAAATAAAAAAATATAAATAATAAACTTTGAACAGAGAAAGAGCAGATTTTTATGATATCAATGTAATGAAAACGATCTAGGGTTATGGGCTATCTAACAATCCTATTGTATTCTTCAATTGAATTGACCGACTAATTTATCTAGCTTATTGGTTGACAGGGTTAATATTGCTCATAAGAATCTGTCGAGTTCTTACTCGCCTATTCAAGCTAACCTAACGCCTATATGTCTATGGAGTTAGAATCAACAAGAACGCATTTATAATTCCTGTAAATCAACCAAGCAAGGCAATTAGGTATATGTCTATCCTAACCACGAATCCGTTCCCCGATGCCCGAGTTCAAGAACTTGCCCTACTCAATCCTATATGCAATATAGAATTCCCACTTTCGAGTTCAATTCTAGATTCGTAGATAATATTCAATTGGTGATCAAGCAATTAAATAATTAAGTGCAAGATTGAATAAATAAACTAATATGATAAATCAAGAAGTCAAAATCAATATCCGAATAACAATAGTCATGAAAGAACCACAACCCTAGAACGTGAAGTTTAGCTCCACATAGACATGGTAGCCAAACAACAAATCATATAAAGAAACATAAAAATTACTAAGTTTGGTGGGAGAAAGATGAAACTTGATGAATTCCGGCCTCCACAGCTTTGTGGCTTTTTTTTCCTCTTCCCAATATGTTAGATGACCTAAAAGAGGCGTTTTTGGCTTATATATTGCGTACCAAAGTCGTGGGCCAAAGTTCTCCTATTTCTAATCCAAATCAGCTTCAGGGATTGATGCTAGGGTGGATGCGTCGCATCCACCTCGTCCTCCACTTCTCAGCTTCGGATGCTACGGTGGATGCTTCGCATCCACCTCGTCCTCCACTTCTCAGCTTCGGATGCTACGGTGGACGCTATGGGCCGACTTCACTGCTAAGGGTGCACGAAATCTGATCTTTTTCTAGATTGGATGCGACGCATCCAATCTCTCTTCCTCTACCTAGAGCACCTTTTATTCATATTTTTGCACTCCAAACACCCTAATTCACCACACACAACTCAATTAGTCATAAAACCAATAATTAAACCATGTTGGGCATTTTAAAGATCAAATAACATCAAGAAGCGGTTAAAACATGGGTAAAGTAACATCAACACATATCGAAATATGCCAAACATCACTACCCCACACTTAAACCTTTGTTCGTCCTCGAACAAACCATCATATAGTAGACGAAACAAAATTAAGCTCTTATCATTCAAAGCACACTGCACCTATGACCATGGTTATTTGCAACAATTAGGCTCTAGACTATGCATCACATACACTTCCCTTTACTTATGCCCTTCTTTAAACATATTCGAACAAAGACAACATGCTCACAACAACCCTAACCTCAAAAACCGACTCAATGTCACTATGTACTCATGGCTTGAACACCCAACATCATAGAGAAGTCTAATAACGTTACCTATCCCTCGTGAAACCATGTGCCCTCACAACAAGAACAAGAGAGCGAGTTCAATCCACACATTCGAATCTCATGATCAAATATATTTTAATGACTCACATATATCAAAGAAAATCGCTCACTCTCACAAAGAAGTCACATGCATGAAATTAGTACCATAGGCTTGCCCTTAATGTAAATCTCTACTATAAGCTCGCTCGATCTAAAATCAATTAGGACTTTTTCATGGTTGTAATGTGGGCTAAGGGACGGGTAGGATATATTTAAGGAATAGTGACTCACCCTCCTAAGCACTTTAATACATCACAAAATTACTTTAAGCATTTTTTTTTTCAACCCCACTTCAATTTCACAAACAATATCACCCCCAAAACAGTCCCTTTTTCTTTAAGCACTACTTTAGTTCATACCCACTAGCAAGAACAAGATAACAATTTATTCATTTATATATATATTTTTTTTTTCTTTTTTTTTTTCTCTTTCAATTTCCGCTAGTGGTGTATTATTTTACAAAATAAGTGCACCCTTCTTTCTTTCATTGGTTCCACTCAAAAGTCACCCCACACTTAGTCCCCTCTTTCTTCTTTTAGCGCTCATCTAACAATTAAAGTGCTTTAAGAGGTAAAAGGATCAAAACAATATCAATTAAGAATAAAAAGGGTATAGGCTTGTAATGTGGGTACCAAATAAAAGGTCTACAGGCTCAAAAGGTTTAACTAGGGATAGATTCTATTTGTGATAAGCAATAAGCTCAAAAAGATCAAAGAAAGCCTAAAATCATTTTTCAAACCGAGCATCACCTAAAATTTCGCTTCAACTCACATACCGGGCAAGTTCTAGACACAAGTACAATACATGGACTACACAAAAACCTCACCACACATGGCACATGACTCATTAAGGACGGTTACATTCCGACTCTCAAGTAATGCAAGTATTCACGGAGCCACGAGATATTAAGCATTAAGCGCAAAGTGAACACAAGTCAAGAAAATGAGAAATAGGCGCCACAAAACATGCTATCCATTTTAACAAGGCATCATCAATAATTTCAAATCATACAGAAGATACTACACATGCGAAAGTATAAATATGTTACTATCAAACAAGTCAAGGGCGCCTAGGTTCATCATTCTTGCTCCTTTTATTCCCTAAATTCCTAATCTACTCGGAAAGAAAAAAACTACCCGGTTCAAACTACATCCCATGGAAAAGAACCGAGGCACAAAGAAAAACCACAGGGGATTATTACTACCTAAAGAAAGCTAAAAGATATATTTTGGATTTGTGTTTAGACTTTAATCCCTCAAGAAAACTGTCTAGGAGATCAATCATCGGGAAAAGTCCAATTTTTCTAATTTTTCATTTTTTTTCCTTCACAAAAGCTACTACACTTAAGAATGAGTACTACAACTAAGCTAAAATAGCACAGAAACTTATCCAAACGATCTCCTCACCCCACACTTAAAATTTTACAATGTCCTCAATGCACATTATAAATAATAAGAGGGTAAATGAGACTCCCTGGTAGGCCAAAGGCCGAAGCAATAGCGGCTCACGAGGTACTCAGACTTCCCCCAGGCATCGTCCTTTGTGTGGGCACCCCACACTTAGTCCTCACCATCTAGCTCGCTTTTGCACTCTTCTAATGGCTTTGCTTCCTATGCTCATAATCCTACAAAACAAAAATAAATACTACAAAATAATAAAAATAAAATAAAATAAAAAGTAAACAAAAATAAAAGAAAGCAGTAACGCTGGGTTGCCTCCCAACAAGCGCCTGATTTAACGTAGCGGCACGACGTGAACCACTTTTTGCCTCCACCTCGAACTTATGAATTGAGCCCCTAACATGGCATCCAGTTTGCGGCTATGCTCCAGTGGTGGGGCTACAAAGATAACCAGGCCAAGTAATAAATTTTTCACTCTACACTTCTCGGCCTTTAGATGAGGAATGTATTTTTTGCTTTTTGGCATGACACATTCAAAAATATAGGCATCATGTTCCTCTTCCATTGACTCCTCCAAAGGCTTAGATGACTCGATTTCCATGTCATCATCCAAATACAATGTCGAAAAATGTTTAGAATGAGGACCAACACGCCCCAACTTTAGAATTGTATTACTATTTATATCCTCATATGTGCACACATTAGAGTCTTCAAATATAACATTATCTGCTACCTCGCATGGCTCTAGTGTACTTTTCTCAACATGGGCATCATCAACAGAAATATGCTCGAATGATTGGCTCTCCACTTTTAGCTCCTCAATTTGGCGTATAAGCTCCTTTTCAGCTTCTGACAACTCATTACTATTTTGTTGGGCGATAGACGCAACAACCTTTGCATTTAATTTATCTTGCAAGTCGTGAATAGTAGTGACAAATTTATAGATCCCTTGTCCCAGTTTAGATCTTCCCTCTATAAAGTGTCTCATCCCATCAGTAAGTTCCTCATGTTGAGCTTCATATATTTCTAACTTTTCAGCCTGTTCTGCCAGCCAAGTTTGGCTCAAAATCTCCTCTTTTTCAAAAATTTTCTCTTGCTGGTACTCGCTCTCTTCATTCAATTCTTCCATATTGGCCTTCATTCTTGTGATTGCTGCCCTCATTCTTTTCATATCTTTTTTGAGTTCATCCTGTTGCTCTGCTACTTGCCTCAGAATATCCCTAATATATGCATCAGGCTCCATATCCTGCACTTCATTGCCCCTATCAAACTCAGAAATATCATTAGAAAGATCATAATAAGGGCTCAGAGAAGGATGAACAAAATTAGGACAACCATCCCAATGGCCATCTTGACCACCACACATATTACAAATATTCCACTCAAAGGATTGAGATTGTGCGCACAACTCGCTCCTGGGAACATTCTGACAATTTTTCCACCAGTGGGGTCCTCCACAATATGGACAAGGATCATCAAAATAAGAATAACCATCATTCGAACAATTTTTATTCCAAGATGCCATGCTAAAATAAATAAAAAATACTAACTAAAATAAAATAATAAAAAAAAACATGAATAGATAAAAAAAATGTCTAATCTAGAAAAATAGCAAATTTCTAAGTCCCCGGCAACGGCGCCAAAAACTTGTTGCGACCAAACACACTCACGCAAGTATACGCGGTCGTCAAGTAATAAAGTGACTAAAAGTCGGATGTCGAACCCACGAGGACTTATGATTAACTATTAACTAAATTAGACTATCCTAATTATCTAAACAAGAATTAAACCTAAAAATATTTTATTCTAAACTAATTAAATAAAAAAATATAAATAATAAACTTTGAACAGAGAAAGAGCAGATTTTTATGATATCAATGTAATGAAAACGATCTAGGGTTATGGGCTATCTAACAATCCTATTGTATTCTTCAATTGAATTGACCGACTAATTTATCTAGCTTATTGGTTGACAGGGTTAATATTGCTCATAAGAATCTGTCGAGTTCTTACTCGCCTATTCAAGCTAACCTAACGCCTATATGTCTATGGAGTTAGAATCAACAAGAACGCATTTATAATTCCTGTAAATCAACCAAGCAAGGCAATTAGGTATATGTCTATCCTAACCACGAATCTGTTCCCCGATGCCCGAGTTCAAGAACTTGCCCTACTCAATCCTATATGCAATATAGAATTCCCACTTTCGAGTTCAATTCTAGATTCGTAGATAATATTCAATTGGTGATCAAGCAATTAAATAATTAAGTGCAAGATTGAATAAATAAACTAATATGATAAATCAAGAAGTCAAAATCAATATCCGAATAACAATAGTCATGAAAGAACCACAACCCTAGAACGTGAAGTTTAGCTCCACATAGACATGGTAGCCAAACAACAAATCATATAAAGAAACATAAAAATTACTAAGTTTGGTGGGAGAAAGATGAAACTTGATGAATTCCGGCCTCCACAGCTTTGTGGCTTTTTTTTCCTCTTCCCTATATGTTAGATGACCTAAAAGAGGCGTTTTTGGCTTATATATTGCGTACCAAAGTCGTGGGCCAAAGTTCTCCTATTTCTAATCCAAATCAGCTTCAGGGATTGATGCTAGGGTGGATGCGTCGCATCCACCTCGTCCTCCACTTCTTAGCTTCGGATGCTACGGTGGATGCTTCGCATCTACCTCGTCCTCCACTTCTCAGCTTCGGATGCTACGGTGGATGCTTCGCATCCACCTCGTCCTCCACTTCTCAGCTTCGGATGCTACGGTGGACGCTATGGGCCGACTTCACTGCTAAGGGTGCACGAAATCTGATCTTTTTCTAGATTGGATGCGACGCATCCAATCTCTCTTCCTCTACCTAGAGCACCTTTTATTCATATTTTTGCACTCCAAACACCCTAATTCACCACACACAACTCAATTAGTCATAAAACCAATAATTAAACCATGTTGGGCATTTTAAAGATCAAATAACATCAAGAAGCGGTTAAAACATGGGTAAAGTAACATCAACACATATCGAAATATGCCAAACATCACCCAACATTTAAGGATTGTGTTACAGCGGCTGAGAGAGGAGAAGCTTTATGCCAAGTTCTCCAAGTATGAGTTTTGTCTTAGTCCGGTGGCGTTCTTGGGCCACGTGGTGTCCAATGAGGGGATTAAGGTGGATCCGAAGAAGATAGATATGGTTCAGAGTTGGCCCATACCTTTCTCAGCTACTGAGATTTGGAGCTTTCTCATCTTGGCCGGTTATTATCATCGCTTCGTGGAGGTTTTCTCATCTATTGCATCGCCTTTGAACAAATTGACCTAGAAGGTTGCTCCTTTTAGGTGGTCGGATGAGTGTGAGGAGAGCTTTCTGAAGCTCAAGACTGCCTTGATCATAGCTCCAGTTCTAGTTTTGCCTTCAGCGTCATGCTCTTATACAGTGTATTATGATGCTTCTCGGATCGATATCGGGTGTGTCTTGATGCAGAAGGGTAGAGTAATTGCTTATGCTTCACGATAGTTGAAGCCTCATGAGAAGAACTACCATGTTCATGATTTGGAGTTGGATGCCATCGTTCATGTACTGAAAGTTTGGAGGCATTATCTCTACGGTGTATCTTGTGAGGTATTTACGGATCATCAGAGTCTCCAGCACTTGTTCAAACAAAAGGATCTAAAATTGAGGCAGCAGAGATGGTTAGAGCTTCTAAAGGACTATTATATTACCATTCTGTATTATCCCGTGAAGGCCAATGTGGTGGCCGATGCCTTGAGTAGAAAGGCGATGAGTATGGGTAGCCTTGCATTTATTCCTGTTGGTGAGAGACTGCTTGCAGTTGATGTTCAGGCTTTGGCTAACCAGTTCGTGAGATTAGATGTTTCGGAGCCTAGTCGGGTTCTAGCTTGTGTGGATTTTCGGTCTTTCTTATATGATCGCATCAGAGAGCGCCAATATGATGATCCCCATTTGCTTGTCCTTAAGAACACGGTTCAGCACGGTGATACCAAGGATGTTACTATTAGGGATGATGCGGTGTTAAGGATGCAAGGTCGGATTTGTGTGCCTAATATAGATGGGCTACATGAGTTGATTCTTGAGCAGGCCCACAGTTCGCGGTATTCTATTCATCCAGGTGCCGCAAAGATGTACCAGGACTTGAGATAGCACTATTGGTGGAGGAGGATAAAGAAGGATATAGTGGGGTTTGTATCTCGGTGCATAAATTGTCAGCAGGTGAAATATGAGCATCAGAGACCGGGCGGATTACATCTGAGGCTTGAGATTCCAGTGTGGAAATGGGAGCGTATCACCATGGATTTTGTAGTTGGGATCCCACGAACTTCGAGGAAGTTTGATGCTATTTGGGTGATTGTGGATTGGTTGACCAAGTCCGCGCATTTCATTCTAGTTGGGACTACTTATTCTTTGGAGCGGTTGGCTGAGATTTACATCCGCGAGATTGTTCGCCTTCACGGTGTGCCAGTGTCCATCATTTCAGATCAGGGCACGCAGTTTACATTGCAGTTTTGGAGAGCTGTGCAGCAAGAGTTAGGTACACAGGTTGAGCTAAGTACAACATTTCACCCTCAAACGGACGGGCAGTCCGAGCATACTATTTAGTTATTAGAGGATATGCTACGCACTTGTGTCATAGATTTAGGGGGTCCTTGGGATCAGTTTCTGCCGCTCGCAGAGTTTGCCTACAACAACAGCTACTAATCAAGCATTCAAATGGCTCCGTGTGAGGGTGTCGGTCTCGGGTGGGATGGTTTGAGTCGGGTGAGGCTAGGCTATTGGGTACTGACATGGTTTAAGATACTTTGGACAAGGTTAAATTGATTCAGGATCGGCTTCGCATGGCTTAATCTAGACAGAAGATTTACGCCTATCGAAAGGTTCATGATGTTGCTTACATATTTGGGGAGAAGGTACTTCTTAAGGTTTCACCATGAAGGGTGTTATGAGGTTTGGGAAGAAGGGCAAGTTGAGCCCTCGGTATATTGGGCCATTTGAGGTGCTTCAGAAGATTGGAGAGGTGGCTTACAAGCTTGCCTTGCCGCCTAGTCTGTTGAGTGTTCATCAAGTATTTCGTGTTTCTATACTCCAGAAGTATGTCGGAATTCCATCTCATGTTTGGGATTTCAACACGGTTTAGTTGGATGGTGATTTGACTTATGATGCAGAGCTGGTGGCCATTTTGGATCGTCATGTTCGAAAGTTGAGCTCAAAGAACATAGCTTTAGTGAAGGTGCAGTGGAGAGGTCAGCCAGTTAGGGAGGCTACTTAGGAGAACGAGCGGGAGATGCAGAGTAGATATCCACGCCTATTTGAGACTCCAAGTATGTTTCTGGACCCGTTCGAGGATGAACATTTGTTTAAGAGGGGGAGGATGTAATGACACGATTGTTTGTTTTGAGTGTTGTAGCCCTGTTCCCCCATTTACCGCTTATTTTATGCTCAGTTATTGTCATGTGACTTAACGGAGTAGTTGATTCAGCTCCGGGGATGTTTCGGAATACGATGAGACACTTAGTCTCAAGGTTGGAAACTTAAGTTGAAAAGGTTGATCGAATGTTGACTTATGTGAAAACGACTCCGGAATGGAGTTTTAATGGTTCTAATTGCTCCGTTGAGTGATTTTAGACTTAGGAGTGTGTCCGGATAGTGATTTGGAGGTCCGTAGTTGATTTAGGCTTGATATGGCGAAAGTTGGAAAATTAGAAGTTTAGGAAATTAAGAACTTTGACCGAGATTTCACTTTGTGGTTACCGGGCTCGAATTTTGGTTCCGGGGGTTGTAGTAGGTTAGTTGTGTCATTTATGACTTGTTTGCAAAATTTGAGGTCAATCAGGCGTGATTTGATAAGTTTCGGCATCGATAATAGAAGTTGGAATTTCCTAGTTTTTATTAGGCTTGAATTGAGGCGCGATTCGTATTTTTGATGTTGTTTGATGTGATTTGAGGCCTCGACTATGTTCATATTGTGATTTAGGGCTTGCTGATATATTTGGTTGAGGTCCCGGGGGCCTCGAGAATGATTCAGTATGAAATCGAATTGGATTTTGGAATTTTGGAAGAGCTGGTGTGATCAGGTTTGGTGCAACCACAACGGCGAGGGATAGGCCGCAGGTGCAGAGCCGCAGAAATAGCCATGGGGTCGCAGATGCAGTTCTAGGAAAGTTGGTATGTTTGTGCAGGTGCGAGGAAAAATTCCGCACATGTGATCTCGCAGATGCGGAAGGTTGGTCGCAGAAGCGGAAAGGGGCCTGGAGTGGTTGGTCCCTAGAAGCGGATGGTTTTGTGCAGAAGCACACCCGCAGGAGCGGGATTGGGACCGCAAAAGCGGTTGGTCGGCCCTTAAGTGACTTTCACAGAAGAGAAACTTTTATTGCAAAAGTGATCCCACAGAAGTAGAATTTTGGCCGGTAGGTGCGAAAGCACTAGGCAGAGTTTAAGACTCGAGGGTTTTGTGATTTTTATCATTTTGGACATATCATGTTCGGGCTAAGGCGATTTTTGAGAGGGATTTCGAAGGGTTTATTGAGGTAAGTCACTTCTGACCATTTTTATTCAATAATCTTGTTTCCCCATTGAATTTCCCACCTAGTTAGTGTGTTTTTGAGGTGGAATTTTGGGAGTTTGAGGCTAGGAATTTGGAGAGTTAATTTGGGGGATTTGAGTGACGAATTCGTGTTGGAATTTGGTAAATTTTGTATGGATGGACTCGTGGTTGAATGAGCTTCCAGATTTTGTAACTTTATTGGATTCTGAGACGTGGGCCTGGGGGTCGACTTTTGAGTTGACTTTTTGATTTTTGATTAAGAACTTAGTATTTTCTTATGAAATTGATTCCTTTAGCTCGTGTGATTGTATCGAATTTTTTGTGGCTAGATTCGAGGCATTCGGAGGCCGATTCACGAGGCAAAGGCTTATTGACGTAGAGATTCGCACGGTTTAAGGTAAGTAACACTTCTAAACTTAGTTTTGAGGTTATGAAACCCCGAATTGTGGGTTATGTGATTGGTGTTGAGGTCACATACATGCTAGGTGACGGGCATGTGGGCGTGTCAATTCCATGGAACTGTATAGTTGAATAATCTTGTTGTTATCCGTATATTCTCCATGTGTTAGAGAAATTGAGCTGCAAGTCATGTTAGAAATTATGCTTAGGCTTCACGCTGGTACTGTTGGGACCCACATAGGTCGTGTTGCATGTTGAATTATCTATTTAAATTGCAATTATGTACTCAGTCACAACTATTATTTATGCATCATATCTCAGTCTTTATTACTATTTATTGATACATCATATCATCATTGTTTGGGCTGATTATCATGATTCTTGTGAGCCCGAGAGACTGGAGAGATTGATGATTAAGTGAGACCGAGAGCCTGATTGTGAGGATATTTATGGGATCGGGTTGCACGCCACAACATGTTTTATTGATTCATGCCATGATTGGCTTATTATAGCGCTTGGACTGGATTTGCCACTCCGGAGTTGCACACCCACAGTGATTGCAGGTACCTACTGAGTGCTAGTGCGAGTGCCGAGCGATTGAGAGAATTGAGTGACTCTGAGGATGGAGTGACTGTGAGGAATGAGTGACTGTGAGGATGGAGTGAATGGGAGACTGTGTGATTGATACTCTAAGAGTATGCATATGATTTCATCCCTGTTTTGTACTTCAGAAGGCATACATAATTGGGCTTTAACTGTTAAGCTTGGAAGCATGCCTACTTTTCTGTACTGTAATTCTATAATTGAACTGTACCTGTGAAGCTCGTCACTTCTTTCCGCCCAATAGTTAGACTTATTACTTACTGAGTTGGTTGTACTCACGCTACACCCTGCGCTTCGTGTGCTGATCCGAGTGTTTCCGGACACGGTGGTTGTTGATTCTCAGAGTTTTTCAGTCATTCGGAGATTATCCAGGTAGTTTCCTGATATCCGCAGACCTTGACTCTCCTCCCCTATTCCTCAGTTTATTTATTCAGTTCCTACTTTCTTAGACAGAGTATCACACTTTGTATTTATATAAATACTCATGTACTCAGTGATACCCTGGTTTTGGGAATCTTCTGTATCGAGTTGTGACAATTTTATCAGTATTTATAAAATTTTTATTTATCTAAACCTGTTTTAGTATATTTAAATTTGAAAGTGTTGGAAATGTCTGAGTAGTCGGCTTGTCTAGTACCATGATAGGCGCCATCACGACAGGTTGAGTTTTGGTTCGTGACACTATTATAGTGGGAGAAGGTGAATCATGGTGTGGAATGGAGTATAGAGGATAGGAGGTCCGGAGTGGAGAGGGAAAAAAGAAAAGAGAGAAGAGAAGAAAAAAAGAGAACAGGAAAAAAGGGTCGGGGTTGGGACTTTTTAAAAACAATTTTGACCGAAACAACCAGAAAATGGCCTGACAGGATGTGCCTCATTTTATGTGATGTTTTGCGATCTAATCGGTCGAAATATTTATATGATAAATATTGTTTTATAGGTTTGTGACCGAATCGGTCGCAAAGGTTAAAAATAATTAATTCTGACGGAAACGATCGAAATACTGGCCAAGTGTATTTTGTTTACTTTCTATTTCTGACCGTTTTGGTCGGAAACCTTTTTCCCGAATTTTTGCGCCAAAATTTGTGATTAATATGGTTAGAACATGGTCAAAAAATTTTAAGAAAAATTAAATCAATTTTTTTTTATTTTCCGACCGAATGAATTGAAAATGTCCTAAACATTCGGTCGGAATTAGGCTGATTTCTAGTAGTGATGCACACTTAGGATACACCTGTAACCTTTTTCCCCGTAAATAGGAATGGCAATGGGGCGGGTGCGGGGCAGGTTTGAGCTTAACCTGTCCCGCCCCGCATAGCAGCTTTTTCTATTTTCATCCCACCCCGCCATGCCCCGCAAAGACCCGCCCTGTCCTGCATTATTTTTTCATTTGTTATTTTTGCTGAAAAAGCACAAGTTTAATATTTTATTTTTTTCAGTTTCTTAAATCCCTCATACGGATCCAACTATTATATTTTTATTTTCAGAAATAATAATATAAAATATAACTTAATTGAAACGCGTTGAAAAGCATAACATCAACATATCGTATATCTAAATTTACGTATTAACTTGTACTTGATAAATTTCCATATAACAAATATGCACCATAATGTTTTTATAACTAGTTTATAATATATAATATGTAAGCTCATATATGTGAACATATACTTTCTGCTTGATTTTATAATATTTTTCTTTTCTCCGTTTTCAGTAGGAATTATCTCCTAACCAGTTACTATTTAACTACAAGAAAATGACCTCACAAAAATTTCCTATATTTATTTACTAATCTTTTGTGAAAAAAAAAGACCATATGTATATCATTAAAAGAACCTTTTTAAGGACATAATACGGATCTCCCCTCTTGTAGGCCACCATATGATGAATCTGAAACCTAATTGTGGGTTTTTTGGACTCAAGCGACCATAATAGGTAAAAACAAAGTCTGGGCACTATTTTATATATAGGGCGTTATTCACCGCGCTATACCTTAACGGCACATTTGTCCGTTAAGGTATAGCGCGGTGAATAACCGCGTTATATATAAAAGTTGGGCCTACCAATAATTCATCTGCTCAAAACCGACATACCAATAATTCATAGGGGTATAGCACGCATATTTAAGGTGCTATATATCAAATATTTGTACCCTACGGACTGGTTTTTTTACTTATTTACGGAGTTTCAGGATTTTATAAAAATCCATTCAGGATCCTTCAAGTCTTCTGAAATATTTGTTCGTTAAGTTATTTTGCATTTTGTCATAATGTCCGAAGAGCGAAAAATTAGGGTTTCATTATATTGGGGCGTGAGGTTGTGGTGGAGAATACCTCAGTACGCTATAGTTCTTCTCCACAGTGTCATGTTAAGTTGCCACTTATATTGGAGTATGATAGATTGGTATCGTTGTTATGTAAAACAATGAGTGTGAGCAAACGTTAGGTGAATATTAAAGTAACCGGAAGATATTTGTATTATGTTACTCCGCAAGGGGTTGCTTATTTTTCTGAGTTTAACATCAAAGACGATGAAACTCTAAAAGATTTTTTGAGGACTCCGGATGAACACCGGGAACTTCTTGTGATAACAATGTTGGAAATGTACATCAAGGCTGAAAACGTTCGCAATAATGAGGTTCCGTAAAGTAGGGATATCCCTCAATCATCGGGTGGTTATTTTGGAGTAGTTTTAGCCGAAGAGGTTCCGGGTGAAAGAGTTTGCCCTGATCTAAACTTAGCTCCACAAGCAAATGAGGAGCGAGGAAATAATTTTTCCCCTAGTTTACATAATCCACAAGCCGAGTGGTAAACTTCAATTGTCCTTTGTGTTACAATGTTTATTTTTATGTATTAAATTTGGATTAACACTCATATATTCCATAAGGGGTACCATCCAGATATGAATTTTATAAGTTATAAACCAACGGCCAGTTGGAATATGCCTAGTTTTGGTGTGTTGGATCATGGTGGTCCATTCGGGAGTCATCATCAACAGTATAATGTGCATCATGGGATATCAACACATTATGATTTATAAGTGAAGTGATAAAGTTTATATGAAAAGTTTGGATGAATTTGAGAAACTTATTATTTTATTAATTGTGCAGTAAAAACGAGCAACTTGAAGGTCATGTCCTTACTCAATTGCCCGAAGACGACATATTTAATCGGGATCTGGTAGATGCGTAAAGTCAGGAAGAGAATAGTGATATGACAACAAAGGTGATGAATCTGGAGATGACACACCCTTCCCTGATGAGGGTGATAATGATGAGGATGAGAATGCTAAAACTGATTTGACGAGGGAGCATGCTCTACCTCCCGTTAGACCAAGAGTGTACGAGTCCCATGTGCCGTTTCATTTAAGGGAGATTCCATACCTTGATCATTTGCCAAGTATGCCAGATGTGGATGCCCTCACAAGGGATCTTGACAAAATTCGGACAGCAATGTGGGATGAATCTAGAGCAACAGTGCTGTCAAAGGGCATGTTTTTTGCTGATAAAGCGCACCTAAGCAGGGTGGTGTGAATGTACAACATAAAAGAGTGTCGTGAGATCGTGGTTCATGAGTCATCTTCAGAAGTATACAAGGTTATTTGTCGTAGATGGTTTCAAGGTTGTAATTGGATGCTGCATGCGAGGAAGCTGAAAACAAATATGTGGGTTGTGGGTAAATACATTGGAACCCACAATTGTGAAATGAACATATTCAGTGGGACTCATTTTAACTTGAATGTTGACTTGATTTCTCTTGTCTTAATTCCATACATTGAAGCGTCCATAAGGTACAAGATCAAAGAGTGTATAACATCTATCCACCAGGTATATGGATATACCATTACCAAAAGAAAGGCATTTCTCGGGCGCAAACGTGCGTTTGAAATTGTTTATGGCAACTGGGATAAGTCCTTTGCCTCTCTACCCAGGTACATGTCCACATTGCAACACTTTAACCCAGGGATTGTTGTTGAATGGAAGCTTGAGCAGAGTCCAGGAATACCATAACACATATTCAGATATGTGTTCTGGGCATTTAAACCAGCCATTGATGGTTTTGTGCATTGTCGACCGGTAATATCTATAGACGACACTCATGTCTATGGAAAGTATGATATTAAGTTGTTGATCGCCGTTGTAGTAGATGCAAATGGAAGTATATTTCCCCTAGCATTTTCTATTTGTGCCAATGAAAGCCAAGAGACGTGGACATTATTTTTGAACCACTTGAAGGAGCATGTTGTTAGACATCGTTAAGGTATTTGTCTAATATCTGATTGACATGGCGGTATTTTAAGTTCTGTATAGAATTTGCATGCATGGCAGCATGAACCGTATGCTACCACTGTTACTATATGAGGCACCTGAAGGCCAACTTCCAGAGGGCTTATCCGAACAAGGAATTGCATGATTTAATGTGGATGGCTGCAACAGATCACCAAGAGTGTAAATTCAGGAGGCAAATGGAATTGATCAGGCAGGAAGACCAAGGAGCCTATGGTTGGTTGATGTAACATGAGCTTGACAAGTGGACTTTGCATGTGGATAGTGGCAGAAGATGGGGAATTCTCACTACAGATGTGTCAGAGTCTTTCAACGGGTAATTGAAGTCTGCACGTGAATTGCCTGTCACTGCCATGGTGCGGATGTCATTCAAATAGATGGCAGATAGGTTTGTTGAAAGATCTAGAGGTGAATCGTCATTGATGGAAAGGGGTGTTGAATTTATTCCAATACGAATGAAAAGAATTGAGAGATACAGGAAACGAGCATAGTGGCATTCATTTTTGCAGTGTTGCAACGAGCGAAATATTTTTCAAGTTCGCACTGCAATTCATCACAATCGGGGGAATAATACACACACCGTCAATGAAGCTAGAAGGTTATGCTCCTGTGGGAAATGGTCCATCTATTACATGCCGTGCTCACATGCCATGAAGTGCTTTTAATAGACAGGTTTCACGGCAACGAGGTACGTAGATAAATAATATAGTGTTGCTGCGTACTTAAACACTTATAGTGGACAGTTGTAGCTAGTAGGTGCTGATCATTATTGGCCATCGGAACCATTTAAAATGGTGTGTAACAAGGATTATATGTGTCAATGGCACGTGCAAAAAAGAACGTATATACGGAACCAAATGGATGTTGGTGATACCGTTTATGCGCGTAAATGTGGCATATGTTCCCAAACAGGACACGACCATCGTAAATGTCCTTCAGCTGGTTTGGGTAGCAGTGGTAATTCTGCTCCCGGTGGAAGTTCATCCAATGTGCCAAATTATCAAGGATACACATAGTGTTTTGTTGCAGTAATTTGTTGTAATAAATATATGTAAATGTTCAGGTTGCAAAGTGTATGAAATAAACTTATGTTTCTATTGGGGTTAAATCTAATTGATATTTAGCATTAATACTTCAGTACAACAATTTAACATAGACCCCAAGAAAAAAAACAATTGTCATTCGCCATTATTGTCGCTGTCTGGCACTATTTCATTGTCACTGTCTTCATTTTCTTCATCAACATTGTGTACGCACCCTTCGAGACCGAGGGCATCGTAATATAGGCCCCAGTTGACACACATTTCTCGTATTTCATCGCTATCATCAATAAGACCACTTGTTTGATTTCTACAACAATATGGGACTCCTACGTCCAACTTCTGTGGTAGAAACTTAGGTAGTTCCTCCCAGTCGACAACTGTTGGGAAAATAGGATAATCATTAACTCTATACAATTTTTTATTTTCTAATAAATCCAGTACTGATCCTTCGTTCCTCCCATATAGTTAATATCATCCATTGCATGATGAACAACTAGTGCCTTTTCGTTCTCTAGAATCTCCTTCATCAAATGTCGAATTACTTCTGGTTCATCTTTGTGTGTGTTTTTTTGGAAGGTTGTAGACAGTGCTTGTGGCACAACAAGCCTAAGCCAGCGACATAGTACTTCAGAATCACATCCTTTTGAGTAAAGGGGAACCTATTGTAGTTTTTCGCCCCAAATTCGCATACCTTCAGGCTTTGTAGAATAAGCTTCGCACTCAATAATGTGCCCTGCAACTTTAAGATCAGTGTGTATATTGATAGGTTTATTTTCCAAGGGACGCAGAACACCATACCACTTGTCATCATCCAAATCAGTATAGCAACCTAGCATATTTATTTCAAGGTAGGAATCGATAGTGTTAAGACGTATTCCATGGGGATAAGTTGAACAACCTTCACCATTTTGCCTCTTCTTGAACCACTTATTAAATGTTAGTGTCATTTTTGTAATGGATGTTGTAATGTTTCTTCAAATGGTCTTTGAATACAGATCTCTTGGTTCAGTATAAGAAGTTGTCTTATACCCTAAAGAATCATTATCACGCGCAACATAGTGCGCCGCCAATATGTGTTATGTGTATTGTCTTGCCGACCTAAAAAAGTTATCGTTTTGGAAAAGCTGTCTTGTATACTAAAAACTCATTATCACGCGAAACATAGAGCGCCACCAATATGCGTTATGTGTATTGTCTTGTCGACCTGAAAAAGCTGTCGTTCTGGAAAAGTTGTCTTGTACCCTAAAGAATCATTATCACGTGAAACATAGCGCGCCACCAATATGAGTTATGTGTATTAGCTGCCTATAAAAGCCTAGCACATTTTAGTTATTATTTGCGCTTAACGAAACAAATAGGAAACCTTTCTATTAATTTTTCATTTTTCTTGCATTATGAAATTTCTAGACGCAATGACATACCAAGGTGTTATTATGGCAAACGTGCGATTTTGAAGCCATGTTGGTCAAATTGCAATCTGGGGTGCAGACGCTGGATCTGTCAACAACTTGTAAGTGATTATTTTGGAAAAAATATTAGTTAATATTTTTTTTATAACTTGTTAATTAATAGTGTTGTGTTATAATCCACATTGGTAAGACAAAAATCAATGTGGATTTCAAGAATGGTATGATGAACCCATTAACCAGGAATACTATAAATCATGTTTGCACTATATTTGGAATATGACCGGTGAATACGAACTCCAGATCTTTAAACTGCAACATCAACTTGCGGCAGTGAAGGAGAAACTAAAAGAGGCAAAAGAAGAAAAAAATAGGCTGAAAGAGAAATTTAAGTAGTTGAAGCACAGAATAATGGGCGATAGTGACTAAACAAACACATGGATGTGTTGAGTGTAGTATTTTATCTTTATGTTTTACGTGTCATGTATTATCATTAATTGTACCGAATTTAAATTATGTTAAGTTGTCGTTTTTTTTTTTTGTGTTGTATTATTTAACTAATAAATAACCCGAGAAATAAAAACACATGAGCAAATTATGTAAAACATAAATAATGTTGCTATTATATATTTAATGTCATATATACCGATAATAATAAATGTCAATGTGTCTCACAGCCTATATGATTTAAAGCATTGGCTGGCCTGAGGCGCATTCCATCATGTCCGGTTACGCTATCAGGATCATCCTCATCACGTCGCTTATTTATCGGAGGATGAGCTGCAACATTATCGTTGGTAAGGCTGAGAGACTCGGTAGAAGCGGTTGTCGGTCCACCAGTAACCTACAGAATAATAAGATATTTTAGTATATGAAATATAAATTACTAACGCACGTGTTAGCTAAAAAAATTTAATGGTCAAACCATGGTCTCGACGGGCTCCTATATAAAATCATTCATCTCCGGCATGTCAGTATCGCACAAATTGGCCTCCGTAATGGGAGATGATGATGTCTTTAAAAAAAAATAAAAACACTTTAGATACTGATGACTAATCAATGAGATAAAAAAATAGAAATAATAGTAATACAAACAAACCTGCGTCTGAGTAGCGACACACTGCTCTGTCAGAACATCGGAGTGCACTAGAGTAGATGAAATATGTGAAACATCCTCAGCAGCCCTCAATGATGAGCTATACCTCAGACATCGCCCACTATGCACCTCTCGTATCGGATGATCTTCAGCAACCGTCGATGGCCCTAGTCGGTTAGGAAAATACTGATCTCACTCCTGCTGCATAATGGTCGTGCCCTCGATCAACAATGGAGCTGACGGGGTTAACTGCGAAGTCCCTAGCGACAACTGCAGGCTGAATTATGGCATATCATGAGGAGCATCGTGTTGATCAAATGGTCACACGGCTGATCATCTCTAATATCCTCCACGGGTGCCTCAATGCCCCCTTGCGGGGGACCCCGTCCTCACTGACCACCATGACATTGTGGGACACCCCTTCCTCTCTGGCCATGCCTGCCACGTCTACCACGTTCAGGCTCCACTGGTGGCCCTCGATGGTAGTCCTATGGCGGCACATAAGCAGCCTTGTATCCTAATCGCTCATCATCTTGGGCACGTCTCAATGGGCAGCCAGATCTGTAACCTGACGGCCATACTCGTGCAAAGCTGCCGCTCCCTCGCCGGTATGCTGCAGCATCTGCAGTCCCAGCTGGTAGAACTGATGTAATCCAATAGCCCGCATCACATGTCAAATATTAATTACGGAATGATAATTTAACTTTATAAGTAAGTATAACAAATAATATACCAGTGTCTCATGCCTCCCAGCGCATAGAATGTACTGACCACCAGCGCGATGAACGTGCGTTTGAAATTGTTTATGGTAACTGGGATAAGTCCTTTGCCTCTCTACCCAGGTACAAGTCATTGCAACACTTTAACCCATGGACTGTTGTTGAATGGAAGCTTGAGCACAGTCCGGGAATACCAGAACATATATTCAGATATGTGTTCTGGGCATTTAAACCAGCCATTGGTGGTTTTGTTCATTATCGGCCAGTAATATCCATAGACGGCACTCATGTCTATGGAAAGTATGATATTAAGTTGTTGATCGTCGTTGCAGTAAATGCTAATGAAAGTATATTTCCCCTAGCATTTGCTATTTGTGCCAATGAAATCCAAGAGACGTGGACATTATTTTTGAACCATTTGAAGGTGCATGTTGTCAGACAGCGTTAAGGTATTTGTCTAATATCTGATCGACATGGTGGTATTTTAAGTTCTATATAGAATTTGCGTGCATGGCAGTAGGAACCGTATGCCTACCACAGTTACTATGTGAGGAACCTGAAGGCCAACTTCTAGAGGGCTTATCAGAACAAAGACTTGCATGATTTAATATGGATGGCTGCAACAGATCACCAAGAGTGTAAATTCAGGAGGCAAATGGAATTGATCAGTCAGGAAGCCCAAGGAGCCTATAGTTGGTTTATGTGACATGAGCTTGACATGTGGACTTTGCATGCGGATGGTGGCAGAAGATGGGGAATTCTCACTACAGATGTGTTAGAGTCTTTCAACGGGTTATTGAAGTCTGCACGTGGATTGCCTGTCACTTCCATGGTGCGGATGTCATTCAAGTAGATGGCAGAGAGGTTTGTTGAAAGATCTAGAGGTGCATCGTCATTGATGGAAATGGGTGTTGAATTTTTGCCAATACCAATGAAAAGAATTGAGAGATACAAGAAGCGAGCATAGTGGCATTCATTTTTGCAGTACTGCAACGAGTGAAATATTTTTCAAGTTCGCACTGCTATTCATCACAACCGGGGGAATAATACACACACCGTCAATGAAGCCAGAACGTTATGATCCTGTGGGAAATGGTCCATCTATCACATGCCATACTCACATGCCATGAAGTGCTTTTAATATACAGGTTTCGCGGTGACGAGGTACGTTGATAAATAATATAGTGTTGTTGCGTACTTAAACACCAATAGTGGATAGTTGCAGCCAGTAGGTGCTAAGCATTATTGGCCGCCGGAACCATTTTAAATGATGTGTAACAAGGATTATGTGTGTCAATGACACGTGCAAAAAAGAACGTGTATACAGAACAAAATGGATGTTGGTGATACCGTTTATGCACGTAAATGTGACATATGTTCCCAAACAGGACACGACCGTCGTAAATGTCCTTCAGCTGGTTTGGGTAGCAGTGGCAATTCTGCTCCCAGTGGAAGTTCATCCAATGTGCCAAATTATCAAGGATACACGTAGTGTTTTGTGCAGTAATTTGTTGTAATAAATGTATGTAAATGTTCAGGTTGGAAAATGTATGAAATAAAATTAAGTTTCCATTGGGGTTAAATCTAATTGATATTTAGCATTAATACTTCAGTACAACAATTTAACATACACCCCGAGAAAAAAAATTGTCATTCGCCATTATCGTCGTTGTCTGCCACTATTTCATTGTCACTGTCTTCATCTTTTTCGTCAACATCGTGTACGCACCCTTCGAGACCGAGGGCATTGTAATATATGCCCCAATTGACACACATTTCTCATATTTCATCGCTATCATCAATAAGACCACTTGTTTGATTTCTACAACAATATGGGACTCCTACGTCCAACTTCTGTGGTAGAAACTTAGGTAGTTCCTCCCAGTCGACAACTGTTGAGAAAACAGGATAATCATTATCTCTATGCAATTTTTTATTTTCTAATAAATCCAGTACTGATCCTTCATTCCTCCCATGTAGTTAATATCATCTATTGTATGATGAACAGCTAGTGCCTTTTCCATCTTTAGAATCTCCTTCATCAAATGTCGAATTACTTCTGGTTCATCTTCGTGTGTGTTTGTTTGGAAGGTTGTAGACAGTGCTTGTGGCACAACAAGCCCAAGCCAGCGACATAGTACTTCATAATCACATCCTTTTGAGTAAAGGGGAACCCATTGTAGTTTTTCGCCCCAAATTCGCATACCTTCAGGCTTTGTAGAATGTGCTTCGCACTCAATAATGTGCCCTGCAACTTTGAGATCAGTGTGTATATTGATAGGTTTATTTTTCAAGGGATGCAGAACACCATACCACTTGTTATCAACCAAATCAGTATAGCAACCTAGCATATTGTTTTCAAGGTAGGAATCGATAGTGTTATGACGTGTTCCATGGGGATATGTTGAACAACCTTCACCATTTTGCCTCTTCTTGAACCACTTATTAAATATTAGTGTCATTTTTGTAATGGATGTTGTAATGTTTCTTCAAATGGTCTTTGAATATAGATCTCTTGGTTCAGTTTAAGAAGTTTTCTTATACCCTAAAGAATCATTATCACGTGCAACATAGTGCGCCGCCAATATGCGTTATGTGTATTGTCTTGCCGACCTGAAAAAGCTGTCGTTTTGGAAAAGTTGTCGTGTACCCTAAAAACTCATTATCATGCGAAACATAGCGCGCTGCCAATATGCGTTATGTGTATTGCCTTGTCATCCTGAAAAAGCTACCGTTCTGGAAAAGCTGTCTTGTACCCTAAAGAATCATTATCACGTGAAACATAGCACGCCACCAATATGAGTTATGTGTATTAGCGGCCTATAAAAGCCTAGCGCATTTTAGTTATTATTTGCACTTAACGAAACAAATAGGAAACCTTTCCATTAAGTTTTTATTTTTCTTGCATTATGAAATGTCTGGACGCAATGACGTACCAATGTGTTATTGTGGTAAACGTGCGATTTTGAAGCCATGTTGGTCAAATTGCAATCTGGGGCATAGACGCTGGATCTGTCAACAACTTGTAAGTGATTATTTTGGAAAAAACGTTAGTTAATATTTTTTTTATAACTTTTTAACTAATAGTGTTGTGTTATAATCCCCATTGGTAGGACGAAAATCAATGTGGATTTCAAGAATGGTATGATGAACCCATTAACCAGGAATACTACAAATCATATTTGCACTATGTTTGGAATATGACCGGTGAATACGAACTCAAGATCTTTAAACTACAACAACAACTTGCGGCAGTGAAGGAGAAACTAAAAGAGGCAAAAGAAGAAAAAAATAGGTTGGAAGAGAAATTTAAGTGGTTGAAGCACAAAATAATGGCCGATAGTGACTAAACAAACCATGGATGTATTGAATGTAGTATTTTATATTTATATTTTACGTGTCATGTATTATCATTAATTGTACCGAATTTAAATTATATTAAGTTGTCATTTTTTTGTGTTGCAGTATTAAACTAATAAATAACCCGAGAAATAAAAACACATGCGCAAATTATGTAAAACATAAATATTGTTGCTATTATATATTTATTGTCATATATACCGATAATAATAAATGTCAATGTGTCCCACAGCCTGTATAATTTAAAGCATTGGCTGGCCTGAGGCGCATCCCATCCCTTCCGGCTACGCTATCAGGATCATCCTCATCACGTCGCCTCTTTATAAAAACACTTTAGATACTCATGACTAATCAATGAGATAAAAATAAATAGAAATAATAGTAATACAAACAAACCTGCGCTTGAGTAGCGGCACACTGCTCTGTCAGAACATCGGGGTGCACTAGAGTAGATGAAGTATATGAAACATCCTCAGCAGCCCTCGATGATGAGCTATAACTCAGACGTCGCCCACTATGCACCTCTCATATCGGGCAAACCTCAGCAACCGTCAATGGCCCTGGTCAGTCAGGAAAATACTGATCCTACTCCTGTTGCATAATGGTCGTGCCCGCGATTAACAATGGAGTTGACGGGGTCAACTGTAACGATCCGACTTGTCGTTTTAATAATTTATGCCCCGTTTAGTGACTTAAGGTCTCGAGCAGCTTCGCAATATGTATTATGACCCGTGGGTGTGGTCGAGTTTGATTTACTAAAGATTCGGAATTTTATTAAAAGAACAATCCTTAATTTGAAGCTCAAATGGAAAGAGTTGACCAGAGAGTTGACTTCTGAGCAAACGACTCCGGAATGGAATTTTGATGATGTCAATAGCTCTGTATGGTGATTTTAGACTTAGGAGCGTGTCCGGAAAATTATTTGGAGATCCGTAGTGGAATTAAGCTTGAAATGCCGAAAGTTAAGATTTTGGAAAAGTCCGACCGAAGGGTGAATTTTTGATAACGAGGTCGGATTTCAATTCCGAAAATAGGAATATCTCCCTTACGTCAACTATGGCTTGTGTGCAAAATTTGAAGTCATTCCGGAATGATTTGATACGTTTCGGCGCAAAATATAGAAGTTGAAAGATTTGAAAACTTATAATTCGATTCGATGCGCGATTCATAATTCCGGCATTGTTTGATGTGGTTTGAAGCGTCGACTAAGTTTGTATGAGGTTTTTGGACTTGATGGTATGTTTGGTTGAGGTCCCGGGGGGCTCGGGTGAGTTCCTGGATGGTTTCAGATCATTTTTCCTTGTTTTGCAACTGCTGGAACTGATATCTGGTATTGTTCTTCGCGAACGCGAATGGTCTCACGCGTTCGCGAAGAAGGATTTTGGACGGCTAGGATTTACCCATCAGGAACACGATGAAGAAGACGCTAATGCGAAGAAGGAGATGAGGAAAGCCTACGCGAACACGAGTGGTCAGACGCGAACGCGAAGCAGAAAGGGAGTTGGGGGCCTGCCTGGAGTTAAACCTTCGAGAATGTGAAAGGCAGAGGTCGGAAGGCATCGCGAACGCGATGAGGATATCGCAAACACAAAAAAGGAATCTGGGCAGCACATTTTTTGTGCTTCACAAACGCGAATCTATGGTTGCGAACGCGAAGAAGGCCTATCTAGGCAGAATTAAAAGTCCCAAAAACGGGGGTTTGAGTTCATAACTCAAAATCAAATTTGGAGCTCGGTAGAAGCCGAATTTTGGAGAGATTCTTGCGTGGGTGTTTGTTGTAAGTGATTCTTATCCAGTTTTGATTAATTTCCATGATTATGTCTTTGAATCCATCATTTAATTCGCATTTAATGGAGGAAAAGTCAAGATTTTTGTAAAATCTTCCAAAAACGAAAATTTAAGATTTGGAAGTCGAGTTGTTATTGGAATTCGATAAAATTGGTATGGTTGAACTCGTATCGGAATGAGTGTTTGGATTTCATAAAAATTATATCGGGTTCCGAGAGGCGGGTCCCACATTGACTTTTGTAGACTTTTTGGAATAAAATTTTAAGTCGACGTATTATTATCCGAAATTATTTTCGATGAATTTTAATGAAGTTATACAATTAATTTAGATCGCTATGAGCGGTCCGGAGGTCAATTCAAGCAAGAAGGCGATTTTGGAATATCGGCATAACTTCAAAGAGGTAAGTGTCTTGTTTATCCTCGAGTGGGGGAATTTCCCCTTAGGCATTGAGTCTTATGTACAATTTGTGTAGTTGAAAATCATGTACGCGAGGTGACAAGTACGTACTTGGATTATATGTGCAAATTTTATTGAGTTAAAGTCTTGAGCATATTGTGTAGTAAATTGGATAATTGTCGGCATATATTTAATCATCTATTTGTCGTGCCTAAATCCTTGTTGTTGACTCTGTTGTTATATGACAATATGATGTGATTGTTATTTGATTATTTATGAAATTTCATGAATTTTCTGGTTTGATAATTATTGAAATTTAATTTCATTTTGGATTTTCCCCCTGCAAATAATTAATTAAATAAGCTTAAGAAGAGGTGTTTATATAATTATTAAAAATTTGATTTTCATGAAGACTTTGCTTTATATTGAGTAATTTCTATCTCTATTGATTATTTTTGGGTGTTGTACGCATTGTGTGGAGATTTTGGCTATTTGTTTTGAAATTAATTGACCTGGTTGTAGCTTTGGAATTTGGTTGTGGCCATTGGGCAAATTGTGATATGAATTGATTTTTGTTATGTTGCTGTGATAATTTTCCGTATAAATTATTGTGTTGTGTCAGTTGTTATTTTGGGGAGATAAGGGTGACATTTCACCGTTGATATTATATGGGTATAAGGGTGGCATTTTACTGTTGTTGTGTTTGTTGGAATATTGTCTGGGCGGAGCGATAAGGGTGGCTATAGGAGCGATAAGGGTGGTAATTGGAGCGATGAGGGTGGCTATTGGTATTGTCTTGGCGGAGCGATAAGGGTGGCTATATAAGAGATAAGGGTGGCAATAGGAGCGATAAGGGTGGCTATTGTCAGGGATGATATGTGATGATGTGGGGTTGTGGTGTTGAAAATTTTCATGTGATGTTGTGATTTTCTTGTGTTTATTTTTATACCTTGTGCAACTTGTCTTGTTGTTAGTAAATTGATAATAATCTGATTTATGTTGAAATTGGGAGCCTGTGGCTATTGCCAGGCAGTTTATAAAATGAAATATGGGCACGGGATGCCGTGAATTGTGATATAAAATGGGGATATTGGCACGTGAATTGTCCGTGCAGCTGTGATATAAAATGTGGGCATGAGGTGCTGTGATGAATGATAATGATATTTGGCATGTGAATTGTCCGTGCAGTTGTGATATGAAATGAGGGCACGAGGTGCCGGGAAAATATAATGATTTAATTATGGGCACGAGGTGACGTGAAAATATAAAAATGGGCTGAGGCCCGTGTTTATGAAAACTATAAAAATGGGCTGAGACTCGTATTTTGATGATTATGAAATAAGGTGTCGCATGGTTACTTTTTAATTGAAAGAATTATATTCAAAATATTTTATTTGGAAGGATTTTTACTTAGAAAGTATTATATAAAAGAATTGTATTTGAAAGATATTTATTTGAGGAAATTGTATTTGAAAAGATTTATTGAAAAAATTATATTTGAAAAAAATAATTATTTGAGAAAATTATATTTGAATGAGAGTTATCCGGAAGAAATATGTGAAAGACATTTATTTGAAGGGCTTGATTTAATTGGGTGTAATTGTGTTTATTAATTGTTGAGTGATATTAATGGTATTCTTGTTGTCTCTTGTGCATATCACTGGTTGTTTTATCCTGCCTTTATTATTATTATTTGTTTCCTATTATTTTGTATATTGTATTGCACAGGTTATTAGACTAGTGAGTGTCTTGACTGTACCTCGTCTCTACTCCATTGAGGTTAGTCTTGATACTTACTGGGCACCGCTGTGGTGTGCTCACTCTACACTTCTGCACATTTTTGTGCAGAGCCAGGTATTGAAGATAACAGACTTGAGCAGAGTTAAAGCGGGATCGTAAGGATTCAAGGTAGAGTTACTTGGTCGTCGCAGTCCCTTGGAGTCTTTACATTTTATTGTACTGTTAACTTGTAATCAAACAATATTGTATATTCGGTCCTCGTGATCATTCTATGTATTCAGTTAGAGTTCGTGACTCAGTACTACCAGTCTTGGGAGGTTGTATATTCATTTTTGTTCCGCTGTCAGTTTTGATTATTTATTAAAAAAAAGGCTTCAAAAGGTAATTGAAATCAGCTACCTAGTCTTAGAGACTAGGTGCCATCACGATGCCTGTGGTGGGATTTTGGGTCGTGACAAGTTGGTATCAGTGCTCTAGGTTCGTAGGTTCTACGAGTCACGAACGAGTCTAGTAGAGTCTTGCGGATCGGTACAGAGACGTCTGTACTTATCTTAGAGAAGCTACAGAACTGTTAAGAAATTTTCATTTCTTTCATTCTTGTCGTGCGGAATTTGTTGAATTTGGAATTTGAACCTTTGTATCTCCATTCTCTCACAGATGGTGAGGACACGTGCTACTGGGTTAGCTGAGCCAGCATCCGCACATACTACTAGGGCTGCAAGAGGCCGGGGCTGAGGTAGAGGCCGAGGTAAAGGTCGAGGAAGGGCAGATGCTGTGACTAGAGCACCTGTCAGAACAACGGTTGAGGAGCCACTAGTAGCTCTAATTGGGGGACAGGTACCAGAAGCACCTATTGTTACCCTAAGACTTCAGGAGACCTTAGCACAGTTCCTGAATATGTTTGGTACATTAACTCAGGCGGGATTGATCTCTGTTGCACCAAATGTTTCGCAGATTGGAGGAGTAGCTCAGACTCCTACCACAACTCCAGAGCAGCAGGTTCACGTTGGTCAGGTTCCGGATGTAGTACCAGTACAACCGGTTATTTCGGTTTGGCCTGAGGTCAGGCCCGAGGCATCAGAAGAAGAACAAAATAAATTTGAAAGGTTTAAGAAATATAATCCACCAACTTTCAGTGGCACAGCTATAGAGGATGCCCAAGAATTTCTGGAAAATTGTCACCGTATTCTCCGCACCATGGGTATTGTGGAAGTGAGCGGAGTTTCCTTTACTACATTTCAATTGTCAGGCACAGCGTATCGGTGGTGGTAAATCTATGAAGAAGGTAGACTAGCCGATGCCACACCACCAACTTGGACTCAATTTTCAAAAATGTTCTTGAAAGAGTTTGTTCCCTAGACTCTTCGAGATGCGTGGCGTACAGAGTTTGAACGGTTGCGTCAGGGCACTATGACAGTGTCAGAATATGCTATCAGGTTCAGTGAGTTAGCCCGTCATGCACCTATCTTAATTCCTACAATCAGAGAACGGGTCCGCAGATTCATTGAGGGGCTCGATTATGATATTAAAATATGCATGGCTAGAGAGTTGCAAACTGATGCTCCATTTCAATAAGTAGTGGAGATTGCAAGGAAGATTGAGGGTGTTTTAGGTGAGGACAGGGAGTCTAAGGAGGCCAAAATGTTTCGAAGATCTGGAGGATTCAGTGGATTTTACTGTTCAGCTAGAACCTATTATAGCGGAGGCTCGAGCAGTTGATCAGCTCAGTCCGCACATCAGATTACTCGGAGTGGCATTTTACTATTGTTGTGTTTGTTGGAATATTGTCTGGGCGGAGCGATAAGGGTGGTTATTGGTATTGTCTGGGCGGAGCGATAAGAGTGGCTATAGGAGCGATAAGGATGGCAATATGAGCGATAAGGGTGGCTATTGTCAGGGACGATATGTGATGATGTGGGGTTGTGGTGTTGAAAAGTTTCATGTGATGGTGTGATTTTCTTGTGTTTATTTTTATACCTTGTGCAACTTGTCTTGTTGTTAGTAAATTGATAATAATCTGATTTATGTTGAAATTGGGAGCCTGTGGCTATTGCCATGCGGTTTATAAAATGAAATGTGGGCACGAGGTGCCGTGAATTGTGATATGAAATGGGGATATTAGCACGTGAATTGTCCGTGCAGTTGTGATGTAAAATGTGGGTATGAGGTGTTGTGATGAAATGATAATGATATTTGGCACGTGAATTGTCCATGCAGTTGTGATATGAAATGAGGGCACGAGGTGCCGGAGAAATATGACGATTTAATTATGGGCACGAGGTGTCGTGGAAATATGAAAATTGGCTGAGACGCGTGTTTACGAAAAATATAAAAATGGGCTAAGACCCGTATTTTGATGATTATGAAATGAGGTATCACATGGTGACTTTTTAATTGAAAGAATTATATTAAAAATATTTTATTTGGAAGGATTTTTATTTAGAAAGTATTATATAAAAGAATTGTATTTGAAAGATATTTATTTGAGGAAATTGTATTTGAAAAGATTTATTGAAAGAATTATATTTGAAAAAAATAATTATTTGAGAAAATTATATTTGAAAGAGAGTTATCCGGAAGAACTATGTGAAAGACATTTATTTGAAGGGCTTGATTTAATTGGGTATAATTGTGTTTATTAATTGTTGAGTGATATTAATGGTATTCTTGTTGTCTGTTGTGCATATCACTGGTTGTTTTATCCTGCCTTTATTATTATTTGTTTCCTATTATTTTGTATATTATATTGCACAGGTTATTAGACTAGTGAGTGTCTTGACTGTACCTCGTCTCTACTCCATTGAGGTTAGTCTTGATACTTACTGGGCACCGCTATGGTGTGCTCACTCTACACTTCTGTACATTGTTGTGCAGAGCCAGGTATTGAAGATAACGGACTTGAGCAGAGTTAAAGCAGGATCGTAAGGATTCAAGGTAGAGCTGCTTGGTCGTCGCAGTCCCTTGGAGTCTTTACATTTTATTGTACTGTTAACTTGTAATCAAACAGTATTGTATATTCGGTCCTCGTAATCATTCTATGTATTCAGTTAGAGTTCGTGACTCAGTACTACCAGTCTTGGGAGGTTGTATATTCATATTTGTTCCGTTGTCAGTTTTGATTATTTATTTTAAAAAAAGGCTTCAAAAGGTAATTGAAATTGGCTACCTAGTCTTAGAGACTAGGTGCCATCACGACGCCTATGGTGAAATTTTGGGTCGTGACATCAACTGTGAAGTCCCTGGCGACAGCTGCAGGCTGAATGGCGGCATATCATGAGGAGCATCGTGTGGATCAAATGGTCACATGGCTGATCATCTCTAATATCCTCCACAGGTGCCTCAATGCCCCTTTGCGGGGGACCCCGTCCTCGCTGACCACCACCACCTTGTGGGACACCCCTTCCTCTCTGGTCACACCTGCCATGTCTACCACGTTCAGGCTCCACTGGTGGCCCGCTATGGTAGTCCTCTGGTGGCACATAAGCAGCCTCGTATCCTAATCGCTCATCATCTCGGGCATGCCTCAATGGGCAGCCAGATCTGTAACCTGACAGCCATACTCGTGCAAAGCTGCCGCTCCCTCGCCGGTATGCTGCAGCATCTGCAGTTCCAGTTGGTAGAACTGATGTAATCTAATAGCCTGCATAACATGTCAAATATTAATTATGGAATGATAATTTAACGTTATAAGTAAGTATAACAAATAACATACCAATGTCTCATGCCTCCCAGCGTATGGAATGTACCGACCACCAGCGCGATGAACGGGATCCCTGACATGAAGTCGGGTAACGCTGCGATACCAGCCCATATACTCATGCTCGCTATCCGTACGCTCTGGTGCAGGAGGTGGAATCAGGTCATACCTCTGGTCCTAAACCTTAATCTGGACCTCTAGCCAGTCCAAGTATGTCTAGTCAACCCTGGAATGATCATCCCGCTGGTAATGTGTCCTAAGACAAGCGGGCGGAATAGGTACAAGCTTCGGTCGACCAAACTGGCGAAGGACTCGCTCGGTGGAATGATGCTCGACAATATCAAGACATATCAGTGGGACAGAAGAGCTCCACATAGCTCGGCCGCGGGAGCAATTATCGGGCAAACTAGCTATGAGCGCGTCGCTGTATGGCCTCCATAAGAACTATTAATCAAACACAGGAATCGTGAGTAAATACAACACATATAAAGCCAGGCCAAGTAAACTTAAGAATACATGTACCTGCGCGCCTTCAAGCAAATCCAACAAATCCTTGTAATAGGGGAGATGATATCGAGCCTCTACCTCGCATCTGTATCCTCGCCTATCAACCCATCTCTAAGCTAAAAGGGAGAAACGGTGGAGGTGGTGCATCTGGAGCGATGGGTGGTATAGGTGGCTGGAATTGCAGGAAGCTCTCCCAAGCCCAAACCTAATATGGATTGTGGACGTAAAATTTAAGGTATTCTCACCCTTTGTATGTTATAATCATGAAAAGAATTGACTATGTTTTCACCTGCAGCAACGGTAAAAATCCGGCACCGTCTCTCTGGGTGCCCATGGACGCCCGGCACATCTGCCTATACAAGTAACCTAGAACAACTGCACCCCAGCTGTAACCAGGTAAATCAACTAGCCGCTCAAGATGATGCAGAAATCTCAAGTTGACTAGGTTTTCCGAAGTGTTCGGAAATAGTACACCACCAAACATCAGCAATAACACCAATCTCGTGTGCCGATCGATAACCTCCGGCGGTGAATCATCCGTAATCTCCGCATCCATCGCCTCCAGATGCTGCCGGACGGGCGTCAGCTGCAAATGAGTGGCTCCACTCAATGCCGTCTCCTCCGCTGGCTAGAATCCGGTGAGCCGCTGCAACATATGCAGGTAACGCAATCCCCTATAGTCTCTAAGAGCATGCAGGTAAGCTACAGGTAACCCATCAACCGGCAGCCCGAAAAGAACCTCCACGTCCTCAAGCGTGATGGTTGCCTCGCCGACGGGTAGATGAAACGTGTGCGTCTCCGGTCGCCACCGCTCTATCATAGCCGTGATCAACGCCCAATCGAACTGCAACCGGCCTATCTCTATGATCCTGTAGAAACTCGTATCCGGAAGGCGTCTAACTATACAAGGATGGAGTGAGCGGTCCCTAATGAATTCCCACATATCGTCTATACGTCTGGCGCGGAATGTCTGGGACAAACACTGCCCATCCCATATGTATGAAGACCTATGCTCACCCTGTAGCAACAGTAGCTCTAGCGATGCAGGTCCGGGATGTACAGGCGGAACCTCCATGACGATGACTGTAAATTGAACAATATTAATTAAAGTAGTTTTCTTTTTAATTGCTTAACATCTTTAAATTCATTGCAATATCTTTAATATTAAAATTTATTCGATATTTTTACTATATTGTTACTTAGGTTGATATATTTTCTATATTATAATTTTATATGTTAATTTATTATTTTATATGTTGGTTTATAATTTTATATGTTAGTTTATTACTTTATATGTTACTTTATTATTTTATATGTTAGTGTAATATTTAATATATTTATTTATTATTTTATATGTTAGTTTATTTTAATGTTTCTTTTCTTATTCACTTATTTTTTAGTATAATAGAATTAAATAATTAATTTTTATAACTATACATGCTTTAATTATTAAATATTCATATAAAAATACTTAGTTTGACAAATATTGTTATTTTTAAATATTATTTTCTTACGTTTGTTGACTAGAATTCGAGAGAGTTTGTGTTTGAACTATCATCTTTTTCAGATATTTTTGGGGCTAACAGATAATTAAATGATTAATTTCAATAACTACACAGATACTACGCAAAAGGGCACTACATTTTACTACACTAAAGGGCACTACATTACAATTACGAGCACCACATTAAAATTACGGGCACAACATAACACTACAGAAAACTAAACAACATTAAAGTCATATATTAATATATGTACAACAATAACATCTAAATAAGATTAATTATTCCTAAAATAATAATTTATCTACTTTACTAATCATTTAGCACATAAATAATCTAATCCGGATAAAAAATAATAAATTAATTTAATTACAAAATAATCACGAAAATACATATACCACAGTAAAAAATAACTAATTACCATTTTTTATAACAACTAAAAATATTAATTATTCATAAAATAACAATTTCTCTATTTTACTATTTTTTTTAGCACACTAATAATATAATCCGGATAAAAAATAACATATTAATTAAATCACAAAACAATCACGAAATAACATAGAACACAATACAAAATAACTAACAAGCATATTTTATACATGAGTTTTAACAAAAAATAAGTCGGAATACCTCGATTTTAATTTTTTTGAAAGTTGAAGATTTGATGATTTGAAGCCGAAACGAGCAACACACTATGCAATAACGCCTTAGATACGATGTTAGCTTGCTACAATACGAGAATCTACACTTTTGTGGGATCGGTGGAGTCTAATGGAGCTTTTTTCGTTGAAAATAGGGGGGGGGGGGGGGGGGAGAGAACCGCTGTTGTGGAATAAAAAATTGAAAGAGAGGGTTGCTGGTTCGCGTCTGGTGGGGAAGGAGAAGGGCACGTTTTTTTATATAGGTATAGTGCGTATATATACCGTGCTATACTATAGCGCAGTATATATGCGTGCTATACCTTCCTGCCCATTTTAAGTTCACATATAGCACAGCTATTTACCGCGTTATATATATAATGGTGCCCAATTTTTTTTTTTTTTTTTTTTTTACCTATTATGATCACTTGAATCCAAAAATACCACAATTGGGTTTCGAATTCACCATATGATACCCAAAAACAAAGACAAATGGAAAATAAGTTGATTCAATCACCTATAAATTTAGTACAGAACAGTACCAATGTCACAACACAACCGCCCCACCCCGCATTAGATTTTGAAAAATCAGTTTGAACCCGCCCGCACTGCACCGCCCTATTGCCCATTGCCATCCCTACCCGTAAAGGCATTTTGATCTATTATTCCAAACAAACACACATACACACACAAACACAGAAAAAGAAGAAATTTTTGAGGATGGACGGAGGGACAAGGATCTTATTTTAGAATTTTTTCAAACTCTCATGGTAGCTTGATCTGTGTTCTCCTTTTTCGTTGGAGTTCGCCACTACTCATCTTGCGAAAAATTATAGTGGTTGGTAGAATATTGTGTTTGAGGTGATGGTGGAGGTATTCTCAGATCGGGTCATAGGGTGGATTATTAATTTGAGTATTAAGATTTAAGATGGGGCTTTTTTTTTTTTTTTTTTTCCAAAAGGTTGGGGGCTTAAGATGAGCCACGTGTAGGAGGAAGGCTTGGGTCTAGGGTCTGTTAGATGGGAGGGTAGATATGTTTAAATGGGTAACAATGACTATAAAAATTATCGAATAGTATAACAGAGCTATATATGACTAATATGTCATAGTACAAGGGCAAATATTTCCTTTTCAGTATTTTAAATCTATTTGAGTTTTTTTAAAACCTAAGGGGCGTTATGGGGTTTTAAAATTCTTCAGTGCATCGAGTCTTTAATACTCTCTGGAGCTGTTGCCCCTTTCGCTAAGACAAACTTACTGATTGATTAAAGTTTAAGAGTGCCAGAGTGGTACATGTATGTAACAAAGACTTTTCAGCATACAGTATACTATAAGCAATAAAAAGCATATAAAGGATCAGTTGGTGTACAATCAATATAGTCTATTCAGAAAAGATATACAATTAAAGTACTAACAGATTCGATAAAATCTCATGAGCATCCCACGTGATTTTTGTGTAAGTGTATCAAATTTAACTATAGTGTATGTAGGAGCGGCAAAAGGTCGGGTCGGGTTGGATATGTGGGGGTCAAAAACGGGTAATGCAAAAACGGATAAATTATCCGACTCAACCCATATTTAATACGGATAGAAAATGAGTTAATCGACGGATAATATAGATATCTATATTATACATGACTTCTTGAATATGATCACTTTTGGAAGAATTTCTAGTATTCCAAACTTGAGGAACCCCAAATTTGAGTCATTGCAAATATAAAAGTTAAACCAATTGGTTATCCATTTTTTAAGTGTATAATATAGATCTTTGACCAATTTTTAAAAAATTATTTATACAACTACTTTTTTTAGTGGATAATATAGATGGATTCTTTTATTCATTTTGCCACCACTAAGTGTATGTATATGTGTGTGCATGCGTTGTGTATATCAAGTTAATATAATTTGCAAGACCAGAAAGAAAAGAGAGAAAGACCCTCATTTTGCAACACCAAAAAGTTTCATCCTTACTCGGCTACAATGAGTCAATTATATGGTGCAGTGCAGTAATGACTTCAAGTTACGAGGGCAGGGGCAAAGCTTCAAATTCGCTTACGGATTAAAAAATTAATAGTTTTAGTTTTAGCTTAAGTTCAATATTTGTATTAAAAAATTCACCCTAAGCAGTCTTTTCTAAATAATCTAGAACCTATAAACTCAAAATCCAAGCTACGCCTATAATCTACATATGAGTGTTTTAAAATCGTCTAGCTTTACAAATTAGATCTGGTGTTATATTTCTTTTTTCTCCAAGTATATGAAACCCGGCCTTCTGCAGGTAAGAGACAGAACATGATTATGTATTGTTTCACCTTGAAGGAAATTAAAGGAGTTTTTAGCTAAAATTATCCTTTATCTTTGAGGAAAGATATAATGTACTCATAATCTGCTGAAATTAGTCATGAACCCGAGCCACTGTCAATGCCAGACATTGATCTTGTGAAGGTGAAAGAGCTGTGTTTTCTGGTGGAGAAAAAAGAAATGGACTGATTATGAGAGTGAGAAGTGGGTTTTTGTTCAAGCGTAAGTGGGTAGTTTTTGTTATTTAGACTAAATATGCTCATGTTTTGCAAATTTGAAGGACAAATGGTGCTCAAGGTCATCTTTAAAGGATAAAGTTGAATCTACCCATAAAGATAAAGGATAATTTTGACTAAAAACTCTAAATTAAAGCCCTGAATTTGAAAAAAAATTAAAAAAATGGAAAGTGAATGTCTTTAAAAGTATGTAGTTACATATATAAATGTGGCCTAGAACGTTTGAAGTTCATCTCTCATTTCTAATCACATATTATGTTCTCACTTCACTCTGTCGTAATTTATTCCTATTAGAGTTGAAGTAAAGGCCCTTACTGTTATGTTCAACGAACTCCAATGCTCATTACGATATATTAAATGCTCAAAGTATTTAAGTTTTAAAAATTTTAAAATTTCCAAAGACAGGTTCTAATGAAAAAGTACTCGAGCCGCGGCCATATTTGGTATGATCTTCTTGGAAAATCTTCTCCTTATTCAATTAAAAGATATATTTTTGGGAGAATACGCCTTAACGATCAATAGTTAATAACGATTCTGATAGATGCTTTTACTGGAATAGGCAATAATGAAATTACTGTTTTAGTAAATGATACAGTATAACCATATGTGCTATGTAAAACCCACTGACCTAATTAAGTTGGATCACAATTGTATTCCGAACTGTCTCCCTCCTTTTTTTATTCTGTATTTAGACCTCGTAATTGAATTTGAGTAAGGTTGAAAAGTCGGCTTAGTGAGAGCGATTGCAAAAGTCGCTAAATTGGTTAATCTTTTAGTTCTCCCATATTAGAATATCAAAGGAAGACGTCGCAAATACCGGAGGCAAACACGACTTCTTCTAATGCTAGAAGACCGTTAGAAAACACCCAGAACTATAGTATGTCATGACTTTCACATTGTGCCCATATAGCTCCCTATAAAATATTTCATTCCAAGCTTTAACCCGAAACTTTTAGTTAGGGGTGGAGGAATCTCATGCATCCATCAATCGCACCTTTGGTGATGAAATTGTTTTTTGGTAACTGTAGCGATCTAACCGGTTATTTTGAGTTGTAGTACCTCGTTTCCCTATTTGAGACTTTTTCAAGGTGCATTCGGTGGTTTATGACTTGCATGCCTGATTCGAATGGATTCCGTGAAGTCTGGGAATGAATCAGAATGATGGTAGGCTATAATCTCGTGTTTTAGTCGCTTATTGCACTCTAATTTACTGCACTTTGATTGTGCTTGAGCTTTAATCGCTAGTGTTTTGTATTTATCGTGTGTTCTATGCCTTGTAGGAGTGATTCCGAGCTATGTAGATGTATGGAATGAATTCGAGCTATTTAGAACTTTGAAGTCTGAGTAAAAGCCCAAGGGATTAAGCCGAGATCGTGTTCGGGGGTCGAGCACCAAGTCTGGATATCAAAAAACGAGAAAAATTCGTACTCTAAGAAAACCCCACAGTAGCGACGCGTGGGGCGCCATGCTAGTGCATTTTCCTGCTGCCTGACCGATTTTAACTCTCTCGATTTTCCCACTAATGTCCCACATGATGCGTCGCCCCATGCGGCGCACCTGTGCAAATTTTACATAGTAATTATCCTATTTCGCGTAGGAAAAAGGTGATTTCGTTTGGGCCCGACCCTACTTGGTATAAATATATGGAAAAACGTTATTTTCTGGACTTTTTGACGTATTGGAGAACTAAGGAGGCTAAGGAGGAGTTGGAGAAGCAAAATCTCAAGGAGTTCATCATTCAATCCTCACTCAAGACCCGAATTTGGATCATTTTATGTTTTCCTTTACCTTAAACATATTTGTGATGAATTGCTCCATGTCTAAGGAGTATTTTCCTTCAGGGGGTTGATGGATTTGGTGTATTGATATTTGTTTGTGGATTATAAATCTAGTTTTATGTATTGAATCGTTTTGGATGATTTAATTATTGCATCTATATTCACATGTTCATATAATCTAGAGAGACATAACTTGTAATATCTTTGCATTATCTTGTTGGTTGAGTTCATTAATTCTTCTTAGTCATCAAAAGAGGCTAGTTGAATCATTTATTAAACCTAGTTAGGAGGATAATCGAGAGAGGTTTTCCTAAAGACCACTCCACTACGCATTCTTGCATATCTTCACGTGCTTAAATTTGTTTATCTCGAGAGGTTGAGACTTAATCGAGAGAGGATTTTCTACTAAATATTTGAACTAATAGTTGAGTGAATTCAAGAGACTCACTTGAACATTAGAAGTGAATTATCTAGAGTTAAATCCCAACAATTATCTTGTACATATTCTATCAAAACCCTATTTTCTCCCATTGATATCGTCCTTAGCTTAGTCCTTACTTCGATTGTCATTAGTTAATTAGCTCTAGATTCTTAGTTAATTTTAGTATTAATCACATAAATCTAAATTGTTGATCATCTTGGATAGCAATCTAGCTACAAACTATAATAATACTGTTTAACTCCAATCCCTGTGGATATTATATTATACTATATTCGACTAGCTAACATATTTAAGTGTGTGTTCCGAGCTCGTCAAATTTTGGCGTTGTTGCAAGGGATTGGCAATCAATAGTGTTTGAATTAGTTTGTAGTGCTAATTTAGGAATTTTTTTATTTTATTTTTTTCTCTTCTTACGTTTGGTGTTCTTTGAATGTGCGCAGGTTACATGTTAGATTGGTGCATGACTCGAGCTTCTGCTAAAGAAGTGCTACCATACGAACCAGAGATAGAAAAATAACTGCGACAGCTGAGGAAGGAAATAAATCTCATTGAGACATCAGAAAAGGTTAGGCAATCCTCAACCAAAGATATGGCTGGAATCGGTGATGATAATGTGGATTTAGTTGCAAGAGAGGCAGCCCAACGAAGAGAACAAACTGCAAGGAATGCTTAGGAAGCAGCTATTAGAGATGCACAGCTTATCTATGAAAAAGAGAGGGGTCGTAGAATTACTCAAAATCAACCTTTGGGTGCAGACCAGTTCGGAAATATAGCTCCCATGTCTGGGAGACCACTTGGCGATTATGCTAGACCGGTTTACAATCAAGGTTTATCCAGTGTTCGACCACCTCCAATTGCAATTAATAATTTTGAGTTAAAGCAAGGGTTGCTCCAAACCCTTCAAAACTGTCGTGTCTTCAGAGGGAAGCCAAACAAAGATCCAAACACACATCTAATGGACTTCGAGGTGATTATGAACACCTTTCAATACAATGGTGTGTCACAAGATGCAGTTTACTTAAGGGCATTCCCCTTCATACTCAAAGATGATGCAAAGCAGTGGCTTCGGAGCTTACATAATGGATCGATTCGAACATGGGATGAGATGACCAGAAAATTTCTTGATAAATATTTCTCATAAGCTAAGACGGGCAAGTTTAGAAGAGAAATCCATAACTTCTCCCTGAGAGAATGAAACTGTTTTTGAAGCGTGGGAGATGTTTAAGGAGATTATTCTAAAGTGTAAACATGGCGGAATTGAACTCTGGATGCAACTCCAGAACTTTTGGGATGGATTGACACTTGCCTCACGTAGAGTATTGAGCAATGCAGCTGGAGGCCCTTTGATGAAGAAGACTCCAGAGGAGATAGTCACAATTCTTGATGAGTTATCTGAAGATGCAAATCAGTGCCCTTCTGAGAGTGCTGAAAGAAGAAGATCAACTGGTGTTCACCAGGTTGATGCTAACACATCTGTGCAGGTACAACTTGATACTATGGCTAAAGAAATACGGAAGCTGACCTTAGCTACAATACAAAGTGAGCCTCATGCAGCTTGTTATATATGTGGAAGAAGACATCTTACCCATGAATGTCAAGCCTCAACTGAGGAAGTGAATGCTGTGGGAAATTATAATGCAATGGATCAGAGGCACCCCAATTTTTTATGGAGTTCACCTGGAGGTACTGCAATTGCATGGAAACAAAATAACTCTAGACCTCATTTAAAAATATCGTGTCTATGTGAAGTGTAGTTTGATTGCTCGAGGACGAGAAATGGTTTATGTGTGGGGTGTTGATGGTAGGCTATAATCTCGTATTTTAGTCGTTTATTTCACTCTAATTTACTGCACTTTGATTGTGCTTGAGTTTTAATTGCTAGTGTTTTGTACTTATCATGTGTTCTATGCCTTGTACGAGTGATTCCGAATTATCTAGATGTTTCGAATGAATTCGAGCTATTTGGAGCTTTGTAGTCTAAGTAAAATACCAAGGGATTAAGCAGGGATTGTGTTCGGGGGTCGAGCACCAAGTCTGGATATCAAAAAGCGAGGAAAATCCGTGCTCTGAGAAAACCCCACAGTCGTGGCGCATGGGGTGCCGCGCTAGTGCATTTTCCCGCTGCCTAACAGATTTCAACTCTCTTGATTTCCCCACTAATGCCCTGCATAGCGCGTCGCCCCAGGCAGTGCGCCTGTGTAAAATTTACAGAATAATTGTCCTATTTCGCGTAGGAAAAAGTGATTTCGTTTGGGCCCGACCTTACTTGATATAAATACATGGAAAAATATTATTTTCTGGACGTTTTGACATATTGGAGACCTAAGGAGGCTAAGGAGGAGTTGGAGAAGCAAAAGCACAAGGATTTTATCATTCAATCCTCACTCAAGACCCGAGTTTAGATCGTTTTATGTTTTGCTTTACTTTAAACATATTTGTGATGAATTGCTCCATGTCTATGGAGTAGTTTCCTTTAGGAGTTTGATGGATTTGGTGTATTGATTTTTGTTTGTGGATTATAACTCTAGTTTTATGTATTGAATCGTTTTGGATGATTTAGTTGTTGCATCTATATTCACATGTTCATGTAATCGAAAAAGGCATAACTTGTGATATCTTTGCATTATCTTGTTGGTTGAGTTCATTAATTCTTCTTAGTCATCGAAAGAGGCTAGTTGAATCATTTAGTAAACCTAGTTAGGAGGATAATCGAGAGAGGTTTTCCTAAAGACCAATCCACTACGCAATCTTGCATATCTTCACGTGCTTAAATTGGTTCATCTCGTGAGGTTGAGACTTAATCAAGCGAGGCGTTTCTACTAAACGTTTGAACTAATAATTGAGAGAATTCGAGAGACTCACTTGAACATTAGAAGTGAATTATCTAGAGTTAAATCCCAGAAAATTATCTTGCACATATCCTATCAAAACCCTATTTTCTCCCATTGATATCTTCCATTGCTTAGTCCTTGCTTCGATTGTCATTAGTCAATTAGCTCTAGATTCTTAGTTATTTTTAGTATTAATTACATAAATCTAAATTATTAATCATCTTGGATAACAATCTAGCTACAAACTATGATAATACTGTTTAACTCCAATCCCCGTGGATACGATATTATATTATACTATATTCGACTAGCGAGCATATTAAGTGTGTGTTCCAAACTCGTCATAGAATACTTAGTTCCTATCTAGAAGCTTCAAGTTATAAAAGTCAACCAAGATTTAACTTTTGGGAAAATGGACTCAGAATCAAATTTTGATGGTTTTGATGGATTCATATGATGATTTTGGACTTATCTGTATATTCAGATTAGATTGTGGCGATTATATGTGTGTTTTGAGACTTTGGACAAGTCCATATAGTCTTTATGGAATTTTTGAGATGGTTTGAATTCGAGCCGAGAGGCTCGGCGGTAATTCGAACTTATTAGGCGAAAGTCGGAACTTTATAAGTTAAGAATATTTAAAATTTTGGTTTGATTTTTGATTCTTAGTTTTGATGTTGTAATTCGTGTTTCGCGCGCACCGACATAAATTTCCCACCCCGCTCCCGGTCAAAAAGAGCATGCGAGACTTTGAAGGGACATTCACACTTTGATTCGTGAGTAACTTCACGAGAACATTGTGAAAGGAGGAAATGACGGTTGTTCGTGCACTTTTTGCCTTTGGACAAGTTGGAATAGGGTATATGAACTTGTTACATTGATTGGACGGGGTCCTTCGACCTCGGTTGAGTTTCGAGTTGGTTTTAGACCATTTATAGGCCCTTTTTAGCTGCTGATTTTTTACACCAGGGGTGTGAATCACGATCGCGAAGGTCAGGGCCGCAATCGCAAAGAGTAAAGTAGAATTTTGGACTTGGGAATCCCAATTGCGGAATGCAGGTTTGCAATCTATAAAAATTTTGGGAATGATCCAAAAAAGAAAATTATTGCTCTTTGAGTCTAGTATTCAGGAAAATAAACCATTTATCATTTGAAGTTTTACACAAATAGTTATGGCCGTTATACTGAACGGTATCTATACAGAAAAAATCAGATCTATATATCGTGATGGCGGAGCTTCTTGGCCGCGATCGCAAAAAGGAAAATCATGCTAAGCATAATGTGAACCATGATTTCATGGGTGGTGACTGCGATCACGAACAAGGACGACTGGCAGGGGTTTAAAACATCTAATTTCGGAATTTTGAGTTTATTTTTTCACTTTTTGAGTTCTTGGAGCACAAATAAGGCGATTTTGAAGGAGTTAAACATCCAAGTCATAAAGGTAAGTGATTTTTAACTTGATTTTGGTTATATATATCTTGAATACCCATTAATTTATACATGAATATAAATATTTTGGAAGAAGAAATAAATAAATTTTGAAAAAAAGTTAAGAAACTTAGTTTGAGATTTGAACATGAAATCGAAGTCGTCTTTAAGAATAAATTATATATTTGGACTCGGAAGTTAACGAGTAATGATAATCTTTAATCAATTTTAGATTCCGGACATGTGGGTTGAAAGTTGACTTTTTGTTGACTTTTTTATTTTGAGTAAAGATTAAATCTTCATGGACTAAAGATGATTCCTAAAGTTTATAATTACTCATTTAAGTATTATTTGACTAGATTCTAGTTGTTGAATTTGAATTTAAGGAAAGATGTTTTGGAAAATAAAATATTTTTGATAGGAGATAAATCTCTTGTCTAGCCTTATTAAGAGAAAGCTTTCCCCAAAGGTGACTTATGTGCTACATGTTAATTGATTCGGGAGCTACGTATATACGATGTGACGACCGTATATGCGAGAGCTAGGTTTTGACAGTATTCGGGTATTATTATATTAGAAATCACCTAGACACAAGAAGGGAGATTGAATTGTATCTTATCCGATTTTTGTATTTTCAAAGAACCTGGTTCTATGAACTATCTTACCAGACACACACATAAATAATTGTGAAAAAGTAATCAATACAAATATTTTTACGTGAAAAACCTCTTTGCTTAAGGGAGTACAAACCACGACCTACCCAATAGGATTTTTCTCAAATCTCCACTAAACTTCAAAGAGCAGTTTTAGGTTATAATTCTATAAAAAAGGGGATGAACTCTAGTAACCTAACCCCTACAATTAACCCAATTGTAACAACCCCTTTCCAAGCTAACTCTAGGATAGAAAGCATACAAAATATGGAGTTTTAACAATAACGTACTATTACACTTCTTGAAAAGCAAATAGGTTACAATTCAAAACACTTGACTCAACCTAACAGCTAAAGAACTTGAGCAGCTTCATCTTCAAGAATTGGTTTTTCAGTTGAATAGTTTGAATCTTCAGAAGTATCTTTCTGCTGTGATTGCTATTGTTAGAAGTATTCTCAGTGATGTTTCTCAATAGTTGTAGTATTGATGTGCAACAAAAAGTCTTTTTTTATAGTTGTTAGGTTGGCCGAAAATTTTCTTTAATTAACGCTCCAAAAGCTAGAATATTTCGGTTAAGGAAAATCTTTCCTATTTGGTTCCTTATTTGTTTTCAACTCTACAACCTCTTTTTTTCCACGCAAGTCTTTCCCATAAATAAAAATTTCTTTTTATGCACGAAGTTCTCCAATATGCGTAGTCCTTTTAGGGCACCGACATAATCTTCTGGGAATTCCAACTTGCATAGGAATACTACCCTTTCGCGTCCGATCAATATTCTGCCACTGGTCTACTATGAACTCGGTTTACTTGACATTCACATCTCTTACTTGCACATCAATCTAGTAGCCCAAACTGGAACATAAAACCTGATTCTTAGATATGCTTTGTTAATCATCAAAACCTTATATGGACTAGTATTTTAAAATGCGTGGGCGTAAGGCGGGGCATTTTACATATGCCTCAGCAAGGTGTAAGCCCCGAGGCACGGGGCGTAAGCCCCATGTGTATTTAATTTTTAATATTTTATGAAATAATATAATTACAGTAAATATTTATAAATAGGTAAAATTGCTTAAAAATTAAAGAATACTATAAATATGTGAATATATATATATATATATATATAGATGTGCTCCATCCCCACAAAAAATTAGTCAAAACAATCTATTATACGCTACTTACAGGTACAAGTAACTTGAGACGAAAAGAATAAAGTTTTTTTATATGGAGGAACAAAAAGGATGACTAACCTGTAATTTGAACTTTGAACTTGCTACTATGAAGGTGTATACGGTTAAAACCGAGCCCACCCGATTTTATTATTTGACCAAGACCGGGAGTTTGCTTCGAAGGATGGCCTCGTAACGGAATAAGCCATATCACGAGGATAAGGTACCGAGTTAAGAACCGAGGTACCTGTCAAGATCGAGGCTAGTAGCGATCGAAGCCAAACAAGACAGACATCGAGCAAGATCGAAGATAGCACAATAATAGAAAGGCGAGATATCCGTAACTGGTCGAGGATCACGGCGTAAATCTCAGTGACTGGTCGAGGATCATGGCGTAAATCTCGGAAAGGATCAAATTAGAAATGGTTAATTAGCTAATCATGGGATTTTATTCTATAATTAGAGTTATCCCATAAGTAGAACGCCTCTACTATATAAAAGGGAGTATTAACCATTTGTAACACATAGTTCTCACGTAAAAAAAAAAATATAATTTTCTTTCCTGTTGATATGATTGTCCATCAATTTTGCTTTATTTTCAACTATTTTGGTATCAGTCAGTTCGAGGGCACCCTAGAGGGTTGAATTCCGTTTCAATACTGGTTCGTTTTATTTTATACTTCATTTCTATTATTAACCTTCATATTTGTCTATCGGTATTAAGTGAAATTGTGTATCCTTAGAACCTCATTATAAGTTTAGTTGTTATCTAATTTTAAGGGTAAACAGTTTGATGCCCACCGTGGGGCTAAGGATAAAAGTGATTGCTTAATACTAATTTCGATAACACACACTGCTTTACACTTTTTCTCGTAAGAATCTTTGTTTTTAGGATAAACATGTCAAACTTGCAAGTAGCACCTACACATGGTGACAACAGTCTCGGATTTCATGGGGAAAACGACAACATAACCGCCCCAGGAATTGAGGTGCCTCAGGACGACCTTGAGGGAGCACCAATTGCAAATCCCGTCGATGTCAGTTCACACGTCGCCCTAAATGCAAATTTGGGCGTTGAGCCCGAAGGTAGTATACGCTGGGAAGTTCGATCAGGTGGTCGAGGTACGCAGGGCAGAGAAGATGGTGGAGTTAGTCTCCAATTGATATTCGAAATGTTACAGGCTCAAGAAGCCGCTATAGCACAACTACAAAATTAACACCGAACACCGAGTAGGATCGAACCAGAATTCGTTCACAGGACTGGGCCTGTGCCAGAAAGGTCGAACGCCAACGAATCTGGGACTGACCCCACCATTATGAAAATGTTCGAGGAGCTCACTAAGCGGATTGAATCAGGAGAAAAGAAAATCGAGGCAAATGACAAGAAAGTGGAGACATACAACTCCCGGGTTGACCAAATACAAGGCGCACCGCCGATTCTAAAAGGTATGGATTCAAAGAAAGTTTTATAGAAGCCCTTCCCACCAAGTGCGGCACCGAAACCCATTCCGAAGAAGTTCCGAATGCCAGAAATTCCTAAGTACAATGAGACCACCGACCCTAATGAACATGTCACTTCTTATACATGCACAATAAAGGGAAATGACTTAGAAGACGATGAGATTGAATCTGTTCTACTGAAGAAATTTGGAGAAACCTTGTCGAAAGGAGCAATGATATGGTACCATAATTTGCCGCCTAATTCCATCGATTTCTTCGCCATGCTTGCAAACTCCTTCATAAAGGCACATGCAGGAGCAATAAAGGTTGCGACTAGAAAATCGGACCTCTTCAAGGTGAAACAAAAAGACAACGAAATATTGAGGGAATTCATATCTCGATTTCAGATGGAACGCATGGAACTACCACCGATCACAGACGATTGGGCTGTTCAGGTCTTTACTCAAGGATTGAACGAACGAAGTTTGATGGTATCATGACAGCTAAAGCATAATTTAATTGAATATCCAGTGGTAACCTAGGCCGATGTACATAATTGGTACCAGTCGAAGATCAAGGTCGAGGATGATCAATTATGGACACCTTCCGATTCCGCTTATCCAAACAGGCCCGTCGGCAAAACTCAAAGGGATATCGACAGAGAACCATGGTCGAGCAGAGATCGGTATCTACCATACAACGCAGATCGTAGAAACAGCGGCCCAGGACACAATCCCATCCGAAATGATCGAAGGAACGATCGAAGACTGAGCTCTCGAGGGCTCATGAGCAAAAGTGGCTTTGATAAACATGCCAATCCCACAGAAGCACCACGATTGTCAGAATACAGCTTCACCATCAACGCATCAGGTATCGTGTCAGCCATTGGGAGAATCAAAGATACTAGATGGCCCAGACCCATACAAACTGATCCATCCCAAAGGAACTCCAATAAAACATGCAAATACCATGGTACACATGGTCATAAAACTGAAGACTGCAGACAACTAAGGGAAGAGGTGGCCCGTCTATTCAACGAGGGTCACCTTCGAGAATTCATGAGCGACCGAGCTAAAAACCATTTCAGACACAGAGACGTAAACAGGAAAAACGAGCAGGAAGAACCACAACACGTGATTCACATGATCGTTGGTGGGGTCAATACTCCACTAGGTCCCGTGTTCAAACGCACTAAAGTATCAATCGCCAGAGAAAAATGAACTCGAGACTATGTGCCGGAAGGCGCTTTATCATTCAATGATGAGGAAGCAGAAGGGATCTCACAACCCCACAATGATGCTTTGGTAATCTCTATCCTTATGAATAAAATTCAGGTTAAATGTGTTTTAATTGATCCAGGAAGCTCGGCCAATATTATTCAATCGAGGGTCATGGAGCAGCTCAGCCTACAAGATCAGATCATACCCGCAGCTCGGATTCTCAATGGCTTTAACATGGCAAGCAAAACAACTAAAGGTGAAATCATCGTACTAGTAAATGTAGCCGGAATTATACATGAAACAAAGTTCCATGTGATCGAAGGCGATATGAGATACAACGTACTGCTTGGAAGACCCTGGATTCACAATATGAGGGCGTTCCCCTCAACCCTTCACCAAATGCTGAAGTTCCCAACAACGGATGGAGTAAAAATGGTGTATGGGGAACCACATGCTGCCAAAGATATGTTTGCGATCGACGAAGTGATACCGGTATCGACGCTTTCCTCAATAAAAAGATCGGAGTCCAAAGGAAAACAGGAAGCTAAATAGCAACCACAGCTACCAGCCTCGACTTAATCGGAGAAGTAGGGAACGGACGAGGACGATGACTATTGGATCCCTCGTTCCTTCATAATCCCCGAGGATTCCGACGCCACCAAATCGACGGTCGAGGAGATGGAGCAAGTCGTAGTGATCGAGCATCTACCCGATCGAAAGGTATACCTGGGTACGGGGTTAACCCCGGAGCTCAGGGAAAAACTCATCAAATTTCTTATCAATAATATGGATTGTTTTGCTTGGTCCCATTTAGATATGGCAGGGATCCCGCCGAAAATCGCTACACATTGACTGAGCTTGGACCCGAAGTTTTGCCCGATAAAACAAAAGAGAAGACCCCAGTCCGAGGTAAAACGTGCATTTATCAAGGACGAGGTAACCAAACTTCTCAAAATAGGATCCATTCAGGAGGTAAAATATCCCGATTGGTTAGTAAACGTAGTCGTAGTCCCTAAAAAGGGAAATAAACTTAGAATGTGCATAGACTATAAATATTTAAACAAAGCATGTCCTAAAGACTCTTTTCCTCTGCCGAATATCGATCGCATGATCGATTCCACGGCCGGCCACAAAATCTTTAGTTTTCTCGATGCCTACTCCGGGTACAATCAAATACAACGAACCCCGAGGATCAGGAAAAGACTTCGTTCATCACTAAGTACGACACCTATTGTTATAATGTAATGCCGTTTGGACTAAAAAATGCTGGTGCCACTTATCAACGCTTAGTAAATTGAATGTTCAAAGAACAAATAGGTAAGTCAATAGAAGTTTATATTGACGATATGCTAGCTAAGCCCCTGTGAACAGAGGACCATTTGACACATTTGCAGGAAACCTTCGATATACTAAGGGAATACAACATGAAACTCAACCCGGAGAAATATGCATTCTGGGTCGGCTCGGGCAAATTCCTCAGCTTTATGGTATCAAATCGAGGTATCGAAATCAATCCCGATAAAATCAAGGTGATCGAAGACATCACAATCGTGGATAATGTTAAGGCCGTACAAAGATTAACAGGGCGCATAGCCGCCCTAGGCCGATTCATCTCGAGGTCTTCAGATAGAAGTCACAGGTTTTTCTCACTGCTATAAAAGAATAACAATTTTGCATGGACCCCGGAATGCCAACAAACATTGGACGAACTAAAGTGATATCTCTCGAGCCCGCCACTGCATCATACTCCGAAAGCCGATGAGCAACTATAATTGTACTTAACAGTCTCAAAAATAGCGGTAAGTGGGGTCCTAGTTCGAGAAGAGTAAGGTACGGAATTTCTTATTTATTATGTTAGTCGAACTCTAGGTGAGGTTGAGACCCGGTACCCACACTTAGAAAAATTAGTGCTTGCCCTAATAAGCACCTCTAGGAAATTAAAATCACATTTTCAGTGTCACCCGATCTGCATGGTGACTACTTATCCTCTTTGCAATATTTTGCATACCCCCGAACTTTCAGGTCGATTGGCCAAATGTGCCGTCGAGATTAGTGGGTAAAATATCGAGTATCGACCCCGAACAACCATCAAGTCTCAAATCTTAGCGGACTTCGTGGCCGACTTTACGCCAACCCTCGTACCCGAGGTTGAAAAGGAACTATTAATAAATTCGGGTACATCATCGGGGGTTTGGACCCTCTTCACATATGGTGTATCAAACGTGAAGGGATCCGGGTTAGGCATCGTTTTGAAGCTACCCACAGGTAATACAATTAGACAAGCTATCAAAACTACCAAGTTAACTAACAATGAGGCCGAGTATGAGGCCATGATTACAGGTCTCGAGCTAGCTAAAGGTTTGGGAGCAGAAGTCATCGAGGCAAAATGTGACTCCTTGCTTGTGGTAAACCAAGTCAACAGAACCTTCGAGGTTCGAGAAGATCGAATGCAGAGACACTTGGACAAACTATAGGTGACTCTACATCGGTTAAAAGAATGGACTCTACAGCATGTGCCTCGAGAATAAAATAGCGAGGTCGATGCCCTCGCAAATTTGGGGTAATCAGTTGAAGACGACGAGATCAGCTCGGGGACTATCGTACAACTTTCAAGGTCAGTAATCGAAGAAGGCCACGCCGAAATCAACTCCACAAGCCTGACCTGGGACTGGAGGAACAAATATATCGAATACCTAAATAACGGGAAGCTTCAATCAGACCCTATGGAATCGAGGACTCTACGTACGAAGGTCGCAAGATTCACATTGGCCGAAGATGGAACACTGTATAGAAGGATGTTCGATGGACCATTAGCAATATGTTTGGGACCAGGAGATACTGACTACGTCCTACGAGAAATCCACGAGGGCACTTGTGAAAATCATTCCGGTGCCGAATCATTGGTTCACAAAGTCATCAGAGCAGATACTATTGGGCCGATATGGAAAAAGATACAAAAGAGTTTGTTTGAAAGTGCGACAAATGTCAAAGGTATGCGCCGATGATTCACCAACCCGGAGAGCAACTCCACTCAGTCTTATCCCCATGGCCATTCATGAAGTGGGGAATGGATATCGTCGGCCTTCTGCCATCGGCCCCAGGTAAAGCTAAACTTATTTTGTTTATGACTGACTATTTCTCTAAGTAGGTTGAAGCACAGACTTTCAAGAAAATTAGAGAGAAAGAAGTCATAGACTTCATATGGGACCACATTATATCTCGATTCGGGAAGCCTGCCGAGATTGTATGCGATAATGGAAAGCAGTTCGTCGGCAGCAAAGTGACAAAATTTCTCGAAGATCACAAAACAAAATGAATCTTGTCAATGCCATATCATCCTAGTGGGAACGAACAGGCCAAATCGACAAACAAAACCATCATTCAAAATCTAAAGAAAAAATTGAACGACGCTAAGGGAAAATAGAGAGAAATATTGCCCGAAGTCCTTTGGGCGTATCGAACGACGTCAAAATTCAGTACAGGGTTAACACCATTTTCTTTAGTATACGGCGCCGAAGCTCTAATCCCGGTTGAAGTCGGAGAACCCAGCGTCAGGTTTCGATATGCAACGGAAGAGACAAATCACGAGGCTATGAATACAAGCCTCGAATTGCTAGATGAAAAACGGAAAGCCGCCCTCGTTCGAATGGCCGTACAAAAATAGTAGATCGAAAGGTACTACAATCGAAGAGCCAATATTCGACACTTCAAAATTGGGGACTTGGTTCTGAGGAAGGTCACCCTCATTACTCGAGACCCAAACGAAGGAAAACTTGGTCCGAACTGGGAGGGACCGTATCAGGTCCTTGACATTGTCGAAAATGGATCCTACAAACTTGGCACTATGAACGGCGAACAATTACCAAATAATTAGAACATATCATTCCTCAAACGATATTACTGCTAAGGTATGCTCTTCTCCATTTTCGTTTATATTTTATACTAACCATTTGCAGATGTTTGATTGAAGACATCAGAGGATTCTTCAAGCACAAAGTCCTTAAGTCTGAAAGCATGCGTTGCACTCTTTTTCCATTAGACCGATTTTTGTACCAAATGGGTTTTTCCGGTGAGGTTTTTAACGAGAAAACCATTGTTCGTGCTAACTTAGAGCAATTCAACAGTATCCGAGGCTCCTTTACAATCAACCTCGAATACTGGAGGGCAACACCTTCGGAGACTTACAAGGAAAATATTTCGTGTCGATAGGGTCTCGATAGATAAATTTTGTAAAGGACCAAACAGTCAAATGAACCGTGTCCGTGTAGATTACTCGAACCCTAATGGCAAAACACGTACGCATATATAATCTATTGAAAGAAGTATTTTTTCCTTACCAAATGTTCCATGCTTCAGAAAAATGTACACTTTACAATTTCATACCTATGATCTATTGTGGAAACTGGCTTAGGGGCCGGTCACAACTGAAGTTCAAACAATTTACCCGATACTCGGGGACTGCCGTCCAAAACATCGACATGATCAAATTATTAAACCTCGAAATCGTAAGACCTTAAAAGGGTAATCCTCGAATTTATAGGCCACGTCCACCCCACTCGAGGACTGATACTTCGAACAAGTTCGAAATATAGCAGGGGAACAAACCCAAAAGGCAAATCCAAAGTTAAAGGCTACGGCCAAATTAACACGGTTCGGAGATGTCCGATTCCGGTTATTAAACAGGCCTTCGAATATTTTTACAAACCGGTTAAAAAGGCTACCCTCAGCTAAATTTCTAAGGGTCTCGATAATATCGACCCTCGAAAACCCTAATGGGTACAAAGTCATTCGAAGTCTCGAACAAATTCTTTATTTTATGCTAAGGCATTACGAAACAAAGGGTTTAGATAATATCGATCCTTGAAAATCCTAATGGGTATGGAACCGTCCGAACTCTCGAGAAAACCCTCTATTTCATGCTAAGGCACAATAGAATTTATATGATTAAACAATAAACCTTACAAGCCGAAAAGGGGGAGAAAGCCATTCTTTTTGCTATGGCCATATAGACCTAATTCAAGAGCCTAAAAGGCCAGTTTATTTTTGAGAAATCATCCTCATTCAATTAAAACCTAAGGGTCACCCTGCTACGAGTTTGAGCAAGTACTCACTCGATTATAAAAACTACACTAGTTCAGCTTCGATCAAATTTCCTAAGCCTCGAACTTATGAACAAAATTTTCATAAGGCATAAACAAAACAAAATAAATGAAATAAAGACAAGTCGGAAAGGAAATAGATCTTTATATATATGAAAATATTTACAAAATTCGATCAGGATCCTATACAAAAGATCAAAAGTGAAAAATCCTAAGGTTCCTGATCTTCTCCGGGGGCAGCTTCTTCTCCATCGAGGTCCTCCCCATTCTCGGACCCGCTCTTGCTGCCATCATCATCATCGGAAGTGGCCAGTGCTCCAGCTTCGGCTTCATGCTCTCTAGCCTTTACTATCTCGTCGGTAAGATCTAAGCCTCGAGTGTGGATCTCCTAGAGGGTTTCCCTACGAGATTGACATTTGGCGAGTTCGGCAATCCAATATGCTCTAGTTTAAGCGATCTCGGCTGCCTCTCTCGCTTGGACTTGAGAGGCTTTAGCATCGGCCCGGTAGACGGCCACGATCACATCTGCCTCGGCCTTTGACTTTTTAGCTTCAGATTTGGCCTTGGCAAGTTCGGAAGCCAACCAAGCTACGAGCTCCTCTATTTTCCTTGCTTGAGCCGAGCTCTTCTCCCTCATTCCTCGAAGCTAACTTTCAACCGATGACAATTTGTATAAAGCATTCTCTTTTTGTCCATGCCTTCTTTCCACCCCAAGGTCTCTGCCTTCATCATATTGACCTCCTCGCGGAGCTGCTCGATCCTCTCGACCTTACTGCTATAGCTGTGAGATTGAAATATTAGCCACTGTTCCCGAATCGAGCCCATGAGATTTTAAGATTTTCATTACCTGCTCGATCAGGTCGGTTTGATCTTGGTGAGCCTTGGCCAACTCGGCTTGGAGGTCTTTGATCTCCTCTTCTTTTTGCCCACAGAGAAGTTCAAGGGCATTCTTCTCCTCCGTGAGCCCTCGGAGGTCGGCCTCACACCGACTCAGCTCAGCTCGAGACCGAGAAAATGCTTCCCGGTGAAGCGCCGAGGCCTACACAGAAAGAAGAAAAGAAGTTAGATAGGAAGATAAAAATGAACACAAGTGCAACACCAACAAAGGGAGTTAAGGCTTACCCGATTCAGAGCTTGCTGCGCTTTGTTGAAAAGGCTCGATGCCTCATCGAGTCCTTCCTCGAGACCTCCAAGTCACTCAGACCGATAAATTAATCATGAAAGGGGTCCTCCCTTCAGTGGGCTCCTTTGATGGAGAGGGTCTTCAAGGCCCGAGCCTCTTGAATCATCTCCTTAGAAAACGAGGGGAGCAGCAGGGAGCCTCGAATTTCTATTCCCCCAAGCGAATCACTTGGGGCGTTTTCCTCATCTCGAGGGGCCTCGACAGCCGTACCCACCGTTAGCTCAGTGTGGTTAGAGGCATCTTCGATCCTCGATGACTCGGGGACTTCGCCCAAGTCTTTTCACGAGACCCCCTCATCTCGAGACAGAGTCTCTGCAACCTTCACTGATTTAGTGGCCTTTAGGGCCTCGGTGCTCATTCCCACTCGGGCCACCAGCCCTGAGTCATCTTCTTCCACTTCTTCATCTTCCTCCCTTAGACGTCGAATAGACTCTTCGGTTAGGAGGATGATGTTCTTCCTCGGCTTACGAGCCGCCTTCTTCTTAGGTTCTGGATCCTCGGAGGGTGAGGACTTTTTCATCTTTTTATCCTTCACCGGTTTCGGTGCCGGGATCGAAGTCTCCCCCTCACCAGATAGGGGCCTCATAACAGCATCTTTGCCAAGGCCTGTATGAAAGGAAATTAAGGAAGAAGTGCTTTGATAAAATCATTAAAAACGTGGAAAAGGGGCTCACCGTGAGTTTTGGCTTCCCATCGGCCTTTTTATAAGTCGCGCCATGACGCTCGGCATACGTAGAGGTCGAGGCCAGGTCCCAAACCCAGCTCTTGAGGTTAGGGATTGCACCGGGCATCCAAGCGACCGCTACATCACGGAAAAGGATATCGATGAGAAGAAATAAAGGGAAATGGCATCTTCTCGGCCGGGATTAGGTCGGAAGTCCTCACTCGAATGAACCGGCCCATCCAGCCTCGGTCCTTGTCCTCGTCTATGCTCGAGAATAATACTTTGGTAGCCCGGCATTGGAGTTTTATTAACCCGCCTCGATAGAGGCGGGGGCTGTATAACCTGATGAGGTGGTCGAGGGTGAAAGGCATCCACTCGACTTTGCTTACGAAGAATCGGAGCAGAATCACAATGAGCCAAAAGGAAGGATGGATTTGGCCTAGGGTTAATTGATACTGACGGCAAAAATCAACGACGACAGGGTCGAGGGGGCCCAGCGTGAAAGGGTAAGTGTAAACACTTAGAAACCCTTCCACATGGGTGGTGATGTCCTCTTCGGGGGTCGGGATCACCACCTTTTTGCCCTCCGAGTTGCAATCTTTCTCTACCTGCTTAAGATACCCCTTAGTTATCGAGCATATATACATCGACACTAGATCGTATCGATCAGGAACCGACGAATCTTTATCGGTCTTAAAATCGGAAGTGAGGACACACCCCCCGGGAACACACTCCTCGGGGCATGACTCTGCCAGTGTCTTGTCGCAGGCCGGCCGCGATAAAGAAGCGTTTTCTTTTTGAGGAACGGTTTTTGATGTTTTTGCCATTTTTGTATGGATTTGAAGTTGAAAATAGATGGAGATGATAAGATTTGGTGTTTTGAGAAGAGGTTAGCAGTGAAAATCGTAGATTTGAAGATTTAGAAATTAGAAGATATAAAAAGCCTTGGAGATTGAAAATCTGAAAGTAAAAGTTCAAAATGGTGGAGAGAGGGGCTATTTATAAATTTCACAACGACGATTCAATATTGGCGGTGGCCGATCATCGACTGACGTATATTTAATGCCTTGGTAACTGTACAGACGGGACATTTCAGTCACTTCCGTTGCTTACGTCACAAGGATGACATCATGACAGGTCGAGAGAGAAGATCGAAGGCTTAATTCGTTTCTTGTCATTACACTCCAAAATAATGAGGGGATTATCTGTATACTATTTGATCGAGACCGAGAGTTTGCATCGAAGGATGGCCTCGTAACGGAATAGGCCATATCACGAGAATAAGGTACCGAGTTCACAACTGAGGTACCTGTCAAGATCAAGGCTAGTAGCGACTGAAGCCAAACAAGACAGACAACGAGCAAGATGGAAGATAACACAATAACAGAAAGGCGAGATATCCGTGACTGGTCGAGGATCACACCATAAGTCTCGATGACTGGTCGAGGATCATGGCGTAAATCTCGGAAAAGATCAAATCAGAAATGGTTAATTAGCTAATCATGGGATTTTCTTATGTAATTAGAGTTAACCTATAAGTAGAACTCCTCTACTATATAAAGGGGAGTATTAACCATTTGTAACACACAGTTCTCATGTAAAAATGCAATACAATTTTCTTTCCTGTTGATACGATTGTTCATCAATTTTGCTTTATTTTCAACTATTTTGGTATCAGTCAGTTCGAGGGCACCCTAGAGGGTTGAATTCCGTTTCAATACTGGTTCGCTTTATTTTATAGTTCATTTCTGTTATTAACCTTCATATTTGTCTATTGGTATTAAGTGAATTGCGTATCCTTAGAACCTCATTATAAGTTTAATTGTTATCCAATTTTAAGGGTAAACAGAAGGAGAATGGAGTTCTCTTTCTATTTGTACAAAATAATTGAATATTCGTTGCTTTTGTAAGATATTAGCAGACTAGTGGACAAGGTAAATAATTGGAAAAGACCATAAATTAGGGCTTCAATCAATAAAAAAGGTTTTGACTTTTAAATTTAATACATTTCAATTTCTTTCTAAAACTTTTAAGTAATTACAAGTTGACTTTTGAGAATTTGGGTATTATATGAATGACTTATTCAATGAATTTTATTTTAATTTGAAAACGTCTATGGGGCTTACGCCTCACTACAAAAATACGCCTCAAATGCCCGGGCGTACGCCTCTTGAGACTTTCGCCCCACACCATTGCCTCGGAGCATTTTTGGTGCGCCTCGCCCCACGACTCGCCCCGAAAACGCTTTTTAAAATACTGATATGGACTGTGTGATTTGCTTATACATGCTTTATTTGACTTGATGACTACGTGGTTAATCTTATTCATGTTAGAAACTATTCCTAGGTTTATGACTTGATGATTTGGGCATGGTGAATTAATTTTTCTATGCGGGGTTTCATGATTAGCCGTAGCCGTACACTACATTCATGAACATATATATAAAAAATATCACGTGCATATGGATAGATTATGAGTTATGTGTACTTTCACGGTGGGGGGGTTAGGCAGTCTCCTACATGTATATATCACAAAATAAGAGTACATGGAGGAGGATATAGTATTGAGCCTCTAAAACAAGATGAATAGTACTGTTTATGACTCTTGTGCAAAGACAATAGCAATAGAGAAAGATTGGGGAGGACTCCTTATTTACATATTGAGGCTTGTACTCTTGACAAAAGATAACTATAAAAGCTAAATAATTTTTTCTAACTATAGTTAAAAGTAAAGTTCCTTATTTGAGCTTTGAACCGAAAGACTGGCATGCCATTTGCATTATTCTTCGGATAATTTTTAATCTTAGAAGGTAGAGTTAAATTTTATGTGAAGAAAGCATTTTTCTTTGTATGCTCCCCATGTTGGCTAGTTGATCTGCTATACAATTAACCTCTCTATAACACGGGTGAAACAAAGTTCCCCTGAGCTTTCAATTGAGTTATATCCCTGATAATATGTCTAACCTGTCATGAGATGATAGCTGCCCATTAATCATATCAATGATGACAACGGAGTCGGACTATATCCCATATAATATGGGCCATATTTATGCACCAGCGCAATCCTATAAGAATTGCATGGGACTCTGCCACATTATTCGCGCACTCCCCAAAGAAAGTAGCATAGGCCATGATTAGCTGCCCTTTATCATCTCTTAAAATGACTCCACCACCTGCACTACCTGGGTTTTCTTTGCTGCACCCATCTGTATTTAGTTTTAGCATCTGAGGATCAGGTTTAATCCACTTCAAGCATTGAACTTCAATCCCGGGCTTAATTGTTCAGAAGAAACCTGCCAATTACAATCCAATATTAGTGAAGAAAATTGAGAAGCAATTAGTAATTTTATCAAGTAAATTATTTGATTTATTACTCTTCCAGCATTGATCCGGATTCCTTCATATTTACAGCTGCCCTTACTTTCCATATCTCCCAGCAGATAGTGGATGGTAAACATTGTAAGAGTAATGAGTGCACTCTATTTCTTGGTTTAACCACCCACCATTGCATTAGAGTATACCTAATGCTTCTTTGATTGTTGCTCACCCCACAGGAACCATGAAAAAAAATCCCCAAATTGTATTAGCTAACTCCCCTCTTTTGAAAAAATGATTTATATTCTCCGATGCTCCAGCCAAATAACAACAATATCTAAAACGATCAATGATGTTAAACCTCTGCAAAGCTTCGTCCGCGGGTAATTTATGTGAGAGGAGACTAAGCATAAATAAAAAAACTTTGAAAGGAAGCTTTTTATGCCATATTTTTGTAGAAATGAGTGTGACGTCTGTGCTCCTTAAAGAGTTTCAAGTTGTCTTACAAGTAAAAATACCCTGCTGATTTGGTACCCATACTGGAAAATCTTCTATCTCTTCATGTATTTTAACCTTCTGAATTTTAGTTATCAAAGAAAGAGGTAATACTTCTTAGAGTTTGTCAAGTTTTCATATGTTGTCAGCCATATAATCTTATACCTTGATCTTCTTGGATTTATACATTTGAGGAAAGAATTGAGCCAGTGGTCCAATGCCAACTTAATTGTCCCACCAAAAATAATATTTTCACTGCCAACTTTCCAGACAATTATCTTTTCGCATTCATTTCTAACCTGAAGAACTCTCTTCCATGTGTGAGATTAACCTGCATCCCACTTTTTAGCAACTGGATGAGCTCTGGGGCAGTACTTTGCTTCCATAAAACTTCTCCAAAGTGTGTTCTTAGTTCTACAATTCCCCCATACATTAGCACTAAGATCTAGGCCAATATCCTGAATATATCTGAATCCTACTCCGCCTTCTTCATTTGGAAATCAAAGCTCTTCCAAGATATCCACTGATACTTTTTCTTACCCTCTACCTCAGTCCCAAAAATATTAGTTTTCAATTTTCTTAATTTATGAGATTGTGGTTTTTGGCATCTGTACTACTGAAAAAAATGCAGAGGCAGTGAATGCAGGACAACTTTGATTAGGATTGCCCTGTCCCCAAATGACAACATTTTGCCCTGTCACCCTTGCATTCTATTAGAAAATTAATCAACAAGATCTCCAAAATACACCACCTTCTTTCTAACATATATAGGGCATCCTAGATAAGAAAATAGAAATATAGAATGAGTAAAGCCAGTCACCTGCTTGATATCTTCAATAACAGTCTGTGAAGTATTTGGTGCAACCAGAGAGCATGATTTAGTCTTGTTAACTAGTTGCCCAGACATTCTCTCATTAAGTGATAGTTTACCCATCATAGCAATCAGAGACAATGGGTGTCCAGAGGAAAAAAGAATAGTGTCATTTGCATAACTTAAATGAGTTATACTGGGGCATCCCCTATCAACGAAGTATGGAATAAACCTCTCATTCTTCAACTGCTCCATTAAACTTGCTAGAAGTTCTGTCCCAATTATAAAGAGTGAGGGGGATAAGGGATCACCTTGTTTAATCCCTCTCCCTGATCTAAAGTAACCATATCTTCCCCCTTTTATATTGATGTTATACCAATTATTTGAGAGAAATCTCCAGACAAGTTCACCCATCCCTCTGAGAAACCAAGCTGCCTCCTAATCTGACACAAGTAGCTCCAACTGACTTTATCAAAAGATGTCTAGCTTCATAACAATATTTCCATTAACACCTTCCTTGCTTATGTTATGAACCATCTCTTGGTGAGCATTATGTTATCTGTAATTGATCTATCCTTCACAAAGCTAGCTTTCTGTGGTGAAATGATATTGTACATGACCTTTGCCAGTCTTGTATTTAATAGTTTTGAAATAATTTTGCAACTAAAGTTACTGAGACTGATTGGTCTTATCCCAGTAAACCTCTCTGGGGGCTATTCACTTTGAGAAGCAAAATAAAGCAAGTATGTGTGATTGATCTAGGTAAATCTGTACCTGCAAAATAGTGACAAACCATGTCAAATAAATCTGCAGAGATAATATCCCAGCAGTGATGGTAGAATTTTCCTGATATTCCATCAGGCCCAGGTGCACTGTCAGCACTAAGTGAGAAAAATGCATCCTTGACCTCCTCCATAGTAGGATTTGCTTCCAGCAAATCATTATCCTCATTATTGATTACTCTAGGAATGCAGTTAAGTATGTTAGGATCTCTTTGAACATTTTTTTTTTGATAACTGAGTTTCAAAGAACTTGATGGCTTTAACTGCAACATCCTTATTATCCTCTACCCAACTATTATCAGCCCCTCTGATCTTCTTTAAGCACAACTTCCTCATTCTAGTGTTAATCATAGAATGAAAAAATTTGGTATTCTTAGTTGCTCATTGACTCGTGACATCAGTCTTGGGGGATTCATTACTTATGTATGAGTATTTGAAATTATTTTTGTTTCATTTTATGCCTTATATCTGTTAAATAGCTTCATATCCTGTTTAGTTTATTTGCTTATGTATGTTGGTTTGCCTAGCAAGTGTGTTAGGCTATCTATGATGGTTTTGGATTGCGAGTTGTGACAATAACTTGTTGAGAATATTTTTATCAAGGTAAATATTTTAAGCAAATAAGGAAAACAACTTATGATCTATATATCTACATAAGCTATTCTGAGCTCCTATTAATTTATAACATTTGCACCTCCAGCTAATACTTTGAATATTATTTGCACATTGTTCTTTACTCGATATGATTATTAACGACCATTATCACTCCACGCCAATCAAACACAGATAAATTATATATCTTGAAAAGATCTCGTTTGTGAGATATTTTTTAATATTTCCTTTTTATGAAGACTCGAATATTAAAGCGAGTGGCGGATCTAGGATTTTGGGTTCGTGGGTGTTTAATATTTTTTGATATAAAGTTACTACTAATCGCTTCTACAAGTACAACTATTTGAACACTACGATGGGAAAAAGTAAAAGAGAAAACTCATATTAATATTATGGATGCTGTGAATCTGTGATGAGAACAACTAGCAAGAGAAAAGACAGGTGAATTTTGCCGTTCTGTGAACTATTCGTCTTTAGAAGAGGTTGAACTTTGGAATCTCTTTTTTATTTCAGCAGATTTTCTTTTCCTTTGGTATAGAGAATTAGGTAAACCAAAAAAAAAGAAAGAAAAAAAGGTAAACAAGTGTCAGCGAAAAAAATATATAAAAAGAGTAGTATTGGGTTAAGAAAGTATACTTGAAAGAACTAAAAAAAAAACTAATTGAGGGAAACATTTTTCTTTTAAGAAAAAGAGAAGAAGAAAGTAATGTAATGACCCGACCGGTCGTTTTGAGTGTTGTAGCCCCGTTCCCCCATCTACTGCTCATTGTATGCTTAATTGTTGTTATGTGACTTGTCAGGGTAGTTGGTTCGATTTCGGAGATGTTTCAGAATGAGTTGAGACACTTAGTGGGCGTTTGGACATAAGAATTATAAAATTGCAAAATAGGGGGAAAATAATTTTCAGGTGAAAATGATATTTGAAATTTAGAGTTGTCTTTGGACATGAATATAATTTTGGGTTGTTTTTGAAGTTTTGTGACTGATTTGAGTGAAAATTTTGAAAAACAGCTTTTTAGAGTTTTTTAAATTTTCGAAAATTTTTAAAATGCATCTTCAAGTGAAAATTAAAAATTTTATAAAGAAATGCTGATTTCGAAAAAAGTAAAAATTTTTTGAAAAAAAGGGAAATTTTTTTTTATGTCTAAACGAGCTCTCCAGCACTCTTACGCTTCATTTTTCCAGTCTACAAGTGGAGAAAATTATCAAAGAATCACATATTGAAATGATGTTGAATGCCAATCCTATGTTCAAGCAACCTTTGGTCACCTTGAACACATCAGCGTATGACATTCCCTCTCAATCGTGCGAGTCATTTGGTGAACATGGGGTGAATCTGGGCAACCTATACTGTCCACCGGAAATAACAACGAAATTATACAAGCAAATGCGAGGGAAATGGTCAGTAAATCTAAACTTTGGGCTGACCAACGTGAGGAGGATGAAGATGAGGACATGGGTGATGAATTTGCTGAGGAATCGACTGATGTTGCTGATAAATAAAGTGTAGATGAAGATGTTGCTTCACCAGCACTGCAAAAAATAGAAAATGCAGCAGCAGCAAATCACAAAAGCAAGCTGAACCTGAACGCTCCAGCTTTTATTCCCAGAAACTCTCCAGCTGTTACTACAAGAGATCAAAATGCAGTAACACCTACAATGATAGTGCAACAGAAGTCTGGTACAAACAGTCCAATTGGTTCTAATATGGTCCATAATCCAGTAACACCTAAGACTGGGCAACAACAACTTCTTACAAGCACTCCAGCTGGTACTTATGTTAATGATCAAAATGCAGCAACATTAACAAATTCTGGGCAGCAGCAACATCGTGCAACCATACCAACTATCTCGTTGGAGAACAGATTGCTCCTGGATACTTTGGTAAGCTCTAAACCTCTAAATTCTTTAACTCCTTCCCAAGATGTTAGCACTGGACAGGGGGTTAAGAACAGTAACAATATGAAAAGTATTGAACAACATCAAGCCAAGGCAGTCTTGGCAAAGGCACAAGAGGTAAATTCTTTGATGACACAAGGCGTCGTCCAACATCTCCCAAATTCAGTGAACGTGGACAGGGATATCTATGAGGAAGGAGAAGAAGATGACATGTTGCAACAATGCCGGGAAGAGGTAGCAAAAAGAGGTGATTTATCAGCTATGCATCAAAGTTCGGCCGACTCAAAGATGGCTGAAAATGGGCAGAAAAAATCGGGTAAGAACAAAAATGCTCTATTGAAAGATTCCATAATGCCATGGTTGTGAAGAGGCATGAACCATTAGATATGGTTGCACAAAAATGTGCTATTCAACAACTTGAGAACAACTTACGTATTGAAATTTGGGAAGAAGGCGAGGAAGAAGATTGGCTTGATTATTGCCGAGCTAAGGCGGCTAGATGTGGAGATTTATCTCTTACGCATAGTGAAAAAATAAATAAGACACACACAATGGAGAATAGTTGGGATGGTAAAGTAAATGAAGGAGTAACACTTAGGATACTGCCAATGAGAGATGCAAAGCGAAAAGGGGCAGCCCCGAACACATCTACAAAGTCCAATCGATCGAAGAAGAAATGAGGAATTTTGAAGATTTATTGAAGATAACTGAAGAGGATTTTAAGGACCTACAATTTGAAGAGCTCACAAGTATCATGAATGAGGGGCAAGAATCCAATTTCTACCTTGTTTTATTTTATCATTTTCTAAGCATTATCATATATAATATCATCATAAAGTGTGTTATAAACTCCATGATGATTATAGAGTATTTACTACTTTCGAGTTCTTATGTTTTACATGCTTGCTAAAAGATGAGGTTGTTCATGCCTCAATAGGAATTGTAAGGTAAGGTCTAGCTCAATATGTGTTTGCTATTAGATGCAACAATAATGTAGCTTTTGCCCCCCTTATTTGTACTCTTCCTTTGTGATTTTTCTTTTACTATTAATAAATTAGTTACTGGGCAGACCGCCTAGTAGTATAATTTGATTAAAAAAAAAGGCCCCAAGGTTGGAAGCTTAAGTTGAAAAGGTTGACCGGATATTGACTTATGTGTAAACGACTCCGGAATAGAGTTTTTATGGTTATGATAGCTCCATTGGGTGATTTTCGACTTAGGAGTGTGTCCGGATAGTGATTTGGAGGTCCGTAGTTGATTTAGGCTTGAAATGACGAATGTTGGAAATTAGAAGCTTTGGAAATTTAAAAGTTTGACCGAGATCTGGCTTTGTGGTTACCGGGCTCGGATTTTGGTTCTGGGAGTTGGAGTAGGTCCGTTGTGTTATTTATGACTTGTGTGCAAACTTTGAGGTCAATCGGACTCGATTTGATGTAGAAGTTGGAATTCCTTAGTTTTCATTTGAAATATTAAAGTTTCTGCCCAGGTGACCCTTCTTCGCGAACGCGACCCTCTCCTTCCGTTCGCGTAGCACAAACTATTCTGCTGCCCAAAACCTTCTACGCAAATGTGAGGTCCCTCTCGAGAATGCGATGACGAACTGACCCCAAGCTTCGCAAACACGTAGACCAACGCGTGAGGTCCTAGTCTGCTCCTCTCTTCTTCGCAAACACGTCCTTCTTCTCGCGTTCGCGATGCACCATCTTTCCTAGAGCTTCGTGAATATGGTTCCCCACTCACAAACACGATGAAAAAATCTTCACCTGCCTCCAGATACTCTTTGCGAACGCAGGGCTCCCATCGCGAACGCGAAGAAGGAAATCAGACACCAAATATTTGCAGCCTAAGCCATCTTCCAAGTCCAAATTCCCATCCGTTAACATCCGAAATCCACCCGAGGCCCCTGGGACATCTACCAACAAGTCCTAAGACATCATACAAACTTAGTCGAGTCTTAAAATCACATCAAACAATGCTAAAACCACTAATCACACATCAGTTCAAGCCTAATGAACTTTTGAATTTCTAACTTTTACATTCGATGCCGAAACCTATCAAATCACGTCCGATTGACCCCAAATTTTGCACACACGTCACAAATGGCACCACAAACCTACTCCAATTCCAGAACCCCAACCCGAGCCTAGTAACCACAAATTCCGCTCTCGCTCAAACTTATAAATTTTCAACTTTCGCCATTTCAAGCCTAATTCACCTACGTACCTCCAAATCATAATCCAGACACACCCCTAAGTCCAAAATCACCCATCGGAGCTAACGGAACCATCAAAACTCTATTTTGCAGTCGTTTACACATAAGTCAATATCCGATCAACCTTTTCAACTTAAGCTTCTAACCTTGAGACTAAGTGTCTCAATTTATTCCGAAACCCTCTTCGGACCCGAATCAACTGCCTCGGCAAGTCACATAGAAGCTATAAAGCACAGAATGAGCAGTAAATGGAGGGGGGCGGGGGGCGAGGGAACGGGGCTACAACTCTCAAAACGACCGACCGGATCGTTACATCCTCCCCCACTTAAACAAATGCTCGTCCTCGAATGGGTCTAGAAACGTACCTGGAGTCTCAAATAGGCATGGATATCTACTCTGCATCTCCCCCTCGGTCTCCCAAGTAGCCTCTTCAACTGGCTGACCTCTCCACTGCACTTTCTCTGAAGCTATATCCTTAGACCTCAACTTTCAAATCTGCAGACCCAAAATGGCCACCGGTTCCACATCATAAGTCAAATCACCATCCAACTGAACCGTGCTGAAATCCAAAACAAAAGACGGATCGCCGACATACTTACAGAGCATAGAAACATGAAATACTGGATGCACACTTGATAGACTAGTTGGCAAGGTAAGCTTGTAAGCCACCTCTCCAATCTTATGAAGCACCTCAAATAGACCAATATACTAAGGGCTCAACTTGCCCTTCTTTTCGAACCTCATCACACCCTTCATGGGTGAAACCTTTAGCAGTATCTTCTCCCCAGCCATGTAAGCAACATACCGAACCTTCCTATCGGCATAACTCTTCTGTCTAGACTGAGCCGTACGAAGCCAATCCTGAATCAATTTAACCTTGTCCAAAGCATCCTGAACTAAGACAGTATCCAATAGCCTAGCCTCCCCTGGCTCAAACCAACCCACCAGAGATCGACACCGTCTCCCATACAAAGCCTCATATGGAGCCATCTGAATGCTCGACCGGTAGCTGTTGTGTTAGGCAAACTCCGCGAGTGGCAGAAATTGATCCCAAGAACCCCCAAAATCTATGACACAAGCGCGTAGCATATCCTCCAATATCTGAATAGTGCGCTCGGACTGTCCGTCCGTCTGAGGGTGAAATGTTGTACTCAACCCAACCTGGGTGCCCAATACTCGCTACACGGCTCTCCAAAACTGGGATGTAAACTACGTTCCTCGATCTGAAATGATGGACACTGGCACACCGTGAAGGAGAATAATCTCGCGGTTGTAAATCTCATCCAACAGCTCTGAAGAATAAATAGTCCTAACTGGAATAAAGTGCACGGACTTGGTCAGCCAATCTACAATTACCCAAATAGCATCGAACTTCCTCGAAGTTCGTGGGAGTCCAACTACAAAATCCATGGTGATACGCTCCCATTTCCACTAAGGAATCTCAAGCCTCTGAAGCAATCCACCCGGTCTCTGATGCTCATACTTCACTTGCTGACAGTTTAGGCACCGAGCTACAAATCCCACTATGTCCTTCTTCATTCTCCCCGACCAATAATGTTGTCGCAAATCCCGGTACATCTTCGTGACACCCAGATGAATGGAATACCGCGAACTGTGGGTCTCCTCAAGAATCAACTCACGTAGCCCATCTACATTAGGCACACAAATCCGATTTTGAATCCTCAACACCCCATCATCCCTGATAGTAACATCCTTGGCATCACCGTGCTGAACTGTGTCCTTAAGGACAAGCAAATGGGGATCGTCATACTGACGCTCTATGATGCGATCAAATAAGGAAGACCGAGAAACCACACAAGCTAGGACCTGACTGGGCTCTGAAATATCTAATCTCATGAACCGGCTGGCCAAGGCCTAAACATCAACCGCAAGAGTCTCACTAACAGGAATGAATGCAAGGCTGCCCATACTCACTGCCTTTCTACTCAAGGGATCGGCCACCACATTGGTCTTCCCAGGATGATACAGAATGGTAATATCATAGTCCTTTTGCAGTTCCAACCATCTCCGCTGCCTCAAATTTAGATCCTTTTGCTTGAACAAGTACTGGAGACTCCGATGATCTATAAATACCTCACAAGACACACCATAGAGATAGTGCCTCCAAATCTTCAATGCATGAATGATGGCAGCCAACTTCAAATCATGAACATGATAGTTCTTCTCATGGGGCTTCAACTGATGTGAAGCATAAGTAATCACTCTACCTCCCTGCATCAAGACACACCCAATACCAATCCGAGAAGCATTACAATACACTGTATAAGAATAAGAAGTTGAAGGTAGAACTAGAACTGGAGCTGTGGTCAAGGCAGTCTTGAGCTTCTGAAAGCTCTCCTCACACTCATCCGATTACCTGAAAGGAGCACCCTTCTAGGTCAATTTGGTCAAAGGCGATGCAATAGACAAGAAACCCTCCACGAAGCGATGATAATAACTGGCCAAGTCGAGGAAGCTCTGAATCTCCGTAGCCGAGGATGGTCTGGGCCAACTCTGAAATGCCTCTATCTTCTTCGGATCCACCTTAATACCCTCACTGGACACCAAGTGCCCCAAGAATGCCACCGAACTAAGCCAAAACTCACACTTGGAGAACTTGGCATAAAGCTTATCATCTCTCAACCAGTGCAATACAATCTTCAAATGCTGGGCATGCTCCTCCTGGCCACGAGAGTACACCAGGATATCATCAATGAATACTATGACAAATGAGTCGAGATAAGGCTGAAATATAATGTTCATCAGATGCATGAATGCTGCTGGGGCGTTGGTCAGCCCAAAAGACATCACAAGGAAATCATAATGACCACAACGGGTCCTCAATGTTATCTTTAGATTATCCGAGTCCCGAATCTTCAACTAGTGATACCCAGACCTCAAATCAATCTTAGAGAACACCCTCGCTCCCTGAAGCTGGTCAAATAGATCATCAATACGTGGCAAAGGATACTTGTTTTTGATTGTAACTTTGTTCAACTGCCTATAGTCGATGCACATTCGCATAGTAACATCCTTCTTTTTCATAAACAGAACCGGTGCTCCCCAAGGCGACACGCTAGGCCTAATAAATCCCTTATCAAGAAGTTCCTGAAGCTTCTCTTTCAATTTTTTCAACTCAACTAGCACCATATAGTACAGAGGAATATAAATGGGCTGAGTGCCTTAAACCAAGTCAATACCAAAGTCAATATCCCTGTCGGGCGTCATGCCCTGTAGGTCTACAGGAAACACATCCGGAAAATCTCGCACCACTGGAACATAATCAATAGTAGGAGTATCGGCACCCACATCCCTCACAAATTCCAAATAAGACAGACACCCCTTCCCAACCATCCGTTGGGCCTTCAAATATGGAATCACTCTATTGGGAACATAGTCTAGAGAACCTCTCTACTTGATCCTTAGCAACCCCAGCATCGCCAACGTCATGGTCTTAGTGTGACAATCAAGAATAACATGACATGGCGACATCCAATCCATATCCAAGATCATGTCGAAATCAACCATACTAAGCAACAAGAGATCAACTCTAGTCTCCAATCCCCCAATAGTCACTACACACGATTTGTATACATGGTCCACAACAATAGTATCGCCCACTGGCGTAGATACATGAACAGATAAAACTAAGGACTCATGGGGCATATTCAGATAACGAGCAAAATACGATGATATATACGAATAAGTGGAACCAGTGTCAAATAATGCAGAAGCATCTCTGTGGCATACTGAGATAATACATGTGATCATTCTATTTAAAGTAACGACATATGGTCTAGCAGGCAGAGCATAGAATCATGCCTGGCCTCCACTTGATCAGCCTTCCCCTCTAGGGAGACCCCTAGCTTCCTGAGCCCCACCCTGAGCTGGCTGGGCGGGTGGTGAAGTAACTGGTGTTGAAGTCATAGCCTGACTCCTCTGCTAAGCTGGACCTCCCGAAAGGCGGGGGCAATGTCTCTTAATGTGACCAAAATCTCCAAATTCAAAACAATCCCTCTCAAACAATGGCGGCAAGTACTGAGGCAGACCCCGAGAACCAGAATAACTATTAGAAGAACCTACTACAGACGAACCCTGAACTGATAGTGCACGAGATGATCTCTGAGCTAGAAGAGCACTGATAAATGACTGACCCGGACTGGCACTATATGAACCATTGCTAGATGATGCACCACAGTGAACTGGACGAGCCAGCTGAGAGAGCTTATAAGGACGACCCCTGTTGTGCTAGGATTATCCCCCAGAAGGAACACCAATGGGACCACCAGAACCACGTAGCCTCTTGGCCTCCCTCTCCTCACGCTCCTGACAATGGATCATCTTTATTTGTCGAGCAATATTGACCATTTCGTCGAAAGTGAGGCCACCAATGAACCTGATAATCCTGTGCCTATCCGTAGGAACCAACCAAACTGCGTGACAAGCCAACTCGAAAAACCTCATCTCATACTTGGTCACAAACATGCCATCCTGATGTAGTTGCTCAAACTGTCTGCGTAGCTCCTCCCTGCGAGGCTGTGGCACGAACCTCTCAAAGAAGAGAACGGAGAACCATGCCATGTAAGTGGTGCTGCACCGACTGGCCTGCGCCTCTCATAAGCCTCCCACCATCTGAAGGAAGCCCCAGTAAACTGAAAAGTAGTGAATGAGACTCCACTGGTCTCCAGAATACCTGCCGTACGAAGAATCTGCTGGCACCTGTCCAAAAGGTCCTGGGCATCCTCAGACTGAGCCCCATTGAATGATGGAGGATGGAGTCTCCCAAATCTCTCTAGTCTCCTCTGCTCATCATCAGTCATAAGACCCACCTAGGCCTGAGCAGTTGCAACCGGTTGGACTGGTGGTACCCCCAATGTTTGAAGTCCCTGCATCATCTGCTTTGGGGTACAGGTGGTGGGAGTCTGAGTACCTCCCCCGGCCTGAGAAGTGGCTATTGAGGCCGAAATAGAAAGCGCCTGAGCAAGGCTGGTGCACACAGTCAAAATCTGAGCCAAAGCCTCTTGAAGGCTTGGAATCACAATAGGCATAGTTGGTGCCTGAGCTGGCCCCACTGGCTCAACCATATCTGGTACCTGCTCTTGAGCTGGAGCAACTGGTGGATCTACAGGTGCTGCTCTAGCTGCAGTACAAGGTGCACCTCTGACCCTACCATGGCCCCTACCATGACCCCGACCTCTCGTGGCCCTAGCCGGTGGTGCTGGTGGCTGTCAGTCCTGACTAGTAGCACGTGTCCTCCCCATCTGTGAGAGAATAGAACAACAGAAGTTTAGTGACCGGAATCAACAAATTCGCACGACAAGAATACAAGAATGTGAAGTTTCCTAAGGGTTCGGCAACCTCTCAAAGATAAGTACAGACATCTTCGTATCGATCCTCAAGACTCTACTAAACCTGTACATGACTCGTGAGATCTATGTAACCTAGTCTGTGATACCAAGTTATCACGACCCAAAACTTAGCTTGTCGTAATGGTGCCTAACGTGGTACTAGGCAAACTGACACCTCGAAACAGTTCCAACACTTTTAAGTGAAAAATGAAATAACACAGTTTTAAATAATTAAAGTTGTCATAAGCTCGATAGAAAGTCAAAACTCAATACGAAAGTTTCCAAAATCAGGGTGTCACTGAGTATATGAGCGTCTATACAACACGAGCCTGAAAATACTATCTATGAAAAACTGAAACTAAATACATAAAGCTGAAAGATAGGGAGGAAGAGTCAAGGTCTGCGAACGCCGGGCAGCTACCTCGAAGTCTCCGAACGATCAAGCTGCTCAGATAATCAACACCCACCGTGGCCGGTAACACCTGAATTTGCACACGAAGTGCATGGTATAGCGTGAGTACAACCAACTCAGTAAATAACAATACTAACTATTGGACTGAAAGTAGTGACGCGCTCAGTAGGTACAATTCAATATAGAATTAACAGTACAAAAATATAGGCATGTTTTCAAGTTCAACAAATAAAAACTCAATACAAGTAAAATAAATAAACTCTAAATGATATGAGGGATATGACATTTCTATATCTACATCCTACTGTACATGCTGTATGTGGTAAACTACAATGGAAGCCTCGCGTACTCACACTCTTAGAGTACTCAATCACTCAGTACAGTACGGGGCAGGTCTAGCCCAGGGAAGATCTATCCCTCAATATAAATGTATAGGGCAACTCCATGCCCAGGGAACTCCATTCTAAATATGATATCCACTACGCTCAATGTGGGAGTGCAGACTCCGGAGGGGCTCCTTCAGCCCAAGCGCTATAACAAGCGAAGTCCAGGCATAAATAAATAAAAATATGATGAGGCGTGCAGCCCGATCCCATAATATCCTCACAATCAGGCCCTCAGCCTCACTCAGTCATCAATCACTCTAGTCTCTCGGGCCCTCAATAATCATGTTAAACATCCCAAACAACGATAATATAATGCATCAATGAATAACAACAAAGACTGAGATTTAATATACGAGTAAAAACTCTGACTGAGTACAGAGTAGCAATTTAACAGATAATTCAATATGTAACACGACCTCTGGAGGTCCCTACAGTGTCAACACATAGCCTAAGCATAATTTCTAACATGATTTGCAGTTCAATTTCTATAACACATGGAGAATATATGGATAACCACAGATTATTCAACCTATACAGCCCCATGGAATTGACCGAGTCACAATTACTATAGTGCACGCCCACACTCCCGTCACCTAGCATGTGCGTCACCTCAACACCAATCACATGACACACAATTCGGGGTTTCATACCCTCAAAACCAAGTATAGAACTGTTACTTACCTCAAACCGTGCGAAACTCTACTCTAACAAGCCCTTGCCTCGTGCAACGGCCTCCAAATGCATCGAATCTAGCCACAAACAGTTTGATACAATCAACACGAGTTAATGGAATCAATTCCATAAGAAAATACTAAGTTATTAATCAAAAGTCAAGAAGTCAACTCAAAAGTTGCCCCCGGGCTCACGTCTCCGAATCCGATAATAGTCACAAAATTCGAACACCCATTCAACCATGAGTCCACCCATACAAAAATTACTCAAAGCAAATACCAAAATATCAATCAAATCCCGATTTTCGGCCTAAGAACTTTCCCCCAAATTTCCACCCCAAATCACTAATTAAATGATGAAATCAAAGACATAAACATTGAATTTAACCAAAACTAAGTAAGAATTACTTACCCCAATCATCCACTTAACCAAAAATTATGAAAATGAACTCAAACCCTCATTTTAAAATATTTAAGTTTCTCCCAAGGTGACCCTTCTTCGTGAACGCGACCCTCTTCTCGCGTTCGCGTAGCACAAACCATTCTGCCACCCACAATCTTCTATACAAAAGCGGGATCCCTCTCGAAAATGCGATGACGAACTGACCCCAAGTTTTGCGAATGCGATTGCCTACCGCAAATGCGTAGACCAACGCGTGAGGTCCCAGTCTACTTCTCTCTTCTTCGTGAACACGTTTTCTTCTCGCGTTCACGATGCACCATCATTCCCAGTCCTTCGCAAATGTGGTTTCCTACTCGCGAACGTGATGAATAAATCTTCAACTACCTCCAGATACTCTTCGCGAACGCGGGACTCCCTTCGCGAATGCGAAGAAGGAAACCAGACACCAGAAAATCTGCAGCCTCAGCCATTTTCCAAGTCCAAATTCCCATCCGTTAACCATCTGAAATCCACCCGAGGCCCCTGGGACATCAACCAAGCCTACCAATAAGTCCTAAAATATCATATGAACTTAGTCAAGCCTTCAAATCACATCAAACAAAGCTAAAACCATGAATCGCACATCGGTTCAAGCCTAATGAACGTTTGAAATTCTAACTTCTACATTCGATGCTGAAACCTATAAAATCCCGTCCGATTGACACCAAATTTTGCACACATGTCACAAATGGCACCACGGACCTACTCTAACTCCCAGAATCCCAACCCATTCTCGGTAACCATAAAGTCCACTCTCGGTCAAACATTTAAAATTCAAACTTTTGCCATTTCAAGCCTAATTCAACTACGGATCTCCAAATCATAATCCAGGCACGCTCCTAAGTCCAAAATCACCCATCGGAGCTAACAAAACCATCAAAACTCCATTCCGGAGTCATTTACACATAAGTCAACATCCGATCAACCTTTTTAACTTAAGCTTCCAACCTTGAGACTAAGTGTCTCGATTCATTCCGAAACCCTCTCCGGACCCGAACCAACTACCACGGCAAGTCACATAGCAACTATAAAGCACAGAATGAGCAGTAAATGGGGGAACGAGGATACAACTCTCAACATGACCAGCTGGGTCATTACAGTTACTGATAACCAAAATTACTTCACTTTCTTGGTAAGACAAAGAATAAAAAAAATAATGGAAATAATAGGTAATGAAAGAAAGCTTAATGTAAATCGCTAATCTCTCATAGAATTGCAGTTTGAACACTTTGAATAAAGTAAAAGACTAATTGCATATATTGACAAAAATTCAGATGCCTTTACAAATGAGGACCGGGTTCTTATATAAGAATACATAATTATAACGGTTTCATTACTTAATTCGGGCTTGTTAATGGCATTAATTGCCTTGATCGCCTATTACCATATATAATGATAACGATTACATTAATGACTGAATATTTCCCATAATAAAGATCAATGTCGATTTTTCTTTCTTATTTATTGCAGATTCATGAACGTTCCCCTTTTATGGCTTCATTCATCTCATGCTTATTCCCTCCTTTCTAGTTATCAGGACCGATACCTTTTCTGATGGAAAGCCAGGGGTGTTTCGCTCATGCCTTTTCAATTTCTTTAATTTGCTTAACTGAAAGTGCCACTTGTCAACCTTGCCAATGGTCCACGTGTCATGCCTTTTTTTTACCAATATAGATAGTCCCCCCACTTTCTGAATATTCTCAACTGAATATTTGGGAAGTTGTAAGTATTTATGGCAGTAATTCCTTGCCGCCTTTTCCCGAATAACATAATGCCTTGTTCAGAATCATTGAGACATACATCATGTTTATTTAATGCTCAAGACACGTGTCTCATTATAACTGGTTCTACAGTTTTCAGCGCCTTTTTGGGTTTTTGTGACTGCATCAGTCATGAAGTGACAATTCCATGATGACAGTTCATAATGACCATCTCTGATGATGGTTTCCTTCCCCTATAAATACCTCATCACACTTAATTTCAAAAATCGCTTTCTTCTTCCTTGCATTCATCTCCTTATCTTCTCTTGTAGTTATTCTTCTTTTTCCTGTGTTTCTACCATTAGAGATGTCTTCTCATTTATTAAATCCTTCTTCATCATCACACCCACGTAAAGTGGTGATCATTGATGAAATCCTTCCCTCTACTGCCCCTACCAGGAGTAGGAGAGGTGGTAGACTATGTAGTTTAGGTTCGTTTTCCACTAGTAGTTCTACTCCTCAAAGTAGTACTTCTAAGCCTTCTTTTTCTAGGGATAAACTTCTTTAACCCCTAGATCTTCCTCTAGAGAGAGATATCATAATGAACCCATGCGGGAACCCACTGTTTCTGAGATTTTTCCATAAGAGTTTTCTTTTGTATCAGACCGTGAAGCTATGAAAAATGGGTTTCTTCCATAGCGTCTCTTAACCCCGTTGGTCATTACCCTAGCTTGAGTACTCCAGGTCTCCTTTCCTTGGTTCGACGTGAATGTTACTGAAAAGCTGATTTTCCAGTAATGACCCCTAGTCCCGATCAAAGAATCACCTCTTACCATGAAGGTTATTCCTTTATTTATACCTATCCCTTTACTTTAGGGTTTACTTTTCCCATTGATCCCATTGTTATTGAATTTTTCCGCTATTTCAATGTTTGCCTCGGTCCAATAGGTCCACTTATGTTGAGGGTAGTTGCTTGCCTTCACTACTTGTCTGGCTTACTTTCCGCCCCTTTTAGCTTCCCTCACGTGCTCCACCTATATTCTCCGAAATTTTTCCATGAATGTGTTTTGTCCATCGTGGCTAGAAGTAAAAAAATTTTAGTTAGCCTCGAGGATGACCGTGACCGTGGCTGGTACGCCTAATTTGTTATTGTCCCCACGAGTGAGTTAGTGGGTGATGAGAATATGCCCTTCCCTGAAAAGTGAAACTTTGCACGTAAGTATTTTTTTCCTTATTTATTCTCTTTCCTTGGCATTTTAATTTTCTTCATATAAATGTGTGTTCTCTTTTTTAGCAACCATGAAAGTATTTGCAGAAATTCCCGACATCCGTGATTGGGTAGAAAAAGTGTTAACTGCTGCTCCCATGGACAAGAGAGCTTGGAAATTTCTCTCACAAAAATTTGTATGGAAAGTGAAGACCCACGGTAAGTTTTTATTTCCATGGTTCTCCTTTTCTTTTGATATTTTCTTTTCCTCTTTTTTAGGGTTTGCCATTCGTGGCATCAACCCCACTTTTGTTCCTTCTACTAGGCTTTCTGTAAGCTCTACACAGGAGCAAATATTTAGTGTGTCTTCTTCCAAGAGGAAGAATGCTAAAGCCCGTGGCTCTGAAGATGAAGAGGATATTGATGAAGGTTTCTTAGTGAGAAAACCACGAGTCAGAAGGCGCGTGGTTTCAGATGATGAAGCCTAAGTTTCTCAAGACCCACCTCTAAGTTCTATTCCTTTTAGCCTTGATGATGAGCCAGAGAGTTTCCACTTAGACATCTCTGATGAAGATGCTGGTCACTTTGATAACCCCCCTTGAAGTCCCATTGACAAATTCTTTGCCCAAGGTTTTGAGGGTGAGGAAGAGTTTGGTCCTGTTTCAGAAGAGCCACCACTTGCCTCTCTCCCGATGACATCAGTTACCCCCACTGCCAATCCTCCTGTTTCTCCTACTTCACTACCTACAGCCGCCCCAACTGTTTTCCCAATCGCTGCTTCTCGTGAGGAAGGTGAGCTTTCTAGCGGTAGACGGGGTATGAAGAAGATTTTAATTGAAGTCCCTGATGGTGGGAATTTGTTGAAGAAATCTGGTCAAGCCGCTGTATGGTTAAAACCACTACTTGGTCCCGTGGAAAGGAAGAAGCTTCGGTCTCACAGTTCCTTCACTCTAATGAATGATATTATACATTTCTCCCTCAAGGTATATTTTTACTCTTTTTTCTTTCCTTCCCTTCCTTTCATGTTTGTAACTCCCTTTCCTTGTCTTTTTATAGATCAATTTGCCAGGTACAGAGCTTATGAGAAGGATTTCTTGGTCGGATCAATAGGTGATTGAGTTGCGCACCGAGGCTGATAATTGGAAGGAGCAATTCAAAATACTTCAACCGGAGAAAGATGTTCTTGTTGAGGAAATATGAGCTTTGGAACAGCAGCTGAAGATAGCCACCGCCGAACTAGCGATTTTAAAAGCTTCCTCCAATCAAGTGGAAAAATACAAATACAGATTGGAATCCTCCTTCGTTGCACAACACTCCAAGGCAACTGAAGAAATAAGAAGCTTGAAAGAGCTCATTAACCAGAAAGAGGTATACGCAGGTGATTTTGTGCAGATGCTCACCCAGGCTCAAGAAGACCTTTGTGCCTCTTCGAACAAGATTCAGTTCTTTGAGAGTTCTCTTACTCCCTTGAAGGCATCTTATGAAACTTCAGAAGTAGAGAAAGAACAATTGAGGGTTGAAATTGAGCAGTCGGAGAAGGATTATAAGGCTCTTGAAGACCAGTTGACACTTGATGTCAGCTGGGTTTTCTTGAACACCTGGGCTTTCTTGAACACCTATTTTGAGACTATAACTGAAGCTAGCCAGGAGGGTTTTGACCTTAATGCTGAAATTACAAAGGCTAAAGAAGTGATTGGAAAAACTCAGTAATGTCAAAGCTTTTCAACACCCGAGGATGAAGGTTCCAAAGGTGATGGAGATGGACTTACTCCTGGTGAAGCTGATATTCAACCTTCGTCTTCTCAAGTTTATCTGTGTTCTCCCGTGGATGATGCTCCTTAGTTTTTACTCTTGGCTCTTTGTGAAAGTGACTTGAATTTGTGCCGGTTTTTGTTGAAATTGTTTTTTGTTTTTGAGTAATTTCTGAGAGATTTTCCCTCCCCTGTTTGTGGGGAAATGGTATAAATATCTTTTTGCTGCATACCATGCTTTTTGCTCTTTAAGTTTTTGAGCTTATACTTGTATTAAAAATGCTTTAGTAGATCGCGCCTTTAATATGCACGTGTCTTTTATTAAAGAGGGCCCTTTTATATTAACAACACTGATGAAGATGATGTCTCATCTTCATATTGGTGCAACGATATGAAACATGAAGTAATTTGAAGAAGTTTTATTTTTTGAACTTTCAAATAAGTAATCTTGTACAATATTTTCATAACTGCTTTCTTTATAGCAGGTTTACAAATATGAGTACATTTTCCCATTATTAAATCTATGGCCTTAATCTAGAAGCTCATGAGAGTATTCCATAGGTTCTCTAACTCTCTACTACCTATTTTTTTGCCAGCTTGAACGTCTTTGAAATTTTGACATTATCTTCAAAGTCTTAACTCTGGCTAAGGTATGCTTTTTGTTACACCGATGAAGATGACGTTTCATCTTCATATTGGTGCAACGATATGAAACATGAAGTAATTTGAAGAAGTTTTATTTTTTGAACTTTCAAATAAGTAATCTTGTACAATATTTTCATAACTGCTTTCTTTATAGCAGGTTTACAAATATGAGTACATTTTCCTATGATTAAATCTATGGCCTTAATCTAGAAGCTCATGGGAGTATTCCATAGGTTATCTAACTCTTTACTACCCATTTTTTCGCCAGCTTGAACGCCTTTGAAATTTTGACATTATCTTCAAGGTTTTAACTCTGGCTAAGGTATGCTTTTTGTTACACCCCATTTTTCGTACGTAAAAGTACGTCGTAAGCAAACTGATGTAAGACCAAAAATGAGATTATCTTTGAAAGTATATAAATTAAGTTAATTATGTTACCTTGGAGGTTATAAATATTGAAGATCGTGAACAACAAGTACAAAGAGAGTTGGAAGGTTTAGAAACTAAAGGAATTGAAGAAAATAATATTTCGTCGAATGTCGACAAGTTGCGAATGTTATAACCCATGCCTTTGGGGTGATACTAGGGTTCTTAACATGATAAAAGGGCCGTGTTATGAGTTATTTTTGTCGTATGATAGTCATGTGTTAAGTTTTGAAGTCAAGCGAGTTGTGGAATAAAAGTCGATGAAAGTCATCACAAGTTATCTTCACAAGTTTTACTGTAATTTGGGTCAAATGTCACTGAGCGTTTCTCCCAATATACTTAGTGTTACGGGGTGATCCACCCATCAAATTGAATATCTATGAGTCTAGTTTCTAATTCATTAAACTATTTGTCAATACGACATCGAAGTAGAGATATATAAGGTTGGAAAATGATGTATATATGTTGTTATTATTGTGTTCATGTGTTGTTAGTGTTGTCTTGAATTGTAAGGAAGTAAGGATTATAGGGGAGATGTTGCTCGTTTTAATATAAAATAAGCATGTTGTTCGTTGTGCGATAGTTGTACCTTTCATAACTTAATGATAGTATTATTATTGTTGTTGTAGATTAAGGTGTGAAGAGGCGAGTTCATCATGGTTATTGGAAAGATTGTGAAAAGGTATGTTATGGCTTAACCTTTTCTTAATTTTAGCATGATCTCGTAACTACATGTGTTTGATAACGAGACATAAATTGAAGTTCATGCTCCTAAATTTATGTACATTATCCTAGTCTCATAAGTTGCAGCATTCTCCCTTATCGGGACATTATATTAAGTTAAGTATTATCTTCTTCCGGTAAAGAGAGCTATAATCAGTGGGCAGGCCCCTATTGAGAAACCTCAGATCAGATGGTAAGTTATATACCGAGCCTACAATGGTCGAGCGCCTATGAGCGAGCCCAAAATGACCAAGATACCGAGCCTAGTATGGACGAGCGCCTATGAGTGAGCCTACTACGACCGAGCAGTTACACGTACCTAGCCTTATAGGGTCGGACAACTATTTTACTTACTATATTCAGAGAGTTGAGTCAGTATCAACATGTAAGTATATCTCCAGATCATCTATGACTCCCAGTTACTTTCAGTTATTATATTATCAATTCAGTTTCAACTTTCAGTTATTCTATTGCCTTACATACTCGGTACATTATTTCGTACTGACGTCCCTTTTCTGGGGATGCTGTATTTCATGCATGCAGGTCCAGATAGACAGATGGGTAGACCTCCTTAGTAGGTGTTGTCCGATTTCAGCTTGATCGGTAAGCTCCACATCCTTCAGAGTTGTCGGGTCTAGGATTTTGAGTACATAATATATATATATATATATATATATATATATATGCCCTGTTCCGACCACAGTACATCCATCAGTAGAGGCTTGTAGACACATCCTATTAGTCAATGCAGTATGTTGGGCTTGTAGGCCTTGTATATATATATTTTTGGTTTGTCAGCTGTAGTAGTTATGTTGATGTTCAGTCAGAGGTAGTCTTCGTTCAGTTTTATATTCTTTTTCACAAATTGTCTTGCAATGTAGCTCTATGGCCAAAGTATGACATTGTATGTTCAGAGTCCCTCAGTCTCATGTTGGTACGCTCGGTTAAGTGAGGCACCGGGTGTCGGTCTCGCCTCCCCAGGTTTGGGGCGTGACAAACTTAGTATCAGAGTAGTTCTAGCCTAGGGAGTCTACAAGCCGTGTCTAGTAGGGTCTTATATATAGATGTGTTGTGCACCACATTATATAAGCAGGGAACTACAGGGCATTTAGGAGTTGGTTACCCTTCTTTCAAATCTAAATCGTGCTATAGAAATGAGCTATAGGAAATATGAGGGAAAACTTACGTAGTGGTGTTTGCATACCGAGATGACGGTGACTAGGAAGACTATGGCTAGTCAGAGGAGAGATACAGTAGCGAGTGAGGGCAGCAACAAGGTACCGCAGTAGATAGGGCCCAGTCTGAGGCCCAGGGAGAGACCCCTACTCAGCCATTACGGGCTCCTTCACCACATGTGGAGATTCCTGGGGATATTGCACATCTAGTTCCCCCTCCACTTCCATCAGATCAGGACTTGAGGAGTGCGGTGCATTTGTTGACAAAGTTGGTAGCTACCCAGCAATAGGCTAGGGTATCAGCTAGTGCAGGATCTTCTCTAGGGTCTGGGAGTTCAAGGGTCCGAGATTTTATTGCCTTGAGCCCCCAGAGTTCACATGGACAGATTAGAGGGAGGACCCACGGGATTTCATAGATCAGCTTCACAGGATCTTTTGGGTTATGCATGCCATAGAGAAAGAGGCAGTTGAGCTGGCAACTTTTCGACTCCGAGATATGGTCGTCCTTTGGTACGAGGGATGGGAAAGGTCCAGGGAATGTGATACACCTCTAGCTATTTGGGAGATATTGTTAGATTTCTTCCTTGACCAGTACTTACCGTGGGAGATCTGATAGGCTCGAGTCGATCAGTTTCTAACCCTCAAGCAGGGCAATATGAGTGTTTGAGAGTATAGTCTCCGTTTTGACTCTTTGGCTAGATATGATCCATCCATAGTTTCTACTATGCGGGACAGGATCCACAGGTTTATAGCAGGTGTTGCACCTTTTTTTGCACAAGATAAAACAATGTACAACTTATAGTACTCTACAAGGTTAATTATTGTTTAGAGTCGCCACCTAATGCTTAAGGTACACTAGGACACCTATACTACACTATTTAATGTGTATTTGATTATAGTCTACGAAACCGTTGAGATTCTAAGGGTTCAAGTTATTTCGAGGGAAAGGCGTTAGGCATCCCTCAAGATTCACAAAATGTGGTTCCTATGTACTCGATCAAATAATTGAGGGAAGGTTCAAAAGAATGATTAATTTAATATTTACAAAGAATTATGAAAATGATTTGAATTGGAGAATGATTGAATGTGAACGGCACATGGTAAAACTAGAGATATTGATGTGCAACAGAATATGTGCAAGGATGTGGATAAAGAAAGTATGTGAAAGAGTTAAATTTTAATGACTAAGTGAAGTGTATCATCAAGTAAAGTATTTACAAATTAACCAAGTGACTTTGAGTTGAAAGGAATAATCTCGAAAGAATTTAGTTGTAAACAAGATCAACTATTGTAAGAAAACGTGTCTAGAAAATTATTGATCAAGAGTGAAAAAGGAATTACCTTTGAATAGCTTTTTTTATGTAATGAATTGGTAAGAAGAGAGTTGATTAATATTTATAAGAATATTATGAAAATAAATTAACTAAAGGATAATTAATTCTGGTAAATAAATAATAAAATACATTTATATTTATGTGCATGTGTAGTAAAAGGTAAATAACAAAGTGTATGAAATGACTTTCATTTTTTGACATTGGTGCACAAGATGTGAAGAATGCAATTCAATATTTTTAAAAGAACTAGTATCTATGAACGTGCGTTGCACGTTAGTAATGACACGTGATGATTTAAATATTTATTTATACGAAGGAACAAAAAAAATCAATTAATGAGAGATATTTTATGTATAATAACACAATAATCATTTAAATGCCAAAAAATATTATTACATTAGCATAATATATGAATTTAAAATAAAAGGACATCATCAAAACTTACACAAATGATCAATTTTGTCATGTTAGTTAGATAATTATGTATTATAGTTTAAAAGTATTTAATGTGATGGTATCTTAACGAACACTTCTTTGTGGATAATATTTTTTTGTGTATGTTTCCTCCTAATGCTTTGGCTTCTCTGCCTTAACCAAAACTCTTGTTGTCGATCTTGATATCCCTCTTGAAAGTGCAACATACAGTTGTTCGTACAAAAAAATATATTGCGGTAAAAATAGTTCAATATTTAGGATGTTTGTCCTTCTACTTTATTTGTTATATTTGCAAAACATAAAATACTAAAAATTATTTTCACACAAATTTAAAAAGAGTCGTGATGGAACCTAGTCTCTAAAACTAGGTAAGCCTAATATTAACTGAAATAACGACAATGTTTACTAACATCGAACAATTCTGAAATAGAAAATCTCTATACAATTTACAATCCCAAAGTCGATAGTACAAGTCATAAGCCTTTCTAGGAGAAATTTTACATAATGAATACATCACTGTTCCGGAACAAAAGGAAACAATGGAAATAAATACAATAGAAGGTGACTTCGGAGCCTGCAAACGCTCAGCAGGTGTACCTTGAAGTCTCCAGCCTCACCAAGCATAAGTTTCAAAACCAACTCGATTTGAAGTACCTGGTTCTGCACAAAACCAAATGTGCAGAAGCGTAGCATGAGTACACCACATTGGTACCCAGTAAGTGTCAAGCCTAACCTCGGTAGAGTAGTGATGAGGCCAGGTCAAGACACCTACCGAACATATAAACTTGAGCATGATATAACATAAAGCTAACAGGGAAGGAATATCAAGCAATACCAATAGCAAAAAGAAATCGGATTACAAACAGTAGTAGCGACAAGGAAAACACGAATGGCAACAAAACATAACCAAGTAATTAAACAACAACATAGTTGGGATACAGATAAGTGTAAATGTGCTCAAGTAGGGAAAACGATGTTTACTGAACCAATCAAATCGTTTCTATTACACGATGCCAATAGTCCCAATTCTCGTAATCTCATACCATAAATCACATCTATCAAACCTTTAACACACACGATACCTTGTGCCCACGTCTTTCCATATCACTTTGCACGACACAATCCACGTGTTGCTCGGTAAATAATGTCCATGTCAAATGCTAATTAAGATGTTCAAGAGATTCCATCTATATATCATAAAGTAAATTTACAATTTCTAGACCAAAGAGGAAATCAACGAGAAAGATGAGTTTATTTTAGAAATCATTTGAGTGAAAAAAATAACATTTTCAAATAAAATACAACATCGAATAAGCTATTGCTTTTAATATGGAATCTATTAAATTAAATCATAATAACAATTCCCTTTTAAGTAAAATAAAAACATAAGACATGTTAAGGAGATTAAGTTGAGAAATCAATTGAAGTAAAATATAACAATTATCAGAAATAGTAAATACTAAAATATACGTCGAGTTCTAACTTAAAAGTCACACAAGGTAGCATGATATTAATTCTTTTATTTTCAATCACTATATTACTAACAACTCAACAGGGCGGGAAGTAATGACTCAATGTAGTAAATTCACCTTGAAAATCAATTCACGAAAATGATAGTATTAGGCAAAGAGCTCAGGAAATGACGGCAATAAGTCAATGACAATAACTCAACCCTCAGAAAAACAGTGACAACAGGAATTACAAATTCTTAGAGTCTCGTACGAAGGAATTGAAGCCAATACAATAAAGCAGGGAATACAAAATACAAAATATGTTGCGGCGCGCAACTCGATCCCACCATATAACATCAATTTCATAATTCACCCTTATTTCACCATAATAATCCATCTTTATTTCACTTGTTGCGGTGTGCAACCCGATCCTACCGTACAATATCAATAACAATAAATAAAATATGTTGCGGAACGCAACCCCATCCCACCATATAATATCAATATCATAATTCACTCTTATTTCACCATAATAATCCACCCTTATTTCACTTGTTGCGGCGTGCAACCTGATCCTACCGTACAATAACAATATCACAATATAAATATCCTCCCTTATTCCACCACCTCCCTTATTTTACCTGTTGTGGCGTGTAACCCAATCCCCCGTATAATAATTTAAATCAACAACAACAATTCAATAACTAAATTTACCAGAATTTCTACAATCAAGGGTATGAGTACATGACAACAAGGGAACCACGTAATATCAAAAGAATACAACAACCTTTACAAAATGACAAGACATGTAAGGTACATGATAACTAGCAGGCAATCATAACAATTTAGACATGTAGCAGATATGCACATAGTCCTAGAAGACCTCAACAATTAAGAGGTAATAAGGCAATAAGGAAGGCAATAACTTCAGCTAAGGCATATAAGGGCCAAACAACAAGTAAGAGTTACAATAAGTGCTAACAACGTCAAATAGAGCATGTGAGAGTAGCCTAACAACGAGATACCTCATGTTATGATAATTTAATCAAAGGCATGGGAAGAGACTAGACAATCTAAACCGGTCAATACCACATATAGACAGTGTACCCACTCGTCACCTTGCGTACACGATTTTCACATAACAAGATAACACAATTAACTCAATTCCTAAGGGGTGGTTTCCCCCACACAAAGTTAGACTCACTTACCTCAATTCGGCCAACTCAATACTCAATTTAGCTTTTACTTTACCAATTCACCAACGCTCAGCTCAATCTAGCCAAAGACGACTTAAATACATCAAAAAATTCAAGAGAAAATAATTTTAATTAACAACGCTATGATCCTTATACAATTTGTAAAAAGTCAACAAAAGTCAACTACCCTGACCCGCACCTCAGAACCCGATAAAATTTACAAAACCCGAATATCCATTCCGATACGAGTTCAACCATAACAAAATTATCAAGTTCTGATACCAATTTGTCCTTCAAATCATCATTTTACAATTTTGAAAGATTTTACAAACTTTTCCCAAATTTTCCTTTAGATTTCCATGAATTTGATGTTAAATCTAAGGTAAAATCACAAAATATAATTGAAAACTGATTAAAGGCACTTACCCAACGATTTGATATGAAAATCCCCTCTCAAAATCGCCCACTCTCGGACCTAGGGTTCAAAATATGATAAAATGAAGCTAAAACTCGGAATGCCCAACTATTAGCAGGTTGCAGATGTCACATTTGCGACAGGGGGATTCGCAAATGCGACCTCCGCAAATGCAAACAAAACATCGTAAAAGCAAAAAAGGAGGTTTCCTGCTAAGGCCGCATTTGTGACCAAATGCTTCGCAAATGCGAACAGGGAACCTTCGCAAATGCGAGGAATTCTTCGCAAAAGCGAATTCCTGCCCAACAGCCCAGGTTCGCAAATGCGAGGCTGCTTCGCAAATGCGATAGTCGCATTTGCGACCAAAACATCGCAAATGCGATTAAACCAGAACCAGCGCTCAAAACTTTTACAAAAATAATCCGAAACTCACCCGAGCCCTCGGGTTCCAAACCAAACACCCACACAAGTCTAAAAACATAGCACGAACTCGCTCGCGCGACCGAAATACCAACATAACCTCCAAAACCACGAATCGGATGCCAAAGCACATGAAAATCGCCATGAACTTCAAGAACTTCTTGAACCGCAACCAAGCGTCCGAACCATATCAAATCAACTCCAAATGACACCAAATTTTGCAGGCAAGTCCCAAATGACATAACAAAGCTGCTCCAACTTTTGGAACCGTATTCCGACCCCGATATCACTAAATTCAACTCTCGGTCAAACCTCTCACTCCTCCAAAACTTTAACTTTCCAAATTTCACCAAAATGCTTCAAATTACCCTACGGACCTCCAAATCAAAATCCGGACATACGCCTAAGTCCAAAATCACCACCCGAGCCTATAGAAACTATCAAAACTCTAATCCGAGGTCGAATACTCAAAAGTCAAACCTTGATCAATTCTTCGCAAAAGCGAATTCCTGCCCAGCAGCCGAGGTTCGCAAATGCAAGGCTTCTTCACAAATGCGATAGTCGCATTTGCGACCAAAACATCGCAAATGCGATTAAACCAGAACCAACATTCAAAAGTTTAACAAAAACAATCCAAAACCAATTCGAAACTCACCCGAACCCCCGAGGCTCCAAAGCAAACACCCACACAAGTCTAAACATATAACACAAACTCGCTTGCGCGATCGGGAACATCAAAATAACCTCCAGAACCACGAATCGGATGCCAAAGCACATAAAAATCACCATGAACTTCAAGAACTTCTTGAATCACAACCAAGCGTCCGAACCATATTAAATTAACTCCAAATGACACTAAATTTTGCAGGCAAGTCCCAAATGATATAACGGAGGTGCTCCAACTCTCGGGAACGCATTCTGACCCCGATATCACCAAAGTCAATTCTCGGTTTAAACCTATCACTCCTCCTAAACTTCAACTTTTCAATTTTCGCCAAAATGCTTCAAATTTCCCTATGGACCTCCAAATCCAAATCCGGACGTACTTCTAAGTCCAAAATCATCACCCGAGCCTATCAGAACCATCGAAACTCCAATCCGAGGTCGAATACTCAAAAGTCAAACCTTAGTCAATTCTTTCAACTTCGAGCTTCTCAAAATGAGAGTCACTTCTAAAAATCCTTGCTGAACCCCTCAAAAACCCGAACTGATGATGCACGCAAGTTATATTACACTGTGTGAAGCTACTCATGACCTCATACTGCAGAACCGGATGCAATTGCTCAAAACGACCAATCGGGACCATACATCCTCCCCCACTTCAACATACGTTCGTCCTCGAACATGCTTGAAATCGTTCCAAAGCAATCAAATCACTGCATGAGCTCACCATATATACACCCGGGGGTGATTCCCCATGACACAAACCTATGTAGGACTGGCAACGCAATATAACTGAGTATATCACTTCATCCTTGGTCCATATCCTTAGGACATAACCCAACCCTCAACATATGAAACTCATCATAGGATCTGAATCGCGCATCAATACATTGCATAAACCTAATCAAACTGAATCGAGCCACACTTGTTATACCCCACATTTTCGTATATGACAGCACGCTATTAATAAATTGATGAGAGCTCGAAAATGAGATGTTACATCCCTTTTTTTTTTGTACGCTAATATTTCGTCGTAAGTTAATCGACGTAAGCTCGGGAACAAGATTATTTTGGGATTATAAGTATTATGCTATTCCAAACAAGTGATGAGAATATTCATGAAGGAGAGAGGGTAAGTAAATCGAAGAAAATGAAATTCCTCGAAGTTTGACAATTTAGGATAAAATACGGTGCGAGTTATAATACCCGGTATTTATGGATTAGTGCCATACAAGGTACCATATAGACATGATAGTATGATGTATAAAGTGTATTAAAAAGGAGTAGTATTTTAGGTAATTTGAGATAATTCTTAATTATGCGGGTAATTGATTAAATACCGGGTAAGAGACATTACCTAATTACCTAATAAGTGGATAAAAATTAAACTTTTTCACCCCATCCCCACGTGGAAGCCCCCTCACCTTCTAATTAATGACTCATTAGTCATTTAAAATAGGTGTCACATTATTAGATAATAAAGTCCACTTTACTGATGCTATAACTTTGCACCTATCGATTGTCTTTAGTGGATGTATTTTTGACCAAAAAAAGTAATTATTTAGTTAAGGATCGAGGCATAGCTATTGTGTATAGCTACCTAAGAACAGGAATTGATCCTCAGTAGCTGCTCAAACCTGCGATATACATGTAAAGGATGTTTACCTTGGAAGATAGCAAATGCACATGAAACCTGGTAGTGGTTAATATAACTGCCCAAAGGAACTGGGTCAAAAAGGAATTTTGAATTATCTTGCTAACTCTTCTGGTCTGTTTATTGACACAATGAGTTACTAGCACTGTGCATGGGTGGCTTAAAATGATATGCTATATGGCCCGTGGTTTCTCTATCCAATTCTTAAGGAAGCTGTTGATATTCTAAGCCCTGGGAGATCGTTGCGATTTGCAATGACAAAAACATTTGGCAAGTCCACGACTGATATTATATTTGTTGCTCTTTTAGTACTTGTACTCCCCTTTTAGCTGTTTCAAGTGTCGGAACCAGTTATGTTAAGGCTATCCCTTCTTTCTTTTTGCATGATCCAAATAATACAAATGAAACGAGCAAAATATGCAACTTCCATAAATGACTCTATTCAGAGAAATGCTAGAGATACTTATGTTCTTGATTCCTCATGTGTCCAATTATTTTATCATCTCCTCATGGGTCTCAGAAAAATACGTAGTTGATAAAAATTATTTTATGATATTAATCAAAGACATAATATTCCTATGACACTCTGAAATATTTTATTGACGTACTTCTCATGCATGGCATTCATTTATACATGTATATTTACTCATGACCAGATGACGTTATATATGCGTATATATGTACATTATATGGATATGGGATATGTGAAAAGGTTATGGCGTTATATACGCACCACCACCTGATCAGCTGGTATACGTTAATGATTTGCCTACAATGGCTGGAATAATATGATGGGATGCCCTCAGAGGCTTGATGATGCTATAAACGCATATAGCTATGCATGGTATGATATTTATACACATATGCATGACATTATAAAAATGAAATGACTCACAAAGCTATGCACACGTACATGTCGAGTCTTTTACTTCATGTTTCTCTCATGTCTATTCTTTTCTGATTTTCATTCCTTACATACTCGGTACATTATTTGTACTAACGTTCCTTTTGCCTGGGGACGTTGTGTTTCATGTCCGCAGGTCTCGATAGACAGGTCGAGAGTCCTCCAAGTAGGCGATCAGCTCAATAGAAGATATTGGTGCACCCCATTTGCTCCGGAGTTGCTTGTTTGGTCAATATGATTTAGATGTGTATGGTTTGGTGTGGCGGGGCTCCCGTCCCGACCTTTATGACAATTATGTACTCTTAGAGACTTGTAGACATATGTCGTGTACGTAAAATATTGTACGGCCTTGTCGGCCTAGGTTTTGAGTTTATAAATGATGATGTTGGCATATTAGGCCTGTATGTCACGTGTATATGATGATATAATAAGAAAGATACGTTACGTTGGTACTCGGTTGAGTAAGGTACCAGGTGCCCGTCGCGGCCCATCGTTTTGGGTCGTGACAAAAGTGGTATCAGAGTAGTTCTGTCCTAGGGAGTCTACAAGCTGTGTCTAGTAGTCTTGTTTATGGGTATGTCGTGTACCACACTTATAAGAATGAGGCGATAGGGCATTTAGGACTGTCACTCTTTCTTCTTACTCTAGATCGTATGGTAGAGCTCATTTATAAGAATTTAAACTCCTAGCTTCTATTTTATCCGTAATATGATGAAACCTCTAGTTTGTAAGAGATTGAATACGAATATGGAAGAGTTGAGTCAGAGGAACTCTATTTTTCATAATACTTATGATGAGAAAATGTAAGGTCTTCAGTAGATCATGTGTGTACTAAAACGTGTAAGCCTCTTGATAAGGAGCCTTAAGGCAAGGATATCTATCCACCCCTATGGTGAAAGGCAATGAGAATTCAGAAGATAGTACAAGTCTCAACAAGTAAATGAAGCAAGGTGAAGAAGGGTACGAGGTGCCCAGTTAATAAAGATTATCATTATTTACCATTCATGACGGGAGATATAAGCATTTTGAATTACCTTCAATGGTAGCAGAGGTATGTGCAACTAGCCACACCCATCTCATTTATGTCATATGGAAGCTAACAGAAGTAGTATAAGAGAAGGACGTATATCAAGGTCCGGCTGGGGTTAGAGTGACCCAAAAAGGGTGTATGGAATATTTGAGTTGGTTGACATTTCCGAAGGACAGTGCAAACGTGGTAATGGATCTCCTGGTGAGATTCCTCGATGGTGCACCCTAAAATAGTACAGCTAGATATGAGTACTACAAAGATAAGCAATGGACGCCTGGAAAGGATAAATATTATCTTAGTATGGCTCCCGTCCCTAGTAGAGAGAGAATGTTAGGCAACCCGAAGAGCCAGTAGATGGAGGAAGGGGAGCTAAAAGCAAGAGAATGTCTTGTTGAAGTTTTCAGAATAAGGTGATAGACATAGATGTTAGTAGGGAAATAAGAAGAGAGTTAATGAAGCATTATGAGTAAGATGTCAACATGGATGACAACGGTAGATCAAAACAAAAATGGCAGTATCATAGAGTCAATAGTCACGGGAAGAAAAATACGAGAGGTGACAGGCCTTGAGGCAACAAAAGAATATAGGCCTTAAAGTCATATACTCACTTCTAAAAATAAGTTCGTGACTCCAACGCAACTATATGAAGGAAAAGTTAGACCCCAGAATAATAAAAATCAGTATGGGCTGGTGAACAAGATAAATTAAACATGAATTAGAGACTGAGTGACTTGATAATAGTCAGCATCACGAGAATTTCAGATTTGCATTCCGGCGATAATAGAATGTACAACAGAAGACGATTCATGAGAAATTCAAAAAATGGTCATTCAGGAAGACACTTCCCTAAAGCAAGCAATATGAGCAAAGTTAATCTTAAGGGATTGTATGTTCCAGTTGCACTAAGTGTCACCATTGCTAGTAAGGGAATTTGTTATCCTTGGTACAGAAGGATTGCCACAAGGCGAATAAGGGTCATTGATGTTGTGAAACAATACCAAAGATGAAGAGGTAAAACATCTATAGGTAGATCCTCGTGGCTTCAGCTCTTAGTACTCCCCTAAAGGGGGGAATATGGAGTTACGTGGCATTAAGTCAGAATTAAGTAATTCTAGTAACTATGGAATGGTAAAGGAAGAGTGCGACAAAAATGAAAAGGGGATGAGATTGCACGTATTCAAATCCTATAGATGTGCTATGATTCCAGAATATTATGCAAGTACGACGTCAAGGAGAGGAAGTAAGGGTTCCTTCCTGGGATGTTATTGATAGATAAGGAGCACGTGCGAGACGTAAATTAAGATAAAGGAAATGACCCAAAAAAGATTACGCGGAATATTGATATAAGAATAGGCCAACGAGTAGTCAGTAGTTGATTTAGGAAGAGCCTAGTTATGGCTAAATAGGGGGTTACAGACGAAGTAGAAGATCATGCAAGATAAACATAGTAAAACCCAATATGGGGAATTCAGTCTCGCAGATATGACCTCAGAACCCTTGAAAAATATTCAGATAGAAGTTGGGGTAGTTAAAGGCGACGTATAAGTGTTACGTAAATAAAAGAGGATGCCACTAGAAACAGTCAAAATTTAAGTTCAAAAGCAACCCTACAAGCACACGAGCGTAAACTACGAATAATTATCGGAGAGAAAGGACATTAAGTATTCAGTGTAATTAGCTCGCAGATTTACAAGCGTCAGAGAATCCTCCCTAAATACTACAATGAAAGACTGGTTGAGAAAGTAAGGAAGGAAGCTTTAACCTAAGCTAGGTGACCTAAGGAGGAAATGGTCTTATAACAACAGTCTCACAACAATATTGTATGCACTCCATAAGAAAATAGTACCGACTGTGGCTAATGAACGGAAAGTAAAATCAGAAGTGATATTCAAGATCATATGAGTTGTATGGAATTCCAATATGCATGGGCACGAAGTTAAGCTAAGTATGCACGCAAAAAGGGGGCAGAAAGACCAGGAAAAGTAATTGCTTACGTTTGAAGAAAGCTGAGATGGAACAAAAAGAATTATTAGATTCATGATTCAGAGTTAGTTACGTTATGAATGCACTTAAGAGTTTGGAAGTTTTATACATGCAGCATATACAACCGTAGAAGATTCCGGTATAAGTTAAAAGAAAGAATTGAGCCCAGGTCATAGATGAAGGATTGTATTATTAAAGGATTGTATCATGGACATTCCTCAGCGCCCATGAAAGGCTAAACGTAATAACTAATACCATGAGCCGCAGATCAAGAGATAGCTTAAGCCTACATAAAGGCTGATTAGAAGAAGGAGGAAACTAAAGAGTTATATCAACGAAGTAAATCAAGAATCTGATTATTGGACCTAGAAAAGTATAGAAATCGTGATTGAGAACATTACGGGATCACTCTTAATATCAGAGGTACCAGAGGGATAGTACAACAATAATATTCTATAACAGTCCTACGATAAAGCCGGTTAGAAAAGTACCAGCCTCATAAGAAGTCAGTACGAAACTCTCATCGGATTGTGTATGCAGCAGAGATGCAAGTATTATAATAGAGCTTCAAGTTATGGATGTGAATTATACCTATGTGGAAGGGAGGTCATGAAAGAGATAGAAGATATGATGCCAGATTTTAAGGTAAGTAAGGTAAAGGTGAACAACGTACAAGATACTCAAAGGCATAAGATCGTGAATAGCCTATGCTTCGGATAGAAGGCTAGAAGCACTGGGATTAAATATCCAAGAATGATAGCAGCGTCGTTAGTGGCATACCTTCCAGCCTATGGTTTATAAGTACCAAGAGATCTAGTCAAGAGAGTAAAGAAGAGTTAGAGACGATGTGATGTCTCGCTTAATGTTCTAGAATAACATAAGGGACTCAATGGTGCAAGCAAGTTGAAGGAAGGTTGTGAATAGTATAAATAGATACATAGAGGTCGCAAGCTAAAGTATAGTAAAGCAACAAGGTTTTATGACAGGAGTAAGGATGGGAAAGGGCGAGTAAGAAAGTGACGAGAATGGGCCAGTTCTCGGGATTAATCCCATGAAAACATGAGAGCCGATGGGTTCTCTAAGTTATAGAAGGCTCAGTATTGCCTGAATGAATTCTAAAGAGTCTAAGAATAGTAGCATTGCTTATATTTGAAGAAAGCTGAGATGGAACAAAAAGAATTATTAGATTCATGATCCAGAGTTAGTTACGTTATGAACGCACTTAAGAGTTTTGAAGTTTTATACATGCAACATATACAGCCGTAGAAGATTCCGGTATAAGTTAAAAGAAAGAATTGAGCCCAGGTCATAGATGAAGGATTGTATTATTAAAGGATTGTATCATGGACATTCCTCAGCGCCCATGAAAGGCTAAACGTAATAACTAATACCATGAACCGCAGATCAAGAGATAGCTTAAGCCTACATAAAGGCTGATTAGAAGAAGGAGGAAACTAAAGAGTTATATCAAGGAAGTAAATCAAGAATCTGATTATTGGACCCAGAAAATTATAGAAATCATGATTGAGAACATTATGGGATCACTCTTAATATCAGAGGTACCAGAGGGATAGTACAACAACGATATTCTATAATAGTCCTACGATAAAGCCGGTTAGAAAAGTACCAGCCTCATAAGAAGTCAGTACGAAACTCTCACCGGATTGTGTATGCACTAGAGATGCAAGTATTATAATAGAGCTTCAAGTTATGGACGTGAATTATACCTATGTGGAAGGGAGGTCATGAAAGAGATAGAAGATATGATGCGAGATTTTAAAGTAAGTAAGGTAAAGGTGAACAACGTACAAGATACTCAAAGGCAGAAGATCGTGAATAGCCCATGCTTCGGATAGAAGGCTAGAAGCACTGGGATTAAATATCCAAGAACGATAGCAGCGTCGTCAGTGGCATACCTTCAGCCTATGGTTTATAAGTACCGAGAGATCTAGTCAAGAGAGTAAAGAAGAGTTAGAGACGATATGATGTCTCGCTTAATGTTCCAGAATAACATAAGGGACTCAATGGTGCAAGCAAGTTGAAGGAAGGTTGTGAATAGTATAAATAGATACGTAGAGGTCACAAGCTAAAGTATAGTAAAGCAACAAGGTTTTATGACAGGAGTAAGGATGAGAAAGGGCGAGTAAGAAAGTGACAAGAATGGGTCAGTTCTCGGGATTAAGCGCATGAAAACATGAGAGCCGATGGGTTCTCTAAGTTATAGAAGGCTCAGTATAGCCTGAATGAACTCAAAAGAGTCTAAGACTAGTAGCATTTAGAAGAGATGGATGCTGCCCTAGTAGTGAAATGAAAGTGTAATTGTGACAGATAAAAGATAACGGTTGGGCCTTCGACTGAATAATGATTTGAAGAAAGAAAAATAAAGGGGAGAGAGAAAAGATTTCGCGAACGGAACAAGATCATAGTACCCTCATAAGGAGAATCACATCGAGATACTATGAAATACGATTACGGAAATCACTTCAAATATTCCTTGATGCAACGTATGCCCTAGTAGCAAGGTTTTACGTAAGAAGTTTCAAGTTATCAGTGGTATATTGTAGATCAATATTGAGGTGAATCAACAATGGATGGACAAAAGTCACAAAGTACGATATGAGATTAGACCGTCGTTCTTAAGATGAACAGTAATCAGGAAGCATTAAAGGACTTAGATTTATACATATGGGATAAGCAACGAGAATAACCTGGAGTTTGGTAGCAGGCCTCAGTAACGATAAATCGAAGTAAGTGTTATGGTATTTTATGACCTACCTAGATGCAATAAAGTCACACAGATGAATAACCGGGGCTATGAAACAAGATATAGCAATAGTCGTAAGTTCGACAAAGTACCGAGGGAAGGACTTCAATATACATATAAATGCCCAGAGGGACATCTTTAGTTCTGTATATGTTCACAAACTGAGGCCTAAATATTGTCTAAAAACCGAAGGAAGGAGTTGCATAGGCGCATTTACAAGGTCAGAGTCGTACATGCTGCATGATAGAAGGTAGCAACAGTTACGAGATTGGAAGGATTCCGACCACAAGTCATGGTGTGAGAAAGAGGCCTAAAGGGAGGGGATGCCATGGCCTTTAGATTTATTCAAAGAATAGTTGCCTAGATGGAAAGGAGAGTAATAAAGTATTCGGAAGACATAGGCTATTAAAATGATCAGTGCACCAGTCAACATTCGAGGACGAATGTTCCAAAGGGGGGAATGGTGTTACACCCCACATTTTCGTATATTAAAGCACACAATAAATAAATTGACGAGAGATCGGAAATGAGATGTTACATCCTGTATTTTTTTTGTACGCTAATATTTCGTAGTAAGTTAATCGACATAAGCTCGGGAACGAGATTATTTTGGGATTATAAGTATTTTGCTATTCCAAACAAGTGATGAGAATATTCATGAAGGAGAAAGGTTAAGTAAATCGAAGAAAATGAAATTCCTCGAAGTTTGACAATTTGGGATAAAATACGGTCCGAACTATAATACTCGGTATTTATGGATTAGTGCCATACAAGGTACCATATGGCCATGATAGTATGATCTATAAAGTTTATTAAAAAGGAGTAGTATTTTAGGTAATTTGAGATAATTCTTAATTATGCGGGTAATTGGTTAATTACCGGGTAAGGGACATTACCTAATTACCTAATAAGTGAATAAAAATTAAACTTTTCCACCCCATCCCCACGTGGCAGCCACCTCACCTTCTAATTAATGACTCATTAGTCATTTAAAATAGGTGTCACATTGTTAGAAGATAAAGTCCACTTTACTGATGCTATAACTTTGCACCTATCGATTGTCTTTAGTGGATGTATTTTTGACCAAAAAAAATAATTATCTAGTTAAGGATCGAGGCATAGCTATTGTGTATAGCTACCTAAGAACAAGAATTGATCCTCAGTAGCTACTCAAACCTGCTATATACATGTAAAGGATGTTTACCTTGGAAGATAGTAAATGCACATGAAACCTGGTAGTGGTTAATACAACTGCCCAAAGGAATTGGGTCAAAAAGGAATTTTGAATTATCTTGCTAACTCTTCTGGTCTGTTTATTGACACAATGAGTTACTAGCACTGTGCATGGGTGGCTTAAAATGACATGCTATATGGCCCGTGGTTTCTCTATCCAATTCGTAAGGAAGCTGTTGATATTCTAAGCCCTGGTTATAAGGAAAGCTTTGAACCGATTGTAAGTTCATTGTTAGATGTACAGAGAACGAGATGCACCTGGGGAGATCGTTGCGATTTGCAATGATAAAAACATTTGGCAAGTCTGCGACTGATATTATATTTGTTGCTCTTTTAGTACTTGTAATCACCTTTTAGCTGTTTCAAGTGTCGGAACCAGGTATGTTAAGGCTATTCCTTCTTTCTTTTGGCATGATCCAAATGATACAAATGAAACGAGCAAAATATGCAACTTCTATAAATGACTCTATTCATAGAAATGCTAGAGATGCTTATGTTCTTGATTCCCCATGTGTCTAATTATTTTATCATCTACTCATGGGTCTCAGAAAAATACGTAGTTGATAAAGTTTATTTCATGATATTAATCAAAGACATAATAGTCCTATGACACTCTGAAATATTTTATTGACGTACTTCTCATGCATGGCATTCATTTATACATGTACATTGACCCATGACCAGATTGCGTTATATACGCGTATATATGTTCATTATATGGATATGGTATATGAGAAACGGTTACGGCATTATTTACGCACCACCACCTGATCAGCTGGTATACGTTGATGATTTGCCCACAGTGGGTGGAATGATATGATGGGATGCTCTCAGAGACTTGATGATGCTATGAACGCATATACCTATGCATGGTATGATATTTATACGCATATGCATGACATTATAAAAATAAAATGACTCAAAGAGCTATGCACACGTATATGTCGAGTCTTTTGCTCCATGTTTCTCTCATGTCTATTCTTTACTGATTTTTATTCCTTACATACTCGGTACATTATTTGTACTGACGTTCCTTTTGCCTGGGGACGTTGCATTTCATGCTCGCAGGTCTCGATAGACAGGTCGAGAGTCCTCCAAGTAGGCGATCAGCTTAGCAGAAGATATTGGTGCACTCCATTTGCTTCGGAGTTGCTTGTATTGTCAGTATGATTTAGATGTGTATCGTTTGGTATGATGGGGCTCTGTCCCGACTTTTATGACAATTATGAACTCTTAGAGGCTTGTAGACATATGTCGTGTACGTGAAACATTGTACGGCCTTGTCGGCCTAGGTTTTGAGTTTATAAATGATGGTGTTGACTTATTAGGCCCGTATGTCACGTGTATATGATGATATAATAAGAAAGATATATTATATTGGTACTCGGTTGAGTAAGGTACCGGGTGGCCATTGCGGCCCATCGGTTTGGGTCGTGACAACAGTACTCCAACCCAGGGTATAATCACATGATGTTCCACACAACTCAAATGCCCGTAGCAATAACTTCTGACCACCATAGCTGCCCAAATAACATTATGCATGTCGGCAATACACTTCACATTGAATAGAACCTTGTTCTGGACCTCCACAACGCTTCCCATAATAAAGAAACATGCGGGAACTCATAACTGCCCCTGAAGTCAACAAGTCAAGAAGCTCTCTCATCAGTCAAGGGCCATTGCCCAAATCTTAGAGGAAATAGTCTCATACATCCAAACACTCCTCACCCCCAATACGATAGTGCGAACCTCAGGTCTAAGAACCTCATCTCAGCCAATACAAGCAACCCAACTAATAACTCATCACGGAACCACACGTATTCTCACACCACACGATTCGTACACCCAACCAGCAATAACTCAGTTATGCAGTACAAATAGAGGGAAAGCAAGGTATGAGGATTATCTAACAAGTACAATAGGTGTAATAATAAAAGTACAGTTTCATTAAATCATCCCACAGAGGGAAAACAAAACACCAAATAAACATAAGGAAAGGGTATCCCACATAACATCCACTGCGTCGTGCAGCCCGGTCCTAAATACTCATCAAGCCAAAATGCTCGGGTTCACTGATCACATGAATACTGATATCAAGCACAGTAGAGTGCACAAGTATAACTATGGGAAAATGAATAGAAATAATAAAACATGGAAGAAAGCAAGCATAACTAGGTGCAATGAGAAAATCAACATTACGAGGGCCATCTTGCCCACATCACCATAAGGCCTGAACGGAATTACGACATGCGTGGAGAATAATCATACAACCTCACAACCTATCACATCATAAGAGAGTAGCACATAACATAGTCCAAGGGCACAAATAATATCCATTCTACCCGGTAACATAACTGTGATATCAACTTCACAAGAGTACCTAAACCTGATCCGATATAAAGTACACATTCTCGTTGAGCTTTCAAATATCCCCTAAACCAAATCCTAATCCTTTCCAAATAGATAAATATCCTTCCAAAAGTCTATAGCAACCTATCGATAATGTATGCTATCAGTTATTCCATTCTCAACATTTTTTCACATTCCACAAATAAGAAATAGTCCGCATATGAGGACATCCAGCCCCAAAACCTCATGAATACCAAAATTTCCATACCCAAACTAAACTACGCTACTCGAATGGCTGATACACCATTCACACCCCATCATCTTACTGAAGCACTCATATAGAGTTTCCGGCCGCGCAACAAAACCTGAACCTCAGAAGTCTCAAAACCCAGTAATCACTGTACCGCTAGCCAAGCATCTACGAGCAAAAACATAAAGTTCCTTCCTAAAATGCACGCTCTTCACAGGAGATATCCATCCAGGAGAAAACCATAATGTACAACATATTCCTTATGCCCGTAGCAGACAGCTGACTCAAGTCATGGCCAACACCATCGAGAACTCTTCGAGACCTGCCCGCACGTAACTAAGCTATCAGGACCGCATCTCCCCAACTCAACTGAGCCACACAAACCGTCCAACCAAGAGTACAACCACAAATGCCGGTAGAGAATTCCCATTCAAAAGGACCAATTACTTCCATTGCTATGCTAACCCAACACCACAGAGCTGACCCATTTCTTCAGATACTCCTTGTCTTTCCTTTGGGCTAAACCACATAGCCCCAAAGCTCATAAACCACCGCATTTCCTCTGAAGCACCCCATAATGTCGCAACCAAAATGCCCATGCTGAATATACCTTCTGTGAATCTGGAGTTATTTCTCCGACCTCCCTTGATACTGAAATGTAGATCCATTAATGATGCAGAAATACCGTAAGCCCCAAAATCATCCCATGCAAGATCTCAGGTCTTAATCATATATAAATTTCGGGGAAACTTCCAATACCATATATATACACATCTCATGCCAAATATGATATAACATCTGACTCTGCAACCTGCATGCCGCTAGTGGACTCCCCTACTTAGTGCGAAGCCACAGAAAACAACATCTGATGATCCGCAAAACTAACCTTCACAGCTCGTACATCACCAATCACAATGTACTCCAAGTCATCTACTAAGCACACGTCAATACAGTCAAACTTGCTCCCTTCAGTGCCTTGAATGATAATGTGTACCTTCCACTGAGTAGGAAATCCACACGAACCACATAGCCTCTAATACCACCAACTATCCTCAATCAACATCCACCTCGTGACCCCATACGATTGCGATGACTCGTCAACCAATCAAACCTTCCCAAGCTCGTACTTATTAATCCGACACAGAACCCGCTGCACCCCCATGTGAACAACTGAATAGTACTTCAATACCTCTGCATCTTCCGTCTGGACGACACGTTGAGAAAATGTTTGAGCATCCCTGGCTCCCTCGTAGCCCATCTGTAGAATTACGAACCACTGGCACATAGCGGACACTGAGAGCGCAATATCATACATGAGTGGATGTAAAAGAACATAAGATATATGCTTCAAGCTGAATCGATGCCGCACGACAAGGAATGAAAGAAGTGGAATTTCCTAATAGTTTCCGTAGTCTCTCGAAGATAAGTACATACGTCTCCGTACCGATCTGCAAGACTCTACTAAACCTGCTCATGACTCGTAGCACCTATGAACCTAGAGATCTAATACCAACTTGTCACGACCCAAAATACCTCCGAAGGAGTCGTGATGGCACCTAGTCTCTAAAACTAGGTAATTCTAACATTAACTGAAATAATGACAATGTTTACTAACATCGAACAATTTTGAAATAGAAAATCTCTATACAATTTACAATCCCAAAACCGGTAATACAAGTCATAAGCCTTTCTAAGAGAAATTTTACATAATGAATACATCACTGTTCTAGAACAAAAGGAAACAATGGAAATATATACAATAGAAGGTGACTTCAGAGCATGCGAACGCCCAGCAGGTGTACCTTGAACTCTCCAGCCTCACCAAGCATAAGTTTCAAAAGCAACTCGATCCGAAGTACCTAGTTCTGCACAAAACAAAATGTGCAGAAGCGTAGCATGAGTACACCACAGTGGTACCTAGTAAGTGTCAAGCCTAACCTCAGTAGAGTAGTGTCGAGACCAGGTCAAGACACCTTCTGAACATACAAACCTGTGCAGGATATAACATAAAGCTAACAAGGAAGGAATATCAAGCAATACCAATAGAAAAAAGAAATCGGATTACAAATAGTAGTAGTGACAAGGAAAACACGAATGGCAACAAGAAATAACCAAGTAATTAAACAATAACATAGTTGGGATACAGATAAGTGTAAATGTGCTCAAGTAGGGAAAACGATGTCAACTAAACCAATCAAATCGTTTCTAATACACGATTCCAATAGTCCCAATTCTCGTAATCTCATACCATAATTCACATCTTTCAAACCTTTAACACACACGGCACCTTGTGCCCACGTATTTCCATATCGCTTTGCACGACACAATCCACGTGCTACTCGGTACATAATATCTGTGTCAAATGCTAATTAAGATGTTCAAGAGATTCCATCTATATATCATAAAGTAAATTTACAATTTCTAGACCAAATAGGAATTCAACGAGAAAGATGAGTTTATTTTAGAAATCATTTGAGTGAAAAAAATAACATTTTAAAATAAAACACAACATCGAATAAGCTATTGCATTTAATATGGAATCTATTAAAGTAAAACATAATAACAATTCCCTTTTAAGTAAAATAAAAACATAAGACAAGTTAATGAGATTAAGTTGAGAAATCAATTGAAATATAATATAACAATTATTAGAAATAGTAAATACTGAAATAAACTGCGAGTTTTAACTTAAAAGTCACACAGGGTAGCATGATATTAATTCTTTTATTTTAAATCACTATATCACTAACAACTCAGCAGGGCGGGAAGTAATGACTCAACTGTCACGACCCAAAATCTCACCCGTCGTGATGGCGCCTATCTCAATACTAGGCAAGCCGAAAATATCAATAAACCATAATTTCTCTCAAGATTATAAATATAATATTTAAATACAATATAAACACTCCCCAAAACCTGGTGTCACTGAGTACATGAGCATCTAATATGAATACAAGTCTGGAAAATATAGTCTATAATAGTATGAGACCAAATACAGTGAACAAAGAGATAGAGAAGGAGAGACAAAGTCTGCTGAACACGGCAGCTACCTCAAAATCTCCTAAAAATCAACCGCGCGAAAGGATCAACACCCGTTATGTCCGGAAACACCTGGATCAGTACACGAAGTGCAGGGTGTAGTATGAATACAACCAACTCAGCAAGTAATAATAATAAATAAGGAACTGAAGATAGTAACGAGCTACACAGTTATGGTTCATTTCCAGTAATTCCAGCAAAAGAATAGACATGCTATGAAATCTGGCAGTTTAATGTCAAATTAATTTTTATACAGTTCCTGTTCATGTAATCCGTATATCAACAATCTTTCAGAGATTTCACAACAATGATAGATAGCAACTAAGTGCAACAATAAATAAAAATCAAGTACAACCTCTTAGGACAACAATCACTCACTGGGCTCCCAGCCCTCATCACTCCCTGGGCTGCCAGCCCTCGTCAGTCACTCTCAATGGGTAACCGCGCCCACTGGGGGTGTACAGACTCATGAGGGGCTCCTACATACCAAGCGTTATAAGCACGGATAACTCACGTGCTGCACGGACAACTCACATGCCATAATATAAATATCTGGATCCGCATGGCCAACTCACGTGCAATAATAAGCCAATAAGGCCTGCTGCAGGCGGGCAGCCCCGATCCATAAAATATCCTCACAATCAGGCCCTCGGCCTCCCTCAATCATAAATCTCTCCAGTCTCTCGGGCTCTCAATAATCATGAAATCAAACCAAACAACAATGATATGATGTATCAATAATAATAACAGAGACTGAGATAAAATGTGCAAGTAAAAACTGAGACTGAGTAAATATAGCATTTAGCATGAAATTCAACATGTACACGACCTCTGTGGGTCCCAACAGTACTATCACATAACCTAAGTATGATTTCTAACATGATTTACAGTCAAACTTTATCAACACATAGAGGGCATATAGCTAAAAATAAATTATTCAACTTTACAGTTTTCCGGGACAGACCAAGTCACAATCCCCTCGGTGCACGCCCACACGCTCGTCACCTAGCATGTGCGTCACCTCCAAAATAATTACATGATACCAAAATCCGGGGTTTAATACCCCCAGGGCCATATTTAAAACTGTTACTTACTTCAAGCTGTGAAATTCTTATTCTGCAATGTCCTTTCCTCGTGAATTGGTCTCCAAACGCCTCGAATCTGGTCATAAATAATTCGTTTCAGTCAATAAAATTCATTGGAATTAATTCCATGAGAAAATAATGATTTTTCATAAAAATCTAAAAATTAGCTCAAAAATCACCCGTGGGGACCTCATCTCGGAACCCGACAAAAGTTACAAAATCCCAAAGCTCATTCCACCACGTGTCTAACCATACAAATTTTACCAAAATCCGACATCAACTCGACTTCCAAATCATCAAATCTTATTTCAAAACCCTATGTTCAAAACCCCCGATTTACACCTAAAAAACATGTAATCTAGTCGGATTATTCGATCATAATTCAATATTATAGAGTAGAAATGATCACAAGGGACTTACCTCAAGTTTTCCCGTGAAAACCTTGCTTAAATTCGCCCAACCCGAGCTTGAAATGCCCAAAAATGGCAAAAGCTCGGAACCCCTCTGTTTTTGTACTGCCCAGAGGTTTTCGCACCCGCGGCAACTTGGCCGCTTCTATGCCAACCGCATATGCGGAAAAAGTCCCGCATCTGCGCCTTTGCCCGCATCTGAGCCTATTTGCGCTCCTGCGCAAGCCGCTTCTGCGCGCGTCCCTCTGCATCTGTGTTCATGCAGGTGCGAAATTTCCATCGCACCTGCGACGACTGCCCCACAGTCCATTTGTGCATCTGTGCTTGCTAGGCTTGCTTCTGCGAGCTCGCACCTGCGATGGAATTTCTGCAGGTGCGATTGCAGCAGAGGGCAGAAACTTCAGCTATTTCTTCTAAGTCCGAATTTGATCCGTTAACTATCCGAGACTCACCCGAGGCCCCCGGGACCTCAACCAAATGTACCAACAAGTCCTAAACATCATATGAACTTAGTCGAGCCTTCAAATCACATCCAACAACACTAAAACACGAATCACACATAGATTCAAGCCTAATGAACTTTAAAATTTCCAATTTCTACAAACGACTTCGGAACCTATCAAATCACGTCCGATTGACCTCAAATTTTTCACACAAGTCATAAATGACATAACAGAGGTATTCAAATTTTTAGAATCGGATTTTGACCCCGATATCAAAAAGTTAACCCCTCGGTCAAACTTTTCAAAAATTTAACTTTCGGCATTTCAAGCCTAATTCCACTATGGACCTCCAAATAATATTTTAGACACGCTCCTAAGCCCAAAATCACCATACGGAGCTATTGGAATCATTAAAATTTAAATTCAAGGTCGTTTACACATAGGTCCATATCCGGTCTATTTTTCTAATTTAAATTTTCAATTATGAGACTAAGTGTCTTATTTCATTCCGAATTCCTTCCGGACCCGAACCAACTAACCCGATAAGTCATAAATCAATTGCAAGACATAATTTGAGCAGTAAATGGGGGAACGAGGTTATAATATTCAAAATGACCGGCCGGGTCATTACATTCTCCCCCTCTTAAACAAACGTTCGTCCTCGAACAGGTTTAGAATAATACTTGGAGTCTCAAATAAGTGTGGATATTTGTTCTGCATCTCCTGCTCAGTCTCCCAAGTAGCCTCTCAGACTAGCTGACCTCTCCACTTCCCCTTCACTGATGTTATGTTCTTTGACCTCAGCTTTCGAACATGCCGGTCTAAAATAGCTACCGACTCCACATCATAAGTCAAATTACCATCCAGTTGTACTGTACTGAAATCGAGAATGTGAGACGGATCCTCGACATACTTTCGGAGCATGGATACATGGAACACTGGATGAACACCTGATAGACTAGGTGGCAAAGCAAGTTCATAAGCCACATCCCCAATTTTCTTAAGTATCTCAAAAGGCCCAATATACCGAGGGTTCAACTTCCCCCTTTTCCTGAACCTCAACACACCCTTCATGGGTGAAATCTTGAGCAGAACCTTCTCCCCAACCATGTGAACAACACCACGAACCTTCCCGTCGGCATAACTTTTCTGTCTAGACTCTGTCGTGCGAAGCCGTTCCTGAATCACTTTGACCTTCTCTAAAGCATCCTTAACTAAGTCAGTACCCAATAGTCTAACCTCACCCGGCTCAAACCAACCCACCGGAGACCGACACCGTCTCCCATATAAAGCTTCATACGGAGCCATCTGAATGCTTGATTGGTAGCTATTATTGTAAGCAACCTCTGCGAGTGGCAGAAATTGATCCCATGAACCTCCAAAGTCAATGACACAAGCACGAAGCATATCCTTCAATATCTGAATAGTGCGCTCGGACTGTCCGTCCGTCTAAGGGTGAAATAATGTACTCAACTGAACCTGTGTGCCCAATTCTCGCTGCACTACCCTCCAAAACTGTGAGGTAAACTGCCTACCCCGATCTGAAATAATGGACACCGGTACACCATGTAGGCGAACAATCTCACGAATATAAATCCCAGCCAACCGCTTCAAAGAATAATTAGTACCGACTAGAATAAAATGTGCGGACTTGGTCAACCGATCTACTATTACCCAAACAACATCAAACTTTCTCAAAGTCCGTGGGAGTCCAACTACGAAGTCCATGGTAATACGCTCCCACTTCCAATCCAGAATTTCAAGTCTCTGTAGCAATCCGCCCTGTCTCTGGTGCTCGTACTTTACCTGTTGACAATTTAAACACCGAGATACAAACCCAACTATATCTTTCTTCATCCGCCTCCACCAATAGTGCTGTCTCAAATCCTTATACATCTTCGCGGTGCCTGGATGAATAAAGTACTGCAAACTGTGAGTTTCCTAGAGAATCAGCTCACGCAAATCATCTACATTAGGTACATATAGCCTGCCCTGCATCCGTAATACACCGTCATCTCCAATAGTGACTTCCTTGGCATTACCGTGTTGAACCGTGTCCTTAAGGAAAAGCAGATGTGGATCATCATACTGGCGCTCTCTGATGCGATCATATAAAGAAGACCGAGAAACCACACATGCCAAAATTAGATTCGGCTCGGAAACATCCAATCTAACAAACTGATTAGCTAAGGCTTGAACCTCCAAGCCTAAAGGCCTCTCTGCTACCGGTAAGTATGCTAAGCTGCCCAAACTCTCTGCCTTACGACTCAAGGCATCGGCCTCCACATTGGCCTTTTCGGGATGATAGAGAATGGTGATATCATAATCTTTAAGCAACTCCAACCACCTTCGCTGCCTCAAGTTAAGATCCTTCTGTTTAAACAAATGTTGTATATTCTGATGATCGGTATATACCTCACACTGCACACCATATAAGTAATGCCGCCAAATTTTCAAGGCATGAATAATAGTTGCTAACACAAGATCGTGGACTGGATAATTCTTTTCATGTACCTTTAACTGTCTGGATGCATAGGCAATCACCCTACCATCTTGCATAAGTACTACATAGAGACCAATCCGTGACACGTCACAATACACAGTATAAGACTCTGAACCTGTAGGCAACACCAATATTAGAGTTGTAGTCAAAGCTGTCTTGAGCTTCTGAAAGTTCTCTTCACATTCATCCGACCACCTGAACGGAGCACCTTTCTGGGTCAATTTAGTCATAGCCGATGCAATAGACGAGAAACCCTCCACGAAAGGATGATAATAATCGGCCAAGCCGAGAAAACTCCGAATCTCAGTAACTGAGGATGGTCTGGGCCAATTCTGAACTGCCTCTATTTTCTTCGGATCCACCTTAATTCCTTCACTAGACACTACATGTCCCAAGAATGCCACCGAACTAAGCCAGAACTCACACTTAGAGAATTTGGCATAAAGTTTCTCCTCTCTCAACCTCTATAATACAATACCCAAGTGTTGTACATGCTCCTTCTGGCTACGTGAGTACACCAGAATATCATCAATGAATACCACGATAAATAAATCAAGATATGGCTAAAATACACTATTCATCAAATGCATAAATGCTGCTAGGGCATTGGTTAGCCCAAAAGACATCACAAGAAATTCATAGTGGCCATAACGAGTCATGAATGCCGTCTTTAGAATATCCGAATTCCAAATTTTTAATTGGTGATACCCAGACCTCAAATCAATTTTGGAGAACACCCTCGCTCCCTGAAGCTGATCAAATAAATCATTAATACGTGGCAATGGATATTTATTCTTGATTGGAACTTTGTCCAACTGTCTATAGTCAATGCACATCCACATAGTACCATCTTTCTTTTTCACAAACAGAATCGGTGCACCCCAAGGTGACACACTAGGCCTAATAAACCCTTTTTTAAGGAGTTCTTGAAGTTGCTCTTTCAATTCTTTTAACTCAGCTGGTGCTATACGATACGGAGGAATAGAAATGGGCTGAGTTCCCTGCACCAAGTCAATACCGAAATCAATATCCCTGTCGGGTGGCATACCTGGCAGGTCTGCAGGAAATACATCCGAAAAGTCTCGCACGACCGGTACTGAATCAATAATAGGAGCATCTGCATCAACATCTCTCACAAAGGACAAATATGACAAGCATCCCTTTCTAACCATACGTTGGGCCTTCAAATAAGAAATTACCCTGCTACGAACAAGATCTAGAGAACCCTTTCATTCAACCTTTGGCAACCCCGGCATTGTCAACATCACGATTTTTATGTGACAGTCTAGAATAGCATGACATGGAGATAACCAATCCATACCCAGGATTACATCGAAATCAACCATACCGAGTAATAAGAGATCAACTCTAGTCTCCAGTTCCCCAATAGTTATTACAAACGATCGATACACACGATCCACAGTAATAATATCGCCCACCGGTGTAGATAGACAAACAGGTGAAACTAAGGACTCACAGGGCATATCCAGATAATGAGCAAAATACAATGATACATATGAATAAGTGGAACCAGGGTGAAATAATATAGAAGCCTCCCTGTGGCACACTGAAACAATACCTGTGATCACTGCATTGGAGGCAACAGTATCTGGCTTGGCAGGAAAAGCATAGAATCGAGCATGCCCGCCACCTGATCGGCCTCCCTCTCTTGGGCGACCCCTAGCTGCCTGATCCCCACCCCGAGATGGAAGGGCGGGTGGTGTAACTGCTGGTGCTGGTGCCGTCGGTCGAGAACTCTGCTGTGAAACCCCACTCAACAGCCTATGACACTCTCTCTTGAAATGACCAAATTCTCCGCACTCGAAACAACCCCTCCTCTGACGGAACTGCTGCTCCTGATAACCCGAGGAATGACCTGAAGAAGCCTGTGTGGATGGGGCATGATAAGAACTCTGCGCTGGTAGTGCACTGAATGAAGACTGGCCTGAGTGACCACTGTAAGAACCATGGCTAGCTGATGCACCACGATGAGCTGGACGACCCGTCTGAGCGTGTCTATAAGAACGGCCCCTACCACGGTAAAGCTGACCCTCTAAAGGAACACCGCTGTAATCACCCAGACCACGAGGCCTCTTAGCCTCTCTCTCTCCACGTTCCTGGCTATGAACCATCTCTATCTACCGAGCAATGTCCACTACCTCCTCAAAAGTAGTACCAGATACTCTTTCCCTAGTCATAAGTAATCGCAGCTGATATGTGAGGCCATCAATGAACCTCCTAATCCTCTCCTTATCAGTGGGAACCAACCAGACTGCGTGACGAGCCAACTTAGAAAATCTCATCTCGTATCGCGTCACAGACATATCACCATGGCGAAGCTGCTCAAACTATATGTGCAGCTCTTCTCTGCGGGACTGAGGTACAAACTTCTCCAAAAAGACCACGGAGAACTGATGCCAAGTAAGGGGTGCTGCGCCAACAGGCCTACATCTCTCGTAAGTCTCCCACCATCTGAGTGCAGACCCAGAAAACTGAAAAGTAGTGAATGAGACCCCACTGGTCCCCAGAATACACGCTGTCTGAAGCATCCGTTGACACCTATCCAGAAAATCCTGAGCATCCTCTGACTCAGTACCGCTAAATGGTGGAGGTCAAAGCCTCTCAAATTTCTCAAGCCTCCTCTGCTTATCATCTGCCGTAACAGGAACTACCGGGGCCTCAACAGCTACAACTGGCTGGGCTGGTAGCATTCCCGGTATCTGAAGTCCCTGTACTACCTGGTCTAGAGTATGGGCAACAGGGGTGTGAGTACCTTCCCCAGCCTGAGAAGTGGCAGGTGCGGCCTGAGCCAAAACCACCTGAGCAAGACCAGTGCAGGCTTCCAATATCTGGGCCAAAGTCTCCTGAATGCCTGCAATCTCAATGGGCACAGCTGGTGCCTGAGCTGATCCTGTCGGCTCAACTATATTTGGAATCTTCTCCTGAGCTGGAATAACTAGTGGTACTACAGGTGTTGTTCCAACTGTGGTACGAGCTACACCTCGACCTCTACCTCGGCCCCGGCCTCCCGCGGCCCTAACTGGTGGCACTGGTGGCTGACCGTCCGATCCGGTAGTAAGTGTCCTCACCATCTGTGAGAGAATAGAATAGCAGAAGTTTAGTTTCCAAAATCAACAAATTCGCATGACAGTATACAAGAAAGTGAAATTTTCCTAAGGGTTCTGCAGCCTCTCGAAGATAAGTAGAGATGTCTCCATACCGATCCGCAAGACTCTACTAAACCTACTCATGACTCGTGATACCTATGTAACCTAGGCTCTGATACCAACTTGTCACGATCCAAAATCTCACCTGTCGTGATGGCGCCTATCTCAATACTAGGCAAGCCAAAAATTTTAATAAACCACAATTTCTCTCAAGATTGAAAATATAATATTTAAATACAATACAAACACTCCCCAAAACCTGGTGTCACTGAGTACATGAGCATCTAATTTGAATATAAGTTTGGAAAATATAGTCTATAATAGTCTGAGACCAAATAGAGGTAACAAAGAGATAGAAAAGGAGAGACAAGGTCTGCGGAACACGGCAGCTACCTCAAAATCTCCTGAAAATCAACCGCGTGAAAGAATCAACACCCGCTATGTCTGCTAACACCTGGATCTGCACACGAAGTGCAGGGTGTAGTATGAGTACAATCAACTCAGCAAGTAACAATAATAATTAAGGAATTGAAGATAGTAACGAGCTACACAGTTATAGTTCATTTTCAGTAATTCCAACAAAAGAATAGACATGCTTTCAAATCTGGCAGTTTAATGTCAAATCAATTTTTATACAGTTCATGTTCATGTAATCTGTATATCAACAATCTTTTAGAGATTTCACAACAATGATAGATAGAAACTAAGTGCAACAACAAATGGAAATCAAGTACAACCTCTTAGGACAACAATCACTCACTGGGCTCCCAGCCCTCATCACTCCCTGGGCTGCCAGCCCTCATCGCTCACTCTCAATGGGTACCTGCGCTCATTGGGGGTGTACAGACTCATGAGGGGCTCCTACAGACCAAACGCTATAAGCACGGACAACTCACGTGCTGCACGGACAACTCACGTGCCATAATATAAATATTTGAATCGTCACGGCCAACTTACGTGCTGCACGGCCAACTCACGTGCAATAATAAGCCAATAAGGCCTGCTGCAGGCGGGTTGCCCCGATCCATAAAATATCCTCACAATTAGGCCTTCGGCCTCCCTCAGTCATAAATCTCTCCAGTCTCTCGGGCTCTCAATAATCATGAAATCAGCCCAAACAACAATGATATGATGTATCAATAATAATAACAGAGACTGAGATAAAATGTGCAAGTAAAAACTGAGACTGAGTAAATATAGCATTTAGCAGGAAATTCAACAAGTACACGACCTCTGTGGGTCCCAACAGTACTATCACATAACCTAAGCATGATTTCTAACATGATTTACAGTCAAATTTTATCAATACATAGAGGGCATATAGCTAAAACAAATTATTCAACTTTACAGTTTTTCGGGATGGACCAAGTCACAATCCCCTCGGTGCACGCCCACACGCTCGTCACCTAGCATGTGCGTCACCTCCAAAATAATCACATGATACCAAAATCCGGGGTTTAATACCTTCAGGACCAGATTTAAAACTGTTACTTACTTCAAGCCGTGAAATTCTTATTCTGCAATGTCCTTTCCTTATGAATTGGTATCCAAACGCCTCGAATCTGGTCATAAATAATTCGTTTTAGTCAATAAAATCCATTGGAATTAATTCCATGAGAAAATAATGATTTTCCATAAATATCCGAAAATTAGCTCAAAAATCGCCCATGGGGCCCACGTCTCGGAACCCGACAAAAGTTACAAAATCCCAAAGCTCATTCCACCACGAGTCTAACCATACTAATTTTACCAAAATCCGATATCAACTCGACCTCCAAATCATCAAATCTTATTTCAAATCCCTAAGTTCAAAACCCCCAATTTACACCTCAAAAACATGTAATCTAGTCGGATTATTCAATGATAATTCAATATAATGGAGTAGAAATGATCACAAGGGACTTACCTCATGTTTTCCCGTGAAAACCTGGATCAAAATCGCCCAACCCAAGCTTGAAATGCCCAAAAATGGCAAAAGCTTGGAACCCCTCTGTTTTTGTACTGCCCAGAGGTTTTCCCTCCTACGGCATCTTGGCCGTTTCTGCGCCAACCGCATGTGAGGAAAAAGTCCTGCATCTGCGCCTTTGCCCGCATCTGCGCCGATTTGCGCTCCTGCGCAAGCCGCTTCTGCGCGCGTCCCTCCGCATCTGTGCTCACGCAGGTGCGAAATTTCCCTCGCACCTGTGACCACTGCCCCACAGTCCATTTACGCATCTGCGCTTGCCAGGCTCACTTCTGCGAGCTCGCACCTGCGATGGTATTTTCGCAGGTGTGATTGCAACAGAGGGCAGAAACTTCAGGTATTTCTTCTAAGTCTGAATTTGATCCGTTAACTATCCGAGACTCACCCGAGGCCCCCGGGACCTCAACCAAATGTACCAACAAGTCCTAAAATATCATACGAACTTAGTCGAGCCTTCAAATCACATCCAACAACATTAAAACACGAATCACACATAGATTCAAGTCTAATGAACTTTGAAATTTTTAATTTCTACAAACGACTTCGGAACCTATCAAATCACGTCCGATTGACCTCAAATTTTGCACACAAGTCATAAATGACATAACGGAGGTATTCAAATTTTCAGAATTGGATTTTGACCCCGATATCAAAAAGTCAACCCCCGGTCAAACTTCCAAAAAATTTAACTTTCGGTATTTCAAGCCTAATTCCACTATGGACCTCCAAATAATATTCCGGGCACGCTCCGGGCAAGCCTAATTTCAAGACTAAGTGTCTTTATTTAGTCCGAATTCCTTTCGGACCCGAACCAACTAACCCAATAAGTCATAAATCAATTGCAAGACATAATTTGAGTAGTAAATGGGGAAACGGGGTTAAAATATTCAAAATGACCGGCCGGGTCGTTACATCAACATAGTAAATTCTCCTTGAAAATCAATTCACCAGAATGATAGTATTAGGAAAAGAGGTCAGGAAATGATGTCAATAAGTCAATGACAATAACTCAACCCTCAGAAAAACAGTGACAACCAGAATTACAAATTCTCAGAGTCTCGTACGAAGGAACTGAAGCCAATACAATAAAGCAGGGAATACAAAATACAAAATATGTTGCGGCGCGCAACTCGATCCCACCATATAACATCAATTTCATAATTCACCCTTATTTCACCATAATAATCTATCTTTATTTCACTTGTTGCGGTGTGCAACCCGATCCCACCGTACAATATCAATAACAATAAATAAAATATGTTGCGGAACGCAACCCCATCCCACCATACAATATCAATATCATAATTCACTCTTATTTCACCATAATAATCCACCCTTATTTCACTTGTTGCGGCGTGCAACCTGATCCTACCGTACAATAACAATATCACAATATAAATATCCTCCCTTATTCCACCACCTCCCTTATTTTACCTGTTGTGGCGTGTAACCCAATCCCCCGTACAATAATTTAAATCAACAACAACAATTCAATAACTAAATTTACCAGAATTTCTACAATCAATGGTATGAGTACACGACAACAAGGGAACCACGTAATATCAAAAGAATACAACAACCTTTACAAAATGACAAGACATGTAAGGCACAAGATAATTAGCAGGCAATCACAACAATTTGGACATGTAGCAGATATGCACATAGTCATAGAAGAACTCAATAATTAAGAGGTAACAAGGTAATAAGGAAGGCAACAACTTCAACTAAGGCATATAAGGGCCAAACAACAAGTAAGAGGTACAATAAGTGCTAACAACGTCAAATAGAGCATGTGAGAGTAGCCTAACAATAACATACCTCATGTTATGACAATTTAATCAAAGGCATGGGAAGAGACTAGACAATCTAAACCAGTCAATACCACATATAGATCGTGTACCCACTCGTCATCTTGCGTACACGGCTTTCACATAACAAGATAGCACAATTAACTCAATTCCTAAGGGGTGGTTTCACCCACACAAAGTTAAACAAGATACTTACCTCAATTTGGCCAACTCAATACTCAATTAGCTTTTCCTTTACCAATTAACCAACGCTCGGCTCAATCTAGCCAAATAAGACTTAAATACATCAAACAATGCACGAGAAGACAATTTCAATTAATAAAGCTATGATCCTTATACAATTTGTAAAAAGTCAACAAAAGTCAACTCACCGGGCCCGCACCTCGGAACCCGATAAAATTTACAAAACTCGAACACTCACTCCTATACGAGTTCAAACATACCAAAATTATCAAGTTTTGATACAAATTCATCCTTCAAATCATCATTTTATAGTTTTGAAAGATTTTACAAATTTTTCCCAAATTTTCCTTTAGAGTTCCATGAATTTGATGTTAAATCTAAGATATAATCAATAAATATAATTGAAAATTGATTAAAGGTACTTACCCAATGATTTGATATGAAAATCCCCTCTCAAAATCGCTCACTCTCGGACCTAGAGTTCAAAATATGATAAAATAAAGCTAATCCTCGGAATGCCCAGCTATTAGCAGGCTACGGATGTCGCATTTGTGATAGAGGGTTTGCAAATACGACCTCCGCAAATGCGGACAAAACATCACAGAAGCGAAACATGAGTTTTTCTCCTAAGGTCACATTTGCGACCAAATGCTTCGCAAATGCGAATAGGGAACCTTCACAAATGCGAGGAATTCTTCGCAAAAGCGAATTCCTGCCAAGCAGCCCAGGTTCGCAAATGTGATAGTTGCATTTGCGACCAAAACATCACAAATGCAAATAAACCAGAACCAACACTCAAAACTTTAACAAAAATAATTCGAAACTCACCCGAGCCCCAGAGGCTCCAAACCAAACACCCACATAAGTATAAAAATATAACACAAACTCGCTCGCGCGATCAGAACACCAAAATAACCTCTAGATCCACGAATCGGGTGCCAAAAACACATGAAAATCGCCATGAACTTCAAGAACTTCTTGAATCGCAACCAAGCGTTCGAATCATATCAAATCAACTCCAAATGACAACAAATTATGCAGGCAAGTCCCAAATGACATAACGGAGCTGCTCCAACTCTCGGAACCGCATTCTGACCCCGATATCACCAAAGTCAACTCTTTGTCAAACCTCTCACTCCTCCAAAATTTCTACTTTCCAATTTTCGCCAAAGTACTTCAAATTACCCTACGGACCTCCAAATCCAAATCCGGACGTACGCCTAAGTCCAAAATCACCATCCGAGCCTATGGGAACCATCGAAACTTCTATCCGAGGTCGAACACTTAAAAGTCAAACCTTAGTCAATTCTTTTAATTTCAAGATTCTCAAAATAAGAGTCACTTCTAAAAATCCTTTCCAAACCCCTCAAAAACTCGAACCGATGATGCAGGCATGTCATATTACACTGTGTGAAGCTATGCGTGACCTCAAACTGCCGAACCGGACGCAATTTCTCAAAATGACCAGTCGGGTCATTACAGTTCATAAAGTTAATAATGGTGTGTGTTACAACTACAAAGTTCTCATTGAAAGTGAATGTAGGAAATTATGGGTATTTTGAAAGAAGAATGGGGTTGAGTCAAGGGGACCCCATATCTCCCCTACTGTTTGTGATGATAATGGAGTATTTGTGTAGGATCCGAGATAAAATGAGTGCTTTGCCGGATTTAAGATTCCATCCAATGTGCAAAAAGCAAAAATTGACACATCTTATATTTGCGGATGACTTAATGATTTTTTGTAAAGGGAATGAGGCTTCAATCAAGAGAGTGATGGAGGCTTTGAAACACTTCTCAGAACGTACTGGACTTGAGGCAAACATAGATAAATCTAACCTATTTATTGTAGGGGTTGATGCAGCTACTAAGGAAAGATTGCAGAGTATTACAGGCTTCTCTATTGGGAAATTCCCAATTAGATACCTGGGGCTTCCATTAACATCAAGGAAGTGGAACAAACCTGAATGTTACCATTTGAGCATGAAGATCACAACCAAAATTAGGGCCAATGCAACTAGACATTTTTCATATGCAGGCAGACTACAGATCATAAATTCAGTTCAATTTTCACTACACAATTTCTAGGGATCGATATTCATTCTACCTCAAAGTGTATTATCAGAAGTGGATAGGAAGTGTAGGGAATTTCTATGGGGCAGTACAATAGAAAAGAAAAAGATATCATTAGTAGCCTGGGATAAAGTCTGTCGTCTAAAGAAACATGGTGGGCTAAACATTATAGGATGGAAGTTATGGAATATAGCAATGGTTGGTAAACTGATATGGTTGATAATGGAGAAGAAGAATATCTTATGGGTGAAATGGGTGAATGAGATCAATATGAATGGTGAGCATGATTTCTGAATACATAATCCATCCAATGACAGTAGTTGGTATTGGAGGAAATTGCACAAGATTAAACTTAGAATGGGAAGCTGGTATAATGAAGGGAAATACTACCTAACGTCTAACAAAAACTACTCAGCTTCTAGAGGGTATTTAGAGCTACTGGAGATGCAACAAAGATGAAAGATGTCGAGTTGATATAGAGCAGGATAGTACTGCTGAAGCATTGTGTCATTTTATGGTTGGCTGCACAAGATAAATTGCCCACAAAAGAGAAGATGTAGAGGATCGGTCTTGTCTGTGATAATACTAGTTGTGGCTTATATGAGGAGGAAAAATTGGAGAGCTCAACACACTTGTTTTATGAGTGTAACTGGGCAGAAGTGGAATGAGATACAATGCAAAAGTGGATTGGGATTAAACTACATCACAAGGAAATAAATGAAGCATTGATCAGGATAAAGCACAAACATAGGCGGATCCAGGATTTCATGGCTACGGGTGCCACTATTTTAATGTAAAACGACCACTAGTGAAGAAGATTGAATTAGGGTGTACATTCAGTCGATTCGATCCGTTTCAGATTACTTCGGTTCGGTTCGATCCATTTTGAATTTATTCAATTCAATTTAAAATTTATTTTATGCATAAACGAATATGCGATACACCCCTTCCATCTACATGTAGTTGATTAATATTATATTATGTCTTTGATGCATCACTATAAATAGAAATTATAATTCATAAAATAACATTATATGGATAAAAAGAAAATTATTAGATTACATCCTTCCACATAAAATATGAATATCCAGAAAAGAACAAAGGAAGCAAATATACAATATAAATAAATAATAAAATTGAAATTGTATAAGAAAAGTAAATTTTTAAGATGAAGCAAATAAGAGAAATTAACAAAAAGAACAAAAAGAAAAGAAAGGAAACAACATTTGCATTTGGAGAGTCTCGATCCCAGGTGTTGTGCATGGAATTTCAGCACTTCAACCATGGCACCTTCAGTCACTTTGTGACTTGGGGTGCTACTTGTTCCTTATGTAGGATTTTTGTGAAAAATACTAGTATGTATATAAAACGTTATCCTAGCGACCGGGTGGAACAGGAACACTTGAACAGGTTCAAGAAAGAAGTCATGGCCTCAATTTATGGAGAAGTGATATATCAAATATGGGTAGCTAGAAATTATAGGATATTTAGAGGGCAAAGTGTACATAGTTATTTTGTGTTACAACAAATACAAGCAGTAATTAGGGAGAGATTAGACATGTATATAGGATCAAAAAGAGGTCAGAAGAGTGCTTTTCTTATACAGAGTTAGTGCAACTAGAGATATTTGAGACTCATTAGTCCTTGCAACTTTCCTAGAAAGGGGGCAAGACTATGAGTGCTCTTTAGGTGTATTGAATTGATTTTGATGGTATGGTAATATTTCACAAGTGTTACCAAAAGAATATACTTAGAAGCACATTGACCAGTATCATAATGTCACGACCCAAAATCCAACTAGTCATGATGGTACCTAACCCAACCAGTTAGGGAAGCCAATTTAACAGTAATCCAATTCAAAAGAGGTTTACTATGAGAAGTAATGATAATACAACTGAACTTTTATACAAAAATCCCAAGGATTGGTAGTACAAATTATGAGCTTCTAAGATTTAAAGTTTACAAAGCTGATATGAAATAAATACATCATCTGTTTGAAATATACATGAACAAATTAATAATTCTAAAGCTACCAAGAACAAGAGGCAGTTGTGACCGAAATGCAGGTACATCTTCAATTCTTGCTTCAACCATACACAATAACATCAACATCCAAAATCTGCATGCAAGGTGTAGAAGTGTAGTATGAGTACAACCGACCCCATGTACTCAATAAGTAACAAACCTAACCTTAGGTTGAAAGCAGTGACGATCTTGAACAACGGTCAGAGTCCAACACCAATAGCCAACATCAACTCATAACTATATAATAAAGTAGTACAAGAAACAACTCAAATATATGATGCTCAGCTCGTTCACAATTATGAAAAAATAGGCATGCTTTTCAAGTTTAACAGTAAAACCTAATCTTTCACTGAAATCCCCAAAATATGAGTATATGAGAAAACTGTGATTTTTTCCCCCAAAAACATTCAACAACAAATAAAAATATTTCAATCTCTTAGGGCATAGGGAAAGTACATCTTTATGCCTAAATATCAATGTGCACGTGAAGTCATGAATGTCACAATACTGTGTAGCATGAGAAAATGCATCTCTATGGCTGTATGTCAAATATACATGACAATGCAATGCATCACAGTGATGAAATCATGTACTCACACTCTCGGAGTACTCAATCTCACTGTCTTGCACTCAATCACTCATCACTGTACGGTGCCAGCTACGGCGCGCAGCCCGATCCCATCAATAATAATAAAGCCTATAAGACCTGTTGTGGCATGCATATCGATACACATATAGCTATAAGGCCTGTTGCGGCGTGCAACCGAATCCACATATATCCATAAGGCATGTTGCGGCGTGCAACCGAATCCACATATAGCCATAAGGCATGTTGCGGCGTGCAACCCGATCCACATATAGCCATATGAATAAATAATATCCGCTGTGGCATACAACCCGATCCCATCATGAATCAATAGCACTTGCTGTGGCATGTAGCCCGATCCCATCAATATCACTCACAATCTGGCCCTCAGTATCAACTTAGTCATCAATCTCTCTAGTCTCTCGGGCTCATAAATCTCATGCCAATCAGTCCAAACAATGATAACATGATGTGACAACGATGATAATTGAGACTAAGATATGATATGAAAATTAATGAATATGACTGAGTATATAATTACAATTTATGTAAATAACTTAATAGCAAAAATAACCTCAATTGATCCCAACAGAATATGTACATAGCCTAAACATGATTTCTAACATGGATCACAGCTTAATTATTCTAGCACGTAGGAATTTCATGGATAAAAACAAGATAGAATACTACACGGTACCACAGAATCATCCGAGTCATAATTCACATGGTGCACACCCACACGCTCGTCGCCTAGCATGTGCGTCACCTCAATACTAAACACATAACACGTATATTAAGGGGTTCATACCCTTATCACCAAGTTTAAAAGTGTTACTTACCTCAAACGAGTTGAATCCAATATCAAGCAAGTCAAACGATACTCTAGAACATCAAATAATGTCAAAGGAAACAAACCCAATCGATAAAAGTTGAATCTTTAATTAAAAGCTCAAAGTCAACCAAAAATTCAAACACGACCCCACACCTCGGAACCTGACAAAAGTCACAAAATCCAACAACCCATTCAATTATGATTCCAACTATACTAGTTTCACTCAAATCCAACTCTGAATCGATGTTCAAAATCCAATTATTCACTTTAGAAACGTTTTGACAAACCTTATTTCCTATTGTTAAATCCTACATTTTGATGTTAAATCTAGTGATGGATTCATGTAAATCTCATAGATATATGTTACAATCACTTACCCCAAGCTTGTAGATGAAAGTCTAGGTTGAAACCTTTCAAACCCGAGCTCCCAGGGTACCTATTTAATTATTAAGTTATGTTCATTACAGGTCTACAAACTGGTGAGATTATGGGTAAGGGTTATTGTTCTTCTAAGGAGAAGGTGCTAGGCACCCCTTAAAATCTACCTGAGGTAGCTCCATAGGACTTAGACAAATTTTAAGGACTTAGTTATTTATACTATGCTTTAATTATTACTAAGGCAGGGCTCGCTATATGCTAAAGGAAATGAATGTGTAAGAATAAGAAGGGTATTGAATTATAAAAGAGTTATTGGAGGCTAAGAGAGTTTTGAAAGTGGTTTATATTTTAAAGCTTGAATTATTAAGTTAAGAAAATTTATTATATTTGAAGAATATATGATAGAGTAATCTTTGTTTGTAAGAAAGATAATTTTTTAATGTACCTTGGTTATCAAAAAAATCTGAAGAAGCGAGTCTTTGAAAATTCATTTGAGACGGTCTGTTACTGCCCTTTTTTTGAAAAATCCGACTTTGTTCCTTATTGGTGAGAACAAGTGACTCTTTCTTAATTTCCTTTAAAGAAACAAGTTGTTGTTCTAATTAAAAACCTGAGCTTCAAAACCTAGTGAGTGTATAAGATGAACATGTTGAAATAAACAGGAGGCGAAGATCAATTACTAGTTATTTTCTTTTAAATCCTATATTAATTAAGATTTGCCTATGTTTTACGTGATACTAGAGCATAAAAGAAAAATACATAATCTATCATATGAGTGTTAATACATGATAATGAAGATGCAATAAGACATCGAAGGCAGTAAGTGAAAATAATTAAGGCAGTAAACTAAGCTAGGAAATAATGGGCAGTAATGCAAGGAGTAAGGGAGAATACTGAACTATGAAGATTGGGCCTCAACAAGGTAGGCCCAGCAATCTGAGAGGTGCGGCTATGGCAAGAGTGGACTTTCCAAAGATGCAGCAAGGCTGGTTTGGGCCTAAATTCCTTAGGAATTCAGCAGGCCCAAATCTGTACATGTCAAAAAGAAATAAAGAAGGTCATTAGAAATGTACTCCATGTTCTCAGCATACTCTAATGCACATAACATGTCACATTCTAATATACATGACATGTATACAAACAGATAATTGAAACAATGAAATGACTAAGGGACTCAAGGCCTAGAGCAATGCCTGTACCAGGGAGGGCAGCCCAACCTAAAGTTGAACTCCGCTCCCAAATACCCTTAAACACTAACGACATATTTTTCTTATGGGTTTGAGTGCCAATGAGGCCATACCAATGTAAATTAAACGCTAAAGTATTACCTATCACAAAATATATACCTTCCCTTCTATCATAAGAACATACAAACTATACTGGATGAGCAAACAAATACATGTATCACATGAAAGAAAACATCTAATTCTGAAACTCATAAAGGTGTACATTGGAAACATCACAAACATGTTACAATAATCCAAATTTAGAGTAAGGCAATACTCCAAAGAAAGGTAAATCTATACAACAACAACTCAACATATATAGAGGTTCTTTGTGCATGCTGAACATAGTGAACTGGCTGACTTTTTCCAGCATATTCATAGGTTGGCTTTAATATTTTTAATGATAATCAACAATATAAATTCAGGTAATACACTCATGACTAGTCATTTTTAGTGGTTGTTGAAGAAATCTAGGACATGATTAAAACTTTCAACAGATATATAGTTTACAGATCACAACAGGGAGTTCCTTAGGATTTATACAAATCATACTCCTAATAAATCATCAAGTTCAAATAACATTGGCCTGGATCCTTATGAGACTTTAGGGATTAAACTAGGTTCAAAGTTATCATAGAGAAAAAGTTAGGGCAGTTCTGGACATGATATATAATCATGAACTAAACAAGAAACATGCAATATTCAGTCAGATACTTAAATATTTCAAATGCTGTGATGATTCTTATGTAAACAGGGGAAACATTTCATATTTTAGAGTGAGTTAAACAAAAGGTTACAGATAAGGGAAAATACATTGCATCAATACAGGTTTAACTTAAAGATTAGTTCTAAATCAGTACATGAATAAAAGGTTGATCATACTTCCTTTTTACAAGTTACTACTTAACTAGGGCAGAGTAGTCAGGTTCTTTAAAAGAAAAAGATGCATGATAACCCTAAAGATGAGAGATAGGAGATATCAAATAAACATGTTGCTGAGGGTGTTGACTAATTAAGAAAAAGTTAAGTTTAACTCATCAAATTAGCAGTCTTTATACCTGACAGAAAGAACAAAATCCTAATCACATTATGAAAAACTTACATAGCTTTAACAGATGTGTATAATAGGAATACAGAGAGAAGAAATGGATTTGGTTCAAACAAGATCATGTTAATAGAAGCAATAGGTAAAGTAAACCAAATGAAGGGACATAGCAGCAACTTAGAAGCAGCCTAATAGACATGAGTAGAGAAGAAAACATTTAAACACTTAAAGTTCATGCTTAAGGTTAAAAGATAGGGTTAAACAACATTAGATTCATCTTATTTATAATTATCAGGTAATAAACTCAATTTCAAAGCTCACAAAACTACAGAGATGCAATAGGACAAAGATAAGCTTACTGCATGTCAATGAAATCTATGAAGTTCATGTTGAACACGAGCATATAATAACTTAGGCATGGAGAGTGTTGGAAACTCAGGACAAAGATCAGCAGGGATCAATTATGGTTTAATGAACCATCACTTAAAGACTCATAGCAGAACAACTAATCACAAGGAGTCATTAAACTAACAGAGCATAAGTATTAGCATATTAAATACCATAGAACAATTGAAATATACAGAACCTATCTTGGCATATTTATATGATTCAGAGAAACAGACAAAAGAGAAAAGTGAGAGAGGTGCTGACCTTTTTGAGAGCAGAAGACCAAACGGGAACTCTTTTTAGTTGCTTAAGATCGTAGAACCCTTAAGTTTAGACCAGCAATAGAACTCAGCAAAAGAAAAGAAAAGCAGTAAGAAACCTAAGGCTTGGAACCCTAAAGCTCTCAGTGTTTGTGTGTGTTTCTCTTAGATAGTTGGATCGTGATTTTCTCTTGTTAGGTCGTGGTAGATGAGAACATGAAAGGCTTCTATTTATTGTGCCATTAAAGCTCTAGGGTTCAGAGAATTAAAATCGAATAGTGGAGAGTAACTCATGGTAATGATGATTGCAAATCGAATAAAAATCAGAATATAGAGGGGAAATTTAGTATTGAATTTATCTGAGTGAAAAGAGATTGATCGCTGAAGGAAAAGGACCATCAGTTATACTTAAACCTAGAGGTCACTGCGTTTGACCTCTGGGTCAAGAATCCTAATGATGAACCCTTTGAAAATATTCATGCATGCTCTGATTGGACGGAGCGAGAGAGGATTTAGATGATTTGAAGTTACATCTTGAAGCTAGGGTTTTCAGACTCGAATGGTTTTGAATTTTGTGATTAAAAAGGAATTTTTAGTAGGATTCACCAAGCTCAGGAGAAAAAGGGTGATTTTAGGCTTTGATTTGAAAGATCATAACAAAGGTTAGTCGATTTGAGCTTTCACCTTTGAGCCTAGGGTTTCAGAATTGGTGCGTTCTGAATTTGTGAATGAAAAAGGGAATGTTAAGTGAGAATCGTGGTCTAGCAGGGTCAGGGATATGATTTACAGGGATTTCGAGTGACTTTGCACAAATTTGTGCAAGGTCTTTGGAGATTGATAGCTAATGGAAACGAGAGAAAAGTGAGGGGAAAGGGAAAGAGGGCGGCTGGGTGATGTGAGAAGTGATTAGGGTTTGGGGGGTGAGACCAACTGGTCTCTGAATTAAGAGTGGGGAATGGAATCTGGGTCGCTAGATCATTGGATCATTGGATCAACGACCCTGATAAATCATGGATTAAAAGTTTTTGTAGTGTTTTAGTAATTAAAGATAAATAGAGTGAAATTCGTGAGCGATTGATCAAGAAATGAACGGCCTAGAGGGCTTTGTATTTCTTTTGTGAGTGATAGAGATGGATGACGTGGCGTGCTATGATTGGTTCTCATGGAATGGCAAGGATTGCCAATTTGGAGAAGGAGATGGGTATTTGGACTGGGTTATTTCGAATTGGGCCTTATGTTTGGTCTAAAAATGATTTAAAAGGTGGCCATTTTGTATTTAATTGCGAATTGCAATTGTATCCTTTTGTCTTTAATCCCTTTTGAAATTAAGTTAAATAAACTTAATAATGTTCAATAAAATGCAATGAAAAATATAATTGTTAAATAGAACTAATTATAGTAATTAATTGATTATTTGTGAAAATACTTCACTAGGACATTAATTTTGAATTATTTAAATAGTAAACTAATTATCTATTTTAAGAAGTAATTTATTGAATTAATTATAGAACTTACATATAGAAATTGTTTTAATAATCCTAAAATAGTAAATATAATTTGAAATTACATAATATTAATGTTAAATGATTAATTTTGAAACTAATACTGAATTAATTTGTAGAAATAGGTATTCATTCCTGGAAAATATTTTGAAAATATTTATTGTAAATTATTAAGTATACGTAAATTAATTTTAAAAGGGAGGGTCAAAATTGGCCGTCAACAGCTGCCCATCTTTGACCAGAGACGATGAAATAGTTTCCGGGCAAAGAAATTGAAGCGAGCCAATTTTGTCCCGACTTTTAGGCATGTATTGCAAGAGATGGGAAAGGTGAATTGCAAGATTGAATTGAAGAAGAATCTAGAAAGATTTGGGAGTATGGGGCTGAAATTCTAGCTCTAGATTGTTTACATACCTCGGGCTTAACGAGGATCAGGCCTCATGTAGTTCTGGAGTATGGATTTTGGGGAAGCGACACTCACAGGAATTGCCCCAGTATCGTATTGCGACGATACAACGAGACAGAAGGTTGGTCACTTATGGTGGCTTGAATTTTGCGTCCTGATTTGAATGATTCGAAATTTTGAGCTCGTTGGTTATCTTGAGCTAAGATCTTAGGCCCGCTACTAGGTTGGTTGTCCCCACAGCATTGTAGTTCGGTCTGCTGCTAAGAAAAAGTTCCACGCTGCGGTGTTTGTTCCTTCAAAACAAATGAAATACACGCATACCAATATATTGTGATGCAGAATATATTAAGATACAATGTAAATGATGCAGGAACGACAATGACTGGCTGTCGGTGAGTCGTTATTTGGGATTAGGACGATGAGATACTTGATCCTGACTCGATTTATTAGCCGGGCTATGTACCGTTCTGCAGCTGTCGGAGCATTTGAAAATTGTCTCAGATTGTTGGGAGAACTTGATTGGTAAAGTGCGTCTCCGCTTGTTGGAAGAGCTTTGCACTGAGAAATTTCTCCACTTGTTGGGAGAACTCGATTTGAGGAGTGTGTATCCGCTTGTTAGGAGAGCTTTGCACTGAAATGTAAAGTATTCTCTGCTCGGGAGTGATTGATAAAAACTGTAATCATACCTAAAGCTGCATGAGTAGAATGTCAAAACATTCAATGTAATAGTAAAGAAAATGAAAGCATGCCCAAGCGATACTCTTGACCGTGAAGCTAGGTTGTGGACATCGATTGGTTGGATGTTGGTAGCGCTATTTGCGTTTGTCTATCCCGGTGTCCGTGATTGACGGAGCAGTGTTGCGAATTTCTTTTGCTGGCAAAGTTTGCAGTTTCCTATATACAAGTCTCCCGTTGCTTTCGCGGCTTTGCTAATCGAAGCAGCCATTCGATTTGTACAAGTTGCTACGATTGATTGAGCTGAGGGTTTGCTATATACAGAACTTCGATTGGTGAAGCCGGCGTGTGATTTGTACAGGGTGCTCCGATTGATCGAGTTGATGGTTTTCTATATAAAGGACTTCGATTAGCAAAGTCGGCGTTTGTTTTTTACAAGATGCTCTGATTAGGTGAGCAAGGGATTTGCTATGTACTAATTTCCGTGTCAACTGTCTGATTCTAAGGCACCTGCAGAGGATTCAAGTGTTAGCTTTTAGATGTACTCGAAAACTTTAAGTAAAAGGAGGAGAGATAATCTTAGGCAAGTGGTGGATCCGTCATCTGCCCCTGTGTGGTCCTAGCGCTTCTTTCCTTGTTCACCCTCCACTCAATGAAAACTTCTCAATAGGGGGGGAGTTGGTTCGTGTTGACCACGGTGTTAGTTTTCCCCAACCTTTGACATGATTGTGCCACGAAGTTTGGTAGATGGAACAAATTACTATATACACATATATTTTTAAAAAACATTTTGAAAATACTTGTTTTTAAGGCAAATGTCGGCGTTCCGGATTATGACATGTTACGAAAGGTTCTCCACACGCGAACGTATCCCTTTGAGAACTTTGTCCTATTGTTGTCGATCTTCCGTGACGTCTCTGATAATGTGGCTACTTGCTGTTGTGACTACGTCCTAATTTGAACTAATGCATTACAAAGGTATTCCTAAGATTATGACCGAACCCTTTCACGTTGCCTACGTGTCCAAAACAGAATCAGGTCTGAACATAGTTCGTGGATGATGATTAAATATGATGAAAATGATTGAGCCTGACTCAGGCAGCCTACATATCCCAAACGAAATCAGGTTGGAGCGTAGTTCAATTACAACAGATGCAAATTGATGAGACTAAGAATGAAAATGGCCGAGTTTGACTAAAACAGCCTACGTATCCAAGTGGAATCAGGCCAGAACGTAGTTCAATTACAAAAGGCGACTAAATCCAATGAGGATTGCCTACGTATTCCTTTCCGAGGGAATCAAGTCGGCGTAGTTACTGAGCAACATACAAAAGTTATATTTGGTGTTTTCTATTAAAGAGAAAGGAGAGAGAAACCGAACCCTACGTGGGTTGCCTATGTATCCCTATGTGGGAAGTCAGGTTGAAGGTAGTTCTTGTTACATCCAGAAATGCTAACTCTACTTGTTTTCAGACATAGTATCTATTGATTGCATCTGAGTTGATAGGCTTCGTGCTGACTCTTCCATCCATTTCTTCCAAGATTAGAGCTCCACCAGACAGTGCTCGGTGAACCACGTAAGGACCTTGCTAGTTTGGTGCAAACTTTCCTTTGGCTTCTTCTTGATGGGGAAAGATTTTATTCTGAACCAACTGCCCTAGTGTGAATTGGCGAGGCTTTACTCTTTTGTTAAATGCACCGGTCATACTGTTCTGATATAGCTATCCATGGCATATTGCATCCATTCTTTTCTCGTAAATGAGCATTAGTTGTTCCTTCCTGACCCGTATCCACTCCGCATCATCCAATTTTGCTTCTTGAATGACCTTTAAGGATGGTATCTCGACTTCTGCTGGTATTATCGCTTCAGTGCTGTATACCAACATGTATGGCGTTTCCCCAATAGATGTTCTCATGGTAGTCCGATAACCTAATAAAGCGAAAGGTAGCTTCTCGTACCATTGTGTGTGATTGTCCACTATCATTCGTAGAATCCTCTTAATATTATTATTAGCTACCTCGACTGCCCCATTCATTTGTGGTCTGTAGGCTGTGGAATTGCGGTGGATGATTCTGAACTTCTCGCTGATTTCTATCATGAGATCGCTATTGAGGTTAGCGGCATTGTTAGTGATGATGGACTCCGGTATTCCAAATCTGCAGACGATGTTATTTTGGACAAAATCTTCCTCTACCTTCTTTGTGACGGCCTTGTAAGTAGATTCCTTGACCCATTTGGTGAAATAGTCAATAGCTACCAAAATAAAACGATGCCCGTTTGATGCAGCGGGCTCTGTGGGTCCTATCACATCCATGCCCCCAGTCGGCGAAAGGCTAGGGAGAACCCATTATATTTAATTCATTTGGTGGAACCCGGATGAAATCTCCGTGAACTGGCACTGGTGACATTTCTGCACGTAGTGGATACTGTCGCTTTCCATAGTTATCCAAAAGTATCCATCTCTCAAAAGTTTCTTGGCTAATGTGAACCCGTACATGTGGGGTCCGCACATCCCTATATATATTTCTTTCAACGGTCTGGTTGCTTCAGCGACATTTACACATCTCAGTAAACCTAAGTCTGGGGTCCTCCTGTACAAGACATCCCCTTTGAGGAAAAGGTAATTTGCTAACCTCCTGAGGGGTCTCTTTTGACCATTAGTAGCATTTTCTGGGTACTCCTGTGTCGTAAGTAATTTCTTGATGTTATGATACCATGATTTACCATCTGGCTCTTCATTCACACGGAAGTAATAGGCATGTTGATACTTGATCCCCACCTCGATAGGGTCGATGTTGTTCTTGTCTGGATGCTGAATCATAGATGATAGGGTTGCAAGGGCATCGACGAACTCGTTATGAATTATGGGGACGTGCTTGAACTCAATCTTCGTGAACTTCTTGCACAACTCTTTCATGTAGTGTAGGTACGACAGTATCTTGACATTCTTGGTGGACCATTCTCCGTGGACTTGGTGTATCAACAAATCGGTATTTCCTATGACTAAAAGTTCTTTAATGTCTATGTCGACTGCTATACTGATTCCAAGGATGCACGCCTCGTATTCAGAAATATTATTTGTGCAAGGGAATCTTATCTTTGCCGATGCTGGGTAGTGTTGTTCAGATTCTGAAATAAGGATTGCCCCAACATTCTCTATATTCTCAGGAAGATTTCATTCCTTCCTCAACTATCGCAGTTGTCTCTCTATTTCTGGCTCGTATGGTTGCACTTCTTTGCCAGACGATTGAGTTATGCTCCAATCTAACATTTAGCCTGCGCAGAGTCAAAGGACACCAATCGTAAAAAGAGAAAATTAAAATAAAAAGAAAAATTCGTAAATTAAAATTTGCCAAACCCTATTGATTGCCAAACCCTGACAACGACAACGACAACTATTTCTAACACTATTGATTGCCAAACCCTGACAACGACATCAAAATTTGACGAGCGCAAAACACAAACTTAAATATGCTCGATAAACGAATATAGTGAAATATAATATCGTATCCATAAGGATTGGAGTTAAATAGTATTTTTGTAGTTTACAGCTAGATTGCTATCCAAGATGACCAACAATTGAGATTTCTGTAATTAAAATGAAAGTTAACTAAGAATCTAAACTTTTTGCTAATGACAATCGACGTAAGTAGTGAGCAAAGAATGTTATTAATTGGGAGAAGATAGGGTTGGTAAGATAGGTGCAAGACAAATGTTGGGATTTAACTCTAGATAATTCACTTATAATGTTCAAGCGAGTCTCTGGAATTCACTAGTTTATTAATTCAATTGTTTAGTAGAAACTCCTCTCTCGATTAAGTCTCAACCTCACAAGATAAACTAATTTAAGATCGGTGAAGATATGCATGAGATAGTAGTGGATTGGTCTTTAGGAGAACCTCTACCGATTATCCTTCTAACAAGATTTAATCAACAATTCAATTAGCCTCTTTCAATTACTAAGAAGAATTAATGAATTCAACCAACAAGATAGAATGGAAGAATATCACAAGTTATACCTCTCTCAATTACATAAACAAGTGAATATAGATGCAATGATTAAAACATCCAAAACGATGCTATACATAAAAACTAGAGTTAATATCCACAAACAAGTATCAATACACCAAATCCAAAAAAACCCTAAAGAGAACAACTCCATAAATATGGAGAAATTCATCACAACAATGTTTAAATCAAAGGAAAACATAAAACGATCCAAACTTTTGTCTTGAGTGAGGATTGAATGATTAAATCCCTGTGCTTTTGCTTCTCCACCTCCTCCTTGGCTTCCTTAGGTCTAAGATGTATTAAAATTCCTAAAATAACTTTTTTACATGTATTTATACTTAGTAGGGTTGTGCCCAGACAAAAACAATTTTTCCTACGCGAAAAAAGATTCCAGCTCTGTAAAAATAGCATAGGCGCACCGCATGGGGTGACGCGCCAGGCAGGGTTGTATTGGGATTTGTCATAGAGTGTGCAAAGTTGACTGGGGCAGAATTTGGGCAGCTGCGGTAGTAAGGCCCGGTAAAAAGTTCTCAAAGGAAAAATAATGTTACGTGTTGAGTAAAGGAAATTTTTTGGCAAAAGAGGACGTTTCTACGGCCCACTATGCGGTCACAGAATCACTCTGCGGACCGCATAATGGCCGCAGAGTGAGGCAGTGTGAGGTAGGGTTGGGCCATTTTTGAGGTCAGTTTTGCGGTGCATTATGCGACCATAAATCAGTTCTGCAGTGCACTATGCGATCGCAGAACAGGTCTGCGGGCCGCATAATGACCGCAGAACGAGTTAGTCATGCCCAGTTCCGGAGGCCAATTATGCAGCCTGTTCCGCGAACCGCACATCCATTATGTAGTCGCATATGTGACCGCGGATCCTGTCCCGGGGCTTCATTTTTGGGATTTTATAACCCGACCCTACTTCGTTATATATACGCAAAGGACCATATTTTGATAAAATATCTTATACTTTTAGAGTGACAAAGTGTGCTTAGTGTGGGGAGTAACATTCAACCTATTATCCATCAATTCTTGCTCAATCATTGAGGATTAACAAAGAAAGCCTTCATCCTAAAGGTAAGAATCTATGTCCTAGCTCTCAATTTCGAAAATTTATAAAAAAGGGGATAATTAGAAAGACAATTATTAGGTGTGGGGGGTTTTTATCTTGCATGCATGTGTTATCAAAGAATGTGGGAATGTTGTGAGCTGAAAATGCTAGAGAATGGGTTGGGGAATGATGGAATCTTACACAAAAGGGACTTAAAAACATTAATGCAAACCTAGTGTTTGATAATGTGCTCAAATGAGCTAGAATCATGACCATATTCTTAATTTTGGTCCAACTTGTTTTATTTCTAAAATAGATGGAAGTGCTAAGTATTGCCGAACGTTTTGAAGTTTATAGGAAGCTCAATTGAGGTATGTTGGCTAAACTCTTCTTTAAGAATTGGAACTCCAATATCCTTGTAAGTTCCAAGATATTTATTACAAGTTGAGTATTCCGAATAAGTTTTGTGACAAAGATATATGTTTAATTTGTGTTTCAAATGCTCTCATGATATTGTATTTTAAATTGAGGATATGTTCCAAACTATGGATTGTGTATCTACGTGTTATGATTCAAAGTCTTGATTTATGTGGAAAACTATTTTGCCAAATTATGTAGAGAATGTGATTGGGTTACACCTCCACCTACATACATTGGGGTTAGGCGGCAATGCCGGAAATTATTATGTTATTTAACGTAGTTTCAATTTTAATGTATTTTAATTTAATGTATTTTTAATTTTAATGTATTTTTAATTTTAATGTATTTTAATTTAATGTATTTTCAATTTTAATGTATTTCAATTTTAGCAACATCAAATATTTTATCTTTGCACCTTTCATTTTTTGTGATGGTTATATTTTTTTCATACAATTATAACTCATAATAAAATTAACTACCAATTTTACATAAAAAAATAGATGCACAATAATTTATTTTTCAAAATTATACGTCAAAGTTAAGATAAAAATTTAATTAGGTAAATATATTATATAAACATAATTAAGTATATATAAAAAGATAAATTAAAAGATTAAATAATAAAAATAATAATATTTTAATGGAGAATAGTAAATGGGGAGATGAATAGTGTGTCCCAAATTTGGGGAGACACTATTCACTCTCCATTTTGGGGACAAAAATGGGGGAGGGTTGGAGTGAAATTTTTGGGGACAAGGTTGGAGTTGCTCTTAGAAGTATAGAATGACTCTATCTTCGCAAAGTAAGCGTAAGGGCTGCGTACCAGTATGTTGTTGTTTAAAAGTATAGAAGGACGTTTCTGCCGTGAAAATTATTGGTAATTTTCGTTTTTAAGAAAGAGTTTATGTGAATGACGATGTTGTTCTTTCTAACGATGACCTTGACCCTTGGATCTTAGATGTTGATGACACTTGTCTCTCCAATCTTTTTTATTACCAAGGGAAGCAATTCGGGTAAGTGAATTTCCGATCCTTTTTGTTCTAGACGGATTTAAGATCTTGTTCTTTGGGTCTTTGATTTTGGTGCGTGATACCATTTGGGAACATGTTCTAGTCATGTTAGCACGCTTTACTTTAAAATATCTTTTAGTCATGTAAGGTATGTAGAACTAACTTATATGATGATCACTGAGAATCCGTACCCAACTTAAATTTCCGAATGTGGCGTAGCTATTACTGTTATCTGTTCTTTGATTTTCATGGATTTTAATTTGTAGCATCAATGTAATGTAGGGTTGATCCATACGATCCAAAGGGATTTCACGAATGGGCATCAAAAGGAGTTTGCCCAGCAATACCTGCTGTACTAAGATTGTACAGTACAACAAATTGATTGAAAGTGGATTTAGAGTATTCCTTGTCACTGGTAGAAGTGAATCCACACTTGGACAAGCCACCCTTTACAATCTCCACAACCAGGGATTTCTTGGCTATGAACGTCTAACTTTAAGGTATCGTCTACTATTGTTGTTCAGTTGAATTTCAATGATTTAGGTTGACTATGTAAGAGAAACGTTCTTATGATTTTCCTTTTCTCATGAAATTGCAGGGAAGATCAGTACAAGGGAATGAGTTCAATTGTTTATAAGTCAGAGATAAGGAAAAAGTTGGTAGGAGAGGGGTACAGGATATGGGGCAACGTAGGAGATCAATGGAGTGATCTTCAAGGAGAGTATATAGGCAATCGAACATTTAAACTTCCCAATCCCATGTACTTTATCCCTTTAGAAAAATTGAAATGTAATTATTGTGTGAAAGCATGGTCTCTTGACATAAATAATAATAATGGACATTTCATTTATGCTATAGCGAGGCTATTGTAACCAGTCACAAGTATTAGTAACACTTTCGTTTACATTTGGAATCATACTTGTAACAACAATGGTAAGATAATTATATTTGGTTGAAATTTATCATTATTGTTATTACTGGATTCGTGTCCAAGATAGTATTTTTATTTTAAGCATCCTAACTTCTTTCTCTTTAGGTGTAAGACATTCATTCATCTACAAACATGGATGTATTTATTATTAATAGCTTCTTCTCCTTTTTTAAAACCTGATAGATATTTTATTGAGATTTTGATTTTATGTGTATATATATATATATATATATATATGGATTAACAGACAACAAGTTATTGATGGTTCTATTGGAATTATAAGGTATACCTTTTAGCGAAATATTTCCAACTTGTCATCTCCCATGTAAAGGTTAAAACATCCAAGTACAAATAATATATTGTCCTATTGAAGCACATTCAAGCTTTGATAATCAAGTCATATATACTAAGTAATTCTTTTAGGGGAAATGCATGACAATGGACTCTTTCAAACTAACGTTTAGAACTGCTCCATTATCTCCATAAGAGATGGATCTAACACATAAGCAGTGCATGCACGTGTATTTATTTCTTCGAACTCAAATTTTAATATAAGTTCATTTACTACCTTTAATTAGATTTTAGATCCGCCTCTAAAGGCCACCTGCATTACAACAACAGTATCAAGCCAAAGTTTGGATTCCCCATACGTATAAATTATTCATCTATATGTAAATCACCATTCGCATTTGCACTGAACCTCATTCCAAATATTGCATTTTTTCATTTGTATTACGAAATCTAAGAGGAAAAGGAAAGAAATTTGAAAATGAATGACACTGATGTATCAAAGCAAATACAGCAAATGGTCAGATTCATACGGCAGGAAGCCGAAGAGAAGGCCAATGAGATATCTGTCTCCGCTGAGGAGGTTTACTTTTCATAATTTTCCTCTCATTCTAATTTTTCCTTATATTAATATTATTGTAGAGACTTGTACGTTCATGTAAGAAATATATGAAGTTTAGAGACTTATTGTATGTTTGTGTAAAAATATATGTGAAATTTAGAGAACCTTTAGTTTCAAAAAGACTAATTCTTTAGGAAATGGACCTGAATAGAGCATTTATTTATTGATAAAAGAGGATTTTGGCAGTTGATTGATTGATATAATCATTTTTATTCCTTTTACTTCAAGTCTTCTCACTGGTGTAAAATACTACTCCTGTTACACTTGTAAGGTAAATTGGTAGTGATATGCAATTAGTCATCTTTCACGTTTAATTAGATTAGGTAATACCAAATCATCTGAAGTATAAATCTGATTCGAAATAATAATATTATATTGGTAATTGAGATTATGTGAAGAGGTTTTCACACAAAATGAGATCCTGAGTGAGTTTTAAAATTGTTTAATTAGTTTGTTGTTTAACATATGGCTATCCTTTTGCGTGTGCATGGTAGGAATTCCAAATAGAGAAATTACAATTAGTTGAAGCTGAGAAGAAAAAGGTGAGACAAGAGTATGAACGGAAAACCAAGCAGGTGGAAGTCCGTAAGAAAATGTGAGTTCATATATAATATAGTTATTGTTCAAGTAACATAATTTAGTACGTATAAAAAATGAAACTCTTAATTTTATTGTAATTGGTATATATAGTGAGTATTCAATGCAACTAAATGCATCACGTATCAAAGTTCTCCAAGCACAAGATGATGTGGTGAGTGGAATGAAGGAATCTGCAAGTAAAGCACTTGTAAAGATTAATTCTGGTGACAAGAATAATTACAAAAAGCTTCTCAAGGGATTGATTGTTCAGGTAATATATAATTAGTTGCGTTTTCTTTCATATATATATATATATGGTATCTGCAACCAACGTAACCTTAATATGATATTCGTTTGCAGAGTCTGGTGCGACTGAAGGAGCCATCAGTGTTGTTGAGGTGCAGGGAGATGGATGTTTCAGTAGTTAAATCAGTTGTAGAGGATGCAAAAAGAGAGTATACGGAGAAAGCCAAAGTGCGTACCCCTAATGTCACCATTGACAATGTGCATCTACCTCCACCTCCAACTGATTCAGATCCTCATCGCCCCTCTTGGTACTTCCTCTTATGCCTTGGGATCAGTTTAAGAAAACCTTGTTTTGATATGTATTGGGTAAAACCTTTAAGTTATCTTTTATTTTGCTAATGAAAGCTCTGGAGGAGTAGTTCTGGCTTCTGAAGATGGGAAGATTGTATGCGACAACACTCTGGATGCGCGACTGGATGTTGTTTTCAGGCAGAAACTCCCCGAGGTAATTTGTTAATCTTCCAACCCATTGTTTTAGTTTTTTACTTTCTTCCATATACCCCATTCCTCTAACCACTTTCTTCTTCAGACTTCTTTCAATCTACCAAATCACAAACAGCTGAATACCTTCAGCTTCATACTCATTCAAGTCTATAGTTTGCTCTTTATGCAGATACGTAAACAACTTTTCTCTAAGATGGATGCTCGTACAACATACTAGCATACACTACTCCAGTCTCCAGTGGATGAACTTAATTCATTCACATTCCCAACTTTATTAAACAGTTGTCACATTCCTATGTGCTAGTTCAGTAATCAGTATATTGTTTTCAAGAAGATTGTCATTGAATAAAGATATTTTACTTTCAAAATCATTATTCTTCTTGTGTTTAGAAACAAGTTCAACAATGTGAAGCATGATATCTAAGAGATTGGCTAGGACAGCAAGAAATTAAACGAGCACTCACCAATAATTAGCCACTTTTGCAAAACTCTTGAGTCATGCATTAATTTACATTGTGGCATACAAGCTTTTCTAGGAAAGAGAATACTTCCTACTCCTACCAGTTTTACCTTCTGATGTCCTGGATTTGCGACCCGACTTGTGATGTTTTTCTCCAGAAGGACTGCTAAATATACCAATTCTTCCTATACCTCTTGAAAGGGAAGTTAAGAATGTTTTTCCATGTCCTGTTTTATCCATCATACCTTGTTTCATGAACACTTGTTCCTTCTCCAGGTCACTGAGCCTTACCCTCATTCTTGATATCTCCAGCTTTAGTTCTCGGTTCTCTCTCCTTAAAGAAGCATAAGTATCTCTAGGCGACATAGCTGCACTTGTAAGACCACTACTGATCTTTTGTGATACAAAAGTATCTCCACAACTTCCGGATAGAGCATTCTTAAGGCGGAGCTGCTCAAAGTAGAGAACTCGGACAGTCATTTGAACTGGGAGTCTGTCATTCCGTGCTGCATGATTGCATGCTTCTTGAGAGAGCTTCTGGCAATCTATGAACTTGCACAGCTTCTTCGCTTCATGCTCACTTAGCGTTGGATGGGCCTAGTGAAGTTCACAAAGAGATAAATGGCAGAATCAACTAAAACTATGTTTATAAGGGGTTGAGATGTGATTTTACTTAAAGCATTAAACAGCTTGCAGGGTTAAAACACAACATATTCTTTTTGTGCACTTTATATGCGCAAAGAAGAATATTCAGACCACCAATATAAAGAACATGTTATCATTAGCAGGGATTGCTAGAATAATATACAGGTCTATAACTAAAAACTTGAAAATTCACCTTCAAATAAACATCAATAGCTCTGTAAAGTCCGTCATCAATTACACGAGCATACTCAGGCAACACTGATATCATAGCAGTGAATTTGTCAAGACTCAAATATGGATCAGGAGCTATTTCAGCAAGATATGTGTCTATCAGCCGTCCAACTTTCAATAGAGCGCCATGGCTTGGAGAATCAATACCTTGTGATTCATATCCACAATCTTCATTTTCTTCCTGGTCAATCCTTTGGAGGAAATGTATCAATATCCGCTTGACAGTGTCAACATCAAACAAAGAATCACCTGTAGTCTGGACAGATGGTATAAGCAAATCATCAAGTAAGACCATTTCCAGCCTGAAGGCAATCCTCCTCTCAATTTCAAGCCTGCAGGCTAGCGTGGCATCCACCATGATACCTATCCTCAACACCCCAAAAAGAAAATTCAGCGGAACAGATGAACTCTTTTCTGGAGGCAATAGACTAACAAGAGTTTCTATTATTGTTCTCTGCCCCTTTTCTCCCTTACAAGGATACGATCTGGCTGGATTCCAAATTTGCGGTTTCCCAATACCCTTTAGAGAGACCTGGGCGTAATGCATCAAGGACGCAATAATGCTGTCGATGTGTACCCCAACATGTCCCATTGCCATGATAACTCTGCGATAAAAATCAATACTCAGAGCAGATAGATCTTCGACCCACCATTCAAGACACCTGTCCTTAAGTTCCAAAGATCCAGTATCACAATCTAAACGAGATAGACCGGATACAAGTTGCTCCTGACAAGCATTCCTGGCAATGGCATCAATGCATCTATCTGGAATACCAACCTCCTCTGCAGTAGGAAGCAGGGCTTCACAGGAAGAAAGTACTTGCACGGATTTTTCAAGACTTGGAGAGACAACTTCATCAAGGAAAGTTTCTGTTCTTGCAATGAGATTCTCTTCACGATAATCTTCTGTCATTTCCAAGTATTCTGCCACACAGCGCAAACGTGCTACGTTTGTGGTTGTGATCTCAAAGTTCATGCCATAACAAAACTTTGCAGCCAGTTCAAATGTTTCAGGTCCTCCTGGTACGTGAGTCAAATCCAATTCTGGGAGATTTGGATCGTTGGCATCCGCCACCATCTTCTGGATCTTTCCACTCAAAGATACCAGGGGAAACTATTGTAAACATCACATAATTATCAACTTCAAGAATGATGTATGCAATTAACTAATAATGTCGAATAAGGAAGAGATAAGTTAATTATTAAATAGTTCATGATGAAACGCCCAGACAAGGCTAAGATTCACATGTTATAATCATAAAATTGATTTCTGGAAAGCATTTGTCGCAATGCTACTCCTAAAAGAATGACCATTTCAATCATTTGCTAAAGTGTCCTTAATATGACAGACTTCACTGTCATTACCACTGGGTGCTTGAATTAAAAGTTTCAATGTATAAGATGCGTCATCTCATCTAGTAGTGCCCTTGACGAGGCATGATAAAGTTGGTCTAAAGACAACAACAAGTTACAAGGGGCTTGCTTCTAGATACAGAATTATTTTTAGCTGCATTACATGCCAGCTGGAGTTCTTTTCAAACTTCAATTTGTTCCAAAATTGTGATCTTAAAGTTAGCTTACATTACGTATACCATCACTACAACAATTGTATTGTAGCTTTTTTTGATAGTCAAATACACCATTAATGGAAACTTTGGTTTTCCAATCTTAATAATCCATCAAACTACAGGAACATTGTCAACCAACTCTGATAATCCTCTGAATTTCAAATTTTACCACCATCACAATCTCAATCTATCTAGTTAGCAACCAAGAGGAAACAAACAAGTGTCTTTAAACAAAGCCCCACCCTCTCCTACTATGCATGATCTTGAACACATATTATATCCTGATGATTTATATATATTGCTAACCTTATTTGAAGTTCAAACCTTCATAAATTATCCAAAGGCACAAAGTTTCTGAAAGAAAGACTGGAGAAAGTGAAGACAGGAAAGTACCTTATGCAGTAGGAAAGACTCTCCATTTGCAGCAATTGTAATATCCCCAGCAACTTCAGAGAATATAGTGCTGATCAATATCATCACGAATAAGTTTATTTATTACGCAATGATTTTGACATGACAAAGTATTGATTTGCCATAATAAATTTACCATGTCATAAATTTGTGGTATTTTATTAATTATTCATGAAATAACAGATGAATTAGGAAGTCTTGGGTAAAGTGATGCATTTCCTCCTAATGACAGATCAAGTTTATCGGTGAAAATGAAGAAGATGATAAGATAGGACACAAATATTCAAGTTCACTGTAGTAGCACTTTCAAATTATGTGAAATAGCATACTAAAGAGACAATGACATACTCAAAGAAAGCATATAAATGTCAGAAGAAAGAGTTACTTCCATAAGCAAGGCCTTCCTGTAACTATTCACAGGAGGGAATTTGGAAAGGATAATGTTAAGTAATCCCTATAAGTAATATTCCGTGGAAAAAAAACAAAAGAGAGATTTTCGTAAGGTGCAATGAATACTGAAAATATAATAATTGGAGTGAGGAAACAATATAATCATAGCATGAATCATCAAGCAGGGCAGCCAAGATGGGCTACTGGAGGAGGTGGGGTAGCTCAAATCAAGCTCAAAGACTAAATTCATTGAAAATGGACATTCAGAATATGATGATCAAAAACCATGGCCAACTCATAATTTGCAGTAAATAGGTCTTTTTAACTATTTATCCAAACAAATTACTCTGTTAAACTATTTATTACTGTAGCCGAATAATTCTTGAAATTCTAAAGGGATGATCAACAGTCATGTGTACCACATAGAGACATGAAGATGGAGATTACCGAGTGGTAAATGAGTTGTAAGGAGACACCATTCTTGTATGAGTTGTAAGAAACTTGAGCTTCACTTTAGACTTTAGAGCAGCAGCACCATCTGCAGCACTCTTGCAGTCAAATCCCAAGACAAGCAACAATAAGCGTTGAAAGAAGACCAAAAAGGGGAAATGTGAGTGATAAATAATACAAAGAGAAAAAGCTAAAGAATTAATACAGAAATGGGCACATTTGGCAGAAGGGTGCATGGCCATGTGAAGTGTTTTACTGCAACACAAAATACCTTTTCCCCTTTTGCTTTTTATTCCTTTGTCTCTACCTTACCAATGTTTATATCATCATTATATTATCGAAACTCTAATCTACTTAGTCTAATACTAGTAGACTAGTATCAAATTTTGATGAATTCTTTACACATTAGTAGCTAGAGTGAAGCAGATATAGATAATTCATATAATCATCCAACTATTTTAGGATTAAAACGTAGTTAATTGATTGAGTAGTAAAATATTTGGAAGGTGTGTGCATGCTTTGCTTAATTCTAATATTAAAATCAAGGAAAGGCTTGATCTGATACATACTTAGAGGAATTCGCTGTCCTCGCTTTTCTGATAATAATAAAAAGACATGGATTCGAAATTTCCAACTTACAGAAATTGCAGTACTAGGCGTTACTTTATGGCTAACTTTCAAACACGCGCATACCTTACTATATTCTGAGTTGGCATTGCTCCAATTCTTATTTATCTCTTTGTTTAAAGAAAAGCGTTACTTTAGTTGTAGGTGGTCTTTTTGCTTTTGATTTATGTTTTAACAATCGATATTTGTGTCCAGCTTCCATGTATCAAGATTATTGTTCCTTTTCTTGTATCGGTCAAAGGTATATGCCAGTACACAAAGAATTTATGAGAATACATCATTTACTATTCACATAAGTATTCACCAAGTTAAAATAGAGAGAGTTCGCCAATAAGTATTCACATCAATAACATGATTTTTGATTTCTTTTTATCTATTCAAGTCTTAATGGATTGAGTTATTTAGTATCTTTGCGTGAAAATAACATGTACATATACCCTTTAGAATTAATAGAGGCACCACAACTATTAAAAAAATAATATAACTTTGTCAAAGAGGATGTATACGTTCAACTTACATTATCATTTTCGAAAAAGTTATGCAAACGGAAAAGAAAACAAGAAGAAAAAGGACAGAGAGAACTGTATTTAGTGGAGTAAAAAGAAAGCCGAAAAGTAAAAGAAGGCAAATAAGAGGATTTTTGGAGCGTTTGAAGGAGATTTTGGATATTGATCTGCGGCTCGAAAAGCTATAAAGCAATCGTAAATAATTTAGCACCAGTATACAGTTATACTTAGAGAATTTGCAATTTCATTTTCTTCGTCCTTCCAAACAGGCTTTAGGTATTTTTCTTTTACGCATAACTAATATTAGAATCCTTCGCGAACACTAGAAAGGAATATTAATCATATTAAATGGTAATTTGACTTGTTTGAACACATTAAATCAAACTATACGATACTGCTGTTGTTTAACATAAAATTTGCCTAATAGGCTAAATCAGTTAAATTTATAAAGTAAGATCACAAGCAATCGATTCAATTCAATTTCAGTGAAAAATGAATTAGCAATTGAAATAATGATAAACTTTAATAAAAAAAAATGACTGTAAAAAGAAAGGAAAGAAAGCTCTTATTAATAATCTTCTCGAATATAAGTCCTGAAACGTCGATCAAAGCTAGATAACGCCAAAGTCAATTCCCAGTGAAATTTATAAACTCTCCAATTCTTCAACTTACCAATTTTTGATAAATAGTGCTAAAATCTTCTAGGAATCTCCGAATCCAAATCTGAACACACGCTAAAGTGCAAAATCGCCATACGAACCTATTGAAACCATCAAATCCCGATTCCGAGATCGTTTACTCAAAATTCAAACATTGGTCAACTATTCCAACTTAACGCTTCTAAATTGAGAATTATTCTTCCAAATCAACTTCGAACTTCTCGAAAATCACACTCAACCATACACGCAAGTCATAATGCATCAAGTGAAGCTACTCAAAATCTCAAACCTCCTAACAGAGTGCTAAATTTAAAATCGAATGTTGGGGTCGTTACATCTTCCACATCATGTCATTGTTAAATCTATGCCTCATACCTTGTTGCTTATTATTACTTTATCTATGCATTCTACTTTGTTGTTACTGATATCTAAATGCTTTCTACCTTGTATGTTGATGTTAGCTACATTCTTTCTACCTTACTTGGTATTGTTATACATATGCTTGGTGAGGAAGAGTGGCATTACAAGAGGGTGTTTCTTATTTGGTGAGGATGAGATAAATGCACAAAGTGTTTGCCGTGCTATTTAATTTGATATCTTGAACACATTCCTCTTATTATGCGGACTTGAGGATTTGACTATGTTATTTTCATAGATATCGTTTCATCCTCTTGGTTTGAGTTGTTAAGAAAGGTTTTGTTGTGATATTCGAGAAACATGATCGTTGTTTCTTTTAGTTAATTATTTTACTATTTCTTCTATTTATTATTGTTATCTATCTTATTATTTCTCTTATTATTGTATTTCTTATTAATTATTCGGGTTATCTTAGTGAGTATCTTTGACTTAAAAACATCATCACTACTTTATTGAGGTTAGTCAAGATACTTACTGAGTACATGAGGTCAGTTGTACTCATACTATACTTCTCCATCTTGTTTGCAGATTTTAGAGCCATGTGATTGCTGTCACGCCCCAAAACCGAGGAGCGCGACCGGCGCTCAACCGAGTGAACCCGGCCGAGCAAGCCCATTAGATTTTCTTCTACCCAACTCATTCATGAATAAAGAGAACATATGTTTTTATTAATTGCAAAATAAAGCGGTCATGCCTGAAATTATCAATTTCTTGCCATAAGTTTCATCATTTTTAAAGTCATAAATGGACAAATAATACAACCACAATATAACATATTTGCTCTTTTCCAGCACCAATACACAACCCACACTATATCTACGGAGCCTTTATAGATGAAGAAGAGTAAAATAATTATGCCGGCAACAAGGCCCCGGATATACCTCAAACCGAATACATAAAGTGCAAAAGATGCATGACCTCGGGATGAAGTGGGGCTCACCAAGTCAGCTGGGTAGAAGGTGTACTTCTATCACTGATCAATATCTCCTGTTGTGGAACCACCTGCATCCATTTAAAGATGCAGCGCCCCCGACAAAAGGGACGTTAGTACTGTCGAATAGCATTAGCATGTATAACTAAACACCCTCTCAATAGAATAACAAATAATACAAACAAAATTATCATAATGTTAATGGAAGCTTTAATCAACATCAAACCTCAATTTAGGATCAAGACATTATTTCAATTAATTTCCATATCTCATATTGGGAGATTTTTAGTATCGATATTCTATTATTCCCAATACCATTATTCACAATACCATTATTCACAATACCAATGTTCACAATACCAGTGTTCACAATACCGATGGTCACAATACCAATGTTCACAATATCGATGTTCACAATACCAATGCCACCGTACTTTAAGCACGGAGTCCGATCACGACCCGATCGGCTAGGCTATCTCATTAGAGAATCAACCACAATTACTATCCATACCAATACCACTGTAAGTTTAGCACGGAGTCCGATCACGACCCGATCGGCTAGGCTATCTTATTAGAGAATCAACCACAATTACTATCTATACCAATACCACCGTAAGTTTAGCACGGAGTTCGATCACGACCCGACCGGCTAGGCTATCCATTAGGGATATCGACCACAATCACAATTTCAATTACAGCTTCCAGCACAATCACCACCATGTATGCGGCATGGTGTCCGATCACAGCCCGACCGACTAAGCTGTCTTATTTGAGACATCAACTTTTTTATATCAATCATTGCATTTAATATTACTTTCACATATTTTCATTTCATTGGCTCTAATGGCCATAACTATAAGATCATTCTTGGCACGTTGGCCATATTTAGTATTTCATGCTCACCTTATCAATTTCAAATATCATTATCATCATCAACAACAAATACAATTCAATTCAAGGTGTGTAGTATACATGTGAGCAATTTAGAGTCTAGGGCACATAGAGATATTTCACAAAATTTGGCATAATAGACTTCATTTGAACTTGACTCAAAGTCTAAATATTATTAATGCACAACCCATATTTTAACACATCCTTAATTGGTAACATAACATGAATAAAGCATTTGGGATGCTTGTTGAACATATATCTTTCAACCCAATCTTACTCGAAATAGACAGTTTCATAATGAATCACTCGGGACTTACATAATTTATATGAATATCATGGGATTCAATTCTAAGAGAAAGGTTTAGCCAACATACCTCAACTGAGCTTCCTTAAAATCTAAAATATTCCGAAATTCTTAACAACTTCAATCTATTGTAGAAATATAACAAATTGAATCAAAATTAGGAAGATGATCATGGTCCTAGCTCATTTGAGTATTTTATCAAACACTAAGTGTGTATTAAGGTTCCAAGTTCCTTTTATGGAGAATTCCATCATCCCACAACCCAATCATTACCATTTTTAGCTCAATAATCGTCCTACACCCTTTTATAACACATGCATGTAAATAAACAACCCTCCTACCCAGAAATTATCTTGCTAGTTGTCCATTTCTACATAAAATTCAAAAGTGAGTGTTAGGGTGTAGAATCTTACCTCTTGGATGAAGACCTAGTGAGTTTCCCTTATTAATCTTCCAAACCTTGGGCAAGAATTGAAGAACACCTTCTCACTCTAGGGGCACTTTCTCTCACTCTAAAATATCAGATTATAGCTCAAAAATGACCCAAAGAGTGTATTTAACGAAATAGGGTCGGGTTTTAAAAATCCAAAAAATGGAGCTCCGAAACGGTTCTGCGGTCGCATATTCGACCGCATAATAGATATGCGGACCGCATATCGGTCGCATAATTACTGACAAAAATGATCAAAAATCGGTTTGTGTCTGCGGTCACTATGTGGTCCGCATAACTGTTATGCGGTCGCATAATGCACCGCATAACTGTTATGCGGTCACATAGTCGACCGCATAGCTGCTTCCAGAATGGCCCAATAACTGCCTCACTCTGCGGCCATTATGCGGTCTGCAGAGTGATTCTGCGGTCGCATAATGGACAGCAGAAATGCGCTTTTCCGCCAAAAAATTTTCTTTACATTCCGCGACATTGTTCCTCTACAATCCTCAAACACGTAAGCCTAGTCCGGCATCATGAAACATTATTTTCTTTGCAAATTTTACCGTGCTTTACACTTATGTACTTCAAAATTTTTCGAATTATTACATTCTCCCCCGCTTAGAATCATTCATCCTCGAATGAGGGTAAAAATCTGTCATTAGCATCTTATGTAACTTAGTTTGTTTTATACCACAAACTAGCAGCCCCAAATTTGACTAACTCCCTAAATTTCCAAAAATTTCGCCAGAGTTTCCTTTGTAATTAGGCCTATCCACCTGTTAGAGAGCCCCAGAAACACATCCTAACAATATATACATATTCCAATGACATAACATAATACAAAACAACACCAATTGTGGCCTCATAAGCAATATATTTTCAGAAAAGAACACCCTTAATGCCAATTGTTCAAATGATACAAAATTCATAAAAAGTAAGTCTTATAATTTTCCTAGATCACAACTTTATAAATACACGGTCATTCAAACAAATAAGGATACTTTTTCTTCATTTCTTCCTCGGCCTCCCAAGTAGCCTCTTCAACCTGTTGGCTTCGCCATAACACTTTCACGGAGGCAATTTCTTTATTTCTTAATTTTCGAACTTGCCGATCAATAACAGAAAGCGGAATCTCTTCGTAAGTCAATTTCTCATTTACCTCAATAGTCTCAACCGGAACAATGAGTGTCGGATCTCCAACTACTTTCTTCAACATAGACACATGAAACACCGGGTGTACTAATGACATCTTAGGTGGTAGCTCAACCTTGTATGCCACCTCACCGATCCTCTGAATGATTTTGTACGGTCCGACATACCTCAGACTTAATTTCCCTTTCTTACCAAATCGCATTACCCCTTTCATGGGGGAAACTTTCAAGAATACCCAATCATCTTCTTTGAACTCCAAATCCCTACGACGAACATCTGAATAGGATTTTTGGTGACTCTGAGCAGTCTTCAACCGCTTCTTAATGATTCTAACTTTTTTCATAGCCTGATGTATGAGGTCTGGCCTTATCAACTCTGCTTCCCCAATTTTGAACCACCCAATGAGAGATCTACATCTCCTACCATATAAAGCCTCGAACGGTGCCATTTGAATGCTAGCATGATAGCCATTGTTGTATGCAAATTCTATGAGTGGTAAATGATCATCCCAGCTGCCTTTGAAGTCTAGAACATAAGCACGCAATATATCCTCAAGCGTCTGAATAGTCCGCTCTGCCTGCCCGTCAGTCTGCGGGTGAAAGGTTGTACTATGATTCACCTGAGTACCTAAACCTTCCTGAAATTTCTTCCAAAAGTTAGCAGTGAACTCCCCGATCAGAAATGATGGAAACTGAGGTGCCATGCAACCTGACTATTTCTTTGATATACAACTGAGCATACTGCTCCACTGTCTCGGTAGACTTAACCGGCAAAAAGTGTGCTAATTTCGTGAGTCGATCCACAATCACCCAAATCGAGTCAAACTTACGTGGGGTGCGTGGTAATCCAACCACAAAATCTATATTAATCATTTCCCACTTCCACATTGAAATTTCTATGTTCTGTGCCAACCCATCGGGCCTTTGGTGTTCGGCCTTCACTTGCTGATAATTCGGACATCTTGCCACAAAGTCTGCCACATTCCTCTTAATATTATTCCACCAATAGACTTCCTTAAGATCATGATACATTTTTGTAGAACCTAGGTGCACGGAATATCTAGAAGTGTGAGCTTCAGTCAAAATTTTTTCACGGAGACCATCCACATTTGGAACACATACTCGCCCTTGGTACCTTAGTGTACCATCATCCATGCCAAGAGAAAAGGCCATGGTCTTATGTTTATGAATTCCCTCTTTCAATTGCACCAACAATGGATCGTTGTATTACTTCTCTTTCACTTCCACAACAAGCGATGATTCAGCTCTATTCTGCACAATTACCCCTCCTTCACTAGAGTCAACAAAACGAACTCCCAAACTAGCCAATCGGTGAACTTCTTTTGCCAATGGCCTTTAATATTCCTACAAGTGAGCCAAACTACCCATGGATTTCCGGCTAAGAGCATTTGCCACAACATTGGCCTTTTCTGGATGATATAGAATATCAATGTCGTAGTCCTTGAGTAACTCAAGCCATCTTCTCTACCTCAGATTCAGCTCCTTTTGTTTGAAAATATATTGAAGACTCTTGTGGTCCATGTATACATCCACATGGACCCCATACAAATAATGACGCCAAATTTTCAATGCAAAAACCACCGCCGCAAGTTCCAAGTCATGTGTTGGATAACTCTTTTCATGATTATTGAGTTGCCTAGAGGCATAAATGATCATCTTGGCACATTGCATTATTAGCGGAACATCTATATCAGATTTCTCTTTCATATGACCTCCTAAGAATTGAGTTCTACAAAAAAATTCCTTGATACGGTTACAATCTTATTAGTACCTGCAACTTGCTTTTTTTTCAAATTTCTCAACAAAAGACATAACTAGGTCAGTTTTCTTATGGAACCATCTGTTTCAAATGAATAACATCTACTAGCTTGCGTGCACACCCTGATAACATCAACCTGCATGGCATTGCCTCAATATGTGAAGTAACATCGTGCTCACACCTTTCTTAGCCATCCTCTTTCCTCATTGTAAGTCGTATAGGATTTTAAGAAACCACTCTACTTCCCTGGTAAACATTCTCACGATTCCTCTTTACTGCTAAACACTTCCCAAAACACATATCGATACCCTTCATATATATTTAGTCCGAACAGGGCCTTTTCTGAAACTTGTGATCCTCCTAAATTCTTCAACGACGACTTCTTATTTTCCTTATAAGTGTAGATCTTAGTCCACATGATTCCATCCTCGATGAGTAACTCACCTTATTCCCCGTATTGTAGTCACCAATAGTGATTCCTGGTATTGCAGCCTAAGAGCTATCATGTTAAACATGTTTGCTTCGTAACAAGTGTTCATCCTCTCTCAATTTGTTTCGAACATTTCTCCTTTTTTTCTTCCTTTGGTCTAGACAATATCCTGGTACCATATTTCCTTTGTGACTGGAGCATTCGTTCCCATCCCATTTTGCCCTTAATTCCTAGTTGATAGCCTTATTGTGACACACACTTGTCTGCCTTCCATGAGCTCATAGTATCATTGTGCCTGGTTTGTTGAGTTTATCACACCACCACTTCATCACCAGTAGTTTCACTTTCCAATGTAATATGTAGACATGAACTCCCTCTAAATCTTTTAAATGATATTCAATGTCACTCAAGTTGGCTGCATTGCAGTTGATCCTTTATTGTAGAAATATAACAAATTGAATCAAAATTAGGAAGATGATCATGGTCCTAGCTCATTTGAGCATTTTATCAAACACTAAGTGTGCATTAAGGTTCCAAGGTCCTTTTATGGAGAATTCCATCATCCCACAACCCAATCTTTACCATTTTTAGCTCAACAATCTTCCTACACCCTTTTATAACACATGCATGTAAATAAACAACCCTCCTGCCCAGAAATTATCTTGCTAGTTGTCCATTTCTACATAAAATTTGAAAGTGAGGGTTAGGGTGTGGAATCTTACCTCTAGGATGAAGACCCAGTGAGTTTCCCTTCTTAATCTTCCAAAACTTGGGCAAGAATTGAAGAACAATTATTGAAGAACACCTTCTCACTCTACGGCACTCTCTCTCTCACTCTAAAATATTAGATTATGGCTAAAAAATGACCCAAAGAGTGTATTTAACGAAATAGGGTCGGGTTTTAAAAACCCAAAAAATGGAGCTCCGAAACGGTTCTGCGGTCGCATATGCGACCGCATATCGGTCGCATAATTGCTGACAAAAATGATCAAAAATCTATCTGTGTCTGCGGTCACTATGCGGTCCACATAACTGTTATGCGGTCGCATAGTCGACCACATAACTGCTTCCAGAATGGCCCAATAACTGCCTCACTCTGTGGCCATTATGCGGTCCGCAGAGTGATTCTGCGGTCGCATAATGGACCGCAAAAATGCGCTTTTCTGCCAAAAATTTTCCTTTACATTTCGGTGCATTGTTCAACCCAAAAAGTCCGAGCCGTGGCGAGCAAGCTCGCCATGAAGAATTTCTACAATCCTCAAACACGTAAGCCTAGTCCGGCACCATGAAATATTATTTTCTTTGCAAATTTTATCGGGCTTTACACTTAAGTACTTTAAAATTTTTTAGGGTGTTACAACTGCGATGTCTGAGGATGAGCTCTGAAATATTTTTTGTTCCAGCCATTAGATGTCACCTTGTTCATGGCAGTTTAGAATTGTAATTTTTGTATTTTCAAATAGATAATGTATATCTTGTGGCCAACGTTGTAAATTGCAAATCTTAGTTGCTCATAGCTTGTATCACCAGTTCTTGAGTTTAGATGTATTAATTTCCATATTTTAACTTCTTTAATTGTTAATTATTCTAGTTGGATAATAATATTGTTGGTTGGCTTACCTAGCGGGTTTAGGTTAGGTTCCATCATGACTAGGTAAGATTTGGATCGTGACAAGTTGATATCAGTTCTCTAGGTTTATAGATTTTATGAGGGATGAGAAAGTTTCTAGTATAATCTTGCGGATCGGTATGATGATGTCCATACATATCTTCGAGAGGCTACAGAGCATCTAGGAAAATGTCACCTTCTTTTTTTCCTTATCGTGCAGCCTCGATTCAGCTTGAAGTCTAATCTCTGATTTCTCCCTATTCGTTCGTATGCATTATTTAGAGCTTGTTATTTGTTTAGCACCAACAACTTATGTGAATGTCGTGAAAGAGCGGCGAGGTAGCTATGTGATAGGTATTATGCGTCTAAGGACTGCGCTTGGAGAGCTTTTCTATAAGGAGAAGGGATTGCTTGTGATATTGTGGGATGATGGCACTTGACTATCTTTTCAGAGTGTAGTGTACGAATATATTGATGGACCTTCAGTAGTTCACTAGTGGGATGGAATAAATTCTTACACCTGGTTGACGAGTGTAGGCTCGAGAGGAGTAGTCAATCACGTATAAGTTTCAATACTGGGAGATTGCAGTTAGATGTCGCATTGAGGTTTAACAGGTGGGTTATCATCTGCGATGAGGTTCGAGGTTGTATGATTTTCCTTAAGAGGCTATTGGGTGTTCTCGGATTATGTGAATATGGCTTCAGTCCAAGTGGCAGAGCTCACCGTCGATGATTTCATCATGTGAGCATGTGTTGTTATAGATTCTAGGATGAGGTGCATTTGTGGGCTTGTTGTGACTTGAGTAGAGTGGCATTGGTTTTGACTCGGAAAAAGATTTATCAGAAATATGATGTGCTATGCATGAATGATGCATGGGATTGTTGAATGATTCAGGTTCGATGATCGCTGTAGTTATAGTGTGAAATGGGAGATATTAACTCGATTGTCCATGAGGAAAGTTAATTCTTTTGAATGGGATGATGTGTAATAAGGCATAGATTGTTCGTTATGTTCGGTTACATGTTGTGTCACTAGCGTAGAGTGGTTGACTTTCAAAATATGGTTCCAGTGGGTTTGAGCTTCAGGATGTGATGCATAAGGATTGACCGGACACTTTGCTTGCTTTGGGAATTATGACCGGCAAGGAATTATGACAAGTACTTGGAACACTTCAATGTCAGCATTGATGTAATCTAGAGTAATTTGAAGAAGAGGGGTCATCAGCGGTAGCTTCGGTTAGCATGGTAATAGAATTTATCGGTTTCTTTAGATAATCATGTATTTCAGACGCTTTTGTAGTTAGATTTTTGGGTTGCAGCCTATGTGACTTGGTTGATTTAGACGAATTCAATTTTAATGGCTGGATGGCTTTGTTATGTGCAAATGGGTTTCGAAGAGCTTGCGAGGGTTTTAACCCCAACTTTGAGGTTGATGTCTTCTATGAGCATGTAGAGTTGTTGCAAGTTGTGAGGGTCTCATGAGTTGAGTTAAGAGGTATGTTTCTGGTCAATGTAGTGCTTATGAGGAGGATCATCATACTTGTGATTCAGAGTTGATAGTGGAATTCTCATATTTTCATATGATATCTTGATACGTGTAGTGAGCTCTGTGGGATTTGGGGTCAAATGAACAAGGTTGTAGTTCAATTTCAAAAAGAAGGTCTTGAGTTTTAGACAACCTGGGATATTTTTAGATGTTTAAGAGAATGCTCGTTCTATCTTGTATCTCCTGAGAAGGGTGTGTATTGTAAAAGATGCATTGTATATTGATTTTCGGATTCTTTGACTAAGTATTACAGCACATGGTTGGTAACCATTGGTGTTCAGATTTTTACTATCTGACGAGGAAGGTTAATGGGAGTAATTCTTATGAGGTGAGTATGTATATGCAGTGTGGCAGTCGTTTAAGTGAAAGAGTTAGAGATCAGGTATGGTATAACGACCAGGCCGGCCCCGTTACCCTATTTGATGCTTCCCCTATGCTTCTGTTTTGTTTTGTGACTTGTGGGGATGGATGGTTTGGTTTTGGGGAAGTTTTGGAGCGAATTGGAACACTTAGTTCCATTGTTGGAAGCTTAAGTTATAAGAGTTGAATGAGGTTTGACTTTTGTGTAAAAGGTGTTTTGATGGTTCCGATAGGTTCGTATGGTGATTTTAGACTTAGGCATATGTCCGGATTTAGATTTGGAGGTTCATAGATTGATTTGGCTCTAATTGTTAAAAGTTGGAAATTTGAAGGTTTGGAAAGTTGATAGGTTTGACTGGAGAGTTGACTTTGATGCTATCGGGGTCATATTGTTGTTCCAGAAGTTTGAATAGGTTTGTTATGTTATTTGGGACTTGTGTGCAAAATTTTGTTACATTCCGAGTTGATTGGATAGGAATCAGACGTTTAGTTGGAAGTTTAGAAGCTTATGAACATAAGAGAAGTTCAATTGATGGTTTGATTGTCGTTTGTAGATGTGGTGATCTAACATGTGTTTGGAGGCTTTTGACAAGTCCGGATAGTATGTATGGACTCGTTGGTATGATTGGACGGGGTCCCGGGTGGCTCAGGTGAGTTTTGGACCACACAGAGCTTGGTTGGATTGCAGATTTTTTGCCGGTGTCTGGTGTGCTTTGCGATCGTGGAGTAGGTATCACGGTCGCGAAGAGTCTTTTTAGGAAGCTCAGTTTTGTTTCCTTTGCGTTAGTGAATAGGTCATCGCGTTCGTGAAGTGTTGGAGCCATTGGGCTTCAGGATCGCGGGAGAAGGGCTCGCGTTCGCGTTCGCATGAGAGCCCGGATGGGATCCAGCTGGAGCTAAGCCTTCAGATTCGCGATGGGTTGATCTTGCTCGTGTAGGCCTGTGGATCTTGAGCATCTTGTTCCTGGGGTAGGAGCCGCATTTGCGAACAGTTAACTGGACGCTGAGGATTTTTGTGCTTTGCGAATGCTAAGCAGTGGCTGCGTTCACGAAGGGTATCACTGGGCAGACTTTTATGAGTTCTAATTCCAGGACTTAGACCCATTATATTATATTTTGTGCCCTAGACTTGGAGATGGGCGATTTTTGAAGGGGAGTTTTACCTTAGGCAAGAAGGTAAGTGATTTCTACTTGATTTTAACATTATATCTTGTTTCCCCATGGATTATTACATGTAGATTATGGGGTTTGAAGGAGGAATTTGGGGATTTTGACTATGGTTTTGAAGAGTGAAAAATGGTGATTTGAACCTCGATTCAGAGTCGAATTTGTGTGAAACTTGTATATTTGGACCCGTATTCGAATGAGTAGTTGGGATTTATGACTTTTGGCGGGTTCCGGGAGGCAAGCTTGGGTTGACTTTTTTCTAGTTGATAAACATTAGAGCTTTATTACTTGGAATTTATTTCTATAGCCGTATTTGGTGTTATTGAGTTGTTTTTGGCTAGATTTGACCCGTTCGAAGGCCGATTCGAGAGGCAAGGGCTTTTCGGAGTATTGATTCCGTGCTTTGAGGTAATTGTCTTCCCTAGCCTTGGCTGGAGGGTATTTTTCCCGTGGACTACGATGCTTTCTATGTGTTGGGGGTGACGCACGTACGTAGTGACAAGAATATATGCATACACCATGGTTATTCATGATTCGGGTAGACTTTAGTCTATTATGTGCCTTGTTTTGGCATCATGCCTTCGTGTTACCATATTTTCCCTACTTGTATGACTACTTGAGTTATTATTCATGTAAGAAATTATGTCTAGGCTATGTGCTTATCTGTTTGAGACATGATAGGGTTATGTTTGCTATGTTGAGATATTTTCCTTGATTGTAGTCATATTTTTCGTCAAGTTATTATATCCGCGTGTGATATCATAATTTCTGTATAAGTTTTACATGTCATCTCATATGTTGTTGGTATCCTTATTTGTGTGGCACAAATTTAGTGGATTTGTGCCACGTTGGTATAATTTGTGTGGTATATTGATTTCTGGTACTGTGAGATGATAGCATATCGAGATTTGAGCGGATTAATGATTGAACTGGGCCCATAGAGCCGTGTTAATATTGATATTGAGGTGATACATACGCCAGGCCCCCTATTGGGCTGAGTGGTATTGATATTGAGGTGATGCGTGCATCAGGCCATTTGGGCTGAGTTTTGATCATTGACTTTTGATCCGATCAGCGCTTGGGCTAAGATCCGTGATGTGCCGTAGAAATTTGGCACTTTTGATACTAATTTCATAAACTTTAGCTCATCTTATAAAGCATTGTAAGTCATTTCTTAGGTAGTTTTGGTGTTTTGCAAGAAATCGGACTTGAAGAGCCCAGAACATGAAAAAGATGACAAAAACCATGAACAAGGAAGATATGCGGCAGATATGTGACCGTAGAAGTGATGTGCAAACCGCATACCTATCGCAGATGTATACAACCTAGCTTAGTTTCAAGAGTCAAATATGCGGTTCAATATGCGATCGCATAACTGATGTGCGGACCGCAGAATTGACGCACAAATGCAAAAGGAATTCTTGTGAAGGCGAATCTGCGATCGATTATGCGACCGCAAAATCATTATGTGGACCGTGTAACTGATATGCGATGAAAATTTGGAAGTGCTGAAGATCAGATCTGTGGTGTTGCAACGATTGTGCGGACCGCAGATCACATCCGCGGTCCATTCTGCGATCACGAACTAACCTGAAGGGCTAATTTTGTCACATTTTATCCTTGACTTTTAAGCTATTATAAAAAGAATAACTAGGAATTTTGTGGGATATTTTGTCTGAAAAAGGTCCCACATTGAGAGCATTGAATACATCACTTGTTTTGGAGCTTTTGGAGATATTCCAAGACTTTGTCTTCATTGTAAGCTTTTATGACTTTCTTTAATGCTTTGTTCTTATATATTAGTATGAGTAGCTAACTTTAAATACTAAGTTTGTGGACCCTAAGTGGGTGTAATGTTAATGGATATTTTCCATTGAATATATATATATATATATATATATATAAAATGGGTGGTTGATTTCTATTCATTTCTTATGCTTAATTTATGGTTGATGGTTGCAAACATTAACTAATACCACTTTACTTTATCTTTTACTTGGAAAAGTGGGTTAGGGTTTGGTAGAATTGAATAACAAGAACTCAAGACTTTAAACCTTGTTTAATAGAATCGCTTAGGAAAAAGTGGGTTCTACTTGGCATAAATTGATTGCTCTTAATTGTAACTCTTTTATATTTGGGAAAATCATAAAGAGGAAATACTACCTAAATATTGGGAAATATTGGGTAGTCATTTAGGAGCCATTTTCATATCAAAGGACCTCCCATTAGAAATATATCACATTAACACCGATAGCATTACATTCCATGGAAAGGGACACAACCTTGGTTTCTTAATCTATTTAGTCAATTCTCTTAACAACATAGCTTCTCTTAACAAATCACAATTACCAAACTCTTTCCAAACTAACAGAGTAGAATTATAGCTTTAGTCAAGTGACACACTATTCAAGTAACCTTTTCACACTTATTCCCTGTGGGATTCGACCCCAACATAGTTGAGTTATTATATTTGACATCGACCTCCTTACACTATTTATATAGGTGTAAGTTGAGCGTATCAAATTTTGGCGCCGTCACCGGGGAATATGGTTTTGAAATTACTAACTAGTGTGTGCTTTACTTTACATCCTTTTCTATTCCATCAGACTTTGCTTGTTATGTTTGGTGTCACTAGGCAAGAAAGGGCGAGCCGGAGAATGTGTTTGCGGATATGAATGAGTATATTGAGGATACAAATGCCATTGTTTCTCCTAGAGTTGACGTGGCTACCTTCAAAGTAGAACATAGTCTAATCCTAATGCTAAAGGCGGAGGGGTTCTTTTAAAATTCTATCGGCGGCGATCCGGCACAACACCCCAGAAACCTTTTAGATGTGTGTGCAATGTATAAGCAGAATCATGTTTCAGATGATGCCCTAAGGTTGAGGGTGTTCAAATACTCTTTAGCCGGAGAGGCAAGACAATGGATTCAAAATTTACCTCCTAACTCCATTCACACTAGAGCCGAACTTGTGCTAGTTTTCCTTGCAAAATGGTTCCCACTAAGCAAGAAATCCGAGCTTCGGGACAAAATTTTCTTCTCCAAGCAATTACCGGGGGAACAAATACATGAAGCATGAGCTAGATTCATGTTGTATTTGGTGAGATCACCAAATCATGGGTTTTCGAAAAATATTTTGTTGGAGAAGTTTTACATAGGTTTGGATCCTATGAATTAATCCGTAGCCAAATATGTGGATGATGGATCGTTCATGGACAAAACATTTGCAAGAGTCACTCAAATCCTCGACAATATGGTCGAACACAACCAAGCTTGGCATTCAGAAGACACTGCGGGTGGAATCTCATATGGTCCCCCTTCTTTGACCAACATGGTTAAGGAAAATGAAGAAAGAGATCAATTGATTTCCAGGCTTGCTACCAATGTCAATGTGTTGACAAAAATGTTCACAAAAATCAAAACAAACAAAGTGAATGTTGTGGAAGAAGTACAAACAATGTTAAATGATAACTATAAACATCAAGAAAGCCAACAACAAGACTATCCTCCCATGCAATAAGAAGAAGCAAACTATGTTAACAATTTACAAGGAGGATATCAAAGACAAAACTACCAAGGATCGGGACAACAACACCAATGGAGACCTAACCCGCAAGGGCAAGGTAACCAACAATGGCGAAATGACCAAGGTAGTTCTAATCAAGAAAATTGGAGCAACAACAATACTTTTGCAAATCGGAGTTCAAACCCCTATGTTCCACCAAAGGGGCAATATTATAACTCTTAACATTGGAGAGAGAGTTCTTCAAGCGATTCAAAATTGGAGAACATGCTTGAAAGAGTATTGCAAAATCAAGAGAGGTTCGACACTTCAATGAAAAATATGACCGAGCTTGTGGGTTCTCACACCGCATCTATCAAAAGTTGGAAATGAAAATGAGGGATTTCTCAAGGGAACAAAACCCAAAATAAAATAGCACACTCCCAAGTGATACAATTGCGAACACAAAGTGTAGTGGGGGTGGCCCAACCTCTCATTGTATGGCCATTACAACTCGAAATGGGGAACTACTTCAAAGTGAGAGTTAACTGATGGTCGAAGTGGAAAATGTTGAACAAGAAGATGAGGCGCAAGTTGAGGTGCCAAATATTGTTGAAGTTGAGAGAACTCCGAAGAAGGTGAAGGCTCAAGATGTGAGCCATGAAAAGGTTGATAAAAAAGTAATAGAGGCATCAAAACCTCTAGCACTGATTCCTAGACCTCCCCTTCCATTTCCTCAAGGACTAGCCAAGAAGGTTGATAATAGCAAATTCGAGAAGTTTAATAACATCTTAAGCAATTATCGGTGAACATTCTGTTTGTGGAAGCATTTCAAGAGATTCCCGGTTTTGCTAAGTACTTGAAGGATTTGATCACCCACTGGATTAGCTCCATCATTTCAGCAACCGCTATCCAAAAGAGAGAGGATCTGAAGGCTTTCACCATTCCTGCACTATTTCATTGCGTGACTTTGCACGAGCTCTTTGTGATAATAGGGTTTGCATCAACTTAATGCCTCTTGCTATCTACAAGAAAGCGAGATTGGAAATGCCTAGGCCTACGAGTATGAGGTTGCAAATGGTCGACCGTTCAATAAAGTGATTGGTGGGGATAGTGGATGATGTGCTTGTGAAAGTGGGGAAGTTTATCCTCCCAGCCAAATTTGTTATTCTTGATTGTGCTGTTTATAAAGAGATCTCTATCATCTTAGGAAGACCATTCCTTGCAACCGGGAGAGCTCACCCCATGTAGCTGAGCTTTTACCTCAATATACTTGGAATTAGGGGATGATCCACCCACAAAATTTAATATCTACGAGTCTAGTTTCTAACACATTAAACCGTTCATCGATACAATGTCGGAGTAGAGAGATATTCGCGTTTTTGCAAGACTGCATAGACTGGTAGGTGACAAGTTGGTATGTCACCTACTTGTTTAAATGAAGGGACCAAATAAATTCCAAAAAAAGGGCGGCCAAGGGACCTTTTAAGGGATTAATGAAACCATTTCTTTCACTCATATTTCAGACTAAGAACATTTGATTGAAACCCTGCAACTCCTCCCCCAAAAATCTCACACAAAGCCTAGGTGATTTCGGGTGATAGAAAGTGATTCTAGTGCCGAAAAACCCGGACAACTTGCTAATTTCCCTTTCTCTTTTTTTGTAGCTGCATTGGGGGACTAATTTTGGATGAAGAGGGACTAGGTTTCGTGGTTTCTACTTATTCCAAGGTAAGTTTATGCTTCTCTTTCGCTTATCTAAGCTTCTACGAGTTGTAGCTCGATCGTAAAGACTAGAACTTATGAGTTTCGAAAGAGTAGTATGCTGTTTGTTGTGGCAACATTGTTGGATGGTTGTGAACTTAATTTTAAGTTGAATTCATAGCTGTTTTATATTATAAGAGGCTTAATTATGTATTGTTGGTTGTGTTTCTCTATTTGAAAGAAAAGACAAACCAGAAACATGTTTTAGTAATCTGAAAAATAGGTTTTGAGTTACTGAACTTGTGGGACTGTTATGGGGTCTTTTTAAAGTTGTATTGTGGCTGAAAGTTAGGAGGGATAATTGAATATGTGGTGGTTAATGTTGTTTATAAATTCTGGAAGGAAGAAGGGGTTTAAAACTATAGTTGTTTAGTCACAAACCGAGCTTGCCGTTCGTCAGGATTGTTAAATTGTTTTGAAAGGCTTATTTTGAGTATTTGTTGATGTTGGTTGGGTTATTGTTGGCTGTTTTAACTTACGGGAAGCCATATAAACAGGGGAGGTGTTGTCCGTTTTATAGTAGAATAAAGTGTGTCGTTCAAATGCGATAAGTTATGGCATTCGTTTGTGACGACAATATTGTTCATTGCTTGTAGACAAAGGCACTGCAGGTTAAGTTAGCTTGAGGATTGGACTGGATATTATGAGGTATGTAAGGTCTTCCTTTCTTTTCTTTGGCATGATTCTATAAGTTATGTTTCCCTTATAAGGGATTCAAGGGGGCGAGTCTTTGTATACATACAATTTCGATGATTAAGGTCCGTTCATGAGTATAGTCATATGAAAGTTGAAATGGATTATGTTGGTCGTAGTTTCATGTATTCTTAACGAGTAAATAGAGCCTTCCGAAAGGTCCTTATCTTTTATATGTAACAAGACGTCTAGGTGTTAATTAAACATTATGTACAAATGGTTTGACGAATCAACAACAATATAGTATCCGTATAATGAGAGATAGTTATATACGAATAATTCAAAAAGGTAGCATAATGTATAGTTTGCAGAATGATAAGAATGTTTCGACCTAAAGAATGGCGCGACTTCCAATACTTACACGTTTGTGTTCACAAAACTGACAAAGACCCACGAAGGTAGTTATGTGGCTCTAAGTAAGGTTGATTATATATGAGGGTGATGTTAAGAGATGATATACGTTACCTAAGGAGTCGTACACTACAGAATATTATAAGTTTAGCAATACGAATATAAGTTGATAGAGCGTAAATCCTGCAACTCTTGTTACATATTGATGAATGGATATATATATATATGTATAACGAGTAGCCTCACAAGCTAAGAATATTATATAGCTATAAGTAGAAAGAATCTTGTAATCTCCAGAAATGAGTCATGATGTGAAATAAGGATAAAAGTGTGATTCTGAAATAGTGACGACGTTCTTTATGACTAAATAATATAGAATACGAAGGATGACGTAAAACGTGGCCAAGGAATAAGAATTGGTTATTGTAATGAGTTACTCACAAACTTGTATATTTAAGAATACAAATTTATCTATTGATGATTGAATGATGTCTGCATGAGTGATATAAAATGAATATGTATACGACATTATCCCTACAGACAGTCTATGAACGCGTAGGTGTACAATGAAGCCCTATGGATGGTCTATGAATGCATATGTGCATAATGAAGGTTGGTTTTGGACGGTCTCAGTTGCACGCATAGCCAGACCTCAGTATTATGAGCCGTACGGACGGTCTACTATGTTACGCGTACGAGCCACTGGTTATTCATGTTTATGAGTGAGCCTTACGGACGGTCTCTTATGAAACATGTAAGTGCCACTATTATGTTTTTGTGTAGCCCTAGAGATGGTTGATTTGTCTAAGGTAAGTATTTAGATATAAGGTATGATGGCTAGAAGAATGTTATAGATGAAATTACATAATATGATGGTTTCCAGTGCATATAGCATATGGGAACAAGTTCAGGTATATCATGACATGAATTAGATGTATATTTGACATTAGATGTTCTCGGCCGACAGAGCCTTCCCTTTTCAGTCTACATCCTTTGTAAGGTAAGTTGGATAATTCAATACTTAGATATGTTACAAATCAGAATAAGGTAAGTATGATTCCTGACTCTCATTGACCCTGCAGATTTCTTTCAGTATATCATAAATACATGTCAATTCAGTTTCAATTAAGTTATTCATATGTTATCTGCCTTACATACTTAGTACATTTCTTTGTTCTAATGTCCCATCATCGGGGCACTGCTTCATGCCTGCAGGTTCAAGTATCCAATTTAACGGACTCTTATCATAGACGGAGTTGATATCCAGCTGAGGATTGGCAAAGCTCCATGTCATCTGCAGTACAGCCGAGTCAAGAGGTTATCAGACTGACCTATGTATATATATACTTATGGGTAGGTCAGTGTCCTGTCCTGATCATATTTTGATGTCATATACCCTTAGAGGATTTGTAGACACAAGTTTAGTATGTACAGCATGTCAAAGGCCTTGACGGTCTGAGTGTATTCATGTTTTGAGTAGGCTCGCTGATTCAACATTTGCCCACTTACAGTTTGTCAAGACCCAGAATTTCCACCTTCGGGGCTGTGATGGCGCATAACATTTCACTTGCTAGGCAAGCCAACATTAGAGGATCTTTAAGACAATTTTTAATCAATCCAATTAAGTAAAACCAATTAAGCCAAAGACAAACTAAAACAGAATACAAATGACATAAAACCAATAATATCTAAGTACAACTCGGATCTGGAGTCACAAGTTCACGAGCTTCTAGAATCTCTACAAAAGAGGGTTTGAAATAAATACAACTGTCTCGAATGAAAAGAACAGTAAATAGGGGAAATGGAAGAGGACTTAAAGGTTTGCGGACGCTAGCAGATCTACCTCGAGTCTCCGAATGCCAATCCGAGCTGATACGCCTCATGGACAGCTGGGACCAATACTAAAATCTGCACAAGAAGTGCAGAGTGTAGCATGAGTACAACTGACTCAATGTAATCCGTAAGTGTCGAGCCTAACCTCGACGAGGTAGTGACGAGGCTATGAGGACACCCACATAAATAAACCTGTACAGGCGGAAATATACGTACAAAATAACAGCAAATAAAGAATTAAAAAGTACAATTGGGAGGGGACATGCGAAAGGGGTACAAGATACGGTAACTACAACAGGGACTAATAACGAGAATCAGTCAATAAACCTTCAAAATGAACAATCATAATGAATAAAACTGCACGGTAATACCCTTCATGCTTTTACTCTTAGTCTCACTATGAAACAGTAATAATGGCATGGCATCACCCTTCGTGCTTTTACTCTCAATCTCACCATACAATGATAAATACGGCACGACATCATTCTTCGTGCTTTTAATCTCAATTTCATCATGAAACAATAGATACGACACGGCATCACCCTTCGTGCATTAACTCTCATATATGGCACGATATCACCCTTCGTGCATTAACTCTCAAATATGGCACAACATCACCCTTCGTACATTAACTCTCAAATACGACACTACATAACCCTTCGTGCATTAACACTCTCCCTTACCATGTAACAATGAACATATAACAGCAGGGAGATAGAATAAGCAAGATCAAGTCTTATGTCAACAATGGTTCCACAACACCAATCTCTTCTTCAGAAACAATATTCAATTATCACAGATAGCCCATAAATGCGGAAAGAATGATCAATTTAATAATTAACTAGTCTAAGCAGGGATACCATGATCAAAGAAAGAAATAAATGACAAGAAACAAGTCCCACCCGCATGCTTTAACCCAACAACAACGCATAAGTACTCGTCAACTCACATATACATTGAACCCAACATTTAAACAAGTAGCACATAGCAAACAAGTCCTAATCCCTCAAGTCAAGGTTAACCACGAGACTTACCTCGCTCCCAAAGATTAACTCAAAGCTCAACCATGACTTTGCCTTTCAAACAAGCCTCCGAACCAACCAAATCTAGCAAATTATCATCCAAACAATTCAAAATAAGCCTTAGGAACTACCCACGAATGAAAAAGATTCAATTTAGTTCATTATTGAAGAAGTCAACAAAAGTCAACTACCAGGCCCGCTTGGTCCAAACCCGAAATTCGGATCAAAACCCGATTACACATTCACCACCATGAAAATCCCTAATTCTTCCCAAACCCCCAATTTCCACCATGAAAATCCTAGATTTTAGGTTGAAATCTTATGAAAAGTAATGGAATAATTGAAAGAAAGTAGGTTAGAATTACTTACCAACAAATTGGGGAAGAAAAGCTTTTGGGAGAATAGCCTCTAGGGTTTTCTAGCTTTGAAAATTTGAAGAATGAACAAAATCCAATTTTTTGGGACTGTTTTAATCACTGGCGTTAGGTGTGCATCGCGTTCGCGTGAAACCTGACGCGTTTGCGAAGAGCAAAGCCTAAATGGCTTACGCGATCGCGAGTTGATCTACGCATTTGCGTAGGCTTAGCCCCCCATCCTCCGCGTCCGCGATCCTTGTATCACGTTCTCATAGAGCAACAGTCAACTCCCAGCCCCCACCTCTATTTCACTACGCATTCGAGATTGACTGGCCGCGTTCACAAAGAGCAGGCCCTCCAATGCTCCATGTTTGTGACCAAGGTTTCGTGTTCGCGTAGAACAAAATCTTCCCCAACCCATTTTACCCTTCACGATCGCGGGAGTATATTCGCGATCACGAAGAAGGAAATACTAGAAACCAGCAGAAGTGAAAAACCAGTAAACTTTCTAAGCTTAAAAGGTTCGTTGGCTATCCGAAACTCACCCGAGCCCTCGGGGATCCAAACCAAATATGCACACAAGTTTAAAAACCTGATACAAACTCGCTCACGTGATCAAAACACCAAAATAACACCTAGAATTACGAATCAGACATAAAATCAAATGAAGTTTTCAATGAAATTTTAGAATTCTATTTTAACAATCGGACGTCCGAATAATTCAAACCAACTCCGTTTCTCACCAAATTTGACAAACAAGTCATAATTATAGTAATGGACCTATACCGAGTTCCGGGACCAAAATACAGAACCGGTATCAACAAAGTCAAACACTGATAAATTCTTTAAAGTCATTAAGCCTCTAAACTTCAAAATTTTGACGAAAAGCGATAACTCGAGTTAGGGACCTCCGAATTTGATTACGAGCATACGTCCATGTCCCAAATCACGATACAGACCAAACCCACAGGGACTGTCAAAATACGGATCCAGGTTTGTTTGCTAAATATGTTGACCGAAGTCAACTCAAATGGATTTTTAAGGCAAAATTTCATATTTTATTAAATTTTAACATAAAAGCCTTTCGAAAAAATACCAGACCGAGCACGCAAATCAAGGAAGGCTTAAGGAAGCTATTGGAGGATTCGAAACATAGAATTAAGGTCTAAAACTCTAGGTGACCTATCAGGTCATCACACAGTTACACAGTACGAGTTGTGGTTATGATGGCCCATGATAGTTACAGAAAGAATCAGTTTAGCCAAGTCGGGCTATGTATGTTCTAGTTTTTACCAAATGATCATGAGTTATAGAGTGGTTCGCTCGGGTCAGTACGACACCGGGTGCCAGCCACGCCTCTCTAGGTTTGGGCGTGACAAAGTGATATCAGAGTAGTTCCTATCTTAGGGAGTCTACAAAGCCGTGTCTGGTAGAATCTTACTTATGGATGTGTTGCGTGCCATACTTATAATTGAGAGGCTACAGGGCATTTAGGAAATGTTACCCTTCTTTCATTTTCAGATCGTGCCATAGAGTTGAGTCATAAGAATTCAGCATGAAGCTCCTACCGGATTGTGTATGCACCAAAGGTACATGTATTATAGTAAAGCTTCAAGGTGTGGATATAAATTTCACCTATGTGGAAGGGAAGTTATGAAAGCGACATAAGATACGATTTGAGATTTGAAGGTAAGTAAGGTAAAGGTGAAGAAGCTACGAGATACTCAAGTTTAGAAGGTTGTGAATAGTCCAGACTTCAGTTAGAGGGGTAGAAGCGTCGTGGTTCCGTATCCAGTAATGATAGTTGTGTCGTTAGTAGCATATCTTCCAGCATATAGTTTCTAGGTACCGAGAGGTCTAGTTACAAGAGTAAAGAAGAGGTAGAAGCGACATGATGTCTCGCTTGATGTTCTAGAATAACATAAGAAAATCAATGGTGATAGCAAGTTAAAGTAAGGGTGCGAGTAGTATAAATAGATATGTGTAGGTCGCAAGCTAAAGTATAGTAGAGCGACATGGTGAGTAAGAAGGTGACAAAAATAGGTAAGGCCTCTGGATTAAGCCCATCAAAATACGAGAGCTGATAGTTTTCGTAAGTTATAGAAAGATCAGTATAGCTTGAATAGACTCAGAGGAGTTTAAGGCTAGGAGCATTTAGAAGAGATGGAATGCTTCCCTGGTAGTAGAATATGAGTGTGAGTGTGATAAATGATAAGAGGATGATGTTTAGGAATATAGCTTTCGATTGAAGTAATGATTCAATGAGAAGGGATTTTATGAATTGCACAGGATTAGAATACCTCCTAAAATGAATCGCGTTGAGAATCTATGAAATACAGTTATTGAAGTATAGTATCATCCCTAAGGTGGATTAAGCAAATAACTTCAGATGTTAGCCGACGAGTGAGCCCTAGTGAAAATGTATTACGTAAGAAGTTTCAAGTATCACTAGTAGATTATAGATCACCATTAAGGTGAATTAAAAATAGTTGGATAAAAGTTCCAAAGTATAAGATGAGATTAGGTTGCCATTCTTAAGATCATCAGTAATGAGGATAAGAAGTGAGACAGTAACATGGAGTTGGGTAGCAGACCTTGGTAATAATAAATTGAAGTAAGTGTTATGGTATAGTATGATCTACCTAGATGCAGTAAAGACATAAAGATAGATAACTGAGGCTATAAAACAGAATATAGAAATAGTCGTAAGTTCGACAAAGTACCGAGTGAAGAACTTCAGTACACCTATAGATGCCTAGAGGGATAGCTTGTCATAGTTATGTATAAGTTCACAAAGTGAGGCCTAGAGATTGGCTAAAATCTGGAGTAAAAAGGAGAGAAGAGTCGCATAGGCTCACATACAAGGACATAGTCATACATGCTAGATGATATAAGGTAGAAATTATTACGAGATTGGAAGTATTCCAACCACAGGTCGTGGTGTGAGAAAGAGGCCTAAAGTGGGGGAATGCCCTGGCCTTTGGATTAATTCACAGAATAGTTGCCTAGATGGCAAGGACAATATTAATTTATTCATAAGAGCCGTAGATTATGAGACTGATAACCACATCAGCCAACATTCGAGGACGAATGCTCCAAAGGAGGGAATGATGTTACACCCTGTGTTTTTGTAAGTAAGGATACGTATGTCACGCCCCAAAATCGTGAAGCGCGACCCGCGCTAAACTAAGTAAACCCAGTCGAGCAAGCCTAATTTATTTTAACCTCTCATTATTACTCATGCATGATTTACCATAACATAATAAGATCTTGACTTTCATATTAAATACACTTGGCTCAATGGCCCATGTTTTCTTTCTCGTGGTGGTTACACAGCTCTATAAATAGTTGTAAATACTATGAACATAAATACATGAAAAAACTCAAATCATTAATTACATGACCCACAGTGTACACGGAGCTTCTATGACAATGGATACATATATATATAAAACGAACTAGACCCAAACACCCACTAGAACTGTAGCGGGCTCACCATAAGTTGAGTAGTAAAGAAGATCCCTATCAAAGATCCATATCATCCTGCATCCATTAAAATATGCAGCGCCCCCGGCAAAAGGGACGTGAGTACACGTGGAATAATACTCGTATGTAAGGTAGTCAAAACAACATATGAAAATACGATAACTCAAATAAGAGGCAATTAAAGTACATCAAGAAACTACGAAACATGTAATAAAATCACATTTCAAGTCTTATTATACTTGCATCATTCTAACCTTCTTTTAGGATCAACTGCGCCATATGAACTATACGTGGAATACATAATATAATGTAATTATAAGAACATGTACAAACAATGCTAACGGAAGTGGCACCTTCCTCCCTTAATTTACACATATACATTTTGTAGACCGTCCTTAGTGTTCACATATCATATTATACACCTATGCGTCTCATAGACCGGTCACAATGTTCACTTACACAATATGAATACACCTATTCAAGGTCTTGGAAATACAACATGAATATGATGAATCGTGGTAACAATAAATGGGCTTACCTAGCCGTTAACGTCACGTAAATTTATTAAGAGCTTCCATTCAAATTTATCGATATTAAGTCGGTGATCCTTTAGAACCACCCTCACACAAAGCGACCATGCCGCCGTACCCCAACATATACGGGTGGAGGTGTATCACGATACCTTAAACTCTACACAAAATGACCCTGCCGCCTCACCCCAATATATGCGGGTGGAGGCGTATCACCATACCAAAATCCCAACACAAAACGGCCCTTCTGCCTCACCCCAATATATGCGGATGGAGGTGTATCACAATTCCACAATACCAACACAAAGCGGTCATGCCACCTCACCCTAATATATGTGGGTGGAGGTGTATTCCATAATACCACAATCCCTACACAAAGCGGGCCTACCGCCTCACCCCAATATATGCAGGTGGAGGTGTATCACAATACCACAATCCCTACACAAAGCGGTCATGCCACCTCATCCCAATATATGCGGGTGGAGGTATATTCCACAATACCACAATCCCTACACAAAGAGGTCCTACCGCCTCACCCCAATATACACAGGTGGAGGTGTATCACAATACCACAACCCCTACACAAAGCGGTCATGCCGCCTCACCCCAATATATGTGGGTGGAGGTGTATTCCACAATACCACAATTCCTACACAAAGCGGTCCTACTGCCTCACCCCAATATATGCGGGTGTAGGTGTATTCCACAATACCACAATCCCTACACAAAGCGGTCCTACCGCCTCACCCCAATATATGCGAGTGGAGGTGTATTCCACAATACCAATACCATATATAAACTCAAAGCAACAAAGTTTGTCATTACATTTAACGTCGTAATTACTCATATCATTGGAATACTTCATGTTCATGCTCATCATGGAGAAAAACAACTCATTACATTAGTGCATGCATGGTAAATCAATAAGTCGATTTCAATGGCACATGGGCCCAATTCCTTTTCTGAATGTTCATCGTCATTTAACAAAGGACATCTCCCTTCCATCTCATTATTCACTCCCTTGACCTCTTGAGGTCATTATCTAGGTTCACGACTCTTGGAGACTTAACAATCAAAGTCATTTACATATATTATTTCAGAAGCATAAAACTATAGTTGAAACCATTGGGACATACAACACTTCAAAATTCTCATTTAGGCAACGATCACATTTCATGTTCATACTATCACTTACTTGTACTTGTCATGGGTGATCATAGAACATTAAGAGAATTTAGAACATTTAGGAACATCATAGCCTTTACTCGTAAAAACGTAGGGGCTTATAACACATTGGAAACAAAAGTACAAATACGTACATCTCATAACCTTTCACACCCTATATCACGTATTCCGTACTTTCAACCACTTACAACATTATTATTTCATTGGCTCTCTTGGCCATAGATATGATTCTTCTTTTATGGCACATTGGCCATATTTCATATTCCACACTTTCATATCTTTCATTTCATGGATCATCTTAAATATCAACATATACAATATCCCGGAAATCACAACTTTAGGTTCATTAGTAATGAAGACTTTAAACACAATAGATTTCTTCTTGAATTACTTTTTCCCGAAAAAGACAATACACAATTTTCACTCACGAATATGTAAGAATGCAAAACACATTGAAAATACTCACTAAATATAGCATTAGCTAAAACAACCACATATGGGCATCACTTGAGTTCATAAGCTTTTAGGCAATTCTATTTACAAAGTCAATTTTTGAATAGTTGAATCAAAGCTCATTCCATAATCTTTCTCACAGCATCTCATTTCATGGTTACCATTGGCCACAAGTATAACTTTCACTCTTGTCACGTTGGCCACACTTCATATCCCCAATTTACTTATTTCACTTCCAACCATCTTTATAGGTTATCAACCATAAGACATTTCCAATCAATACTTTAGGTACACATATGAGCAGTTAAGAGTCTTAAGCATATTGAGTTTTCTCACACAATTTGACATCATAACCTTCCTTTGAAACACCACTCAAAGACATAGCATTTTAATACACATATCATTTTTGAACACATTCCCAAAATATAACATAATGTGATAGGAACATTCAGAACATGTTTTGAATACATAATTCTTGACACTTTGCTTATTTGGGACATTCAAATTTATTGGGAACAACCCAAAACATAGAATAAGGAACTTGAGACATCCATACTTCAAACTTACGGTAACATCATTGAATTCAATTCAAAGAAGGAAGTTTATCCAACATACCTCGCTTTGAACTTTCCTTAAATTACTACAGCATTCAGAAAATTCTAGCAATCCCAATCTATTTTGATACATAAAAAAATTAAACCATAATTAGAAAGATATTCATGGTCTCAACTCATTTGAGCATTTTATCAAACAATAGGTGTGCAAATTTGGCTACAAGGTTCTTCTACAAGATTTCCTTCACTCCTCAACCCAATCTTTACTTATTTTAGCCCAACAATCTTCCCACAAATCTTATTGGTACATACATGTGTAAATAATACTCTCATACCCAAGAATCATACTCCTAATCAACCATCTTCTACCCAAATTCGAAATTGAAAACTAAGGTATAGAACCTTACCTCTTAGATGAAGAACTTGTGAGACTTCCTTGTTGGATTTCAAAGTTTGGACAAGATCTTGATGAACAAAATACTTCATCTAATTCCTCTCTCTAGAACATTCTCACTTATCTCTAAAAAACCTCAGATAATTACCCAAAATTAAACCCCAAAGCCTATTTATCAAAATGGGGTTGGGTTATGAAAATCAAAAAATTAACCCTCCGAAAGCAGGTCTGCGGCCGCATAATCGATCGCAGAATGGGTATGCGGGTCGCAAAATGGTCGCAAAAATCGGTGCCTAGAACTGGGCTGTTCTGGTCCATTCTGCGACTAGTTTGCGGTCGCAGAAGCACTTTCGCGATCGCAGAATTGTCGTAGAATCTCATTTTCCAGCCTTTTGTAATTTGGTCATAACTTCTTGTAGGAGTGTCCAAATGACGAGCGGTTTGAAGTGTTGGAAACTAAGACTCAAAGGGCTTCAATTCGATAGGTAGAGCATCTCCTAACCAGTTATGTTTGGTAGCATCATTCGTTTGAAGTAGGATCTTGTACGAACTCACTTGAAACTTTATCCCATCATAAAATTTTCAACTTGACTTAGCCTTGGGGCTTTTCTTAGACCATAAACCATTCTTAATGAACATCATACATATATTATCATGATCAATTGATATCATTCATATAATAGTCCTTGTCTACACACAAAATAATATAATTAGCGCACATCAACTTTCTTAATAGCGCTTAAGTACTTCAAAATTTTTCGGGGTGTTATATTCAACCCCACTTAAGAACATTCGTCCTCGAATGTTTTAAAAGTCACCTCTAATAATAGAGTTACCATCCTTTTACCTCAAACTAGTATGCGTAGGAACTTATGACTACATGGGTCTTATACTTCCTATCCAAAATCTCAACTTACTTAAGGCCCTTAAAAATTTGGTTACCTTTACAAATTCTTAAAAATTTTGGAAGAGCTTCCCCTGTAACTAGGACTATCCACCTGTCAGAGAATCCTAGAAATCAATCCTAAACAACATATAGATAATACCACTTTGCACCATATATATGAAATCAACAACTATGACTCTCGAGGCCAACTTTATGATCTTTCTTACCTTTGGTCGTATCATTGGCTTTTCCTTCCTCCATTACGAGGACAATTGGGTACCTCACCCATTATGACTGTCATGTGCGTCATCCCTTTAATCCTTAGGCCTTTCTCATTTCGTAGCATGATGTGCAATATTCCTTGGTACTAACAAGGGAACTCCGAGACTAACTCAGAACCATTATGCACGATCGAGGATAGAAGAAGAGAAACATTTCCTACATGTTGTTGTAGCCTCCCTATTATAAGTGTGGCCGACAACACATCGATAAGAGGGACTCTATTGACACAGCTCCATGACACCTTAGGACTCCTAAACCATGCTCTGATAACAAGTTTGTCATGCCCCGAAATCGTGGAGCGCGACCGGCACTCAACCGAGTAAACCCAGTCGAGCAAGCCTAATTTACATTAACCTCTCATCATTACTCATGCATGATTTACCATAAAATAATAAGATCTTGACTTTCATATTAAATACACTTGGCTCAATGGCCCATATTTACTTTCTCGTGGTGGTTACACAGATCTATAAATAGCTGTAAATACTGTGAACATAAATACATGACAAAACTCAAATCATTAATTACATGACCCACAGTGTACATGTAGCTTCTATGACAATGGATACCTATATACATAAAACGAACAAGACCCAAACACCCACTAGAACTGTAGCGGGCTCACCATAAGCTGAGTAGTGAAGAAAATCCCTATCAAAGATCCATATCATCCTGTAGAAGTATACCTGCATCCATTAAAAGATGCAGTGCCCCCAGCAAAAGGGAAGTGAGTACATGTGGAATAGTACTCGTATGTAAGGCAGTCAAAACAACATATGAAAATACAGTAACTCAAATAAGAGGCAATTAAAGTACATCAAGAAACTACGAAACATCCAGTAAAGTCACATTTCAAGTCTTATTCTACTTGCATCATTCTAACCTTCTTTTAGGATCAACTGCGCCATATGAACTATATGTGGAATACATATTATAATGTAATTGTGACAATATGTACAAACAATGCCAACGGAAGTGGCACCTTCCTCCCTTAATTTACACATATACATTTCGTAGACCGTCCTTAGTGTTCACATATCATATTATACACCTATGCGTCTCATAGACCGTTCATAGCATTCACTTACACAATACAAATACACCTATTCAAGGGCTTGGAAATACAACATGAGTATGATGAATCATGGTAACAAAAAATGGGCTTAGATAGCCATTATCGTCAAGAAACTTTATTAAGAGCTTCCATTCAAATTTATCGATATTAAGTCGGGGATCCTTTATAACCACCCTCACACAAAGCGGCCATGCTGCCTCACCCCAACATATGTGGGTGGAGATGTATCACGATACCTCAAACTCTACACAAAGCGATCCTGCTTTCTCACCCCAATATATGCGGGTGGAGGTGTATCACCATACCACAATCCCAACATAAAGCGGCCCTGCCACCTCACCCCAATATATGCGGATAGAGGTGTATCATAATACCACAATCCTAACACAAAGTTGTCATGCCGCCTCACCCCAATATATGTGGGTGGAGGTGTATTCCACAATACCACAATCCCTACACAAAGCGGTCCTACCGCCTCACCTCAATATACGCAGGTGGAGGTGTATCACAATACAATAAGCTCTGCACAAAGCGGTCATGCCACCTCACTCCAATATATGCGGGTGGATGTGTATTTCACAATACCACAATCCCTACACAAAGAGCTCCTACCGTCTCACCCCAATATACGTAGGTGGAGGTGTATCAAAATACTACAATCCCTACACAAAGCGGTCATGCCGCCTCACCCTAATATATGCGGGTGAAGGTGTATTCCACAATACCACAATCCCTACACAAAGCGGTCCTACTGCCTCACCCCAATATATGCGGGTGGAGGTGTATTTCACAATATCACAATCCCTACAGAAAGCTGTCATGTCGCCTCACCCTATTATATGCGGCTGGAGGTCACAATACCACAATCCCTACACAAAGCAGTCCTACCGCCTCACCCCAATATATACGGGTGGAGGTGTATTCCACAATACCAATACCATATATAAACTCAAAGAAACATAGTTTGTCATTAAATTTAACGTCGTAATTACTCATATCATTGGAATACTTCATGTTCATGCTCATCATGGAGAAACACAACTCATTACATTAGCGCATGCATGGTAAATCAATAAGCCGATTTCAATCTCACATGGGCCCAATTCCTTTTCTTAAGGTTCATCGTCATTTAACAAAGGACATCTCCCTTGCATCTCATTATTCACTCCCTTAACCTCTTGAGGTCATTATCTAGGTTCATGACTCTTGGGTACTTAACAATAAAAGTCATTTACATATATTATTTCAGAAGCATACAACTATAGTTGAAACCATTGGGATATACAACACTTCGAAATTCTCATTTAGGCAACGATCACATTTCATGTTCATACTATCACTTATTTGTACTTGCCATGGGTGATCATAGAACATTAAGAGCATTTAGAACATTTAGGAACATCATAGCCTTTACTCGCAAGAACGTAGGGGCTTATAACATATTGGAAACAAAAGTACAAATACGTACATCTCATAACCTTTCACATCCTATATCACGTAATCCGTACTTTCAACCACTTAAAACATTATTATTTAATTGGCTCTCTTGTCCATACATATGATTCTTTTTTCATGGCACAATGGCCGTATTTCATATTCCACACTTTTATATCTTTTCTTTCATGGATCATCATCTTAAATATCAACATATACAATATCCCGGAAATTCACAACTTTAGGTTTATTAGTAATGAAGACTTTAAACACAATGGATTTCTTCTTGAATTACTTTTTCCTAAAAAGGACAATACACAGTTTCCACTCACGAATATGTAAGAATGCAAAGCACATTGAAAATACTCACTAAATATAGCATTAGCTAAAACAGCCATATATGGGCATCACTTGAGTTCATAAGCTTTTAGGCAATTCTATTTTCAAAGTCAATTTTTGAATAGTTGAATCAAAGCTCATTTCATAATCTTTCTCAGATCATCTCATTTCATGGGCACCATTGGCCACAAGTATAACATTCATTCTTGGCACGTTGGCCATACTTTATATCCCCAATTCACTTATTTCACTTCCAACCATCTTTATAGGTTATCAACAATAAGACATTTCCAATCAATGCTTTAGGTACACATATGAACAATTAAGAGTCTTAAGCATATTGAGTTTTCTCACACAATTTGACATCATAACCTTCCTTTGAAACACCACTCAAAGACATAACATTTTAATACACATATCATTCTTGAACACATTCCCAAAAAATAACATAATGTGATAGGAACATTCGGAATACATTTTGAATACATAATTCTCGACACTTTGATTAGTTGGGCCATTCAAATTTATTGAGAACAACCCGGAACATAGAATAAGGAACTTGATACATCCATACTTGAAAATTACGGGAACATCATTGAATTCAATTCTAAGAAGGAAGTTTATCCAACATACCTCGCTTTGAGCTTTCCTTAAATTACTACAACATTTCGAAAATTCTAGCAATCACAATTTATTTTGATACATAACAAAATTGAACCATAATTAGAAAGATATTCATGGTCACAGTTCATTTGAGCATTTTATCAAACACTAGGTGTGCAAATTTGGCTACAAGTTTCTTCTACAAGATTTCCTTCACTCCTCAACCCAATCTTTACTTATTTTAGCCCAACAATCATCCCACAAATCTTATTGGTACATACATGTATAAATAATACTCTCATACCCAAGAATCATACTCCTAATCAACCATCTTCTACCCAAATTCGAAATTGAAAACTAAGGTATAGAACCTTATCTCTTTGATGAAGAACTTGTGAGACTTCCTTGTTGGATTTCAAAGTTTGGACAAGATCTTGATGAACAAAATAATTCATCTAATTTCTCTCTCTAGAACATTCTCACTTATCTCTAAAAAACCTCAGATAATTGCCCTAAAATAAACCCCAAAGCTTATTTATCAAAATGGAGTCGGGTTATGAAAATAGAAAAATTAACCCTCCGAAATCAGGTCTGTCATGCCCCAAAACCGAGGAGCGCGACCGGCACTCAACCGAGTGAACCCGACCAAGCAAGCCTGTTAGATTCCTTCTACCCAAACTCATTCATGAATAAAGAGAATATATGTTTTCTTTAATTAAACAATAAAGTGGTCATGTCTGCAATTACCAATTTATTACCATAAGTTTCACCATTTTTAATGTTTCAAATGGACAAGTAATACAACCACAACATAGCATAGTTTGTCTTTTTCAGCACCAATACACAACCCATACTATGTCTACGGAGCCTCTATAGATAAAAGTGAGTACAATGATAATGCCAGCAACAAGGCCCCGACTATACCTCAAACAGAATACACAAAGTATAAAAGATTCATGACCTCAGAATGAAGTGGGGCTCACCCAGTCAGCTGGGAAGAAGGTGCACTACTATCACTGACCAATATCTCCTGCTGTGGAACCACCTGCATCCATTGAAAGAAGCAGTGCCCCCGACAAAAGGGACGTTAGTACTGTCGAATAACACCAGTATGTATAACTAAACACCATCTCAATAGAATGACAAATAATATAATTAAGATTATCATAATATCAATGAAAGCCTTAATTAACATCAAACCTCAATTTAGGATCAAGATAGTGTTCAAATTAATTTCCATATCTCACATTGGGAGATTTTTAGTATCGATATACCATTGTCCACAATACATTTTTTCACCATACCGGTACCACCGTACTCTTAGCACGGAGTCCGATCACGGCCCGATCGGCTAGGCCATCTCATTAGAGACATCAACCACAATTTCTCTCAATATCAATACCACCATCTTTAATACGGAGTCCGATCACGACCCGATCGGCTAGGCTATCCATTAGGGACATCAATCACAATTACCATTTCAATTACAATTTCCAGCACAATCACCACCATGTGTGCGGCATGGTGTCCGATCACGACCCGACCGACTAGGCTATCTTATTTGAGACATCATCCTTTTTATATCAATCATCGCATTTCGTATTACTTTCACATCTTTTTATTTCATTGGCACTAATGGCCATAATTATAAGATCATTCTTGGCACGTTGGCCATATTGAGTATTTCATGCTCACCTTATCAATCTCAAATATCATTATGATCATCAACAACAATTACAATTCAAATCAAAGTGTGTAGTACACATGTGAGCAATTTAGAGTCTAAGGCACATAGAGATATTTCACAAAACTTGGCATAATAGCCTTCATTTAAACTTGACTTAAAGTCGAAACATTATTAATGCACAACCCATATTTTAACACATCCTCAGTTGGTAACATAACATGAATAAAGCATTTGGGATACTTGCTGAACATATTTGTTTCAACCCAATCTTACTCGGATTAGCCAGTTTCATAATGAATCACTCGGGACTTACATAATTTACATGAATATCATGGGATTCAATTCTAAGAGGAAGAGTTTAGCCAACATACCTCACTTGAGCTTTCTTACACTCTAAAATATTCCGGAATTCTTAGCAACTTCAATCTATTTTAGAAATATTACAAATTGAATTAAAATTAGGAAGATGATCATGGTTCTAGCTCACTTGAGCATTTTATCAAACACTAGGTGTGCATAAGGTTTCAATGTCCTTTTTATGAAGGACTTCATCATCCCACAACCTAATCTTTACCATTTTTAGCTCAACAATTTTCCTACACCCTTTGATAACACATGCATGTAAAATAAACAACTCTCATGCCCAGAAATTTATCATGCTAGTTACCCATTTTCAGAATATTTCGAAATTAGGGTTTAGGGTGTAGAATCTTACCTCTAGGATGAAGACCTAGCGAGCTTCCCTTCTTAATCTTCCAAAACATGGGCAAGAATTGAAGGACAAATATTGGAGAACACCTTCTCACTCTAGGGCACTTTCTCTCACTCTAAAATATCAGATTATGTCTCAAAAATGGTCCAAAGAGTGTATTTAACAAAATAGGGTCGGGTTTTAAAAACTCAAAAATAGAGCTCCGGAACAAGGTATGCGATCCGCATATCGGTCGCATATTTGGTTACAAAATAGCCAAAAGAACTGCCTTTGTATGAGGTCACTATGAAGTCCGCATAACTGTTATGCGGTCGGATAATTCACCGCATAACAGTTATGCGGTCGCATAGTCGATTGCATAGTTGCTTCCAACTGACCCAATCAACTGCCTCACTCTGCGGCCATTATGCGGTCCGCAGAGTGGTTCTGCGGCCGTATAATGGACCGCAGAAATGCACTTTTCCGCCAAAAATTTTCCTTTACTTTCTGGTGCATTGTTCAACCCAAAACGTCCGAGCCTATTCCGGCACCATGAAACATTATTTCCTTTGCAAACTTTACCGGACTTTACACTTAAGTACTTCAAAATTTTTTGGGGTGTTACATTCTCCCCCTCTTAGGATCATTCGTCCTCGAATGAGGGTAAAAATCTGTCATTAGCATCTTATGCAACTCAGTTTGTTTCATACCACATTCGAGTTCCCCCAAATTTGACTAAATCCCAAAATCTCCAAAACTTTTGCCAGAGTTTCCCTTTTAACTAGGCCTATCCAACTGGTCACATAATGGACCGCAGAATGGGTATGTGGGTCGTAAAATAGTCGCAAAAATTGGTGCCCAGAACTGGGCTGGTCTGGTCCATTCGGCGACCAGTTTGTGGTCGGAGAAGCACTTTCGCGATCGCAGAATTACTTAAAAGGTGATATTGTGAATAGTGATATATGGGTACTAAAGATCTCCCAACAAAAAATAATATTATTATCATATTTTGATTATCACTTCACAGTGTTATCTTTATATTTTGGGAATTATTATGTTTTAACTTGGCACTTGAAAATCATTGATTGTTGATTGTTGTTTCCATGGTTTTCTATTTCTTACATTGGCATTCTATTTGGAAAGATGACAGTTAGCTGTACATACTAGTACTATTCCGTATGTACTAACGCCCCTTTTGCCATGGGTGCTGCATCTTTCATCAGCAGGCAACTTTGGTCCTCGTTAGCAGTCGCTCTCTATTCAACAGGTTTTGGTGAGCCCTACTTTATTTCGGGCCTGATGTCAATCGAGTTTACGTTGAGTTTTGAGGTATAGCCGGGGCCTTATTGCTAGCACTTCCATAAGACTCTTGTGTTGTACTTAGAGGTTCCGTAGACAGGTTGTGGGTGGTAGTCGAATGTTGGGAATTGAACTAGAAATGTTGGTATTTGGAAAACATATTTTTCATTATATCATTAAACTTGTAATATTTTGGAAATCGTAAAAGAATTTGTTTTGAGTAATGGGAAAATAATGGGGAACATTACACTTTCCTCATGTATATCTATTGATATTGAATTTATATTATTCATGGGTAAGATTGGATAGAAGGCATCAAGCAGGCCTTCTCAGCCGGGTTATCTCGGTTGAGTGCTGGTTGGGCTCCCCGATGTCAGGGCGTGACAAACTTGGTATCAAAGCCTAAGGTTTTAAAGTGTCCTAGGATGTCTCCGCGCCGTGTCTAGTAGAGTCCTTCTTATCGGTGTGTTGTCGACCACATCTATAATGAGGAGGCTACTTGGATATTTAGGAATTTTACACTTCTTTGATACTCTATACCGTGCGATAGAGCTTAAGATCGGAAGTTAATTTCCTCATCATATCTTATTTGCCATATGAGTAACCCACGTGATCGAGGCAGCGAGGAGGTATTGAAAGAAACAGTTGCTAGGGGAAGTGTCCTTGTTCCTATTAATGTTACCGCGCCACCAAAATATTTGGTGAGAGCACCTAAGAAGTGAAAGAGGATTATTGGCATCAATAAGCCGGAATTGATATGAAAGAAGAGCCACTCGGGTTTATGTTGGATGATTCTTGAAATATGTTATGGTTGTGGAAAGAGTGGGTACAAGAAGAACAAAAGCCCTTAGGTTGGTTACACCCATCCCGGTCTGCCCGAGATGAACATTTTGCGTCGTGTTGTGAGTACGCTTAAGAGTGTGTTAGGGGTGGCAGGCTTGGGAAATTCCAATGGCCCACATATCAAACAGGTACAAAGATTGTTACTCCCGCCATGAAGGCTTGGAGGAAGGATGGGGGAATGATTTTGGTGCATACAAATAGGGTAAACATCAGGTCAGTGGGGCGAGTCAGTTTAGTGGACCTCATCCTCGTTGCGTGAAGTATAAGAGATATCATTCGGGGTTATGTCACTATGGTACCAATGTATGTTATGGATGTGGAGTCGAGGGGCATCAATTAGGGTATTTCCATATCAATCTAAAATCACAAAGTGAGTCACTCCTTGCTACCTTATTGTGAACACCTCATTATTTTCCTTGTTATATCTGTACATCCATATTGAAGGGCCCTACACAAATATGGTCTTAACCAAAACGTTGAATAACAAATTCTCTTATTTACATGAAGCCACTCATTATTCATGAAGCCACTCTATTATGAAGCCACTCATTATTCATAAAGCTACTCATTATTCATGAAGCCACTCATTGTTACATGAAGCCACTCATTATTCATGAAGCCACTCTATCACAAATTGTCTTATTTACAACCTCTTGTGGAATTGAGCTCTATAAGTATTTCCATGAATTGAGTTGTAACCCTGGGCTAATACTTCCCACTTGCTTCCCTAAATTCTCAACAAGGGACTATACTTGATGAATTTCTTACAGAACCTTTTGATTCAAATGGATAATATCTGCTCACTTGTGCTTATGCATGCACAGTCATAAAGTTTACCTATGTGGTATCAAATCCAATGTATAGCGGCCTAGTGTTGAGATCCTTCTTAAGCCACTCTTTTTCTCTCTGGTGTATGTGGCTCATATGGTTGGAACAGTTACTTTACTCCTTTGTGTATATTATCATGAATCCTTTTCACTGTCTAGTAACATGAGAGCATATCTCAACTCTTATCATATGTGTACCTGTAAATTGAAAGGGGTCACTTCTCTACATAAAGTTTCTAGGAAATTTGAAATTTTCACAAATTCATCACAAGAAAATCTTTTTGTCCACCCATCTCAATATGACTTTCATGTCCACCTAGAGCATGCCTCAGTGAGTAACTCACTTTGTTCCTAGTATTGTAGTTGCCATTGAAGTGGCCTGATATGGCAGCTTGAGAGTTGTTATTGTAGAAACATGTCTAGCTCATAGCACATTGTTCATTCTTTCTAACCAATACATGATTTCACCCCAATATAAGGATGTCCTAGCTATGTGATTTCACTCGTGAAAGGTTAAAATTAGATGCTTTCAGATTTTGGCACATATCATGAGCATATTGATTTGAAGGACAAGTTAGTTGTATCTCTAGTCCTCTCATATAGGATCAACTATTAGGAAAGGTTAAGCTATTAGAATGATAATAATCTCACAAGTGTTCAACTTCTTTGCTTGTGACATAGATTCCTTGTGTTAGTTAATGTTAAGAGCGTAAATCAATTTCATGCATTTTGAAACCCATAACACATTCGGGGTGCCAAAATATTCTCATTTTAAGTTAAACGGATTTTCCCTACACTCCAGGAGACGACTGGTGTCACGTACTTGGCTATTTCTCTTTGAGGCCTACTATTGCCAAACAAGGCATATATGGAATGAAACAATTGTTGTTGTCCTTTTCATGAATAATAGTCTTCCAAGAATAACTGGGGCAAATGTCTCTATCCTTCCTATTATGCCTCCCATATGTCACATGTCAAAAAAAGAAGTGTCATCCCGTGATCAAATATATTGAATAAGAAACTTTATGGTCATATTCAAGCTAGCACATCTTAGACTAATTTTTGGAGGTCGCCAAAGGTTTAGTTTGGGTGTTCGGCGTAGAGATTTAGAGTTGAAGAAAGTGAACGGGTTATTCTCTATGTTTTTTCCCAAAGGATGCTATGCGAATTGTTAATAAAGGTAAAGTATGTGTAGTCACATTAGGCCTTATGAAATCTTGAAGGAAATAGGCCAAACTATGAATATGATGTTTCCCTATTATTGTACTTCGTGTACCCGGTGTTTCATGTGTCTATGTCTAAGAAGGTAGTTGAAAATCCTTTGTCTATCATTCCGGTGGAAGCTAGCGAAGGTGAAGTTAATGGATAATTGGCTTATGAGGGGTATCTATTTGCCATCCTTATTAAATAAGTCCGAAAGTTGAGATTGCCTCCGTCGTGTGTTATGGCAAAGTCTGTGAGTTGAGGGGACCACCTCGAAGGCCAAAATTGTTAAGGGAATAAAATGTTCTCACTTGAGTGTATTGTCAAATAATTGTGGATCAAAAGGTAGATTCTTTGTATTACGATTTAAATATGCGCAGCTCATGTTCAGGTGTCACTTTTGATAATATAATGCCTGCAATGTTGAGATTAATGCTGTTGATATATATATATATATATATATATATATATATATATATATATATATATATATATATATTGTGATGCTTTGTCGAGTTGTGGATGTGCTGTTAGGAGTGGTTTTGGTGATTCTCTGGCAGATGGATAGGCCCAGTTATAGGGGAAACTCTGCCAAAACTTTGGAAATTTATGGAGTTAGTAAAATTGGGAACTATTGACGTGTGGATGACAATTTAAGACACATTGGGTGTGTATGGCGGATTCTAACCCTCATTCGAGGACGAATGATCTTAAGTGGGGGAGAATGTAATGCCCCGTTAAAATTTCCTAATGATTTAATATTTTAAAGTGCAACAAAGGTATTAGGGAATAACGTATTCGAGTGTCAAAGGAGACCCATGGGGTGGAACCGCATTATTTTGACATTAAAAGTGTTTCAATGACATCGTTGCCCTCGAGTATAAGTGGTATCACATTAAAACAATGAGATCCAAATTCAGTTTTGATTGAAGCATTCGATCCATATTGAAATTACGGAGCCATAGCAAAAAGAATCGTCGATTTCGGACATCGTATGAGAGAGTTATGCCTATTTTCGGGCAAGATAGAAATAATTTCCCATCGCCAGCGCCCAGGGTAGCGTGGGGCGCTATCCCTGGCGCTGGGATTTCTTTTAGGTACTGAAACCAGCGCCACAGGCAGTGCCCCACGTCACCTGTGGCGCCCGAAACGCTATATACACATTCGGGGTTCATTTTACCCCATTTTTCTTGGCCAAACTTTGGGGTTTTCCTCCACTCTCTCAAGACACTCCCGCATCTTCAAGGTGAGTAATCCCTACTAATTTGGTGTTTCATTCCATCAAATACACCCTAAAACTAACTCAATCCTTCATAAAATACATAGATTTTCAACAAATTTCTTCAAGAACTCAAAGGAGGGTTTTGTAAGATTTCTTCCAAAAGGTAATCCTACACCCTTAGACTTACATGTATGGATATATTATGGGAATATGAGTATGAATTAAATATTGGAACTTATGGTATGGTGATTGAAAGCCATAAGTTCCCAATGTAAATACATAACCATTGTAGAGATTGAAAGATGATTATTTGATGGAATTTTGTTGGTTGGGCATGGATGGATGGTCATGTATGTGATGTTGGAAGTTATGAATTGTTTAAGAATGATGGTGGGATAAATTATTGGTAAATGGTAGTAGTTGGATGAACTAATTCTATGGTTAAGAGATGTAGAGATTCATGCCTACTAGGTATTTGATAAAATGCCTAAATGGCTTAAATTATGGAATTTGTTACTAATATTGGTCCAATTGAATTATGTTGATGTAGATTGATGTTGTACGAGTAGTATGTGGTTTTAGTAGCACTAAAGAGCTCCATCAAGGTATGTTGGCTAAACTACTCTCTTAGAATTGAATTCCATGATGTTCCCGTAAGTTTCAAGTATGGTTGTATCAAGTTCCTTATTCTATGTTCCGAGATGTTCCCAATAAATTCGATTGTTCCGAATAAGCAAAGCGTCGAGAATTATGTATTCAAAATGTGTTACGAATATTCCTATCATATTATGTTATCCTTTGGGAATGTGTTCAAGAATGATATGTGCATTAAAATACTATGTCTTTGATTCGTGTTTCAAATGAAGGTTATGATGCCAAATTGTGTGAGAAAATCCCAAAATGCTTAAGACTCTTAGTTGCTCATATGTGTGCCTAAAGTCTTGATTGGAAATGTCTTATTGTTGATAATCTAATAGGTGTTTGATAAAATGCCTAAATGGCCTAAATTATGGAATTTGTTACTAATATTGGTCCAATTGAATTATGTTGATGTAGATTGATGTTGTAAGAGTAGTAGGTGGTTTTAGTAGCACTAAAGAGCTCCATCAAGGTATGTTGGCTAAACTACTCTCTTAGAATTGAATTCCATGATGTTCCCGTAAGTTTCAAGTATGGTTGTATCAAGTTCCTTATTCTATGTTCTGAGATGTTCCCAATAAATTCGATTGTTCCGAATAAGCAAAGCGTCGAGAATTATGTATTCAAAACATGTTACGAATGTTCCTATCATATTATGTTATCCTTTGGGAATGTGCTCAAGAATGATATGTGCATTAAAATACTATGTCTTTGAGTCGTGTTTCAAATGAAGGTTATGATGCCAAATTGTGTGAGAAAATCCCAAAATGCTTAAGACTCCTAATTGCTCATATGTGTGCCTAAAGTCTTGATTGGAAATGTCTTATTGTTGATAATCTAAAAAGATAGTTGGAAGTGAAATAAGTGAACTGGGGATACAAAGTGTGGCCAGCGTGCCAAGAGTGAAATTTATACTTGTGGCCAATGGTGCCAATGAAATGAAATGATGTGAGAAAGGTTATGAAATGAGCCTTGATTCAACTATTCCGAATTGACTTCGAAAATAGAATTGCCTAAAAGGTTATGAACTCAAGTCATGTCCATATGTGATTGTTTTAACAAATGCTATGCTTTGTGAGTATTTTCAATGTGTTTTGCATTCTTACATATTCGTGAGTGGAAATTGTGTATTTCCTTTTTGGGGAAAAGAATTTCAAGAATAAATGGTGTGTTACTTGTTGATGATTTTAACTTGCGCATCAATTGCCAATTATTTTACTCCATTTCTCGGAAAAAAATCTATTGTGCTTAAATTGTTCATTTCTAATAAACTTAAAGTTGTGTTTCCGCAATAGTGTATATGTTGATATTTATGATGATGATACATTAGAGGAAAGAAATAAAAGCGTGGAATATCAAATACGGCCACCGTACCTTGAATAAAGAATCTTGTGAATGGCCAAAAGAGCCAAGGAAATATTGTTGTTATTATTGGTTGAAAATAATAGTGGAGATTCATACAATGTGAAAAATGATGAGGTAAATACATTTGTACCTATGTTATCTTTGTGCATTATTCCCCTTATTTCGGATGGGATTGATGTTATAAAATTATTCCCCTTAATTGAGATGAGATTGATTGATAGAAAAGGATGATGTCAATCCACACGGTATTGTGGTGAGACGGCCTTTCTGATCGGGTCGTGACCGGACATCATGCCGCACGCATGGTGGTGATTGTGATGGAAATTTTAATTGAAATTGTGATTGTGGTTAATGTCTCGAATGATATGTCCTAGCCTATCGGGTCGTGATCGGACTACGTGCTAAAAGTACGGTGGTATTGGTATTGAGAGTGATTGTGGTTGATGTCTCTAATGAGATGGCCTAACCGATCGGGTCGTGATCGGACTACGTGCTAAAAGTACGGTGGTATTGGTATTGTGAATGTTGGTATTGTAAAAGGTGATATTGTGAACAGTGATATATCAGTGCTAAAGATCTCCCAACAAAAAATAATATTATTATCATATTTTGATTATCACTTCACAGTGTTATCTTTATATTTTGGGAATTATTATGTTTTAACTTGGCACTTGAAAATCATTGATTGTTGATTGTTGTTTCCATGGTTTTCCATTTCTTACATTGGCATTCTATTTGGAAAGAGGACGATTAGCTTTACATACTAGTACTATTCCATATGCACTAATGCCTCTTTTGCCGTGGGTGCTGCATCTTTAATGGATGCAGGTAGTTCATCAGCGGGCAACTTTGGTCCTCGTTAGCAGTTACTCTCTATTCAACAGGTTTTGGTGAGCCCTACTTTATTTCGGGCCTGATGTCAATCGAGTTGTACGTTGTGTTTTGAGGTATAGCCGGGGCCTTATTGCTAGCACTTCCATAAGACTCTTGTGTTGTACTTAGAGGTTCCGTAGACAGGTTGTGGGTGGTAGTCGAATGTTGGGAATTGAACTAGAAATGTTGGTATTTGGCAAACATGTTTTTCATTATATCTATAAACTTGTAATATTTTGGAAATCGTAAAAAAATTTGTTTAGAGAAATGGGAAAAGTATGGGGAACATTACACTTTCCTCATGTATATCTCTTGATATTGATTTTATATTATTCACGGGTAAGATTGGATAGAAGGCATCAAGCAGGCTTGCTCAGCCGGGTTATCTCGGTTGAGCGCCGGTCGCGCTCGCCGATGTCGGGGCGTGACAAACTTGGTATCAGAGCCTAAGGTTTTAATGTCACGCCCCAAATTCGGGGGGCGCGACCGACGCTCAACCGAGTAAACCCGACTGAGCAAGCCTGTTAGATTTCATTCTACCCAAACTCATTCATGAAATAATAGGAGATGTACTCCATTAATCAAACACGGAAAAACTTTCATTAACAACTTCCTTTTTCATTCCCATTAGCAGCTTCCTTCATAATTTTCAAAATATTACGAGTTTATAGAATTAATGAAAAATATTATTTCCAAATACCAACATATCTAGTTCAGTTCCCAACATCAACCACAACCCATAACCTGTCTACGGAGCCTCTAAGTACAATAAAAGAGTAATATGAAAATAAGGGTAATAAGGCCCCCGCTATACCTCAAAACACAGTACATGAGAAACAAATACATGACCCCGAAATGAAGTGGGGCTCACCAAATCAGCTGAAAAGAGTGTACTGCTATCACTGATCAATGACACCTGCTGTGTAGAACCACCTGTATCCATTAAAGATGCAGCGCCCCCGGCAAAATGGACGTTAGTACTGTCGAATAACACTAGTATGTATAGCTAAAACTCCTCTTTCAAAATAGAATGCCTATATAAGAAAAGGCAACACATAGAAATAGCAAGTCAAAATCCACAATATCCAAATGTCCAGTTAAAACATAATAATTTTGAAAATACGACCTTCATATACAATTTTTGGTTGAGAGATCATTAGCACCGATATACCATTGTTCACAATACCAATGTTCACAATACCAATGTTCACAATACCAGTGTTCACAATACTAATGTTCACAATGCCAGTGTTCACAATACCAATGTTCACAATACCAGTGTTCACAATACCAATGCCACCGTATTTTTAGCACGGAGTCCGATCACGACCCGATCGGCTAGGCTATCTCATTAGAGAATCAACCACAATTACTATCAATACCAATACCACCGTAAATTTAGTACGGAGTCCGATCACAACCCGATCGGCTAGACTATCTCATTAGAGAATCAACCACAATTACTGTCAATATCAATACCACCGTAAATTTAGTACGGAGTCCGATCACGTCCCGATCGGCTAGGTTATCTCATTAGAGAATCAACCACAATTACTGTCAATATTAATACAAACCGTAAGTTTAGTACAGAGTCCGATCACGACCCGATCAGCTAGGCTGTCTTATTTGAAGACATCAACCAAAATCTCAATTTCAATTAAGAGGAATAATTTTATCACATCAATCTCATCCTAAATAAGGAAAATAATTCACAAAAATAATATAGGTGCAAATATATTTACCTCATCATCTTTCACATTGTATAAATCTCCACTAGTATTTTTAGTCATTCACAACGACAATATTTCCTTGGCTCTTTTGGCCATTCACAAGATTCTTTATTCAAGGCACGGTGGCCATATTTGATATTCCACACTTTCATTTCTTCCCTCTCATGTATCATCATCATAAATATCAACATACATATAATATCCCGGAATTCACAACTTTAAGTTCATTAAAAATGAACAATTTAAGCACAATAGATTTCTTTCCGAGAAATGGAGTAATGTAATTGGCAATTGATGCGCAAGTTAAAATCATCAACAAGTAACACACCATTTATTCTTGAAATACTTTTCCTCAAAAAAGATAATACAAAATTTCCACTCACGAATATGTAAGAACGCAAAACACATTGGAATACTCACAAAGCATAGTATTTGTTAAAACAACCACTTATGGCATGACTTGAGTACGAAAGCTTTTAGGCAATTCTATTTTCGAAGTCATTTTAAAACATTTGAGTCGAGGCTAATTTCATAACCTTTCTCACATCATTTCATTTCATTGGCACCATTGGCCACAAGTATAACTTTCACTCTTGCACATTGGCCACACTTTATATCCCAATTCACTTATTTCATTTCCAACCACCTTTATAGGTTATCAACAATAATACATTTCCAATCCAGATTTTAGGTACACATATGAGCAATTTCGAGTCTTAAGAATATTGAGATTTTCTCACACAATTAGTATACTAGTTCTCATCTAAAACACGACTCAAAGCCACAACATTTTATTATGCAAACCATACTTTGAACATCTATCTTTTGACATAAGGCTCATTCGGAATAAACAAGTTTATAGGGAATAACCCGGAATATAGAGGTTAGGAATCTTGAGCCAATCATACTTGATCTTAGGGAAACAATATGGATATCTATTCTAAGAGAGAAAGTTTAGCCAACATACCTTGCTTTGAGATTTCCTTAAATTACTACAACGTTCCGGAAATTCTAGCAATCCCAATCTATTTTGAGACACAACAAAAATTGAACCATTATTAGGAAGATATTCATGATCTCAACTCATTTGAGCATTTTATCAAACACTAGGTGTGCAAATCTAACTACAAGGTTCTTCTACAAGATTTCCTTCACTCCACAACCCAATCTTTACTTAGTTGAGCTCAACAATCTTCCCAAAAATCTTATTAGTACAAGCATGTATAAATAATGCTCTTATACCCAAGAATCATACTCCAAATCAACCATCTTTTACCCAAATTCGAAATTGGAAACTAGGGTATGGAACCTTACCTCTTAGATGAAGATCTTGTGATTAGCTTCCTTGATTCTTGAAGATTGGTGCAAGATTGGATGATTATAATGTTAGGTTCCCTCCTTCTCTCTCTAAAATGCTCTTACCTCTCTCTAAAACCCTCAGAACCCCCCCCCCCCAAAATAAGCCCCAAAGCTTATTCATCAAAATGGGTACGGGTTATGAAAAGAGGAAAATTAACCCTCCGAACTCAGCTATGCGGTCGCACAATGGACCGCACAATTGATGTGCGGGTCGCACAAATTGATGCCCAGAACTGGCCTGTTCTGGTCTATTCTGCGACCAGTTTGCGGTCACATAACCATTTTGCGATCGCATAATGGTCGCAGAATTGCATTCTGTCAGCGTTTGGTAATTCGGTCATAACTTCTTGTAGGAATGTCCAAATGATGAACGGTTTGCAGCAATGGAAATTAGACTCAAAGGGATTGATAGGTAATACACCATATAACTCTTCATATCAAGAGAGGTATGCGCGTTTGAAGTTAGGTCTTGTGCGAACTCACTTGAAACTTTATTCTATCATTAAATTTTCAACTTTCCTTAGCCTTGAGGCTCTTCTTAGACCATAAACCATTCTTAGTGCACTTCATACATATATTATCAAGATCAATTGATATCCTTCATATAAAAGTCCCTTTTTTGCACACAAAATAATATAATTAGTGCACATCAACTTTCTTTATAGCGCTTAAGTACTTCGAAATATTTCCGGGGTGTTACATTCTCCCCCACTTAAGAACATTCGTCCTCGAATGTTTTACAAGTCCCTTCTAAGAATATAGTTACCATCATTTTCCTCCAACCATTATACATAAACACTTATGACCACATAGGTCTTATACATCCTTTCCAAAATTTCAACTTACTTATCGACCTTAAGATTTGGCTATCTTTATAAATTCTTAAAACTTCCGACAGTGTTTTCCCTGTAACTGGGCCTATCCACCTGTTAGAGAATCCCTGAAATCAATCCTAATAATATATCCATTACTCAAAAACGCATCACAGTATATATCAACAATACCTATCTCAACATTAGGGCAATACATTAACCAAAGTGGTATCTTTACAGGAAATGTACACATTTAAACCATAATGCATAGAAGGTACGTTTTTGATCCACAACCATTTGGCTCTACAAACAAGTGAGAATATTTCCTTTCCTCAACACTTTAGACCTACAAGGTGATCTCCTGGACTCACATACTTAGCCATAGCACTTGACGGAGACAATCTTAACTTTCGGACTCATCTAACACGGATAGCAAATAGTTGCTCCTCATAATCCAATTATCCATTAACATCACCTTCTTAGACATAGACACATGAAACACCGGATACACGGAGAACAATAATAGGGAAACATCATACTCATAGTTTAGCTTATTTCCTTAAAGATTTCATAAGGCCTATTGTGATTACACATACTTTACCTTTATTAGCAATTCACATAATATATTCATAGAGAAAATCTTTAGAATAACCCGTTCACTTTCTTCAATTCTAAATCTCTACACCAAACTCCCAAAATAAAACTTTTGCGACCCCCAACAATTATTCTAAGATGTGCTAGCATGAATATGACCATAAATGTTTCTATCCAATATATTTGATCATGAGATGATGTTTCTTCTTTGACATGCTTGAACCTTTAACCTCCCATAGGTTTACTATAATAGGAACAATGAGGTTCGAGATTAGGCTGGAAGTATTCAAGAATCCATCAATGTGCCGAGCACGACACTTCAAGAGGTTATATCCTCAGAGACATGAAGGTTACTACCAATAGCGCTGACATGGTTAATCATTGTGTTGACATCATTGATTCGACAAATGAGACTTAGAGTTGCCTAGTAGGCATTGATAACGTAGGGAAAATGTTCATGATTCTGAGATTTAAAGGAAATGAGTCATGAAAAGGACATCAAAAATTGTTTCATTCCATTCGTGCCTTATTTGGAAATGGTAGGCCTCAAAGAGAGATAACGCTTACGTGACACCAGTCGCCTCTTGGAATGTAGTTAAAATCAGTTTAACTCGAAATTAGAATATTCTTGAACCCTGAATGTGATATGGGTTTCAAGATACACAAAGTTGCATTACGCTTTTAACTGTATTTGACACAAGAAATTTATGCCACAAACCCATGAGAATGAAAAAGAAGTTGATCATTTATGAGATTATTATCATTCTGACAACTTAACCTTTACCAATAGTTGATCCTATATGAGAGGAGTAGAGATCTGGGTTGTTCGGGTCGCACAATGGTTGCACAAATTGGTGCCCAGAACTAGGCTGTTCTGGTCCATTCTGCGACCAGTTTGCGGTCGCATAACCATTTTGTGATCGCATAATGGTCGCAGAATTGGTCGCAGATTCTCATTCTGTCAGCGTTTGGTAAGTCGGTCATAACTTCTTGTAGGAATGTCCAAATGATGAACGGTTTGCAGCAATGGAAATTAGACTCAAAGGGATTGATAGGTAATACACCATATAACTCTTCATATTAAGAGAGGTATGCGCGTTTGAAGTTAGGTCTTGTGCGAACTCACTTGAAACTTTATTCTATCATTAAATTTTCAAATTTCCTTAGCCTTGGGGCTCTTCTTAGACCATAAACCATTCTTAGTGCACTTTATACATATATTATCAAGATCAATTGATATCATTCATATAATATTCCCTTTTTTGCACACAAAATAATATAATTAGCACACATCAACTTTCTTAATAGTGCTTAAGTACTTCAAAATGTTTCTAGGGTGTTACATTTAAAGTGTCCTAGGATGTCTCGGAGCCGTGTCTAGTAGAGTCCTTCTTATCGGTATGTTGTCGACCACATCTATAATGAGGAGGCTACTTGGAAATTTATAAATTTCACACTTCTTTGATATTCTATACCGTGCGATAGAGCTTAAGATATGAGGTTAATTTCCTCATCATATCGCATTTTCCATATGAGTAACCCACGGGTTCGAGGCAAAGAGGAGGTATTGAAAGAACCAGTTGCTAGGGGAAGTATCCTTGTTCCTATTAATGTTACCGCGCCATCAGAATATGTGGTGAGAGCACCTAAGAAGTGAAAGAGGATTATTGGCATCAATAAGCCAGAATTGATATGAAAGAAGAGCCATTCTGGTTTATGTTGGATGATTCTTGAAATATGTTATGGTTGTGGAAAGAGTGGGCAAAAGAAGAACAAAAGCCCTTAGGTTGGTTACACCCATCCCGGTCTACCCGATATGCGGGCGAGAACATTTTGCGTCGAGTTGTGAGTAAGCTCAAAAGTGTGTTAGGGGTGGCAGGCTTGGGAAATTCTAATGGCCCACATAACAAACCGGTAAATAGATTGTTAATCCCGCCATGAAGGCTTGGAGGAAGGATATAGGGAATGATTTTGGTGTATACAAAAAGGGAAAACATCAGGTCAGTGGGGCGAGTCAGTTTAGTAGACCTCATCCCCATTGTGTGAAGTATAAGAGATATCATTCAGGGTTATATCACTATGGTACTAATGTATGTTATGGATATGGAGTCGAAGGGCATCAATTAAGTTATTTCCATATCAATCTAAAATCACAAAGTGAGTCACTCCTTGCTACCTTATTGTGAACACCTCATTATTTTCCTTGTTGTATATGTACATCAATATTGAAGGGGCCTACACAAATATGCTCTTAACCAAAACGTTGAATCATAAAATATTTTATGTACTTATATTTTGAACGGGACTCATTATTCATGAAGCCACTCTATCACAAATTCTCTTATTTACAACCTCCTGTGGAATTGATCTCTATAAGTATTTCCATGAATTGAGTTATAACCCTGTGCTAATACTTCCCACTTGCTTCCCTAAATTCTCAACAAGGGACTATACTTGATAAATTTCTTACAGAACCTTTTGATTCAAATGGATAACATCTGCTCACTTGTGCTTATGCATACACAGTCATAAAGTTTACCTATGTGGTATCAAATCCAATGTATAGCGGCCTAGTGTTGGTGAAAAAGCGCGTTTATGTGGTCCATTATGCGACCGCATAATCACTCTGCGAGCCGCATAATGGCCGTAGAAGTGGGCAGGAGAGGGCCATTCTGGAAGCAGCTATGCGGTCGACTATGCGACCGCATAACTATTATGCGGTGCATTATGCGACCGCATAACAGTTATGCGGACCGCATAGTGACCGCGTACACAGACAGATTTTTGATCATTTTTGTCAGCAATTATGCGACCGATATACGGTCCGCATATCCATTATGCGGTCGCATATGCGACCGCAGAACCATTCCGGAGCTCCATTTTTGGATTTTTAAAACCCGACCCTAATTCATTAAATACACTCTTTGGCCCATTTTTTAGCTATAATCTGATATTTTACAGTGAGAGGGAGTGCCATAGAGTGAGAAGGTATTCCTCAATAATTGATTGTTCAATTCTTGCTCAAGTTTTGGAAGATTAAGAAGGGAAACTCACTAGGTGTTCATCCTAGAGGTAAGATTCTATACCCTAACCCTCAATTTCGAATTTTGTCTAGAAATGGGTAATTAGCAAGAAAATTGTGGGGCATGAGAGTTGTTTATTTTACATGCATGTGATATCAAGGGGTGTAGGAAGATTGTTGAACTAAGCATAGTAAAGATTGGGTTGTGGGATGATGGAATTCTCCATAAAAGGACCTTGGAACCTTAATGCACACTTAGTGTTTGATAAAATGCTCAAATGACCTAGAACCATGATCATCTTCCTAATTTTGGTTTAATTTGTCATATTTCTAAAATAGATTGAAGTTGCTAAGAATTCCGGAACATTTAGAGTGTAAGGAAGTTCAAGGGAGGTATGTTGGCTAAAATCTTCTTTAAGAATTGAAATTCCCATTATCCTTGTAAGTTCCAAGATGTTGATTACAAACCGAGTATTCCGATAAGTTTTGTGATAAAGATATATGTTTAATTTGTGTTTCAAATGCTCTTATCATATTTCATTATAAATTGAGTATGCGTTTCAAACTATGGATTGTGTATCCACATGTTATAATTTCAAGTCGTGATTTATGTGAAAGTCATTATGCCAAGTTGTGTAGAGATTGAGATTTTGATACACCTCCACCCGCATATATTGGGGTAAGGCGGCATGACCGCTTTGTGTAGGGATTATGGTATTGTGGGACTACACCTTCACCCGCATTCATTGGGATGAGGCGGTATGACCACTTTGTGTATAGTTTGGTATTAATGTGGCACCACCACCCACATATATATATTGGGGTGAGGCGGCATAGCCGCTTTGTGTTGGTATTGGTATCATTGATGCATTTCCACCCGCAAACATTGGGGTGAGGCGACATAGTCGCTTGTGTAGATTCTTAGTACTGTGGTTATACATCCACCCGCATACATTGGGGTGAGGCGGCAGAGCCGCTTGAGTAGAGTTATGGTATTGTACTTACACTTCCACCTGTATATATCGGGTGAGGCGTCGGGGCCGCTTTGTGTGAAGATGGTTACAGAGGATCTCATCTTAAATCTAATAAATGTTATTGATAGCTCTTAATAAGCTTGCTCTGGTTTAAACGGTTATCTATATTATTCTATTGCCGCATTGGTTCATCATATTATCTTGTATTTTTGAATTCTTAAATTGGTGTTTAGTTTTCATACTAGTACTATTCAACGGTACTAACGTCCCTTTTGCTGGGAGCGCTGCATCTTTAAATAGATGCAGGTGGTTCCACAGCAGGAGATATTGATCAGTGATAGCAGTACACCTTCTTCCTAGCTGACTTGGTGAGCCCCACTTCATCCCGGGGTCATGTATCTTTTGTTCTTTGTGTATTCTATTTGAGGTATAGCCGGGGCCTTATTGTCGGCATTATCATTATACTCATCTTTATCTATAGAGGCTCCGTAGACATAGTGTGGGTTGTGTATTGGTGCGGGGGAAGACAAAATATGTTATGTTGTGGTTGTATTACTTGTCCATCGAGACTTTAAAAATGATAAAGCTAATGGAAATGAATTGGTATTGTAGACGTGAACACCATTTTGTCTAATTAATGAAAATATGTATTATCTCCATTTGTGGATAAGTTTGGGTAGAATGAAATCTAACAAGCTTGCTCAGTCGGGTTCACTCGGCTGAGCGCCGGTCGCGCTCCTTGGTTTTGGGGCATGACAAGATCCTTCTTGAGCCACTCTTTTTCTCTTCGGTGTATGTGGCTCATATGGTTGGAACAATTACTTTACTTCTTTGTGTATATTATCATGAATCCTTTTCACTATCTAGTAATATGAGAACATATCTCAACTCTTATCATATGTGTACCTGTAAATTGAAAGGGGTCACTTCTCTGTATAATGTTTCTAGGAAATTTGAAATTTTCACAAATTCGTCACAAGAAGATCTTTTTGTCCGCCCATCTCAATATGACTTTCATGTCCACCTAGAGCATGCCTCAATGAGTAACTCACTTTATTCCTAGTATTGTAGTTTCCCGTGAAGTGGCCTGATATGGCAGCTTGAGAGTTGTTATTGTAGAAACATGTCTAGCTCCTAGCACAGTGTTCTTTCTCTCTAACCAATACAAGATTTCACCCCAATATAAGGATGTCCTAGCTATGTGTTTTCACTCGTGAAAGGTTGAAATTAGATGCTTTCAGATTTTGGCACATATCATGAGCATATTGATTTGAAGGACAAGTTTGTTGTATCTCTAGTCCTCTCATATAGGATCAACTATCAGGAAAGGTTAAGCTGTGAGAATGATAATAATCTCACAAGTGTTCAACATCTTTTTCATCCCCATGGTCTTGTGACATAGATTCCTTGTGTTAGTTAATGTTAAGAGCGTAAATTAATTTCATGCATTTTGAAACCCATAACACATTCGGGGTGCCAAAATATTCTCATTTTAAGTTAAACTGATTTTTCCTACACTCCAGGAGACGACTGGTGTCACGTACTTGGCTATTTCTCTTTGAGGCCTACTATTGCCAAACAAGGCATATATAGAATGAAACAATTGTTGTTGTCCTTTTCATGAATAATAGTCTTCCAAGAATAACTGGGGCTAATGTCTTTATCCTTCCGATTATGCCTCCCATATGTCACATGTCAAAAAAGAAGCGTCATCCCGTGATCAAATATATTGAATAGGAAGCTTTATGGTCATATTCAAGCTAGCACATCTTAGACTAATTTTTGGAGGTCGCCAAAGGTTTAGTTTGGGTTTTCGACGTAGAGAGTTAGAGTTGAAGAAAGTGAAAGGGTTATTCTCAATGTTTTCTCCCAAAGGATTCTATATGAATTGTTAATAAAGGTAAAGTATGTGTAGTCACATTAGGCCTTATGAAATCTTGAAGGAAATAGGCCAATCGATGAATATGATGTTTCCCTATTATTGTACTTCGTGTACCCGGTGTTTCATATGTCTATGTCTAAAAAGGTAGTTGAAAATCCTTTGTCTATTGTTCCGGTGAAAGCTAGCGAAGGTGAAGTTAATGGATAATTGGCTTATGGGGGGTATCTATTTGCCATCCTTGTTAGATAAGTCAGGAAGTTGAGATTGCCTCCGTCGTGTGTTATGGCGAAGTCTGTGAGTTGATGGGACCACCTCGAAGGCCGAAATTGTTAAGGGAATAAAATGTTCTCACTTGAGTGTATTGTCAAATGATTGAGGATCAAAAGGTAGATTCTTTGTGTTACGATTTAAATATGTGCAGCTCATGTTCACGTGTCACTTTTTATAATATAATGCCTGCAATGTTGAGATTAATGCTGCTGATATATATATGTATATATATATATATATATATATATATATATATATATATATATATATATATATATATATATATATATATATATATATATATATATTGTGATGCTTTGTCGAGTTGTGGATATGCTGTTAGGAGTGGTTTTGGTGATTCTCTGGCAGACGGATAGACCCAGTAACAGGGGAAACTCTGCAAAAAAATTTGGAAATTTATGGAGTTAGTAAAATTGGGAACTATTCGTGTGTGGATGAGGATTTAAGTCACATTGGGTGTCTATGGCAGATTCTAACCCTCATTCTAGGACGAATGATCTTAAGCGGGGGAGAATGTAAGGCCCCATTAAAATTTCCTAATGATTTAATATTTTAAAGCGCAACAAAGGTATTCGGGAATAACATATTTGAGTATCAAAGGAGACCTATGGGGTGGAACCGCATTATTTTGACATCAAAAGTGTTTCAATGACGTCGTTGCTTCGAGTATAAGTGGTATCATATTAACGAAATGAGCTCCAAATTCAGTTTTGATTGATGCATTAGATCTATATTGAAATTACGGTGCCATATCAAAAAAGAATCATCGAATTCGGACATCGTATGAGAGAGTTATGCCCATTTTCGGGCAAGATAGAAACGATTTCCCATCGCCATCGCCCAGGGTAGCGTGGGGCGCTATCCCTGGAGCTGGGATTTCTTTTAGGTACTGGAACCAGCGCCACAGGCAGCGCCCCACGCCACTTGTGGCGCCCGAAATGCTATATACTCATTCGAGGTTCATTTTACCTCATTTTTCTTGGCCGAACTTTGGAGTTTTCCTCCACTCTCTCAAGACCTCTAACTCCCCGATATTCAAGGTGAGTAATCCCTACTAATTTTGTGTTTCATTCCAACAATTCCACCCTAAAACTAACTCAATCCTCCATAAAATACATAGATTTTCAAGAAATTTCATCAAGAAGTCAAAGGAGGGTTTTGCAAGATTTCTTCCAAAAGATAATCCTACACCTTTAGACTTACACGTATGGATATATTATGGGAATATGAGTATGAATTAAATATTGAAACTTATGGTATGGTGATTGAAAGCCATAAGTTCCCAATTTAAATACATAACCATTATAGAGATTGAAAGGTGATTATTTGATGGAATTTTGTTGGTTGGGCATGGATGGATGGTCATGTATGTGATGTTGAAAGTTATGAATTATTTAAGAATGATGGTGGGATAAATTGTTGGTAAATGGTAGTAGTTAAAATTATTTAAGAATGATGGTGGGATAAATTTAAGAATGATCGGGTCGTGACCGGACATCATGCCGCACACATGGTGGTGATTGTGCTGGAAATTTTAATTGAAATTGTGATTGTGATTGATGTCTCTAATGAGATGGCCTAGCTGATCGGGACGTGATCGGACTCCGTGCTAAAAGTACAGTGGTATTGGTATTGTGAACATTGGTATTGTAAATATTGTTATTGTGAATATTGGTATTATAAAAGGTGATATTGTGAACAGTTATATATCGGTGCTAAAGATCTCCTAACAAAAAATAATATTATTATCATATTTTGATTATCACTTCACAGTGTTATCTTCATATTTTGGGAATTATTATGTTTTAACTTGGCACTTGAAAATCATTGACCGTTGATTGTTGTTTCCATAGTTTTCCTTTTCTTACATTGGCATTCTATTTGGAAAGAGGACAGTTAGCTTTACATACTAGTACTATTCTATATGTACTAATATACCTTTTTCCCAGGGCGCTGCATCTTTAATGGATGCAGGTGGTTCATCAGCGGGCAACTTTGGTCCTCGTTTGTAGTCGCTCTCTATTCAGCAGGTTTTGGCGAGCCCTACTCTATTCCGGGCCTGATCTCATTCGAGTTGTACGTTGTGTTTTGAGATATAGCCGGGGCCTTGTTGCCGGTACTTCCATACTACTCTTATGTTGTACTTAAAGGTTCCGTAGATAGGTTGTGGGTGGTATTCGAATGTTGGGAATTGAACTAGAAACGTTAGTATTTGGCAAACATGTTTTTCATTATATCTATAAAATTGTAATATTATGGAAATTGTAAAAGAATTTCTTTTGAGAAATGGGAAACGAATGGGGAACATTATACTTTCCTCGTGTATATCTCTTGATATTTATTTTATATTATTCATGGGTAAGATTGGATAGAAGGCATCAAGCAGGCTTGCTCAGCCAGATTATCTCGGTTGAGCGCTGGTCGCGCTCCCCGAGATTGGGGCGTGACAATGTGTTATGTTTTGAAGTCAAGCGATTTGTTGAACAAAAGTTGGCAAAGGTAATCACAAGTTACAGTCATAAATGTGCTGAAATTAGGTCAAATGTAGCCGAGCTTTTCTCCCAATATACTTGGAATTAGGAGATGATCCACCCACAAAATTGAAGCTCTACGAGTCTAGTTTATAACGCATTAAACCGTTGTAGATGCGATATTTTATTAGAGAGATATTCACGTTTTTTCAAGACCGCACAAAGTGGTAGGTGACAAGTAGGTGTGCCACCTACTTGTTTAAATGAAGGGGCCAAATAAATCCCCAAAAGGGGGCGGCCAAGGGGACTTTTAAGGGATGAATTAAAACTTTGATTTCACTCATATTTCAGACTAAGAACATCAGATGGAAACCCTGCAACTCCTATCCTATAAATCCCACACAAAGCCTAGGCGATTTCGGGTGATATGTAGTGATTCTAGTGCCGAAAAACCCGGACAACTCGCTAATTTTCCTCTCTCTTTCTTGTAGCTGTGTTGGGGGGACTGATTTTGGATGAAGAGAGACTAGGTTTCGTGGGTTCTACTTATTCCAAGGTAATTTTATGCTTCTCTTTCCCTTGTCTAAGCTTCTACGAGTTGTAGCTTGATCGTAAAGACTAGAACTTGCGAGTTTCAAAAGAGTAGTATGTTATTTGTTGTGGCATCACCGTTGAATGGTTGTGAACTTAATTTTAAGTTACATTCATGGCTATGTTTTATGAGAAGAGGCTTAATTATGTATTGTTAGTTGTGTTTCTCGATTTGAATGAAAAGACAAGTCGGAAACGTGTTTTAGTAATCTGAAAAATAAGATTTGAGTTGCTGAACTTGTGGGACTGTTATGGGGTCGTTTTAAAGTTGTATTGTGGCTTAAACTTAGTAGGGATAATTGAATATGTGGAGGTTAATTTTGTTGATAAATTCTGGAAGGAATAAGGGGTTTAAAACTATAGTTGTTTAGTCGCAAATCGAGCTTGCCGCTCATCAGGATTGTTAAACTGTTTTGAAAGGCTTATTATGAGTATTTGTTGATGCTGTTCAGGCTACTGTTGGCTGTTGTAACTTGTGGGAAGCCATATAAATAGGGGAGGTGCTGTCCGTTTTATCGTAGAATAAAGTGTGTCATTCAAATGCGATAAGTTATGGCATTTGTTTGTGACGACTGTATTGTTCATTGATGTTGACAAAGGCGATGCAAGTTAAGGTAGCTTGAGGATTGGACTGGATATTATGAGGTATGTAAGGTCTTCCTTTATTTTCTTTGGCATGATTCCGTAAGTTGCGTTGCACTTATAAGTGATTCAAGGGGGCGAGTCTTTGTATACGTATTATTCCGACGATTAAGGTCCGTTCACAAGTATAGTCATATGAATATTGAAAAGGATTGTGTTGGTCGTAGTTTCATGTATTCTTAATAAGTAAATAGAGCCTTCCCAAAGGTCTTTGTCTTTTATATGTAACAAGATGTCTAGATGTTAATTAAACATTAAGTACAAATGGTTTGATGAATCAGAAACAACATAGTGTCCGTATAATGAGGGATAGTTATATACGAATAGTTCAACAAGGTAGCATAATATATAGTTTGCAGAATGATAAGAATGTTTCGACCTAAAGAATAGCGCGACTTCCAATACTTACACGTTTGTGTTCACAAAACTGATAAAGACCCACGAAGGTAGTTACGTGGCTCTCAAGTTAAGTAAGGTTGATTATATATGAGGGTGATGTTAAGAGACGATATACGTTACCTAAGGAGTCATACACTACATAATATTATAAGTCTAGCAATAAGAATATAAGTTGATAGAGCATAAATCCTGCAACTCTTGTTACGTATTGATGAATGGATATATATATATATATATATATATATATATATATATATATGTATAACGAGTAGACTCACAAGCTAAGAATATTACATAGCTATAAGTAGAAAGAATCATGTAAGCTCCAGAAATGAGCCGTGATGTGAAATAAGGATAATAGTGCGATTCCGAAATAGTTACGACGTTCTTTATGGCTAAATAATATAGAATACGAAGGATGACGTAGAAAGTGGCCAAGGAATAAGGATTGGTTATTGTAATGAGTTACTCACAAACTTGTATGTTTAAGAATACGAGTTTATCTATTAATGATTGAATGATGTCTGCATGACTGATTTGAAATGAATATGTATAAGACATTATCCCTACAGACGGTCTATTAATGCGTAGGTGTACAATGAAGCCCTATGGACGGTCTATGAATTCATAGGTGCATAATGAAGGTTGGTTATGGACGGTCTCAGTTGCACGCATAGCCAAACCTCAGTATTATGAGCCGTAAGTACGGTCTACTATGTTACGTGTAAGAGCCACTAGCTATTCATGTTTATGAGTGAGCCTTACAGACGGTCTCTTATGAAACGTGTAAGTGCCACTATTATGTTTTTGTGTAGCCCTAAAGATGTTTGATCTATCTGAGGTAAGTATTCAGATATAAGGTATGATGGCTAGAAGAATGTTATAGATGAAGTTCCATAATATGATGGTTTTTGGTGCATATAGCATATGGGAACAAGTTCGGGTATATCATGAAACGGATTAGATGTATATACGACAGTAGATGTTCTCGGCCGACAGAGCCTTCCCTTTTCAGTCTGCTTCCTTTGTAAGGTAAGTTGGATAATTCAATACTTAGATATGTTACAGATCAGAATAAGGTAAGTATGATTCCCGGATCTCTTTGACCCTCCAGATTTCATTCAGTATATCATATATACATGTCAATTCAGTTTCAATTAAGTTATTCATATGTTATCTTCCTTACATACTTAGTACATTTCTTTGTTCTAATGTCTGCAGGTTCAAGTATCTTGTTTGACGGGCTCTTATCATAGACTGAGTTGATATATAAATGAGGATTGGCAAAGCTCCATGTCATCAGGAGTATAGCCGAGTATAGAGGTTATCAGACTGCCCTATGTATCTATGTACTTATGGGTAGATCAGTGTCCTATCCTGGCCATACTTTGATGTCAGATACCCTTAGAGGCTTTGTAGACACATGTTCAGTATGTACAATATGTCAGAGGCCTTGACGGTCTGTATGTATTCATGCTTTGAGTAGGCTCGCTGATACAATATTTGCCTACTTACAGTTACACAATACGAGTTGTGGTTATGTTGGCCCACGATAGTTACAGAAAGAATCAGTTCAGCCAAGTCAGCCTATGTATGTTCTAGTTTTTGTCGAATGATCAGGAGTTACAGAGTGGTTTGCTCGGGCCAGTACGACACCGAGTGCCAGCCACGCCTCCCTAGGTTTGGGCGTGACAAGAGCCACTCCTCCCGCTAAGCCTTCAATCATCGAGCCACCATAACTTGAGCTCAAGCCACTTCCACCGCACTTATGGTATAAATTTCTTGGCTCTAATAAATCTATAACCGTAATTGTTTCCTCTTTGTTAAATGATGTGCAGGTTGAAAAAGTATTGGAGACCTTGAGGGAGAATAGACGGGCCATTGGTTGGACAATAGCGGATATTTGAGGGATTCCTGCCGGTATTTGTGAGCATAAAATCCAACTCGAGGAAGATAGCAGACCTAGTGTGAAGCATCAAAGGAGGTTAAATTTCTCCATGCAAGAAGTGGTGAAGAAAGAAATTATAAAATGGTGGGGTGCTGGTGTTGTCTATCCCATTGCCGATAGTCCTTCGGTGAGTCTGGTGCATTATGTGCCAAAGAAAGGAGGCATGATCGTGTTTTAAAATGATAAAAATGAACTCATTCCAACGAGGACGGTGACCGGGTGTAGAGTTTGCATGGACTACCGGAAGCTCAATAGTGCTACTTGCAAAGACCATTTCCCTATGACTTTTATTTGATCAAATGCTTGATCGGCTAGCGGAAAGGTCATTTTATTGCTTCTTGGATGGTTACTCCGGCTACAACCAAATCAACATAGAGTCAGTGGACCAAGAGAAGAAGACATTCACATGTCCGTATGGGACCTTTGCTTTTAGCCGGATGCCATTTGGGCTATGCAATGCCCTGGCTACCTTTCAACGATGAATGATGTCGATTTTCTCGGACATGGTGGAAGATTTCTTGGAAGTATTTAGGATGACTTATCTGTAGTTGGTGATTCCTTCAAACATTGCCTAGATAATCTTAGGCAACAACAACAACAACAACGACCCAGTGAAATCCCACTAGTGGGGTCTGGGGAAGGTAGTGTGTATGCAGACCTTACCCTTACCCCGAGGGTGTAGAGAGGCTGTTTCCGAAAGACCCTCAGCTGCCTAGAAAATCTTAGGCAAGTACTCAAAATATACGAGGAGACCAACCTTATGCTTAATTGGGAAAAATGTCACTTCATGGTGGATGAAGTTATTATTCTTGGCCACAAAATCTCCAAGAAAGGCATTAAGGTTGATAAGCAAGAAGTTGAAGTTATTTCCAAGCTTCCTCCTCCCACTTCGATCAAAGGTGTTCAATGATTTTTGGGGCATGCTAGTTTCTATTGGCGATTTATCAAAGACTTCTCAAAGATTGTGAGTCCCATGTGCAAGTTTCTTGAAAATGAGGCTAAAGTTGTGTTCGATGAGAAGTGCTTCAAAGCTTTTGAGGAATTGAAAGAGAATCTCACCATGGCACCTATTATTGTCACACCAGATTGGTCTCTTCCATTTGAGCTTATGTGTGACACTAGCGGTGTGGCTATTAGGGCTGTGCTTGGTCAAAAACACAACAAGATTTTACACCTTGTCTACTATGCAAGCAAGACACTCAATGGTGCACAAATGAACTACATTGTGGCGGAATTCTTTGCTATTGTGTATGCCTTTGAGAAATTCCGAGCCTATTTCTTGGGATCCAAGGTGATAGTGTTTACCGATCATGCTTCTCTCTACTACCTTATGGCGAAGAAGGATGCCAAACCGATATTGATTAGGTGGGTCCTTTTGTTACAAGAATTTGACTTTGAGGTCAAAGAACGGAAATGAGCGAAAAATCAATTCGCGGATCACTTATATAGGCTTGATGATGTAGGGAGACCAATGGGAGATCTTGAAATCAATGATGCCTTCCCAGATGAATAACTTTTAGCAATATGTAGCACTTCAACTCCTTGGTATGCCGATATAGCTAACTTTTTAGTTAGTGGACTTATCCCCGACAAATGGGAATTTTATCAAAGGAAAAGGTTCTTCAAGGATTTTAGGCAATACTATTGGGAGGAACCCTTTTTATTTCGGATATGCATTGACAACATCATTAGGCGTTGTATTCTGGAAGATGAGGTGGTGTTGATTCTCAAAGCATGTCATGACTCTCCAGTTGGGGGCCACCACGGTGGAAACCGTATGACGGCGAAAGTGCTTGAATGTGGTTACTATTGGCCATCAATATATCAAGACGCAAATCTAATGGTCAAGGAATGTGATCAATGTCAAAGACAAGGTTCAATTTCTAGAAGGCATGAGATGCCTATGAATTTTGTGATGGAGGTAGAGATCTTTGATGTATGGGGGATCGATTTCATGGGTCCCTTTGCGAGCTCATACGACATGACGTATATCTTAGTAGTAGTGGACTATGTCTCAAAATGGGTCAAAGTTGTTTCCTTTCCAAACAATGAGGCAAGGAGTGTAACCGCCTTCTTGAATAAGAATATACGTACTCGGTTTGGAACCCCAAGGGCCATCCTTAGTGATGGTGGTTCTCATTTTTGCAACAAGGTGTCCACCCCTTATCATCCTCAATCAAGTGGTCAAGTTGAAGTCTCTAACCGAGAAATCAAGAACATTCTAGCAAAAACTGTTAATGCAAATAGGACCAATTGGTCAAGAAAGCTAGATGACACTCTCTGGGATTATCGGACTGCATTCAAAACACCCATTGACACCTCACCTTCCCGGTTGGTTTTTGGTAAGCCATGTCACTTGCCAGTGCAGCTAGGACACAAAGCCATGTGGGAATTGAAAATGTTAAATCTTAACTGGACTGAAGCTGCCACTCTAAGGATTACATAACTCAATGAGATTGATGAATTCCATTTCCAAGCTATGAGAATGCAACCATGTATAATGAAAGGATGAAATCTGTTCATGATAAGAGGATCTTGAAGCGGGAATTGAAATTCGGTGACTTGGTCTTACTCTTCAACTCAAGGTTGAACTTATTTCCAGGCAAACTCAAGTCCAGATGGTCTGGCCCATTCAAAGTTGTTAGTGTGTCTCCCTATGGTGCCATTGAATTATTGTCCGAGGATGGGACTCGAACCTTCAAAGTCAACGGCCAAAGGGTGAAGAATTACCTCAGAACCATTGGATAAAGGCAGCAGGTGGAACAATTCAAACTCAAAGATGGCCCTGTACCAACCTCCACAGCTAATTAACAACAAAGGGATAACATCATCGTGCCGCGACGTTAAATCACGCGCTTCTTTAGAGGCAACCCATGTGTTAGAAATATTTGTTGTTAGATTCTTTATTTGTTTTAGTTGAACTTTTTGACGTGTATTTTAGAGTTCATGGTACTCACAATGCAACTAAGTGGGATGAATAAGTGAAGGAAAAATTTCCGAGCTTCAATTGACATTCTGCGGCCAACTATGCGACCGCAAAATGGTTTCGCGGACAACATAATGACCGTAGACATGATTAGAACTTCTTGAAAATAATTCACTAAACAATGTGGTGGACAACCATCTTCGCGGGTTGTATAATGGTTATGAGACCGCAGATTTGATCGCATATCGGCCATGTACTACCCAGGTAATAGTTCATCGCATAATGTTTCTGCGATCGTGACTATTGTTTCGCGATGGAAATCATACCGTAGAATGCACGTGTATTAAAAATTTCTTTCTTTTTGTCACTTATCCATGTCTGACTCCCACAATCTATTTTAAAACAAAAGAAAACACAAAGAAAAATAAAAGCTTGAACACAACACAATCCATGCTGAGAACTCGTGCCAACCGGTGTGCAATCACCAAGGTCTCTACTCTCATTAATGATTCTGGTAAGAACTTTCTCCCCCCTCTACTCTTGTTGTTCTTGCATTTACCAATAAAACTTTCCCCCCAATCCATGATACCCATTTTTCTACCCGTTCTTTCTGATTTATTGTGATTAGGGGGAGGGGCAATTGCTCGTCAAAATTGTGTGGATAGGGCTAGGGTTACTGAGTTGTATTTTTGCCATGATTTTTGATAATGCACAGTGGGAATTCGTGGGTTGAAATTGGAATTGATAAATTGATGGTTGTGGTGTGTTAAAACTATGAAATGCTGTAGTGTCCAGGTAGTATAGAGTAAAATTGAAGTCCTATGGTTTTCCATGTGTCATATCTTAGTGGAGAATATGACCTCTTCAGTGCCGCATAACTGATTTGCGGTCCGCAAAATCATCGCATTTCTGAGGCAAGTTGTGTGCTTGTGGAATGTGGTCCGCGAATCCATCACGGACGTCAACAGGTGGAAGAGCTTTTTGAAGTTAAAATTGTGTTTATTCTGTGGTCGCATATTAGTTCTGCGACCACTTCTACGGTCCGTATCATTTTTTGACCATAGCACTATATATTCTGCGGTGCACTTCACGGTTCGCAAATATGTTCTTTGATCGCATAAGCTGCTTGTAGAATGTGTTTTCCCTTCATTTCATTACCATTTTATATGAATGTCTACTATACACTCACGTCACTATCATTGGTAGGAATAGCACCAAAGAAATCGCAAGCATCTGCAGCACCCAACACAAGAAGAAAAAGACGGACTGGAGTTATAGATCATACATCCAAATAGCCCCAAAGCAAAATCCTCGCACCTATATCACCTCATCTGAATCCGTCTCCCAGTCTGAAGAGGAGAAGGAATAACAAGATCTAGTGCCACCAGTTGATCTCTGCGCAAAAGTATGAAGAAAGAATATTGAGGATACACTCAAGTTTAGTATCACCGGATCCTAGAGTAAATACAATGAGTCATTGGAAAAAAGGAATATCCTTGAGGAAAAGCAACTAAGTGTGAATGGACTTCAAGAAAACTACCCGAATGTACTAGACAACATCAAGAAGAGGGAATAGTAGTTCTTCACTGAACCTCCGAGGGAATACAACGAAACACTTGTTAGGGAATTCTACGTTGCATATGCTGCTTCGATGACTAAGAATCAAGCAAAGAATCATGCGTACTTGACCTCCATCATAGTTAGAGGAGTTGTAGTATGTTGTGGCCCTAAATCGATAAATGAATTCTATTTCAGGACTTGGAAACCAGGCACAATAGAATATGACGTAAAGATAGAAAATAAGGAAGATTAGAGTGCTTGGGTAGCCTTTGTCATTGCTCAGGGGACTCCAGTCTGGATTGAACTCGAACAGCAGATTCACAAGAGGGATCTCACCCAAGAAAGCCGATATTGGCTAAGTTTTATCTGTTCTCGCATACAACCAATGAGAAATGATATCGATATCAGTCTAGACAAGGCGATTCTCATTGCTTCAATCATGTCGGGTTTTAGGATTGATTTGTGGAGGCTCATATTCCCTGAGATTGGTGTCCGGGCAAACCATGGGCAAACTTTGCTTCCCTTTTCATGCCTCATCACTGCTTTGTGTGAAGATGCAGAGGTTACCCCACTTCCCAAATATGATTGCTGGTAGATGCCGCTCAATAAAATGACATCACTAGCCACAACACTGATTAAGAGAATATGCCCGTAGAGTAAATAGAGCAACCAGTCATTCTCCTACCGGCCTCATCCATTTCAGCAACACCTTCCACCTCTTCAGCACCCACCACCTCTTCAGCACCTGCCACCTCCACATCCACTCCCAGCTCTGCCACTGCTACACTACTAATTTCACTGTCTGCCATCTCCAAGCTTGGTGTACTGGCACATCACACTAATGCCAAAGGAGACAAGCTTGCAAAAGATCTTCCACTACTCATCAGGAAAGTATTGGCACCGCTCCAAACCTCAGTGAGTGATCTTCAAGATAAACATATATCAAATGAATATCAACTCCAACACTTTGATGCTCGTCTTGAGAAGATTGAGCGAGGTGGAGATAGGGACGTGACTCAACTCAAAAAGGATGTTTCCAAGCTCATGTTGGAGATGCATAAGATGCAGACATTGGAGTTTGACCTCACAACCCTTCTCCCGGTGAGGAAGGAGCATGGCGCTGGTACCTTCCAAGTACCGGACCTTGATTTGGATTTCACAAGCCTCCTCTCAGTAGAGGATGAACATGGTACTGGAATGCCATAAGCTCTGGGACCTGCTGCACACAATGATGACCAGTCAGATGAGGAATCCGTACATTCTCGTGAGGAGACGGACGAAGAGCAAGTTGTTGAGGAGGTCCATGATCAGACGACTAGCAAAGGTAAACAGGTTGCCTCTACAGAGGAACATGATGATGAAGAGGCATATGTGTAGAAGGCTATCACACATTCTTTTGAGGAAATGGCTTCCATGGCTACCGCCAGTACCACAGAGCCATCACCGGTGAGACCAACAGTTCCCTGGTCCGGGACCCGGCTTTGCAGCTTGAGGAGCCCACTACTTTGGTCCCAGATACAACTTTCCAGCACGAGGTTCACCCTATTGACCCTCCAGTTTTAGCTCCGGGTCGCACGGCTGCATCAACCAGTCTAGCCCCTCCTAATGCTTCGTGCGCTCCAAGAAGCCCCTAAACTCTACTCTTACCTTTTCAATGCATTGGGGACAATGCATGCTTCTATGTTTGGGTGGGGTAGCAAGAAAACTTTTGCAAATTGTACATAGATATTAGTTTTGATAGTGTAGATAGTAATGAATTCTCCTTGATTTTTCTTTGCCCGGTTCTTTTCCAAGGGTGTAATAGTAGAACCACGGCCGCAGTCATGAAATGTTTTAACTTGTTTGATGCTTTTGTTCTGAATTCAAGCATGTGATAAGTTTTTGTGAAATAAATTATACCCTTCAAATTTTTTGAATAAATAGTCATTTGTGAAATCTAGGCTCATTTCTTTGACTTTGTGATTACTTAGAATCTCAATATCAAGTGATGAATCTTTGAATTGCCTTGTATTCATTTGAGGGCTGAAAATATGCCGATTTGAGCATTTCATACGTCATGACTGGTGTAAATTTATGAGTAATGCATGTGGTTAACTTGTAATATCTAGAACTTGCCTGGTTGGTTCCTCAATGCAAATCTTAGGTTGATGATTGGTTGTTAAAATGATCTTAGGCCTTCCTTGTGATTTTTGGCCAAATTGACCTCCCTTGTGCATTTATTACCCTTGTTATCCCCCGTTGAGCCTTTAACCTTTCCTTTGGCTACCATATTATAAAGCGTTACCCCAACCTGTGAAATTACTACCTCTTTTGAACCCGTCCCTCCTTGAGTGTTATGAATTAAGATTTAAACCTAAGTTGGGGGTATTGGTATCAATTGGAAAACGATAGAGGAATGTATGGTGTGTAAGTCTAATCTTTCGAGCTTGTGTCTTGTGAAGCGAGCGGCTAAGTTGAGATCCAACGTACTTTAAACCAAAAGCTTCACGTCTTTCTAAACCATGAAATACTCACTTTTAAAAAAATGGAGTGTTGAGAAAACGTGGTAAGACAAGAAACTAGGTGGTGGTCATGCACTACAAGGTGGGTTTATAGTGGCAATTAGATATCAACAAGGGCAATGTGTGATATTCGAGAAAGAACTCGTGTAGCGTTCAAGGAGTGTATAGTCACTAATTTTCCAAGTATTCATCCAACCCATCCCCAAGACTACACTACCTGTCACACCCTAAAATCGAGGAGCGCGACTGACGCTCAACCGAGTGAACCCGACCGAGCAAGCCTGTTAGATTTCATTCTACCCAAACTCATCCACAAATGGAGATAATACAAATTTTCATTAATTAAACAAAAAGGTGTTCATGTCTACAATACCAATTCATTACCAATAGTTTCATCATTTTTAAAGTCTCAAATGGACAAATAATACAACCACGACATAACATATTTTGACTTTCCCAGTACCAATACACAACCCACACTATGTCTACGGAGCCTCTATAGATAAAGAAGAGTACGATGATAATGCCGGCAATAAGGCCCCGGCTATACCTCATGCATAATATACAAAGTACAAAGATATATGACCCCGGGATGAAGTAGGGTTCACCAAGTCAGCTAGGAAGAAGGTGTACTACTATCACTGATCAATATCTCCTGCTGTGAAACCTCCTGCATCCATTTAAAGATGTAGCGCCCCCGGCAAAAGGGACGTTAGTACCGTCGATTAGCACTAGTATGTATAACTAAACACTCTCTCAATAGAACAAATGATACAAATAAGAATATCATAATATCAATGGAAGCCTTAATCAACATCAAACCTCAATTTAGGATCAAGACAATGTTCAAATTAATTTCCATATCTCACATTGGGAGATTTTTCACAATACCATTATTCACAATACCAGTACCACCGTACTCTCAGCACGGAGTCCGATCACGACCCGACTGGCTAGGCTATCTCATTAGAGACCAACCACAATTATTCTCAATATCCATACCACCGTCATTAACATGGAGTCCAATCACGACCCGATCGGCTAGGCTATCCATTAGGTACATCGACCACAATAAAAATTTCATTTACAATTTCCAGCACAATCACCACCATGTGTACGACATAGTGTCCGATCACGACCCGACCGACTAGGCTGTCTTATTCGAGACATCAACCTTTTTATATCAATCATCGCATTTCATATTACTTTCACATCTTTTCATTTCATTGGCACTAATGGCCATTATTATAAGATCATTCTTGGAACGTTGGCCATATTTAGTATTTTATGCTCACCTTTTCACTTTCTAACATCAACATCATCATCATCAACAACAACAACAATTCAAATCAAGTCCTGTAGTACACATGTGAGCTATTAAGAGTCTAAGGCACATAGAGATTCTTCACAAAATTTGGTATAATAGCCTTCGTTTGAATTTAACTTGAAGTCAAACATTTCTAATGCACAACTCATATTTTTAACACATCTTCAATTGATAACATAACATAAATAAAGCATTTGGGATACTTGTTGAACATATATCTTTCAACCCAATCTTACTCGGAATAGCCAATTTTATAATGAACCACTCGGGACTTACATAATTCACATGAATATCGTGGGATCCAATTCTAAGAGAAGAGTTTAGCCAACATACCTGAATTGAGCTTCCTTAATCTCTAAAATATTTTGGAATTCTTAGCAACTTTGATCTATTTTAGAAATATAACAAGTTGGACCAAGATTAGGAAGATGAACATGGTTTTAGCTCATTTGAGCATTTTATTAAACACTAGGTGTGCATCAATGTTTTAAGCCCCCTTTTTGAAGGATTACATCTTTCCCCAACCCATTATCTACTATATTTAGCTCACAACCTCCCCACATACTTCAAGGATACATGCATGCAAGACAACAACCCTCATACCCAATAATTGTCTCTCTAATTAACCCAATTATTTGTAAAGTTTTGTAATCGAGAACTAGGACATAGATTCTTACCTCTTAGGAAGAAGACTTAGGTGCCTCTCTTGATAATCTTCAAGGTTTTATGTGAGAATTGAAGAGCAATTTTTGATGAAGATTCACTTCTCCCTCTAGGGCCCTCTCTCTCACTCTCAAAATATCAGAAAATGTGTTCAAAATGGTCAAAGGTAGGTGTTTTAACGGAATAGGGTCGGGTTTAAAACATAGAAAAATGGATACTCCGAAATTCTGCATCGGGATACGGGCCTGGCCTCGCGAGCTCTGTAGCGAGCTACAGACCTGGCCTCGCGAGGGATATAGCCTGGTCTAGCGTGCTACAGACCTGGCCTCGCTAGCTCTGTAGCGAGCTACATGCCAACCTTTGGGTTTTTGAACATAACTTCTTGTAGGAATGTCCAAATGACGAACGGTTTTAAGCTTTAGAAACCAAACGCAATGGGGTTTAATTAAGTAGATCACCTCATAAGTCGTTATAGTTTGGTAGCAGCATGCGTTTGAAATAGGATCTTGTGCGAATTGAGACATCCTTTCCACTTAATGTATCCTACTTGTTCCACACGAATTTGTTCCATTCACAAAACTCCTTAGTATGTTTCAACACACCTTAAACATATACTTTTCATTTCGAAATAATGTGGTTCTATCCCATGGGTCTCCTTTAATACTCTAACACGTTATTCCCAAATACCGTTGGTGTACTTTAAAATATTAAATCATTAGAAAAGTTTTAACGGGGCCTTACATTCTCCCCCGCTTAGGATTATTCGTTCTCGAATGAGGAGTAGAGTTCGTCCCCAAATACTTAACATAACATAGCTCTTCTTATTTTCGCACATCTCAAACTCCGAAATTTGACTAACTCAAAATTTTTTTTTTTTCAGAATTTTTTGCAGAGTCTCCTATGTAATTGGGCCTATCCACCTGTCAGGGAACTTCAGAAACTAATCCTAACAACATATACATAATCCAATGAAGCAACATAATATGAAATAACACCAATTGTGGCCTTATAAATAATACATTACCTGAAAGGAACACCCTTAACATGAACTGTACAAGTGACACATAATTCATAGGCAACAATTTCGTAGAAACGATTACATAGGTATTCAAACAAATGAGGGTACTTCTTATTCATTTCTTCTTCAGCCTCCCAAGTGGCCTCTTCAACCTGCTGGTTTCGCCATAGCACTTTCACGGATGCAATTTCCTTCTTTCTCAACTTTCGAACTTGCCGATAAATAATAGAAACTGGAATCTCTTCGTATGTCAATTTCTCATTTACCTCAATAGTCTCAATCGGTACAATGACTGTCGGGTCTCCAACTACTTTCTTTTACATAGACACATGAAACACCGGGTGTACTAATGACATTTCAGGTGGTAGCTCAAGCGTACGCCACCTCACCGATCCTTTGAATGACTTTGTACGGTCCTACATACCTCGGACTCAATTTCCCTTTCTTACAAAATCGCATTACACCCTTCATGGGGGAAACTTTCAAGAATACCCAATCATCTTCTTTGAGCCCCAAATCCCTACGACGAACATCTGAATAGGTTTTCTGATGACTCTGAGTAGTCTTCAACCGCTCCTTAATGAATTTAACTTTTTCCATAGCTGATGCATGAGGTCTGGCCCTATCAACTCTGCTTCCCCAATTTCGAACCACCCAATTGGAGATCCACATCTCCTACCATATAAATCCTCGAACGATGCCATTTGAATGCTAGCGTGATAGCTATTGTTGTATGAAAATTCTATGCGTGGTAAATGATCATCCCAACTACCTTTAAAGTCTAGCACACAAGCGCGCAACATATCCTCAAGCGTTTGAATAGTCCGCTCTGCCTCCCCGTCAGTCTGCGGGTGAAAGGTTGTACTAAGATTCACCTGAGTACCCAAACCTTGTTGAAATTACTTCCAAAAATTAGCAGTGAATTGTGCTCCCCGATCAGAAATGATGGAAACTGGGGTGCCATGAAACCTGACTATATCTTTGATATACAACTGAGCATGTTGTTCTGCTGTATCGGTAGCCTTAACCGGCAAGAAGTGTGCTTATTTTGTGAGTCGATCCACAATAACCCAAATTGAGTCAAACTTGTGTGTAGTACATGGTAATCCTACCACAAAATCCGTATTAATCATTTCCCACTTGCTGACATGTTATGTGCCAACCCACCGGGCCGTTGGCGTTCAGCCTTCACTTGCTGACAATTTAGACACTTTGCCACAAACTCCGCTATATTCCTCTTCATATCGTTCCACCAATAGACTTCCTTAAGATCATGATACATTTTTGCAGAACCTGGGTGCATGGAATACCTAGAAGTGTGAGCTTCAGTCAAAATGTTTTCACGGAGACCATCCGCATTTGGAACGCATAGTCGTCCTTGGAACCTCAGTGTGCCATCATTCATGCCAAGAGAAAAAGTCATGGTCTTATGTTTATGAATCCCCTCCTTCATTAGAGTCCGCAATACAAATTCCCAAACTAGCCAACCGATGAACTTCCTTGGCCAACGGCCTTTGACATGCCTCCAAGTGAGCCAAACTACCCATAGAATTACAGTTAAGAGCATCCTCCACAACATTGGCTTCCCCGGATGATATAGAATATCGATATCGTAATCCTTATGTAACTCAAGCCATCTTCTCTACCTTAGATTCAAATTTTTCTATTTGTAAATATATGGAAGAATAATCTTTTGGTCCGTGAATATGTCCGCCTGGACCCCATACAAATAATGACGCCAAATCTTTAATTGTCAAAATCACAGCCGCAAGTTCTAAGTCATGTGTTAGATTGTTTTTCTCATGATTCTTGAGTTTCCTTGAAGCATAAATAATCATCTTGCCACATTGCATCATTAGTGGAACATCTATATCATATGACCTCCAAGGAATTGAGTTCTACAAAACTTTCCTTGATACGGTTACAGTCTTATTAGTACTAGCAACTTGCTTTTCCTAAATTTCTCAACAAAAGACATTACTAGTTCAGTTTTCTTATAGGACCATTTCTTTCAAATGAATAACATCTACTAGGTTGTACACATACCCTGATAACATCAACCTGCATGCCATTGCCTCAAATGTGAAGTAACATCGTGCTCATACCTTTCTTAGCCACCCTCTTTCTTCCTTATAAGTCTTATAGGATTTTAAGAAACCACTCTAATTCCCTCGTGAACATTCTCATGATCCCTCTTTACTGCTAAACACTTCCCAAAACACATATCAACACCCTTCATATATATTAACTTCAACAAAAGTCATTGGCCCGAACATGGCCTTTTCTGAAACTTGAGATCCTTCTAAATTCTTCAACGACGACTTCTTGGTTTCCTTATAGGTGTAGGACTTAGTCCATCTGATCCCATCCTCGATGAGTAACTCACCTTATTCCCCGTATTGTAGTCACCAATAGTGTTTCTGGTATTACAGTCTAAGAGCTATCATGTTAAACATGTTTGGTTCGTAACAAGTGCTCATCCTCTCTCATCTGTTTCGAACATTTCCCTTTTTGCCCTTAATTCATAGTTGACAGCCTTATTGTGCCACACACTTGTCTTCTTCTCATGAACTCGTAGTATCATTGTGCCTGGTTTTTTTAGTTTATCACACCACCACTTCATCACCAACAGTCTCACTTTCCAATGTAATATGTAGACGTGAACTCCCTCTAAATCTTTTAGTTGATATTCAGTGTCATCAAGTCGGTTGCATTACAGTTGATCCTTTATATCTTCTATTAATTCTTATGCTCTAGGCGAGTCCACCATTCTGATACGAACTATTTTGCGATAACCATGACCATCTCAATTTATATATTTATTTCCAATTCTTCTTGCCTCAGTCTTTCTAGTTAGGGAATAGCCATGCACTCTTCCATATCTTACTTAGTCTTTTCCCTTAGTTGGGAATTCATTCTGCTCGCATCTCGACACTAGTTGGGATATCCGTGGGAAAGTGTGTTCATCCAGGTATCACTTAACACTTTCTTGCTTGTAAGATTCTTAAGAGACTCTCCATTATGTCCATATGCACTCTTGGGTTATTATAACATCCCATTTATCTCTCCCACTCGTTCTGTCTTTCTTTAAGCCCTAGAACTTTAGCTAAATCGCAAATTTGTGATTAACTCATTCTAAGAACTCGCAAGCCTTTCACATTTGATCTATAGTATTTCCTTGGGTTTTATTGTACATGACTCTCTAACAAGTATAAAACCCTTTTGCAAACCTTACTCTTAGTTTCTAGTATTGTTGACCTTGTCATGTATATTGCTACGTACAAAGAATTTACATTTCTTAACCTTCCATATTATTTTTCTACTAGTGGTTTATCTTTTGCATTTCCTTTCAAAGAGTCGCGTTATCCCTTACCACTTTTCTAGACTACACATGTCTTCAACAAAATATCCAAACATCATAGCTACATGGCTCTACTCTTGTTTTATTGCACTTAAGTAGCCTCACCATGGTCCTTCCCTCCCCACTTGGGGTGAATGTTTCACATTTCGACACAAGTCTTGAATTTAGCAATTTGAGGGACACATGTTTCACATCTCAAGTCCTCTTGTATATGATTGACTATTAGGGAGATTTAAGTCCCCATGGTATTAACCTCATAAGTTCTGTACTCTTATTCAGCCACACAGGCCTGGGATCCAAATCCATCGTGTCAATATCCTTTTTGGAGTGTAACACAACTTCGCACATTCCTGGGATTTTTATAACATTCCTAGTGCTAGGGTCTTCTCATTGTGGGTTCAATTGACTCTCCTTTCATAACTTCTTGTCTCTCGTGCGAGACCTACACATTTATCATTACTCTCCAGGCCATGCCTTTCATATACCATGTGCCTATGTAACAAATATTTTTTTTTACATCTTAAAATCATATACATGATTCCCACACTATTCCACATGTATAAGTTAAGCTTAGGTCTCATTTATCACGTCAATGCCTCTTTGGAGGTGGGTAATCACTTCTAGCACTCTTATCATCACTTCAACATGATACATGTGCCATCTGTTTAATATTCAGGCCTTTACTCACTTGTCATGCCATATGAAAACATTACTTGGAATAATCAAAAGAGCGTTTAAACTTACCTTAACCTCAATGCACGAGTTATAAGACAATCTCATAGTCAAGCTCTATCGCACGATCTGGAGTGTTGAAGAGGGGTAACATTCCTAAAATGTCCATGTAGCCTCCAACTTATAGATATGGTCGACAACATACCGATAAGAAAGACTCTACTAGACACGGCTACGAGACATCCTATGACACTTTAAAACCTTAGGCTCTGATACCAAGTTTGTCACGCCCCAAAACCGAGGAGCGCGATCGGTGCTCAACCGAGTGAACCGACCGAGCAAGCCCATTAGATTTCATTCTGCCCAAACTCATCCACGAATGGAGATAATACAAATTTTCATTAATTAGACAAAAAGGTATTCATGTCTACAATACCAATTCATTACCAATAGTTTCATCATTTTTAAAGTCTCAAATGGACAAATAATACAATCACAACTTAACATATTTTGACTTTTCCAGCACTAATACACAACCCACACTATGTCTACGGAGCCTCAATAGATAAAGAAGAGTACGATGATAATGCCGGCAACAAGGCCCCGGCTATACCTCAAACATAATATAAAGTACAAACGATATATGACCCCAGGATGAAGTGGGGCTCACCAAATTAGCTGGGAAGAAGGTGTACTACTCTGACTGATCAATATCTCCTGCTGTGGAGCCACCTGCATCTATTTAAAGATGCAGCACCCCCGAAAAAATGGACGTTAGTACCGTCGAATAGCACTAGTATGTATAACTAAACACCCTCTCAATAGAACAAATAATACAAACAAGAATATCATAATATCAATGGAAGCCTTAGTCAACATCAAACCTAAATTTAGGATCAAAACAGTATTCAAATTAATTTCCATATCTCACATTGGCAGATTTTTAGTATCGATATACCATTGTCCACAATACTATTATTCACAATACCAGTACCACCGTACTCTCAGCACGGAGTCCGATCACGACCCGACCGTCTAGGCTATCTCATTAGAGACATCAACCACAATTACTCTCAATACAATACCACCGTCTTTAACACGGAGTCCGATCACGACCCGATCGGCTAGGCTATCCATTAGGGACATCGACCACAATCACAATTTCATTTATAATTTCCAGCACAATCACCACCACGTGTGCGGCATGGTGTCTGATCATGACCCGACCGGCTAGGCTGTCTTATTCGAGACATCAAAATTTTTATATCAATCATCGCATTTCCTATTACTTTCACATCCTTTCATTTCATTGGCACTAATGACCATAATTATAAGATCATTCTTGGCACGTTGGCCATATTTAGTATTTCATGCTCACATTTTCACATTCTCACATCAACATCATCAACAACAACAACAACAACAATTCAAATCAAGGCATGTAGTACACATGTGAGCTATTAAGAGTCTAAGGCACATGGAGATTCTTCACAAAATTTGTCATAATAGCCTTCCTTTGAATTTAACTTGAAGTCGAACATTTCTAATGCACATCCCATATTTTTAACACATCCTCAATTGATAACATAACATAAATAAAGCATTTGGGATACTTGTTGAACATATATATTTCAACCCAATCTTACTCGGAATAGCCAATTTTATAATGAACCACTCGGGACTTACATAATTCACATGAATATCGTGGGATCCAATTCTAAGAGAAGAGTTTAGCCAACATACCTCAATTGAGCTTCCTTAATCTCTAAAATGTTCCGGAATTCTTAGTAACTTCGATCTGTTTTAGAAATATAACAAGTTGGACTAAGATTAGAAAGATGAACATGGTTTTAGTTCATTTGAGCATATTATCAAACACTAGGTGTGCATCAAGGTCTTAAGCCCGATTTTTGAAGGATTACATCTTTTCCCATCCCATTCTCTACCATTTTTAGCTCACAACATCCCCACATACTTCAAGGATACATGCATGCAAGACAATAACCCTCATACCCAATAATTGTCTCTCTAATTAACCCATTTTTTTTTAAAGTTTTGTACTCGAGAGCTAGGACATAGATTCTTACCTCTTAGGAAGAAGACTTAGGTGCCTCTCTTTGATGAAGAGCAATTTTTGATGAAGATTTACTTCTCCCTCTAGGACCCTCTCTCTCACTCTCAAAATATCAGAAAATATGTTCAAAATGGTCCAAGGTAGGTGTTTTTACGGAATAGGGTCAGGTTTAAAACATAGGAAAATGTATACTCCGAAATTCTGGATCGGGCTACAGACCTGGCCCCGTGAGGGATATAGCACGGTCTAGCATGCTACAGACCTGGCCTCGCGAGCTCTGTAGTGAGCTACAGACCAGCCTTTAGGTATTTGAACATAACTTCTTGTAGGAATGTCCAAATGACGAACAGTTTTAAGCATTAGAAACTAGACTCAAAGGGCTTTAATTTTATAGGTAGATCACCTCATAAGTCATTATAGTTTGATAGCAGCATGTGTTTGAAGTAGGATCTTGTGCGAATTGAGGTATCCTTTCCACTTAATGTATCCTACTTGTTCCACATGAATTCTTTCCATTCACATAACTCCTTAGTATGTTTCAACACACCTTAAACATATACTTTTCATTTCTAAATAATGTTGTTTTATCCCATGGGTCTCCTTTAATACTCTAACACGTTATTCCCAAATACCGTTGGCGTACTTTAAAATACTAAATCATTAGAAAAATTTTAACGGGGCCTTACACTACCGTAATGACCCGACCGGTCATTTTGATTATTAGCATTATGTTCAAAGGCTTAAGGTCTCGTGCAACTCCGTATGATGTGTTATGACATGCTTGCGTAGTTGAGTTCGGACTTCAGATGATTCGGGATTGATGTGGAAGAAGGATTTATGTTTTAGAAGCTTAAGCGATAAGAGTTGACCGGAATTTGACTTCTGTGTAGACAACTCTGGAATGGAATTTTTATGGTTTCAATAGTTTCGTATGGTGATTTTGGACTTAGGCGTGCGTCCAGATTGGATTTGGAGGTCCGTAGGGTAATTTGAAGCATTTCGGCGAAAATTGGAAAGTTGAAGATTTTGGAAGGTTGAGAGGTTTGACAAAGAGTTGACTTTGGTGATATCAGGTTCGGAATGCGATTCTGAGAGCTGTATTAAACTTCGTTCTATCATTTGAAACTTGCATGCAAAATTTAACGTCGTTCTGGGTTGATTTGATGTGTTTCGGCATGGGTTTTAGAAGTTGGAATATTCAAAATTTCATAAGTTCAATTCATGGTGAGATTCGTAGTTCTGACGTTGTTTGATGTGATTTGAGACCTCTAGCGGGTCCGTGTTATGTTATGGAACTTGTTGGTATGTTTGGGCGGGGTCCTGGGGGCCCCAGGTGTGTTTCAGATGATTTTATTGCTTGTGATCAGGTATGTTTCTGGTGTATCCGCATATGCGGAGGTTTGATCGCAGATGCAGAGCCGCTTATGTGAAGGTTATGTCTCTTCTACGATATTAAGGCCTGAGGGGGGGGGGACTTCGCTTCTGCAGAGAATTTATCGCAGATGCGATGGTCGCTTTTGCGGCCCATTGATCGCAAATGCGAAGCTGTCCGCTTTTGCAGCTATTTGTGCGCTTCTGCGGTGTCGCAGGTATGACTCCTTTGCGCAGGTGCGACCACTGGACTGGCCAGTTGAGTTCGCAGATGTGAATGGTTTCTCGCAAATGCGAGAGGTCCGCAAATACTGAAGTTCTGGGCAGAATCTTATATGTTGAGGGTTTGTTATTTTTTGAGTTCTAGACCTTGGTTTTTGGGAGATGTTTCGTGGGTTTTTCAAGCAACTCATTGGGTGTAAGTGTTCTCTACCTGAATCTTATTATATTTTATGAATCCATTGCTATTTGCATCATTTAATTAGTGAATGAAGTTGGAAATTTTGTAAAATCTTTTAAAATGTAAAATGATGATTTCATGAATGAATTGAGGTCGGAAATTGATAATTTTGGTATGGTTGAACTCGATATCAAATGGGTGTTCGATTTTTGTAATTTTGATCTGGTTCTGAGGCGCGGGCCCAAGTCAACATTTTGGAGAAATTTTTTAATTCTTAGCTAAGATCATTATTTCATTATTTAAATTAGTTTCCTATAGTTATAATTATAGTATGAAATTATTTTGGCTAGATTCAAGTCGTTCAGAGTTGGAAATCGAGAGAAAAGGCCTACTAATTGATTGATTGAGCATAGTTTGAGGTAAGTATCTTGCCTAACTTTGTGGGGGGGGGGGGGGGAACTACCCCTTAGGATTTGAGTCTTTGGTGCTAATTGTGTCATGTGAAGTCCGTGTACACGAGGTGACGAGTACGTGCTCGGACTTATTTGTGGAAAGTTGACCTTTTAGGGCCCTTAGGTTCTTATGTTCATTAGATACGAAGTTGTTTTGTTATGTTAAGTTCCCCATTTACTAGTTTCACCTCTACGTGTCTTAATTGGAATTAATTGCTTCATGTTCAAACTTTATTGCCTATTTGACTCTTGTCTGCCTTAACTGAAGTTGTTGTATCACGACCCAACCTAATGGGCCGCGACGGGCACCCGGTACCTTACTCAACCGAGTACTAACGTAAGGTATCTTTCTTATTACATTATCATATACACGTAACATACGGGCCTAATAGGCCAACATCATCATTTATAAACTCAAAACATAGGCCGACAAGGCCGTACAATCTTTCACGTACACGACATATGTCTACAAGCCTCTAAGAGAACATAAATGTCATAAAGGTCGGGACAAGGCCCCGCCATACTAATCAGTACATGTCCTAATGATACTGACCACATAAGCAACTCCGGAACAAATAGAGTGCACCAACATCTCCCGCTGAGCTGATCGCCTACTTAGAGGACTCTCGACCTGTCTATCGAGACCTGCAGACATGAAACGCAGCGTCCCCAGGAAAAAAGGATGTCAGTACCAATAATGTACCGAGTATGTAAGGAATGAAAATCAGTAAATAATAGACATGAGAGAAACATGGAGTAAAAGACTCGACATGTACGTTTGCATAGCTTTGTGAATCATTTCATTTTTATAACGTCATGCATATGTGTATAAATGTCATACCATGCATTGGTATATGCATTCATAACATCATCAAGCCTGTGAGGGCATCCCATCATATCATTTCGGCCACTGTGGGTAAATCATCAACGTATACCAGCTGATCAGGTGGTGGTGCGTATATAACGCTATAACCTTTTCCCATATCCCATATACATATAATATACATATATATATATGCGTATATAACGCCATTTGGTCATGGGTCAATGTATATGTATAAATGCATGAAATGCATAAGAAATACGTTAATAATATACCTTAAGAAATACATTAATAAGATTTTCTCAGAATGTCATAAAAATATTATGCCTGTCGGATAAATTTTATCAAATATGTATTTTTCTGAGACCCATGAACAGAAGATATAATAATAATTCACATGGGGAATCAAGAATATAGACACCCCTAATATTTCTATGAATAGAGTCGTTTATAGAAACTGTGTGTTTGCTCGTTTCTTTCAGTATCATTTGGGTCATGCCAAAAAGAAAGAAGGGATAGCCTTAACATACCTGGAGTAGGAAAAAATCCGTATGATATTCTTGAAAAAGATTGCACGGTACTCTTTTAGAACCGCAAAATTTTTACGTTGCTAAGCTTCTAATAATTCTCGCTGGATTTTGGTTGAAAGACGTTTTGTTGAAAGCTTGTAAAAATGGCTAACATTCTGGTTGTAAGACTGATTAACATTCTGATGGTAAGAATGACTAACATTCTAATTGTAAGAATGACTAACATTCTGATTGTATAGTCTTTAGTATGAAAAATATTATTATGGAGTGAATGTGTAACTAACACATTATGCCACCTAATAAAAAATGACTAAGAGTCATTTCTTTAGAATGTGGCGAGCTGCCACGTTTTGTTTTTTTTTGGGGGGGGAGTTCGTCTTATCTCATAATTTATTAATTAATTAGGTATTGTCTCGTTTCCCGATAATTAACCAATTATCCGCATAATTAAAAATTATCTCAAATTACTTAAAATACTACTCATTTTTAATATACTTTATACATCATACTATCACGGTCATATGATACCTTGTATGGTACTAGTCCATAAATATCGGGTATTATTGCTCGGACCGTATTTTATCCCAAATCGATAACCATCAATGAAACTCAGTTTCTTTAATTTGTGTACCCTTTATCCTTCATGGAACTTACTCGTCACTTGTTTGAAATAGCATAATGCTTATAATCTCAAAATAATCTCATTCCCGAACTTACATCGATTAACTTGCAACGAAACTTTAACGTACGAAAATGCGGGATGTAATATCTCAATTCTGAGCTTTCATTAATTTACTTATGGCGTACTTTCACGTACGAAAGTATGGGGTATAACATCATTCCCCCCTTGGAACATTCATCCTCGAATGTTGACTGATGCACTTATCATTCTCATAATCCATAGCTCTTGCGAATACTTTAATACTCTTCTTGCCATTTAGGCAATTGTTCTTTGAATAAATCTAAAGAACAAGGAATTCCCCCATTTAGGTCTCTTTCTCACACCATGACTTGTGGTCGGAATTCGTCTAATCACGTAACTGTTGCTACCTTTTATCATACAGCATGTACGACTCTAACCTTGTGAGTGCGCCTATGCGACTCTTCTCTCCTTTTTCCGCTAGCTTTTAGCCAATCTCTAGCCCTCACTTTGTAAACATATACCGAGCTTGATACGATATCCCTCTGGGCATCTATAGGTATACTGAAGTTCTTTGCTCGGTACTTTGTTGAATTTACAAATATTTCTATATCTTATTTCATATACCTGGTTATTCATCCGTATGACTTTACTGCATCTAGGTAGGTCATACTATACCATAACTCTTACTTTGATTTATCGTTGTTGAGTTCTGCTACCAAATTCCAGCTTACTCTTGTTGCTTATCCCATATGTATAAATCTAGGTCTTTTAATGCTTCCTCATTACTGTTCATCTTAAGAATGACAGCCTAATCTCATCTCATACTTTGTGACTTTTGTCCATCCATTCTTGATTCACCTTAATATTAATTTACAATATACCACTGATAACTTGAAACTTCTTATATAACACTGCCGCTAGGGCTCACGTCTCATCGGGGATATCTGGAGTAATTAGATTGATCCACCTAGGGGCGATACTATACTTTCATAACCGTATTTTGTAGCATCCCAATGTGATTCTCCTTATGAGGGTATTTTAATCCTTTACAATTCATCAAATCATTACTCAATCGAAGGCCCAAACGTCATCTTTTATCTATCACAATTACCCCCTTATTCTATTACCAGGGTAACATTCCATCTCTTCTAATTCAACTAGTCTTAGACTCCTTTGAGTTCATTCAGGCTATACCGAGCTTTCCATAACTTAGAGAAACCATCAGCTCTTCTTATTTTCATGGGCTTAATCCTGAGGACTTATCCATTCTCGTCACATTCTCACTCACCCTTTCTTATCCTTACTCATCTCTTCCTAAAACCTTGTCTCTTTACCATACTTTAGCTTGCGACCTAGACGTATCCATTTATACTGCTCGCAACCTTCCTTCAACTTGCTCGCACGATACATTTCCTTATGTTATTCTGGAGCATCAAGCGAGACATCACATCGTCTCTAACTCTTCTTTACTTTCTTAATCAGGCTTCTCGATACCTCGAAACCATAGGCTGGAAGATATGCCACTGACGACGCCGCTATCATTCCTAGATACTGAATCCCAACGCTTCTAGACCTTCATCTTGAAGTTATAGATTATTCATAATCTTCTGCACCTGAGTATCTCGTACGTTGTTCACCTTTACCTTACTTGCCTTAAAATCTCACGTCATATGTTTTATTTCCTTCATGACCTCCCTTCCATATAGGTATGATTCACATCCACAACTTGAAGCTCTATTATAATACTTGTACCTCTGGTGCATGCACACTCCGGTAGGAGCTTCATATTGACTTCTTATGAGGCTGGTACTCTTCTAACTGACTTTATCGTAGACCATTATAAAATATGGCTACTGTACCATCTCTCTTGTACTTCTGATATTAAGAATGATCCTGCAATATTCTCAATCGCGAAGTCTATAATTTTCTGGGTCCAATAATCAAACTCCTGATTTACTTAGTTGATATAACTATTTAGTTTCCTCTTCCTTATGATCAACCTTCGTGTAGGCTTAAGCTATCTTCTGATCTGCAACTCCTGGTATTAATTATTACTTTAGCCTTTCATGGGTGCTATGGAATATCCATGATTAAATCTTCTAACAATTCAATCCTTTGTCTATGCCCTGGGCTCAATTCTTTCTTTTAACTTATACCGGAGTCTTCTACGTCTGTATGATTGTCAACATATATGTTTCATATATAACTCCGAACTCTTAGGTGCGTTCATAACGTAACTAACTCTGGATCATTGATCGAATAATTCCTTTCGTTCCTTCTCAACTCTCTTTAAATGCAAGCAATTACTTTTCCTGGTCATTTTTTTCCATTTGTTGCATGCATACTTAGCTTATCTTAGTTCCCACGTATGCCGAAATTTTCGTGAAACTCATATGATCTCGAATATTACTTTTTATTTTTCTTCCCATTCCTTAGCCACGATAGGTGCCACTTTCTTATGGAGTGCATACAATGTTGTTGTGAAACTGTTGTTATAAGACCATTTCCTCTTTAGGCCACTGTGCTTAGATTGAAGACTTCTTTCTTATTTTCTCAGCTAGTCTTTCATTGTAGTACTTAGGGAGGACCCTCTGACTCTTGTAAAGCTGCGAGCTTATTACATCATATTCCCGATAGAGTTTTTGATGTTCGTGCTCACTTGTAATTATCCTTAGTTACTTACCTCCACACTCATATGCTCGTATGGTTGCTTGTGAACTGATGTTTTGACTGTCTTCCCAATGGAACTCTCTTTTATTTTCGTAACACTCATACGGTACCTTTAACTACCCCAACTCCTATCAGAATAGTTCTCAAGGATTACCTTGTCATAACTGCGAGGCTGAATTCATTATGTTAGAGTTTACTATGTTTATCTTGCACGATCCGCTACTTCATCTGTATCCTCTTGTCTAGCCATTACTAGGCTCTTCCTGAATCAACTACTAACTACTCATTGTCTCATTCTCATATCAATATTCTGCGTAATCTTTCATGGGTCATTTCCTTTATCTTACTTACGTCCCGCATGGCTCATTATCTATCAATAACATCTCAGGTAGGAACCCTTACCTCCTCTCCTTGACGTCGTGTTTGCATAATGTTCTGGAATCATAGCATATCTGTAGGATTTGAATAAGTGCAATCTTATCCCTTTCTCATTCTTATCACATTCTTCCTTTATTACTCCATAGTTACTAGAACCACTTAATTCTGACTTAATGCCACATCACTCCATATTCCCCCTTTAGGGGAGTACTAGGAGTTGGATCCATGAGGATCTACCTATAGATATTTTACCTCTTCATCTTTGGCGTCTTTTCAAATCATCGATGACCCTTACTCGCCTTGCGGCAATCTTTCTGCATCAAGAATAATAAAATTCCTTATTCGCGAGGGTGACACTTAGTATAACTGGCACATACGGTCCCTTAAGCTTAACTTTGCTCACATTGCTTACTTTAGGGAAGCGTCTTCCTAAATGACCATTCTCTGAATTTCTCATGAATCTTCTTCTGTTGTCCATTCCATTATCGTCGGAACGTAATCTGAAATTCCCATGATGCCGACCATTATCAAATCACCCAGTCCCTAAGTCATGTTTAGTTTATCTTGTTCACCAGCCCATACCGATTTCTATTATTTCAGGGTCTAACTTTTCCTTCTAGTAGTCACATTGAAGTCACGAATTTATTTCTCGAAATGAGGGTATGACTTTATGGCCTATACTATTTTGTTGTCTCAAGGCCTGTCACCTCTCGTCTTTTCTTTCACTTGACTATAGACTATGTAATACTATCATTTTTTTTCTACTGTTGTCATCCATGCATCACATCTTACTCATAATGCTTCGTTATCTCTCTTCTTATTTCTCTGCTAATATTTCTGTCTATCACTTTATTCTGAAAACTTTAACAAGACATTCTTTTGCTTTTAGCTCCCTTTGCTTCATCTGTTGGCTCTTCGGGTTGCCTAACATTCTTCCTTTGCTAGGGACGGGAGCCACACTAAGATAATATTTATCCCTTCAGGATTCCAATGCCTATCTTTATAGTACTCCCATCTAGCTGTACTATTTTAGAGTGCACCATCTGGGTGTCTTACAAGGAGATCTATTACCACATTTTGCAATATCCTTCGAAAATGTCAACTGATACAAATAATCCATTCACCATTTTGGGTTACTCTAATCCCATCCGGATTCTGATATCCGTCCTTCTCTTATACTACTTCTGTTAGCTTTCATAGGGCATAAATGAGATGGGTGTGGCCAATTTTACATATCTCTGTTACAATTAAAGGTAACTCAAAATGCATATATCTCCCTTCCTGAATGGTTAATAATGATAATCTTCATGAGCTGGGTACCTCGTACCCTTTTTCATCTTGCTTCTTTTACTTGTTGAAGCTTGTATCTACCTTCTGAATCTCTCGTTGCTTTTTTTACCATATGGGTGGATAGATATTTATGCCTTAGGGCTCCTTTTCCAGAAGCTTGCACATCTTAGTACATACATGATCTGTTGAATACCTCATATTTATCCATCATAAGCATGATGCGAAAATCGAGTTCCTCTGACTCAACTCTTCCACAACTATATTTCTTACCAACCGTCTTCCTGGATGCATGCATCATCGTATTATGAATAAGATAGAGTTTAGGAAATTGAGTTCTTACAACTGAGCTCTACCACACCATCTATAGTAAGAAGAAAGAGTAACAGTCCTAAATGCCCTGTAGCCTCCTGCTTATAAGTGTGGTGCACAACGCACCCATAAACAAAACTCTACTAGACACGGCTTGTAGACTTCCTAGGACAGAACTGCTCTGTTACCACTTTTGTCACGACCCAACCTGATGGGACGCGATGGGCACCCGGTACCTTACTCAACCGAGTACCAACGTAATGTATCTTTCTTATTACATTATCATATACACGTGACATACGGACCTAATAGGCCAACATCATCATTTATAAACTCAAAACATAGGCCGACAAGGTCGTACAATCTTTCACGTACACGACATATGTCTACAAGCCTCTAAGAGTACATAAATATCATAAAGCTAGGGACAAGGCCCCACCATACTAATCAGTACATGTCCTAATCATACTGACTACATAAGAAATTTCGGAACAAATATAGTGTACCAACATCTCCCGCTAAGCTGATCGCCTATTTGGAGGACTCTCGACTTGTCTATCGAGACCTGCGGGCATGAAACACAGCGTCCCCAGGAAAAAAGAACGTCAGTGCAAATAATGTACCGAGTATGTAAGGAATGAAAATCAATAAATAATAGACATGAGAGAAACATGGAGTAAAAGACTCGACATGTACGTCTGCATAGCTCTGTGAATCATTTCATTTTTATAATGTCATGCATATGCGTATAAATGTTATACCATGCATTGGTATATGCGTTCATAACATCATCAAGCCTCTGATGGCATTCCATCATATCATTTCGGCCACTATGGGTAAATCATCAACGTATACCAGCTGATTAGGTGGTGGTGCAAATATAACTCCATAACCTTTTCCCATATCCCATATGCATATAATATACATATATACACGTATATAACGCTATCTGGTCATGGGTCAAAGTATATGTATAAATGTATGAAATGCATAAGAAACACGTTAATAATATTTTCACGGAATATCATAAAGATAATATGCCTTAAATAAGATTTTCCTGGAATGTCATAAAAATAATATGCCTGTCGGATAAATTTTATCAAATGCGTATTTTTCTGAGACCCATGAATAGAAGATATAATAATATTTCACATGGGGAATCAAGAATATAGACACCCCTAATATTTTTATGAATAGAGTCATTTATAGAAATTGTGCGTTTGCTCGTTTCTTTTAGTATCATTTGGGTCATGCCAAAAAGAAAGAAGGGATAGCCTTAACATACCTGGAGTAGGAAAAAATTCGTATGATATTCTTGAAAAAGGTTACACCGTACTCCCTTAGAACCGCAAAACTTTTACGTTGTTATGCTTCTAATAATTCTCGTTGGATTTTTGTTGAAAGACGTTTTGTTGAAAGCTTGTAAAAATGGCTAACGTTCTGGTTGTAAGAATGATTAACATTCTGATGGTTAGAATGACTAACATTCTAATTGTAAGAATGACTAACATTCTGATTGTATACTCTTTAGTATGGAAAATATTAGAATGGAGTGAATGTGTAACTAACACATTATGCCACCTAATAAGAAATGACTAAGAGTCATTTCTTTAGAATGTGGCTAGCTGCCATGCTTTTTTTGGGGGGGAGGGTTGGTCTTATCTCATAATTTATTAATTAATTAGGTAATGTCCCGTTATCCGATAATTAACCAATTATTCGCACAATTAAGAATTATCTTAAATTACTTAAAATACTACTTATTTTTAATATACTTTATACATCATACTATCACGGTCATATGGTACATTGTATGGTACTAGTCCATAAATATCGGGTATTATAGCTCGGACCTTATTTTATCCCAAATCGACAACCTTCAATGAAACTCATTTTCTTTAATTTGTATACCCTTTATCCTTCACGGCACTTACTCGTCACTTGTTTGAAATAGTATAATTCTTATAATCTTAAAATAATCTCATTCCCGAACTTACGTCGATTAACTTGCGATGAAATTTTAACGTACGAAAATGCGGGATGTAATATCTCATTTCCGAGCTTTCATCAATTTACTTATGGCGTACTTTCACGTACGAAAATATGGGGTATAACATGTTGTCTCTTAGATTGCCATGCTATCCTTTCCTAATTGCTTATCCTTAATTGAAATTATTATTATCTCTTCTGTAATTGTCAATCCTCATTTGAGGTTATGATAATCTTTTCCGTTGTTTATCCTTAATTGAATTTGTTGCATCTCTTCGTAATTGCTCAACCCTAAATAAAGTTTAGTTATCCTTTATCGTATTTGCCTCATCCTTATTTGGAATCATTTGTTACATATCATTTCTCCCTTGTTGAGCCACTCTTATTGAGACTAGTATTCCCTATTGTGTTTATTCTTTGTGAGCTCATTCTACCGCTACTTTGTGATCCAAAGCTCTTCAGTTGATTTACTTGTCGTATTATCGCGCTATTGTTGTTGTTGTACCCAGTTTGTTGAGCCGAAGGTTATGCGTGGTTGTGGTATTGACAATGTTTAGATGAAATGTTGTGGAATATGGGCACATGTTGTGAAAGTCATTCTATTGTGATGTGATTTTGGCACATGATATTGTTGGAAGGTTTTGTTCGGGTGTTTGCATGAGGTTTCTTTCGTGCTATTGTTACTATTGATATTGGCACATGCGGCGTGATAAGGCTGGCTATATATGTGGGTTTGCGCATATGGTGAGACAAGGTGGGAATATTATTATGTGTGTGCGGAGAGACAAAGAGGGCATTTATTTATTATTGCGCACGTGGCGAGACAAGGTGGGCTATATCGGGGATTGATTTGTGATGACTTGTGATGGCCTGGGGGATTATTGTTATTGATATTTGTGTAGTGGCGTGCCTAACCTGTGAGAGTTTTAATTTGTGTAATTGTAAGGATCGTTCCTTATGTGCCGTTCATTTTCTCTACTCTTATTCGTTGGCCCGAACTGTGATAAAACACTTGCACAAGCATACACGTACTTTATCACCCTATCGGTTTAAGAAGATGAACAATGATGCTACCGATTATTTGTACGTACTCCGTCTACTTGTCTTTTATGTGAGATTTGTTCTATTGGAATGTGAGTCATACGTGCAGTTATCAATTGTAATGAGGGCACAAGATGCAAAGTGATTAGGGTTCATGAATTGGGACCTGTGAATTGTGTGAGTTTTGAGGTTTGGTGCCTCATGGGGATTATTGAATAAACCTGGTGCGAAAGCGGTTATTCTTATCAAGTTGCTACTTGTCTTTCCTTTATTTGTTTTTCACCGGATTTAAACTATGTCCAGCTTACTCTACTGTGTTATTGCTTGTGGTGTCCCGCTACAAATTGTTGATTTTATTTCCAATTGCAAGCACTATATTATTGTTGTCATTATGCGTAGTTCTTTAGAGATATCATACTCTGTTAGTCCTATACCTATACTTATTCAGGTTATCTAGTCCAGTAGGTGTCTTGACTCTCCTTCGTCACTACTCCACTGAGGTTAGTCTTGATACTTATTGGGTACCACTGCTTAGGTTATTCCAAAATCATATTTAGACTTTCATGTCACAAGTTGGCTACTATGAGTCGACATTACATTCACAATTCTGTTTTGTCAATCGTTTGACACTATTGTGGATAACTGGATCTCATTTTATTTGATGTTATCATCTTGGCCGGGTACCCATTACCGTGTATATTGATGCTTGCTATTGTTTTTGGGGATCATCCAGTTTTAGGAAAAACTCTGCTGAAATTTTTGAAATTTCGAAGAGTTGGACAAATCTTGAGTTCCTTGGTTCTAAATTTATCATAGAGGGATCCTAATGAGTTAACTAACCTTAGTATCTCATGTACATACTACATTTCCCCCTAAAATGGGGATAGTCTCCTCCGTCCAAGTTATAGACGACGAGCGTCAGATTACGTTTGTGATTCCATTTATGGTTTCCTTTATGATCTGTTGAGTCCATATGACGTTGCTACATGTGTTATGCATCATACATGCTTGCATTGATTATGCTAGGGGGATATAGCCCATAACACCAGCAAGGCCTATTGATTATATGCTGGGGGGAGATAGCCCATAACACCAGTCGGGCCTGTTTATTATATATTTACCTACTGGGGGGATATAGCCCATAACACCAGTCAGGTATGTTATATACGCGTATATAACTATAATTTGCATTTAATGACTATACATGAGGCTAGTTTAGTTTTACAGTTACCTGATTGGGGGATATAGCCCATAACACTAGATAGGCACCATTTTAGATAGTTGTTCAATTTCAGCACAATTTCAACTTAAACTTCGGTTCAGTTCCAGATCAGTTTCTAGTTCAGACTCTTGTTTAGCTTTAACCTTATATTCAGATTTCCATATTACAGTCATACTTTAGTATGATTTACATATGCTTTCCATCCTGCATACTTTGTACATATCGTACTCACGTCCCTTCGGGACACTGCATTTCATGCCGTGCAGGTACAGATAGATCAACATTTTAGCCACATCAGTAGGCTATCCACCAGCTGTTGGAGTCACTCCGCTTACTCCCAGAGTTACCTATTTTTTGGTATGTGTATAGTTAGCTAGTTTGGGTATGACAGGGCCTTGTTCCGTCGAGTACTTTTTCAGTTCAGCACTCCTAGAGGCTTGTAGATATGCACCTGTACAGTTAGTATGTTTTTATATGCTAGCTTGTGTTAGCCTTGTTAGCTTTTCAGATTGTACAGTTCTTATCAGCTACGCTTATGCTTGTTCGGTTTATTCATTTATATTAATGATTAGCACATTATCAGCATGCTTAATGATGATTGGCACTTAGTGTCGGTTATCCGTCGCGGCCCTAGGTTGGGTCGTGAAAAAATATGTGTTTCAATATGTGGTCGCATAACTGATGTGCGGATCACAAGATTGTCGCACAAATGCAAAAGAAATTCGAGTGAAGACGAATCTGTGTTCCATTATGCGGCCGTAGAATCATTATGTGGCCGCGAAATCATTATGCGGACCACATAACTGATATGCGTTGGAAATATGGAAGTGCAGAAGATCAGATCTTTGGTGTTGCAATGATTGTGCGGATCACGAATCAGATACGCGGTCCATTCTGAGATGGCGAACTAACATGAAGGGCTAATTTTATCACATTTTGTCTCTGACTTTTGGGCTATTATAAATAGAATAACTAAGTTTTTTTGTGGGACATCTTATCTGAAAAACGTCCTACGTAGAGAGCATTGAATACACCACTCTTTTTCGAGCTTTTTGGAGAGATTCCAAGATTGTCTTCATTGTAAGCTTTTCTGACTTTCTTTAATTCTTTGTTCTTGTATTTTAGTATGAGTGGATAACTTTAAATACTAAGGTTGTGAGCCCTAAGTGGGTATAGTGTTAATGGGTGTTTACAATTGAATATATATATATAATGGGTGGTTGAAAAATATTCATTTCTTATGCTTCATTTATGGTTGATGGTTGCAAACATTAACTAGTGCCAATTTACTTTATCTTCAGTTGGAAAAGTGGGTTAGGGTTTGGTATTTTCATGCCCCTATCTCGGGGAGCGCGATCGGCACTCAACTGAGATACCCCGATTAAGCAAGCCTTTACAATACCTTCTACCCAACTCACATATAATAGGTCATGTGAATAACACCAGTTCATTTTCATTAGTACATTGTACAATCATAGTTAAAGTGGAACGGATGATACAATTACACCATTTTTAGTTTAACCTTCCCAAAGGCAGATAAAACCCACACTATGTTTGTAGAGCCTCTAACAGGAACAAAAGAGTGTTATGACAGTGCCGGCAACAAGGCCTCGGCTATACCACATAACGCTATGTACAAAGGATAAGAGACACAGGACCCTAAAATGAAGTGGGGCACACCAACTCAGCCGAGGAGAGGGTGTGCTGCTATCACTGATTAATACCACCAACTATGGAACCACCTGCATCCATTAAAGATGCAGCGCCCCTGGAAAAAGGAATGTTAGTACATATGGAATAGTACTAGTATGTAAGGCTAAACACCCTCTCAATAGAACGAGCAAAAGTAAACGGAGAATAAAGCATGAAATCAATAAGAGACTCAGACAGTAACAAGGTGTCAAGTTAGGGGAAAGGTAAATTTCAAGTATGTTTCAATAATTTAAGTTGGGATATCTTTAACACTGATACACCACCGTGTTTTAGCATGGAGTCCGATCTTAGCCCGACCGGCTAATACGTCTCACCCCGAGACATACACTCACAATACCACCATGTGCGCGGCATGGCATCAGATCTCAGCCCAATCGGCTAAGCCGTCTCACCACAATGCCGTGTGGGCCGATATCGTATCACATCTCGCTAGCAATAATCTCATCCCATTTAAGGGGAAACATCTCAACACACCAATCTCATCCCATAAAAGGGGAAACAGTCTCATCATAATAATACAGGAATTTACCCCTCAATCACTCCTACACCGACACGTGTAGTTTCAGGGTTAGGTTGTTCCAACCTACCCTTCCTCGGTGGATAAACGATACTCCCAAGGTATTTATTATTATGAGGATTTACCACTCATTTCATAATCTTTTTCATATCATTCATTTCATTGGCACCAATGGCCATGACGCAATATCATTCTTCGCACAATGGCCGCACATCATATTTCATGTTCTCTTCTTTCACTTTCAAATATCATCATGGATAATACATAACAAGGCCTTTCTAATTAAGACTTTAAACACATATTTGAGCAATTTAGGGTCTTAGGCACATACGATTTCTTACACAATTGACATGATAACTTTCATTAGAATCACACTTTTAAATGGTAACGTAATAACACACAGCCCACATTTAAACCACATTTTCAACAGTGACTCAACACAACAAGAATATTTGGAATACATATTGAATGCATATTTATTTTGACACAAGGCTTATTTGGAATAATCAATTTATAATGAGCATCACGGGACTTACAAGGATATTGTGGGGTTCAATTCTAAGAGAAGGGTTTAGCCAACATACCTTGCTTTGAGCTTTCCTTAATTCACTACACAGTTCTGGAATCCTAGCAACTTTGATCTATTTAGAAATATAGCAAAATTTGAACATAAATTAGGAAGGAGTTCATGTTTCTAGCTCATGTGAGCATTTTATCAAACACTAGGTGGGCATTATTGTTACTAGCTTCTCCTATGGAGGTTTTCCTTCACCCCACAACCCAAAGTCTACCCATTTGAGTTCAACTACCTTCCCACAACTCATGAATGTACATTTATGCATAAATAACAACCCTCATCCTCAAAACCTTCCTCCCCATTACCTATTCCTAAACAAAATTTCGTAATTGAGGTTTAGGGCTAGAATCTTACCTCTAGGTTGAAGGCCTTGTGAGCTTTCTTGTTGAATTTCAAAACTTGGACAAGCTTTTGGAGGAACAATTAGCTTAGGGACTTCACCTCTCACTCTTGGGCACTCCCTCTCTCTAAAAATACCAGATATCCCATTTAGAAATAGTCCATCATATTTAATTATTGAGATAGGGTCAAGTTAAAAAGTTAAAAAAAATAAATCCCAGATGCAGATTTGTGGTCGCATATGCGACCGCATAACGCTTCTGCGGTCTGCGAAATGGACCGCATAATGACCCTCCGGAACTAGGCACCCCTACCTCACTCTGCGATCGGTTTGCGGTCCGCAAACCTATTCTGCGATCGCATAATAAACCGCAAAATTGCCCTCCAGAATTGTTTTGTGCTGGGTATGCGATGGGTTATGCGGCCACATAATGGACCGCATAATGGTCCAAACATTTGCCCAGATTTCTACCTCAGTCTGTGGTAGATCTGCTGTCCGCAGATTAGTTCTACGACCGCATAATGGGCCGCAGAAACGCCCTGCATTTCCAAAACGTTTCTTCAACTCCTTAACGTATAAGTCTACTTCGGTACCACGAAACCCCGAGTTTTATGTAACGTTTTTACGGGGCCTTACATCCTCCCCCGCTTAAGATCATTCATCCTCGAATGAGGGCCAAAATCTGCCATTAGAAACCAATGTAACTCAGTTGTTATAACACACCAGCAGTTCTAACTTTTGACTAACTCCCCAAATTTCTAAAAATTTCACTAGAGTTTCCCCTATAACTGGGCCCATCCATCTGTCAGAGTCTCTCAGAAACTAACCCTAACAACATATACAAGAACCAATGATATAACACAACATAAAAACAACGGCAACCGTGGCCTTACAAGCAGTATATCACCAAAAAGGAACACCCTTAACATCAATTGTACAAATGATACATAATGTATAGAAGGTAAACTCTTAGCATTTTCATAGAACACAACTTTATAAATACATGACTATTCAAACAAATGAGGGTACTTCTTCTTCATTTCATCCTCAGCCTCCCAGGTGGACTCTTCAACCTGCTGGTTCTGCCATTACACTTTCACGGAGGCAATTTCTTTATTTCTCAGCTTACGGACTTGCCTATCAATAATGGCAACTGGAATTTCTTCATAAGTCAATATTTTCTTTATCCTCAGTAGTCTCAACAGGAATAATAAGCGACGGATCTCCAACCACCCTCTTCAACATGGATACGTGAAACACCAGGTGTACTAAAGACATCTCTGGAGGTAGTTCTAGCCTGTAAGCGACTTGGCCAATCCTCTAAATGATTTTGTACGGTCCGACATACCTCATACTCAATTTTCCTTTCTTACCAAACCGCATTACACCCTTCATAGGGAAAACCTTCAAGAACACCCAATCATCTTCTTTGAACTCCAAATCCCTAAGACGCATATCCGAATAGGAATTTTGACGACTCTGAGCAGTTTTTAACCGTTCTGTAATGATCTTGACCTTCTCCATAGCCTGATGCACAAGGTCCGGCCCTATCAATTCTGCTTCCCCAATCTCGGACCACCCAATGGGAGATTTACATCTCCTACCATATAAAGGCTCGAACGGTGCCATCTGGATACTAGCATGAAAACTGTTGTTGTAGGAAAATTCTATGAGTGGCAAATGATCATCCCAGCTACACCTAAAGTCAAGAACACAAGCTCACAACATATCCTCAAGTGTCTGAATAGTACGCTCTGCCTGCCCGATAGTCTACGGGTGAAAGGCTGTACCAAGATTCACCTGAGTACCCAAACCTTGCTGAAACTTCTTCCAAAACTTAGCCGTGAACTTTGCCCCACGATCTGAGATAATAGAAACTAGAGTGCCATGCAACATGACTATTTCCTTGATATACAACTGAGCACATTGTTCTGCCGTGTCGATAGCCTTAACAGGTAAGAAGTGTGCTGATATCGTGAATCGGTCCACAATTACCCAAATCGAGTCAAACTTGCGAGGCGTGTGAGGTAGGCCCACCACAAAGTCCATATTGATCATCTCCCACTTCCACGAAACCTCGGGTTTTAGGTAAAACATTTATGGGGCCTTAAAAGTATAATTGAATAGTAAGAACTCAAGGCATTAAACCTTTTCTATATAGACTTTCTTTCTTGCCTGAGTATAGGTCTACCTACCTTATTCTTAGATGCCTTACCCTTCCTTATCATGAGTCTTGGTATGCTTAGATTCTGTTTTCCCAGCCGACTGTTGAATCTTATTTCACCTTGGTGTGCAAAACAACAGAGGGGCAGCTTAGCCTTCTTCTCCCTTACGGATCTATTACAACTAGCAATTTTGATAAATATTATTATAGAAATTGGGGCCAATTCAATAAAAATCGATCATACCTAGCCTCGATTCACGTCGCAAACATTGTCCAATGATTCATGAAAACATGAAAAGAGCAGATTTGGTGCATCTGATCTTTCTTCTTCAGTGCCGGGCAAAAAGAGCTAGCACTAAGAGCTGGGGATGAATCTTTATTGACTTCCTTTGGAATAACTTGGATAACATCTTTAAGCACATCTGAGAGAGGTTCTTTCTACTAGTGCTCCTCCTCCTACTAATGCTAGTGCAACTTTGAAAGTTGTTAAAGTAAAGATTTGATACCTCTTTTATTATTAATTAATAATTGGCATTCTCTAATCAGCCTAATCTCGTAATACATGGTTATGTCCCTATTTGCATATCAAATGACCTCCTATTAGAAATATATCATATTAACACCGATAACATTACATTTCATTGAAGGGGACACAACCTTGGTTTCTTAATTCATTTAATCAATTCTCTTAACAAAATAACTTCTTTTAACAAATCACAATTATCAAACTCTTTCCAAACTAATAGAGTAGAATTATGGCTTTTGTCAAGTGACACACTATTCAAGTAACCTTTTTCACACCTATTCCCCGTGGGATTCGACCCCAACCTAGTTGGGTTATTATATTTGACATTGACAACCTTACAACATTTATATAGGAATAATTTGTGCGTATTAATTCGCCCCTCCGAAGTCAGGTGATAACCCATGCTCATTTGGGCCCTATGAGTGCATGCACTTAATATATATTGAGTGAGGGGCTTTATGCCAAGCACCCGTATAGTGCTGTGAGTGTGCTTACTTGATAATTTAACTGTGAAATTGTTGATTTGGTATTCATACATGTCATGCTAGCATACAGATGTATCTTCCTCATGCTAATTGATACTCTATATATTGAGATTGATGACTTAACTGAATTGATTGGAAAGCATATCTATTTCTTATTAATGCAAATAAGTTGAACTTGTTATTCTTGAGCTACTTTCCCGTTGTTGTTATTATTATTATTATGCTATTAGTATGGAATGTTTAAAGTGAGTTTCAGACTTTACTAATCTCGTCACTATCTTCAATCCAAGGTTAGGCTGACAGCTTACTGAGTACATGGGGTCGGTTGTACTCATAGTACACTCTACACTTTATGTTAAGATCCACCTGTCACTGATAAAGCTTATTGCTAAGGAATTGCACTGGTAACATTGGTTATTTCAAGGTAGCAGTGTTGTTTCCATCCACAGGCCTTGAGTCCCTTTCCTTACTTTTATCATTATTGCTTATGTACTTCAAACATAGTTGTATTGTTATTCAGATTGTGGTACTTATTTATTGTATGGAACTCATGTACTTGTTGACCAAGGTTCCTGAATGGTATTTCAATTATATCTCTATTCTTCTACAGTTATCTATCTTATTCTTCTTTTGTGACTATTCCTTACTATTATTGAGTTTTATTTATTCATATTGAATGTTGGCTTGCCTAGCAAGTAGTGTTAGGCATATAACGGCATTGGTGGGATTTTGGGTCCTGACAAGTTGTTATCAGAGTACTAGGTTGCTTAGGTCTAACGAGTCATGAGCAAGTCTAGTAGAGTTTTGCGGATCAGTACAGAGACGTTTGTATTATCTTCAAGAGGCTATAGGACTATTAGGAAAACTCCTCATTCTTTTATTATCTGTCGTGCGAATTTGTTTATCACTAAGTGTGAATCGTTGTTTTGTTATTCTCTCACAGATTGTGAGGGCACGACCGTTGGGTGTAGCTAAGCAGGCACCTGTAACCCAGGCTAGGGCTGTGAGAGGCCGGGGTCGAGGTAGATGTAGGGGCAGATCACGCACCGCAGCTAGAGCACCTGATCGAGTGGCTATTGTGGATCCAACAATAACTCCTATTAAGGATCAGGTTCATTACTATGAGGATGAGTCGGAGGTAACATCTCAGGTTCCTCAGGGCCTATTTGTTTCACCAGTTGTTCAGGATGCTTTGGTCCGTATGGTTGGGTTGTTTGAGAGTTTGGGTCAGGCTGGAGTATTTCCTACTATACCAGCTACTTCCCATGTAGGGGGTGGATCGCAGACTCCGGCTACCCGTACCCAAGAGAACGTGACTCATGGTTATTAGACTCCTACAATGTTAACAGTTGGGAGAGTTCAAACTACTATTATAGTTTAGCCTGAGGGTAAGCCCACGATGTTAGCTGATGAGCTGAGAGTTCAGATAAGTTCACCAAGTTGCATCCTCCTCACTTCAGTGATACACCTTCAGAGGATGCCCAGGGACTCTTGGATAGTCGCCATGAGATTCTTCACAACATGGGATTAGTTAAGTCCAATAGAGTTGATTGAATTCACCGTATTCCTAATGCAGGGTCATGCCAAGAGGTGGTGGCAGGTTTATGAGTTGGGCGGACAAGCAGGATCACCTCCTCTTACCTGGGCTCATTTCTTCAGGGTCGTTTGGAGCATTTTGTGCCTCGCACTAGGAGAGAGGAGTTAAGGAGCTAGTTTAAGTACCTTTGGCAGGGTCCGATGTTAGTTACCGAGTATGAGATGAGTTTCACAAGAGTTGTCGCATCATGCTACTGTTTTGATACCCACCAAGGAGGAGAGAATGAGGGGATTCATTCATGGTCTTCACTGTGGTATTCGCATTGCTATGGCTAGAGAGGCGGAGACCGGGGATACATTCCATCAGGTTGTGGAGATAATGTGTCATATTGAGAGCACTCACATTAAGACCAGGGAGATGATATATGGTAGGAACAAGAGGTCCCGACATTCAAGGACTTTCAATGGTGCCTCATCTGGAGGCCAAGGCCGATTTAAGGGAGAAAATTCTATCGGACCATCTTATCATTCACTGCCACCCAGTCGAGGAGTTTCTGTGCAGTCTTTGTTTAGCACACTTCCAGTACAAAGTTCTCACCGCGCTCCATCTATTCAGTGTTCATCAATACCAGGCTCTTCTAGTGGTTATTACTGTTCACGGGGTATGAATTAGGCCTCGTAATCATTTCCAATCAGAGGTTGCTATGAGTGTGCAGTGTTAGGGCATATTAGGAAGTATCACCCTCGTCTTTGAAGAGACCCAATACGATAGGGAGGTCAGACTATGGTTCCAGTACCGGTTGCTACACCACCCGCTCAGCCAGCTCAGGGTTTAGGTCATCCAGGACGCGGTCGTCCTAGATGGGGAGCTCAATCCAATAGAGGTCAGGCCAGATGATATGCGTTCCCAGGGAGGACCGAGGCCGTTGCTTCTGATGCAGGGATTACATGTATTATTTCTGTTTTCCACAAGGATGCTTTAGTATTTTTGGATCCCAGTTCCACGTATTCATATGTTTCATCATACTTTGCTTCTTGTCTGGATATGCCTCGTGGTTCTCTTGATGCTCATGTTCATGTGTCCACACCTATTGGTGATTCTATTATGGTGGATCGAGTTTATCGGTCATGTGTGGTCACCATATGTTATTTTGAGACGAGGATAGACTTTCTGTTGTTAGATATGGTGGATTTTGATGTGATCTTGGGTATGGATTGGTGATGACGTCCAAATCCACTACTAAAAAGTAAATGGACACGGTCGCATAATTTATCCAACTATGAGTCGGGGTCGATTTGCACAGAGAATAATATGTAGGCGATTAGGCGTGTAAGAAAATTATCACTTATTATGCTAAGCCAAACACTTAGAAAGTTTTTGAGAAAATATTTATAACTAATTGCGAAAATGTAAACTAACCTAGAAATCAAGTAAAATTATCAATAGCTACAAGCATGGATCCATGGGGAAATTACACTCAAGTAACGATCCAATGTATTTCACGATTTTACAAATATGAGCGAGTTTATGTTAATTAGCCTCAGGTAATAATTCTATATTAGCTTCTTCCGAAGATTAAAAAGACTTCCTAATTGAGTTATCCCTAAAATAATTAAGATATTAAGCACACCCGATGCAGCTACGAGTAGTTCAATCCTATCCCTAGGTAAAATCTATGAAATGAGGGTTAACACCTCAAGTTCTTGTGAATTAATCTTTCCCAACCCCAAATTATCTTTCCCAAAATTAATTTGAAGTAAATGGGTGAGTCCTAGGGTTACCTAATCCCCTTGGAAACATTAAAGAACAAGAATAATTAAAGAAACAATAACTCACTTCATAATAAATAAAAATCGTTCAATACATAAGCATAATAAGATATTTATTCCACACTTTAAATACGAATATTCCCATAAACAAGATTCAAGTGCTGGAAAAATTACTACACACTTAGATATATAATAAAAAGCAAGGAAATGAAGAAATGACCATAAATGTGTAAGAAATTCTCAACCAAAAGCTTCAAATCTTCAAGTCCCAAGTGTGTGTGCAAGAACCCTAGCTCCAAAACTTGTGTTCTCTAGTCAAGAGACTAAAAATAAGATAAATGATGTGTTTCCAATAAGATAGGTCGTGTATTTATGGGTTTGGGATAGGGAAATGTGAATTGCCAAATATGTCCAGAGCTAAAGCCCGTTGGCCGCACCTGCAGAAGAATCCTCGCAGGTGCGGTTCCGCATATGCGGATACCTGTTCGCAGAAGCGATTTTTGGTGGAAATGGCTATTCTGCAGAAGCGCGTCCACAGAAGCGGTTCATCAATCATAGATGCAATTTCTTCCTTGCGAGTCTTGTTCCGCATATACAGACCATTTCTCGCAGATGCGAGACCGCAGATGCAGATGGTTCTGCGCAGATGCGATTTCACTAGAGAGTTTTGCACTTCTTTCACTCTTTTTTGCATGAATCCACTTCATTTAATTTCAATTCTCTTCAAGAATTCATTTAACTGAAAATCTAGCAATGCACACCATAAATCACCTCATTTTAAAATTAAAGGACACAAAAACTAAAGAAAAGAGACTAGAATAAATGGTAAAATCACCACTCATCAATTGGTTATTTCCATACCATGTTATTGTCATGACCCAAACCGATGGGCCGCGATGGGCACCCGGTACCTTACTCAACTGAGTACCAATGTAACATATCTTTCTTATTACATCATCATATACACGTGACATACGGGCCTAATAGGCCAACATGATCAATTATAAACTCAAAACATAGACCGATAAGGCCGTACAATCTTTCACGTACACAACATATGTCTACAAGCCTCGAAGAGTACATAATTGTCATAAAGGTCGGGACAGAGCCCCGCCATACCAAACCATACACATCTAAATCATACCGACCAAACAAGCAACTCTAGAGCAAATGGAGTGCACTAATATCTTCTGCTGAGCTGATCGCCTACTTGGAGGACTCTCGACCTGTCTATCGAGACCTGCGGGTATGAAAGGCAGCATCCCCAGGAAAAAGGGACGTCAGTACAAACAATTTACCGAGTATGTAAGGAATGAAAATTAGTAAATAATAGACATGAGAGAAACATGGAGTAAAAGACTCGACATGTACGTCTGCATAGCTCTGTGAATCATTTCATTTTTATAACGTCATGCATTTGCGTATAAATGTCATACCATGCATAGGTATATGTGTTCGTAACATCATCAAGCCACTGAGGGCATCCCATCATATCATTTCGGTTACTGTGGGCAAATCATCAACGTATACCAGCTGATCAGGTGGTGGTGCGTATATAACTCCATAATCTTTTCCCATATCACATATACATATAATATATACACATATAACGCCATCCGGTGATGGGTCAATGTACATGTATAAATGCATGAAATACATAAGAAATACGTTAATAATATTTTTTTGAAATATCATAAAAATAATATGCCTTAAGAAATACGTTAATAAGATTTTCTCGGAATGTCATAAAAATAATATGACTGTCGGATAAATTTTATCAAATACGTATTTTTCTGAGATCCATGAACAGAAGATATAATAATAATTCACACGGGGAATCAAGAATATATACACCCCTAATATTTCTATGAATAGAGTCGTTCATGAAAACTGTGCGTTTGCTCGTTTCTTTCAATATCATTTGGGTCATGCCAAAAGTAAAGAAGGGATAGCCTTAACATACCTGAACCGATTCTCTTTTGCATAACGGCGGATCGAAGAAGGGAAAAATTCGTATGATATTCTTGAGAAATATTGTAGCAAGGTTTCTTTGAATTCGCATTTCATATTAGATCTTGTGGCATTTGAGAGAATTTCACGTTGGACCTTGTAGCATTATCTCTTCAAAGAATTTTCACGTTGGACTTGTACTTGCAAAGAGCTCCCTTTTGAGATTTTCAGCCATAGTATCATTGTTGCAAACAAAAATATATTCACCAACAGTTTCATTTCTTGGCAAAGCTTCAGCAAGTGGCAAAGTCTTAAACCTTTTATTAACACCATTTTGTTTTTCACGTTGGCAGTGACATGTTTCTTCAATGATGTAGGAAGATGCTTTCCTATCAAAGAGAGTGGGCTCCACTTGTGATGACTAGCCACCAAACTCCCCTAACACATGCCACCTAGTCTTGTAATTTAAGACTCATCATCAAAGTCATATAGGGCTGCCACGTTTGGGGGGTAAACTTATACAAAATATTTTAATTAATTACCAATCCCTTAATTAACTTGGTAATTCCCCACTAGTCCAATAATTAACCAATTACCCACATAATTAAGAATTATTTCCACTTACTTAAAATACTACTCACTTCTCACATACCTTATACATCCTACTATCATGGTTATGTGGTACCTTGTATGGTACTAGTCCATAAATTCCGGGTATTTTAGCTCGGGCCGTATTTTATCCCAAAATGCCAAACTTTGACGAAACTCATTTTTTTCGATTTGCTTACCCTTTCACCTTCACGAATTTACTCATCACTTGTTGGAAATGGCATAATTCTTATAATCTCAAAATAATCTCATTCCCGAGCTTACATCGATTAACTTATGACGAAACTGTTAACGTACAAAAATGCGCGTTGTGACATCTCATTTCCGAGCTTTCATCAATTTATTTATGGCGTACTCTCACGTACGAAAATATGGGGTGTAACATCATTCCCCCCCTTGGAACATTCGTCCGCGAATGTTGACTGATGCACTTATCATTCTCATAACCTGTAGCTCTTGCGAATACATTAATACTCTTCTTGCCATTTAGGAAACTGTTCTTTGAATAAATCCAAAGGCCAGGGCATTCCCCCCGTTAGGCCTCTTTCTCACACCACGACTTGTGGCAGGAATCATTCCAATCTTGTAACTGTTGCTATCTTTTATCATGCAGTCTGTACAACTCTGACTTTGTAAGTGCGCCTATGCGACTCTTCTTTCCCTTTTCCTCCAGTTTTTGGCCCATCTCTAGGCCACACTTTGTAAACATATACAGAGCCTGACAAGATGTCCCTCTGGGCATCTATAGGTATACTGAAGTTCTTCGCTTTGTCGAACTTATGAATATTGCTATATCTTATTTCATAAGCCCGGTTATCTATCTGCATGACTGTACTGCATCTAGGTAGGTCTGACTATACCATAACTCTTACTTCGATTTATCGTTACTGAGGTCTGCTATCAAACTCCAAGTTACTTTTTTTCGCTTATCCCATATGCATAAATCTAAGTCCTTTAATGCTTCTTCAATACTTGTTCATCTTAAGAACGCCGGCCTAATCTCACCTCATACTTTGTGACTTTTGTCCATCCACTGTTGATTCACCTTAATGTTGATCCATCATTTACCACTGATAACTCGATCTCTTATGTAACACCGCCGCTAGGGCTCGCGTCTCATCGGGGGCATCTGGAGTTATTAGACTGATCCACCTAGGGGTGATACCATGCTTCCATAACCGTAGTTCATATCATCCCAATGTGATACACCTTACGTGGGTATTTTAATCCTGTCCAATTCATGAACCCCTTTTTTTTGTTTATTCAAATCATTACTCAATCATAGGCATAACATCATTCTTTATCTATCACAATTACACTCTTATTCTACTATCAGGGCAGCATTCCATCTCTTTCAAATTCTATTAGTCTTAGACTCCTTTGAGTTCATTCAGGTTGTACTGAACTTGCTATAACTTAGAGAAACCATCACCTCTCTTGTTTCCATGGGCTTAATTCCGAGTACTTATCCATTTTCGTTACCTTCTCACTTGCCCTTTCTTATCCTTAAACCTTGTCATTCTATCATACTTTAACTTGCGACCGATTTCCTTATGCTTTTCTGGAACATCAAGCGTGAAATCATATTGTCCCTAACTCTTCTTTATTCTCTTGACTAGGCCTCTCGATACCTAGAAACCATAGGCTGGAATGTATTGGAAGGTATACCATCATTCCTGCATACTGAAACCTCGCGCTTCTAGTATTCTATCCGAAGGATGGACTATTCACAACATTCTGTATTTGAGTATCTTGTACGTTGTTCGCCTTTACCTTCCTTACCTTAAAATCTCGCATCGTATCTTTTATCTCTTTCATGACCTCCCTTCCACATAGGTATAATTCACGTCCATAACTTGAAGCTCTATTATAATACTTGCACCTCTGGTGCCTATACAATCTGGTGGGAGCTCTATACTGAATTCTTATGAGGTTGGTATTTTTCTAACTGGCTTTATTGTAGAGCCGTTATAGAATATGGTTGTTGTACTATCCCTTTGTTACCTCTGATATTAAGAGTGAACCTGTAATGTTCTCAATCATGATTTTTAAAATTTTCTCGGTCAAATAATGAGATTGCTAATTTACTTAGTTGATGTAACTCTTTAGTTTCCTCTTCCTTCTGATCATCTTTTATGTAGGCTTAAGCTATCTTTCGATCTGCGGCTCATGGCATTTAGTTATTACTTTAGCCTTTCATGGACACTATGGAAAACCATGATACAATCTTCTAATGATTCAATCCTTTGTCTATGACCTGGACCCAATTCCTTCGTTTAACTTATACCGGAGTCTTCTACGGCTAATCATTAATCGAATAATTCCTTTCGTTCCATCTCAGCTTTCTTTAAGCGTAAGCTATTACTTTTCTTGGTCTTTCTGCCCCGTTGTTGCATGTATACTTAGCTTATTTTAGTTTTCACGCATGCTGAAATTTTCGTACAACTCATATGTTCTCGAATATTACTCTTGATTCCCGTTCCTTAGCCACGGTAGGTGCCACTTTCTCATGGAGTGCATACAACATTGTAGTGAGATTGTTTTTACATGACCATTCCTCACTGTGCTTAGGTTTAAGCCTTCTTCCTTATTTCCTCAGCGAGTCTTTCATTGTAGTACTTAAGGAGACCTTCTAGCTCTTGTAAAGTTACAAGCTTAGCACATCGTATACTTGACAAAATTTTTGATGTTCTTCCCCGCCTATAATTATCCGTAGTTACTTATTTCCACACCCTTGTGCTTGTAGGGTTGCTTCTGAACTAATATTTTGACTGTCTTACCAGTGCCATTCTCTTTTATTTACCTTTAACTACCCCAACTCCTATCTGATTATATCTCAAGGATCACGATGTCATATCTGCGACACTGAATTCCCCATGTTGGGGTTCACTATGTTCGTCTTGCACAATCTGTTGATTTGTCCGTGTCTTCTCGTTTAGCATAACTAGGCTCTTCATGAATCACCTCTTAACAACTAGTTGGCCCATTCTCATATTAATATTTCACGTAATCTTTCTTGGGTTATTTCCTTGTCTTAACTTACCACACGTACATGCTCCTTATCTATCAATAACATCCCGGGTAGGAACCCTTACTTCCTTTTCTTGACGTCGTGCTTACATAACGTTCTGGAATCATAGCATATCTGTAACATTTGGATAAGTGCAATATCATCCCTTTCTCATTTTTTTTTCGCATTCTTCCCTTACCATTCCATAATTACTTGAACCACTTAATTCTGACTTAATACCACATCACTCCATATTCCCCCCTTTAGGGGAGCACTAAGATTTAGTGTTAAGATGACCTACGTATAGATGTTTTACCTTCTCATCTGTGGCATAGTTTCACATCATTGATGATCCTTACTCACCTCGCGGTAATCTTTCTGTACCAAGGATAACAAAATTCCTCGCTCGCGAGGGTGACACTTAGTGTAACTGGCACAGACAGTCCCTTAAGCTTAACTTTACTCACCTTGCTTACTTTGGGGAAGCGTCTTCCTGAATGACCTTTAAAGTGTATTCTTCTGTCCTCCATTCTATTATTGCCGCGACACAATCTCTGAAATTCTCATGATGCCGACTACTACTCAGTCCCTAGTTCATGCTTAGTTTATCTTGTTCATCAGTCCACGCTGATTTCTTATTACTCTGGGGTCTAATTCTTTCTTTTGGTAGTCGAGTTGGAGTCACAAACTAATTCCTCGAAATGAGGGTATGACTGCATGGCCTTTACTCTTTTGTGGTCTCAAGGCCAGTCACCTTTCGTCTTTTCCTTCACTTAATTATAGACTCTGTAATACAGTTATTTTTTTGTCCTACCGTTGTCATCCATGTATCACATTAACTCTCTTCTTATTTCCCTGCTAACATTTATGTCTATCACTTTATTCTGAAAACCTCAATAAGACATTCTTTTTCTTTTAGCTCCACTTTGCTCCATCCACTAGCACTTCGGGTTGCCTAAAATTTTCTATCTACTAGGGACGGGAGCTACACTAAGGTAATATTTATCCCTTCCAGGATTCCAGTACCTATCATTATAGTACTCATATCTAGCTATATTATTTTAGAGTGCACCATCTATTAGCACATTTGCAATATCCTTCAAAAATGTCAACTAACGCAAATAATCCATCCATCATTTTGGGTCACTCTAAACCCAGCCGGATCCTGATACCCATCCTTCTTTTATACTACTTTGTTAGTCCCCGTAGGGCATAAATGAGATGGGTGTGGCCAATTATACATACCTCTGTTATTTTTGAAGGTAACTCAAAAGGTTTATATTCCTCTGCCTGAATTGTAAATACTAATAATCTTCATTAACTAGGCGCCTCATACCCTTCTTAATCTTGTTTCTGTTACTTGTTGAAACTTGTATCTATCTTCTGAATCTCTCATTGCCTTTCACCATAGGGGTGGATAAATATTCCTGCCTTAAGGCTCCTTATGAAAAGGCTTACATGTCTTAGTACACACATGATCTACTGAAGACCTTACATTTACTTATCATAAGCATTATGAAAAATTGAGTTCCTCTAACTCAACTCTTCCATAGCCACTTTTAATCTCTTACCAATCATCCTTGTAGATGTAGGCATCGTCGTATTCCGAATAAGATAAAGTTTAGGAAATCGAGTTCTTATAACTGAGCTCTACCACACGATCTAGCGTAAGAAGAAAGAGTGACAGTCCTAAATGCCCTGTAGCCTCCTGCTTATAAGTGTGGTGCACAACACACCCATAAACAAGACTCTACTAGACATGCCTTGTAGACTCCCTAGGACAGAACTGCTCTGATACCACTTTTGTCACGACCCAAACTGATGGGCCGCGACGGGCACCCGGTACCTTACTCAACCGAGTAGCAACGTAACGTATTTTTCTTATTACATCATCATATACACGTGACATACGGGCCTAATAGACCAACAAGACCGTACAATCTTTTAGGTACACGACATATGTATACAAGACTCTAAGAGTACATAATTTCCATAAAAGTTGGGACAGAGCCCTGCCATACCAAACCATACACATCTAAATCATACTGACCAAACAAGATGCTCCGGAGCAAATGGAGTGCACCAATATCTTCTACTGAGCTGATTACCTACTTGGAGGATTGTCGACCTATCTATCGAGACCTGCGGGCATGAAACGCAGCATCCCCAGGCAAAAGGGACATCAGTACAAACAATGTACCGAGTATGTAATGAATGAAAATCAGTAAATAATAGACATGAGAGAAACATGGAGTAAAAGACTCGACATGTACGTCTGCATAGCTCTGTTAATCATTTCATTTTTATAATGTCATGCATATACATATAAATGTCATAGCATGCGTAGGTATATGTGTTTGTAACATCATCAATCCACTGAGGGCATCCCATCATATCATTTCGGCCATTGTGGGAAAATCATCAACGTATACCAACTGATCAGGTGGTGATGCGTATATAACACCATAACCTTTTCCCATATCCCATATACATATAATATATGTGTATATAACGCCATCTGGTCATGGGTCAATGTACATGTATAAATGCATGAAATGCATAAGAAATACGTTAATAAGATATTATCGGAATGTCATAAAAATAATATACCTGTCGGATAAATTTTATCAAATACGTATTTTTCTGAGACCCATGAATAGAAGATATAATAATAATTCACATGGGGAATCAAGAATATATACACCCCTAATATTTCTATGAATAGAGTCATTTATGGAAATTGTGTGTTTGCTCGTTTCTTTCAGTATCACTTGGGTCATGCCAAAAAGAAAGAAGGGATAGCCTTAACATACCTGAACCGATTCTCTTTTGCGTAACGGCGGATCGAAGTAGAGAAAGATTCGCATGATATTCTTGAGAAAGATTGTACTGGGCTTTCTTTGAATTCGCATTTTACATTAGATCTTGTAGCATTTAAGAGAATTTCACGTTGGACCTTGTAGCATCATCTCTTCAAAGAATTTTCACGTTGGACTTGTACTTGCAAAGAGCTCCCTTTTGAGATTTTCAGCCATAGTATCATTGTTGCAAACAAAAATATATTCAACAACAGTTTCATTTCTTGGCAAAGATTCTGCTGGTGGCAAATTCTTAAACCTTTTATTAACACCATTCTGTTTTTCACGTTGGCAGTGACATTTTTCTTCAATGATGTAGGAAGATGCTTTCTTATCAAAGATAGTGGGCTCCACTTGTGATGACTAGCCACCAAACTCCCCTAACACATGCCACCTAGTATTATAATTTAAGATTCATTATCAAAGTCATACAGGGCTGGCACGTTTGGGGGGTAAACTTATCCAAAACATTTTAATTAATTACCAATCCTTTGATTAACTTGGTAATTCCCCACTAGTCCAATAATTAACTAATTACTCACATAATTAAGAATTATTTCTACTTACTTAAAATACTACTCACTTCTCACATACCTTATACATCCTACTATCATGGTCAAGTGGTACCTTGTATGGTACTAGTCTATAAATACCGGGTATTTTAGCTCGGGCCGTATTTTATCCCAACATGCCAAATTCGGATGAAACTCATTTTTTCGATTTGCTTACCCTCTCACCTTCATGAATTTACTCATCACTTGTTTGAAATGGCATAATGCTTATAATCTCAAAATAATTTCATTGCCGAGCTTACATCGATTAACTTACGACGAAACTTTTAACGTACAAAAATGCGAGATGTGACATCTCATTTCCGAGCTTTCATCAATTTATTTATGGCGTACTCTCGCGTACGAAAATATGGGGTGTAACAGTTATTCTAGATTGTCACGCTAAGAACTTGACATGGGGATCCCGGGGTTTCCGGGTTGGAGTGGACGGGTTCTTTTGGTTGTACTCCTAGAAGAGGGATCTCATTTTTGAAGGCTTAACGGATTGTTGAGAAGTGATATTTGGAATATTTTGCATTTTTCAGAGATGTTAGTGTTGATACTCCTACTGTTGAGATAGGTCCAGTAGTGAGAGAGTTTCCAAATGTGTTTCCAATAGACCTACTAGGCATGCCACTAGATAGAGATTGATTTCGACATTGATTTGGCGCCAAGCATGAAGATTGTCTCCATTCCTCTATATTGTATAGCTTCAACAGAGTTGAAGGAATCAAAGGAATAGTCGCAAGAGTTGCTGGATAAAGGGTTCATCAGGCTAGTGTTTTACCTTGGGATGAACCTGTGTTGTATGTTAAGAAGAAGGATGGGTCTACGAGAGTGTGTATTGACTATCGATAATTGAACAAGGTGATTGTGAAGAACAAGTATCCACTGCCGCATATTGATGACTTATTTGATCAGCTTCAGGGTGCTAGGATGTTCTTAAAGATTGACTTGAGATTGGGGTATCACCAATTGAAGATTAGGGCTTTGGACATCTCTAAGACTGTTTTCTGGACTTGTTATGGTCATTATGCGTTATTGGTTATGTCATTTGGTTTGACTAATGCCCTAGCAGCTTTCATGCACTTGATGAATAGTGTGTTTCAGCCTTATTTGGATTCGTTTGTCATTGTGTTCATTAATGATATATTGGTGTATTCTGTAGAAGGGAGGATCATGAGTAGCATTTGAGGATCGTGCTTAGACTTTAAGGGAAAAGAAGCTATATGCTAAGTTCTCCAAGTACAAATTTTGTTAGACTAGGTGGCATTCTTGGGTCATATCACTTCTAGTGATAGGAGGATCAAGGTGGACTAAAAGAAGATTGAGGTAGTTCAGAGTTGGCTCAGACCTTCTACCACTATAGAGATCAGGAGTTTTTTGGGCTTGGCAGGTTACTACCATTGCTTCATAAAGAGATTTTCATATATTGCCGCCCATTGACTAAGTTGACTCAGAAGGGAACTTTGTTCAGGTGGTCGGATGAGTGTGAGGAGAGCTTTCAGAATCTCAAGATATCTTTGACCACAACTCTAGTGTTGGTTTTGCCTTTAGGTTCAAGGTCATATACGATTTATTGTGATGTTTCATGGTTGGCAAAGGTGTGTGTTGACGCAGGACGGTAGGGTAATTGCCTACGTGTCATGCCAGTTGAAGTCCCATGAGAAGAACTATCCAGTGCATGACTTGGAGTTAGCAACTATTGTATACTCACTAAAGATTTGGTGGCATTACTTATATAGATTGTCTTGTGAGGTGAAGTCTTCATCATCTATTCAAGCAAGAGGATTCTAACTTGAGGCAGCGGAGGTGGTTAGAGCTATTAAAGGATTATGATATCACTATTCTTTATCATACCAGGAAGGCCAATATGGTAACAGATGCCTTAAATAAAAAGGCGAAGAGCATGATGAGTTTATCATTTATTCTAGTTGGGGAGAGGCCTTTGGCTATGAATGTTAAGGCTTTGGCCAATAGGTTCGTGAGAATGGATATATCGGAGCCTAGCAGGGTTCTTACTTGTGTTGTATCTCAGTCACACTATTTTGAGCGCATCAAGGATCGTCAGTACGATGATCCCCACTTCCTTGTCCTTAAGGATACAATGCATCGAGGTGGTGCTAAGAAATTGTCTATTGGTGATGATGGTGTATTGCGGCTTTAGGACCAGATTTTTGTTCCTAATATAGATTGGTTGAGAGAGTTGATTTTTGAGAAGGTTCACAGTTCGCGATATTCTATTCATCCGGGTGCTGCAAAGATGTACCATGACTTAAAGCAACATTATTGGTGGCCCAGAATGAAGAAAGACATTGTTGGATATGTTGCTCGGTGTTTGAATTGTTAGCAGGTCAAGTATGAGCATTAGAGCCCTAGTGGGTCGCTTTAGAAGATTAAGATACAAGAGTGGAAGTGGGAGCGCATCACTATGGACTTTGTGGTAGGTTTGCCACGGACATTGAGAAGACTTGACGTCGTTTGGGTCATTATGGACAAATTGACCAAGTCTACACATTTCATTCCAGTTATAACTTCCTACACTTCAGACCAATTGGCTAAGATCTACATCAAGGAGATTGCCTACTTATATGGTGTGCCTGTGTCTATCATCTCAAATCGAGACACTCCGATTGCTTTGCATTTTGGGAGAGCCGTTCAATGTGAGCTGGGCACGCAGGTTGACTTTCGTTCCGCACTTCACCCTCAGAAGGATGGGTAGTCTATGCGGACCATTCAGAGTTTGAAGGACATGTTGAGGCCTTGTGTCAGATTTCGGAGGCTAGTATGATCATTTTCTTCCATTAGTAGAGTTTTCACATAATAATAGCCATTAGTCGAGCATCCAGATGGCTCCGTATGAGGCAATTTATGGAGGCAATGTCGTTATCGATTGTTTGGTTTGAGCATGGTGAGGCTAGATTATTGGGCACAGATTTGGTTTGTGATGCTTTGGAGACGGAGAAATTGATTCGGGAGCAGCTTCGTACAGCACAGTCCAGACAAAAGTGTTATGCTGATTGTTACGCTCCGCAGTAATTTATTACGATGATGTTACAATATGTAGTAATTTATTACGATGATGTTACGCTCCGCAATAATTTGTTACGACTATGTTATACCCTGTAGTATTGTACGTTGAATTTGTCAGAAGTGAATTGACATCAGTTCAAGGACAAGATTATTTGGAGATTATAAGCTTATGCTATTTCAAACATGTGATAAGTAAATTCATGAAGGAGAGAGGGTAAGCAAATTGAAGAAAATGAATTTTGTCGAAGTTTGGTAATTTGAGATAAAATACGGCCCGAGCTAAAATACCCGGTATTTATGGACAATTACCATATAAGGTACCACATGGCCATGATAGTATGGTGTATAAGGTGTGTTAAAAGTAAGTAGTATTTTAAGTAAATTGAGACAATTCTTAATTATGCAGGGAATTGGTTAATTATTGGGTAATGGGATATTACCCACTTAATTAATGAATTATTTGGATAATGATGGGAAAGACCAACGTGGCAGCAAGCCACTCTTTAACCAAATGACTCTTAAGTCATTAAAAGAGGTGGCAAGAGTAAAAAAGGTAGGCAAGTCTTGAACGTGAGTTACCTTACTCATTTAAGGAAATAGCTCCATTTTAAGTTCTTTACAATTCAAGCACCAACGTTACATAGGAACTTTACAATTCAAGCTTTACACAGAAACTTTACAATCCAAGCTTTACATAGAAACTTTACAATTCAAGCACCAGCGTTAATTCACTTTCCAAATAGCAACGTTGTTGCTAAGTTCTTAAGGAACGGTTTCGGTTAAGATTATCTTTACATAGCAACGTGATTGCTTCGAGCTTTTCATACGACTTGTTCCGTGTTTTGTCGCAATTAATGTGTATTAGAGGATTGTCAAGAGAATCGACTCAGGTATGTTAAGGCTATTCCTTCTTTCTTTTTGGCATGATCCAAATAATACAAATGAAACGAGCAAAATACCCAACTTTTATAAATGACTCTAATTATAGAAATACTAGGGGTGTCTATATTCTTGATTCTCCATGTGAATTGTTATTATATCTTCTGTTCATGGGTCTCAGAAAAATACGTATTTGATAAAGTTTATTCGAAAGGCATATTGATTTTTATGACATTCCGAGAAAATTTTATTAACGTATTTCTTAAGGCATATTATTTTTATGACATTCCGAGAAACTATTATTAACATATTTCTTATGCATTTCATGCATTTATACATATACATTGACCCATGACCAGATGGCGTCATATACGCATATATATGTATATTATATGTATATGGGATATGGGAAAAGGTTATGGCGTTATATACGCACCACCACCTGATCAGCTGGTATACGTTGATGATTTGCCTACAGTGACCGAAATGATATGATGGGGTGCCTTCAAAGGCTTGATGATGTTATGAACACATATACCTATGCATGATATGACATTTATACGCATATGCATGACGTTATAAACATGAAATGATTCACAGAGTTATGCAGACGTACATGTCGAGTCTTTTACTCCATGTTTCTCTCATGTCTATTATTTACTGATTTTTATTCCTTACATACTCGGTACATTATTTGTACTGATGTCCCTTCTACCTGGGGATGCTGCGTTTCATGCCCGCAGGTCTCGATAGACAGGTCGAGAGTCCTCCAAGTAGGCGATCAGCTCAGCGGGAGATGTTGGTGCACTCCATTTGTTCCGGAGTTGCTTATGTGGTCAGTATGATTAGGACATGTACTGATTAGTATGGCGGGGCCCTGTCCCGACCTTTATGATATTTATGTACTCTTAGAGGCTTGTAGACATATGTCGTGTAATTGAAAGATTGTACGGCCTTGTCGGCCTATGTTTTGAGTTTATAAATAATGATGTTGGTCTATTAGGCCCGTATGTCACGTGTATATGATAATGTAATATGAAAGATACATTATGTTGGTACTCGGTTGAGTAAGGTACCGGGTGCCCATCGAGGCCCATCGGGTTGGGTCGTGACAAAAGTGGTATCAGAGTAGTTCTGTCCTAGGAAGTCTGCAAGCGGTGTCTAGTAGAGTTTTGTTTATGGGTGTGTCGTGCACCACACTTATAAGCAGGAGGCTACATGGCATTTAGGATTGTCACTCTTTCTTCTTACTCTAGATCGTGTGGTAGAGCTCAGTTGTAAGAACTCAATTTCCTAAACTCTATCTTATTCATAATACGACGATGCCTGCATCCAATAAGACGGTTGGTAAGAGATATAGCTATGGAAGAGTTGAGTTAGGGGAACTCGATTTTTGCATCATGCTTATGATGGATAAATATGAGGTATTCAGTAGATCATGTGTGTACTAAGACGTGTAAGCTTCTTGATAAGGATCCCTAAGGCAAGAATGTCTATCCACACTTACGGTAAAAAGGAATAAGAGAATCGGAAGGTAAACACAAGTTTCAGCAAGTAAAAGAAGCAAGGTGAAGAAGGGTACGAGGTACCCAGTTAATGAAGATTAATAGTATTTACAATTCAAGTAGATAAATATGAGCATTTTTGAGTTACCTTCAATTGTAACAGAGGTATGTACAATTAGTCACACACATCTCAGTTATGCTCCATGGGAGCCAACAAATATAGTTTAAGAGGGGGACGTGATATAAGAACCCAACTGGGGATAGAGTTACCCAAAATAGTGGATGGATTGGTAAAGTTAGTTGACATTTCCAAAGGATAGTGCAAACGTGGTAATGGATCTCCTTGTGAGACACCTCGATGGTACACCCTAAAATAGTACAACTAGATATGAGTACTACAAAGATAGACACTGGAAGCCTGTAAGGGATAAATATTATCTTAGTGTGACTTGCGTCCCTAGTAAAGAAAGAATGTTAGGCAACCCAAAGAGCCAGTAGATGGAGCAAGAGGAGCTAAAAGCAAAAGAATATCTTGTTCGAGTTTTCAGAATAAAGTGATAGACAAGAATGTTAGCAGGAAATGAGAAGAGAGTTAATAAAGCATTATGAGTAAGATGTGATACATGGATAATAGTAGTACAAAACAAAAATGAAAATGATGACAATATTACAGAGTCTATAGCCTAGGGAAGGAAAAAGATAAGAGGTGACAAGCCTTGATACAACAAAAAAGTATAGGCCATAAAGTCATCTTCATTTCGAGAAATAAGTTCGTGTCTCTAACGTGATCACCAGGAGGAAACGTTAGACCCCAGAGTAATGGAAATCAGTATGGGCGGATGAATAAGATAAACTAAATATGAATTAGGGACTGAGTAATAGTTGACATCATGAGAATTTCAGATTTGCGTTCTGGCGATAATAGAATGGACAAGAAAAGAATACTCTTTAAAGGTCATTTAGGAAGAAACTTCCCTAAAGCAAGCAAGGTGAGTAAAGTTAAGCTTAAGGGACTGTCTGTGCCAGTTACACTAAGTGTCACCCTTGCGAGTGAGGAATTTCGTTATCCTTATTACAGAAGGATTACCCGAGGCGAGTAAGGATCATCGATGATGTGAAAAGATGCCAAATATGGAAAGGTACAACATCTACACGTAGATCATCATAGCACTAAATCTTAGTACTTCCCTAAAGGGGGGAATATGGAGTGATGTGGCATTAAATCAGAATTAAGTGATTCTAGTAATTATGGAACGGTAAAGGAAGAATGTGATAAAAATGAGAAAGGGATGAGATTGCATTTATTCAAATCCTACAGATGTGCTATGATTCCAGAATATTATACAAGCACGACATCAAGGAGATGAAGTAAGGGTTCCTGCCCGAGATGTTATTAATAAATAAGGAGTCACTGCAAGACGTAAGTTAAGACAAAGGGAATAACCCAAGAGGGATTACGCGGAATACATATATGAAAATGGACCAACAAGCAGTTAGTATTTGATTCAGGAAGAGTCTAGTTATGGATAGACAAGAGGTCACAGACAAATCAAGAGATTGTGTAAGACGTACATAGTGAACCCTAACAAGGGGAATTCAGTCTCACAGATACGACATCGTGATCCTTGAGAAATATTCAGATAGGAATTGGGGTAGTTAAAAGTATCGTATGAGTATTGCGGGAATAAAAAAGAGTGCCACGGGGAAGACACTCAAAATATAAGTTTAGAAGCAACCCTACAAGCACAAGGGCATGGAAGTGAGTAACTACGGATAATTATATGTGATTATGAACATCACAAATCCCATTGAGTATACAATGTAATAAGCTCATAGCCTTGCAAGAATCAGAGGGTCCTCCCTAAGTACTACAATGAAAGACTAGATGAGGAAGTAAGGAAGGAGGCTTCAACTAATCTCAGCAACCTAAAGAGGAAGTGATCTTATAACAACAGTTTCACAACAACGTTGTATGCACTCCATAAGAAAGTAGCACCTACCGTGGCTAGTGGACGGGAAGTAAAAATTAGAAGCGATATTCAAGATCATATGAGTGGTATGGAATTCCAATATGCATGGGAACTAAGATAAGCTATGTATGCATGCAACAAGTGGCAAAACGACCAGGAAAAATAATTGCTTGCAGTTAAAGATAGTTGAGAAGGAACGAAAGGAATTATTCGATCAATGATCCAGAGTTAGTTACGTATGAAAGCACCTAAGAGTTCAGATTTTTATATATGCAACATATATGTTGACAATCATACAAAAGTAGAAGACTCTGGTATAAGTTAATAAGAAAGAATTGAGCCCAGGGCATAGACAAAGGATTGAATTGTTAGAAAACTGAATCATGGATATTCCATAGCGCCCATGAAAGGCTAAAGTAATAACTAATACCAGGAGTCGCAGGTCGAAAGATAGCTTAAGCCTACACGAAGGTTTATCATAAGGAAGAGGAAACTAAACAGTTATATCAACTAAGTAAATTAGGAGTTTGGTTATTGGACCCAGAAAATTTTAGATATCATGATTGAGAACATTGCATGATCACTCTTAAATATCAGAGGTACAAGAGAGATAGTACAGTAGCCATATTCTATAACGGATCTATGATAAAGCCAGTTAGAAGAGTACCAACCTCATAAGAAGTTAGTATGAAGCTCTCAAAAGATTGTGTAAAGAGGTGCATGTATTATAATAGAAGTTCAAGACGTTGATGTGAATTATACCTATGTGGAGGGGAGGTTATGAAAGAGATAGAAGATATGAGGTGAGACTTTAAGATAAGTAAGGTAAAGGTGGACAACGTAAGAGATACTCAAATACAGAAGGTTGTGAATAGTCCTTACTTCGGATAGAAGGCTAGAAGTGCGGGGATTCAATATCCAGGAATGATAGCGGCATCATCAATGGCATATATCTTCCAGCATATGGTTTCTATGTATCGAAAGGTCTAGTTAAGAGAGTAAAGAAGAGTTAGAGACGATATGATGTCTCGCTTAATGTTCTAGAATGACATAAGGAAATCTACGGTGCAAGCAAGTTGAAGGAAGATGGCGAATAATATAAATAGATATGTGTAGGTCGCAAGCTAAAGTATGGTAAAGCGACAAGGTTTTAGGAAGACATGAGTAAGGATAAGAAAGGGCGAGTGAGAAGGTGATGAGAATGGATAAGTCCTCAGAATTAAGCCCATGAAAACAAAAGAGCTGATGGTCCCTCTAAGTTATAGAAAGCTCCGCATAGCCTGAACAAAACTCAAAGGAGTCTAAGACTAGTAGAATTTAAAATAGATGAAATGATGTCCCGATAGTAGAATAAGTGTGTGATTGTGATAGATAAAGGATGACGTTTGGACCTTCGACTGAGTAATGATTTAAAGCGAATTTCATGGATTGTACGGAATTAAAAACGTAGGGTAAATCACATTGGGATGCTATAAAATACGATTATTAAAGTACAATATCGCCGCTAAGTGTATCAGGAAAATCACTTCAAATATTCCTTGATGCAACGTAAGCCCTAGTGGAAAGGTATTACGTAAGAAGTTTCAAGTTATCAGTGGTATATTGTAGATCAATATTGAGGTGAATCAACAATGGATGGACAAAAGTCACAAAGTATGAGATGAGAATAGGCCGTCATTCTTAAGATGAACAAATAATGAGGAAGCATTAAAGGACTTAGATTTATACATATGGGATAGGTAACAAAAGTAACCTGGAATTCTGTAGCAGGCCTCAGTAACGATAAATCGAAGTAAGAGTCATGCTATATTATGACCAACCTAGATGCAGTAAAGTCATACGGATGGATAAACGGATCTATGAAATAAGGTATAGCAATATTTATAAGTTCAACAGAGTACCGAGCGAAGAACTTTAGTATACCTATAGATGCCCAGAGAGACATTTTATCAAGCTATGTATGTGTTTACAAAATGAGGCCTAGAGATTGGCTAAAAGCTGGAGAAAAAAGGAGAGAGGTGTCACATAGGTGCACTTACAAGGTCAGTATCAGGCTGCATGATAGAAGGTAGCAACAGTTACGATATTGGAAGGAAGCCATGGTGTGGGATGCCCTGGACTTTGAATTTATTCAAAGAACAGTTGCCTAATTGGCAAAAAGAGTATTAAAGTATTCGTAAGAGCTATGGGTTATGAGAATGATAAATGCATCAGTCAACATTCGAGGACGAATGTTCCAAAGGGGGGAATAATGTTACGCTCCGCAGTAATTTATTACGATGATGTTACACTCTGTAGTAATTTATTACGATGATGTTACACTCCGCAGTAATTTGTTATGACGATGTTATACCCTGTAGTATTGTACGTTGAATTTGTCGTAAGTGAATTGACATCAGTTCAAGGACAAGATTATTTGGAGATTATAAGCATTATGCTATTTCAAACACGTGATAAGTAAATTCGTGAAGAAGAGAGGGTAAGCAAATCGAACGAAATGTATTTTGTCGATGTTTGGTAATTTGGGATAAAATAAGGCCCGAGATAAAATATCCGGTATTTATGGACTAGTACCTTACAAGGTACCACATGGCCATGATAGTAAGGTGTATAAGGTGTGTAAAAATTAAGTAGTATTTTATGTAAATTGAGACAATTCTTAATTATGTGGGTAATTGGTTAATTATTGGGTAATGTGATATTACCCACTTAATTAATGAATTATTTGGATAATGATGGGGAAGACCAACGTGGTAGCAAGCCACTCATTAACCAAATGACTCTTAAGTCATTAAAAGAGGTGGCAAGTGTAAGAAAGGTGGGCAAGTCTTGAACGTGAGTCACCTTACTCATTTAAGGAAAGAGATCCATTTTAAGTTCTTTACAATTCAAGCACCAACGTTACATAGAAACTTTACAATTCAAGCTTTACACAGAATCTTTACAATCCAAGCTTTACATAGAAACTTTACAACTCAAGCACCATTGTTAATTCACTTTCCAAATAGCAACGTTGTTGCAAAGTTCTTAAGGAAAGGTTTCGGTTAAGATTTTCTTTGCATAGCAACGTGATTGCTTCGAGCTTTTCATATAACTTGTTCCGTATTTTGTCGCAATTAACGTGTATTAGAGGATTGTCAAGAGAATCGACTCAGGTATGTTAAGGCTATTCCTTCTTTCGTTTTGGCATGATCCAAATAATACAAATGAAATACTAGGGGTGTCTATATTCTTGATTCCCCATGTGAATTATTATTATATCTTCTGTTCATGGGTCTCAGAAAAATACGTATTTGATAAAGTTTATCCAAAAGGCATATTGATTTTTATGACATTCTGAGAAAATCTTATTAACGTATTTCTTAAGGCATATTATTTTTATGACATTCCGAGAAAATATTATTAACGTATTTCTTATGCATTTCATGCATTTATACATATACATTGACCCATGACCAGATGGCGTTATATATGTATATATATGTATATGGGATATAGGAAAAGGTTATGGCGTTATATACGCACCACCACCATATCAGCTGGTATACATTGATTATTTTCCCACAGTGGCCGAAATGATATGATGGGATGCCTTCAAAGGCTTGATGATGTTATGAACACATATACCTATGCATGGTATGACATTTATACGCATATGCCTGACGTTATAAAAATAAAATGATTCACAGAGTTATGCAGACGTACATGTCGAGTCTTTTACTCCATGTTTCTCTCATGTCTTTTATTTACTGATTTTCATTCCTTACATACTCAGTACATTATTTGTAGTGACGTCCCTTTTGCCTGGGGACGCTGGGTTTCTTGCCCGCAGGTCTCGATAGACAGGTCGAGAGTCCTCCAAGGAGGCGATCAGCTCAGCGGGAGATGTAGGTGCACTCCATTTGTTCCGGAGTTACTTATGTGATCAGTATGATTAGGACATGTACTGATTAGTATGACGGGGCCCTGTCCCAACCTTTATGACATTTATGTACTCTTAGAGGCTTGTAGACATATGTTTTGAGTTTATAAATGATGATGTTGGCCTATTAGGCCCGCATGTCACGTGTATATGATAATGTAATATGAAAGATATGTTACGTTAGTACTCGGTTGAGTAAGGTACCGGGTGCCCGTCGTGGCCCATCGGGTTGGGTCATGACACTGATAGGATGGTTCAGGATGTAGCTTTCATGGAGGGTGAGAAGGTTCTTCTTTGAGTTTCGCTTATGAAGGGCATGATGAGATTTGGGAAGAAGGTCTAGTTGAGCCCTCAGTATATTGATCCATTTGAGGTGTTGGAGAGAGTTGGTGAGGTGATCTATAGACTTTCCGTGACACATAGCTTATCGAGAGTTCACCCGGTGTTTCATGTTTCCATGCTTTGGAAGTACTATGAGGATCAGTCGGATGTTTGGATTTCACCTCGGTGCAGTTGGCCATTTCGGATAGGTAGGTTCAAAAGTTGAGATCTAAGAAATATTGGTGAAGGTTCAGTGGTTCAGTGAAGAGGTCAGCCGATTGAAGAGACGACTTGGGAGATCGAGCATGATATGTAGAGCATATATCCTCATCTTTTTGAAGGTTTGGAAAGTTCATAGGTTTGACGGGGAGTTGACTTTGAAGCTATTGGAGTCGGATTGTTGTTCCTAAAGTTGGAATAGGTTCGTTATGTCATTTGGGTCTTGTGTGCAAAATTTGATTTCATTCCGAGTTGGTTTAATAGGGATCAGATGTTTAGTTGGAAGTTAGAAGCTTATGAACTTAAGAGAAGTTCAATTGACGGTTTGATCATCGATTGTTGATGTGGTGATCTTACGTGTGTTTGGAGACCTTGGATAGGTCCGATTAGTGTTTATGGACTTTTTCATATGATTGGATGGGGCCCCATTTCGCTCGAGTGAGTTCTAGACCACCCAGAGCTTGGTTGGATTGCAGATTATTCGCTGGTGTCTGGTGCGCTTCGCGATCGTGGAGCAGGTCTCGTGATTGCGAAGAGTCTTTTTGGGCAGCTTAACTTTTTTCCTTCATGTTTATGAACAGACTGTCACATTCGCAACGTGTTAGAGCCGTTGGCCTTCAAGTTCGTGGGTGAAGGGCTCGCGTTCGTGTACTGTAGAGCCTTGCTGGGAGACGGCTCGACCTAATCCTTTTCATTCGTGGTGGGTTGATTGCATTTGCATAGGCCTATGGATCTTGAGAATTTGTATGCTTCGCACACGCAAGGTAGTGGCCGCGTTCGCAAAGGGTATCACTGGGCAGACTTTTAAGAGTTCTAATTCCGGGACTTAGATCCATTATTTCGTATTTTGAGCCCTAGACTTGGAGAAGGGCGATTTTTGAAGGGGATTTGCACAGAAGACAAGATGGTATATGATTTCTATTTGATTGTAACATTATATCTTGTTTCCCCATGGATTATTAGATGTAGATTATGGTGTTTGAAGGAGGAATTTAGGGATTTTAACTATGGTTTTGGAGAGTGATAAATGAAGATTTGAACCTCGATACAGAGTCGGATTTGGATAAAACATGTATATTTGGACCCGTATTCGAATGGGGTAGTTGGGATTTATGACTTTTGGCGGGTTCCGAGAGTCCGGCCTAGGTTGACTTTTATGTTGAATTTTTGCTATTTGATAGTGATTGGAGCTTTTTTACTTGGAATCAATTTCTATAGCCACTTTTGACATTATTGAGTTGTTTTTGGCTAGATTTGACCCAGTCCGAGGCCGATTTGAGAGACAAGGGCTTTTTGGAGTATTGATTCCTAGACTTTGAGGTAAGTATCTTTCCTAGGCTTGGCTTGAGGGTATTTTCCTGGTAGACTACTACTGTTATTATGTGTTGGGGGTTACCACGTACGTGGTGATGAGCGTATATGCATACACCGTTGTTATGCATGATTCAGGTATACTAAAGGCTATTATGTGCCTTATTTTACTATCACGCCTTCGTGTTGCTATCTTTTCCTTACTTATATGACTACTTGAGCTATTACTCGTGTTATAAATCCTGTCTAGGCTCTGTGCTTATCTATTTGAGATATGATAGGTTTATGTTTTGCTATGTTGAGCTATTTGCCTTGATTGTAGTCATACTTTTGATTCGAGATATTACATTTGCGTGTTATATCATCATTTCTATGTACTTCTTAAATGTTATATCACATGTTGTTGGTGTCCTTATTTGTGTGGCACATATTGAGTGGATTTGTGGCACATTGTACAATTTGTGCGGTATATTGATTTTCGATGCTCTGAGATGCTAGCTTATTGATATTTCAGCGGATTAATAGTTGAACTGGGGCCATAAAGCCATGTTACTATTAATATTGAGATGACGCGTATGCCTGTGCCAGGCCCCCTATTAGACTGAGTGGTATTGATATTGAGGTGACGTGTGCTCTAGGCTATTTGGGCCGAGTTATGATCATTGCCTTTTGATTCGATTACCGCTTGGGCTAGGATCCGCCCCTCCGGAGTTAGGTGATAACCTGTACTACTTTGGGCCCTGTGAGTGCATGCACTTAGTATGTGTTGAGTGAGGGTCTTTATGCCAGGCACCCGTACAGTGCTGAGATTGTGCTTACCTGAAGACTTAAACTTGAAATCTTTGATTTTGGTATTGATTCATGGCATGATAGCATAGAGACGTATCTTCATCATGCTAATTGATACTCTATATCTTGAGATTGATTACATAACTGAATTGACTGGAAAGCATGTCTATTTCCTGTTAATGCGAATAAGGTGAACTTATTATTCTTGAGCTGCTTTCCCTTTATTAATACTATTATGTTGTTACTGTTACTGTGGACTATTGAAAGTGAGTAGAGTACTTTTCCAATTTCATCACTATCTTCAATCCGAGATTAGACTGGCTACTTACTGAGTACGTGAGGTTGGTTGTACTCATACTATACTTTACAATTTATGTGTAGATCCAGGTGTTGCTGATAGAGCTAATTGCTAAGGAGTTATACCAATATCGATGTTTTCAAGGTAGCACTATTGTTTTCATCTACAAGCCTTGGATTCCCTCTCCTTACTTTTGTTATTATTATTTATGTACTTCAGACAATGTTGAATGGTTATTCAGATTGTTGTACTCATTTATTCTATAGAGCTCATGTACTCGTTGACACCAGATTATAGGATGGTAATTCAGTAGTATGACTATTTTACTACAGCTATCTATCTTATTCTTCTTTTTAGTTTATTCTTTATTGTTATTGAAGTTTATTTTTGTATATTAAATGTTGGCTTATCTATCAAGCAATGTTAGGCATTGTTACAGCTTTGGTAGGATTTAGGGTTGTGACATATGGAGATTTTTGTATTCTTGAGGGTTTAGAGATCGGATTCTCTTAAGGCAGACTACCCCTTTGGTTGCATACTGTTGGAGTTTGTTAATAGTTAGACAACTGATTGTATGTATTACAGACGGATCACTTCAGAGGATTTGTGTTCGATGCATTAGGTCTCACTTGGTTGTTACATATCATGGGTAATTTGTGTAATCTGTGTAATTGGAAGGACTTGAATGGGAAAGGATTTGAGATGTTGCTTTTTAGTATTTGAGTTGGTGCTAGTCAGAAATCAGCAGTCAAAACTGGAAGATTAGGATCTATTTGGGTTTCCATGTGTGGAAGTTAGAAAGGGTCACTTTGGAATTTTGGAATATTATTTACTTGTTTTGGAATGGTTGAAATCAATTCTGGTTCTATTGATAGTCATATTGAGAATGTATATTCTATGTGTGGTTGGATTTGCTTATGAAGTGTAACACTTACTACATATGTACCATCGAGTGGAATTAATCTTATTCATCTCCTGGTCTGTTTCATATGTTACTCTCTTAAATTATGATCAATTGTGAGACTACTTGATTTTTCAAATAGGTTCTAGTCATGTTTAGGCCTTATTGAGATATATGAGTGAGATGGCTCTTGGAATATTGATTTACTGCACCTTAGTCATGCTTACCTTTTTTCGTAATGTGTTATGCTTATTCATCAACCCATAGTTATATTTATGCACTTTACCACACTTGATGTTGATGCACATGTGTTTGGTGAGTATGTGTTTGTTCTATGTGGATTGAAATGATTGGATCAGATTGCATGTTGTGTCATATTTGAGTTATTGCTTGTATGGTGTACAAACCACATCGTATGAGGTTTCATGTAGTATTTAATGTGACTTTAAGTTTAGTAGATTGTACTGGCTGAGACGAAGTTAGCGGATTTGGAATTAGTGTAATCGAATTTTGATAGAATATGTTTGAAAGAATAATGCTATTATACAGCGTAGAATTTGGCAGTGCCTTGTCAGAAGTGAGAACTCCGTGACTTGTTGGTATGAAGTGGTTACAAGTTTCTATAGGTTTCTTTTATCATTAGCAGTGTTGTGAAGGAATGGAAGGAGGATCTATTGATTTAGGGCATTTTACTAGTACTGGGTTTGGCTATGAGCGGTGTTATGACCAAGAAGTGTGCATATTGATGTGAATGATGCAGAATATATCATGTGGTTATTTTCCGATAGTTCATCTATAGCTTGATAGTTGCTAATGATATTGATACAGTAAAGATACTAGTGAGAATCAAGTTCTTAGAAGAAAGTTTCGGATTGAAGTTGAGTTTGAAGGATTATAAGCAGGGGTTGACAGAGAAGATCTTCGGCTAAGATGTATTAGTGGATTGGTATGTATGGCGTTGCATGAGATCACTTGTGGGAATGTGTATGATGAGTTTTTTTTATCTATTTGATGGTTTAGGAATGACTCTTGGCATGTTTGAGGACGAACGTATGTTTAAGTGGGGGAGAATGTAATGATCCAAGCAGTGGTTTTGAGCTCTAGCGCTCCATTTGGCAATTCGAGACTTGAAGTAGGTTTATTTGATGTTTTATGACTTGCATGCGTGGTTGGTTTTGATTTCCAAGAGGTCCGGGAGTGTCTTGGAAGCAAAATTCTCATGTTGGAAGCTTTAAGTTGTTTGAGTTGGACAATGGTTGACTTGTGAGTAAACGACCCTAGATTGGTTTGATGTTTCTGTTAGCTTCGTACGATGATTTTTGATTTGTACGTATGTTTGGTTTGGGTCTAGAGTGACCCGAGGTCGTTTCGGCGTATCTAGTCGAAAGTTAGAAATTTGAACTTTAGAATATTTGCAATTCTTGGTTTGATGCTTGATTCCTTGTTTGGATGATATTTTTGTGTTTTGAGCCTTCAAGCAAGTTTGTGTCATCTATATAGAGACGGGGTCCCGATGTCACGACCCAAAATCCATGATGTGTAAGGCCCCGTTAAAACTTTTCTAATGACTTAATATTTTTAAAGTGCGACAATGGTATTCGGAAATAACGTATTCGAGTATCAAAGGAGACCTATGGGGTGGAACCATATTATTTTGACATCAAAAGTATTTCAACGACATCGTTTCTTCGAGTATAAGTGGTATCACATTAAGCAGAAGAGCTCAAAATTCAGTTTTTACTGAAGCATTAGATCTGTATTGAAATTACGGAGCCATAGAAAAAAGAATCGTCGAATTCGGACATCGTATGAGAGAGTTATGCCCATTTTCGGGCAAGATAAAAATGATTTCCCATCGCCAGTGCCCAGGGTAGCGCGGGGCGCTATCCCTGGCGCTGGGATTTCTTTCAGGTACTGGAACCAGCACCATAGGCAACGCCCCCACGCCACCTGTGGCGCCCGAAACACTATATACTCATTTCGGGGTTCATTTTACCCCACTTCTCTTGGCCGAATTTTGGGGTTTTCCTCCACTCTCTCAAGACCTCCAACTCCCCCCATCTTCAAGGTGAGTAATCCCTACTAATTGTATGTTTCATTCCATCAATTCCACCCTAAAACTAACTCAATCCTCCATAAAATACAGAGATCTTCAAGAAAGTTCTTCAAGAACTCAAAGGAGGGTTTTGCAAGATTTCTTCCAAAAGGTAATCCTAAACCCTTAGCACTTACATATATGGATATATTATAGGAATATGAGTATGAATTAGGTATTTGAACTTATGGTATGGTGATTGGAAGCCATAAGTTCCCAATTTAAATACATAACCATTGTAGATATTGAAAGGTAATTATTTGATGGAATTTTGTTGGTTGGGTGTGGATGGATGGTCATGTATGTGATGATGGAAGTTATGAATTGCTTAATAATAATGGTGAGATAAATATTTGGTAAATGGTAGTAGTTGGATGAACTAATTTTATGGTTAAGAAATGTAGAGATTCATGCCTACTAGGTGTTTGATAAAATGCCTAAATGGCCTAAACTATGGGATTTGTTACTAATATTGATCCCATTGGATGTTGTTATTGTAGATTGAAGTTTCTTAGTATAGTGTATCATTGTAGTATCATTAAGGGGCTAATTTCAGGTATGTTGGCTAAACTACTCTTTTAGAAATTAATTCCATGATCTTCCCGTAAGTTTCAAGTATTATTGGCTCAAGTTCCTTATTCTATGTTCCGAGTTGTTCCCAATAAATTCGATTGTCCCGAATAAGTAAAGTGTCCAGAATTATGTATTCAAAACGTGTTCTGAATGTTCCTATCACATTATGTTATCCTTTGGAAATGTGTTCAAGAACGATATGTGTATTAAAATACTATGTCTTTGAGTCATGTTTCAAATGAAGGTTATGATGCCAAATTGTGTGAGAAAATCTCATTATGCTTAAGACTCTTAATTGCTCATATTTGTACCTAAAGTCTTTGATTGGAAATGTCTTATTATTGATAATCTATAAAGATGGTTGGAAGTAAAATAAGTGAATTAGGGATATAAAGTGTGGCCAACGTGCCAAGAATGAATGTTATACTTGTGGCCAATAGTGCCAATGAAATGAAATGATGTGAGAAAGATTGAGAAATGAGCTTTGATTCAACTGTTCCAAAATTGACTTCGAATATAGAATTGCCTAAAAGCTTATGAACTCAAGTGATGCCCATATGTGGCTATTTTAACTAATGATATGCTTTGTAAGTAATTTCGATGTGTTTTTACATATTCGTGCGTTGAAATTGTGTATTTCCCTTTTTGGGGAAAAGTATTTCAAAAATAAATGATGTGTTACTTGTTTATGATTTTAATTTGTGCTTCGATTGCCAATCATTTTACTCTATTTCTTGGGAAGAAATCCATTGTGTTTAAAGCCTTCATTACTAATGAACCTAAAGTTGTGATTTCCGAAATATTCTGTTTGTTGATATTTATGATGATGATCCATGAAAGGGAAGAAATGAAAGTGTGGAATATGAAATACTACCATTGTGCCATGAATGAGGAATCATATGTATGGCCAAGAGAGCCAATGAAATAACGATGTTGAAAATTGTTGAAAGTGCCAATGAGGCTATATACTGTATGAAAGGTTATGAGGTAAATGCATTTGTATTGTTGTTTCACTCTGTAAGCAAATTAAAAATATTTTGGGAGTATCGATAGTCACTGAGGAAGGGTAGGTTGAAATAACCTAACCCCGAAACTATACGTGCCGGTGTAGGAGTGGTTGGTAATAATTACCCTTATTTGGGATGAGATTGATATGATAAAATTATTCCCCTTAATTGTGATGAGATGATTAATAGAAAAGGATGATGTTGATCCATACGGCACTGTGGTGAGATGGCTTAGCCGATCGGGCCGTGATCGGACACCATGCCGCACACATGGTGGTGATTGTGCTAGAAATCGTAATTGAAATTGTGATTGTGGTTGATGTCTCTAATGAGATGACCTAGCCGATCAGGTCGTGATTAGACTCCGTGCTAAAAGTACGGTGGTATTGGTATTGTGAATATTGGTATTTTGAACAATGGTATTATGAATAGTGGTATATCGGTGCTAAAGGTCTCCCAACCAAAATTATATATTATTTTTGTATTTTGAAAATTATTATATTTTAACTGGACATTTGGATATAGTTGATTGTGACTTTTTGTTTCTATGGGTTTCCCTTTCTTATATTGGCATTCTATTTTGAAAGTGGACAATTAGCTTTACATACTAGTACTATTCCATATGTACTAACGTCCCTTTTGCCGGGGGCGCTGCATCCTTAATGGATGCAGGTGGTTCATCAGCGGACAACTTTGGTCCTCATTAGCAGTTACTCCCTATATAACAGGTTTTGGTGAGCCCTACTCTATTCCGGGCCGGATGTCACTTGATGTTACACTTTGTGTCTTGAGGTATAGCGGGGGCCTTGTTGCCAGCACTTCCATACTATTCTTCTAACATACTTAGAGGCTCCGTAGACAGGTTGTGGGTGGTTTTTGATGTGGGAAATTGAACTAAAAATGCTGGTATTTGGCAAATATGTTTTTCATTATGATTATGATCTTGTAATATTTTGGAATTCGTAAATGAATCTCTTTTGAATAATGGAATTGGAAAATTGGGGTTGTTAATGAAATCTTCTGAGTGTTTGATTAATGGAGTTCATCTCCTATTATTTCATGAATGAGTTTGGGTAGAATGAAATCTAAAAGGCTTGCTCAACCGGGTTTATTCGGTTGAGCGCCGGTCGCACTCCTCGAGTTTGGGGCATGACAAAATTGGTATCAGAGCCTAAGGTTTTAACGTGTCCTAGGATGTCTCGGAGCCGTGTCTAGTAGATTCCTTGTTATAGGTGTGTTGTCGACCACATCTATAATGAGGAGGCTACATGGACATTTAGGAATTATCATACTTCTTTGATACTCCAGATCGTGCGATAGAGCTCAAGATAGGAAGCTAATTTCCTCGTCATGTCTCATTTTCCATATGATTAACCCATGGGTTCGAGGCAGGGAGAAGGGAATGAAAGAACGAGTTGCTAGGGGAAGTGTCCTTGTTAATATTAATGTCACCATGCCACCAGACCTTGTGGTGAGAGCACCTAAGAAACGAAAGAGGGTTGTTTGTACCAATAAGCCGGAATGTTTGATATGAAAGAAGAGCCACTCTGGTTTATGTTGGATGATTCTTGAAATATATTATGGTTGTGGAAAGAGGGGGCACAAGAAGAACAAATGTTGTTAGGTTGGATACACCCATCCCGATCTGCCCGATATGCGGACGGGAACATATTCACGTCATGTTGTGAGTATGCTCAGAAGCGTGTTAGGGGTGGTAGATTTGGGCAATTCCAAAAGCCCATACAACGAGATGGTGCAGAGATTGTTAATCCTATCACGGGGTCCTGGAGGAAAGATATGGTGAATGCTTATGATGTATGCAAAATGGGTAAATATTAGGTCGGTGGGGCGAGTCAGTTTAACGGACCTCATCTTCTTTGTGTGAAGTGTAAGAGAAGTCATTCACGGGTATATCACTATGGTACCAATGTATGTTACGGATATGGAGTCGAGGGGCATCAGTTAAGGCACTGCCCCGTCAATCTAAAGTTACCAAGTAAGTCACTCCTTAGTATATCATTCTGAGCATCACATGTTTTTCCTTGTTGTATATGTACATCCATATTGAAGAGCCTTCATAAACACGGTCTTAACATGACGCTGAATCACAAAACATTGCATGTACTTACTTTCTAAATGAGACGCATTATTCGTGAAGCCACTCTATCACAAAATCTCTTATTTACAACCTCTTGAGGAATTGAGCTCTATAATTATGTCCTTGAATTTAGTTATAACTCTAGGATTAATACTTTCCATTGCTTCACTAAATTCTCAACAAGGGACTATACCTGATGAATTTCTTACCGAACCTTTTGATTCGAATGGATAACATCTGCTCACTTGTGCTTATGCATGCACCGTCATAAAATTTACCTATGTGGTATCAAATCCAATGTAAAGCAATCCAGTGGTGAGATCCTTCTCGAGCCACTCTTTCTCTCTCCGATGTATGTGGCTCCTATGATTTGAACAATCACTTCACTCCTTTGTGAATATTACCACGAATCCTTTTCACTGTCTAGTAACATGAGAGCATATCTCAGCACCTATCATATGTGTACCTGTCAATTGAAAGGGGACACTTGTCCGCATAAAAGTTTCTAGGAAATTTGAGATTTTTACAAATTCGTCACAGGAAGATCTTTTTATTCGCCCATCTTTGTATGACTTTCATGTCTACCTAGATCATGCCTTAGTGAGTAAATCACTTTATTCCTAGTATTGTAGTTGCCCATGAAGTGGCCTGGTATTGCAGCTTAAGAGTTGTTATGGTAGAAACGTGTCTAGCTCATAGCAAAGTGTTCATTCTCTCGAACTAATACATGATTTTATCCAAACATTATGATGTCATATCCATATGATTTCACTCGTGCGTGGTTGAAAGTTAAGCAGCCTAACAACGAATTTTCCTCCCCACTTCAGGTGGATGTTTCAAATTTTGGCACATATGATAGGCATATTGATTTGAAAGACAAGTTTGTTGTATATCTAGTCCTCTCATATAGGATCAACTATTGTCAAGTGTTCAACTTCTTTTTTTCATCCTCATGGGCTTGTGACATAGATTCCTTGTGCTAGTTACTGTTAAGAGCATAATGCAATTTAATGCATTTTGAAACCCGAATCACATTCGGGGTGCCAAAATATTCTCATTTCTAGTTAAACTGATTTTCCCTACATTCCAAGAGGCGACTGGTGTCACATACTTGGCTATCTCTCTTTGAGGCCTACTATTGCCGAACAAGGCACATAAGGAATGAAACAATTGTTGTTGTCCTTTTCATGACTAATAGCCTTCCAAGAATAACTGACGCTAATGTCTTTATCATTCTAATTATGTCTCCCATATATCACATGTCTAAAATGGCCCACTCTTGTTACACCTTAGGATCATGTACATGGTTCCCACATTATCAATTCCTACTAGGCAACTCTATGACTCTTTTGTTGAACCAATGATGTCACCACAACGAATCATCATTTCAGCGCTATTGGTAGTGACCTTCATGTCTCTTAGGATATAACCTCTTGAAATGTCGTGCTCAGCACATTGATGGATTCTTGAATAATTCTAGCCAATCTTGAACCTCGTTGTTCCTATTTATAGTAACCTATGGGGGTTGAAGGTTCAAACATGTCAAATAATAAGCATCATCCCGCGATCAAATATATGGTATAGGATGTTTTATGGTCATATTCAAGCTAGAACGCCTTAGAGTAATTGTTGGAGGTCGCCAAAGGTTTAGTTTAGGTGATCTGCATAGGGATCTAGAGTTGAAGAAAGTGAGCAGGTTATTCTCAAGATTTTCTCCATGAATATATTGGGTGAATTGCTAATAAATGAAAAGTATATGTAGTTACATTAAGCCTTATGAAATATTGAAGGAAATATGCCAAACTATGAGTATAATGTTTCCCTATTATTGTCCTCGGTGTACCCGGTGTTTCATGTGTCAATGTATAAGGAGGTAATTGGAAATCATTTATATATCGTTCCGATGAAGGTTGTTGAAGGAGAAATTAATGGATAGTTAACTTATGGGAGGTACCTAATTTCCATCCTAGTTTGAAAAGCGTGGAAGTTGGGATTGCCTACATTAAAGTGTTATGGTGAAGCCTGTAAGTCGAGAAGGTCACCTTGAAGGCCGAAAGTGTTGTGGAATGAAAATATTTTCGCTTAATTGTATAGCAATTGGTTTTGATTTGAAAGGTACTTTCTAGGTGTTATGATTTAAAAATGTGCAGTTCATGTCCATATATCATTTTGATAATGCAGTGCCTGTAATGCTGAGATTAGCGTTATTGATATATATATATATACATATATATATATATATATATATATATATATATATATATTGTGATGCTTTGTCGAGCTAGGGATGTGTTGTTAGGATTGGTTTCTAGGATACGCTGACAGGTGGATAGGACCAGTTACGTGGGAGACTCTGGCGAAAGTTTTGGAAATTTATGGAGTTAGTAAAATTTGGAACTTTCGGTGAGTGGATGAGGATTTAAGTCACATTGGGTGTCGATAGTGGATTCTAACCCTCATTCGAGGAAAAATGATCTTAAGCGGGGGAGAATGTAAGGCTCCGTTAAAAATTTCCTAATGACTTAATATTTTTAATGTGCGACAATGGTATTCGGTAATAACGTATTCGAGTATCAAAGGAGACCTATGGGGTGGAACAGCATTATTTTGACATCAAAAGTGTTTCAACGACATTGTTTCTTCGAGTATAAGTGGTATCACATTAAGCAAAAGAGATCCAAATTCATTTTTTTATTGAAGCATTAGACCCGTATTGAAATTACGGAGCCATAACAAAAAGAATCGTCAAATTCGGACATCGTATGAGAGAGTTATGCCCATTTTCGGGCAAGATAGAAACGATTTCCCATTGCTAGTGCCCAGGGTAGCGCGGGGCGCTATCCTTGGCAATGGGATTTCTTTCAGGTACTGGAACCAGCACCACAGGCAGTGCCCCCATGCCACCTGTGGTACCCGAAACACTATATACTCATTTCGGAGTTCATTTTACCCCATTTCTCTTGGCCGAATTTTCGGGTTTTCCTCCACTCTCTCAAGACCTCCAAATCCTCCCATCTTCAAGGTGGGTAATCCCTACTAATTGTATGTTTCATTCCATCAATTCCATCCTAAAACTAACTCAATCCTCCATAAAATACATAGATGTTCAAGAAAGTTCTTCAAGAACTCAAAGGAGGGTTTTGCAAGATTTCTTCCAAAAGGCAATCCTACACCCTTAGACTTACATGTATGGATATATTATTGGATTGTGAGTATGAATTAGGTATTTGAACTTATGGTATGGTGATTGGAAGCCATAAATACCCAATTTAAATGCATAACCATTGTAGATATTGAAAGGTGATTATTTGATGGAATGTTATTGGTTGGGTGTGGATGGGTGGTCATGTATGTGATGTTGGAAGTTATGAATTGTTTAATAATGATGGTGAGATAAATATCTGGTAAATGGTAGTAGTTGGATGAACTAATTCTATGGTTAAGAGATGTAGAGATCCGTGCCTACTAGGTGTTTGATAAAATGCCTAAATGGCCTAAACTATGGGATTTGTTACTAATGTTGTTCACATTGGATGTTGTTATTGTAGATTAAAGTTTCTTAGTATAGTGTATGATTGTTGTATCATTAAGGGGTGAATTTCAGGTATGTTGGCTAAACTACTCTTTTAGAAATGAATTCTATGATCTTCCGGTAAGTTTCAAGTATTGTTGGCTCAAGTTCTTTATTATATGTTATGAGTTGTTCCCAATAAATTTGATTGTCCCGAATGAGCAAAGTGTCGAAAATTATGTGTTCTGAATGTTCCTATCACATTATGTTATCCTTTGGGAATGTGTTCAAGAATGATATGTGTATTAAAATGCTATGTCTTTGAGTCGTGTTTCAAATGAAGGTTATGATGCCAAATTTTGTGAGAAAATCTCATTATGCTTAAGACTCTTAATTGCTCATATGTGTACCTAAAGTCTTGATTGGAAATGTCTTATTGTTGATAATCTATAAAGATGGTTGGAAGTGAAATAAGTGAATTATGGATATAAAGTATGGCCAATGGTGCCAATGAAATGAGATGATGTGAGAAAGATTGAGAAATAAGCTTTGATTCAACTGTTCCAAAATTGACTTCGAAAATAGAATTTCCTAAAAGCTTATGAACTCAAGTGATGCCCATATGTGGCTGCTTTAACTAATGATATGCTTTGTAAGTAGTTTCAATGTGTTTTTACATATTCGTGAGTTGAAATTGTGTATTTCCCTTTTTGGGGAAAAGTATTTCAAAAATAAATGATGTGTTACTTGTTTATGATTTAAACTTGTGCTTAGATTGCCAATCATTTTACTCCATTTCTTGGGAAGAAATTCATTGTATTTAAAGCCTTCATTACTAATGAACCTAAAGTCATGGTTTCGAGAATATTCGATTTGTTGATATTTATGATGATGATCCATGAAAGGAAAGAAATGAAAGTGTGGAATATGAAATACGGCCATTGTGCCATGAATGAGGAATCATATGTATGGCCAAGAGAGCCAATGAAATAATGATGTTGAAAGTTGTTGAAAGTCGTGATTTTCGGAATATTCTATTTGTTGATATTTATGATGATGATCTATGAAAGGAAAGAAATGAAAGTGTGGAATATGAAATACGGCCATTGTGCAATGAATGAGGGATCATATGTATGGCCAAGAGAGCCAGTAAAATAATAATGTTGAAAGTTGTTGAAAGTGCCAATGAGGCTATATGCGGTATGAAAGGTTATGAGGTAAATGCATTTGTATTGTTGTTTCCTTTGTAAGCAAATCAAAAATATTTTAGGAGTATCGATAGTCACCGAGGAAGGGTAGGTTGAAATAACCTAACCCCGAAACTACACCTGCCGGTGTAGGAGTGGTTGGTAATTATTCCCCTTATTTGGGATGAGATTGATATGATAAAATTATTCCCCTTAATTGGGAAGAGATGATTGATAGAAAAGGATGATGTCGATCCATACGGCATTGTGGTGAGATGGCTTAGCCCATCGGGCCGTGATCGGACACCATGCCGCACACATGGTGGTGATTGTGCTGGAAATTGTAATTGAAATTGTAATTGTGTCTAATGAGATGACCTAGCCGATCGGGTCATGATCGGACTCCGTGCTAAAAGTACGATAGTATTGGTATTACGAATATTGGTATTGTGAACGATGATATTGTGAATAGTGGAATATCGGTGCTAAAGGTCTCCCAACCAAAATTATATATTATTTTCGTATTTTAAAAATTATTATATTTTAACTGGACATTTGGATATGGTTGATTGTGACTTGTTGTTTCTATGGTTTGTCCTTTCTTATATTGGCATTTTATTTTGAAAGTGGACAGTTAGCTTTACATACTAGTACTATTTCATATGTACTAACGTCCCTTTTGCCGGGGGCGCTGCATCTTTAATGGATGCAGGTGGTTCATCAGCGGGAAACTTTGGTCCTCATTAGTAGTTACTCCCTATTTAGTAGGTTTTGGTGAGCCCTACTCTATTCCGGGCCCGATGTCACATGATGTTACACTTTGTGTCTTGAGGTATAGCCGGAGTCTTGTTGCCGGCACTTCCATACTATTCTTCTGACATACTTAGAGGCTCCGTAGACAGGTTGTGGGTGGTTTTTGATGTGGGAAATTGAACTAGAAATGCTGGTATTTGGCAAACATGTTTTTTATTATAATTATGAACTTGTAATATTTTGGAATTCGTAAATGAATCTCTTTTGAATAATGGAATTGGAAAATTGGGTTTGTTAATGAAATCTTCTCAGTGTTTGATTAATGGAGTACATCTTCTCTTATTTCATGAATGAGTTTGGGTAGAATGAAATCTAACATGCTTGCTCAGCCGGGTTTACTTGGTTGAGCGCCGGTCGCGCTCCTTGAGTTTGGGGCATGACATGATGGTATCTTACCCAACCCGCTAGGTAAGCCAAACAATAATTAACACAACTTAAATAAAAGATCATCAACAATCAATAAATAAGATGGCTGAATTTCATACAATATCCCAAGGATTGGTAGTACATGTCATAAGCCACTAAGATTAAGAATACAACTCTAGTACAAAAAATAATACAACATCTGTTTGAAGTTTAGATAAACAGAACTATAAGTCCTAAACTACCATGAACAAATGGTGGCTTAAATCTGGATTGCAGCTACAACTTCAATGCTAGCCTTCGTCATTCATAGCTGCTCAGCTCCAAGATCTGCATGCAAGTTGCATAAGTGAATAAGTACAACCGACCCCATATAGTCAGTAAGTATCAAGACAACCTCGGTGAAGTAGTGACGAGGTTTTCAAGTCATAATATACTCGCTTTACTAAACCTGTGCAGCTTAATAGCACAAACATGTACACAACAATAGTACCGAAATCTAAGCATGAAGTATAGTTAAGGCCATAGGTTCTCATATAGAGATGATATGCACATGTATAATAAACCAAACTAAGAGTTCAACATATAGAGAAGATATGAATCCAACATCAATAAATCATCAACAGTTGCATATAGAGATGATATGCATAGATAAATAAGCCAAGTTACACGATTGACATACAAAGAAGATATGTACTATAAAGCATTTCATCAAGTATAGTAGCATATAGAGAAGATATGCATAAAAGACATGTTATGAATACAAAGAAGATATGTACTATAAATCATTTCATCAAGATGATATGCATACAAAGATGATATGTATACATTCCGGAGCTATCATATAGAGAAGATACACAGTAAAAATCATATATACATCCAAGGAGTTTATATATAGAGAAAATACAGAAAATCCAACAACTAATCAGTTTTTCATAATACGCGTGTATGTCATCAAGGAGAAACATGAGAGGACGACCCTAGGGAGATTGATCCTTCTCCACGCGTTGCACAGACAACTCACGTGCTATAATAACTCAACTTGTACAGACCACTCACGTGATGTCAATCAAATCTATCACACATAATGCATATATAAGAATACATGTATACAAATAACGGATATCAAATCATATACTCATGGACTGAAAAAATAGCATGCTAAGGTGTATGCATGTGCGAAGTGTACAACTACAACTCAGTTTAGATGAGTATGCCATACAATAATGAGTATCATGTTCAAACCGGAAATCAAGACTAACACATGATCTCTAGCATGATTCCAGAGGTTCACGTGGTCATACAAACATATAAAACATGATAGCAGGAAGAACAATATCTAGAACAAGACATGATACTGCCTAAAGACTACTTCGGTCATGAATCATACATAGAACCTACATATGCGCTCGTCAACACACATATATTTTGCTTCTCACCCATCCCAGTTAGACAAATAAGGTCATATCTTAAGAGTTATTCCCTCATAACAAGATTAGGCAAGATACATACCTTATCCAGGCTAGACTTCAACCTCAAATTGCATAGAAACCTCTCTCTAGCCCTCCAATCATACAAATCCAAGTCGATCACCAACAAAGGAAGTCAAAGAATGGTATAGGAAGCGATCCCTATCCATAAAGCCTCGATTATTAAAGAATTTCAGAAAAGTAACCAAAAGTCAACCTGGGCTCGGGTGCACAAAATTTGAAACCAATACCAAATATCGATAATCCATAACCTGTCGAGTCAAAATATATAATTAGTTTCTGAATCAAGGTCCAAATCGATTCTCAAATCGTACAAATACACTCTCTTAAATTGTAATCAAAACCCCCAAATTTCATCTAAAAAATCCATGCTTTAGGTGTAAGAATCCATGGGAAATCAAGATATACAACCAGATCCAAGTGAAAATTACCTAGTTCCAGTGTGGTAGTGATATTGCTCTTAAGAATATCCTACTCTTGAAGTCTACGACACAAACTATGAAAGAAGGGATAAAATCCCAAAATAAGCTCTTTACTAAGTCTGTCAAGGGGTACCCTTCGCGATCGCGACAAGGCCCATGCGATGGCGATGCACAAATGCAACCTGCCATACTAACACTCTTTGTGAATGTGAAGCATCACACGCTAACGCGAAGACATGACATTCAAACCTTTGCGAATGCGAGAATGTGCAAGCCAAATCTCACTCCTGACTCCACACCTCCGCGAATGCGAATATCCTCCTACAAATGAGATGACCTGCCTGTCGAATTCTACGTGAATGCGAACAAACACCTGCGAACACAGAGCTTCTAAATCCCAACACTATGCGAACACGAGAACATATACGCAAATGCAATGAACAAATGCCAGCCTGCCAAATCCTTCTCCATGATCGCGAGCCTTGCTCCGAGATCGTGATGCACTGCACACACCAGCACATCAGCTACTCCTAACTCAACCAACATAATCTGGAACAACACCAAATCACACCCGAGGCCCCTGGTACCCCATCATATCATACCAATAAGTCCATATACCTAATTCGAACTTGTGCAAAGCTCGAAACACCACAAATAACATCAGAGCTAAGAACAAAAGAGCAAATCATTCTCTTAAATTTCAAACATTCAAACTTCATCGAACATGTTTGAATCTCAGTTAGACATTTTAGATCACAACCAAACGTTGCACACAAGTTTCAACCAACTAAGTGAACCTATCCAGGGTTTCGGAACACCAAACAAAATTTGATAACATCAAATTCAACTCCCGGTCTATCCTAGGAACTCTCCAGTTCTTCAAATTGCCAACTTTCTACAAATACGGACAAAACTTTCTAGGAACAACCAAATTTAAATACAAATATATGCTCAAGTCCAAAATCACAATACGAACCTATTGAGACTATCGAATCTCAATTCCGAGGTTGCTAACAAAGGTCAAACCTTGGATCAACTTTTCCAACTTAAAACTTAAAAATTAAGAGTCACTCTTCCAAATTAATCCCCAAATCACTCGAAAATCAAAGCCAACCATACACGCATGTCAAAGTGCATCATATAAAGCTACTCAAAGTCTCATACCATAGAACGGAATGCTAAAGATCAAAATGATCTGTTGAGTCATTACACCAAAGGGGCTCAGGTGAGTTTCAGTGTGATTTCAGACCATTTTTGTTCATGTTTCAATTGCTGGTTTTTGGTATGGTTTTAGTGCTTCGCAAACACATAGCTAGTCTCGCGTTCGCATAGAGTATTTTGGGTTAGTGGAGTTTTTCTCTTCAGGAACACAAAGTGGTGGTCGGGGATGCAAAGGCTTGCAAGTGGATAGGCCTTCGCGAATGCGAAGGGTCGGATGCAAATACGAAACTTGCGGGGAGTAGGTTATGTGAATGTGAGGTTGGCATCGTGAACGCGATGGTCACTTATCATTGGACTTTGCTACAGGTCCTTTGCGAACGCATAGAGAAATTTTGTCCAGGAGTATTTTTAAATAAAAAATTGGGACTAGACCATTTTTCACCATTTATAAGATCTAGAGTTCGAGATGAGGTGATTTCGAGAGAGATTTTCATCCCAACTTCTACGGTTAGTGTATTTAACTTAGTTTTAATTATATATCATGACCCCTCATAGATTTTTACCCCTAAATCTCGGAATTTATAGTGTAGAAATTGGGTTTTGGGGTTTGAACTTAAGAGAGCTAATTTTGGGGATTTAGACCTCAATTTGAGGTCGGATCCTAAAAGTAATTATATCTTTGGATGTAATTTAAACGATAGGTCATTTTGAGTTCTAGCTTACCATTTCATGATTTGAGACTTTTTATTCAATGAATTATGACTTATGTACGTGGTCCATTTTTTTATCCGGAATGTTTACATGTGATTTTTCTAAGAAAACTTGATTTTTTAAATTGAAAATGGTTACAGTTGAGTATGGTCAACATTGTTGTAAACGACCTTGGATTAGTGTTTCGATGATTTTGGTAGGTTCGTATGTTCTTTTTGGACTTGTACGTATATTTGTTTAGGGTCCTTGGTGAACCAAGGCCGTCTCAGCGCTTGTTGTGAAAAGTCTAAAGTTTGAAGTTATGAACTTTGAAATCTTTGTGGTTTGATGTGTGATTCTTATTTCTAGATTTTATTTTGGTGTTTTGAGATTACGAGCGAGTTCATATGAAGTTTACATACTTGTGTGAATATTTGGAGTGGGCCCGGGGGGCTCTGTGAGTTTCGGGGGGGGGGGGGGAGGGGTTGACTTTTTATTTATTTTTCCAAATATGATAAAGATCGACCCCTTTTAATATTAGGATAGTTTCTAAAGCTTATTTTGACTTATTTGAGTAATATTTGATTAGATTCGGGTGGTTTGGAAGCTTGTTCTAAAGGGAAAGCTATGTTAGATTGTTGATTTTGTTCCGGAAAGAGGTAAGTATCGAGCTTAACCTTTATTTGAGGAAATTAGGATGTGATTTGTTTATTTGCTACATGATCTATGCGTGGGGACGGTGTATATGCAAGGTGACGAGTGTATATGCGTGTCATGGGTTTAAGCATGCAGGGTATACCAGTTTATTTCATGCCTTTAATTATACCATGTCTTTACGTATTTCATGCTTTTACTTATTATGTGCTCTTACTTGATATATCTTTTACTTGAAATATATTCATTCACATGTTACATGACTTTATTCGTCACATGCTTTTACTTGTTTCATGCCTTTATTTATCGTATGCCTTTACTTTTACATACTCTAACATGTTATTAGATAGATGATTTTACCTGCTTCATGCCTTTACCTGCTTGATTGCCCTTACTTGTTTCTTGTCTTACTCAACTATGATATGTTTGATTGTGTGACCTTTAGATTGTTCTCATGTTTACGACTTGTTGAAATCTTTGTTAACATATGTATTATGAGTCTAGTTCTTGAACATTGAATTGTCTGACACACTTTGTTTGTGCTCGTATTTCCATGGTGAATTATGCATTTTAGTTCTCCTTTATGTTATGTTATGAGTTTCCCCATAGTTGGTTGTTTATTGGGCGTTTTCATATGAATTGGTATGTTGGATCGGTTGCACACCACGACAGTATTTACTATTGATATTAGGATCAAGTTGCATATTGCAACAGTACTTGTTTTTGTAATTGGGATCGGGTTGCGCGCCACAACGGTAGTGGTTATTGTTGGTATTGATATTGGGATCAGGTTTCATGCTGCAACAGATAAAAAGGTTTGTAGTTAGTCATGGTTGTTGTTCTCCATTATGGTGTTGCATTATGAGGTTGGGGCGTGATGTTACTTCTGGCTTGATATTTATTCTCTTGTTTAATTTTATGACTTTACTCGTATGTCTATATTGCCATTGCGTTTTTGCTTACTACTTGTACAGGTTTATAGTAAATGTCTTGTCATAGCCTCGTCACTACCTCGTCGAGGTTAGGCTAGATACTTATTGAGTACATAGGGTCGGTTCGTATGCATACTATAATTTTGCACTTTTTGTGTAGATTATGGTGTGGGTCCTAGTAGTATCCAGCATGGAGCATACTTTGGTGACCAGGAAGACTCAAGGTAGTGCTGCTTTTCTACCGGTAGACTCAAGAATCACCTTCGCTCTCATTATTATTATTTCCTTGTATTAGACAATATTACATTTCTATTCAGACTTTGTATGTAGTATTCTTATTAGATCATGTACTCTGTGACACTAAATCTTGGGAGGTTGCGCATATGGCGTTTGGTTTTAGACTTATTAACATATATTTCTGATTTTTACTCTTATTCTATTTATTATACTATTATCTGTTAGTCTAGTTTCCTTTATTTATTATTAAGTGTTGGCTTTAGGCGCCATCACGACTCCCTTGGTTGGGATTTTGGATCATGACAAATTAGTATCAAAGCACTAGGTATCATAGGTCTCATGAGCCATAAGCAAGCTCCGTAGGGTCTTGGGAATCGATATTGTAAGGACCCGTAAAATTTCAACGAAAAATTGGGGTTTTGTGGTGCCAAGTTAGATTCCTGCGTTATTATAGTAGAAATTGTTTCGCAGAAGAACGCGTTTCTGCGGCCCATTATGCGGCAGCATAATCACTCTGCGGACCGCATAATGGCCGTAGAGTGAAGCAGTAAGTTTGGCCTATTTGAGGTCAGTTTTACGGTCGATTATGTGACCGCATAATCGATATGCGGACCGCATAATTCCTCTTGGCTTTTTGCGGAGGGAGTTCTGCGGGGCATTATACGACTGCAGAACAAGTATGCGGACCGCATACTAGTCGCATACCTGAGCCGAAAGTTTAGGCCCCTGAGGGCCATTTCTGCGGTCACTTTGCGGACCGCATAACCATTATGCAGTCGCATATGCGACCGCAGACCTGTGTCGGGGCACCATTTTTCTTAATTTAAAACCCGATCCCCATTCCATTAAAACACCCCTTAGGTCTATTTTGAGCTCATTTTCTGATACTTCTAGAGTGAGAGAGAGAGGGTTCAAGAGGGAGGGCCTAATTTTCATCAATCAATCTTCAACCATCACTCAAAGCTTGGAAATAATCAAGTAGAGCACCCAATTTCTTCATCCAAAAAGGTAAGATTTCATCACCCCAGCTCTTAATTTCAAACATAGCTATAATGGGGTACTAGGGTAGTACTTCATGGGTATGAGAGTGGTTCATCTTGCATGCATGTGATAAAAAGTGGGAAAAATAAAAAGTGAACTAGAACTATGAACATTTTCCTAATTTTGGGTTCAATTTGTATATTGTAAAAATAGATTGAGCTTGCTAAGGGTTCCGGATAATTGTAGAGTCTAAAGAAGCGCAATTGAGGTATGTATGGCTAATTCTCTTCTTTTTTAGAATCGAACTCCTGGTGTCCGAATAATTGGTGTAAGTTCCAACTTGATTATACTAGAATTGTTTGCCCTAGTGTGTTTGATTGAAAGATTCATGTTTCCACATTGTTTTAGATGGTTACCATGTCATCATGCTATTTGAGAACGTAATTATGATTTTCCAAGCTCTTTCCCTTATGTGTGAAATGCCTTATGTGATGGTACTTATCAATATGAATGATAATGTTATTTGAACAAATAAAAAGGGAAAGACTTGAATTGTAAAATGTGCCCAAGTGCCAAGACCTACTTAATAAATGAGGTTGATTGTGCCATGTAATGAATATGGGAAAGAAATGTGAATTGAGTGGACAGTTGAAAGAGGTTATATCTCAAGTGAGATAGCATAGCCGATCGGGCGAGATCGGACACCATGCTCTACACATGGTGGCATTTGTATCGGAATTATTGAATTACATTGTGGATATGGATATGTCTCACTTGAGATGGCTTAGCCGGTCGGGCCGAGACCGGACCCCGTGTAAAAACACGGTGGCATTGTGAGTTGTGGCTTGGCACTAAAGATTATTAATCTAAAAAGATGGAAAGATTGAATTGGAAACTATGTGGTCCTTACTTGGTGTTTTCTTTGTATTTCTAAGAAGTACTTATTGATTATTATGACTGCCTTCTCTTTGTTTCACTGTTTATTCTACTATGATTAGTGTTTGCCTTACATACTAGTACTATTCGACAGTACTAACGTCCCTTTTGTCGAGGGAGCTACATCTTTGAATGGATGTAGGTGGTTCCATCGCAGATAGTGCCGATCGCAGATAGTGGTGCTCTCTTTCTCTCCTCATAACAGTTTTGGTGAGCCCCATTTCTCCCAGTAGTTATGTAGTCCTTCTTTTGTATAAGTTTTCACATTTTGAGGTATAGCCGGGGCCTTGTTGCCGGCACTGTCATGTTGCTCTTTTGTATCCTTAGAGGCTCCGTAGACGTTTTTGTGGATCATGTATGTATGTTGGGGCGTTCGTTGGATCGAGTTGTATTTTGGAAACTTAACTATGGCATAATGCATACAATGAAAAATGAACTAGCAACATTTATATATTTATATAACTGATCTTTCCCCTGTTTTACAAGTGGTGACGCATTCCCTTTTTGGATCATGAATGAGATGGGTAGGAAAGGTTTACTAGGCTTGCTCGACTGGGTTCACTCGGTTGAGCGCCAGTTGCGCTCTCCAAGGTTGGGGCGTGACAAACTTAGTATCAGAGCTTAAGGTTTTAAAGTGTCCTAGGATGTCTCGGAGCCGTGTCTAGTAGAGCCTTTCTTATCGGTGTGTTGTCGACCACATCTATAATTAGGGGGCTACTTGGATATTTAAGAATGATACCCTTCATTATTGTTCTATATCGTGCGATAGAGCGGGACGTGAGGTTGTTTTCCCCTAACTCGCGCATTGTTCTAACTTTCAGTAAATGGCACCTAAGAAGAGAGCGAGAATTTGCCAAGAAGCCAGTGCCACACCAGGAGTGGTTGTTGATCCCTTACTTGATAATGCAAGTGAGGATAATCCCCCTTCTATCACACTGCCTGATTCGTCTACTCCAAAATAGACTACCCCAGTTCCTGCACCCGCGGAGGGTGCCACAATTCCTCCCGCCAATATACCTGTTCCACCTCCAGCCCCAGCTCCAGGTCCCGGTATTTCTGATGGGGATCTTAGGGGAGCTATTCAGATGTTGACTCAGTTAGTAGCTTCTTATGCCCAGAGGTCAAATGTTGCACCCACCTTATTTAGCTCGCAAGAGGATTCTTCTAGTTCCAGGGTAAACAGGTTCCTTCAGTTAGACCCTCCAGTGTTCACAGGTACTGATCCCGGGGCAGACCCTCAGGATTTCATTTATGAGATGCATAAGACTCGCCGAGTTATGAGTGCTACTGAAGTAGAGGGAGTAGAGTTGGCCTCTTATCGTCTGAAAGGGGTGGCATATTCCTGGTGTGAAATGTGGGAAGATTCCCGTGAGGAGGGGAGCCCTCCGGCGAGATGGAGTGAGTGTGCTGATGCCTTCATAGACCATTTCTTGCCTGCCGAGACAAAGGAAGACCATGCTGTGGAGTGTGAGACCATTAAACAGGGTAGTAGGAATGTGTGGGAGTATCACATGGAGTTCGTGCACCTGTCGAAGTATGCTGTTCATATGATCCCGACTATAGAGGCAAGAGTGCGTCGATTTGTACAGGGCCTTAGCCCTTCGGTTATTAATGAGGTTGCCACAGCTGCTTTAAATTCTGACATGAACTGTGGAAGGATGGTGGCATTTGCCCAAGCTACGGAGGCTCGAAAGTTAAAGCTCAGGATGGAACAAGAAAGTAGTAGTATGGCCCGATCAGCGGGCAACCTTGGGGACTCATTCGGAGGTGGGAGATCAGATTTTTGGGGAGGATCATCAGGGCCATTCCAATCTAATGCTCAGTCTTCAGCTAGTGCCCTACCATTAGGGCACAGTCAGCAGCAGGGGAGTCACTTTAGGCCCGATCAGGGCAGCAGGGGGTCCCACCATCAGGGCCGATCAGGAGGGAGATTCCAGCAGCAGTAGAGGGCCCCATGTCCCTAAGTGTGGGAGGATACATTCGGGAGTCTGCTACCTTGACATGCCAGTATGTTACGGATGCAGAATGAGAGGTCATATTCAGAGAGAGTGTCGTGCATCCCGTCAGGGTGCAGGCAGGGGCACAACTCAGTCATCCAGTCCTAAAGCTGCCACATATTCAGCACACCCTCTAGCTCGAGGCTCTTCAGCACGCGCATGGCGTGGTACAACTAGGGGTGGTGCACAGAGTTCGGGAGGACCCAGCCGATTCTATGCTATGAGTGGTCGAAAGAGTGCGGAGGCTTCCCCGGATGTCGTCACATGTATATTGACTGTTCAATCTCATGATGTGCATGCCCTTATTGATCCCGGATCTTCTTTGTCCTATGTTACTCCTTATGTTGCTACGAGCTTCGGGATATAACCGGAACAGCTTCATGAGCCGTTCTCTGTATCTACTCCGGTTGGCGAGTCTATTATGGCCGCACGGGTTTATAGGGATTGTGTTGTCACGGTGCGTGGTCGGGATACCATGGCCGATCTTATTGAACTAGGGATGATTGATTTTGACGTAGTAATGGGAATGGATTGGCTTTATTCTTGTTTTGCCAAACTCAATTGCCGAGCCAGAATCATGAGGCTTGAGTTTCCTAACAAGCCAGCTGTTGAATGGGAGAGGAATAATGTTATGCCAAAAGGTAGGTTTATTTATTACCTTAAGGCCACAAAGATGATCAGGAAGGGGTATATTTACCATTTGGTTCGAGTTATGGACACCACTGCTGAGGTGCCTAACCTTGAATCTGTATCAATTGTGAATGAATTCCCCGATGTATTTTCGGATGAGCTCCCTGGAATTCCTCCAGACAGGGAGATTGATTTTGGGATTGATGTAATGCTAGGCTCGAAACCTATATCCATTCCACCTTATAGAATGGCACCGACAGAATTAAAAGAGCTAAAGGAACAACTAAGGGATTTGCTGGAGAAAGGTTTCGTTCGACCGAGTGTGTCGCCTTGGGGCGCACCGGTTCTCTTTGTTAGGAAGAAAGATGGATCGCTGCGGATATGTATTGATTACCGGCAACTCAACAAAGTCACAATCAAAACCAAATACCCATTGCCTAGAATAGATGATTTGTTTAATCAATTACAAGGTGCTAAGTTCTTCTCCAGAATTGATTTGCGGTCCGAGTACCATCAATTGAAGGTAAGGGAGGAGGATATTCCGAAAACAGCTTTCAGAACTTGGTATGGGCACTTTGAATTTTTGGTAATGTCTTTCGGGCTAACAAATGCCCCGGCAGCTTTCATGGATCTTATGAATCGAGTCTTCGAGTCGTTCCTAGACTCCTTTGTGATAGTATTCATTGACGACATCCTTGTGTATTCACGAAGTCGAGAGGATCACGACGATTACCTCAGGGCAGTTCTGCAAACTCTTCATCAACACCGATTGTATGCAAAGTTCTCGAAATGTGAATTTTGGCTTGAATATGTTACATTCCTGGGTCATGTTGTCTCCGGAGAAGGAATTAAGGTTGATCCTCAAAAGATTGTAGTGGTGAAAGATTGGCCTAGACCTACTACTCCAACAGAGATTCGCAGTTTCTTGGGTTTGGCCGGGTATTATAAGAGGTTCGTGGAGGGGTTCTCCACTCTTGCCTCCTTATTGACTAAATTGACACAGAAGATGGTTAAGTTCCAGTGGTCCGATGCTTGTGAAAGGAGCTTCCAGGAATTGAAATCAAGATTGACTTCGGCGCCAGTATTGACCCTGCCAGAGGGTACCAAGGGGTTTGTGGTGTATTGCGATGCTTCAAGGATCAGTCTTGGGTGTGTATTAATGCAATGTGGTAAGGTTATAGCATATGCTTCAAGGCAACTTAAGAATCATTAAAGGAATTATCCAACTCATGACTTAGAGCTTGCGGTGATGGTTTTTGCATTAAAACTTTGGCGTCATTATTTGTATGGAGTCCATGTAGATGTATTCACAGACCACAAGAGTCTTCAGTACATTTTTAAGTAAAAGGAATTGAACTTAAGGCAGAGAAGGTGGCTTGAATTGCTAAAAGATTATGACATCAACATTTTGTATCATCCGGGGAAAGCTAATGTGGTGGAGGATGCTCTTAGTCAGAAGTCTATGGGTAGTTTGGCTCACTTGGTGGCATGTCAAAGGCCCTTGGCCCGGGAGGTTCACTAGTTGGCCAGTTTGGGAGTTCGTCTTGCGGACTCTAATGAAGGGGAAGTGATTGTGCGAAATAGGGCGGAATCATCGCTTGTGACGGAGGTCAAGGAGAAGCAATACAATGATCCAGTGTTGGTGCAGCTGAAGGAGGGGATTCATAAACACAAGACTAAGGCCTTTTCTCTTGGCATGGATGACGGTACATTACAGTACCAAGGGCGACTATGTGTTCCAAATGTAGATGGTCTTCGGGAAAGAATCATGGCAGAAGCTCATACTTCTAGATATTCCATGCACCCAGGTTCTACCAAAATGTATCATGACCTCCAGGAAGTTTATTGGTGGAATAACATGAAGAGGGGTGGGGTGGACTTTGTGGAAAAATGTTCAAACTATCAACAAGTGAAGGCCGAGCATCAAAGGCCCGGTGGGTTAGCTCAGAGTATAGAAATTCCAATGTGGAAATGGGAAATGATCAACATGGATTTTTTGGTAGGGTTACCACGCACTCCGCATAAATTTGACTCAATTTGGGTGATCGTGGACCGACTCATGAAATCAGCACACTTTTTACCAATTAAATCCACCGACTCTGCAGAGCAATATGCTCAGTTGTATATCAAGGAAATAGTCAGGCTTCATGGCACTCCAGTTTCCATCATTTCCGATCGAGGGACCCAATTCACAGCTAATTTCTAGAAGATGTTTCAGCAAGGTTTGGGTACGCAGGTAAATCTTAGCATGACTTTCCATCCACAGACTGACGGGCAAGCAGAACGGACTATTCAGACGCTTGAGGACATGTTGCATGCGTGTGTGCTTGACTTCAAGGGTAGTTGGGATGATCATTTGCCGCTCATAGAATTTGCTTATAACAACAGCTTCCATGCCAGTATTCAGATGGCGCCGTTTGAGGCCTTGTATGGTAGGAGATGTAGATCGCCGATTGGGTGGTTCGAGGTTAGAGAAGCTGAACTAATAGGACCATACCTTGTGCATCAGGCTATGGAAAAGGTTAATATCATAAAAGAGCAGTTGAAAACTGCTCAAAGTCGTCAAAAATCCTACTCGGATGTTCGTCGCAGAGACTTAGAGTTCAAAGAAGATGATTGGGTGTTCTTGAAGATATCTCCCATGAAGGGGATCATGCGGTTTAGAAAGAAAGGGAAATTAAGTCTGAGGTATGTCGGGCCGTATAAAATCATTCAAAGGATAGGTCAGGTGGCATACAAGCTTGAACTACCACCTGAGATGTCATTAGTACACCCGGTATTCCATGTGTCCATGTTGAAGAAGGTAGTTGGAGATCCGTCCGCTATTGTGCCGATTGAGACCATCGATGTTAGTGAAGAATTGTAATATGAAGAAATTTCGGTTGCTATTCTTGATAGGCAGGTCCGAAAATTGAGAAACAAGGAAATTGCATCCGTGAAGGTGTTAAGGAGAAACCAACAAGTCGAAGAAGCTACTTGGGAAGCCGAGAATGAAATGAAAGAAAAGTACCCTCATTTGTTTGAATAGCCATGTAATAGTTTTATGAAGTTGTTTCCCCTAAAGTTTGTATCGCTTGTTTGACTAATATAAAGACACTCTTTTCTAGTTATATGTCCCCCATTAGGCTTCGGTTGGTGTTATTTTGCATTCTGTTGTGTCATTTAATTCTATATATGTTGCAAAGTGTGTTTCGGGGGCTCTTTGGCAGGTGGATAGGCCTAAATACAAAGGAAACTCTGGCAAAATTTTCAGAAAGTTAGAAAGTTAGGCAAATTTGGGGCTGATGGTATGTGGCATGACTGAAACTGTGTTAAGTGAACCTTGATCCTCATTCGAGGATGAATGATCTTAAGTGGGGGAGGATGTAAGGACCCGTAAAAATTTCAACCAAAAACTTGGGGTTTCGTGGTGCCAAGTTAGATTCCTGCGTTATTATAGTAGAAGTTCTTCGCGGCGAGCTTGCTCACCACGGTTCTGACTTTTTGGATTGAACAGTACCCTACGGACTGAGAGGAAAATATTTCGCAGAAGAACGCATTTCTGCAGCCCATTATGCGGCCGCATAATCACTCTGCGCACCGCATAATGACCGCAGAGTGAAGCAATAAGTTTGGCCTATTTGAGGTCTATTTTGCGGTCGATTATGCGAACACATAATCGATATGCGGACCGCATATCGGTCACGAAATTCCTCCTGAGTTTCTGCGGAGGGAGTTCTGCGGTGCATTATGCGACCGCAGAACAAGTATGCGGATCGCATAACCGTTATGCGGTCGCATATGCGACCGCAGACCTGTGTCGGGGCACCCATTTTCTTAATTTAAAACCCCGACCCCTATTCCGTTAAAACACCCCCCTTTAGTCTATTTTGAGCTCATTTTCTGATACTATAGACTGAGAGAGGGAGCCTTAGAGTGAGAAAGTAACCCTCATCAATTATTCTTCAATTCTTGCTTGAAACTTTGAAGATTATCAAGGAAAGCAATCTAGGCCTCCATCCTAGAGGTAGGAATCTATACCCTGAAAATGAGTAATTAATAAGATGGTCCATGGGTATGAGGGTTGTTAATCTTGCATGCATGTGTGGAAAAGGGAACTAGAACCATGAATGTTTTCCTAATTTTGGGTTCAATTTGTATATTGCTAAAATAGATTGAGGTTGCTAAGGGTTCCGGATAATTGTAGAGTCTAAAGAAGCGCAATTGAGGTATGTATGGCTAACTCTCTTCTTCCTAGAATCGAACTCCTGGTGTCCGAATATTAGGTGTATGTTCTGACTTGATCTTACTAGAATTGTTTGCCTTAGTGTTTTGGGTTGGAAGATTCATGTTTCATAATTGTTTTAGATGTTTACCATGTCATCATGCTATTTGAGAACGTGACTATGATTTTCCAAGCTCCTTTCCTTATGTGTGAAATGCCTTATATGATGGTACTTATCGACATGAATGATGATGTTATTTGAACAAATAAAAAGGGAAGGGCTTGAATTGTAAAATGTGCCCAAGTGCCAAGAACTACTTAATAAATGAGGTTGTTTGTGCCATGTAATGAAGATGGGAAAGAAATGTGAATTGAGTGGACAGTTGAAAGAGGTTATGTCTCAAGTGAGATGGCTTAGCCGATCGGACGCCATGTTGTACATATGGTGGCATTTGTATTGGAATCATTGAATTACATTATGGATATGGATATGTCTCACTTGGGATAGCTTAGCCGGTCGGGCCGAGACCAGACTCCGTGTAAAAACACGGTGGCATTGTGAGTTGTGGCTTGGCACTAAAGATTATTAATCTAAAAGGATGGAAAGATTGAATTGGAAACTATGTGATCCTTACTTGGTGTTTTCTTTGTATTTCTATGAAGTACTTATTGATTATTATGACTACCTTCTCTTTGTTTCCCTATTCATTCTACTAAGATTAGTGTTTGCCTTACATACTAGTACTATTCGACAATACTAACATACCTTTTGCCGGGGGCGCTACATCTTTGAATGGATGTAGGTAGTTCCATCACAGATAGTGCCGATAGCAGATAGTGGTGCTCTCTTTCTCTCCTCACAGCAGTTTTGGTGAGCCTTATTTCTCCCAGGGGTCATGTAGTCCTTCTTTTGTATAAGTTTTCACATTTTGAGGTATAGCCGGGGCCTTGTTGCCGGAATTGTCATGTTGCTCTTTTGTATCCTTAGAGGCTCCATAGACGTTTTTGTGGGTCATGTATGTATGTTGGGGCGGTTGTTGGATCGGGTTGTATTTTGGAAACTTAACTATGGCATAATGCATATAATGAAAAATGAACTAGCAACGTTTATATATTTATATAACTAATCTCTCCCCTGTTTTACAAATGGTGACGCATTCCCTTTTTGGATCATGAATGAGTCGGGTAGGAAAGGTTTACTAGGCTTGCTAGACTGGGTTCACTCGGTTGAGCACCGATCGCGGTCCCCGAGGTTGGGGCATGTCAGATATGGAGATGTCTGTGCTTATATTCGAGAGGCTACAAGGCTTTAGAAAACTTCACTTTCTTTCTTTCTCTATCGTGCGGTCTTGTTTTATCCTAAAGTTTGAATTTTTCTTCTTTTATTCTCGCACAGGTGGTGAAAACACATACTTCAGCCGAAGTCGAGCAAGAGCCCTAAGATGTATCCACTTCACAGGGTAGGGGCCGGGTCATGGGATGGGGCATAGGAAAAGGCAGAGCACACGCGGCAGCACCTACAATCTGGCCTTAGTGAGCTCCGGATGGTGAGATTCCAGTTTAGGTCGAGCCGATTGGACCAACTCAGGTTACCAAGGGGTTTTATTGCTACCCTAGTGCTTCAGGACGCCTTTGCTCGTATGTGGCCTTATGGAGTGTATGGTTCAGTCCGATGTGCTTCCTATGGTAGTAGACACTTCTCAGGCCGAGGGAGGAGTCCAGACTCCCGCTACTCGCACACAAAGCAAATGTCCCATGGTTATTAGACTCCAGGAGTGCTACCGGTTGGGGTGGTTCAACCTGTATTGCTGCACAGCCTGCGATTAGGCCCGTGATGCTAGCTGATGAGCGGAAGAGGCTAGATAGGTTCACGAAGTTATCTCTTCCTTACTTTAGTTGTATATCTTCCGAGGTTTCTTAGGAGTTCTTGGACCGCTGTCATGAGATTCTACGTCATTTAGGACTAGTTAACTCCAATTGAGTTGATTTCACCGTCTTTCAGATGCATGGTTCATCCAAGAGGTGGTGGAAGGTTTATGAGATGGACAAACCATCAAGATCACCTCCTCTCACTTGGGCTTAGTTTTCACAGTTATTCTTGGAGAATTTCATTCCACTCACTCAGAGAGATGAGTTATGCCACTAGATTGAGCGTCAATAGCATGGTAGTATAACAATCACCCAGTATGAGATGAGGTTTGTTGATTTTTCTTGTCATGCAGCTATCTTGATCCCTATTGAGAGGGAGAAGGTGCTAAGGTTCATATAGGGTCTTACCTATGGTATCGGACTTCAGATATCGAGAGAGGTGGAGATTGAGACTTCTTTTACTCAGGCGGTTGAGATTGCTAGGAGGATTGACTAGATTTGTGGCTAGGGAATGAGAAAAGGCCTCATGATTTTGGTGATTTTAGTGGTGATTATTTTGGAGGCAAGGGTTCTTTTGGTAGGGATCATGTTATCCGGCCAGTTAAGTCAGCACTTCAGATTTCACGTGGTACACCAGGTCAGCATGCTGTTTAGGGATCTCATTTCGAGTAGTAAGCATTCAGTGCATGTGACGACCCGGCCGGTCGTCTCAAGAGTTGTAGCCCTGTTTCCCCATTTTCTTCTTCTATTATGTTCTACAACTGTTATATGACTTACCGGGTTGGTTGGTTCGGGTCTGGAGTGATGTCAGAATGAATTGAGATACTTAGTCTCTTAATTGGAAGCTTAAGTTGAAATAGTCGATCGGATGTCGACATATGTGTAAACGGCCTCGAATTTGAATTTTGATGATTCCATTAGCTCCGTCAGGTGATTTTAGACTTAGGAGTGCGTCCGAAATATGATTCGGAGGTTCGTAGTAAAATTAGGCTTGAATTAGCGAAAGTTGGAATTTTGGCAAATTTGACCGAGAGTGGAAATTTTGATATCGGGGTCGGATTGGATTTCCGGGAATTGGAGTAGGTTCGTGGTGTCACTTATGACTTGTGTGCAAAATTTGAGCTCAATCGAACGTGGTTTGATATGTTTCGGCGTCGTTTATGGAATTTAGAAGTTTAGAAGTTCATTAGGCTTGAATCCGGGTGCAATCCATGTTTTGATGTTGTTTGGGGTGATTTGAGGATTCAAATAAGTTCATATTGGGTTATAATACTTGTTGATATGTTTGGTTGAGGTCACGGGGGCCTCGGGTGTGTTTCAGATGCTTGACGGGTTGAAATTGGGACTTAAGCAATTGCTGAGTTTTTAGGTGTTCTGGTGTTTCGCACCTGCGGTGGGGAGACCGCATGTGAGGACCTACAGAAGAGAAGAGGAGGTCGCAGATGCGGGTAAGGCAAGGAAGGGTAGGGGGCACAGGTGCGAGAAAGGATGCGCATCTGCGATCCCACAGATGCGAGGATGGCCCGCATATGCGAAAAGGGAAAGTTTGGGTATTTCTGCAGAAGCGGACGAAGGGCCCAGAAGCGACTCCGCAGGTGCTAGACTTGGAGCGCAGGTAAGAGCCTAGTGTTTTTAGTGGGTTCTGCAGGTGCAGATATTTTTGCACAGGAGCGGTTCCGCAGGTGTGGAAATAAGGCCGCAGGTGCGAAAGGCCTGGGTAGAACATATAAATACAGGACTCCGAGATTTTTAACCATTTTCACTATTTTGAACTCGGATTTTGGAGGATTTTAAGAAGATTTTGAAATGATTACTGAGGTAAGCTCCTTGTGTCCATTTATCTTCAATAATGATGTTTTCCCATTGATTTTTCACCTAATTGGTAAGTTTTAGAGGTGAAATTTGGGTGTTTAGGGCTAGGGAAATTGGAGAGTGAATCTTGGGGATTTGGATGACCAAATGGTGTCGGATTTTGATAAATTTGGTATGGTTAGACTCGTGAGTGAATTTCTTTTAGGTTTTGTGACTTTTATCGGATTTCAAGACGTGGGCCCGGGGACCGGGTTGAGCCTATTTCGGATTTTAGCTTATAAATTTGTGTTTTCTTATGGAATTGGTTCCTTTAGCCTATATTAATTATATCGTACTGCTTGTGGCTAGATTTCAGGCATTTGGAGACTGATTCGAGGGGCAAAGGCATTTCAGAGTAGGATTTTGCGCGGTTTGAGGTAAGTAACAGTCTTAGATTTGGTCATGAGGGTATGAAACCATAGATTTTGGTATGAGGTGATTATTTTGGAGGTGACGAACATGCTAGGTCATGGGGCGTGCACCGTGGGGGATTGTGACTTGGTCCGTCCCGTGGGACTGTAAAGTCGAATAACTTATTGTTAATTATTTGTTCCCTCTGTCTTCTAGAAATTTGGCTACCATTCATGTTAAAAACCATGCTTAAGCCATATGATATCACTGTTAAGACCCGCAGCGGTTGGGTACTTGTGGAATTAGCTGCTATTTGCTGTCTTTTACTCTGTCACAGTTTTACTTGCGAGTCATATCTTTGTTTCCTCTTATTTTCTTATTGATACTTGTTATCATCTCTTTTGGGCTGATTTGTATGATTTCTGAGAGCCGAGAGGCTGGAGAGATTAGTGACTGAGATAGGGCCTAAGTGTCGAGCTGTGAGCTATGTGAGCTATGTGAGTGTATATGGATCGAGTTGCACGCTGCAACGAGCCTTATGGCTATTTATGGATTGTGGATCGGGTTGCACGCCGGAATGAGCCTTATGGCTATTTATGGATTGTGGATCGGGTTGCACGCCGCAACGAGCCTTATGGATACCTATATGATTGGATGGGGCTCCACGTCGCAGCGATATAATGCTTGGGTTGAAGGAGCCCCTCCGAGTCTGTACACCCCCAGTGAGCGTAGGTACCTATTGAGTGTGATTATTGAGGGCTGAGAGCCGAGTGTTTGAGCTATTGAGAGCTTGAGTGATTGTTACCCTGAGAGGTTACATTTGTTTCCTTTGTTGCTGCACTTAGCTGAATTATATCATTGTTCTGAACTTCTGGAAAATACTATATCCGGTTTATCTGAACATAGTAAATGTACAACTGACTTAACTTATATTTTTGGAATTGAATCATGTCTACTTTCATTGCAGAAATGACTGAAGTGAACGGTAATTGTATAGCTCGTCACTATATCTCAGTCCCTTATTTATTTTTGTTACTTACTGAGTTGGTTGTACTCACGCTACACCCTGCACTTCATGTGCAGATCCAGGTGTATCTGGTCACAGAGGACGCTGATCTCGTGCGTGGTTGAGTATCGGAGATTCACGAGGTAGCTGTCGGCGTTCGCAGGCCTTGTTTCTCCTTTCTTCTTATCTTTCTTTCTGTATTGGCATTTAGACACAGACTCTTGTAGACACTGTTTGGGGCTATTCTTCCACGTTGTATTTTGAGTTTAACTCCTGTTTATATGAAAACTCTATCATATCAAGCTTCTGGTTTATTTTGTGAAACATTTGAAGTGTTTTGAAAAATCGGCTTGCCTAGTACCATCGATAGGCGCTATCACGACATGTTAGGGTTTTGGGTCGTGACAAGTTAGTATCAAAGCCTAGGTTACATAAGTCTCACGAGTCATGAGCAGGTAGAGTCTTGTGGATCGGTACAGACACTTATGTACTTATCTTCGAGAGGCTGCCGAACCCTTAGGAAATTTTACATTCTTGAATTCTTGTCGTGCATTTGATTCTGGTAACTGAATTTCTGTTGTTCTATTCTCTCAGAGATGGTTAGAATACGTGCTACGGGGCAGGATTGACAGCCACTAGTACCACCAGTCAGGGCCGCGAGAGGCTGAGGTCGCGGTAGAGGCCGCGGTAGGGACAGAGGTGCAGCTCGCACCGCATCTAGGGCAGCACCTGCAGATCCACCAGTTGCCCCAGTTCAGGAGAAGACTCCAGTTGTAAATAAGCCTGTAGGACCAGCTCAGGCACCACCTGTGCCCATTGTGATTCTAGGCCTTCAGGAGGCCTTAGCTCAGATTCTGACCGCGTGTACCAGTCTTACTCAAGCGGTCTCTATTTTGGCCGCAGCAGCAACTTCTCAGGCCGGAGGAGGTGCTCAGACTCCTGTCGTCCGCACACCAGAGAAGGTGGTACACGGACTCCAGACACTGGGGGCACCACCAGCCTAGCCGGTTGCAGCTGCTCAGGACTATGTGGTTCCTGTCATGCCCGATGATGAGAAGCGTCGATTGGAGAGGTTTGGGAGACTCCAGCCTCCATCTTTCAGTGGTACCGAGGGAGAGGATGCATAGGGCTTCTTGGACAGGTGTCAGAGGATACTTCGTACAGCAGGTATTCTAGAGACCAGTGGGGTCTCATTCACTACTTTTTAGTTTTCTGGGTCTGCTTTCAGTTGGTGGGAGGCTTACGAGAGGCGTAGGCCGGTCGACACAGCACCCCTTACCTGGCAGTAGTTCTCCGGTCTATTCCTGGAGAAGTTCGTGCCTTAGTCCCGCAGAGAGGAGTTGCGCAGGCAGTTTGAGCAGCTTCGTTAGGGTGATATGTCTGTGATGCAGTATGAGATAAGATTTTCTGAGTTGGCCCATCATGCTATTTTGTTGATTCCCACAGACAGGGAGAGGATCAGGAGGTTCACAGATGGCCTCACTTTTCAGTTGCGATTGCTTATGACTAGAGAGAGAGTGTCTGGTGCTACTTTTGATGAGGTTGTCGACATTGCTTATCAGATTGAGATAGTTCACAACCAGGAGCAGGTTGAGAGGGAGGACAAGAGGCCTCGTGGATAGGGTGGATTTAGCGGTGTTCTTTTTGGGGGTCAGTTCCACCATGGTAGGGGTCGAACTTTTAGACATGCTGAGACGGCTCGCCCAGTTCACTGTGGTGCATCATCTGGCCATGGTTCACATAGTTATTAGCAGGGCCATTCATCTCTCAGTGCTCTCCCCGCTCAGAGTTCATCCCGTGCTCCATCAGGTCAGGGCCCGTCTATGCCAGGTCCTTCTACTAGTTATCCTGGTGCTCGGGGCTCCCTTCAGTCCCCAGCACCAGCACCGAGGAGTTTCTATGAGTGTGGAGAGTTTGGTCACATGAGGAGGTAGTCTATGACATCAGCACCAGTTTCTTCACCACCCGCTCAGCCAGCTCGGGGTGGAGCTCAGTCAGCTAGGGGCCGCATGAGAGGGGGAGTTCACTCATTATCTGGATATACTCCGTGAGTCTCTAGTTTTATCTATTCATGTATCCACTCTAGTGGGCGATACTATTATTGTGGACCATGTATATCGGTCATGTGTGGTGACTATTGGGAGTCCAGAGACCAGAGTAGATCTCTTGTTGCTTAGTATGGTCGATTATGACGTTATTTTGGTTATGGATTGGTTATCTCCTTGTCATGCTATTCTAGATTTTCACGCTAAGACCGTAATGTTGGCGATGCAGGTGTTGCCGAGGGTTGACTGGAGTGGCTCTATAAACTATGTTCCCCATAGAGTGATTTCATACTTTAAGGCTCAGTGGATGGTTGAGAAGGGTTGTCTATCTTATTTGGCCTTTGTGATGGATGTTAGTGCAGAGACCTCTGCTATTGATTTTGTTCTGGTGGTGCGAGATTTTTAGGATATGTTTCCTACAGACCTATCGGGCATGCCGCCTGACAGGGATATTGACTTCGGTATTGATTTGGTGCCGAGCACTCAGCCAATTTATATTCCACCGTATCGTATGGCACCAGCGGAGTTGAAGGAATTGAAGGAACAACTTCAGGAACTCCTTGATAAGGGGTTTGTCTGGCCTTGCGTGTCACCTTGGGGTGCACTAGTTCTATTTGTGAAGAAGGAGGATGGTACTATGAGAATGTGCATTGATTACAGGCAGTTGAACAAGGTCACAATCAAGAACAAGTATCCTTTTCCACGTATTGATAATCTATTTGACCAGCTTCAGGGAGCGAGGGTGTTTTCCAAGATTGATTTGAGGTCAGGGTATCACCAGCTGAAGATTCGGGACTCTGATATTCTTAAGACAACTTTCAGGACCTAATATGGCTATTATGAGTTCCTTGTTATGTCTTTTGGGCTTACCAATGCCCCAGCAACGTTCATGCATCTCATGAATAGTATGTTTCAGTCTTATTTTGACTCGTTCGTTATTGTATTCATTGATTACATTATGGTGTACTCTCGTAGCCGGGATGAGCATGCCCAGCATCTGAGGATTGTGTTATAGAGGTTGAAGGATGAGAAGCTTTATGAAAAGTTCTCCAAGTGTGAGTTTTGGCTCAGTTCAATGGCGTTCTTGGGGCACGTGGTGTCGAGTGAGGGTTTCCAGGTAGATACAAAGAAGATAGAGGCGGTTCAAAGCTGGCCCAGACAGTCCTCAGCCACGGAGATTCGGAGTTTACTCGGTTTAACTGGTTATTACCATTGTTTTGTAGAGGGTTTCTCATCTATTGCATCGCCCTTGACTAAATTGACCCAAAAGAGTGCTCCTTTCAGGTGGTCGGGTGAGTGCGAGGAGAGCTTTCAGAAGCTCAAGACTGCTTTGACCACGGCTCCAGTTCTAGTTCTATCATCAGCTTCTGGTTCTTACACAGTGTATTGTGATACCTCACAGATTGATATTGGATGTGTTCTGATGTAGGTGGGTAGAGTATTTACTTATGCTTCGCAATAGTTGAAGCCACATGAGAAGAACTATCATGTCCACGGATTTGAGTTAGAAGCTATTGTTTATGCCTTGAAGATTTGGCGGCACTATTTGTACGGGGTCCATTGTGAGATTTACACTGATCATCGGAGTTTGCAACATCTGTTCAAATAGAAGGATCTTAACTTCCATCAGCGGAGGTGGTTGGAGCTTCTTAAGGACTATGATATCACCATTTTGTACCATCCCGGGAAAGCCAATATGGTGGCCGATGCCTTGAGTCGTCGGGTGAAGAGTTTGGGGAGCTTAGCATATCTTCCAACAGCAGAGAGGCCATTGGCATTGGATGTTCAGGCCTTAGCTAGCCAGTTTGTTAGATTGAATATTTCTTAGCCGAGTCGAGTATTGGCTTGTGTGGTCTCTCGGACTTTTCTTTATGATTGTATTAGGGAGCGTCAGTATGATGACCCTCATCTGCTTGTCCATAAGGACACGGTCCAGCACGGTGATGCTAAGAAGGTCACTATTGGGGATGATGGTGCTTTGAGGATGCAAGGCAGGATATGTGTGCCCAATGTAGATGGTTTGCGTGAGTTGATTCTCCAAGAGGCTCACAATTTGCGGTATTCTATTCATACGGGTGTCGCGAAGATGTATCAGGACTTGAGACAGCATTATTGGTAAAGGATAATGAAAAAGGACATAGTGGAGTATGTAGATCGGTGCCTAAATTGCTAGCAGGTGAAGTATGAGCATCAGTGACCAGGTGGGTTGCTTCAGAAGTTAGAGATTCTGGAGTGGAAGTGGGAGTGGATCACTATGGATTTCGTTGTTAGACTCTCACGGACTCAGCGGAGGTTTGACGCAATTTGGGTGATTGTGGATAGGATGACCAAGTCAGCTCATTTCATTCCTGTGAAGACTACCTATTCTTCCGAGCAGCTGGCTCAAGTGTATATCCACGAGATCGTCAGGCTTCATGGCGTACCGGTATCTATCATCTCTGACCGGGGTACGCAGTTTACATCACGATTCTAGAGGGCCGTACAATATGAGTTGGATACTCAAGTGGAGTTGAGCACAACATTTCACCCTCAAACGGACGGACAGTCCGAGCGCACTATTCAGATATTAGAGGATATGCTTCGTGCGTGTGTGATGGAGTTTGGGTGTTCGTGGGATCAGTTCTTGCCTCTAGAGGAGTTTTCTTACAACAACAGTTATCAGTCGAGCATCTAGATGGCACTGTGTGAGCCTCTGTATGGTATGCGGTGTAGGTCTCTAGTGGGTTGGTTCGAGCCCGGTGAGGCTAGATTATTAGGTACAAACTTGGTTCAGGATGCTCTGGAGAAGGTTAAGGTGATTCAGGATAGACTACGCACAGCCCAGTCCAGACAGAAGAGTTATGCGGATCGGAAGATTCGCGATGTTGCATTCATGGTTGGAGATCGGGTTTTGCTCCGGGTTTCTCCTATGAAGGGTTTTATGAGGTTCGGGAGGAAGGGCAAGCTGAGCCCAAGGTCCATTGGTCCCTTTGAGGTGTTGCAGCAAGTTGGGGAGGTTACTTATGAGCTTGCTTTACCTCCCAGTCTAGCGGGAGTTCACCCAGTATTCCATATTTCTATACTCCGAAAGTATCATGGCGATATGTCTCACGTGTTGGATTTCAGTTTAGTCTAGTTGGACAAGGATCTATCTTATGTTGAGGAACCAGTGGCTATTTTGGACAGGTAGGTTCAGAAGCTGAGGTCAAAGAACATTACTTCTTTGAAGGTTCAGTGGAGGCGTCAGCCGGTTGAGGAGGCGACTTGGGAGACCGAGCATGAAATGCGCAACAGTTATCCTCATCTTTTCACCACTTCAGGTATGTCTCTATACTTGTTCGAGGACGAATATTTATTTAAGAGGGGGAGGATGTGACGACCCAACCGGTTGTCTCGAGAGTTGTAGCTATGTTTCCCCATTTTCTACTTCTATTGTGTTCTACAGCTATTATATGACATACCAGGTTGGTTGGATCGGGTCCGGAGTGATGTCAGAGTGAATTGAGACATTTAATTTCTTAATTGGAAGATTAAGTTAAAAAAGTCAACCGGATATCAACATATGTGTAAACGGCGTCGGATTTGAATTTTGATTGTTCCGTTAGCTCCGTTAAGTGATTTTGGACTTAGGAGCACGTGTAGAATGTGATTTAGAGGTCCATAGTAGAATTAGGTTTGAATTGGCGAAAGTTAGAATTTTTGGCAAATTTGACCGAGAGGCCTTGTTGAATTAGCTGCTATTTGCTGTCTTGACCTCAGTCACAGTTTTACTTACATGTCATATCCTTGTTTCCTCTTATTTTCTTGTTGATATTTGTTATCATCTCTTTTGGGCTGATTTGTATGATTTCTAAGAGCCGAGAGGCTATAGAGTTTAGTGACTGAGATAGGGCCTGAGTGCCGAGCTGTGAGCTATATGAGTGTATATGGATCGGGTTGCATGCCGCAACGAGCCTTATGGTTATTTATGGATTGTGGATCGGGTTGCACGCCGCAACGAGCCTTATGGCTATTTATGGATTGTGGATCGGGTTGCACGCCACAACGAGCCTTATGGCTATTTATATGATTGGATTGGGTTGCATGGCGCATCGATATAGTGCTTGGGCTGAAGGAGCCTCTCCGGAGTCTGTACACCGCCAGTGAGCGCAGGTACCTAGTAAGTGTGATTATTGAGGGATGAGAGCCGAGTGTTTGAGCTATTGAGAGCTTGAGTGATTGTTACCCTGAGAGGTTGCATTTGTTTCCTTTGTTGCTGCACTTAGCTGAGTTATGTCATTGTTCTAAACTTCTAGAAAATACTGTATCCAGTTTATCTGAACTTAGTAAATGTACAACTGTCTTAACTTATATTACCGGAATTGAATCATGTCTACTTTTATTGCGGAAATTACTGAAGTGAACGGTAATTGTATAACTCGTCACTACATCTCAGTTCCTTATTTATTTTTGTTACTTACTGAGTTGGTTGAACTCACGCTACACCCTGCACTTCATGTGCAGATCCATGTGTATCCGGTCATAGAGGACGTTGATCTCGTGCGTTGTTGAGTATCAGAGTTTCACGAGGTAGCTGCCAGCGTTCGCAGACCTTGTTTCTCCTTTCTTGTTGTCTCTCATTTCTGTATTGGCATTTAGACACAGACTCTTGTAGACGTTGTTTCTTAGACTGGTTGTTTAGATGCTCTTGACTTTGTGACACCCCGATGTTTGGGGCTATTTTTCCGTGTTGTATTTTGAGTTTAACTCCTATTTTTATGAAAACTCTGTCATATCAAGCTTCTGGTTTATTTTGTGAAACATTTGAAGTATTTTGAAAAATCTGCTTGCCCAGTACCATCGATAGGTGCCATCACGACAGGTTAGGGTTTTGGGTCGTGACAGTGCACCTCCAGCTCCTTTAAATGCACCTCCAATTTAAAGTTACTATATTGGTCATTTCGGTTGTCAAGGACAACTTCAGATTCGGTAGCCATACCAGCCGAGAAGTTGCTTTGAGTGCACACATGCATGTCATATTAGGAAGTTTTGTCCTAGGCTGTAGAGAAGAATGCCACAACAGAGTACTCATGCCATGATTTTGGCACCGGGTGCTACACCACCCGCTAAGATTGCTGGAGGTAGGGGTCAACCAGTTAGGGTGGAGGCCAGTCAATGAAAGGTCATCCTAGAAGTGGAGGACAGGTTGGTGGGGCTCAATCCCGTGTTATATGTATTTCCCGGTAGACCAGAGGTAGAGTCGTCTGATGTAGCCATTACAGGTATTATCTCCGTCATTCATAGAGACTCTTCGATATTGTTCGACCTGGGTTCTACTTTTTTATGTGTCTTCATATTTTTCATCACACTTGAGTATGCCTCGTGATTCTGTTGATATTCTTCTTTATGTGTCTATACCGTTTGGGTATTCTATAGTAGTTGATCGAGTGTACCGATCTTGTCTTGTAACTGTTAATGGTTTTGATACTATAGTTGATCTTTATTATTAGATATGGTGGATTTCGAGATTATTTTCGGTATGGATTTGCTTGTCCACGTATCATGCTATCTTAAATTGTCACGCCAAGACAGTGACCTTAGCTATGCTGAGGTTGTCTAGTCTGGAGTGCAGAGGGACCCTTGGCCATTCCACGAGTAGGGTGATTTCATTTTTGAAGGCTCGGCATATGATTGAGAAGCGATGCTTAGCATAGTTGGCTTATATTCGGGATTGTAGTGCGGATGCTCCTTCTATAGATTCAGCGCCGGTTGTGAGAGAGTTTCCCAATGTGTTTCCTCCAGATTTACCGGGCATGCCTCCCAACACGGATATTGGCTTTTGTATTGACTTGGTTCCACGAACCCAACCTATTTCTATTCCACTATACCATATGGCTCCATCTGAGTTGAAGGAATAGAAGGATTGCATGATTTGCTTGATAAAAGGTTCATTAGACCGAGTGTTTTGCCTTAGGGTGCATCAGTGTTGTTTGTGAAGACGAAGGATGGCTCTATGAGAATGTGCATTGACTATCGGCAGTTGGACAAGGTTACTATCAAGAACAAGTATCCATTGCCTAGGATTAATGTTCTTTTGGTCAGCTTAACGATGTCAAGGTGTTCTCCTAGATTGATTTGAGATCTGGCTACCATCAGGTGAAGTTTAGGGCATCCGATGTCCCTAAGACAACTTTTAGGACTCTCTATAATCATCATGAGTTCTTGGTGATGTCACTTGGTTTGATTTCATGGATTTGATGAATCGAGTATTCAAGCCTTACTTGGATTTCTTTGTGATTATATTAATTGATGATATTCTGGTTTACTCTCATAGTAGAGAAGAGCATGAGCAACACCTGCGGATTGTGCTTCAGACTTTGAAGGATTGTGCCATGTTTTCAAAGTGTGAGTTATGGTTAGACTCAGTTGCATTCTTGGGTCATGTTGTGTCATGTGGTGGTATTAATATTGATCCTAAGAAGATTAAGGCAGTTCAAAATTGGCCTAGACCTACTTCATCTACAAAGTTTCGGAGTTTTTTGGGTTTGGCAGGCTATTATTTCCATTTTATGGAGGGGTTCTCTTTTATGGCAGAAGGGTGCTCTTTTTAGATGGTCTGATGAGTATGAGAAGATCTTTCAGAAGCTCAAGACTACTTTGACGACAAATCCAGTGTCGGTGTTGCCTACGGGTTTGGGGCTTTATACTGTGTATTATGATATTTCATATATTGGACTTGGCACATTATCGATGCAGGATGGTAGGATGATTACATACGCATCTCGTCAGCTGAAGATCCATAAGAAGAACAATCATTTGCATGATTTGGAGCTGGTAGATATTGTGCATGCTCTCCATATTTTGAGGCACTACTTGTACGGCGTGTCATGGGAGGTCTACACTGACCATCGGAGTCTGTAGCATTTGTTCAAGCAAAAGGATTTGAATTTGAGGCAGCGGAGATTGTTGGTGTTGTTGAAAGAATATAATATCACTATTTTGTGTAATTCGGGCAAGGCAAATGTGGTGGATGGTGCCTTGAGTAGGAAGGCAGAGTGTATGGGAAATTTGGCATTTTTACCACCTCTGGAGAAACTATTGTCTATGGATGTGCAGGCCTTGGCTAACAGATTCGTGAGGTTGGATATTTCGGAGCCTAGTAGGGTACTTTATTATGTTGTTGCGCAGTCATCTTTGTTGGAGCACATCAAGGCTCTCTAGTTTGATGACCCTCACTTGCTAGTGTAGAAAGACATGGTGCATCCGGGTGGTGCTAAGAAGGTTTTGTTTGTAGATCATGGTGTTATACGACTTCATGGTCATATTTGTGTTCCGAATGTTCATGGTTTGAGAGAGTTTATTCTCAATGAGGCTCATATATCACAGTATTCTACTCATCCAAGTGTCACAAATATGTATTTTGACTTGAAGCAGCATTACTGGTGGCGGAAGATGAATAAAGACATTATTGGGCATGTCTCACAGTTCTTGAATTCCTAGCAGGTGAAGTATGAATATCAGAAATCGGGTGGTTTGACTCAGAGGTTGGTGATATCGAGTGGTAGTGGGAGTGAATTAATATGGACTTTGTGGTAGGCACCACAGACTTTGAGGAAGTATGATGTTGTTTGGGTCATTGTGGGTAGATCGAAAAAGTCTGCGCATTTCATTCCGGTGATGACTTCCTACACATCACAGCGGTTGGTTCTGATATATATCGGTGAGATTGCTCGTTTGCATGTTGTGCCCATTTATATCATTTCAGACCGTGACACGCAGTTCACTTCACACTTTTGGAGAGCTGTTCAATGTGAGTTAGGCATGTAGGGGGAGCTGAGTATTGCATTTCAACCACAGACAGATGGCCAATCCGAACGGACTGATCAGATCCTTGAGGATATGTTGAGGACCTATGATATTGATTTCGGGGGCCAGTGGGACAAGTTTTTACCATTGGTGGAGTTTGCCTACAACAACATTGCAACGTCTCGACCATTGTTTTGCGTTCTGGCACTTCATTCTATGATTTATGACTTCAAGTGGATTCATATGATGTACTATGACTTGCGTATATGGTTGGTTTTTATTTTTGAGTGGTTCGGGAAATGATTTGATAGAGTGATTCCCAATTTGGAAGCATTAAGTTGGAAGGGTTGGCCAAGGTTTAACTTTTGTGTAAATAACCTCGGATTCGGGATTTGATGGTTCCAATAGATTTGTATGGTGATTTTGAACCTGGGCATATGTTCGGAATTGAATTTGGATGTTCAAAGAAGGTTTTGGCTTTATTTGTTGAAAGTTAGCAATTTGAGGTGTTATCGTACTCATATTGTGCTTTTGAGACCTTGTACAGGTTCATTTCGTTGATTGGAACTTGTGTGCAAAGTTTGGTTGTGATCCTAAATGTTTAAGTATGATTTGGACGCGTTCGGCGAAGTTTGAAGGTTTGAAAGTTAGAAAGTTAAGAGAATCATTGATCTTCTATTCCTTGTTTTTGATGTTATTTATGGTGTATCGAGCCCTTGGATAAGTTTGGATGAGGTATTTACAATTTTTGGTATGATTGGACGGGGTCTCGGGGGCTTGGGTCTGATTCAGGGTAGTTTTAGATTTTTTTGGTTGAGTTTGGAATAGTTGATGTACTGGTGTGTTGCACTGCATCGCAATCACGGAGTAAGACTCGCAATCGCGGAGAAGGATTTGGAAAGCTGTCATTTGTCCATAGCGTTTGCGGACAAGTTCGTACATTCGCATCATGTTGGGGGTCAGAAGCTCCGCATTCGCATGTGGTGGTTTGCGGTCACGTAAAGGATGAAGAAAGCGGGAGATTGTTCGCGTAGCTAGTGATCACGTTCACATTTAAGTGATTGGAGCTTGGGTAGTTTACTTCGCGTTCGTGGGTAGTGTCCATATTCGCGTAAGCGGGTGGCCAATAGTCATCGCGTTCGCAATGGTTCTTTCGAGTTCACGATTTGTTATTTCAGGCACTGACTTGGTTGTATTTCGCGATCGCGGAGCAGTGTCTAGCAATCGTGATATGTAAAGTTTGACTGGCCATATAGGATGTTATTTCGGAATTATGACTTATTCTCTCATATTTTGAACCCTAGACTTGGATAGGCGTATTTTTGCCTTGGGATTTACGTACAAAACTTTGGAGTAAGTGATTTCTATTCATTTATGGTATTATTTCAAGAATCTACATGAATTATTAACACCCAAAATATAGAATTTTGAGATGAAATTACACTTTAAGAGGGTGTATGTATTTTGGGAAATTAAATACTTATTTGGACTCGATTTTGGAATATAATCACATATTTGGACTGGGCAAGTTATGGGTCATCGAGATTTAGTATTGGTTTTGTCATGACCCCAATTTTCCACCTTAGGATGTCGTGATGGCACCTAGTCTCTAAGATTAGGTAAGCCTAACACTTGCTGATTTAATAATATAATTGAACTATTTAATCGTTTATCATAAACCATAAAATGACATACCTAGCGGCAAGCGGCCAATATTTATACATTTTCCAAAACCGGTAGTACGAAGTCATAAGCACTACTAAAACACACTAGAACTTCTAAACACAATATTTTTTTAAATTACAATTTAATAGTAGAATAATGAAGTAAGATGGTGACTTTGAGGCCTGCGACTGTCGAGCAGGTATACCTTGAAGTCTCCCGCCGTGCAAACGCAACTCTTAACAAAACAATCAGAATACTTGGATCTGCACAAAAATGTGCAGAAGCATAGCATGAGTACACCACAACGGTACCCACTAAGTATCAAGCCTACCTTGGTAGAGTAGTAACGAGGCTAAGTCAAGACACCTACTAGACATAGAAACTTGTTCAAGATATACATAATCTAACAATGGAAAGAACATTAATGTAAGATAAACGTGAAAGAAGTATTGATTTACAACCAACAATGAAGTATTAGAAACACAAATGGTAGCAAGTAGTAAACGAGTAATAAAGAAACAACATAATTAGAACACCGATGAGATGTAAATGAACTCAAATAAGGAAAAAATGGATGACAACTCAAATAATCAAATCGCCCCCAACGCATGGACTTATAACAAGAATTACTCTAAGGCACCACACCTCATAAACCACAAGTCATGAATCACAATTTCCAAATCTTACACATATGGCACCTCGTTCCCACAATAACAATCACCTTCGCATGGCAAAGCCCACGTGCTGCCATGTACTTTGCAACCGTGATAGACATTATTTTAGATGAATGAAAGATATATTTAGACATCATAAAACATAAAAATAATCTTGAATAAGGTAAGGTGCCAAATGAAATAATGAGTTTATTTTAGAAATCAAGTAAAGTAATATAATCTACAATTTGTACGAAACAAAGTAAAAGATTGTTTTAGTTTAGAAATCAATAAAATTGAGTAAAAGTATGATTTTTAAACAAAGCAAAATATAAGTTAAATTAACAAATTAAATATAGAATTTGTTAAAGAAAACATGATAACAATTTTAAGTAAGGTAAACATCTAACAGAGTGATGAGTATAATTTGAGAACCCGATTATAGTGAAAGTACGACAACCATTTAGAATAATAAGGCACCGAGTGAGATAACGAGTTCTATCTTAAGAGGCACATAGAATAAAGCATGTTAATAATTCTTTTAGTTAAACCACTATGTTACTAACAACTCAACAGAATATGATATAGTGACTCCACGTAATTAAATTCACATTGACAAACCGAGTTATAACGGAGGCACAAATTGGCATGTTAAAGCAACACAACAAATCACGTAAAATGCATGACTCACACAAGAAACAACAATCGTTACAACACCAAGATAATAACGAATAACCAAACACAATCAAAATGTAGATAGATGATTGAAGTAAGAACAATGACAGTTCAAATCAACAAGTTGTCCTAACATGCAATGTACAATGAATATCACAACCAAGGTACCGCCTCGTATTCAGATTTCACAATTTCAATCACAATTTTTTTTTATACCGCTGCGTGAGCCTTACATTTAAAATAGGTTAAGAAAACAGTTTTCTTGAAATAGCTACATGCACTTTAGCCAATCTTATGACGCTGCATTGCTTCACTTAGTTCCCCTACAAGCAACACGCATATAAGTCCAACATTATACCGTTGCATGCACATTAACCCCAAGCCTTATACCGCCACATGCACGTCTAGATCACATTACAATAACAACTCGTACCATAAGTGCCCATATATCATAATTCGCCAACAATCAATAATGTTAATGTTTTCGTAACATTAGCACATGGCTCCACCACAATTGGTACAAGAATATCAACAACAACAATGAATGTAAAATGCCCAACATGGAAGATGTTTCAACAATAACAATTTCGCCTCAACATGATAACGACCTTCACAGTCTCAACACCAACAACTCAACAATGAGATAATGTATAACCACGATATTAAATAAGAATGACTCACAATGGAAGAGATAACGTATAACAATGACTTCAAATAGTGGAAATCAACAAAGAAAGAGATAACATGAACAATAACTTCAAGTAATGATAAGCAAGAATGAAGGGGATAACACGAACAATAACTTCAAATAATGATAATTAACAATGAAGAGACATCATGTAACAATAAAAGCGGCATCAAGTTCAACTAAGGCATGAGGGCAATTTATCAAGTAGGATGTAGAACAAGTTTTAAACAAGTCAATTAAGGCATGTACGGATAGACTAACACAAACAAGAATAGATTAACTAAGAGAATTTAGAACGTGATATGGCATTTCAACTAAAGCATGGAAAATAATCTAAGTAGTCAAAACCGTCCAAATACCACGTACAACCTGTGTACCCACTCGTCACCTTGCGTACACGGCTTTCACATAGCACAAATGAATCAATTAATACTAATCCAAAGGGGTAGTTCTCCCACACAAAGTTGGGCAAAACACTTACCTCAACAAGGCCAATACAACCCTCCGAAATAGCTTTTCCCTATAAATTCGCCTCCACACGGCTCAAATCTAATCAAAAATGACTTAAAATATCAAACAATGCAATAGAAACCAATTACAATAAATAAAGCTATGATCTTTATATTTTCCCCAAAAAGTCAACAAAAGTCAATGCCGAAGCGAAGCCCGTACTAATACAAGCTCACACGAATGAAAACCGACTCAATCAAAGTCTGATAGCTCAACCAATTCGCCAAAACATCGCTCTTGGATGTTCATAACCCAAGAGTCCAATCCCCACTAGTTGGGTACCATAACTCCTGAAATACTCCTCAAAAACTCACCAAATTTGTGTATGTTGTTCTCCTATATTAGGAGAAAACCCCAAAAGGAATCGGGAAATAAACGCATCTAACTCATTTTCAATTTCTAAAATTTAGGACATAACCATAGGTCTTGATTTAAAGAATTAAATGGGTTTTCAATTAAAATCATGGATTAAAGCTTTGTCACGCCCCAAAACCGAGGAGTGCGACCGGCGCTCAACCGAGTGAACCCGACCGAGCAAGCCTGTTAGATTTAATTCTACCCAAACGCATCCACGAATGGAGATAATACAAATTTTCATTAATTAGGCAAAAGGGTGTTCATGTCTAAAATACCAATTCATTACCAATAGTTTAATCATTTCTAAAGTCTCAAATAGACAAATAATACAACCACAACATAACATATTTTGACTTTCCCCGCACCAATACACATCCCACACTATGTCTATGGAACCTCTATAGATAAAGAAGAGTACAATGATAATTTCGGTAACAAGGCCCTGGCTATACCTCAAACAGAATACACAAAGTACAAAAGATTCATGACCCCGGGATGAGGTAGGGCTTACCAAGTCAGCTGGGAAGAAGTTGTACTGCTATCACTGATTAATATCTCCTGCTGTGGAACCACCTGCATCCATATAAAGATGCAGCGCCCCCGGCAAAAGGAACGTTAGTACCGTCGAATAACACTAGTATGTATAACTAAACACCCTCTAAATAGAACAAATAATACAAACAAGAATATCATAATATCAATGGAAGCCTTAATCAACATCAAACCTCAATTTAGGATCAAGACAGTGTTTCAATTAATTTCCATATCTCACATTGGGAGATTTTTAGTATAGATATACCATTGTCCACAATACCATTATTCACAATACTATTATTCACAATACCAGTACCACCGTACTCTCAGCACAGAATCCGATCACGACCCGGTCGGCTAGGCTATCTCATTAGAGACATCAACCACAATTTTTCTCAATGTCGATACCACCGTCTTTAACACGAAGTCCGATCACGACCCGATCAGCTAGGCTATCCATTAAGAACATCAACCACAATTACCATTTCAATTACAATTCTCAGCACAATCACCACCATGTGCGTGGCATGGTGTCCGATCACGACCCGATCGGCTAGGCTGTCTTATTCGAGACATCAACCTTTTTATATCAATCATCGTATTTCATATTACTTTCACATCTTTTCATTTCATTGGCACTAATGGCCATAATTATAAGATCATTCTTAGCATGTTGACCATATTTAGTATTTCATGCTCACATTTTCACTTTGTAATATAAACATCATCATCAACAACAACAACAATTCAAATCAAGGCATGTAGTACACATGTGAGTAATTAAAAGTCTAAGGCACATAGAGATTCTTCACAAAGATTTGGCATAATAGCCTTCGTTTGAATTTAACTTGAAGTTGAACATTTCTAATGCACAACCCATATTTTTAACACATACTCAATTAATAACATAACATAAATAAAGCATTTGGAATACTTGTTGAGCATAAATCTTTCAAGCCAATCTTACTTGGAATAGCCAATTTTATAATGAACCACTCGGGACTTACATAATTCACATGAATATCGTGGGATCCAATTTTAAGAGAAGAGTTTAGCCAACATACCTCAATTGAGCTTCCTTTAACTCTAAAATGTTCCGAAATTCTTAGCAATATCAATCTATTATAGAAATATAATAAATTGAATCAAAATTAGGAAGATGATTATTGTTCTAGCTCATTTGGGCATTTTATCAAACACTAGGTGTGCATTAAAGTTTCAAGGTCCTTTTATGGAGGATTCCATCATCCCACAACCCAATCTTTACCATTTTTAGCTCAACAATCTTCCTATACCCTTTGATAACACATGCATGTAAAATAAACAACTCTCATGCCCAAATATTATCTTGCTAATTACCCAATTCTAGATAAAATCCGAAATTGAGGGTGAGGGTGTAGAATCTTACCTCTTAGGAAGAAGACCTAGGTGCCTATCTTGATAAATCTTCAAGGTTTTAAGTGAGAGTTGAAGAGCAATTTTGATGAATATTTACTTCTCCCTCTAGGACCCTCTCTCTCTCACTCTCAAAATATCAGAAAATATGTTCAAAATGATCCAAGGTAGGTGTTTTAACGGAATAAGGTCAGGTTTAAAACATAGGAAAATGGATACTCCAAAATTCTGGATCTGGCTACAGACCTGGTCTCGCGAGCTCTGTAGCGAGCTACATACCTAGCCTCGCAAGGGATATAGCCTCGTTTAGCATGCTACAGACATGGCCTCGCGAGGGATATAGCCTGGTCTAGCGTGCTACATACCTGGCCTCACGAGCTCTGTAGCGAGCTACAGGCCTGCCTTTGGGTATTTGAACATAACTTCTTGTAGGAATGTCCAAATGAGAAACGGTTTGAAGAGTTAGAAACTAGACTCAAAGGGCTTTAATTTGATAGGTAGATCACCTTATAAGTCGTTATAGTTTCGTAGCAGCATGCATTTGAAGTAGGATCTTGTGCGAATTAAGACATCCTTTCCACTTAATGTATCCTACTTGTTCCACACAAATTCTTTCCATTCACAAAACTCATTAGTATATTTCAACACACCTTAAACATATACTTTTCATTTCGAAATAATGTGGTTCTATCCCATGGGTCTCCTTTAATACTCTACACGTTATTCCCAAATACTGTTGGCGTACTGTAAAATATTAAATCATTAAAAAAAAGTTAACGGGGCCTTACATTCTCCCCCGCTTAGGATCATTCTTCCTCGAATGAGGAGTAGAGTCTGTCCCCAAACACTTAACATAAGACATCTCTTCTTCTTTTTTTCGCACATCTCAAACTCCCAAATTTGACTAACTCCCTAAATTTTCAAAAATTTCACCAGAGTTTCCCTTGTAACTAGGCCTATCCACCTGTCAGAGAGCTTCAGAAATGCATCCTAACAACATATACATAATTCAACGACGTAACATGATACAAAACAACACCAGTTGTGGCCTCATAAGCAATATATTTCCATAAAGGAACACCCTGAACGCCAATTGTTCACATGATACAAAATTCATAAAAAGTAAGTCTTATAATTTTCCTAGATCACAACTTTATAAATACATGGTCATTCAAACAAATAAGGATACTTTTTCTTTCTTTCTTCCTCGGCCTCCCAAGTAGCCTTTTCAACCTGTTGGTTTCGCCATAGCACTTTCACGGATGCAATTTCCTTATTTCTTAACTTTCGAACTTGCCGATCAATAATAGAAACTAGAATCTCTTCGTAAGTTAATTTCTCATTTATCTCAATAGACTCAATCGGAACAATGATTGTCAAGCTTTCACCCAAGGGTTGAACGAGCAAAGTTCAACAGCATCACGACGGCTGAAGCAAAATTTGATCGAGTATCCTGCAATAACTTGGGCAGATATACACAACCGATATCAATCGAAAATTAGGGTCGAAGATGACTAGTTGGGAGCTCTGCATGGACCCGTGCATCAGAACAGGACAACTACTAAAAACAAAGGGAGATCGACAGAGAACAAAGGTCGAACAGAGACCGATATCAACTGTACATCGCAGATCGGATGAACAACAGTTCAACATGCAATACAGTTCGGAACAATCGAAGGATTGATCGAGGGCAAAATTCTCGGGGACTTATGAGAAAGAGCGGCTTTGATAAATGTGCCGATCCTATAGAAGCACCTTGGTTATCAGAGTATAACTTCAGTGTTGATGCATCCGCCATTGTGTCGGCTATCGGACGCATCAAAGACACTAAATGGCTTCGACCCATGCAGACCGATGCTGCCCAAAGGAATCCCAATCAAATGTGCGAATATCATGGCACCCATGGCCACAGAACGGAAGATTGCAGGCAACTAAGAGAGGAAGTAGCCAGCTTATTTAACAAAGGGCACCTTCGGGAATTTCTGAGTGATAGGGCGAAGAACCATTTTAAAAATAGGGATTTTGGCAAGCAAAACGAGCAAGAAGAACCGCAGCATGTCATTCACATGATCATCGGCGGCGCCGATACCCCTTAGGGACCAGTGCTTAAATGCACTAAAACATCGATTGTGAGGGAAAAGCGATCTCGAACTCAAGATTACGCACCCATAGGGACTTTGTCCTTCGATGATGAAGATGCAGAAGGAGTCATTCAACCTTATAACGATGCACTGGTAATATCCGTACTCATGAATAAAACTAAAGTTAAGCGTGTGTTGATCGATCCAGGTAGCTCGGCCAATATCATCAGATTGAAGGTCGTAGAACAGCTCGGCCTGCAGGACCAGATCGTACCCACAACTCTGGTTCTAAACGGATTCAATATGGCATATGAAACCACCAAAGGCGAGATAATCCTACCAATAAACGTGGTCGAAACCATTAAGGAAATGAAGTTTCACGTGATCGAAGGCGACATGAGATACAACGCCCTTTTCGGAAGGCCATGGATCCACAACATGAGAGTTGTACCTTCGACCCTACACCGGGTCCTCAAATTCCCAACATCGAGAGGTGTCAAAACAGTGTACGGAGAACAACCAGCCGCAAAAGAAATGTTCGCCGTCGAGGAAGTAAAATCAATATCCTCGCCTTCGCCAATAAAGGGATCAGGATCAGAAGGAGAACGGGACGCCAAATAACAATCACAGATGTCGGCTTTGACCCAGACAGATAACCAGAGATCAAAGAAGATGATGATCAAATGGTCCCTCGATCTTTCATGATTCCCGATGACTCCGACGCCACCAAATCAACAATTGAGGAACTAGAGCAAGTCACACTCATAGAGCACTGGCTCGAGCGAAAGGTATACTTGGGAATGGGGTTGAGCCCCGAACTCAGGAAGAAACTTGTTCAATTTCTTATCGATAACATTGATTGTTTTGCCTGGTCTATTTAGATATAATAGGGATCCCACCGGACATAACGACGCATCAGCTGAGCTTGGACCCTAAGTTTAGACCGGTGAAGCAAAAGAGAAGACCCCAGTCCGAGGAAAAGCATGCATTCATAAAGGACGAGGTAACCAAACTTCTCAAGATAGGGTCCATTCGGGAGGTGAAATATCCCGAATGGTTAGCCAATGTAGTTGTAATGCCTAAAAAGGGAACAAACTTAGAATGTGTGTGGACTATAAGGATTTGAACAAAGCGTGCCCCAAAATATTCCTTTCCGCTTCCCAATACCGATCGCATGATTGATGCCACAGCCGGCCACGAGATCCTCACATTTCTCGATGCCTATTCTGGGTATAATCAAATCCAGATGAACCCGGAGGACCAGGAAAGGACTTCATTTGTCACCAAATATGGAATATATTGTTATAATGTGATGCCCTTCGGGCTAAACAATGCAGGGGCTACGTACCAACGCCTAGTAAATAAAATGTTCGAAGAACAAATAGGTAAATCAATGGAAGTTTATATTGATGACATGCTAGTTAAGTCCCTGCGCTTAGAGGACCATTTGATCCATTTGCAGGAAACGTTCGAGATTTTGAAAAAATACAACATGAAGCTCAACCCCGAAAAATGTGCTTTCGGGGTCGGTTCGGGCAAGTTCCTCGGCTTCATGGTGTCAAATCGGGGAATCGAGATTAACCCCGATAAAATCAAGGCCATCGAAGACATCACTATCGTGGACAGCGTGAAAGCTATACAAAGGCTAACGGGACGGATTGTAGTCTTAGGCCGATTCATTTCGAGATTATCAGATCGAAAACACAAATTTTTCTCTCTACTCAAAAAGAAGAACGATTTTGCTTGGACCCCGAAATGCCAACAAGCATTAGAGGAACTAAAACAATATCTATCGAGCCCACCACTACTTCACACTCCAAAAATAGACGAAAAACTTTGCTTGTACTTGGCAGTATCGGAAATCGCCGTAAGCGGTGTCCTAGTTCGAGAAGAGAAAGGTACGCAATTTCCCGTTTATTATATAAGTCAAACCTTAGGAGAAGCAGAAACTAGATATCCGCACCTAGAAAAATTGATAGTTGCACTGATAAGTGCCCCTAGAAAGTTAAGACCGTACTTTCAATGTCACCCCATATGCGTATTAACCACTTACCCGCTTCGTAATATTTTGCACAAGCCCAAACTATCAGGCCGATTGGCCAAATGGGCTGTCGAACTCAACGGGTACAATATCGAATATCAACCCCGTACAGCCATCAAGTCTCAAATTTTAGCAAACTTCGTGGCCGATTTCACGCCCCCCTCATACCCGAAGTCGAAAAAGAACTCTTGTTGAAATCGGGTACATCATCGGGAGTATGGATCCATTTTACAGACGGGGCTTCAAACGTGAAGGGGTTCGGGCTAGGCATAGTTTTGAAACCACCCACGGGTAGCACTATTAGGCAATCTATTAAAACTACCAGGTTGACCAATAACGAGGCTGAATATGAGGCCACTATTAGTCTCGAGTTAGCTAAAAACTTGGGAGTAGAAGTCATTGAAGCCAAATGTGACTCCTTGCTGGTGGTAAGTCAAGTAAACAAAACCTTCGAAGTTCGAGAGGATAGAATGCAATGGTATTTGGATAAACTACATGTCACTTTGCACCATTTCAAACAATGGACGTTACAGCATATTCCACGAGAGCAAAACAGTGAGGCTGATGCACTTGCAAATTTGGGATCGTCGGTCGAGGAAGGTGACTTGAGCTCGGGGACTGTCGTTCAACTCTTAAGATCAGTAATCGAAGAAGGTCACGCCGAGATAAATTCTACAAGCTTAACCTGGGATTGGAGAAATAAGTATATTGAATACTTAAAGAGCAGAAAGCTCCCATCGGACCCTAAAGATTCTAGGGCCCTACGGACTAATGCTGCTCGATTCATGTTGGCTTCGGATGGAACGCTATATCGAAGGACATTCGACGGACTGTTGGCAGTGTGCTTGGGTCCGGGAGATACCGATTACATCCTACGGGAAGTGCACGAGGGCACTTGTGGGAATCACTCCGGTGCCGATACATTAGTTCGAAAAATAATCAGAGTAGAGTATTATTGGATCGATATGGGCAAAGATGCGAAGGAATTTATTCGAAAATGTGACAAATGTCAAAGGTTTGCTCCAATGATCCATCAACCCGGAGAGCAACTTCACTCAGTCCTATCTCCATGGCCGTTCATGAAATGGGGAATGGATATCGTTGGCCCTCTGCCATCGACCCCAGGTAAAGCCAAATTTATTTTATTTATGACTGACTATTTTTCTAAATGGGTTGAAGCACAGGAGTTCGAGAAAATAAGAGAGAAAGAAGTTATAGACTTTATCTGGGATCATATCGTATGCCGATTCGGGATACCCGCCGAAATAGTATGTGACAATGGGAAACAATTTGTTGGCAGCAAAGTAACAAAATTCTTCAAAGATCACAAAATAAGAAGGATATTATCAACACCATACCACCCCAGTGGGAACGGACAGGCCGAATCAACGAACAAAACTATCATTCAAAACCTAAAGAAGAGGTTGAACGATGCTAAAGGAAAGTGGAGAGAAATCCTGCCCGAAGTCCTTTGGGCATATCGGACAACGTTAAAATCCAATACGGGGCGACCCCATTCTCCTTAGTATATGGGTCCGAAGCATTAATACCAGTCGAAGTCGGCAAACCCAGTACCAGATTTCGATTCACGATGGAAGAATCAAATAACGAGGCTATGAATACCAGCCTCGAATTATCAGACGAAAGACGAGAAGCTACTCTAGTCCAATTGGCCGCCCAAAAGCAACAAATCGAAAGATATTATAATCGAAGAACCAAGCTCTGCCATTTCAAGCCCGAGGACTTAGTATTAAGGAAAGTCACCATCAATACCCGAAATTCGAACGAAGGAAAACTAGGACCAAATTGGGAAGGACCATATCAGGTTCTCGAGAATGTCGGAAAGGGATCATATAGGCTCGGCATTACAAACGGCAAACAGCTATCAAGCAGTTGGAATGTGTTACATCTAAAACAATACTACTGCTAAGGTACGACCCTTTCATATTCATTTACAAAACTGACCCCTACAGAAGTCCGAACAAGAGCTAAGATGGATCCTTCGCCTGAAAGCACGCGTTGCACTCTTTTTCCCTTAGACCGGTTGTATCCCAAATGGTTTTTTCGGCAAGGTTTTTAATGAGGAAACCAATGATCATGCTGCACTTACAACAGTATCTGAGGCCTCTGTACAATGGACCTCGAATACTGGGGGGGCATTAGCCCTCAAATATATCAAGTTCTGATGCAAGAAAGTTATTTCGCAACAACGGGGTTCCAATAGGAAAAGTTGTAAGAGCCAAAATGGTCAAAACGAACCATGCTCATGTAGTTGGCCCGAACCCAGACGCGAAACATGAACACATGTATAATGACTTGCAAAGAAAGTCCTCCTCTTTACCGATATCTTATATCCAAGAAAAATTCCTCAATTTGGAGATTTATTATGCAATCAGAATTAAGATAAACTCGGCCACTAAGCCTAGGGGCTACTTTTATTTCGAGTTCGAGCAAACACTCACTCGACCATTACTCCTACGGGCGACATTACTTCGAGTTCGAATCATTCACTCGACTAAGCCTACGAGCTACTTTTATTTCGAGTTCGAGCAAACACTCACTCGACCATTACGCCTATGGGCTGCATTACTTCGAGTTTGAATCATTCACTCGACTAAGCCTGCGGGCTACTTTTATTTCGAGTTCGAGCAAACACTCACTCGACCATTACTCCTACGAGCTACATTACTTCGAGTTCGAATCATTCACTCGACTAAGCCTACGGGCTACTTTTATTTCGAGTTCGAGCAAACATTCACTCGACCATTATGCCTACGGGCTGCATTACTTCGAGTTTGAATCATTCACTCGACTAAGCCTACGGGCTACTTTTATTTCGAGTTCAAGCAAACACTCACTCGACCATTATGCCTACGGGCTACATTACTTCGAGTTTGAATCATTCACTCGACTAAACCTACGGGCTATTTTTATTTCGAATTCGAACAAACACTCACTCGACCATTATGCCTACAGGCTACATTACTTCGAGTTTGAATCATTCACTCGACTAAGCCTACGGGCTACTTTTATTTCGAGTCTGAGCAAACACTCACTCGACCATTATGCCTACGGGCTACATTACTTCGAGTTCGAATCATTCACTCGACTAATCCTATGGGCTACTTTTATTTCGAGTTCGAGCAAACACTCACTCGACCATTACGCCTACGGGCTACATTACTTCGAGTTCAAATCATTCACTCAACTAAGCCTACGGGCTACTTTTATTTCAAGTTCGAGCAAACGCTCACTCGACCATTACGCCTACGGGCTACATTACTTCGAGTTCGAATCATTCACTCGACTACTAAGCCTACGGGCTACTTTTATTCCGAGTTCGAGCAAGCACTCACTCGACCATTATGCCTACTGGCTATATTTCTTCGAGCTCGAATCATTGACTCAACTAATAAGCCTAAGGGCTACATCGCTCCAAGTTTGAGTAAGTGCTCGCTCAGTTACAGAGTCTACGAAGTCCAAATTTGATTAAGTTGTTTAAATCCTTGTGAAAATATTCATAAGGAATGAATAAAGTCCTCACAAGATAGGAAACAAAAACAGAAGCAAGTCGGCAAAAAAGGGGATATATCTATATACAAATTTATCTGCATGGTTGATTACAACGTAAAAACCAAGAACTAAACTTCTCGGTCAGGAGCGGTCTCTTTTTTATTAGGCTCCCCCCCGTTCTCGGATCCGCTCTTGCTCCCATCATCATCAACATTGTCATCATCATCGCCATCAGAAACCAGAGCTTCAGCATCGGCTTCGAGTTCTTTGGCCCTTTTTATCTCTTCAGCGAGATCGAAACCACGAGCATGGATCTCCTCGAGGGTTTCCCTTCGGGATCGGCACTTAGCAAGTTCGGCGACCCAATGTGCTCGAGTATCGGCTGCCTCTCTTGCTTGGACTTGGGCAGCTTCAGCATCGGCCCGATAGACGGCCACGAGTGCATCCGCATCGGCCTTTGCCTTTTCGGCATCAGATTCGGCCTTGGCAGGAACATCAAGAGAATCACAAGATATACTCAAATACGAAACAAAATATGAAGACACATAAGAATATGTAGAACCGAGATCAAACAACACGATACATCTCTATGATAGACTGAGATAATACCTCTAATGACTGTATCAGATGACTCCATCTCAAGTCTAGCTGAAAATGCATAACAACGGGGTTGAGCCCCACCAATCTGTCCTCCATCTCTGGGACGACCTCTCACTGATTGACCTCTACCTCTAACTGACTGGCCCATACCTCGGGCTGCCTGACTCCCACCTCTAGCTAGTTGTGCGGGCAGTGGAGCCGTCGGTGTAGGAACCATGGCACGTGTACCCTACTATGGCATACTGCTCTGTGACCTGGGAAGAAACTTTGTGACTTGCCTCAGATCCCCACATGTATAACAAGCCCTCAACTGACGTGACTGCGAACCCTAAAACTGTCCCTGTCTACCTGAATAACCACCCTGATAACTCTAAATTGGAGGTGCACTAACCGGAGGTGTAGGTGTACTTTATGTTAGCTTCTTGGGATGAGATTCATAATCGATGTGACTGCCTAAATCACTAGGTGACCTGTAGAGCTGATTGAACCGTCCTGATGGGATGGCCTCTATCAAAAGAACCCCTGCCTCCAGACGAGGCACCACTGCATCCTCAAAAATGATAGGGCCTCTTGTGAGAGGTTGTCTCCTTAGCATGGCCCCTAATGCGATCGACCTCCTGGCAATCTCAATAAACCGAGTAACAGTAATCTCATCCTTGGTCTCTCTGGACATCTGAAGTCTGATTTCATAGGTAATACCATCTATAAACCTCCACACCTTCTCCCTCTTAGTAGGGATCATGATAGTTGAATGGCGTGATAGATCTATAAACCTAGTCTCATATTGATTAACGGTCATGCTATCCTACTGAAGGCGCTCAAAATTACTGCGTAACTCCTCGATCTAAGTGAAGGGAATGAACTTCTCTAAGAATAACTACAAGAACTGAGCACGTATGAGAGGAGGCGAACCTGCTAGCCTTCCCTGTACATACCTGCCACCACTGCTTGGTAGAACCATGCATCTGAAATACTATGAAATTAACTTTGGTGGACTCCACTATCCCCATGTTATGCAATATATCATGGCAACGATCCAAAAAATCCTAGGGATCCTTAGAAGGTGCACCACTAAAGTGAGGGGGAAACAACTTGGTGAACTTGTCCAACCGCTTCAGCCCCTCAGCTGACATCACGGGTCTCTCCCTGGGATGTGTAGCATCAATAGGCTGAACTGTCCTAATTAGTAGAACTGCTGAGGTCTGATACCTCTAAGCCATCTGCTATGGAGTGTGAGTAGCGGGAGTTTGGGCTCCTCTCCCAGCCTAAGAAACGGCTTATGCCACAGAAACTTCACCAGTCTGAGCCATACTCTCCATCAAGGCAACCATGCAGACTAAGGTGCCCTGAAGCATTGGGGTTTCAATGAACCCTACTGGGACCTGAGCTGATCCTACTGGCTCGGCCAGAACAGGGATCTCATCATCTTGCTCTATATGAGGCTTAGCAGCAAGTGTTGCTGAGCGTGCTCTGGGTTGAGCTCTACCTCTACCTCTGGCTCTACCTCGGCCCCGGCCCATACCCCTGGTAGTGGTTGCAACCTGGGGCTTTGAGTCCTGATCGGTTGTGGATGTCGTACGTGTCTTCACCATCTGTGAGAGAATAAGAAAAGAATGATTCAAACTTACCGATATAGAAAAGTCACAGATAGAGAAGGAAAAAAAGTGAAATTTCCTAAAGCTTTATAGCCTTTAGAAGATAAGTACAAATGTCTCTATACCGATCCTCAAGACTCTACTAAGCTTGCTCATAACTTGTGAGAACTAGACAACCTAGTGCTTTGATACCAACATGTCACGACAAGAGGCACCAAACTCACCCTCTTGAATGGAGATACTTAATTTGCAATAAATTAAAGTTCACTCTGTAACTTAGTCAATTACACCTTCACTCTCTGACCGATGAGAAGTTCAAGAGGAATGTTTAGACTTAGATAAATATGTCTGAGGTGATTGTATTAATTTTAAAGGAAGTTAGAACGTTACTATATAGTTGTAGTTACTGGGTTAAATTACGGATTGCACCAATTGAAACACTTTATGGTAGAAGGTGTAGATCATTACTCGGTTGGTTCAAGGTCATCAAGATATAGTAGCTCAATAAAAGTTAGTATAAGAAGCTTTAGAGAAAGTGAATCTGTCACGCCCCAAAATCGAGGAGCGCGACCGGCGCTCAACCGAGTGAACCCGACTGAGCAAGCCTGTTAGATTTCATTCTACCCAAATTCATCTGTGAATAAAGAGGAGATGTACTCCGTTAATTAAATACTGAAGAGATTTCATTAACCATTTCCATTGCATTCCCATTAACAGCATCATTCAATATTTCCAAAATAGTACGAGTTTAAAGATTTAATGAAAAACATGTTGCCAAATACCAACAGTTCTAAGCCAATTCCCAACATCAAATACCACCCACAATCTATCTACGGAGCCTCTAAGTACAACTGAAGAGTAATATGGAAATGCCGGCAACAAGGCCCCGGCTATACCCCAAACAAAATACACAAAGAACAAAGGATTCATGACCCCGGAATGAAGTGGGGCTCACCAAAGCAGCTGAAAAGAGTGTACTGCTATCACTGATCAATGCCACCTGCTGTAGAACCTCCTGCATCCATTAAAGATGCAGCGCCCCGGCAAAAGGGACGTTAGTACTGTCGAATAGCACTAGTATGTATAGCTATAAATCCTCTTTCAAAATAGAATGCCCATATAATCTATACGTGGAACACATAATATAATGTAATTGAAACAACCTGTACAAACAAGGACAACAAAAGGGGGCACCTATTGTCTGCATTAATAATGTGTCTCATTAGACCGTCCTTAGTGTTCACATATCATATTATACACTTATGTGTCTCATAGACCATCCATAGTGTTCACATATCATATTATACACGTATGCGTCTCATAGACCATCCATAGTGTTCACATATCATATTATACACTTATGCGTTTCATAGACCGTCCATAGTGTTTATTCATACCGTACATCTATACCTCTTATACACAATGCACCTATGCGTTTCATAGACCGTCCATAGGATTTCATATCACAATGGATTTCATAGCACAATGTACCTATGCATTTCATAGACCGTCCACAGGATTTCATAACACAATATACCTATGCGTTCATAACACGATATACCTATGCATTTCATAACACGATATACCTATGCATTTCATAGACCGTCCATAGGGTTTCATAACACGATATACCTATGCGTTTCATAGACCGTCCATAGGGTTTCATGACACAATATACCTATGTGTTTCAAAGACCGTCCATAGGATTTCATAACACATCGGAAACAAAAGTATAAATACGTACGTCTCATAACCTTTCACATCACATAGCACCTAATCCGTACTTTCAACCACTTACAACATCATTATTTCATTGGCTCTCTTGGCCAAACATATGATTCTTTATTCATGGTGCAATGGCCGTATTTTATATTCCACACTTTTATTTCTTCCCTTTCATAGATCATCATCATACTTATCAACAAGTAGAATATTCCGGAAATCATAACTTTAAGTTCATTAGTAATGAAGGCTTTAAACATAATCGATTCCTTTCCAATAAATGGAGTAAAATGATTGGCAATCAAAGCACAAATTAAAATCATATACAATTTCCACTCATTAATATGTAAGAATGCAAAGCACATTGAAAATTACTTACAAAGCATAACATTAGCTAAAACAGCCACATATGGGCATCACTTGAGTTCATAAACTTTTAGCCGATTATATTGTCGAAGTCAATTTTAGAATAGTTGAGTCAAAGCTCATTTTATAATCTTTCTCACATTATTTCATTTCATTGGCACCATTAGTCACAAGTATAACTTTCACTATTGGCACGTTGGCCACACTTTATATCCCCAATTCCCTGATTTCACTTCCAACCATCTTTATAGGTTATCAACAATAAGACATTCCCAATCAAGACTTTGGGTACCACATATGAGCAATTAAGAGTCTTAAGAATATTGAAATTTCATACACATTTTGGCATACTATCTTTTATTGAAACATGACTCAAAGCCATAACATATTAATACACAACCCATACTTGGAACATCTATATTTCGACATAAGGCTCATTCATGATAATCAAATTTATAGGGAATAACCCAGAATGTAAGAGTTAGGAATCTTGAGCCAATCATACTTGATCTTACGAAAATATTATGGAATTCAATTTCAAGAGAGAAAGTTTAGCCAAACATACCTCAAATTCTTCCCTTAATGATACTACAATGATGCACTACACTAATCAACTTCAATCTACAATAACAATATTCAATGAGACCAATATTAGTAACAAATCTCATAAGTTCAATGTATTCATAAATTTCATCGCCAAGATTACCATTCACCTTCTCCCTTATTTTCTCAAAAGTACTAATCATGCCATGAACTAGATTTTTATAATCCAATATTTCAACCATTAAAACTTGCAACAAATGCTTCAAATACTTCTAACTACTCATATTAAATGAGTTTGAAGCATTGGAATTACCTCTAGTAGATCAATCTTGAAAAATCACAACTTTGGTGATTTTTGTGTTCTTGGGGATTTGATAATGAAATCTTGTATTTGGATGTAAGAATGATATTAGAAATCATATATATTGAGTAATAATCAACCCAAAACATCATTAACAGCTTACCTTGGTTGATTGAACTTGATTTGAGCTCAAAATCGTCCCTTCCCCGACCTTGTATTTATAGGCCCAGATTTTTGGGTTTCGGATGCGGCCCTGGATGCTTCGCATCCCCACTTCACTCCTCTTTGAAGCTCGGATGTGGACCTGGATGCTATGGCAGCACTTCACTGCCAGCCTCTCTTTCGGACGCGGCTTCGGACGCTTCGCATCCGTAGGCTCCTCCGCCAGCCTTTGGTAATTTAATCATAACTTCTTGTAGGAATGTCCGAATTTAAAGCGTTAGAAACTAGACTCAAAGGGCTTTAATTTTATAGGTAGATCACCTCATAAGTTATTATACTTTGGTAGCAGCATACGTTTGAAGTAGGATCTTGTGCGAATTGAGACATCCTTTCCACTTAATGTATCCTACTTGTTCCACACGAATTCTTTCCATTCACAAAACTCCTTAGTATGTTTTAACACACCTTAAATATATACGTTTTATTTCAAAATAATTTGGTTCTATCCCATGGGTCTCCTTTAATACTCTAACACGTCATTCCCAAATACCGTTGGCGTACTTTAAAATATTAAATCGTTAGAAAAATTTTCCGGGGTGTTACAGAATCTACCACATAAATTTATGGAAATGGCTCGAGGTCGTCACAAAAAAATCATTCTCGAATTAAAGAATTCAGGTATATGACTTAGTTTATGCTTTAAATGATGTCTCGTGATGTTGTATATTTTGGGATCAAATAATTGGATGCACGAGATATTGTAGGAGGATATTTGGATTGGTGGAAAGTCCTTTGATGTAGCTCTAGTTATAGAGGAAACTCTGCCAAAAGTTTTAGAAAAATAGGAGAGTTTGTCAAATTTTGGGATTCAAAAGATATAAATAATTGGAAGAAGGCCTAACCTTCACTCTTAGTTCAAACAAGGTGCAAGTTCTACATTTGAGTATGAATGTCATATGGGGGGGGGGGAGGGATTTGATGCCTTGAAAATTTTTTCACTATTTATTACGTCCTCGTTCACACTCCAAGTTGGACATAGAGGTGCTCGAGAAGTTTTGGAGATATATAATACTACATCTTATGTTTCAACGGTTATAAGGATGCTTAGAAGAGGGAAAAAGTAGTATGGAACAAGTTATAATTGTTTAAGGAAAAAATATAATTTTAGTCGCATGCCCTAATTTCAAATGATCATATCGATTTAACAACGTATAATGAATTGAGCTATAAACTATATATCAAATAAAATTTGTTTGTCATTCTGACATACCTATAAAAGGTTATGAGTGTTTACTGAAATCTATCTTGTTAGAAAAGAAACCCTAGACAATGAGCACCCAGGGGACCGTGGGGCAATGGATGTAGTGCCCAAACCAGAAAGTCTAGTCTTTGAACATTGTAGGTGTTGTGAGCGGTAGCCAGGCTGCCCAAAAATGAAATGCTACAAAAGGGGCAGCATGAGAGAGAAAAATCATTATTTCTCATTACTTTTTAAGAGCTTTTCAGGAGAAACAAGCTAGAGTTCTACACTACTCCGCTAGGTAAGATCTTTTTTATGAATTAGCGCTATAGGAAAGAGATTTACATCGTTTAACACCTTTTAATTCTTGAAACTTAGTTTTCTACCCAAAAATTTATCACAACCCAAAATTTCACTAACCGGGATCGTCATGGCACCTGATACCTCTTGCTAGACAAGCCAACGCATAACAGATTGAATATGAAAGAAACAATAATTTATGACTAGTAGCAAGATAACTATATAAAGTAGTAGCAACTCGAAAGGTACATTTAATAAGTCTAGAACCAACAATAACATGAACTATCCCAAGATATGGAGTCACAAGTATATGAGCTTCAAATATTTACTGCATGCACTGTTTTGAAAGGAAATACAATATTGTCCGAAACAAAATGAGATCAGTACAATTGAAATAAGAAAGTGACTCTAAGACTTGCAAACGGAATGTAGCTCTACATTGAACCACCGCCTGGTATCTGCTAAGTACCTCTCGGAACTCTGCTGGTACCAGTATTTTAAAAGGCATTTTCGGGGCGAGCCCTGGGGTGAGGCGTACCAAAAATGCCTCGGGGCGATGGTGTGGGACGAAAGTCTCAAGAGGCGTACACCCAGCAATTCAGAGCGTACGCCCGGGCATTCGGGACGCATTTTTTTAGTGAGGCGTAAGCCCCAAAGATTGTTTCAAATTAAAACAAAATTTATTGAATAAGTCATTCATATAATACCCAAATTCTCAAAATTCAGGTTGGTAATTACTCAAAAGTTGTAAAAAGGAACTGAAATGTATTAAATTTAAAAGTTAAGACCTTTTTAATTAATTAAAGCCTCAATTCATGGTCTTTCCCAATTCTTTATCTTGTCTGCTAGTCTGCTAATATCTCCCAAAAGCAACGAATATTTATTTTTTTTACAAATACAAAGAGAACTCCACTCTTCTTCATAACAGCAAGTTCAAAGTTTAAATTGCAGGTTAGTCATCCTTTTTGTTCTTTCATGTAGAAAACTTTATTCTTTTCGACTCAAGTTACTTGAGCTTCTAAGTAGCGTACAATAGATTGTTTTGACTAGTTTTTTGTTGGGATAAAATACATCTATTTATATATATATATATATTTTACATATTTATTATTTTATAAAAAATTAAAAATTAAATACCTATGGGGCTTACGCCCCATGCATCGGGGCTTATGCCTCGCTGAGGTATATGTAAAATGCCTCGCCTTATGCCCACGCCTTTTAAAACACTGGCTGGTACAAATATTCGGATCTGCACAAGAAGTACATAAGTGTAGTATGAGTACCACCGACCCAATGTACTCACTAAGTGTTGAGCCTAACCCCGACGAGGTAGTGACGAGGGTAAGACAAGACACCTACTATAAACCTTTGCAGTTATATATATATATATCAAGAAGTAACAAAATAACAAATAAAGAATTAAATATAATAACAGGATAGGGGCATATAAAAGGGACAACAAATGAAAACAATAAGTAATGAATCACTAAGTAATCATCTTTCCAAAGTAAATGGCAAAGTCACAAGTCAAGTCCATATTTCAAATATCAAATCAAAGTACAACGAAATAATCAAAATTGCACAGCATAACCTTTCATGCGTTTACTCTCATACTCACATAATAATAATAATAATAATAATAATAATAATAATAATAATAATAATAAAAAATCAAGTGCACGGCATCACCCTTCGTGCTTTTACTCTCTTCCTCACATAATAATATAAAAGCAATTGCACAGTATTATCCTTCATACTTTATCCTCAAATATCAATATGCATACAAAGCACGCCAAGACTCTTCGTGCTTTCCACTCTTCCTCACCAAGCAATCATGATAACATAATACCAAGCAAGGTGAGAAGCAAATTCAACTTCGACAATAGCATTTGAATACAACTCGTCATATGAGAATCTTATAATAGTTAGTGCCAACAACCAACCAACAAATTCCACGACCTCAACACCCAATATCATAACGATCTCAACGTAAGAAATAACATGAAGCGAGTAATCAAAGAATTAGCACTCTAACTAAAGCATGGAAGATATAATACTCAAAATAATATTATACAAATAAGGCTAATTCCACCCCCATACTTATTCTATGGACAATGCATATACACTCGTTACATTGCATATACGAATCCCCAACACATAATTCACAAAGCAAATAGACTCGATTCTACCTTATTTCTCTCAAATCAAGGTTAACCAAGATACTTGCCTCTTTCCGAAACACAATAAATAATCCAACACGACTTTTTCTTTTGAACAAGACTCCAAACCAATCGAATCTAGCCAAATATCGCCTAAACAAATCAAAACAAGATTTCAAAACTATCCACGAATGAAAAAGGATCAATCTTTAACATAATTAAAAAAGTCAATAAAACTTCAACTCGACCCACGTGGTCGAAATCTGAGATTAAGACCAAATCCCGATTACTCATTCACCCCCGAGTCTAGATATATAATTAGTTTCGAAATCCGACCTCAATTCGAGGTCTAAATCTCCATTTTATAAAATTCCTAAATTTTACCCAAAAATCCCAAGTTTTACTTTGAAATCAATAGATTTGGTAATAAACATTCATGAAAAAGTAATTAAAATTGATTGAAAATAAATTAAAGTTACTAACTAATGAATTTGGAAAGAAACTAATCTCCAAAAATTGCCTCTATGGAGTCTAGGGTTCAAAAATGGTGTAAAATGATCTACGTCCCGAAATTTCTAAATTTTACCCAGCTGCAGATATCGCAATTGCGAACTATTGCTCACAAAAGTGAAAAATTGTTCGCAAAAGCGAACAGCCTCAGAGCCTTTAGTTGTCACATTTGCGACACATACTTCGCATTTGCAAAACTCCCACCAATCGTAAAAGCGATACTGCCTTCGCATTTGCAAAGGCTGGCCAGCCAAGTCCCCATTCACAATTGCAACAATGACATCACAAAAGTGATGTCTCCAGCTCGCAAATGCGACAACTTCTTTGCAAAAGAGAAGATCACAGTCCCCTTCACAGTCATTGCATTTGCGAGCCTGGTTTCACAAAAGCGGGGCTCGCATTACGAACAGGTCATCGCAATTGCGAGACCTGCAGGACAACCACGCTAGTTAATGCATCAACTATCCAAAACCATGTGCAACCCATCTAAAACTCATCCAAGTCCCTCAGGATCCAATCCGAACATTCGCACAAGTGTAATAACATCATACAAACTCGCTCGCTACCTCAAATTAATAAAATAACACCAAATATCAAGAATCGATCATCAAAACTCTAGATTTTTAAGTTTAAAACTCAATTTTTCACATAATGCGTTGAAATGGCCTCGGGTCATCCGGGACCCCAACCAAACATGCATACAAGTTCAAAAATACTATACGAACATATCGGAATCGTCAAAATACCGATCCAAGGTCGTTTACAAAAAACGTTGACCTTGGTCAACTCTAGTCGTTTTAAAGGCAAAAATCACATTTTCTTTAGAATTTCACATATAATATTTCTGAAAAATGTCACGGACTACGCACGCAAGTCATAAATTATCAAACAAAGCTATGAGCGGTCTCAGAACACACAAAAGGAAGCTAGCACTCAAAACGATCTTTCGGGTCGTCACATAATCAAAGAGATTTCAATATCCAAAACCTAGGAATTGTGGAGGCCATTGTTCAAGGTAAGCTTCGTTACTTCCTAGTATTAAAGTTAGCAACTTTACGACGGATTATGACTAGAGATTATGAAACATATGAGAATTATGGGTGAAAAGTGATGGGAGACAATTAATGGCTGAATATGAACTTGAGGGAGAAGGTGAATTGAATAAGATTGATTAAGTTAATAGTTTTAAACTCCATAAATATTAATTTTTGGAGTGTGGTCTACGAGGATTGTTGAAGGAGAAAGTTGAAATTCCGGTTAGAGGTAAGTTGAATTTACACTCTCTAAGTCATGGGCTTGACAAGAAGATGACTGTAACAAAAATGCTTAAAAAGAAAATTGCTTTACAAGAAAGTGACCGATTGCTCTTAAATGTAAAAGTTCGTATTGCTATTTGAAAAATCTCGACTCTCGACTCTCGACTGCTTAAGTGGTATAAATCAAATAGTTGATGGTACATATTATCTTACAAAAATTAAATTGCCTTGCATGATAATTCAACTAGCTTAAAATATCAGAAGTAATTACATCTCTTGTTTGATTTTATTATTATTATTATGATATTACTTGCATTCATTTCGATCTAGCTCATATTAGATATACATGATTATATACGATATGGAGAAGTAGCTAACCTCCTCGGATATGATTGTCACAGTGGCCCGCACTAGCTACACCACACTTACAGGTGCTTCATGTTTAGATTTAGATTGAAGATGTGGTTAACCTACCCAAGTGTAAATGCCGACAGGGCTAATGAATGAGACAATTATCTTCGCACTTGAAGGTGCCATGATTTGTTCATATTTATGTGTTTGGAAGAAGTAGCCAACCTTCTCGAGTGTAAAAATTGTAGGAGACGGAAATGGGCCAACCATCCTCATACTCATAGACGCTATTGTTTGTTAGATAAAGTTTTCAGAATAAAGAAACTCAGTTATATCCGTTATTAGAATTTAACTTAGATTTCATGTTACAATTAGTCTTTTAGATTTCAATGTTAATTTATTAAATTGCTTAAGTTATATTTATTATGTCCTTATTATAATTGTTTAGTCTATAAAGTGTGTTGTTCTAAATAACTGAAAGTCTAAATAACTTTTCCGTTGCTCCCTAACGCACACGCAAGTATACGCGGTCATACAAGTAATAAAATGATAAGTCGGATGTCGAACCCACAAAGACTTATATTAACTACCCACTAAATTCACCAAGATTGTTATTCAGTCGAGTCAATTCGAGTTCAAAGGTGTGATTATACTAAACAATAATTATAACTAGTAACTAAATTATCAAACAACAAAATGGGTATTGTGTATTTAGTAGAGACAAATATTCCAGGGTTGTGATCGATTCACCAATCTTATTGTGTTTTAGTTAACTATCCCTTTCATACAATTCACTCATGGTTGCTAATTAATCGAACAATTGCTCTCGTAGCTTCTCCCGAAGTACTACTCACCTCTTCAAAATAGATTAATGCATATATTCCTATGAAATCAATCTATTAAGAACGCATTAAGATTACGATATTTAATTAAGCACGGTGACTAGGTATATTCATATCCTAACAACAAATTCCCTCCCTTCTCCCTCCCTCTCATCCACCCCCTCAAAGTTAAGATCGTGCTCTCTTCAATTCTTCTCTAATCTAAACATGGCTTTCCCAAGCATAGCATAGATAGTAAATAGAATCTAACTGTTGGCCAGACAATTAAGCAATTAATCACAGAATTAGAGAAACAACCATATATTGATGAATTATAATCAAGGTTAAGTCAACGTATAAACAACAATATTCATGGCTAAATCACAACCCCAAAACTATGGGTTTTAGCCACTCATGATGGTATTAAACAAATTCATAAGTGTTGGATTATTGAAAATACTAAGAAAAGATGAAGAAAACTGAGATCTCCTCGCTCCCAGATGTTGCTCGTGTGTATTCTCCCTCCAAAATGGCGTCCCCCCTAAAAATAAGCTTAGTCTTGCTTTTATACGTGTTTGGTAAGTCTAGGGCTGAAATAACCTATAAAGTGTGTTGTTCTTTGCTTAGGGGTGATAAAAAAAACTTATTAGGTACCCTTGGATATACTTAGCCCATTTGGACCAGCCACATCGTGTGATGGGGGTTTTGAGTGTGCAGAGATGACGAAGCTAGTGGCTAAATTCCAGACTTCTTGTGGTTCTAGTATAAGATAGACTCGGTTGATTCCTTCCGGTGGCAGTTGACTATTTACAGACCTTCACTTATTTAGATATTTATATCATTCTAGGGGAGATGCCACAAAGACATTGCTTTTAGTTTTAGTCTGTCATTGGCAGATTAGCTTTCAAATATTATTTTCTACACTTTCGTTAGCAGTTTTTCTGATACTTATGATATGAGACTTGTTCGTATTATACTTGTTTTAATAAGCCTAACAACATATTGAATTAGTTAGAACAGGATTCGCTTGATGAGTAGGTAAGTTGAGTGCTACGTCCCGCTCCAATTTCGGAGCGTGACATTTGTGAATTATAAACATGAGAAAATGATTTTTTATTTCCGCATCTAATCTGTTTTCCACTTTTCGCACCTTATTTATTGCGTTATCAAATACAGAAGCATCAAGCAATGCCAAGTTAGTAAAAAATTCAATGGGATTAATTAATGGAAACGATCTGAACTAAATTCCACCTTTATATGCTCCACCTGACATCACATTAAGAAAAGCTCTTGGTTAACTCAGAAACTCACTGACTCGCCTTTGATTCAGAATTTCAGATATAGAGAAAGCAAAATATTTTAACTCACTTTACTTTTAAGTTTTCTAACATCAAATTTGCAAGACGTTTTATTTTTATAACTTATTTTTTTTGTAAAGAATATCTCCAAGTATGAATCCAATGTCTTTTCTAATTTTAAGCATGTGAAAATATCTTAATGGAAATCTGCCGATACTTGTCATAAATTAGCTAAAATGAATTTTTAGGAGGATGAAGAAGAGTGAAAGTGGCTGATATCTTCATATAAGGTACTCAACTTTTATTTCTTTTGTACAATTAGAAAGAAAGCAAAATAAAATATGCATTTTTCGTTCGTTCATTTTTCCACGATCTAAAAAAGATGTTTATTGTCCTAATTAGTTTATATATTAAGGTATAGTTGATTGTAATACTTTATTCGGAAAAGATATCCATCCATTTTTGTTATCTCTTCTATCTACTTCATTATCAAATAAACGAAATAATTCCTACTTCTCTACTTTTGGTTTCGTGCACGTTTAACAAATATAGACCATAGAAACGTATTGGAAGCTTTCAATGATTGATTTGAGGTTTTGTTCGTATATGGAATTCTATCTTAGAAACGAAAAGATGGGCCATTTAAAGGGTGAGTGTGGTAAACTTTCTTGGAAAAAGGGGAAACAAGAAATTTTTTGCTGAAAGAGATTGATATGTAGATGGCAAAACTCCATTCATGTGAATTTTTTTTAATGGTTTCTCGCCGCCTGGTATTCGGTATCTCCTTAATTCAGACATGTGATGCGTAAGATTCATTAGGGGGAGCGCTCAGAATTATTTTTCATTATCATATCTAGAACCTGAGACATCTTATTAAGGATGGAGGGATCCTATATATCTATTGCGCCTCAATATTTTGGTAGTATGTATATGGTAAAATATGATATGACACGTGGTCATCTAAAGGAAAGACACGTAGAACCCTAGACGGGGATGGCCGAAAATCGAACGCAGCCATTTCGCTTGTCACCGGGAGGGATAACGTTCATAAAGGTGTATTAAATGCTCTGCGCCCGGTAGCATTTAATAAAGAATATTCCGCAGAATTAAGAGCGACGACCCGTTACAGAGAATTTGGCATTTATGTTCACCGTTACATCTTCATCAATGACCCTCATAATTGACATTAAAGGAGGGCACGATCCTAGGACCTCCTTCCCTAGACACAACTATAAATAGTGAGCCTAGTTATCATTGTAAAGTACACGAAATTTTCTGGCAAAACTTACACCATATTCTATACAAAGCTTAGTACAATTTTACTCTTCAATTATTGTAATTTTTCAGGATCAAATTAGTTCATTTGTCTAGAAACCACGTATAAATTCAACTGTAACGTTTTACGGATAAATATAGTATTAAAGCGAGTTTGACAAAGTATACTCATCCAGATACAGAAGAAGAACCACATTGTCAATATAATTTAATTATGATAGTGAAAGTCGATTAATTTAGGATTGAAGCACAGTTAATTGATCTACTGTACGAGACAAACAGATATATATATGGATATACAATTGATAGAGTATATTATTATAAGAATGGATTAAATCAGCTAATCCCAACCAAACAAGGCAAAAACCATGATGCTGAGTGTAGTGTTAGATGGATTATCACTTTGGATTTGGTAATGTGAATGAGGGTATTGTTAACATAAACTTTAATTGATGCTAGGATCTTGATCATGATAATTTTACACAAAATCGTACTGAAAACATACCTGAATTGTAAGTCATCATCATGAAGCGGAAGCGTTAATACAAATTGGTTTCTCGCCCCTTGCCATACCTTTCGTTACCGCCAATTAACTTTAGTGATGGAAGAGAGAAAATAAAAAAAAGGTAACCCTAATGGGTGGGGAGAGGACCAATTTATAGAGGTTCTCATTTAATCTGGTACGTCCATCAAGTAACCGTTCGGACGGATGAGATTTACTCATTAATTAAATATTAATTATGGGCCTTAAACTTATTGGGCCACCAATAAACGTAAGAAAATCTTACATTCTCCCACTTGGTCCAATAATCACATAATATTAATATTTAATATAGGAACATTAGTTGCGCATAAACAAATCTCTTCTATAATGTCCATCATAAATACCACACTACGATAAACTAGTAAATGTGAGTTATGGCAGTTATATATAATTTGTCTACATACTCCCTGCCATATACTACAATATTAGTAATTTATTGTATCAGGTCCATAAGCTATAAAATTTTATGGTCCACAATAATGTCTCATTGAGACTTATCCTGTAGTATCTCAAAACAATAATGTGTACACCATTATGAGAAACAGAAAATCATTAATGTATATCAGAAACATATAAATGAGTTCAGAGTGTCAAAAATCATAAATACATCAATCATAAATACAGCCAAGACCCATTCTATGTACATGTTTTTTAAATGTCTTTGGCTGTAAACCTTTCGTTAACGGATCTGCAATCATGAGATCAGTTCTAATATGCTCAAGTGACACTCTTTGTTTCTGAACTTCCTCCTTGATGGTAAAGTACTTTAATTCCATATGCTTGGCACCTTTGGAGTACTTATCATTCTTGGAGAAGAGTACTGCTGCAAAATTATTACAGTAAATTTTCAGCGGCTTGGTAATGGTGTCGACAACCCCAAGTCTTGAAATAAAGTTTTGCAGCAATAATGCATGAATTGTGGCTTCAAAACATGCCACAAATTCTGCTTCCATCGTGGATGTAGCAATGACAGACTTTTTGGCACTCTTCCACGATATTGCTCCTTCAGCTAATTGGAACAAATAATCAAACGTGGATTTTCTAGTGTCAATACATCCAGCGAAATCTGAATCCGAGTATCCAACAACTTCCAAATGCTTGGATCTCATATACATGAGCATGTAATCCTTCGTTCCTTTCAGGTACCTCAAAACTTTCTTTGCAGCTTTTCAGTGATCAATTCCTAGGTTACTCTGATATCTTCCCAGCAGTCCGACCGTAAAACCAATATCCGGTCTTGTGCAAGTTTGAGTATACATCAGACCACCAACAATTGAAGAGTAAGGAATTGATTCCATTTCCTTTCGTTCAACATCATTCTTAGGGCATTGCATGAGACTAAATTTGTCCCCTTTTTGAATTGGAACAATTCCTGCTGAACAATTGTTCAATTAAATCTCTCTAGAATTCTTTCGATATAGCCTTTCTGAGACAACCCCAATAATCCTTGTGATCTATCACGAAATATTTCTATTCCTATCACATAGGATGCCTCACCCATATCTTTCATTTCAAAATTCTTAGAGAGAAAATCTTTAGTCTCACGCAATATGCCTAAATCATTAGCAGCAAGTAGAATATCATCAACATATAGGACTAAAAATATAAACTTGCTCCCACTGATCTTTTGGTATATACACCGATCAACGGTATTTTTCACAAATCCAAAAGATGTTATGGTATCATTAAACTTTATATACCATTGTCGTGAGGCTTGTTTAAGTCCATATATTGACTTCTTCAGTTTACACACTATTTGACCTTTTCCTTTAGTTTCGAAACCCTCTGGTTGGTCCATATAAACTTCTTCCTCGAGGTCTCCATTAAGAAAGACAGTTTTCACATCCATTTGGTATAACTCTAAATCATAATGAGCCACCAAAGCCATAATAATTCTTAACGAGTCTTTCTTTGAGACCGGTGAAAAGGTCTCTTTATAATCAATGCCTCCTTTATGAGTATAACCCTTGGCAACAAGTCTAACTTTGTATCGTTCAACATTGCCATTTGAATCGCGTTTGGTCTTAAAGACCCATCTACACCCCGATTCTTTTAGAACTTTCTGGCAACTCAACGAGATCCCAGACTTTATTGTATTCCATGGATTTTAGCTCTTTCTTTAATGGCATCAATCCATTTGTCACACTCATTACTTTCTATCGCCTGTGAAAATAAAACTGGATCCTTATTATAATCTGACTCTTGCAAATAACCACGTAATCATCCGAAATAGCCGATTTTCTAACCCTTTGAGATTTTCTTAATGGCATTTCTTGTGGTTCATTTGTGTCAGGTATTTGTGAGTCGCTTTCTTTACGAAGTGTTTCATCCAAATGTTGCTCGGTGTTGTCAAAGTGTTCTTCAACAACTGAAACAATATTTAGTATTTGTGTGGACGTAGGCACATTCGTGGGTAGTAGAATATTGACCCTCACCTCTTTTATTTTCACACTTTGCTTTTCAACACTCCCACTAACTTGACTATTCTCAATGAATCTTGCATTACCGGTTTCAATAATTCTCGAACTATGATTTGGACAGTAAAACACATACCCTTTAAATTTCTCTGGGTAACCAATAAAGTAACCACTTACTGCTTGAGAATCTAATTTCTTTTCTTGTGGATTATAAACTCTAGCTTCGGCTGGGCAACCCCAAACATGCAGGTGCCTTAAACTAGGTTTCCTTCCTGTCCACAGTTCAAAAGAGATCTTTGGAACTGCCTTACTAGGAACCCTGTTTAATAAATATACAGCGGTTTTAAGAGCATACATCCACAATGATTTGAGTAATGAGGAATTACTCATCATGCTCCTAACCATATCCATAAATGCTCGATTACGCCTTTTTACAACACCATTTTGTTGAAGTGTTCCTGGCATAATATACTGTGCACATATGTCATGTTCCTCGAGGAACTTTACAAATGGACTCGGACATTGTCCCGATTTATAATATTTTCTATAATATTCACCACCTCTATCTGACCTAATAATTTTCACCTTTTTATCTAATTTCCTTTCAACCTCATTAACAAACACCTTGAGAGCATCTGTTGCTTGAGATTTTTCTTTCAACAAATAAATGTATCCATAACGTGAAAAATCATCGATAAAAGTAATAAAATATTTCTCTCCACCAAAAGATGGAACATCAAAGGGTCCACAAATATCGGTGTGTATAATTTCAAGAAGTTGGGTGCTTCTTGTGGCACCTTTCTTACAATGCTTGGTTTGCTTTCCCTTAATGCAATCCAAACATATAGTAAGATCAGTAAAATTTAGATTCAGAAGAATCTCATTCTTTACTAATCTTTCTAACCTTTCTTTGGATATATGACCCAAACGTCTATGCCACAAGTAAGCAGAACTTTCATCTAGTGAACTACGTTTAATTCCAATATTATATTGAACATTAAGAAGGGATTTAGAAAAATTAATATCGAGTTTCAATTTATATAAGCCATCACTAAAAAAATCAGAACCATAACAAATAGCATTCTTATTTAAATTAAAACATCCATTTCCAAACTTTAAATCAAATCCAGAAATATTAAGTCTTGAAAGAGAAATCAAATTCCTAGAAACTGAAGGTACATAAAGAGTCTGTAATAGATCAAGGTGACGTCCAGTCTCCATGATCAAACGATAAGTCCCTATGCCTTCAATTGGATCCTTCATACGATTTCCCATGAACAAGAAATCCTTATTTGGATTTGTAGTTTGGATCGTAAGGAATCCCTGCAACGTAGTAGATACATGAGCAGTTGCACCAGAATCAAGCCACCAAGTATTATTAGAAACTTCTATTAAATTTGATTCGAAACATACAAAAGCACTAATTGTACCTTTCTTTTCGAACCAAGCTTTACGTTTCAGGCAATATTTCTGATAGTGTCCTTCCTTGTTACAGAAACGACACGTATCTGCCTTATGTTCCTTCTTAGCATCCTGTGGAGCTTTAGCAGGTGCTTTCTTCTTCTTGAACTTGTTGGGCTTCAATTTAAATCCTTTACCAACTCCTTGACCCATGAGGTTAATTGAATGACTCCCTTGTTTCTTAAGTCTTGACTCCTCCTGAGTAAACATACTAGACAATTCACTAACATTTCACTTATCCTTAATAGTGTTATAGTTAATTTGAAAAGGTCCATACTCAGGAGGCAACGAGTTCAGAATAAACTGAACCAAGAAGTAGTCATCCACCTTCATCCTCAAGGTCTGAAGTCTTGCTGCAATGTTAGTCATCTCGATGATATTATTTTGCATACTACGTGACCCATCAAACTTCATGGTCGTGAGTTCAGCCATTAGTGTACCAGCGAGAGACTTATCTGCAGAACGAAAACGTTCTTCCACACACTTCAGGTATTCCCTGGCACTTTCTGTTTATGGAATAGTACTCTTAATGTTGTTGGAAATATTCATTCGCATAAACATAAGGCTTAGCCTGTTAGAGCGTTCCCATGCTTTATGGAAAGACTTCTCATCCGCACTGCTCGAATCAGTAATGGCAGCGGGCTTATCATTCAGCAGAGCCAAGTCAAGATCCATCACACCTAAGTGGAACTAAACTTGTTCACGCCATTCAGAAAAGTTCAATCCGTTGAACACAGTAACAGACGAAGCAAGCGAATGAAAAGGAATAACTGCAAAATAGATAATACATGCTCACAAATCAATATGGATTCAACAAAACAGTTAAAGCATATCGCAATTCTCCTTTGAGTAAATACTACGACACACTATCATAATTTAAATGCCATTTAGTTTTTAATAAGTAATTAAATATTTTTAACCAAATATATATGCCATCTTTGGACAGACAATATATATTTGACTAAGAATATTAATTTACCTCATCATATTCACTATTCATAGAATAATTGATTCACCTTTGGGTAAATCCTTAAGTTCTAGCAATAGTGAAAATTAATTTATCCACTAATTTTTAATTATAAGCATTTCATTAATTTCATGGATAAACTATAATTTTATGTATGCATATTTTCATAAACAAACTAGTTTGGCCACTTTGGTGACTAACAAACTATATAACATAAGTGCACACACAAAATAGAGATCATAAGATTTTATGCATGTGAATACTTTAAACAATCTAGTTTGATCACTTTGGTGACTAACAAACTATGTAACTTTAAACACACACATAAATAATCAATGGCCCGAATATTAAAAAAAAATAGCCTAAAGAAACAAACATAATTCCATGACCGCAATTATAAAACAGGGACATAATGGGATAACTTAGTAACAACATCAATACCTAATATTTCAATCCCAGATGCAGCGGCGTTTATAAAACAGGAACATAAAGCGACGTATATTCAATGTATTCATTCTTCATTGATTGTTTATTTATTTAATTTATTAAATAAATAATCATAAACAACCCTAACAGAATCAAGCCGCCGAGGACTTTTTGCTAATACTATCTATTTGGGTTGATCAAAGTCAGTAAACTGACTACATAGGCACAAGTGTCCCTATTGTCACTTGCTCTGTTAAGAGCAATCTCAAAGACACAACGACCATGTAATTTTATAGAATCTGGTTCTAGAAAATAACATTCCTTATTAGAGAATTTATATATACTATAAGCATAAAACTTTATCCAGTTTAATGGTGCATCACATACGTCATGAATTAATATCTTTATAATCGAAGATTATCAGTTCAAACAATCCAGGCTCGTGATACCACATGTTTAAACTTTAATTGATGCCAGGATCTTGAACATGATAATCTTACACAAAATCGTACAGAAAACATACCTGAATCGTAAGCCATCATCGTGAAGCGGAAGCGTTAATTCAAATTGGTTTCTCGCCCATTTTCCTAGCTTTCGTTACCGCCAACTTTAGTGAGGGAAGAGAGAAAATAAAATACGGTAACCCTAATGGGTGGAGAGAAGACAAATTTATAGAGGTTCTCATTTAATCTGGTACGTCCATCAAGTAACCGATCGAACGGATGAAATTTGCTCATTAATTAAATATTAATTATGAGCCTTAAACTTATTGGGCTACCAATAAACGTAAGAAAATCTTACAGGTATCATATCTCTCGAAAACTAAATGATTTGTATGTTTTAATCATATGCTTAGCTAGCAAATTACAAAATCATAGATTCAGCCCACTGTCAATGACTCGTCAAACACGTGCATATATAACTGAGTATACATGCACATTGAAGATCCAACAATCTTGGTCTATGAATTTCGAGATTTTTATTTTAAGATGTGCATTTACTGATCACATGGTAGAAGAGTAAAGTGGTGTTTGAGCTTTTGTTTAAAAACAAATTCCAGGAACAATCCTTTTGAAAAGCTTTGACCAATAAAAATGTATTTGAATGGTACCCCTCGGTCCCAATTTATGTAATAAGTTTTAAAGAATTATCACTAAGCTATAAAAGACTAAAGAAAACCTTTTTTAAGTATTATCCCCTCCATTTATGTGACACTATTTCATTATTAGTTCGTTTAGAAAAGAATGATACGTTTCTATTATATTAAAAGTAATTTAACTTAAAAAAAATTATTTTACATTTAATGAAAAGCTTTATAGACACACAAACGCCATACAAGTGTTATGAAATCTGTAACACTAAAATTTTAGAAGTCTTATGACTATAAAAATATTATAGTATATTTAAAATACAAGTTACCACAAAAATATTATAGTATATTTAAAATACAAGTTTCAAAAATCTCTTTTCTACTTTACATAGATTGAAATGTTTCTTTTGTAAGAAAATGCGTCTAAACAAACTCATTTTGGATTGGGTTTCAAAAGAGGCCTGCTAACTGCTAAGTATGGCCCTGTCCTCCCATCTTCAATTTAACGACCCATATGGTATGGGACCTGTTCGCGAATTTCCAAACAATTTAGGCACAAAGTAGAAAATATAGTATATGATAGACCATTGGTAAAGTACATCGATTTGGTATAAATTAACACTGGTTGCGATTAGCCTTTTACCGTATATAAGTCAGGTAGAAAACAAGTCGGAACTTTTGAATTTAGAGACTACTCGCGAATAGTGGCGGAACCAGAATTTTCATCAAATAGTGTCAAAATATTTAAAAAAAATAGATACACCGAAAAGTTTAGGAGAGTCAACGTACTGTAAATATACATAAAACAGAAAAATTTATTTAGTAATACAATGTAATTTTCTGGCGAAGGGGTGTCGATTGACATCCCTTAATTGAATGTGGCTCCGCCACTGCTCACGACTAGTATAATAAAAAAATAAAAAAATAAAAACCAGAAAACCTAAAAAGAATCCAAAGAAGCATATTGTAATGACTTGTTGTCTTTGAGCATTGTTATAAAACACACATAATTATAAAGAATCCGAGTTTAATTCATTGTGAATTTCATCTACCGTTTTTTGACTTGCATCTTCAAAATAAATAATGTTCATCTGCGCGATTCAGGTTATAATGTTCGTTAAAAACCTTGACAACATTTTCTCCTTTTGATGTTGTTTACCCGAAAAATTGGATAAAGTTGAATTTATACGTAGTTCCGAGGATATGTGGCGTAACTTAATACAAATTGTAAGGATAAATAAAAATGTAAATATGGATTGCAGAGAATGCGAAGTAGATAAGGTTGTAAGGAAAAATGAATCTTAGGACTCAACAAATAGAATCGATTTAAGAAATCTGAAAGAACGATTCTTTACTGTAGAAGAATATAACGTTTTTATTACAATGTAAGCCTGAGGAAAAACTTGTCCTACAGAAATGGTAACCAAGCCCTTTTATAGTGGAGGGATTTGGCTTTAAGCATAATAAAATAAACATTCAGTGGGAGACCCATGATAAGTCAGTTTTTCCACAATTTCTGCCAAGATTCTCTCTAGTAGGATTGCAACGCCTTTTGTCTGCGAGCTCGATTTTTCTTAGAGCCCTCGATTTTGGTTTGAGCTCGATCTCGACTCGAGCTCTTGATCTTGGTTCAAGCCCAATCCTGGCTCGAGCTCTCGAATTGATTCGAGGTCAATGTTGGTTGGTCTCTGGATTATAAGCATGATAGATCTACTCTGCATCATGGTTCGTTTTGGATTCGAGCTTGATAATGATATCGAACTCGACATGGATCCCCGATACAGATCGGCCTCCCCGAGTTCGAGGTTAGTTTGTTCCACCTTCGGGATCTTACTTCGATAGATCATCGTTCGAACTCGATCGGATGAGCGAAGGCCAAAATCTATTTCGACCGTAGACAGATAGTCCCCTCATTTCTCAGAAAGAATGTGGTGAGAAACGATATGATTTTTTAACGGCTCGATCGGATTATAACCTGACGTTTCCATCGGGTTCGACCATGACGTATCTGGTAGCTGTCCTGTCGGTTTAGTCTTTCAAGGCATTTAATGCATGTAAGGCGGTGGTCGGCCACCGCTGATACTGAACCGCCATCGCTTGAACCTATAAATAACCCTTTATTTTATCCTTTACTACTTTCACATCTTCTATCTTCAAAATTTCCCAAGTCCTTCTTTGTACTCTCCAACTTACCAGTAAATCTGTGATTTCTTTCTGCAAAAGCCCCTCTTCACTTCTACCAAATCTTTGTCACTTTTCTCTATTCCTTACTTCTGAACTCGAAAATGGAGAAAACGTCACAAACCATCCCTAAGAAAGAGAAAGTTTCATCTTCACAGTGTGCCACCGATGATACGCCGGCAGAACCACGGCCTGAGGAGTGCGTTCCCGGGGCGTGCGTCCTTACTTCTGATTTCAAGGTCGATAAAGGCTCATTGGTCTCTGGTCGATGTGAATCGGTATCGAGGTATATATGTTCGATAACCGAGAAGTACCTCCAACAACTAAAGAAAGATTGCAATTGGGATAAAAAAGAAATAATGATTCCTTCTTCTGACGAAGATATCACTTCGCACGTGAGAGGGTTTTTGAATGTGTATTCTTATCCTTTCACGTTGGGTCCCCTCGATTTCATTATCATTGATTTTTGTCGTCAATACCAAATAACCCTAGGCCAGGTCCACCCTTCCTTTTGGTGGATCGTTATTCTGATTCGATATTTCGTGAGCAAAATCGAGGGGATGCCGTTCACCCTCGACCATCTTATCTGATTATACCGTCCTCGATGTTTTCGAGGAGGGTTAATAAAACTTCAGCATCAGGCTACCAAGGCTCTGTTCTCGAGTATTGACGAGGACAGGGACCGGGGTTGGATGGGCAGGTTCGTTCGAGTAAGGACTTCGGACCTGATTCTGACTGAAAAGATGCGCTTTCCCGAGGAGTGGAATATGAAACGTAAGTGTGATCCTGCTGTTACTTCTACTTTGTTCTTTCATTTCTTCTCTCATCGACACTCCTCCTTTTGTGATGTAGCGGTTCCCTGGATGCCCGGAGCAGTTCCCGATCTCAAGAACTGGGTACGAGCTCTTGTTTCGACCTCCACATACGCCGAGCGCTCATGGCGTGATTTGTCAAAGGATCGGTGGGAGGCCAAAAATCATGGTAGGCCCATTTCTCATACTTTTTGATGATTCGAACGAGGTGGTTTTCAAAACATTTTATTAAGGTTTTCCATATGCAGGTTTGGGTAAAGACGCGGCTTTGAGGCCCTTGTCTAACGAGGAAGAAATTTCGGCCTCTGTCCCAAAGCCGGTGAAGTAAAATAAAAGGAAAAGAGCCTCCGTTCCCGAAGATCCAAAACCGAAGAAGAGGATGGCTCATAAGCCGAACAAGAATGCCATTCCTTTGACCGTGGAATCCGTTATGCGCCTAAGGGATGAAGATGAAGAAGAAGAAGAAAATGATGAGTCCGCGCTGGCGGTCTGAATGAAGAGAACCACCGATGCCTCATCGGCGGCTGGATCGTGCTTCATGAGGCTCCGCCTCGAACTGAGGATATACCGGAGAAGGATTCTGGTAGAGTCCCCAAACTATCGGATATCGAATATGTATCTCATCAGATTCAACGGGCAGGGGATATGACCGAAGGGGCCCTCGAACCCCTTCGAACTGAGGAGAATGCTCCAGGCAATTCATTTGGGGCAGCAACAATCGAGGATTCGCCTACCTTTCCCGCTTTTACTGCAGGGGTGATTCGGGAAGCCCAAGCTCTGGGAGCCCTCGATCTAGACAGGCCTCACGATGAAGATGATCCCTTTCATGACCTGTTTACCGGCATTGAGGACATTGCCGGTGCTAGTGATGAATCGGATCTTTTTCATGGATTGTGGCAGGCTTTGAATCAGGTGAGCTTTTAAAATTATTTTTCCGGTACTACCTTTATGTTCACTTTTCGTTAACTTCGCTTCTTGTTTCTTTGTAGTCAGCGGCAGTTCATCGAGAAGCATGTTCTCAATCCCAAAATGAGCTGCATCGATACAAGGCCGACCTAAAACGGGCTACTGATGAGAGGAACTCCCTTAGACTTTCCTTAGGGCAGAGAGAAGAGGAAATAAAAGACCTCCGAGCTGAGCTGGCCAAGGCTTATCGAGATCAGATCAATTTATCTGAGCAGATAATGATGCTTTTGAAAGCCTATGGGCTTGATACCGGAACGATAGCTAATATTTTGGTCTCACAGCTGCAGCAAAAAATCGTGATGATCGGGAAGCTTCGTGAGGAGGTCGACGTGATAAAAATGGTGTCTTTGCGGTGGAAAGAATGTATGGACCGCTTTGCTGCAGAGAAAGAAACTGCTCGAGCCCAGTTATCATCGTCCGAAACCCAACTTCAGAAAATGAAGGAAAAAGGCCCGGTTCAAGTAAGAAGAATAGAGGAGCTTGTTGGATATGGTAGATTTTGAGGTTATTCTATGTATGGATTGGTTTTCCTCGTATCACGCTATCTTGGATTGTCATGCCAAGACTGTGAATTTAGCCATGCCGTGGTTGCCTAGATTAGAGTGGAGAGGGACTCTTGGTTACTCCACTAGTAGAGTGGTTTCATATTTGAAGGCTCGGTGTATGGTCGAGAAGGGGTGTCTGGCATATTGGGCTTATATCTGTAATTATAGTGTGGAGGTTCCTTTTATGGATTCAATACTAGTTGCTAGTTTCCTGAGGTGTGAGTTTCCTACAGATTTTCCAGGTATAGCACCAAACAGGGATATCAACTTTTGCATCGGTTTGGTTTCGGGCACTCAGCTTATTTCTATTCCACCGTATCATATGGCTGCAGCTGAGTTGGAAGAATTGAAGGATCAGTTACAGGATTTGCTTGACAAGGGATTCATTAGACTCGGTGTTTCACCTTGGGATGTGCCAGTGTTGTTTGCTAAGAAAAAGGAATGATTGATGAGGATGTGCATAGATTATCGATAGTTGAACAAGGTCACTATCAAGAACAAGTATCGGTTACCCAGGATTGATGATGAACCAAATGTTCGAGTCTTATTTGGATTCCTTCATGATGTCTTCATTGATGATATTATGGTTTACACCCGCAGTAGAGAGGAGCACGAGAAACACCTATGGATTGTACTTCACACTTTGAAGGATTTTCAGCTATATGCAAGTTTTAGAAATGTGAGTTCTGGTTAGCTCAGTTGCCTTCTTGGGTCATGTTGTGTCTTCCGAGTGTATCAAGGCATATCTTAAGAAAATTGAGGCAGTTCAAAACTAACCTAGACCTACTTTAGCTACAAATATTCAGAGCTTCTTGGGTTTGGCAAGTTATTATCGCTGGTTCCCGAAGGAGTTTTCATCTATCTCAGCCCCATTGGCCAAGTTGACCCAGAAAGGTACTCTTTTTAGATGGTCTAGTGAGTGTGAGTCAAGCTTTCAGAAGCTCAAGGCTGTATTTACTACAGTTTCAGTGTTGGTGTTGCCCACATGTTCAGGATCTTATACCGTGTATTGTGATGCATCGGGTATTGGACTTGGCACGGTATTGATGAAGGACGATAGGGTGATTCCCTATGCATCTCGTCTATTGAAGGTTCATGAAAAGAATTACCCCGTGCATGATTTGGAGTTGGCATCCATTATTCACGCGTTCAATATTTGGAGGCAGTATCTCTATGACATTCCAAGTGAGGTCTATACCGACCTCCGAAGTCTCCAACATTTGTTCAAACTGAAGGATCTTAATTTGCGACAACAGATATGGTTAGAGTTATTGAATGACTATGATATCACCATATTATATCATCTAGGAAAGTCCAATGTAGTGGTCGATGCCTTGAGTAGGAAGGTGGAGAGCATGGGTAGTTTGGCATTTTTACCGGCAGTAGAGAGGCCATTAGCCATGGATGTTCAGGCTTTGGCCAACTGGTTCATGAGGTTGGATGTTTTAGAGCCTAGTCGGGTTCTTGCTTGTGTTGTGGCCCATTCATCATTGTTGGAGTGCATCAAGGCTCGCCAGTTTGATGATCCTCACTTGTTGGTGTTGAATGACACAATGCAATGGGGTAGTGCTAAGGAGGTCGTGATTAGGGATGATGGTGTTATGCGGCTTCAAGGCTAAATTTGTATTCCGAATGTTGATAGGTTGAGAGAGGTGATCCTTGAAGAGGCTCACAATTTACTGTATTCCATTCACCTAGGTGTCACGAAGATGTATCATGACTTGAAATAGCACTATTGGTGGCAGAAGATGAAGAAAGACATTATTGGACATGTCTCTCGGTGTTTTAATTATCAACAAATGAAGTATGAATATCAGAAATCGGGTGGGCTGACTCAGAGATTGGAGATACCATAGTAGAAATGGGATTGTATCACTATAGACTTTGTGGTAGGCTGACCAAGGACCTTGAGGAAATATGACACTGTTTGGGTTATTTTGGACCCGTTGACTCAGTCCGCACACTTCATTCCGGTGATGACATCCTATTATTCAGAGCGGTTGGCTCAGATATATAATTGGGAGATTATCCGCTTGCACGACATACCCATTTGTATTATTTTGGACTGGTGTATGCAATTCATTTCATACTTTTGAAGAGCTGTGAAGCGTGAGTTTGGCACGTCTGAGTACCGCATTTCATCCTCAGATAGACGGACATTCCGAGCGCACTATTCAGATGTTAGAGGACTTATTGCGGGCATGCTCTATCGATCTCGGGGGTCACTAGGACAAATTTTTACCTCTAGCAGAGTTTGCCTATAACAATAGCTATCAGTAAAGCATCCAGATGGCTCCGTACTAGGCCTTATATGGGAGGCGATGTCGTTCTACGATTGGTTTGTTTGATCGAGGTGAGGCTAGATTGTTGGGAATTGATTTGATTCGTGATGATTTGGAAAAGGTTAAAGTGATTCAGGAGTGTCTTCTTACAGCTCAGTCCAAGCAAAAGGGTTATGCGGACCAAAAGGTTCGAGATGTGGCTTACATGGTGATGGTAGGCTAGAAACCCGTGTTTTAGCCATATTTTGCACTCTAATTACTGCATTTTACAGGTGTTTGAGCTTAAATGATAGTGAATTGCACTTATTATGTATTTTATGCCTTGCAGGAAGAGATTCCAAGTTAAGAAGATAATCTGGAGCTAAATCGAATAATTTGGAGCTTTGAAGTCTGAGTAAAAGTCCGAGGAATTAAACTGGGATCGCGTTTGGGGGTCGAGAACCATGTCCGGTTATCAAAACATAAATAAAATGAATTACTCTGGAAAATTAGCACAGCCGTGTCGGTGGGGATGCGCATGGGGCGGCGCGTCAGTGCATTTGTGCTGCTGTCCGTTAGAAATCCCTCTCTGAACTTCTCCACTGGCACACCGCGTGGGGCGGCGCATGGTGCGCTGCACCTATGCAAGTTTTACAGAGCATTTTTTCTGTTTCGGCTTGGAAAGGGTAGTTTCGTCTGGGCCCACTCCTACATGGTATAAATACACCAAAAAGATTTTTTTGAAGGGACTTTTGACCTTGGAAGCTTTTGGAGAGCATTGGAGGCTACAAGGCACACGATTTCATCATTTTTCTATCAATTCAATATGGAAGTTTGGATTGTAATGTTAGATTGATGTTTTCTTACTCTTTAATTCTAATTGTGATGACATTCTCCATGATTATGGAGTAGTTTCCCTTAGGGTTTGACGGATATGGTGTTTTGATTGATATTTGTGGATAACTCTAGTTCTTTGCTTGAATTCATTTATGGAGCTTTGGGTTATTTGCAACATTATTAACCAGTTAATTCAATCGAAAGAGGGATATTTTGGTGATATCTTTGAATTATTGTGTTTGGTTTAATTCATTGATTCTTTTAAGTAATCGAAAGAGCTTATTGAATTGTTGATAAAATCAAGTTAGGAGAATATTCGAGAGATATTTCATGAAGACTAATCCATTAACGCATGCTTGCGTATTTTCATAGTGCTTATATTAGTTCACTTCGTAGAGTTAAGATTTATTCGAGAGAGGAGTCTTGACTATATGTTTGAACTAATCATCGAGTAAATTCGTGAGAATCATTAGAACATTAGAGTGAATTGAACTAGGGTTGGATCCCAAATAGCTATCTTGCACCTATCCTATCATGACCCTTATTTCTCCCATTGATTATTTCGGTGTTGCTCAACTCTTGTCTTTCTGTGATCAACTGTTACTTGTTTTAGTTTTATTAGTTATTAATCATCCCAACCAAAGTGTTAATCATCCTTAATAGTGTTAAGCGCGAAATTATTTGAACATTGTTTAAATCCAAACATTGTGGAGACGATAATTAAACTGTACTATCTTTGGCTAGCGAGCAACAAATTTGTATTGTGTTTTGCGCTCGTCAAATTTTGGCACCGTTGCCAGGGATTGGCAATCAATAGTGTTCAAAATAGTTTTTTGGTGCTAATTCAGGAACCAATTTTATTTTATTCTTCAGGATTTTTCTCTTCCGTGTGCAGGATACAAGTCTAACTTCTCTGGTGTATGACTCGATCTTCTTCAAAGGAAGTTATACGCTACGAACCGAAGTTTGAGAAACACCTATGACAACTGAGAAAATAAAGAGGATTCACAAAAGGCTTGAAACGCATGGCAAAGCTAATCGTGAACATGGCACAACTATCCAAAACTTGGAAAGACAGGTGGGGCAACTTACGAATCTATTATATGAGAGGGTTCCGAGAACTCTCCATGCTAATACTAAAAGAAATCCAAAAGAGACAATAAATGCGGTGTCTTTGAGGAGTGAGTATGTATTAAAGGATCCCATGGCAAAACAAAAGGATGAGTTGATTGAAGGACATGTAGAGACTGTGGAGGAGCAGAAAAATAACAACATTCAAGAAAGTGAAGTGAGGGTAGATGATGGTTTGAAGAAGAAGGGGAAGACTAGGGCTCAGAAAAAGAAGAAGGATGGGAATTTAATGAATGAGGAGACTGAGAAAAGAAAATACATACATGCTCTACCTTTTCCCCAAAATCAAAGAAGAGATAAGTTGGACAAATAATTTGGGCATTTCCTAGATGTGCTCAAGCAGGTGCACGTTAATCTACCACTTACAAAGGTGCTCTCTCAAATGCTAACTTATGTTAAGTTCTTGAAGAAGATATTGTCCAACAAGTGGAAAGTGGAAGAGACATCGATTGTCAAGATCACAAAGCATTGTAATGCCATTCTGCAAAATAGGCTCCCTCGAAAGTGTGGAGATCCAAGTAGTTTTACTATACCTTGCTCTTTAGGAAGTACTAAGTTTGAAATATCCTTGTGCGGTTCAGGTGCTTCTATTACTCTTATGCCTTTGTCTTTTTTCAGGAAATTGGAGGGAGAGATTGGAGAAATTAGATATATACATGTGTTCTTGTAGCTTGCGGATCAGACCACAATCATACCTGAAGAAATAGTGGAAGATGTGCTAGTTCGGGTGGATAAAGTTTTGTTCCCTAGATTTTATCATGGTAAATATGGAAGAGAATAGGGAGTTCCCTCTGGATTTAGGAAAACCCTTCTTGGCTACTGGCAGAGCTATTCTGGACATTCAAGAAAGGCAACTCATGCTCAAAGTGGGAAAAGAAAGGGTCGTCTTCAAGATGGAAGGAGCAATAGGGGCCCTAAAAGAACGAGATGGAGAGAGTAAGCATGATAAGTGTAGGGTGTACTCAAAGAAGGCAGAGAAAAAACTTTCAGCATGGATGTGTGCACTAGGTCGGGCGTGCAAAGTAGATCCCGACTTCTATCAGACCCAAACTAGATGATTCAGGGGAGTTTCCTTTACTTCTTGCTTTATATTTAGGCATCATGGGGACATGCCACAATTTAAAGTTGTAACACCCCGAAAAATTTTGAAGTATTTCAGTGTAAAGCCCCGTAAATTTTGCAAGTGAATTCAAGGTTTCGTGGTGCCGGAGTAGGCTTACGTGTTTGAGGATGGTATAAAATCTTCGCGGCGAGCTTGCGAGCCACGGTTCGGACTTTTTAGGTTGAACAATGCACTGGAAAGTAAAGGAAAATTTTTGACAGAAAAGCGCGTTTATGCGACCGCATAATCACTCTGCGGGCCGCATAATAGCCGCAGAAGTGAGCAGGAGAAGGACCAGTCCGGGGGCAGTTATGCGGTCGCATAGCGACCGCATAACTGTTATGCGTTGCATTATGCGATTGCATAACAGTTATGCGGACCGCATACACGGGAAAATTTTTGATCGTTTTGGTTTGTAATTATGCGACCGATATGCGGTCCGCATATCCATTATGCTGTCGCATATGCGACCGCAGAACCTATTCCGGAGCTCCATTTTTGAGTTTTTAAAACCCGACCCTACTTCGTTAAATACACGCTTTGGGTCATTTTTGAGCAAAAATCTGATGTTTTAGAGAGAAGGGAGAGTGTTTTAGAGATAGGACAACCGTAGGCTAATTATTCATCAAGTCTTGCTCAAATCTTGGAAGATTAATAAGGACAACCCTCAAGTTATTCATCTAAGAGATTGGGATTGCTAGAATTTCCGGAACATTGTAGTAATTTAAGGAAAGCTCAATTGATGTATGTTGGCTCAATTGATGGGTTGAGTATTAAAATGTTGTGGCTTGAATCGTATTTCAAAAGAAAGCTAGTATGCCAAATTGTGTGAGAAAATCTCAATATTCTTAAGACTCTTAATTGCTCATATGTATACCTAAAGTCTTGATTGGGAATGTCTTATTGTTAATAACCTATAAAGATGGTTGGAAGTGAAATCAGTGAATTGGGGATATAAAGTGTGGCCAACGTGCCAATAGTAAAAGGTATACTTGTGGCCAATGGTGCCGATGTAATAAAATAATGTGAGATAGATTATGAAATGAGCTTTGACTCAACTATTCCAAAATTGACTTCGACAATATAATCGGCTAACAGTTTATGAACTCAAGTGATGCCCATATGTGGTTGTTTTAGCTAATGCTATGCTTTGTAAGTAATTTTCAATATGCTTTGCATTTTTACGTATTCGTGAGTGGAAATTGTGTATGATTTTAATGTGTGCTTCGATTGCCAATCATTTTACTCCATTTATTGGAAAGAAATCGATTATGTTTAAAGCCTTCATTACTAATAAACTTAAAGTTATGATTTTCAGAATATTCTACTTGTTGATAATTATGATGATGATCTATGAAAGGGAAGAAATGAAAGTGTGGAATATAAAATACGGCTATTGCGCCATGAATAAAGAATCATATGTATGGCCAAGAGAGCCAATGAAATAATAATGTTGTAAGTGGTTGAAAGTACGGATTAGGTGATATGTGACGTGAAAGGTTATGAGATGTACGTATTTGTAAATTGTTTCCAATGTGTTATGAAATCATATGGACGGTCTATGAAACACATAGGTACATTGTGTTATGAAATCCTGTGGACGGTCTATGAAACGCATAGGTTCATTGTGTTATGAAATCCTGTGGACGGTCTATGAAACACATGGGTGCATTGTGTTATGAAATCCTGTGGACGGTCTATGAAACGCATAGGTACACTGTGTTATGAAATCCTGTGGACGGTCTATGAAACGCATGGGTGCATTGTGTTATGAAATCCTGTGGACGGTCTATGAAACGCATAGGTACATTGTGTTATGAAATCCTGTGGACGGTCTATGAAACGCATAGGTACATTGTGTTATGAAATCCTGTGGACGGTCTATGAAATGCATGGGTGCATTGTGTTATGAAATCCTGTGGACGGTCTATGAAACGCATAGGTATATTGTTTTATAAAATCTTGTGGACGGTCTATGAAATGCATAGGTGCATTGTGTATAAGAGGTGTGGATGTACGATATGAATAGATACTATGGACGGTCTATGAAATGCATAAGTGTATAACATGATATGTGAACACTAAGGACGGTCTAATGAGATACATTATTAATGCAGATAATAGGTGCCCCTTTTGTTGTCCTTGTTTGTACAGGTTGTTTCAATTACATAATATTATGTGTTCCATGTATAGATCATATGGGCATTCTATTTTGAAAGAGGATTTCTAGCTATACATACTAGTGCTATTCGACAGTATTAACGTCCCTTTTGCCGGGGGTGCTGCATCTTTAATGGATGCAGGTGGTTCTACAGCAGGTGGCATTGATCAGTGATAGCAGTACACTCCTTTCAGCCGATTTGGTGAGCCCCACTTCATTTTGGGTTCATGTATTTTTTGTTTCTCATGTACTTTGTGGTTGAGGTATAGCCGGGGCCTTGTTGCCGGTATTTCCATATTACTCTTCAATTGTACTTAGAGGCTCCATAGATAGGTTGTGGGTTATGGTTGATGTTGGGAATTGAACTAGAAATGTTGGTACTTGGAAATTATGAATGAAGCTACTAATGGGAATGAAAAGGAAGTTGTTAATAAAATCTTTTCAGTGATTGATTAATGGAGTACATCTCCTCTTTATTCATGGATGAGTTTGGGTAGAAGGAAGTCTAATAGGCTTGCTCGGCCGGGTTCTCTCGGTTGAGTGCCGATCGCGCTCCCTGAGTTTGGGGCTTGACCAACTTGGTATCAGAGCCTAAGGTTTTAAAATGTCCTAGGATGTCTCGGAGCCGTGTCTAGTAGAGTCCTTATTATCTGTGTGTTGTCGACCACATCTATAATTAGGATGCTACATGGGCATTTAGGAATAATACCCTTCTTTCATGTTCTTGATAGTGCGATAAAGCTGATTGTAAGATTGTTCCTCCATTAACTGGTGCCTTACTCTAACTTTCAGTATATGGCGCCTAAAAAGAATGCAAGAACTGGCCAAAGGGCCAATGTCACCCCAGGAGTGGCAGTTGATCATATAATTGATGATGTGGGGTGAGCACCCAAGAAGTGAGGATATTCCTCCAGTTACTACACTACCCGATTCTACTACAACTGATCAGACTGCACCTGTCCCTCAACCTACTAAAGGTGCAGCAGTTCCTCCAACTGGTATTCCAGTTCCACCTCCAGCTCCAGCTTTCGATTCTGGTGTTTCTGATGTTGATGTTAGGGGAGCCATACTGATGTTGGCACAAATAGTGGCTTCCCAGAACCAGAGGTCAAATGTTGCCCCCACTTCTTCCAGTCAGCCAGGGGATTCTACTAATTCCAGGGTGAACGGGTTTCTCCAGTTGGATCCTCCGGTGTTCACGGGTACTAACCTAGAGGAAGATCCCTAGGATTTCATTGATGAGATGCACAAGACTCTCAGAGTTATGCGTGCTACTGAAATAGAGGCAGTGGAATTGGCCTCCTACCTCCTAAAAGAGGTAGAGTATTCTTGGTTTGAACTATGGGAGGAGTCCCGTGAAGAAGGGAGCCCTCCGGCAAGGTGGAGTGAGTTTATCGATGCTTTCATTGACCACTTCTTGCCTGCTGAAACTAAGGTGGCCCGTGCCGCTGAGTTTGAGAGCCTGAGGCAAGGTAGCCTGAATGTATGGGAGTACCATATGAAATTCGCGCACCTGTCCAAGTATGCTATTTACATGTTGCCCACTATGGAGGCTAGAGTGCGCCGGTTTGTGCAAGGACTTAGTCCCTTGGTAATTAATGAGGCCGCTACGGCTGCCTTGAATTCTGATATGAATTATGGAAAAATGGTGGCGTTTGCTCAAGCTACAGAGGATTGAAAGTTAAAAAGAAAGAGAGAGCTAGATAATAACAAAAAGACCCGATCCACGGGCAACCTTAGTGGCTCATACAGTGGGGATAATGGTGGAAATGCATTACATAGGAGAGTGTCATCCAGACCCGTGCAGCCAATTGCTCAGTCTTCAGCTAGAGCACTACCATCAGGGAATGATCAGTAGTGGTGGGGCCATGGTAAGCAAGGCAACCATGGGTCTAATCAGCAGGTCCAGTCAAATAGGGAATCTCAGCTGCAGCAAAGGCCCCCATGTCCCAAGTGTGGGAGGCGTCATTTGGGGGTGTGCCGACATGGCACGGATGAATGTTTCGGGTGTGGAGTCAAGGGCCACCAGCTAAGGCACTGCCCCAACAGTCAAGGGACAGCAAGCAAGTCCCTCAACCCTAATATTAGGATATCATAGCTATGTGGTTTCACTCGTGAATGTTTCAGATTCTAACACATATCATGAGCATGTTGAATTGAAAGGCAGATTCGTTGTATCTCTAGTCCTCTCATATAGGATCAACTATTGTGAAGGGTTAAGCTGTCAAAATGATAATAATATCCCAAGTGCTCAACTTCTTTTGCATCCTCGTAGGTTTGTGGCAGAGATTCCTTTTTGCTAGTTACTGTTAAGAGCATAATGCAACTTCATGTATTTTAAAACCCATATCACATTCAGGGTGTTAGAATATTCTCATTTCGAGTTAAACTGATTTTTCCCTACACTCCAGGAGGCGGCTGGTATCACATAAGTGTTATCTCTCTTTGAGGCCTACTATTGCCAAACAAGGCACGTATGGAATGAAACAATTGTTGTTGTCCTCTTCATGGCTCATAGCTTTCCAAGAATAACTGACACTAATGTCTTTATCCTTCTGATTACACCTCCCATATGCCACATTTCTAAAATGACTCATTTATTTAAATCTCAGAATCATGAACATGGTCCATGCATTATCAATGCCTACTAGGCAAATCTATGCCGCATGTGTCGAATAAATGATGTCATCACAATGATTAACAATGTCAGCACTATTTGGTAGTAACCTTCATGTCTCTTAGGATATAACCTCCTGAAATTCCGTGCTCAGCACGTTGATGGATTCTTGAATATTTCCAGCGAAATCTCGAACATCGTTGTTCCTGGTTGTAGCAAATCTATCGAGTATTGTAGGTTCAGGCATATCAAACAAGAAGCATCATCCTGTGATCAAATATATGGGATAGAAAATTTTATGGTCATAGTCAAGCTAGCACATCTTAGATAAATTGTTGGAGGTTGCCAAAGGTTTAGTTTGGGTGTTCGGCGTGGAGATTTAGAGTTAAAGAAAGTGAATGGGTTATTCTCAATATTTTTTGCATGAGGATGCTATGTGAATTATTAATAAAGGTAAAGTATGTGAAGTCACATTAGGCCTTATGGAATTTTGAAATGAAATAGGCTAAACTATGAATACGATATTTCCCTATTATTGTTCTCCGTGTACCCGATGTTTCATGAGTCTATGTCTAATAAGGTGAAGATAAGGGATAATGGGATTGTGAGGAGAAACTATTTGCTATCCTTGTTAGAAAAGTCTGGGAGTTGAGATTGTCTCCGTTAACGTGTTATGGCGAAGTCTGTAAGTCGAGGAGACCACATGGAGGGGCAAAAGTGTTAAGGAATTAAAATGTTTCCACTTGAGTGTATAATTAATTGATTGTGATTTGAAAAGTACTTCTGTGTGTTATGATTTAAATATGTGCAGCTCATATCCACATACCACTCTTGATAGTATAATGCCTGTAATGATGAGATTAGTGATGTTGTTATACATGGTGATGTTTTGTCAAGTTGTGGATGTGTTGTTAGGAATTGTTTTGGTGTTACTCTGGCAGGTGGATAGACACAGTTACAGGGGAGACACTGGCAAAATTTTTGGAAATTTAGGGAGTTAGCCAAATTTTGAAACTACTGGTGTGTGTGAACCAATAGTTGAACCACATTGAATGCTAATGACGGATTTTGACCCTCATTCGAGGACGAATGATCCTAAGCGGGGGAGAATGTAACACCCCGGAAAATTTTGAAGTATTTCAGTGTAAAGCCTCATAAATTTCGCAAGTGAATTCAAGGTTTCGTGGTGCCGGAGTAGGCTTACGTGTTTGAGGATGGTATAAAATCTTCGCGGTGAGCTTGCGAGCCACGGTTCGGACTTTTTAGGTTGAACAATGCACCGAAAAGTAAAGAAAATTTTTTGGTAGAAAAGCGCGTTTATGCGGTCCATTATGCGACCGCCTAATCACTCTGTAGGCTGCATAATGGCCGCAGAAGTGAGCAGGAGAAGGGCCAGTCTGGGGGCAATTATGCGGTCGGCTATGCGACCGCATAACTGTTATGCGGTGCATTATGCGATCGCATAACAGTTATGCGGACCGCATACACGGGCAGATTTTTGATCATTTTGGTCTGTAATTATGCGACCGATATGCGGTCCGCATATCCATTAGGCGGTCGCATATGCGACAACAAAACCTATTCCGGAGCTCCATTTTTGGGTTTTTCAAACCCGACCCTACTTCGTTAAATACACGCTTTGGGTTAGTTTTGAGCAATAATCTGATGTTTTAGAGAGAAGGGAGAGTGTTTTAGAGAGAGGAAAACCCTAGGCTAATTATTCATCAAGTCTTGCTCAAATCTTGGAAGATTAATAAGGAAAACCCACAAGTTCTTCATCTAAGAGATTGGGATTGCTAGAATTTCCGGAACGTTGTAGTAATTTAAGGAAAGCTCAATTGAGGTATGTTGGCTAAAATTTCTCTCTTGAAATTGAATTCCATAATGTTTCCGTGAGTTTCAAAGTATAGGTTGAGTATTAAAATGTTGTGGCTTGAATCGTATTTCAAAAGAAAGCTAGTATGCCAAATTGTGTGAGAAAATCTCAATATTCTTAAGACTCTTAATTGCTCATATATGTACCTAAAGTCTTGATTGGGAATGTCCTATTATTAATAACCTATAAAGATGGTTGGAAGTGAAATCAGTGAATTGGGGATATAAAGTGTGGCCAACGTGCCAATAGTGAAAGGTATACTTGTGGCCAATGGTGCCGATGTAATAAAATAATGTGAGAAAGATTATGAAATGAGTTTTGACTCAACTATTCCAAAATTGACTTCGACAATATAATCGGCTAACAGTTTATGAATTCAAGTGATGCCCATATGTGGCTGTTTTAGCTAATGTTATGCTTTGTAAGTAATTTTCAATGTGCTTTGCATTCTTACGTATTCGTGAGTGGAAATTGTTTTATGATTTTAATGTGTGCTTCGATTGCCAATCATTTTACTCCATTTATTGGAAAGAAATCGATTATGTTTAAAGCCTTCATTACTAATGAACTTAAAGTTGTGATTTTCAGAATATTCTACTTGTTGATAATTATGATGATGATCTATGAAAGGGAAGAAATGAAAGTGTGGAATATAAAATACGGCCATTGCGCCATGAATAAAGAATCATATGTATGGACAAGAGAGCCAATGAAATAATAATGTTGTAAGTGGTTGAAAGTACGAATTAGGTGATATGTGATGTGAAAGGTTATGAGATGTACGTATTTATACTTTTGTTTCCAATGTGTTATGAAATCCTGTGGACGGTCTATGAAACGCATAGGTACATTGTGTTATGAAATCCTGTGGACGGTCTATGAAACACATGGGTGCATTGTGTTATGAAATCCTGTGGACGGTCTATGATACGCATAGGTACACTGTGTTATGAAATCCCGTGGACGGTCTATGAAACGCATGGGTGCATTGTGTTATGAAATCCTGTGGACGGTCTATGAAACGCATAGGTACATTGTGTTATGAAATCCTATGGACGGTCTATGAAACGCATAGGTACATTATGTTATGAAATCCTGTGGACGGTCTATAAAACGCATAGGTACATTATGTTATGAAATCCTGTGGACGGTCTATGAAATGCATGGGTGCATTGTGTTATGAAATCCTGTGGACGGTCTATGAAACGCAAAGGTACATTATGTTATGATATCCTTTGGACGGTCTATGAAACACATAGGTGCATTGTGTATAAGAGGTGTGGCTGTACGATATGAATAGACACTATGGACAGTCTATGAAATGCATAAGTGTATAACATGATATGTGAACACTAAGGACGGTCTAATGAGACACATTATTAATGCAGATAATAGGTGCCCCTTTTGTTGTCCTTGTTTGTACAGGTTGTTTCAATTACATTATATTATGTGTTCCACGTATAGATCATATGAGCATTCTATTTTGAAAGAGGATTTCTAGCTATACATACTAGTGCTATTCAACAGTATTAACGTCCCTTTTGCCGGGGGCGCTGCATCATTAATGGATGCAGGTGGTTCTACAGCAGGTGGCATTTATCAGTGATAGCAGTACACTCCTTTCAGCAGATTTGGTGAGCCCCAATTCATTTCGGGGTCATGTATCTTTTGTTTCTCATGTACTTTGTGATTGAGGTATAGCCGGGGCCTTATTGCAGGTATTTCCATATTACTCTTCAATTGTACTTAGAGGCTCCGTAGACAGGTTGTGGGTTATGGTTGATGTTGGGAATTGAACTAGAAATGTTGGTACTTGGAAATTATGAATGAAGCTACTAATAAAAATGAAAAGGAAGTTGTTAATAAAATCTTTTCAGTGATTGATTAATGGAGTACATCTCCTCTTTATTCATGGATGAGTTTGGGTAGAAGGAAGTCTAATAGGCTTGCTCAACCGGGTTCTCTCGGTTGAGCGCCGGTCGCGCTCCTTGAGTTTGGGGCTTGACAAAAGTGTGGGTCGGGGGATGTAAATATGTATATATGCGTTTGTTTGTTTGTTTTGTTTGAAAAAAAATATTTTGACTTTTCCCGACGATGGATTTCCTCGACTGTCTTCTTGAGGGATCAAAGTCGATAATTTTTTTTTTCTTATGTAGTGTAACAATTCCCCCTTGGTTTTTCTTTGTGCCACTGTTCTTTTCCAAGGATACTTCTTTTGAACCGGGTGTAGTTAGTTTTTCTTTTATTAGGAAATTAGAAGTCTTGTGCTATGGTATTAAATGGAGATGACTTTTCTTGACTTTGTTGTGCCTTGAGAGTAGTGAGTGTCTTAGTTATGATGCGTAGGCTCAGTTCTTGACTCATGTATAAGGGTCTTAAAATGTTTGATTTTGTTGTTGCTTAACTGCTTTGACTAGAGAGTCGGGATAGATCCGGTCCTAAGTGAGTTATGTGCCAATGTGTGTGTGAGGATTTAGTTGATATTCTGTGCATGTCAGTTGATGTCTGGAACTTGCCCAGTGTATTTGCAACGCAAAATGGTAGTCTTGTTCAGCCTAGGAAGTGATATAGGCATTTCTTTGTTGAACCAATTATATCTTTGTGACTCGCCTGATTGTTGTGTATCTTAGTTAGCCCCTATGAGCCTGTAATCCTACTTCTTTGGCAACCACATTACAAGTTGGACCCGTTTGTTGAATTGACCATTTATTTTAACTGTTTTTTGCCTCTCTTGAGCACTTGAAATAGTTATAAGTTTGTTAAAAGCTAAATGGAGGTATGGTTGGGTTTTTGACTAGAACTATTGAAAAAGGATAAAGGTTGTTTGAGAAAAATTGTGAGAGCCACGTGTAAGGAATTAGAATAATATTTAAAAAAAAATATAGTTTGTGTATGTATTAGGAAAAAATATTAATTCCATTCTAGTGGTAGTTCTCATCTTGTTTGTGCTTAATGAATTTGGGAGCTTGATGTTTTGATGTTGTGAAGGTTGGGGTTTGGTTCAACATAAGTGTGGTATTTGAATTGTTAATGTATGTGTATTAAAGTGCTCATGGAGGTGTATTCACTATTATCTATATGTATCCTACCTGTCCCGCAGCCTACATTACAACCAAATTAAGTCCTACTTGATTCATGACTGAATAAGCTCAATTAGTAGAGTGATACACTACGGGCAAGCTTATGGTACGTCTTCTATGTCACATGAATTTTATTTTTGAGAGTGAGTTAATTCTTTATATCTTGAGTTCCTAATTGTTATGAATTTTATTATGTGTGGAACTACTCTCTATTGTTTGTTTGAGGGCACACAACTTGTGAAGGAAAGGTAATGTCTTTGGCCTCTATGTTAGAGTAAGTGAGCAGGTTGTGAAATATACGTGGTGCTTTGGAGTTAAGTCTTGAGGCTAGGATGTTACGATATGGTGCTTAATCTGCTTTAAATATTCTTGGCATGATGAGTTAGGAGAATGGCTTGAAAAGGTCGTCTCTATGTGAAGTGTAGTTTGATTGCTCGAGGATGAGCAATGGTTTAAGTGTAGGGTGTTGATGGTAGGCTAGAAACCCATGTTTTAGCCATAGTTTGCACTCTAATTACTGCATTTTAGGGGTGTTTGAGCTTAAATGATAGTGAATTGCACTTATTACGTGTTTTATGCCTTGCAGGAACTGATTCCGAGTTGAAAAGATAATTTGGAGCTAAAAAAAATAATTTAGAGCTTTGGAGTCTGAGTAAAAGCCCAAGGAATTAAATCGGGACCGCATTCGGGGGTCGAGAACCAAGTCCGGATATCAAAACGCGAAGAAAACAAATTACTCTGGAAAATTACCACAGCTGCGGCTTCACTCTCTGAACTTCTCCATTGGCATATCGCGTGGGGCAGTGCACCGCGCCTATGAAGTATTTACAAAGTATTTTTCCTGTTTTGTCTTGGAAAGGGTAGTTTCATCCAGACCTGCTCCTACATGGTATAAATACACCAAAAAGATATTTTTGAAGTGACTTTTGACCTTGGAAGCTTTTGCAAAGCATTGGAGACTACAAGACACACGATTTCATCATCTTTAATTTTCATCAATTCAATAAAAAAGTTTGGATTGTAACGTTAGATTGATATTTTATTACTCTTTAATTCTAATTGTGATGACTTTCTCCACTATTATGGATTATTTTCCCTTAGGGTTTGACGGATATGGTGTTTTGATTGATATTTGTGGATTTTAACTCTAGTTCTTTGCTTGAATTCGTTTATGGAGCTTTGAATTATTTGTAACTTTATTCACCACTTTATTTAATCGAAAGAGGAATATTTTGGTGATTATCTTTGCATTATAGTGTTTGGTTTAATTCAGTGATTCTTTTAAGTAATCGAAAGAGCTTGTTGAATTGTTGATTAAATCAAGTTAGGAGAATATTCGAGAGACATTTTCCTGAAGACTAATCCATTAATGCATGCTTGCATATTTTCACAGTGCTTATATAGTTCACTTCATAGAGTTAAGATTTAATCGAGAGAGGAGTCTTGGCTACATGTTTGAACTAATCACCGAGTGAATTCGTGAGAATCATTATAACTTTAGAGTGAATTGAACTAGGATTAGATCCCAAATAGCTATCTTACACCTATCCTATCATGACCCTTATTTCTCCAGTTGATTATTTTGATGTTGCTCAATTCTTGTCTTTCTGTGATCAACTGCTACTTTTTTAGTTTTCATAGTTAATTTTAGTTATTAATTGTCACGACCCAAAATCTAACTAGTCGTGATTACACCTAACTTAACCCGCTAGGTAAGCCAATTTAACAATAATCCAACTCAAAAGAGATCTACTGAGAATAATAATGATAATATAACTGAACTTTTATACAAAGGATCCCTAAGGACTGATAATACAAATCATGAGCTTCTAAGATTTAGCATTTACAAAGCTAGTATGAAATAAATACACAATATGTTTGAAATGTATATAAAAAGATTTTTATAAATATAAACCTTCCATGAATAAGAGGCGGCTACAACCGAAACGCAAGTTCATCTTCAAAGTCAGCTCCCGCCATACACAGCAATATCGGCTCTTAAATCTACACGCAAGGTGCAAATGTGTAGTATGAGTACACCGACCCCATGTACTCAATAAGTAACAAACCTTACCTTAGGTTGAAAGCAGTGGCGAGCTTGGACAACGGTGAGGGTCCAACACCAATAGCCAACAACAACTCATAGCAATATAATAAAAATGGTACAAGAAATAACTCAAAGATATAATGCTCATCTCGTCCACAGTTACGGAAAATAGGCATGCTTCTCAGATATAACAGTAAAACCCAAATCTTTCACCGAAATCACCAAAGTATGAGTAAACCAGAAAACTGTGATTTTTCCCAAAAACATTCAACAAAAGATAAGATATTTCTTTCTCAGATAGCATGAGGAAAGTACATCTCTATGCCTACATGTCAATGTGCATGTGAAATCATAAATGTCACCAAACCGTGTAGCATGAGGAAACACATCTTTATGCATGTATGTCAAGTATGCATGTCAAATATAGTGCATCACAGTGATGAACTCATGTAATCACACTCTCAGAGTACTCAATCTCACTGTCTCGCACTCCCACTCATCACGCTCAATCACTCAGTACACGCAGTCACTCAGCACTGTACGTACCTGCGCTCACTGCTGGTATGTCAGACTTTGGAGGGGCAGATCCTGCCTAAGCGCTAATATACAGCCAATCTGGCCTGCTGCGACGTCCAGCCCGATCCCATAATAATAAATCCTATAAGGCATGCGGCGGCATGCAGATCCATATAATAATAATATATATAAAGCCAATATGGCCTGCTGCGGCGTGCAACCCGATCCTATAATCATCACTCACAATCAGGACCTTGGCCTTACTCAGTCATCAATCTCTCCAGTCTCTCGGGCTCACAAATTTCATGCCACTCAGCCCAAACAATGATAACATTATGTGACAACAATTGATAACAGAGACTGAGATATTATATGCAAATGAATGAATGTGACTGAATGTGTAATTGCAATGTAAGCCAATAACTCGACAACAGAAATGAACTCGGTGGGTCTCAACGGAGTAAACATATAGCCGAAATATGATTTCTAACATGATTCATAGCTCATATAATTGAACAAGTAGGGAGAACATGGAGGTAACAGGGTATAACATCAAAACAAATCTGGTCATAGTCTAATAGTCAACTAAAATCATTATTTCCTCGGTGCACGCCCACATGCTCGTCACCTAGCATGTGCGTCACCTTAATACACCTCTTATAACACAGTTCCCAAGGTTAAACACACTCCAATCCAAGTTTAGATATGTTACTTACCTCAAACAAGCAACATCCAATGCTGCGCAAGCAAAACAATACTATAGAAATGCCATCCCGCGCGTATTAATCTCCGAATGGATCGAAACTAGCTAAAGGTAACTCAACAACATCAAATAATGCTAAAGGAAACAAACCCAATCGATAAAGGTGGGATCTTTAATCAAAAGCCCAAAGTCAACCAAAAAGTCAAACCCGAGCACGCACCACGGAACCCGACAAAACTCACAAAATCCGATAACCCATTCAATTATGAGTCCAACCATACTAGTTTCACTCAAATCCGACTCTGAATCGATGTTCAAAACTCAAAAATTCACTTTATGAAATTTTAGACAAAACCCCCAAATTTCTCTTTGAAATTCATAATCTAAATGCCAAAAACGAAGATAGATTCATGAAATATAATTAAAATCGAGTAGAGAACACTTACCCCAATCCGTGATGTGAAAATCGCCTCCAAAATTGCCCAAAACCGAGCTCCCCAACTCAAAATATGACACAAATGAACCAACCCTCGAATTAATACTATTCTGCCCAGACCTTTTCGCATATGCGATAAATGAGCTGCTTCTGCGTCGCTTCTGTGACACAAATTACGCTTCTGCGGAATCCAATTACCAGTCGACCTCTCGCACCTGTGCAAAGATTTTCCGCTTCTGAGACATCGCATGTGCGAGACTTGTTCCGCTCCTGCGCCATGTCCCGCTTCTGCGCCTTCGCAGGTGCGCCACAAAAACATGCATCTGCGGTGCTCCCAAACTCAGCCCATTTTTGCACCTGTGTCCATTGTCCGCACCTGCGGGCACCGCACCTGTGCCTAGACCTCCGCAGGTGCGATCTCACCAGATCCTGCCACAAACCAACCTTAACCAAATAGTTCCAAAATGATCCGAATCCCGTCCGAGACTTACCCGAGCACCTCAAGACCCCGTTCGAATATAACAACAAGTCCCCAAATATAATACAGACCTACTCGAGGCCTCAAATCATACATAACAACATCGAAACGATGAATCATACCTCAACTCAAACTTAATGAACTTTCAACTTCCAAAACTCATGTCGAACCATATCAAATTAATCCGGAATGATCTCAAATTTTGCACATAAGTCCCAAATGACATAATGAACCTATTCTAACTCCCGAAATAATAATTCGAACCCGATATCATCAACATCAACTCTCGGTCAAACTTATGAATATTTCAAACCTTAAAATTTCCACCTTCCGCCAATTAGCGTCGTAACCTTCTAGAAATATCCAAATGTAAATGCGGGCATACGCCTAAGTCCTAAATCATAATTCAAACCTAACGGAACCATCAAAACTCCGATCCGAGGTCAAATACTCAAAAGTCAAACTTGGTCAACTCTTCAAACTTAAAGCTTCCTAGTTGAGAATCATTCTTCCAAATCAATTTTGAATCACCTGAAAATTAAAACCGATGATTCACACAAGTCATAATACATCATACAAAGCTACTTAAGACTTCAAATGATCGAACAAAATGTAAATACTCAAATCGACCAGTCGGGTCGTTATATTAATTATCCCAACCAAAGTGTTAATCATCCTGAATAGCGTTAAGCTAGAATTACTTGAACATTGTTTAAATCTAATCCATGTGTAGACAATAATTAAACTATACTATCTTTGGCTAGCGAGCATCAATTTCGTATTGTGTTTTGTGCTCGTCACATAGAAGGTGGGAAGGTTCTTATCCGAGTGCCGCCTATGAAAGGCGTTATGCAGTTTGGGAAGAAGGAAAAGTTGAGCCCGAGGTTTATTGGCCTGTTTGAGATTTTGGAGAGAGTTGGGGAGGTTTCATATAGGCTTGCATTGCCTCCTAGCCTAACGTGGGTACATCCAGTATTTCACGTCTTAATTCTCCGGAGGTACCATGAAGATAGGTCACATGTTTAGACTTCATTACGGTACAACATGATGAGAATTTGACCTTTGAGGAAGAGCCGGTGGCTATTCTAGACCAGCAGGTTTGAAAGTTGAGATCTAAGATTTTTCCTTCTATGAAAGTGCATTGGAGAGGTCAGCCGATTGAGGAGGCTACGTGGTAGTTTGAGTCCGATAGAGGAGTAGATACACGTACCTTTTTACTAGACCAGGTACATTTCTATATCTGTTCGAGGATGAACGTTTCTTTAAGAGGTGGACAATGTGATGACCCGATAGGTCGTTTCGAGTACTAGCTTTCATTTTTGTGTTCCGAGACCTATCATAGCTTTATTTGATGATTTATGACTTGTGTGCGTAGTGCGTATCATTTTTGGAAAGATTAAATATGAAATTTTAAAGAAATTATGATTTTTGACATTAAAAACAACTAGAGTTGAGCAAGGTCAAACGTTTTGGTAAACGACATTGGATTAGTGGTTTGACAATTCTAGTAGGTTCATATGATATTTTTGGACTTTTACGCATATTTGGTTGGGGTCCCTGGTGACCCGAGATCGTTTCGGCACATTATACGAAAAATTGGAAATATTTGAGTTTTAAACTTGAAAATCTTGAGTTTTGATGATCGATTCTTGATATTTGATGTTATTTTAATGATTTGAGGTAACGAGTGAGTTTGTATGCTATTATTACACTTGTACAAATATTCGGATTTAGCTTGAGGGGCTCAAGTGAGTTTCGGATAGGTTGCGCATGGTTTTGGATAGCTGATGCATCAGCTGGTGTGGTTGGCCTGCAGGTCTTGAAATTGCAATGATCTGTTCACAAGTGCGAGTCCTGCTTTTGCGAAGTCAGGCTCACAAATGCGATGACTGGGAAAGGGATTGTGATCTTCGCTTTTGTGAAGAGGTTGTTGCATTTGCAAGCTGGAAGGCATTGCTTTTGTGATGGCACTATTGCAATTGCAGTTCAGGACTAAACTAGGCAATGTTCGCAAATGCGAAGGCAATGTCGCTTTTGTGATTGGTGGGCTTTTCACAAATGCAAAGTATGTGTCGCAAATGAGGCAACTGAAGGCTTAGAGGTTGTTCGCTTTTTCGAACATTTGTTTGATTTTGTGAATATCGCAATTGCAAATAGTAGTTCATAATTGCGATATCTGCAGTTGGGTAAAATGTGGAGATTTTGGGACTTAGCTCATTTTTATACTATTTTTTAACCCTAGACTCCATAGAGGTGATTTTTGGAGAGCATTTTCTTCCCAAATTTATTGATTAGTAACTTTAACTTGTTTTCAATCAACTTCAATTACTTTTTCATGAATTTTATCATCAAATCTATGAATTTCAAAATAGAAATTAGGGGTTTTGGGTAGAATTTAGGAATTTTGTAAAATGATCGGCCTTGAATTAAGGTCGGATTTCAAAATAAATCATATATCTGTGCTTGAGGGAGAATTAGTAATCGGGATTTGGTCTTAACCTCGAATTTTGATCAAGTGGACCCGGGTTAATTTTTGTTGACCTTTTCAATTATGTTAAAGATTGATCATTTTGCATTCGTGGGTTATTTCGAAAGCTTGTTTTGAATTGTTTGAACGATATTTGGCTAGATTCGATTGGCTCTGAGGCTTGTTCTAAAGGAAAAGATGTTTTGGATTGTTGATTATGTTTCAGAAAGAGGTAAGTGTCTTGGTTAACCTTAATTTAAGGAAAATATGTCGATTAAAGTCTATTTGCTATGTCAATTATGTATTGTGGGCGAAATATATGAAAGGTGACAAGTATATATGCGTTGGCCATGGGATAAGCATGCGGGTTGAATTATCCTTACTTGTACCATGTTATTTTGGGTATTATATCTTCCATGCTTTAGATAGATTGCTAATTCTTTGATTACTCGCTTTCATGTTATATTTTACGTCGAGACCGTTATGATATTGGGTGTTGAGGTCGTGAAATTTGTTGGTTGGTTATTGGCACTAACTATTGAAAGATTCTCATATGACGAGTTGTGTTCAAATGCCATTGTTAAAGTTGAATTTGCTTTCCACCTTACTTGGTATTGTGTTGTTGTGATTTCTTGGTGAGGAAGAGTGAAAAGCACGAAGGGTATTGCCGTACCTTGTTTGCATAATGATAAAATTTCTTGAGTGAACGTGAGGATAAAGCATGAAAGGCGATGAAGTACAATTGCTTTTATATTATTATATAAGGAAGAGAGTAAAAGCATGAAAGGTGTTGCCATGCACTTGCTTTTATATTATTATCATGTGAGGATGAGAGTAAAAGTACAAAGGGTTATGCCGCGCACTTGCTTTATTATTATTATGTGAGGATGAGAGTAAAATCACGAAGGGCGATAATGTGCAATTTTGATTATTTCTTTGCTCTTTGCTTTGATATTTGAAATATGGACTTGACTTGTGACTTTGTCATTTATTTTGGAAAGAGTATCACGTAGTAATTCTTTACTTATTGTTTCTATTTGTTGTCCTTTTTACATGTCCCTATCCTAATGTTATATTTGATTCTTTATTTGTTATTTTGTTACTTCTTGAAAGATATAACTGCACAGGTTTATAGTAGGTGTCTTGTCTTAGCCTCGTCACTAACTCGTCAGGGTTAGGCTCGACACTTACTGAGTATATAGTGTCAGTTGTACTCGTACTACACTTCTGTACTTCTTGTGCAGATCCGGATATTGGTACCAGCGGATTCCGTAGAGGTGTTTAGCAACATGCGGTGATTCAAGGTAGAGTTGTATTCCGTTCGCAGGCCTTAGAGTCACTTTCCTATTTTTTTTGTACTGATCCCATTTTTTTGGACAATGTTGTATTTCCTTTTAAAATAGTGTATGTAGTAAACTTTAGAAGCTCATATACTTGTGACCCCACTTCTTAGGATGGTTCGTGTAGTTGTTGGTTCTAGACTTATTATATGTACCTTTCGAGTTTCTTCTACTTTATTTAGTTATCTTGCTGCTAGTCGTAAATTACTATTCCTTTCGTATTCTATCTGTTATGTTTTGGCTTTTCTAGTAAGCGGTGATAGGCATCATCACGATCCCGATTGGTAGGAATTTTGTGTCATGACAGATTATTGGGTAGAAGCCTAAGTTTCCAGAATTAAAAGGTGTTAAACAATGTAAATCTCTTGGGGAGTAGTGTAGAACTCTAGCTTAGTTTAATTATAAGGTTAAGATTCTTCTCTCTAATGAACCTAAACTTTATAAGATTAACTAATTAATATAAAGGATTATGAAGATATACGAGAAAATCGTTAATGTATTAATCTCTAGAAAATATCTTGCGAGTATTCTCCTCTCTTGCTTTAACTAATAATTCAAGAAGCTCATTCGATACTTACAAGAATCATTAGATTAAATTAAATTAAATAATACAAAGATAATCACCAAAATATTCCTCTTTCGATTAAATAAACTAATTATTTTTTAATAAAAATATTATTTCAAAACTCCATAAACAAATTCAAACAATTGAACATAATTTAAATCCACAAATAACTTATCCGAACTGTCATTTTAAGTTTGCATTTCGTTCGGTGGTGTGAGTTCTTGGGTAGCTTCATATGATGCATTATGACTTGTGTATATGGTTGGTTTTGGTTTTCGAGTGGTTAGGGACTGGTTTGGAAGAATGATTCTTATTTTAGAAGCTTTAAGTTGGAAGAATTTACCAAGTTTAACTTTTTTGTATTTGACCTCAGATCGGGATTTTTATGGCTCTATTAGGGTTGGATGGTGATTTTGGACTTGGGCGTATGTCTGGATTGGCATTTGGATGTTGCTAGAGGGTTTTGGCTCTAATTAGCAAAAGTTGGCAATTTGACGATTTGAAAAGTTCATAAGTTTGACCGGAAGTTGACTTCGGTGTTATCGCGTTCAGATTATTGTTCTGAGACTTGGAATAAGTTCGTTATGTTATTTTGAACTTGTTTGCAAAATTTGAGGTAATTCCAAGTTGTTTAGATGTGCTCGGCTTAAGTTTGAAGTTTAAAATTTTGAAATAGTTCATTAAGCTTGAATTGAGGTACGATTCGTGGTTTTATGTTATTTTGTGTAGTTTGAGGCCTCGAGTAAGTTTGTGTTGTGTTTTGATATTAGTTGGTGTGATTGGACGGGGGCCTAGGGTGAGTTTTAGATCATTTCCATGTCTTAGGCAGAGTTGGTTCTTGTGTTTTACATCTGCGCATGTTGGAGCGCAGAACTTTTGCGAGGTTTGAGTTGTTTCTGCGAGGTTGTGGCATGGTCAGGTTTTACACTTCTGCAGGTGAGGAATCGCCGGCGCGAGATCGTGTTTGCGAAAGTTTGACTGCAGATGCAAGATTGAGGCTCGAGGTGAGTGTTCACATCTACGTTGTTGCAGATGCGGGTTTTGTTACACAGATGCAGTTTAGGTCGGGTAAGTTGAGGTCACAGATGCAAGCTTTTACTCGCAAATATGGGTGCGCAGGTGCGAGATTTGGTTCGCAAATGTGGAGATGCCTGGACAGATCTTATTTATTCAAGGGTTGAGTCATTTTTATCACATTTTGAGATTTGTAGCTCGGATTTGGGCGATTCTTAGGGAGATTTTCACCACTTCTATTGGGGTAAGTATTTTTTACTCGGATTTGATTATTTTACATGATTCTATATTTGATTTTGGCATTTGATTGGTGAATCTAAAAGAGAATTTGGGAATGTTTTTCAAAACTTTTCTAAAATGAATAATTGGGGTTTGAACATCGATTTAGAGACGGAATTGGATCAAATTAGTATGGTCGGAATTCGAATGGTTGTCAAAATTTGTAAGTTTTGTCGGGTTCTGAGGTAAGGGCTTGGGTTGACTTTGCGCATATAATTAAAGATTCGACCTTTATTGTTTGAGTTAGTTTCTATGGCTAGATTTGATCCTTTCAGAGGTTGATTCGCACGGAATGGCATTTCTAGAGTATTGTTTTGGATTGTTCGAGGTAAGTAACTTATCTAAACTTGTATATAAGGATAATTATCCCTGAGAACTATGATATTTGAGATGCATTGTGGGTGACGCACGTGCTAGGTGACGGGCGTGTATGCGTACACCAGGGTATTCATGATACATGTAGAGTTTAGGCTACTAAAAGGTTTGTTTGCTTTCATGCCTCTTTATATCCATGTTTTCTCTACTTGTATGGTTAATTGCGCTATGATTCATGTTAGAAATCATGTTAAGCTATGTATTTATTTGTTTGATACATGATAGGGTTATTCTTACTGTTTTGAGTTGTTTGCCTTAATTGTATTCATATTCTCATTCATAATTCTTTACCCACATGTTATATTTCAGTCTCTATACTTTATTTGTTTGTCATATCACATGCTGTTGTTATGTGATGCTGTTTGGGCTGAGATCAATGAGATGTAAGCCATTGAGATTAGAGCAGTTGATGACTGATGTGGGTCATAGAGTCGTGTTGTGAGTTATATTTGGATCGGATTGCACACCGCAATTGATTGATATTTGGATCGGATTGCACACCGCAATTCATAGAGTCGTGCTGTACTCATACTATACTTATGCACTTTGCGTATAGATTTTGGAGCTGAGTTGCTGTGAATGGAGGAAGCTGGCATTGAAGATGTACCTGTTTTCCGGATATAGCTACCACTTGTACTTGGTTATTTTAGATTCGTATTCTATTTCTGTATATTCTAAATAGATGTTGTATTTATTATCATACCAGCTTTGTAAATCTAAGTTTTAGAGGCTCATGACTTGTACTACTAATCCTTGGGGTATTATATGTACGTTTAGTTATTTCCTTTAATGATTATTTATAAATCTCTGTTAGAATTGTGTTATCAATGGGTCGGGTTTGGTGCCATTTTGGTGGAATTGTGTTATAAATCTCAACTAGATGCAATTTTGGTGGTGACAATAATGCTCAAAACACCCTATCTGTCTAAACTCTAGGGAAAAACTACTCCATAAAAATTGAGGAATTCATCACAAATAAGTTCAAGGACATAAAAAATATCAAAGATAGCTTTGAGGGGTCGCACTAAGAGGGAAAATTTGAGGGGTCATTTTTACTTTGCCTGACCTCCTTTTTGCTTATTACGTCGTGGCTGGCAACGCCCGAGGTGTTGCGTTAAGCGAGAAAATCAGAAGCCTTGCAAAACTCCAGTCTGCCACCGAACTGCCTTGTTGTCTTGCGCTGGGCATTGCCCCTTGCATCATGCTAGGCTAAATTCACTACTTCCAATTTTTTTCTTCAATCTTTTACACGCAGACTCGGTCCTTGAACTTCAAACTCGATCCGGAATGAATAAAATGGACTTCTACTCAGACTTTAAGATTCAACGTGTCTGTTTTAGCTTCAAAATACTCCTCTGCTCAGAATTAAGTCCTGCACCCCAAATTACGTAATAAGTATATTCAGTCACAATTAAGCTCAAATACAATTACAGAATAGCAAATGGAAGGCAGAATGTAGCCAAAAATTCATATTTTAATCCTACCATCATATTGCAAAGCCATCAATTGTTTCCATATGAATAGTGATATACTTGAAAATTACAGAACTCATTGTTGCATAACTAAATACTGATAAACTGGATAGCTGTAGAACCACTAATTGGGAGACTATATAAGTAATAGCTGAGGAATAATATACCGAAAAATTCAGGTGTCATGCGGAATCTTACAAAGCAAACCTTCAGCGACTATAAATCAGATAACAAAAGAGAAATATACCAAAAAAGATACAAATATTTAACGTGGTTCGGTCAATTGACCTACGTTCACGGCGGAGATGAGCAATCCACTATACAAAAAAGAGTAAAAAATATTGAGAGAACAACCTCACGAAGAGTCAAACACAAGTGACACACTAATACTTGTCCCGTAAAGTTCTCCCCCTAAACACGACTCTGAAACCCCATATGGCTACATTGTGGATGCTATTGAATAAGAAGGAAGGATCCTCAATTTATAGGTCCAAACCTTTTCCTACCAGAAAAAGGACTAGCCAATATGGAAGAATTATAATTTCGTTCTACGAGAAGGAAAAACCAATTATGGTAAATATGTTGCCCTTTCCTTCAAGAGATAGGAAAATCAAATATGGTAAGAAAATTAGGACAACACCTTTTATATGAGAAATTTGACCGGAGTGCTACTCATGTAGAGACAAACTTTGTGGTGGAGACTTGGAGATGCGACCTATTGAAGGCTATATGAAGAAGGTGGATCAAATTTATTTTATCAGAAAATTCAGGCAAAGGGGGAGAATTGTTAGGTGTTTGTCCAGATTTTCTTACCATAATTGGTTTTCCTATCTCATGAAGGAAAGAACAATATATTTACCATAATTGGATTTTTCTTTTCCTAGAAGGAAAATATAATTCTTCCATATTTGGCTAGTCCCTTTTCTTGTAGGAAAATGTTTGGAGTTCTATAAATTGAAGATCTGTCCTTCTCATTCAATAACATCCTCAATGTAGCCATATGGGGTTTGAGAGTCGTGTTTAGGGGGAGAACTTTACGGGACAAGTGTTAGTGTGTCACTTGTGTTTGCCTTTTCATGAGGTTGTTCTCTCGATATTTTGTACTCTCTTTAATATAGTGGATTGCTCATCTCCGCCGTGGATGTAGGTCAATTGACCGAACCACGTTGAATGTTTGTGTCTCTTTTGGTATATTTCTCGTTTGTTGTCTGATTTATTGTCGTTCAAGCTTTGCATTACTAGCTTCCGTATGGAACCTGATTTTTTGTGGTCATAACAATATTAACTATAGAACTCAACATGCAAAATATGGTAACCTCTTCTAGTACTTTCTGCTAAGGAGTTATACTCTATCTTGTAACAATTATTGCTCAACTATAAGGACTGCTAGTTGAGTAAACTCACAATGACTCATGGGACAACACCTTCATATTTTCTCTTTATGCTTAAAAATGTACTTACGCTAACTCATGGGGTCATATTATTTCTACTTTTCATATTCTTGCATCAACTTTCATGAAGTTGTTATCCTTAGCTGTGTCATTTTCCTTGAACCTTCCCCTCGGGGTTCACTCTCGCATAAGTAAACTGACACACTTATATCTTTGTCATATATATATATATACCACGATAACATTATTTTCCTTTCTAATGTTTATGCTTTATTCAATGGGTCTCGTAGATTATTTGAGACTCATTTCTCGTAATTAGAGAACATAACGTTTCTAGGTGTAGAACACATTATCGGTAACTCCTCATGAGTTTCCAACCTTCAAGTTGACTCAATATTTGTCACGACCCAAAATTCCACCAAATGTCGTGATGGCGCCTAACCTGATTGCTAGTCAAACCAACCCTTAACAACAATAATAAAGTCAATTCTTAAGTCATTAACAGAGTTATGATATAAATATGAAAGCAGAATAAGCCTAAAAATCAAATCATGAATGCATAAGTCAAGGACAAGGTCTAAACAAGATCACAAATGTCTTTCAAACGCCCAAAATCCGGTGTCACAATATCATGAACATCTAACAAGAGTAAATTTGTCTCAACTATACAATAACATCTATCTGGAAGGAAGTAAATAGACAAGGCTGGAAAAATAAGGAAGGGAGACTCCATGTGTTGTGTATCTAATCAAGTAGCTCCACGAAGTCTCCAAGCAAATCTCCTAAGCATCTGGATGGGGTACCACTAGCACCTGCCTCAGAATCTGCACAAAATATGCAGAAGTGTAGTATGAGTACAAAACCATGTACTCAGTAAGTATCAAGTCTAACCTCAAAGAAGTTGTGGAAAGGGGTCGACACTAATACTTACTAACAATCCAATAAGCATGTGAGAGCATGAGTAAAACATGAAATAAGGCATGGTATTATCAAATATGCATAAAGGTAAAGGCGCAGAAAAACTAAAAATTTAGGCGTGCTTTCCAATCAAAGGAAATAAAATACGATGTCACATATCTAAATTCCTTTCAAATTATAATTGTCACGACCCACAATTCTACCTTAAGGATCGTGATGGAACCTAGTCTCTAAGACTAGGTAAACTGATCACTTACAACAGTCAAACCAATAAAACATGATATTATGAAGCAGAGTTTAATGTAAATGCGAAATCTAAAGATGATACAAGCCAACATGGCGATAATCACAATAAATTCCCAAGACTAGGTAGTATAGAGTCACGAACTCTAACTGAATACATAGAAATATCTCAAAACAAAAATACAACTGCTGATAGAGAATTGATAGTATAAACATAAGAAAAGGACTCCAAGGGACTGCGACAATCGAGCATATCTACCTTGAATCCTCTCGGTCAAGAAGCTAACTCTGCATGGGCCCGCTGCCTCCAATACTGGGATCTGCACAAAAATATGTAGAAGTGTAGTATGAGTACACCACGGTCAGTACCCAATAAGTATCAAGACTAATGCCGGTGGAGTAGTGACAAGGTTCAAGTCAAGACACTCACTAGTCAAATAACCTGTGCAATAATATCAAGAATCGGCAAAAAGAAATAATAACGAAAAACAATAACTGGAATCTCATCAATTAAGTGGCACCCACTTAGAACAATTTATGGTCCCGTTCCGATAATAAGCCATCAAATAGAATCACACACACACGGCACCTTGTGCCCACATTATCAATCATCCTTGCACGACAAAGACCTCGTTCCCCAACATAAGTCACAACCTCACGGACAACTCACGTGCTGCACGAAAAACTCACGTGCCAATATCATAAAGTGCATGTCATGGTCACAGGCTCAATATCACAATTTGCCCAGCGTGGTCACGAGCTCAATATCACAATCCACCCGGCGTAGTCACATGCTCAATATCACAATCCGCCCAGCGTGAGCACAAGTTCAATATCACAGTTCGCCTAGTGTCGTTACGACCTCAATATCACGATCCGCCTAGCGTGGTCAGAGGCTACCAGTTCAAACCATATCACAGAGAGAGCATATATACAAGAATACACGTACATGATCAATAAACACCATGTTTCATACTCCCGAACTTGTATAAGTGATATGTTATAGTGTATGCATGTGCAAGTGTACTATCACAGCTCAAATTATCAAGTAATACCAGAGACACCAAGTAGCACATTGGAAACAACACAACAAATCATGTAATATGCATGACAAACACAAGGAAGTCAAAAGCAACAACCAGAATACTCATTTTTCATCAACAACACGCCCCCGGGCCATCACATAACATCCCTATATAGCAACCCTTATCTCACCATGTCCACAATATCATAATTACCAACCGTATCGCTCTGCCCAGACAACATATATCAATAGCTACATGTATCACTCCGCCCTAACAATAACACAATTGCCACCCATATCACTCCGTCTAGACCGTAACACAATAGCCACTCGTATCACTCCACCTAAACAGTATATCAATAGCCACACGTATCTCTTCGCACAGTCAGCAACAGTGAAATGCCACATTTATGCTCTGCACATCAATAATCAATTCACACAACATGTTCACATGTGCCACAATTTCACAAGACAGTAGTATCAGAGATTTATCACGATATACGCTTACAACTTATCAACAAAGTGCACAAGGACATGTCAATAATATAGAAGTGTGGAGGAGTGTTCAACATATAAGCATGAAAGCTAACTCAAATTAGCAAGAATCTCACAAACGCCCAACTTGGCCAAATAAGGAATCACAATCCTAAAACATGATCTTTATCACGGAATATAAACTCAAGTAAACAACCAAAGTGAAATCACGTAAACAAAGATTTCTCAATCAAGACAAAGGTATAAGAGCAACCTCGTGTCAAATCTAGTCATAACCAACACGCACATATGTACACACTCCTCACCTTATGTACACGTCATTCACATAGTACAAATAATGCAATTATACCAAATCCTATGGCAAAGTTCTCCCACATAAGGTTAGGCAAGATACTTACCTCAAACAAGCTAAATCAATCCACTAGTAAGCCCTTCTTGCGTGAATCCACCTCCGAACGGTTCGAATCTAGCCAAAGTAACTTAGTATCATGAATGCAAGCCATAGGAAATGATTCTGAATAATAAAGCTTCGATCTTAAACAAGAATAAAAAGTCAACCCAGGGCCCGCACTCCGGAACCCGATAAAATTCATCAATTCTAAACACCCTTTCAAATGTGAGTCCAACCATACCAATTTCATCCAATTCCGACCTCAAATCGACCTTCAAATCATCAAAAATTGCATTTAGAGAAGATTTTACTAAAAACCCCAATTTTCCACACTTATATTCATCAAATAAATGCCAAAAACAAAGATGGAATCATGAAATATAACCAAATCCGAGTCAATAATACTTACTCAAATTCATATCATGAATATCCCCTCCAAAATCGTCCAAATTTGAGCTCTATAACTCAAAATGCGATAAACTAACAAAAGCCCTCGAAATAGAGTACTATATATGTCTGCCAAGGGATCCTCTTCACGATCGTGGGACCTACTTCGCGATCGTGAAGAACAAATCATCAACTCGACAAAAATCCTCTTTCTTGAACGCGGACTTGCACCCGCGAACTCGGTCAAACCACACGCGAACACGAAGGCCAACAACCAGGCGGCCCCATCAAGTCTTCACTCTACGTGAACGCGACCGCATGGGCGCGAACGCGATGACCACAACTCATCAATGCTTCACGAACGTGACCATCTCATCGCGAACGTAATGACCAAAAAATCAACCTCCCAAATAACACTTCACGATCACGTTGAGCACCAGATCACCAGAAAATCTGCAATCCAACACATGAGTGAAATTGATCAGGAACTCATCTGAAACACACCCGAGGACGCCGTCCAATCATACCAACCAATCCTAGAACTTAATGCGGACCTACTCAAGGCCTCAAATCACAACAAACAACATCAAAACTACGAATCACACCTCAATTCAAGCCTAATGAACTAATGAACTTTCAACTTTCAAAACTCATGTCAAACCATATCAAATCAATTCGGAATGACCCCAAATTTTGCATATAGGTCCCAAACAATAGAACGGACGTATACCAAGTCCCATAACTGCAATCTGAACATGATACCCACAAATTCAACTCTCAGTCAAACCTATCAACCTTCTAAATCTTCAACTATCCAACTTTCGCCAATTCAAGCTAAAACAACCTAGGAACCTCCAAATACACATCCGAACAAATGCCTAAGTCCAAAATTACCATACGGACCAAACAGAGCCATCAAAACTCTGATCCGAGATCAAATACACAAAAGTCAAACTTGATCAACTCTTCCAACTTAAAACTTCTAAAGTGAGAATCAATCTTCCAAATTAATCCTGAACCACTCAAAAATTGAAACCGACCATACATGCAAGTCATTATATATCATATGAAGCTACTCGCGGCCTCGAACCACCGAATGAAAATGAAAATAATCAAAATGACCGGTCTGGTCTACTCTCAACGATCACATAAAAGCTATGGCATGAGACTAAGGTGAAAATGAATGATATTGATCTACTCTCAATACCTTTTAGCTCAATCCACATACCTGGCATTGGTCAAGTGTCCAAACTAATACCTAATCTGGGTGCATGTGCTCATAAGGCCTAAAATAACATAGGTAATCACCTCACTCTGAAGGGATGAATCCAAATCCAAATGTTATTGTGGCGTGCAACCCGATCCATTCATAATACAGCGTATAACCAATCCAATCATAATATCGTTGCAGTGTGCAACCCAATTCAATCATAATACCATCAATAATCAATGACCCATATCCACTCGCAATGTCCGTCGTGTCAAAATTCTCAACTTTTCTCAATATGCAACTCTCCAACTCATGCATATGCATATGAGATGATATGATCAAAGCGCACTAGTACATAATAATAAAATACGGATGAATGTTTACATGAACAAGAGAAAATTATGGCTAATCATGTAATTCAAGTTCTTATAACAGTTTATTATGCTTATTTAATATTCTTAAATCTGATCATGATATCACGACCCAAACATCCCTCCGAAACATGTCGTGACGGCACCTAGTCTCTACGACTAGGTAAGCCTAACAGATTGTGGAAATATCAATAATGGAAGAAAAACTTAACAGTTAACTGCAATAGATACTGAATAACCAATAACAATGTCACTCGGCATGTACAATAACCAAAATACTAGACGTACACAGCTTTCCCAAAACCCGGAACGTCATGAGTCACAAACTACAAAAAGAAAATAGTATCTCTAAACTCTAGAGTCTAATAAAAGGAAATACATGAAGTGTTTTACATGGGGAAGAGTAGACGGGGACTCCGAGGTCTGCGGATGCGACAGATATACCTTGAAGTCTCCAAAGCTATCTCGACTCACTGATAATGTGCCTGATAACGAGCACCTGAATCTGCACACAAAACATGTGCAGAAGAGTAGCATGAGTACACCACAATTGGTACCTAGTAAGTGTCAAGCCTAACCTCTGTCGAGTAGTGACGAGGTCAGGTCAAGCCCACTGGTAAATAATATATAAAGCAGGGGAATATAATAGTAAAATAAGAGACTGTAGTTCAACAAAAGAAAACATAATGAAATAATAGTACAACGTGCGGAAATAAACAATAGGGGAGTCACCACCCAAACCGATGGGCCACGACGGGCACCTGATGCCTTACTCAACCAAGTACCAATGTTACATATCCTTCTTATCATACTATCATTGGCAAACAGGCCAAACGGGTCGTCAAGGGCTAACCAGAATAAACATAAGAGAATACACAATATAATACGACCCAATCTGATATAAAAACTTATACATGTGACATACGGGCCTATAAGGCCAAAATGATTACTCGTACACTGAACATAGGCCGATAAGGCCATACAATTTTTCATATACATGACATATGTCTACAAGCCTCTAAGAGTACATAAATATCATAAAGGCCGGGACAGAACCCCGCCATACCAATCAACACATGTCCTAATCATACTGACCAAATAGTAACTCCGGAGCAAAAGGAGTGCACCAACACCTTCCGCTGAGCTGATAGCCTACAGGGAGGACTCTCAACCTATGTAACGGGACCTGCGGGCATGAAACGCAGCTTTCCCAGGCAAAAGGAATGTCAGTACAAATAATGTACTGAGTATGTAAGGAATAAAAATCAGTAAGTAATAGACATGAGAGCAATATGGAGTAAAAGACTCAACATGTAAGCTTGAATAACTCTGTGAATCATTTCATATTTATAATATCATGCATATGCGTATAAATGTCATACCATGCATAGGTATATGCGTTCATAACATCATCAAGCCTCTGAGGAGATCCCATCATATCATCTCGGCCACTGTGGGCAAATCATCAACGTATACCAGCTGATCAGGTGGTGGTGCGTGTATAACACTGTAACCTTTACCCATATCCCATATACATATAATATACACGTATATAATGCCATCTGGTCATGGGTCAATGTACATGTATAAATATATGAAATGCATGAGAAGTACGTCAATAAAATCTCTCGGAACGTCATAAGACCATTATGCCTCTGATCAATGTCATGAAATAAACTTTATCAACTTACGTATTTTCTGAGACCCATGAATAGATGATAGAATAATAGGACACACGGGGAATCAAGAACATAAGCATCTCTAGCATTTCTATGAATAGAGTTATTTATGGAAGTTGCGTATTTTGCTCGTTTTGTTTGCATCATTTGGATTATGCCAAAAAGAAAGAAGGGATAGCCTTAACATACCTGAGATAATTCTCTTGACAATCTCTCTAACATACGTCAATTGCGACGAAACACGTAACGGCGAATCGAAGTACGGGAGAATCTGTATGATTTTCTTGAGAAAGATTGTACCGTGCTCTCTTAGAATTGCAAATCTCATTGCGATTACACAGTATAACTTCGTTGCAAATCTCTTAGAATTGAAAATCCGTATTGAAGCTTCATCCATCTCTTGGCACACTTAGAATCATTCCTTAATAAGGTAAATCTCTTAAAATTGTTGGCTTTTGTGGGCCCTACTTGATAGGGATGACTTGGCCAAAGAATGTTCAAATTATGCCACCTTGCAATATAATTTAAGAGTCATTTGATTGACTACATCTTGTTTCCACGTTGGGGTTCAAGAGTTTATCCAAAATGTCTTAATTAATTGCCAATTTCTTAATTAACTTGGTAATTTCCCACTAATCCAATAATTAACCAATTACCCATATAATTAAAAATTATCTCAAATTACTTAAAATACTACTTACTTTTAATACACTTTATGTGCCCTACTATCATGGTCATGTGATATCTTGTATGGCATTAGTCCATAAATACGGGATATTATAGCTTGGACCGTATTTTATCTCAAAATGACAACCTTCAACGAAACTCATTTTCTTCGATTTGCTTACCCTCTCACCTTCACGAACTTGTTTGAAATACCATATTACTTATAATTTAAAAAATAATCTCATTCCCGAGCTTACGTCGATTAACTTACGATGAAACTTTAACATATGAAAATGCGGGATGAAACATCTCATTTCCGAGCTTCCATCAATTTACTTATGGCGTACTTTCACGTACGAAAACATGGGGTGTAACATCATTCCCCCCTTTGGAAAATTCGACCTCGAATGTTGACTGATGCACTTATCTTTATCATAACCTATAGCTCTTGTGAATACTTTAGTACTCTCCTTGCCATCTAGGCAACTGTTTTGTAAATAAATCTAAAGGCTAGGGCGTTCCCCTCTTTAGGCCTCTTTCTCACACCATGACTTGTTGTCGGAATTCTTCCAATCTCGTAACTGTTGTTACCTTCTGTCATGCAGCCTGTAAGACTCTGACCTTGTAAGTGCGCCTATGTGACTCTTCTCTCCTTTTCCCTCCGGCTTTTAGCCAATCTCTAGGCCTCACTTTGTAAACATATGCAGAGCTTGACAAGATGTCCCTCTGGGCATCTATAAGTATACTGAAGTTCTTCGCTCGGTACTTTGTCGAACTTACGAATATTGCTATATCTTATTTCATAGACCCAGTTCTCTACCGCATGACTTTACTGCATCTACGTAGGTCATACTATACCATAACTCTTACTTCGATTTACCGTTACTGAGGTCTGCTACCAAACTCTAGGTTATTCTTGTTACTTATCCTATATGTATAAATCTGAGTCCTTTAATGCTTCTTCATTACTGTTCATCTTAAGACTGATGGCCTAATCTCATCTCATACTTTATAAATTTTTTCCATCCATTGTTGATTCACTTCAATGTTAATCTACAATCTACCACTGAAGACTTGAAATTTCTTACGTAATATATTGCCGCTAGGGCTCACATCTCATTGGGGAACATCTGAAATGATTAGACTGATCCACCTGGGGGCGATACTATACTTCCATAACCGTATTTCATAGCATCCCAATGTGCTTCACATTACGTGGGTATTTTAATCCTGTACTATCCATGAAATGCCTTCTTTTTGTTTTCTTCAAATCATTACTCAATCGAAGGCCCAAACGTCATCCTTTATTTATCACAATTACACCCTTATTCTACCACCAGGGCAGCATTCTATCTCTTCTACATGATACTAGTCTTAGACTCCTTTGAGTTCATTCAGGCTATACTGAGCTTTCTATAACTTAGAGAAACCATTAGCTCTCTTGTTTTCATGGGCTTAATCCTGAGGACTTATCCATTCTCGTTACCTTCTCACTCACCCTTTCTTATCCTTACTCTTGTATTCTAGAACCTTGTCGATTTACCATACAATAGCTTGCGACCTACACATATCTATTTATCTTACTCGCAACCTTTCAACTTGCTTGCATTATAGATTTTCTTATGTCATTCTGGAATATTAAGCGAGACATCACATCATCTCTAACTCTTGTTTAGTCTCTTAATCAGGCTTCTCGATACCTAGAAACCATAGGCTGGAAGACATGCTACTGACGACGCCGCTATCATTCCTGGATATTGAATCCCCGCACTTCTAGCCTTCTATCCGAAATATGCACTATTCATAACCTTCTGCACTTGAGTATCTCGTACGTTGTTCACCATTACCTTACTTACCTTAAAATATCACTTCACATCTTCTATTCTTTTCATAACCTCCCTTCCACATAGGTATGATTCACACGCAGAACTTGAAGATCTATTATAATACTTGCACCTCTAGTGCATACACAATCCGGTGGGAGCTTTATACTGACTTCTTATGAGGCTGGTACTCTCCCAACTGGCTTTATCGTAGAGCCGTTATAGAATATGGCTATTGTACTATCTCTCTTGTACCTCGAATATGAAGAGTGATTCTGCTATGTTCTCAATCACGATTCCTGTAATTTTTTGGGTCCAATAATCAGACTCCCGATTTACTTTGTTGATGTAAGTCTTTAGTTACCTCTTCCTTCTGATCAGCCTTTATGTAGGCTTAAGCTATCTTCCGATCTGCGGCTTCTGGTATTAGGTATTACTTTAGCCTTTCACGGGCGCTATGGAATATCCATGATACAATCTTTTAACAATTCAATCCTTTGTCTATGACCTGGACTCAATTCTTTCTTTTAACTTATAACGGAGTTTTCTACCGTTGTATGATTGTCAACATATATGCTGCATGGATAATACTTCGAAATCTTAAGTGCGTTCATAATGTAACTAATTCTGGATCATTGATCAAATAATTCCTTTCGTTCCTTCTCAACTTTCTTTAAATGTAAGCAATTATTTTTCCTGGTCGTTCTGCCCCCTTGTTGCGTGCATACTTAGCTTATCTTAGTTCCCACACATGCCAGAATTTTCGTGCAACTCATATGATCTCGAATATTACTTCTAACTTTACTTATGGAGTGCATACAATGTAGTAGTGAGACTGTTTTTACATGACCATTTCTTCTACAAGTTACTATGCTTAGGTTGAAGCGTCCTTCCTTATTTCCTTAGCTGGTCTTTAATTATAGTACTTAGGGAGGACCCTATGACTCTGGTAAAGCTACAAGCTTATTACATCGTATACTCTATAAAAATTTTGATGTTTGTACTCACCTAAAATTATCCTTAGTTACTTACCTCCACGCTCATATGCTCGTATAGTGGCTTCTGAACTAAAGTTATGACTGTCTTCCCAGTGAGACTCTCTTTTATTTCCGTAACATTCATACAGTACGTTTAACTATCCAACTCCTATCTGAGTATTTCTCAAGGGTCATGATGTCGTAACTGCGAGGCTAAATTCACTATATTAGGTTTTACTATGTTTATCTTGCACGATCTGTTGATTTGTCTGTATCCTCCCGTCTAGCCATAAATAGGCCCTTCCTGAATCAACTACTGATTACTCGTTGGCCCCTTCTCATATCAATATTCTGCAAAATGTTACATGGGTTATTTCCTTTGCCTTAACTTACCTCTCGCACTGGCTCCTTATTTATTAATAACATCCCGGGCAGGAATCCTTGCTTCCTTTCCTTGACGTCGTGCTTGCATAATGTTCTGTAATCATAGCATATCTGTAGTATTTAGATAAGTGAAATCTCCTTCCTCTCTCATTTTTTATCGCATTCTTCCTTTACCATTCCATAGTTACTAGAACCACTTAATTCTGACTTCATGCCACATAACTCCATATTCCCCCCTTTAGGGGAGTACTAAGATTTAGTGCTACCGCGATCTACCTATAGATGTTTTACCTCTTCATCTTTGGCATCTTTTCACATCATCGATGACCCTTACTCGCCTTGCGGTAATCCTTCTGTACCAAGGATAACGAAATTCCTTACTCACCTAGTATAACTAGACCACATAGTCTCTTAAGCTTAACTTTCTCACATTGCTTGCTTTAGGGAAGCGTCTTCCTGAATGACTTTTCTCTGAATTTCTCATGAATCTTCTTCTGTTGTCCATTCTATTATCGCCGAAATGAAATCTGAAATTCTCATGATGTCGACCATTATCAAATCACTCAGTCCCCAATTCATGTTTAGTTTATCTTGTTCACCAATCCATAGTGATTTCTATTACTTTCGGTCTAACTTTTCCTTCTGGTAATCACGTTAGAGTCACGAACTTATTTCTCGAAATGATGATGTGACTTTATGACCTATATTATTTTGTTGCCTCAAGGCCTGTCACCTCTCATCTTTCCCTTCCCTTGACAATAGACTCTGTAATACTGTCATTTTGTTTTATGTCGTTGTCATCCATGTATTACATCTTACTCGTAAAGCTTCATTATCTCTCTTCTTATTTCCTTGCTAATGTTTCTGTCTACCACTTTATTTTGAGAACCTCAACAAGATGTTCTTTTTCTTTTAGATCCCCTTGCTCCATCCATTGGCTCTTCGGGTTGCCTAACATTCTATCTCTACTAGGGACGAGAGCCATACTAAGGTAATATTTATCCATTCAAGGCTTCCAATGCCTATCTTTGCAGTACTCATATCTAGCTGTACTATTTTAGAGTGCACCATCTGGGTATCTCACAAGGAGATCTATTAGCACATTTGCAATATCCTTCGCAAATGTCAACTAACGCAACCAATCCATCAACCATTTTGGGTCACTCTAACCCCAGCCGGATCCTGATATCCGTCCTTCTCTTATACTACTTCTGTTAGCCCCCATAGGGCATCAATGAGATGGATGTGGACAATTGTACATACCTCTGTTATTGTTGAAGGTAACTCAAAAGGCTTATATTCCTCTGCCTAAATTGTAAATACTGACAATCTTCATTAACTGGGCGCCTCGTACCCTTCTTCATATTGCTTATTTTACTTGTTGAAACTTATATCTATTTCTGAATCTCTCATTGCCTTTCACTATAAGGGTGGATAGATATTCTTGCCCTAAGGCTCCTTATCAAGAGGCTTACATGGCTTAGTACACACATGACCTACTGAAGACCTTACATTTACTCATCATAAGCATCATGAAAAATTGAGTTCCTCTAACTCAACTCTTACACAACCGCATTCAATCCCTTACCAACCGTCTTTCTAGATGTAGACATCGTCGTAGTATGAATAAAATAAAATTTAGAAGTTTGAATTCCTACGACTGAGCTCTACCACATGATCTAGAGTAAGAAGAAAGAGTGATAGTCCTAAATGCCCTGTAGCCCCCTGCTTATAAGTATAGTGCACAACCCACCCATAAACAAGAAGCCTCTACTAGAGACAGCTTGTAGACTCCCTAGGATAGAACCTGGCTCTGATACCACTTTTGTCATGACCCAAACCAATGGGCCGCGACGGGCACCCGGTGCCTTAATCAACCGAGTACCAACGTTACATATCCTTCTGATCGTACTATCATTGGCAAATGGGCCAAACGGGCCGTCATGGGCTAACCAGAATAAACATAAGAGAATACTCAATATAAGACGACCCAATATGATATAAAAACTTATACATGTGACATACGGACCTATAAGGCCAAAATAATTACTCGTACACTGAACATAGGCCGATAAGGCCATGCAATGTTTCATATACATGACATCTATCTACAAGCCTCTAAGAGTACATAAATATCATAAAGGTCGGGACAGAGCCCCGCCATACCAATCAACACATGTCCTAATCATACTGATCAAATAGCAACTCCGGAGCAAATGGAGCGCACCAACACTTTCTGCTGAGCTGATAGCCTACTTGGAGTACTTTCAAACTATCTAATGGGACCTGCGGGCATGAAACACAGCGTCCCCAGGAAAAAGGGACGTCAGAAAAAATAATGTACCGAGTATGTAAGGAATGAAAATCAATAAGTAATAAACATGAGAGAAACATGGAGTAAAAGACTCAACATGTAAGCCTGAATAACTCTGTGAATCATTTCATATTTATAATGTCATGCATATGCGTATAAATGTCATACCATGCATAGGTATATGCGTTCATAACATCATCAAGCCTCTGAGGGCATCCCATCATATCATCTCGACCATTGTGGGCAAATCATCAACGTATACCAGCTGATCAGGTGGTGGTGCGTATATCACGTTGTAAACTTTTTCCATATCCCATATACATATAATATACGCGTATATAACGCCATCTGGTCATGGGTCAATGTACATGTATAAATATATGAAATGCATGATAACTACGTCAATAAAATCTCTCGGAACGTCATAAGACCATTATGCCTCTGATCAATGTCATGAAATAAATTTTATCAACTTACGTATTTTCTGAGACCCATGAACAGCTGATAGAATAATGGGACACACGGGGAATCAAGAACAGAAGCATCTCTAGCATTTCTATGAATAGAGTCATTTATGAAAGTTGCGTATTTTGCTCGTTTCGTTTGTATCATTTGGATCATGCCAAAAAGAAAGAAGGGCTAGCCTTAACATACCTGAGCCAATTCTCTTGAAAATCCCTCTAACATACATCAATTGTGACGAAACACGTAACGGCAAATCGAAGTAGGGGAGAATCCGCATGATATTATTGAGAAAGATTGTATCGTGCTCTGTTATTGCAAATCTCGTTGCGGTTACACAGTATAACTTCGTTACAAATCTCTTAGAATTGCAAATCCGTATTGAAGCTTCATCCATCTCTTGGCACACTTAGAATCATACCTTAATATGGTAAATCTCTTAAAATTGTTGGCTTTTGTGGGCCCTACTTGATAGGGATGACTTGGCCAAAGAATGTCCAAATTATGCCACCTTGCAACATAATTTAAGAGTCATTTGATTGACTACCTCTTACTGCCACGTTGGGGTTCAAGAGTTTATCCAAAATATCTTAATTAATTACCAATTTCTTAATTAACTTGGTAATTCCCTACTAATCTAATAATTAACCAATTACCCACATAATTAAGAATTATCTCAAATTACTTAAAATACTACTTACTTTTAACACACTTTATGTACCATACTATCATGGTCATGTGGTACCTTGCATGGCATTGGTCCATAAAAACGGGGTATTATAGCTTGGACCATATTTTATATCAAAATGACAACCTTCAACGAAACTCATTTTCTTCGATTTGCTTACCCTCTCACCTTTACGAACTTGTTGAAATACCATAATACTTATCATTTCAAAAATAATCTCATTCCTGAGCTTACATCGATTAACTTACGACGAAACTTTAATATATAAAAATACGGGATGAAACATCTCATTTCCGATCTTCCATCAATTTACTTATCGCGTACTTTCACATACGAAAATATGGGGTGTAACAAGGGGATCTCCTAAGATACCGTCTCGTAGTTCCAAAAGTAAATATACACGGAGAACTCCCGGGTTCCGCCTCATAGTCTCAAAAGTAAATGTGCAGGGAGAACTCCCGAGGTACCGCCTCGTAGTCTCAAAAGTAAATTTGTAGGGAGAACTCCCGAGGTACCGTCTCGTAGTCTCAAAAGTAAATGTGCAGGGAAAACTCTCGAGGTACCGCCTCGTAGTCTCAAAAGTAAATGTGTAGGGGGATCTCTCGGGATACCGTCCTGTAGTCCCAAAAGTAAATATGTAGGGGGATCTCCCGGGATACCGTCCCGTAGTCTCAAAAGTAAATATGCAGGGGGGTCTCCTGGGATACCGTCCCATAGTCCCAAAGTAAATACACAGCGCAGACAATTACAGATGATAAGTACAACAAGAGAATCTACAGTTTAGACTAAGTACAAGTCGAGAAAAGAAGAAGGAATTCACTAAGCATGCTGCAAAGTGTTCAGTTGAGCAATTAAGACATGTAGACATGTTATTCTAGGCTAACAGGGTAACTACACATGCTAGTATACTCAATTAAGGTGAAAACAAGTAATTACTCGGTAAAAATCAGGTTTTGCAACAAATAGCCCGTGTACACACTCGTCACCTCATGTACACGACACTCACATATCAATATCAGTACCAAATCCTAAGGGGATTTCCCCCACACAAGGTTAGACAAGCCACTTACCTTGAACCAAGCTCAATCAATCGGTAGCAATGCTTTTCCCACGAATATCCGACTCAGAATGGCCCAAATCTAGCCAAATTCAATTACATACCATAAATATATCTATAAGAAACTAATCTAATCAATGAAATCTAAACTAAAGCAAGAAATTAGGAAATCATCCCAAAAAGCCTCCCCGGGCCCACGACTCGGAATCGGGATCCAACCCTGATATCAAAAAGTCCACTACAGGTCAAAATCTCCAAAAATTTGACTTTCGCCATTTCAAGCCTAAATGAGCTACAGACCTCCAAAACACAATCCGGACACGCCCCTAAGTCCAAAATCACCCAATGGAGCTAACGAAACTGACGAAACTCCATTCCGGAGTCGTCTTCACACAATTTCGACTACGGTCAAAAATCCTAAGACTTAAGCTTCCGTTTAAGGACTAAGTGCCCCAATTCACTCCGAAACCACAACAACAACCTCCCGACAAGTCTCATAAGCAGAAAAAGATACGGGGAAAGCAGTAAACAGGGGATCGTGGCTATAACTCTCAAAATGACTGGCTGGGTCGTTACATCCTCCCCCTCTTAAAGAAATTGTTTATACTCGAATGAGTATAGAGACATACCTGAAGTGGTGAAAAGATGAGGATAACGGCTGTGCATTTCATGCTCGGTCTCCCAAGTCGCCTCCTCGACCGGCTGGCCCCTCCACTACACCTCCACGGATGCAATGTTCGTTGACCTTAGCTTTCTGACCTGCCTGTCCAAAATAGCCACTGGCTTCTCAACATAAGATAGATCCTTGTCCAACTGGACTGAGCTGAAATCCAACACATGAGCTAGGTCACCGTGATACTTCCGGAGCATAGAAACGTGGAATACCGTATGAACTCCTGCTACACTGGGAGGTAAGGCAATCTCATAACCAACCTCCCCAACTTGCCGCAACACCTCAAAGGTACCAATAAACTTTGGGCTCAGCTTGCCCTTCTTCACAAACCACATAACACCCTTCATAGGCGAAATCTGGAGCAAGACCCGCTCTCCAACCATGAACGCAACATCGCGAACCTTTCGGTCCGCATAACTCTTTTGTCTGAACTGGGCTATACGAAGTCGATCCTGAATCACCTTCACCTTATCCAGGACATCCTGAACCAAGTCTGTACCCAATAATCTAGCCTCGCCCAGCTCAAACCAACCCACTGGAGACCGACACTGCCTACCATACAGAGCCTCATACGGTGCCATCTGGTGCTCGACTGATAAATGTTGTTGTAGGAAAACTTTGCAAGTGGCAAGAACAAATCCCAAGAACCTCCAAAATCTATCACACACGCACAGAGCATATCCTCTAATATCTGAATAGTGCGCTTGAATTATCCATCCAGCTGAGGGTGAAATGTTGTGCTCAACTCCACTCGAGTATCCAACTCATGTTGTACGGAACTCCAGAACCGTGATGTAAACTGCATACCCCGGTCAGAGCTGCTCGGAAGAATAGGTAGTCATCACAGGAAAGAAATGAGCTGACTTGGTCAGTCTATCCACAATCACCCAACTACATCAAACTTTCGCTGAGTTTGTGGGAGTCCAAAACCGAAATCCATAGTGATCCACTCCCATTTCCACTCCAGAATCTCTAACATCTGAAGTAACCCACCTAGCCGCTGATGCTCATACTTCACCTGCTGGCAATTTAGACACCGAGCTACATACTCCACTATGTTCTTCTTCATCCTCCTCCACCAATAATGTTGTATCAAGTCCTGGTACATCTTTCGACACCAGGATGAATGGAGTACCGTGAACTGTGAGCCTCCTGGAGAATCAACTCACGCAACCCATCTACATTGGGCACACATAATCTATCCTACATCCTCAATGCACCATCATCTGTAATAGTGACCTCCTTAGCATCACCGTGCTGAACAGTGTCCTTGAGGACAAGCAGATGGGGGTCATCATACTGACACTCCCTGATACGATCATAATGAGAAGATCGAGGGACCACAAACTGGCTGGCTAAGGCCTGAAAATCCAACGCCAATTGCCTCTCTGCTACTGGTAGATATGCTAAAATCCCCAAACTCTCTGCCCTGGCGACTCAAAGCATCGGCCACCACATTGGCCTTTCCCGAATGGTACAAAACGGTGATATCATAATCCTTAAGCAGCTACAACCACCTCCGCTGATGCAAGTTAAGATCTTTCTATTTAAATAGATGCTGCAAACTCCTGTGATCGGTGTAGATCTCACAAGGGACACCGTACAAATAGTGCCGCCAAATATTCAAGGCACGAACAATAGCTGCTAACTCAAGGTTGTGGATAGGTTAGTTCCTTTCATGGACCTTCCGCTGTGTGGATGCTTAGGCAATCACCCTACCGTCCTGCATCAACACCGCGCCGAGATCAATCCGCGATGCATCATAACATACAATATAAGACCCCGAACATATAGGTTATACCAATACTGGGGCTATAGTCAAAGCTGTCTTGAGCTTCTGAAAGCTCTCCTCACACTTCTCTGTCTACCTGAACGGAGCACCCTTCTAGGTCAGCCTGCTCATAGGTGCTGCAATAGATGAGAATCCCTCTACAAAATGATGATAATACCCCGCCAAACGAAGAAAACTCCGGATCTCCGTAGCTGATGGTGGTCTAGGCCAACTCTACACTACTTCCACCTTCTTCGGATCCACCTTGATCCCATCACTCGATACTACATGACCCAAGACTGCCACTGAGTCTAGCCAAAACTCAAGGTTTGAAGCACAGTCCTCATGTGTTGCTCATGATCCTCTCGAGTCCAGGAGTACACCAGAATGTCATCAATAAACACAATGACGAAAGAGTCAAGAAAAGGCCGGAACACGCTGTGCATCAAGTGCATAAAAGCTGATGGGGCATTGGTCAGCCCAAAAGACATCACAAGGAACTCGTAGTGACCATATAGAAAGCAGCCTTCAGGATATTTGGCTCCCGAATCTTCAACTGATGAAAGCCTGAACGTAAGACAATCTTGAAAAACACTTTGGCACCCTGTAACTAATCAAATAAGTCATCAATACGAGGCAATGGATACCTGTTCTTCACTGTGACATTGTTCAGCTGACGATAATCAATGCACATACGCATAGAGCCATCCTTTTTCTTCACAAATGAGACCGGAGCACCCCAAGGTGACACATTGGGCCGAATGAAGCCCTTATCAAGCAACTCCTGTACTGCTCCTTCAACTCCTTCAACTCAGGAGGAGCCATACGATATGGAAGAATAGAGATGGGCTGAGTGCCTGGCAACAAATCAATACCAAAATCAATATCTCTGTCGGGCAGCATGCCCGGAAGATTAGCTGGAAATACATCTGGAAAGTCCCTCACTATCGGTACTGACTCAACTGTAGGGGCATCAATACTGACATCTCTCACATAAGCTAGATACGCGTCACACCCCTTCTCAACCATTCGTTGAGCTTTAAGAAATGAAATAACTCTACTGGGAGTATACTCTAAGGTACCTCTCCACTCTAATCGCGATAGACCTGGCATAGCCAGCGTCACGGTCTTAGCGTGACAATCAAGAATAGCATAATGGGGCGACAACCAGTCCATGTCCAAGATAACATCAAAGTCTACCATACTGAGCAATAATAAATCGGCTCTGATCTCAAAACCACTAAGAGAAATCAAATACGACTAATACACGCGGTCCACAACAAGAAAATCTCCTGTAGGAGTAGACACATAAATATGGGAACTCAAGAAATCCCGAGATACGCCCAAATACGGGGCAAATATAAGAGGACATAAAGGAATATGTAGAGCCTGGATCAAATAAGACCGACGCGTCTGTATGACAGACCGATACAATACCTATAATGACTGAGTCGGAAGCAACTGCCTTTGTACGATCTGGAAGAGCATAATATTTGGCCTAGCCTCCCCCTCTAGGGTGACCTCGACCTCCCCGACCTCCACCTCGAGCTGGTTGAGTAGCTGGAATCATAGCCTGAGGACCCGGTGGAGCACGCGGTGGCTGAGAAGTATGTGGAGGTGCACCCCTCCTAAGTCTGAGGCAATCCCCCACCACATGGCGAGTGTTTCCACACTCAAAACAAGCTCTCGGAGGGCGTGGCTGTTGTGACTGGCTCAGGCCAGGTCTGCTGGACTGGCTGCTAAAAGCACCCCATGAAGGAGGTGCACTAGACACTGGCGGTGCATAATAAGGCTCCTGGGGCCTAGAAGGGACTGGAACACCGCTGGCGGCTGGAAGAACTTAATGAACGGGGCGACTCACATAACCCCTACCATGTCGAACTGCAGCTGGGGTACGAGTACCGCTATAAGTGCCAGACTCTAGAGACCTCTTGGCCTCCCTCTGCTCTCTATCCCGGGCAAGCATGCCATCCAATCTCCTGGCAATACTCACAGCATGCTGATAAGAAATATCCATCTCCAACTCCCTGGCCATACTGATCTGGACATTGGGGTGGAGTCCCTCAATAAAATAATGAACCCTCTCTCGAACTGTGGCAACCAAGGCCGGTGCATGTCGGGCCAAATCACTGAAGCGGACTGCATACTCTAACATAGTTATAGCACCCTGGTGCAGCTGCTCAAACTCCGCGCGCCATGAGTCCCTGAAGCTCTGAGAGACACACTCTCTCAAAAACATGTCCGAGAACTGAGTCCATGTAAATGAAGCTTCCTCATCCGGACTACTCAACTCATAAACATGCCACCACTGATAGGCTGCTCCTCTAAGCTGGAATGCAGTAAAGGAAACCCCACTCGACTCCGCTACACCCATAGTAGGTAGAATACTGTGACACCCCTCCAGAAAACCCTGGCATCCTCTGATGCCAATCCACTGAAGGTAGAAGGGTGGTACTTCTTATACCTCTCAAGCCTGAGCTGCTCCGCCTCACAAGCGGTTGTCCTAGTCTCATGCTGAACTGGAGCTACCGGCTGCATAGGGATGAACTATGGGGCCTGGTCTACCTGAACTCGCTGCTCTGGGGTATCGGCGACGGGAGTATGTGCTCCTCCCCCGGCCTAAGATGTGGCAGGAGCAAGTGGAATCAATCCAGCCTGAGCTAAGGTGCTGAACATGCTCAGAAACTGGGATAGAGTCTCTTGGAGTGCTGGTGCAGCAACAAGTACCTCAGGTGTCTGCCTTGGAGCTACTGGGGGTTCCTCTGTAGCAGCTCGTGCGGGTGCTCTGGTTGCACTGCCTGGACGTCCTCGGCTCTACCCCGACCCCAGCCTCTCACAGCTTTAGCAGGGGCGCGAGTGCCTGGTCATCAGATCCTACGGTATGGGTCCTCACCATCTGTGAGAAAGAATAGAATAAAAAAGTTTAGAATTTGATGCCAACAACTTCGCACGACAAGGAATCAAAGAAGTATAATTGTTCCTAATAGTTCCATAGCCTCTCGAAGATAGGTACAGACATCTTCGTACTGATCCGCGAGACTCTAATAAATTGGCTTGTGACTCATGACACCTATGAACCTAGAGCTCCGATACCAACTTGTCATGACCCAAACATCCCTCTGAAACATGTCGAGATGGCACCTAGTCGCTACGACTAGGTAAGCCTAACAGATTGTAGAAATATAAATAATGGAAGCAAAACATAACAGCTAACTGTAATAGATACTGAATAACCAATAACAATGCCGCTCGACATAAACAATAACAAAAATACTAGAAGTACACAACTTTCCCAAAACCCGGAACGTTATGAGTCACAAACTACAGATTGAAAATAGAATCTCTATACTCCAGAGTCTAATAAAAGGAAATACAAGAAGTGTTTGACATAGGGAAGAGTAGAAGGGGACTCCGAGGTCTGCGGATGCGGCAGATATACCTTGAAGTCTCCAATTCTATCTCGACTCACTAATAATGCGGCTGATAACGAGCACCTGAATCTGCACACAAAACATGTGCAGAAGAGTAGCATGAGTACACCACAATTGGTACCTAGTAAGTGTCAAGCCTAACCTCGGTCGAGTAGTGACGAGGTCAGGTCAAGCCCACTGGTAAATAATATATAAAGCAGGGGAATATAAAAATATAATAAGAAACTGGAGTTCAACAAAGGAAAGCATGGTGAAATAACAGTACAACACACGAAAATAAACAACAGGGGATCTCCCGAGATACTGTCTCGTAGTCCCAAAAGTAAATATGCAGGGAGAACTCTTGAGGGACCGCCTCGTAGTCTCAAAAGTAAATGTACAGGGAGAACTCCTGAGGTACCATCTCGTAGTCTCAAAAGTAAATGTACAGGGAGAACTCCCGAGGTACTGCCTTACAGTCTCAAAAGTAAATGTGTAGGGAGAACTCCCGAGGTACCGCCTCATAGTCTCATAAGTAAATGTGCAGGGGGATCTCCCGGGATACCGTCCCGTAGTCCCAAAAGTAAATATGCAGGGGGATCTCCCAGGATACCGTCCCGTAGTCCCAAAAGTAAATATACAGGGGGATCTCTCAGGATATCGTCCCATTTTCCCAAAGTAAATACACATCGCACACAATTACAGATGATAGGTACAACAAGAGAATCTACAGTTTAGACTAAGTACAAGTCGAGAAAAAAAGCAGGAATTCACTAAGCATGTTGCAAAGAGTTCAGTTAAGCAATTAAGACACGTAGACATGCTATTCTAGGCTAACAGAGTAACTACACACGCTAGTATACTCAATTAAGGTGAAAATAGGTAATTACTCAGTAAAAATTAGGTTTTGCAACAAATAGCCCATGTACGCACTCGTCACCTCACGTACACGGAGCTCACATATCAATATCAGTATCAAATCCTAAGGGGATTTCCCCCACACAAGGTTAGGCAAGCCACTTACCTCGAATGAAGCTCAATCAATCGGTAGCAATGCTTTTCCCAAGAATATCCAACTCCGAATGGCCCAAATCTAGCCAAAATCAATTACATACCATAAATATATCTATAAGAAACTAATCTAATCAATGGAATCTAAGCTAAAGCAAGAAATTAGGAAATCGTCCCAAAAAGCCTCCCTGGACCCACGACTCGGAATCGGGATCTGACCCCGATATCAAAAAGTCCACTACCGATCAAAATCTTCAAAAATTTGACTTTTGCCATTTCAAGCCTAAACGAGCTACAGACCTCTAAAACACAATCCGGACATGCCCCTAAGCCCAAAATTACCAACCGGAACTAACGAAATCGATGAAACTCTATTCCGGAGTCGTCTTCACACAGTTTTGACTACGGTAAAAAATCCTAAGACTTAAGCTTTTGTTTAGGGACTAAGTGTCCCAATTCACTCTGAAACCACAACAATAACCTCCCGGCAAGTCACATAAGCAGAAAAAGATACGGGAAAAGCAGTAAATAGGGGATCGGGGCTATAACTCTCAAAATGACCGGCCGGGTCGTTACACATGATATCAAACATGAGCAAGGTAAGCCAATGGTCACAAAATCATGAATCAAGTAAGGCGAGAATAAGACTTTAGTCAAATCAATAAGCCATAAATCCTAGACATGGTTTCTAATCATAGATAAGGTTCATCAAGTAGTCATGGAATTAAAGAACACATGGATAATGAATCACATAGTCCAAGTAAGGCATGCTATAAGTCTGACTCTATCCGGCTACAGTCATAACCTAGCTATGCACATACGCTCATCACCTCTCATATGTGTGGCACCTAAATGAAGCAACAAATAGCAAATAGATCATCTATATGGAGTATTACCTCTTACAAGGATAGACAGAGACATACCTCCACCCGAGAACAACTTCAACCCTCAAAAACTGCTTTTCTCTTTAAGTTATAGGCCAAACCCAAATTCACTTGTTCAATTCCATGTTATGATGTTAGATCTAGTGATAATTCCAATTGTAATCCATAGATTTACGTTAGAATCACTTACCCCAAGCTTATAAGTAAAACCCTAGATTCAAGCTTCTCAAAATAAGCTCCAAAAGTTGAAAAATAAAATAAAAATCACAAAACTCGACCTTAAGTAGTCCAAGCCAAAACAACCCGGGAGGCCGCAAAATCGCATATGTGATCATAGAACTGATCTGCGGACTGCGTATCCATCGCGGATCAAAATAGACCGAACTCTTTCATCGCAAAATCGAACTTCGGTCCGCGAAAACCACCGTAAAAATTCCCAAACCAAACTTCTCAGCGACCGCAAGTCAAATGCATGGTCCGTATAACCATTCTACGATCCACAAAATAGGTCGCAAAATGTAGCTGACACGACCAACTTCTACAAACTTTCTCTAAATGCGTCGAAACTCATGCAAGCCCCTCGAGACCCTATCCATCCACTCCTACAAGTCCATAAGATTTACCCAGACCTTTCTATGGTCTCAATACACATATAGAAACATCACAACAAAGAATCAAGGTGCTCATTAAATAGAATTTCTCTTAAGCTGATAAACTTCAAAATATCCAACCAAGCAACCAATTCAACCTTAGACACCTCGGATCTTAAGTAAACTTTATACCTCAGATCTTAACCAAACATTATACACAAGTTTAATCCACCCATATGGATCTATCTCAAGTCTCGGACACCATTTAGAGTCTAATAACATTAAAGTAAAATCTTAGTTCAGCTTATGAACTTTTCAATTCTTCAAATTGCCAACTTTCGATAAATAGAGTAAACATCTTCTAGAAATATCCAAAATTAAATTTGAATATACTTCCAAGTTCAAAATTACCGTGCGAACCTATAGGAACTCTCAAATGTTGATTACGAGGTCGTTTACTCAAAAGTCAAACCTTGGTCAACTTTAGCAACCTAAGCTTTCAAAAATGAGACTAAATGTTCCAATTCATTCTCAAGCTTTTTTGAAACTAAACCAACCATCTCTGCAAGTCATAAAATATCATAGAAATATACAGAAAGAACCAAATAGGGGAACAAGGCTCAAATACTCAAAATGACTGCTCAGATCGTTACAATATTCTACTCTTCTAGTACATGTTCTCAAGTATGCAGTCTTACCCAAGCTAGTGATTCTCAAATAATAGCAAGTACTTACATCCTTATTCTTGTAGCTATAACGTTTAATCCTTGTTCAAGTTGGGCTCGTAACGATATCAGACGACCTTCTATTTTTCATATTTGTTCACACTTATGGAGGAATATTTATCCTCCGCTCTTTCATTTCTCTAGTGAGTAGAATCTCTTTCCTGAAGTATCACCTTAAGGTGTTTCTATTTAGTTAACCTCTCTGTTTACTATGAGTGAATTCATCATCTTATTTCTATGAGTGAATTCATCATCTTATTTCTTTTTACCCCTTTTTAGGTCATAATTTTCTACACTAGGTCATATATTCACAGGTGTACCTTCTAGCATTGTATATCCCTTCCCCTACTCTTCTTTTTCAAGCCGACAACTCCTGCATAACTTAAGTTACTTTCTGTTTGCAAAAGAAGGTTCAATTAATTACTCCCACTCAGTATTACTCCCTTGATCTTGTTTAAGTCTAAATGATGTAAAATTTCAAACTGCTTGCCACGTTTTCATGTGCGAGCATTAAGCCTCTAAAACTACATTACTCATTTGCACCCCTTTTACATAATTATTCCTTATTAATATGTTCAAAAGTCTAATATTGTCTAGAAGGTTTCCCTAACATGATGCAGAAGTTAGGAAACTTTATCTGGAACATATCATATTCACGGATTTTGAAGTCATATCTTTCCTTGTAACTCGCTATAATGTGAGGGCCTTACTTCCCAATTCACAATTATATTGTAGACTTAGGTGAGTCATAATCTTATTATCTAATTGATAAAATAGAAATCAAGGAAGTTTAGAGATTCAAGTAAGTCGTTCAATAATTAAAAAATACTTGTTTTCTTCCGGGCTAAAGAGGTCCATCTAGTCTACCTCTTATTTGAGTTTCACGATTAACTACGCCTTGTCTAATTTGAGTATTAGGTGTATACGTCGGAGAAGGTGTGACCACAATAATGTCTATGAAGAAATCTTTTCTAATATGACTCGGGTCCCTACAACGAAAGCAACCCTTCTGACTGGTCCAACATGGACTCAAATGTCTCTTACTATAAGTACAAGTAGGAAATCGTTACTAGGGTATGGGGTAGGACATGATGACACTCAACCTCCCTACTTGTCAAGCGAACCATGTTTTAACTAGCCAAACATGTTGTTAAGCTTATTAAAGCAAGCATAATACGAACAATTCTTATATCATAAGTATGTGAAAGCTGCTAAAGAAAGTTTAGAAACTAATATTTGAAAGCTAACCCACCAATGACAGTCATAATCCTCTAAGGAATAAAACTAAGAGCAATGTCTTCAAGGTATCCTCCCTGGAATGATATAAATATCTAAATAAATAAAAGTCTGTAAATAGTCAACTACCGCGGCGAGAAATCAGCAGATTCTATCTATTGGATCAACTAAAAGTCCAAAATCTCGCCACGAGCTTCGTCATCTGCACATTCAATGCCTGCTACACGATGTTGCAAGCCCAATCATGCTAATTATCTCTAATGGTACCAATAAGTCTTGTTTACCACTCTCCTAAGCGAGAAAAAGATTTTTCTAGACTAAGCGGTTATTATAAGAATGCAATAAGCATAACTTAAACAATTTAATAAATTAACACTAAAATTTAAAAGCTAAATTGTAACATGAAATCTAAGTTAAGTTCCAATAACTGGATATAGTTGAGTTTCTTTATTATGAAAACCTTATCTAACAAATAATAGCGCGTGTGAGTGTGAGGTAGGTTGGCCCGCTTCTCAGCCCTTGCGACTTTTACACTCATGGAGGTTAACTATATATTCTCTTTCTAAATTTGAACTGAACATGGAGCACCTGCAAGTGTGGAATAGCTAGCCTTGGCCACCGTGGCACTCACACCTGGGGAAGTTGGCTACTATTTCCATATCATATTTGATCTCACACACACACACACACACACACACACACACACACACATATATATATATATATATATATATATATATATATATATATATATAAATATAAATCTAAGTTGAATCTAAATGAATGAAAGCAATGGCATAACATCAATTAAATCACATAAGAGATTTAATTACATCTGATATTCTAAGCTCGCTGAATTATCATGCAAGGCAATCCCATTTCTGCAAGATAATATGTACCATGAACTAGTGATAGATTCATAAATTTAAGTAGTCAAGGGTTTTGAAACAACAATCTAATATTTATACTTAAGAACAATCAGTCACCTTCTTGTAAAGAATTTTTCTTATTAAGCATTTTATTTATAGTCATCTTCTTATCAAGCCCTTGACTTTGTGAATGTAAACTCAACTTGCCACTAACCAAAGGTTCAAGTTTTCCCTTCAATAATTATAATGACCCGACATGTCATTTTGAACTCTATCATTTCGTTCAGAGATTTGAGACTTTGAGTAGCTTCATATGATACATCATGAATTTCGTGTATGGTTGGTTTTGAGAGATTTGGGTTGATTTAGAAGAATAATTCTCAATTTGAAAGCTTATATTGGAAGATTTGACCAAGTCTTGACTATTGAATAAAAATTTCATAATCGGGATTTCATGATTTTAATAGGTTCGTATGGTAATTTTGGACTTGGAAGTGTGTTCGAATTTTGATTCTGAGGTTCCTAGAAGATTTTGCCCTATTTGTCGAAAGTAAGCAAGTTGAAGAATTGGAGAGTTCATAAGTTTTACCGGGAGTTGACTTTAGTGTTATCGGGCTATGATGGGTGTTTGGAGACTTTGGATAGGTTCATTTAGTTGATTGGGATTTGTGTACAAGATGTGATCCGGTATGTCTAACTGTGATTCAGACAAGTTCGACGAAATTTGAATGTTTGAAAGTTAAGAGAACGATTTGATCTTCTATTCTTGGTTTTTATGTTATTTACGGTGTTTCAAGCATTTGGATAAGTTTGGTATGTGTGTATAGATTATTGCTATGTTTGAACGGGGTCCCGAGGGGCTCAAGTGAGTTTCGGCATGGTTTTGGATCATTTTGAACCACTTTGAGGTTGCAGGTTTTCTGATGTTCAGCCATGCATTGCGATAGCGGGAGTTCAGACGCGATCACGAAGAGTTGTTGTTGAACTGGGATGTTTGTTCATCAAGGTCGCGAAGTGTTGTATGAGATCGGGAGCGGGATCTTAAGGCGGCTATTTTTTGGTCTTCGCATTCGCGGGCTAGATGTCACGATCGTGTATTGTGGAGGAGTTGATTTGCGTGTTCGCATAGAGGAAGCTACCGACTGGAGGTTATTTACCCGTTCATAGTTGGATAACGCATTCGCGATGGAGGCAGAGCTGAAGAACTTCATGTTCGCAAAAAGGAGGTCGCGATCACGAAGGCTTTTTTTTTGGGCAGTAGCATTTTGTGCTTCACGATCGCAAAGCATTGGACCGCGATCGCGAAGGCTTTGCCTGGGGTAGACTATTAAGTGTTATATTTCTGGACTTTTTCCAATTATGTCATATTTTGAGCCCTAGACTTGGATACTTTGAAGAGCAATTTCACTACTACATTGAAGGTAAGCGGTTTTTTCTTGAATTTGGCTTTATATCTTGATTCACCATGGATTTCTATACCTAAAACTTAGAATTTTGAAAGCAAATTTGGGATTTTTGTCTACAACTTAAGAGGGTGTATTTTGGTGATTTGAGGGTCGATTTGGACTTGATTTGGAATATAATCACTTATTTGGACTCGTGGGGTTATAGGTAGCCGGGATCTACCCTTTGACTCAGGTTTTGACCATATGGGCCCTAGTTGACTTTTGTTGGCTATTGGAAATTTGATTAAAGATAGAAGCTTTATTGTTTGGAATTGATTCCTATGACTTTGTTTGAAGTTATTGATTTGTATTCAAGTCATTTGGTATTGGATTTGTACAGAAAGGTGGTTTTGTTGTTGATTAAAGCTTGTCAGTGGAGGTACGTTTCTTGTCTATCCTTGTAAGAGGAAATCCTCTCCATAGGTGATTTGTTTGCTACTTGTTACTTGATTTAGGAGCCACATATATGTGAGGTGATGAGCGTATATGCGTGGCTAGATTATGACCATATCCGATAAATGTATGACTTATGAATATGCCTTGTTTAGACTATGTGAACTCCTTATTCATCTTTTATTGATTCTATGACTACGTGATAATTTATATTCATGAACTAGGATCATGCCTAGGGTTATGTCTTATTGCTCTATGATTTTTGGTGGTTTCTATGGTCTAATTGACTCATGATAAATAATATGATTAAGCTAGAAATTGCTAATTAGCTTATTGAGCCGTTGTGATAAATTTAGTTACATGATTTGCCATAGACATCTTTTAGCCATATGAGATTTTTATCTGCATTATTATTATCATGTCCAGTTCCCTTATATTATACATGCACATATGCATGAGTTGTAGAGTTGGATGTTGTGACAATGTTGAGGAATTTGGCACTATGGACAATGTGATCGGATACTGGTTATCGATTAATAATGATATTATGATTGGAACGGATTGCGTGTTGCAATAATTGATTAATGATCATTTAATATAAAAGGATCAACGTTTGGACATGGATTCATCCCTCCGGAGTTAGGTGATTACCCATGTTACCTTGGGCCCTGTGAATGTAGGCATTTGTGATTCTTTGGTGCATGTTGGACAAGTGGCCTGTGTCAGGTACATAGATTTGTGCTGTGAGTTGTTGATATTGGATCAGGAGCATGCATTGGTAACTTAGGCTCATGCATTGGCTCTTATATACATTGATATTGGATTAGGAGCATGCATTGGTAGCTTGGATCATGCATTGGCTCTTACATACATTTATATTGATCATGAGCATGCATATGTCCATATTTTTTAAGTCATGCAGTGATTTTATATAAATGTTGTGGTTATGAATCATGTCTTGGTATGAGGATCGATGTAACGACCCCGCTAGTCGTTTTGTGTATTTGAGATCACTTCCCCTATTTGATATTTTTCTATGCTTGTTTGATGCTCTGTGAGTTATGATGATGGTTGGTTTGGCTTCGGGAAGGTTTTGCAGTGAATTGGAATATTTAGTTTTATTTTTGAAAGTTTAAGTTGTAAAAGTTGACCAATTTTGACTTATGTGTAGACGACCTCAGACATGTGATTTCATGATTCTAATATGTTCATATGGTGATTTTTGACTTAGGCGTATGTCCGGATTTGGTTTTGGAGGTTCCTAGAGTGTTTTGGCTCTAGTTGTCGAAAGTTAAAAATTTAAAGGTTTGGAAAGTTCATAAGTTTGGCCGGGAATTGACTTTGATGATATCAAAATCGGATTATTGTTCCGGAAGTTAGAATAGGTTTATTTTGTCACTTGGGACTTGTGTGCAAAGTTTGGTTATAATCTTGATTTGTTAGGCTTAAATCGGACACTTGGTTTGAAGTTGGAAGTTCTTGAACTTAAGAGAAGTTCAATTTGTGTTTGACCTTTGATTAGTTGTTTTGATGTTACCATATGTGTCTGGAGGCTTTGGTTAAGTCTGGATAGTATTTTTGGATTATTAATCTGATTGGACGGGGTCCTAGGTGACTCGGGTGAGTTTCGGACCACCCGGAGCATGGTTAGAATTGTAGAATTTTGATGGTGTCAGGTCCTTCTTCGCGTTCGCGGTCATTGCATCGCTTTCGTGAAGGGTTATTTGAGTTGGACAGATTTCCTTCTTCGCGTTCTGGCTTGGGTGTCACGTTCGCAAAGGGAGCTGGGAGCTGGGGTGCATGGACCTACATATTCGCGACATCTTGGTTGCATTCCCGTAGAGGTAGGCAGGTTGGGCATCGCATTTGTGAGGGAGCTTCCGCGAACATGAAGGCTTGTTTATGGGCTGAAGAATCTTGTGCTTCGCGAACACGAGGCAGTGGTCGCGTTCGTGAAGGGTAGTGTTGGGCAAACTATATGAAGTTCTAATTTCAGGATTTTAGCCCATTCTCTCATATTTTGAACCCTAGACTTGTAGAGGGGCGATTTTTGAAGGAGACTTTCATACAAGATTTTGGGGTAAGTACACATTTTTGGTATTATTTCAAGAATCTACATGGATTATTAACATCTAAAACATGGAATTTTGAAGGAAATTTGTGGATTTTTTCTACAACTTAAGAGAGTAAAAAAATTAAAGATTTGAGGGTCGATTTGGACAAGATTTTGGAATCTAATCACATATTTGGACTCGTGGGGTTATGGGTAGTCAGGATCTACCCCTTGACTCGGGTTTTGACCGTGTGGTCCCGGGTTAAGATTGAAGCTTTATTGTTTGATGTTATTTCCGATGACTTTATTTGACGTTACCGTATTGCTTTTAACTAGATTCGAGTCGTTCAAAGGCCGACTCACGTGGGAAGGAATTGTTAGAGTATTGATTTGGCTTGTTTGAGGTAAGTATCTTACGTAACTTTGGTTAAAGGGGCTAGTTTCTTGAAATGTTGATGTTAGATATGTGCTAGGGGTGGCGTACAAATGAGAGGTTGAGCCAATGTTCCTGCATCGGGTTTATCCATTTTTGGGGCAGTTCTTAGGTTATATTATGCCTTGTCTTGAATATTGTGATTCTTTCTATCATGCTTTATATATTGTACGACTATGTGACTTTGTGAATCATACTAGAGATCATGTGTGGGCTTACTTCTCATGTTTGAACATGACACTCGTCATTGTGGGGCGTATCTGTCTAATTTGAGCCGTGATTGTACATTTCGCACATGCATACACCTTAGCCTATTAGTTTATCAGTCTAGGAGTATGTGATTTGATATCCTTTGACTGTATACCGTGTATTTTTGCATATGCTTTCTGTGTTCTGGACCAGTTGACAACACGTGAGTTGTCCATGCGGGTTGAGTTGATTGTGGCACATGAGTTGTATGTGTGGTTGTTATAGCATGTGAGTTGCCCGTGCAGCATATGGAGAAAGATCCATCCCCGTAGGGTCGTCCTCTCATGTTTCTCCTTGATGACGTACACACGAATATGTAAAAATGATCAGTTTTAGGTTTTTGTATATCTTCTCTATATGCAAACTCCTTGGATATATACATGATTTTACCGCATAAATCCTTTATATGCTAGCCTCGTACTTGTATGCATTCCTTTTATCCATATTTTCTCTATATCTCGCTTCTGTTAGTGAAATGATACACAACACATATCTTCTCTATATGTCTCTCTCTGTGTAATTTGACTTGAATATTTACGCATATCTCCTCTATATGCTCAACTGATATTCTGCTTGATGCTCGGGCATATCTTCTCTATGTGCACCTTAGACTTGATCTGCAGTCACGCTTAGACTTTAGTATTGTTTTTACGTTTTCGTATATCTTAATGAATTGTACAAATTTATCACGTGAGTATCATTGGCGATTCTTGTCACCACCTATCCGAGGTTAGTTATGATACTTACAGAGTACATGGGGTCGATTATACTCATACTACACTCTCCACTTAATTGTGCAGATCCAGGTGTGGGACCAATCTGAGAGATGTTCTGGATCATCGTTGGGTTGCTGAGAGACGAGGTAGAGATGCATCCTGATTGTAGTCCTTAGCGGCTCTTTCCATTTCTATTACTAGTGTTGTTGTTCAGACAGTATTTTATATTATCAAATTTGTACTCCCGTTATAGAGCTCATGACTCTATATTACTAGTTCTAGGGGATTTATGTATTGACGCAGTCTTTATTTATGTTATTGGACTCTTAGACTTATATATTTTGTACTTGTTATCATATTTGATTATTGCTTCACGATTTGTCTTGCCTAGCATGTGGGTTAGGCGCCATCACAACCATTAGAGTTTTGGGCCGTGACAAGTTGGTATCAGATCCAGGTTCATAGATTGTACGGGTCATGAGCAAGTTTGGTATCAGTACGGAGACGTTTGTACTTATCTTCGACAGGCTACCAGACATTTATGAAAACTTCTCTTTATTTCATTCTCTGTCGTGCAGATTTGTCTATGCTAAAGTTTAGTTCCCACCTCCTTTAAGTGAAAGGTCATTTCAAAGAGTCAACTGTAAGTCATTCATACTCAGTTTGGATCAACAATTACCCACAATACTCATGCATTTTCAGCAAGGTGACAAAACATATGTTACGTGCATATAACTTCAGTTGACTTCACTCATCAATGACTCTTGTTCTATCATGTAAATCATGTTGGACTCCAAACTCTTCCTCCTCTACCTCCCATTTGCCATGCTCACTTCAGAATTAACACTTAATTTCTAGAGCAATAAAGGATTCACTCTTCTCTCACAAAGGAATGTCACAAGTAAAGCTTCAAGTACCTTAGGCTTGCCCCTCATGTAGATCTCGACTAATATAAGATCACTCGGTTCAAAATCAAGTAGGACTTCTTTCGGGTTGTAATGAAGGCTTTTGGATTGGGGTAGGATACCATATGGGATAAATGGTTACAACCTTCCTTAAGCACTCCTCTTTTCATTTCTTGGCTCACATTTACCAAACTCTTGGAGGCATTTCTTTTTCTTGAGAGCTAGAGAGACTTTCCATCACTCTTGATTGTTCATTTCATTTTTATCTCCCTTGATGCTCATACTAGAGATAGTTTCCTCTTTTTGATTTCATCAATCTCCCTTTTTATTTTCTTTTTGGCATTTTCTTTTTGTTCTTTCTTTTCTTGCCTTCTCTTTTCATAGAGATCATTTCTATTCTCTCTTTTTGGTGCCTTGATACCTCTTTTAGATTTCTCAACTCCCCCCCCCCAAACCCCCTACCCCAAACTTATGCCTTAAGATACTTATTATATAAGAGTGTTAAGGAAGGTCCGGGTGCCAAGAGAGGATTATAAACAAAACAGGTAAAGGCTTATAGCATAGTTACCAACAAAGAAAGGCTAAAGGCTCAAAATGGTTGACTAGGGATAACAAACATAGGACATAGAGTGGCAATAGAAAGCTCAAACAGACCAAGGAAAGCCTACAATCATCTTCCAAACCAAGCAAACCTAGAATATTTCCTTGAAATACATTCGAGACAAGTTCTAGACCATCCACTCAAGTACTTGGACTAGTAACAAAAATCATCTCATCTCTCATGCAGCTAGACCATAAAAGAGGATAAACTAAAGCATACAACGATCACAGTTAAGTTAAAGATCACTATGGTCCAATCAACCACTTAATGATTATCAAAGTCAACTCAAAAACCTCAAAGTCACTAACTAGAGTTATTTTCTTCCAAAAACCTTGTTTCAAACCATAAGCATGCAGTTAAGTCTCTTGGTTCCAAATGAAGCATGAATAACTCTTTTTAGACAATGACTTAATTAGGACTTTTATTCATTACTACTTAATACTATTATTACCTAAATACAAAACGGACTCATTCCCTTAAGAAAGTTGTCACACCATCCATCCTCATAAAAAGTCACCCGGTTCACATAAAAGACCACCTTTGGAAAGAACCGTGGTATTAAGAAAACCAAAGGCTTATTATCCACGCTACTAAGAAAAACATAAAAGCTACTAACATAAACAAAATCAAAGGTAAATAAATAAAGAGGCTAATGAAAGTAATAACTACTAAAGATAGATAAAATAAAAAAAATAAAGCAGAATCATCCAATTATTACATTCCAGAGTATCCAAATATATCCAATGTATCAAATAAGCTCCACCTCCCCCGAATAAAAATAATCATTGTCCCCAATGATTAATAAAATAAGAGCAAAAAGCAGAGAGCGCAAAGAAACTCCCTAAGTGTCCTCAATCATCACTGTGTCCCCAGTAACATCAGTCCCAGTTAGCTCAGCCAACTGGATGTCATCATCAAGGCTGGGAGTGGCTGGAGAAGTAAACATCGCATGCACTATGTCGGCAGTGTCGGCGGTAAGGCACGACTCCTCAGACGGAGCAGCGGGAGCATCCTGCGTAGATGGATCTGGGTGGGGCTGGGATGGGTCAAGCAGCATGTCAAATGGAAAATCTCTAGCTGTCGCTAGCCGGGTCACCTCAGTCCGAAGCTAATCAACTGACTTCTTGTTGTCCTGAGACTTCCTCATCTTTTTCACCTGCTTGGTCAACCTCTCAATCACAACACCATGTTGTACCAATGTATCCATAATCACCTTCTGGTTGTCCAAGATTTTGCCCGGCTTCTTATCAATGTCAGAGGGATCTCAGGGTGCCTGTGTGGATGTCTGCCCTATAACAGCACTGGAGATCTCAGATAGCTTTGAAGTAGATGCCTGCATCCAGTTGTTGAGACTCACCAATGTTTAGGAGACTCTCAAAGTAGATAGTGGACCTGTAGGCATGGGCATCAGCCTCGGAGCTAGGAGTAGGAACTACAGTAGGAGCTGTGGAAGGAGTTGTAGGAGGAGCTGAAGATGGTGGCTCGGGCATAGCAGCTGATGCACTGGTAGAAGCCTCAGCTGATGTGGATAGAATATCAGATGGACCAGAAACTACAACTACTTGCTCGTCAGACTAGCCAGTAGTAGTAGAAGGCTGAGAACTCTTATTTGGGTTCCTCAGATCCTGTAGCTTGTACCACTCAAACGGCCCTGTCGTCTTGACTTTGTGTCAAACGGTCTGTGTTCTACCTTGGCATATGTCAGATACTCAGTAATAGTGCTGGGGTAGGGGTAAGAAGTGTTACTTTGATGTGCCACAAGGGAAATATTGGCCGACATCATGGCACCTATATTGATCGGGTACCCGGCCATAATAGATGTCACCAGAACAGCTCGAGGAATAGGCAGGTTGTTTTCATTCAGACACGGGTCAAGCCTGCTGCATACAAAGGTCTGCCACCCTTTGGCCTCGAAACTCAAAGTGTTCCAGAGGATAGGCACCTCAGCAGCAATCCATGAAGAGTGGGTCCAGTGCTAGAATCTCTGCAAGCCACGGCCTAGCTTCTTCTTTCAGAGCCAACTTCTCTAGATATTATTTCGGCTCCACATCATCAAACCCCAAGTATGCGTTCAAAGTGTGTTGATCAAACTTCACTTTCAAGTTGTGCACCTTGGTGACCTTTGTACCTTTGAGAATATGCGATGTGTTGGCATAAAACTCTTAGACAAGATGATCATTTACATCCACTAGCTTTTCCTTGAATAGCATCAATCCTTTTCTTTTTGTAAACTGCTCCAGAACAGCGGGATTGTACTTGTCAAGATCTTTGAGTAATAACTACCGCACATGAGTCAAGGACCTAACAGGCCACCACATTCGGAAATCAAAAAATGCCTGGTGCCTCACATATCTATCTTCCTAGGCCTCCTTCTTCTTTGACCGAGCCAACCCTGCCTGTGCACCTATACCCTCTATCCCATCATCCGAGGCATCATCAGAATCAGAGCCCGTAGCAGCATTGGACTCCTGACTTACACTCTCTAAACCCTAGGAAGTGTTATGGGATGTAGAAGGTAGATCCAGAGGCTCAGACTGCCTCTATGGCCTAGTTTGCTCCTCAGTGTGCTCCTCCGGAATTGGCACAGAATTTCCCTCGGAGGCTTTCTTAGACGGGGCATGTGAGCTAGACTCGGAAAGGTCTCTACCTCTCCCTCGTCCTACTGTAGTCTTCTTTGATATAGCTTTCTACACACTTGGGGGCAAGGTACCTCTACCTCAACCCCTTGAAGCTTCTCCTATTCCTTTGGTATATTTACCTCGACCTCGTGATCGTACCATTGCCAGTATAAACACAAAGAGAATTGTCAGTTGCAAATCATGATTCAACAAAATTAAGACTTATGTAAGTGAGTGAGAACAACATAGAAGCAGTGATGTTTCAATTGTTTAAACATGAAGAAGAAATGGGTGAAGTGCGGTCCGCACAATTTTAAGTGCGGCCTGCAGAGTGGAAGTACAAACAGCACAATTTCAAGTGTGGCCGCACTACTGCACAGATGTGCAAAGGGACTCAGCTGTTTCTTATCTGAATGACAGTGCGGAGGTTATGTGCGGCCATAGAATTCATATGCGGCCCACATAATTTGAAGTGCGTTTCGCACTTTAGAAGCTCAGAGGGCAAGCCTCTGATTGACAGTGCGGATCATTTGTGCGACCTCTCTAGAAATTCTGCGGTCCGCACAATTAAAGTGCGGGCATAGAAATGCCATCCAACCAAAGTTTCCTTATCTAGAAGACAGCGAATCACATAATTTCAAGTGCAGTCCGCACATTCCAGAACACAACAGGCAGATCTTATTTTTACTTAGATTATGCAAAAACTTGTTCAAAACTAGTTGGAAATATGGTATACACATAGAAATCAGGTAACCCAACCCAATCTAGCATGCTTTATAAATTAAATAGTAGAAAACTACCCCATATGAATACATTAAAGGAATATAATAACAGATGGCTTAAAAAAGAATTTTAAAATGAAAAATAAATTCAAAAATTAAAATGAAACAAAATGAACATGGAATGAAGCATATCAGATGGTGTAAATGTGCAAAGATCCTAGTGGTGCAAATGGTGGTGTGTGTTTGAAAGTGATAGATCCTCAGGTAAACTCTTAGAGCAACAGTAATTTTTCAAGAGTGTGAAAAGTGTAAAATGAGGCCTTAAGTTCAATTTATACTCAGAGAAAATGGAGGGGTAAAGAGACGACTGCGGGAGGCACTCTGTTACCTGGACTTTAGTGGTCTGTCACTCTTGTGAGGTCCACACAATTGAAAGTGCGGTCGCACAATTCTCCAGAGGTCATACTTTTGCCCTGCATTAACAAGGAAAAAGTTTAGAGAAACTTTCATTTGACACTAAAGTTTGCTCATGCAAGTGCGATCCGTAGATGAAATCTGCGGCTGCACAAAGTCTTCTGCGGTGGAAACCCTTTTCTCCGGCCGCACAAAGTAAAAGTGCAGTCCGTATTTCCTGCTTCAATGACACAACCTTGTCTACCATTTTTTCATCTAACACTTATCCCTGCAACACACTTCAAATCAAGTTAAAAACAACAAATAACATCTAACTACAAAGAGAAAAAGGAAAAGAACTTGGGTTGCCTCCCAAGAAGCGCCTTATTTAATGTCGCGGCACTACGCAATGTCATAGCATCCTCAAGTAAAGTAAATAACCACCACCACGAGGCTCTCTCCAACTTTTCCCAAGTAGAGCTTCACCCAGTAAAAATTGACTCGAAATATTTCATTGTTCTTATTCTTCAAGTCCAATGCACCGAAGGGTGTCACACCAACAATTTCAAACGGACCACTCCACTTGGACTTAAGCTTCTCGGGAAACATTCTCAACCTTGAGTTAAATAACAACACTAGATCACCGGCCTTAAACTCTTTAATCTAAATGTATTTGTCATGAAGATATTTCATCTTTTCTTTGTATAAGGATGAACTCTCATAAGCATGGTACCGGAACTCATCCAATTCATTCAAGTGTGCAACCCGCAAGTTAGCGGCTACATCCCAATAAAGATTCAATTTTTTCAAGGCCCACACTGCCTTGTGCTCTAGGTCCACCGGAAGATGACAAGCTTTCCCGAACACTAACAGATATGGGGACATTTCGATAGGTGTTTTCTAAGCTGTCCTATATGGCCATACCGCATCATCAAGCCACTTTGACCAATATGTCCGATTTGCATTCACCATTTTAGACAAGATACTCTTTATCTCCCTGTTGGAGACTTCCACTTGACCACTAGCTTGTGGGTGATAGGGAGTCGTGACCTTGTTAGTAACATCATACTTGATAAGTATAGTGTCGAATGCCTTGTTGCAAAAATGTGACCCCCCCCCCCCCAATCACATATTATTGCATGTGGAGTACCAAATCTTGTAAGAATATCCTTCTTTAAGAAAGCCATTGCACTTCCAGCCTCATTGTTGGATAAGGCAACAGCCTCAACCCATTTGGACACATAATCCACCTTGACCAAAATGTAAGTGTTTCCACAAGAACTCACAAAAGGACCCATAAAGTCAATTCCCCAAATATCAAAAATATCAATCTCCAAGATCGTTGTAAGAGGCATCTCATTTTTCTTTGAAATTCCACCAGACCGTTGACATTCATCATATCTTTTCACCAAGTCATTTGCATCTTTGTAAAGAGTAGGCCAATAGAAACCACAACTTAGAACTTTCGCCGCCGTTCTTGCTCCACCATGTTGACCACCAAATGGCGAAGAATTATAAGCTCCAAGAATATCACCTTGCTCTTTTTCCAGAACACACATCCTAATCACCCATCCGTACAAATCCGGAAAAGGTATGGCTCATCCTAATAGTAGTCTTGACAATCTCTTTTTGAGCTTTTTTCTTTGGTTTGAAGAGAACACATCCAGAATATTACCACTTACAATAAAATTTGCCAAGTCAAACCACAGTACCACTTTCACTGATAGTGCCAAAAGTTTCTCATCGGGGAAGGAATAATTAATTTCAAAGCCGCCATGTGGCCTCCCCTCCTCCTCCAAACGAGACAAGTTCTCTGCCACTTGGTTTTCACTACCCTTCTTGTCTTGAATGTCAATATCAAATTCTTCCAACAAAAGTACCCATCTCATCAACCAAGCTATAGATTCCTTTTTGCTCATAAGATAGCAAAGTTTCACATGATTTGTGTGGACAATAACTTTGGCACCCATCAAGTACGGGCGGAACTTCTCAATTGAAAACACAATAGCAAGGATCTATTTCTCCACAACGGTATAGTTGACTTGGGCGCTATTCATGGTCTTACTATCATAGTAAACCGGATGAAAATCTTTGTTGACATGTTGCCTCGAAACAGCCCCAACCGCTACATCACTTACATCACACATGAGCTCGAACGTCAAACTCTAATTTGGAGAGGTAACGTTAGGAGTAGTCGTCAACTTGAGCTTCAATTGTTCAAAATCTCTCATATAATCATCATTAAAATGAAACTTAGCATTTTTCTCAAGGAGATTACACAATGAGTTCACTACTTTAGAGAAATCCTTAATGAAACACCGGTAGAAACCCGCATGACCTAAGAAACTCCACACACCCTTCACCGAGGTGGGTGGTGGAAGCTTAGAAATAACTTCAATATTTTCCTTGTCGACTTCAATGCAATTCTTTGAGATCTTATGGACAAGGACAATACCTTCCTCAACCATGAAATGAGATTTCTCCCAATTGAGTACCAAATTGGTTTCTTCACATCTAGCCAACACTTTCTCAGAGTTTGTAAGACAAACATCAAAAGAATCTCCAACCACCGAGAAATCATCCATGAAGACCTCAAGGTAGTTAGTCCTTCACCATGTCCTGAAAATAGCCATCATACACCGTTGAAAAGTCGTCGGTGCATTGCACAAATCAAACTTTGTGCAATCACATGAAAGAAAGTGGAAAGGGATCCTTCCTTATGACTTTTTTGAGCTTACATTAATCCATACAAACTCTCCAACCGATAACTGTTCAAATGGGAATCAACTCATTCTTCTCATTGGTAATAATTGGAATGCCCCCCTTCTTTGGAACACATTGAACCGGAGAGGTACATGAACTATCGAAAATGGGGTGGACAACCCCGGCATCCAACCACTTGATAATCTCCTTCTTGACCACTTCTTGCATGGCTTCATTGAGTCTTCTTTGATGTTCAACGGACGGTTTAGCACCATACTCCAACTTAATCTTATGCATGCAAAAGGTGGGGATTATACCCCGAATACCCGCAAAATTCCACCCAATATCCTTATTCCTCTTTTGCAAGACCGCCAATGTTGAATCAACATGCACGTTGGTCAAAAGAGAGGAAAGAATAACCGGTAAAGTAGAACAAGGGCCAAGAAATTCATACCGAAGGTGTGTGGAAATGGTTTCAACTCCAAAGTAGGTGGCTCTTCAATAGAAGGATTTGTAGGAGGAGTCTTCCTATTTTCAAGATCCAAAGATAATTTCCGGGGTGCATAGTTGTACAACCCTATTCCTTGCAAAGATTTCACACATTCCATAAAACCATCTATCTCATCATCATCAAAGTTGAGCAAAACGACTTCCAACATATCACCAACATTGATTGTAGAACTTGTATCATCAACAATAACATCAGTCACCAAATCCACAAAAGCACACCACATTGCTATTTGGTTGCCGCATAGACTCGCAAATATAAAATACCACTTTTTCATCACTAACCCTGAAAGTGAGTTCTCCGGCTTCCAGATCACAAAGAGCCTTACCCGTATCAAGGAAAGGTCTTCCAAGAATAATAGGCACTTCATAATCAACCTCACAATCTAGAATAACAAAGTCCACTGGAAGAATGAACTTATCAACCCAGAACAAAGCATCCTCAATCACTCTCAATGGCCTCTTCATGGTACAATCGGCCATTTGCAACCTCATAGATGTGGGTCTTGATTTCCCAATTCCTAAAGTTTTAAACATCAAGTAGGGCATCAAGTTGATACTCACCCTAAGATTACAAAGAGATTTGGCAAAATTGGCATTCCCAATAGTACAAGGAATTGTGAAAGCACCGGGATCCTCCAACTTAAGAGCCATGGAATGAACAATTGCACTCACTTGATGAATAAACATCATGAATTGATTCTCACCATTTTGCTTGGAAAGTCTTTGAGGATAAGGAGGTGGAGGATTAGGAAAGGATGCCTTAGCCTTTTGCACTACCGGCTTCGGTATGTTAATAACGTGATCCCTAGATGGGTTCACCTCATCTTGGGTCTCCTCCACACTATCATCGATGTCAATCCGAACCTCATCACTTGCTTGAACATAATTGTTTGGGATTTTTTCCTCTTGTATCACTTGGTCATCATCCACAAGTCGCCTTTCATTTGAGGTGGGTACATTCCCGCCTCTTCCACTTCCTGTGATAACTGCCATAGCATGCCCCGTATTGTTACCACCCTTTGGGTTTACTGCCGTGTCACTTGGTAGTGCACCCTTAGGACTAGTATTAAGAACTTGAGATATTTGCCCCATTTGAACTTCAAGATTATAGATTGACGTGGTATGTGAGGCAAGTCGGGCATCCGAATATGCATTCTTCTCCATCATTTGCTTAAACATCTTCTCAATACGGCCCATTTCATTGTTTGAAGAACTTGAACCATGGGAAGGATAAGGAGGTGGGTTTCTAGGTTGTTGGTACATTGAGGGCCTTTGAAAACCCCCCTCTCGATTTCCTTGATTATTATTGTTTCCCCAACTTCCTGTCACGACCCAAATTTTTCCTCTGTTTGGTATCGTGATGGCACCTAGTCTTAGGGACTAGGTAAGCCTAACATTTACTAAAACAACAACATTGTTTAAATAACATCAAACAACGCTAAAATCATGAATCACCCTCCAATTCAAACTTAATGAACTTGAAATTTCAAATTTCCACAACCGATGCCGAAACCTATCAAACCACGTCCGATTGACCCCAAATTTTGTACACAAGTCATATTCAACATTTCGGACCTACTCCAACTTTTGGAATTGGATTCCAACTCCGATATCAAAAATTTCACTACTGGTCCAAAACTCCAAAAATTCGACTTTCGCCAATTCAAGTCTAAATAAGCTACGGACCTCAGATTCACAGTCTGGAAACGCTCCTAAGTCCACAATCACCCAACGGAGCTAACGGAACCGAGGAAACACCATTCCGGAGTCGTCTTCACACAGTTTTAACTACAGTCAAAATCCTAAGACTTAAGCTTTCGTTTTAGGGACTAAATGTCCCAAATCACTCCGAATCATCCGATAACTGAATAAAACCACGCACGCAAGTCAATACATATAATACGAAGCTGCGCAGGGCCTTATGCCGCCGGACGGGACTTATATTCTAAAAACGATCGGCCGGGTCGTTACACTTCCTTCATTTGCCTCCCCAACTTCCTTGGTTGTTTCCACTTCAATTTCCTTGGTTATTGTTGTTGTTCCAATTCCCTTGATTGTTAGAACGCCAATTGCTTTGGTTATTTTGAGATCGCCATTGTTGTTGATTGGAGCCTTCGAAATTATTCCTTTGCCCTTGATAATTATTCACAAATTGAACCTCTTCCTCTTGCTCATGATAAGAATCATTTTGATCAAAACTACCATCATCTTGTGCATAATTCTCCACTCGGGATTGAAACTATGGACCCTTGGTCTCTTGTTGACCAATACATTTACCCCTTACATAGCATGAACTTGCTTAGGATCTTATACTTGATTAAGTTGGGCCTTAGTGATTTGGGTCATGGTTTTTTTCAATTTGGCAACGACGCCAAAAATTGATCCGCGTCCAATCCGCACTAAATAATGAGTGGAAACGGTCATTGCAATTATAATACCCAACTAGAGTCGGGGTTGAATTTCTCAGGGAGTTTATAATAGGTATTGAGGTAGACACTTTAAGAGAGAACATGAAATAACTAAATTAAACTTCCAAAAGAGGTGAATTTATCCAATTTTAACACTAAAAAATTAAACTAAGTGAAATCAACTAGAGAGAGAGTAAATTGTTTTTGGTGTTTTTAAGCATATGGGGAAAAGCCTAGGGATGTAATCTTCACCTAGGTGCAAACCTAATAGGTATACTAACTTAATGCTTAGTTTGTAGATTGGGGTATATTATAACTCTCAATTCTTAAGTACCCACTCAATACCTCTCGGTTATAGAGTGGTTATGCCCAATTTGGCTTTCTCAAGTCCAAATATGTAACAATCCAAGCAATTGATATGAGTCCAAGTCAGGTTTTCACTATCTCTAGTTAAAACCCTTTAATCAAACTAGCCAAAACCTTAACTAGCTCAATTTCTTGTTAGACTAGGTTCCTCGTTCTCAAGTAAGAACTAAGTCAAATAGGCATGAATCAATGTTTGCAACCATTAATTCTAGATATAATGCATAAACAAGACTAATTAACAAACACTCAATCATAAACAAGCATAAGTATTAACATCCCATAAGATTTATACACTAGGGTTGGGTCACGACCCTAGATAAAATCTAGCTACTCATACTAGAAGTCATAGAAAACAAAGTAGAAGAAGTAGTTAAAGCCATAAATTACAATTAATTGATAAAAGTAATGGGTCTTCTCCACTTTTGATCACAAATTTCCCAAATAGTAAAATATAACCGCTACAGCTGTTAGGAATACAATACTTGCCCTAAAAAGTGTTTCCCATCTATTTATAGTGCCCAAAAATTCGCTAATAAAAATACCCTTCTAGTGGTTCTGTGGCCGCACAATTCCATATGCTGACCGCACGTTTCTTTTTCTCTTGCACTGAGAGGAATTCAGCAGCTGCATAATTCTATCTATAGCTACAGAACAGCTTTTGTGGCCGCATATTTTGATTGCGATCTGCACTTTAACAAGGCTTCACACTTGGTCTTTTTGCACCTTCTCTGTACTTTTCAAACTTTGTCAGTGCGACCAACTTTTGCGGCTGCACAATTTGATGTGCGGACCGTGCTTTTACAAAACTCCTCTGAGGCTTCAGGGCTTCTTTTGCGGCCGCATATTTGTTTCTGTGGACCGTACTTCTGCTTGCAGTTCTTCTTTTTACCTTATTGAGCTGGAATTCTCCTTTCTGAGTTAGATTTCTTCATCGAGCTCCAAACCTCCAACATGCCTGCAATTCACACAATTTCATTAGATTTGGAAACAAAAATCACTACTTTCGGACTAAAACTAAAGCAAGAATATATTAATAAGTGGTTAAAACCCACACTTATCACGGCTCTGCATCTATGACTTAGCCCTCCGCGGATGCGAAAACAATAAAAACCTGAACCTCCAGCAATTTTCTCTAAGTCCACAAATGGTTTGAACTCGATGCGAAACACACTCGGGGACCCTGTGACCTCGTCCAAACATACCAACCAATCCTAAAACATAACGCAGGCCTACTCGAGGTCTCAAATCACATAAAACAACATCAAAACCATGAATCGCACCCCAATTCAAGATTAATGAACTAATGGACTTTCAACTTCCAAAACGCATGTCGAACCATATCAAATCAAGTCCGAATGGCCTCAAATTTTGCATGCAAGTCCAAAATGACACAACAGACCTATTCTAACCCCTGGAACTGAAATCCAAACTTGATATCAACAAAGTTAACTCTCAGTCAAACTCTCATCCTTCCAAACCTTCAACTTTCCAACTTTCGCCGAAAAGTATCAAACCAACCTATGGACCTCCAAATCCACATCCAGACATATGTCTAAGTCCAAACTCACCCTACGAATCTATTGGAACCATAAAAACTCCATTCTGGAATCGTGTACATAGAAGTGAAATTCCAGTCAACTCTTACAACTTAAGCTTCTAATCTTGGGAGTAAGTGTCCTAATTAACTCCACAACCTCCCCAAAACTAGCCCAACTGACCCAGTAAGTCACTTAACCACAAATAAACATATGTAAAGCATCAAATAGGAGCTACGGGGCTAAAATACTCAAATGATTAGCCGTGTCGTTACATTCTCCCCCTCTTAAATAAATGTTCGTTCTTGAACGGGTCTCGAATCATACCTGGAGTCTCAAAAGGGAGAGGATATCTACTCTGCATCTCCTGCTTGGTCTCTAAAGTAGCCTCCTCGACCGGCTTAACTCTCCAGTGAACCTTTGCTGATGTTATATCCTTCGACCTCAACTTTTAAAGCTGCCGATCCAAGATGGCCACCGCCTCCACATCATAGGTCAAATTCCCATCTAACTGCATCGTGCTAAAGTCCAAAACATGTGACGGATCCCCATAATACTTTTAGAGCATAGAAACATGAAACACTGGGTGAACTCCCATAAGACTAGGTGACAAGGCAAGTCTATAGGCCACTTCTCCAACTCTCTCAAGCACCTCAAAAGGACCAATATACCGAGGGCTCAACTTGCTTTTCTTCCCGAACCTCATCATACCCATCATGGGCGAAACTCTGGGTAGAACCTTCTCACCCACCATATATGCAACATCACGAGCCTTTCTGTCAGCATAACTCTTCTGCCTGGACTATGTTGTACGAAGCCGCTCCTAAATCAACTTCACCTTCTCCAAAGCATCACGTACTAAATTAGTGCCCAACAACCTAGCCTTCCCAGGCTCAAACCAACCAACCGGAGAATGATACTACCTCCCATCTAGATACTAGACTGAAAGTTGTTGTTGTAGGCAAACTCTACTAATGGAAGAAAATGATCCCATGAACCCCCAAAATCAATAACACGGGCACGTATCATGTCCTCCAAAATCTGAATAGTGCACTCAGACTGCCTGTCCATCTGGGGATGAAATGTTGTACACAGCTCGACCTGTATGCCCAACTCTCACTGTACTGCTCTCCAAAAATGTGATGTGAACTGATTGCCTCGATCCGAGATAATAAATATGGGTACACTATGAAGGCGAACAATCTCACGAAGATACATCCGAGCTAGCTGCTCTAAAGAATAGGTAGTCATAACTGGAATGAAGTGTGCAGACTTGATTAGTCTATCCACAATGACCTATACTGTGTCGAATCTCTTCAAGGTCGATGGAAGTCCAACTACAAAATCCATAGTGATATGCTTCCACTTCTACTCTGGAATATCAAATCTCTGAAGCAAACCACCGGGTCTATGATGCTCATACTTCACCTACTAACAGTTCAAACACCGAGAAACATACTCCATAATATCCTTCTTCATCCTCTGCCACCAATAGTGCTACCTCAAATCGAGATACATCTTCGTGGAACTTGGATGGATGGAATACCACGAACAACGGACCTCCTCAAGAATCAACTCACGCAACCCATCCACATTTGGAACACAAATTCGACCCTGTAATCTCAATACCCCATCATCACCAATAGTAACCACCTTGGCATCACTGTGTTGCACCGTGTCCTTAAGGACAAGCAAATGGGGATCATCATACCGACGCACCTTGATGCGCTCAAACAAAGAAGATCGTGAAACCACGCAAGCAAGAACTCTGCTAAGACTCAAAAATATCGAGCCTCACGAATTGATTGGCCAAAGCCTGAACATCCAATGCCCACGGTCTCTCCCCAAATGGAATATAAGCAAGACTCCCCATGCTCTCAGCCTTCCTACTCAAGGCATCGGCCACCACATTGGCCTTTCCCAGATGATAAAGAATGGTGATATCATAGTCCTTTAGTAGCTCCAAACACCTGTGCTGCCTCAAGTTCAAATCCTTTTGCTTGAATAAATGTTGGACACTCCTGTGATCCGTGAACACCTCACATGACACACCATAATGGTCGCCAAATCTTCAGTGCGTGAACAATGGATGTTAACTCCAAATCATGTACAGGGTAGGTCTTCTTGTTGGGCTTCAACTGACGTGAAGCATAAGAAATCACTTTACCCTCCTGCATCAAAACATACCCAATGCCAATCTGAGAAGTATCACAATAGACTATATAAGAACCCGATTCCGAAGGCAAAACCAGAACTAAAGTTGTAGTCAAGGTAGTCTTGAGCTTCTGAAAGCTCTCCTCACACTCATCAGACTACCTGAATGGGGCACCCTTCTACGTTAATATAGTCAATGGGGTTTCTATAGATGAAAACCCCTCCATAAAACGATGATAATACCCAGTCAACCCAAGGAAACTCCGGATTTTAGTAGCAGAAGATGGTTTGGGCAAACTTTAAACTGCCTCAATCTTTTTCGGATCCACCTTAATCCCCTCACTAGATACTACATGACCTAAGAATGCCACTGAATTAAGCCGAAACTCACACTTAGAGAATTTACCATTCAACATCTTCTCTCTCAAAGTCTACAGCACAATCCTCAAGTGCTGCTCATGATCCTCCCGGCTACGAGAATACACCAGTATATCATCAATAAACACAATGATGAAAGAATCAAGATATGGTCGAAACACATTATTCATCAAGTGCATAAAAGTTGATGGGGCATTGGTCAGCCTAAAAGACATCACCAGAAACTAATAGTGACCATAGCGGGTCCTGAATGACGTCTTAAGCTGAAGCCCGGATCTTCAGCTGATGGTACCCCTATCTCAAATAAATCTTCAAGTATACCTAACACCCTAAAGCTGATCAAACAAATTATCAATATGCAGTAGTAGGTACTTGTTCTTGACTGTAACATTGTTTAGCTGCCTGTAGTCAATACACATCCTCATGGGACCATCTTTCTTCTTCACAAATAGAATCGGTGCACCCCAAGGGTACACACTAGGCCTGATGAAACCCTTATCAAGCAATTTGTGGAGTTGTTCCTTCAATTCCCTCAACTCTATTGGTGTCATGCGGTATGGTGGAATAGAGATGGGCCAAGTGCCCGGCACCAAGTCAATAACAAAATCAATATTTCTGTCAGGAAGCATACCCTGCAGGTCTGTAAGAAACACATCTAGAAAATTCCTCACTACTGGAATTGACTCAACGGTAGGAGTATCAGCACTAACATCCATCACGAAGGCCAAGTACGCCAAACACCCCTTATTAACCATCCATTGAGCCTTTAAATATGAAATCACCCTACTAGGACAATAATCTAGGGAACCTCTCCATTCAACCCTTGACAACCCCGGCATCGCCAACGTCACCGTCTTAGCGTTATAATCAAGTATAGCATGACATGGTAACAACCGGTCCATGCCTAAAATCACATCAAAATCGATCATACTTAGTAATAATAGATCAAATCTAGTATCATAACCTCCAAGGGTAACTACGCACGACTGATATACTCGATCCACCACAGTAGAATCCCCCACCGGTGTAGATACATGAACAAACATATCTAAATAATCGCGAGGCATATCCAAATAATGAGCAAAATAGGATGACACATATGAATAAGTGGAACTTGGTCAAATAACACTGAAGCATCCTTGTGGCACACTAAAATAATGCATGAGATCATAGCGTCGGAAGCAACTATCTCTAGCCTGGCTGAAAATGCATAGCAACGAGCCTACACACCACCTGATCGACCTCCCCCTCTAGGGCGACCTCGAACTGTCTGAACCCCGCCCCTAGTTTGTTGTGCGGGTGGTGTAGATGTTGGTGTTGAAATCATAGGTTGTGAGCTCTCTGCAACCCTACTCAGAAGTCTGGTAAATCCCTCTTGAGATGACTCAAGTCCCCAAACTTGTAACAACTCCTCCTATAAGGCTGCTGGCCCTGATAACTCGAAGAACTGCCAGTGGAAATTTGGGTAGATGGAGCACGGTAAGAACTTAGTGTCGGCAGTGCACTAAATGATGACTGAGCTGGAAGACCACTGTATGAACTGTGGCTAACTAAAGAACCACGAGGAACATGATGAGTTTTCTGAACGGGTCTAAAAGGACGACCTCTATTGTAATGTGACTGACCTCCAGATAAGGCACTGCTGAAACCACCTAGACCACAAAGCCTCTTGACCTTATGCTCCTCACGCTCAGGCTTGCAAACCTGCTCCAAACGTCTAGCAATCTCGACCACCTGGTCAAACCTAGCATACATCTTAGCCTCTCAAGCCAAACTATAACATAAACCATAGAGTCCATTAATGAACCTCCTGATCTTATCCCTCTAAGTGGGAACCAACCATATAGCATGACATGCCAAATTTGCAAATCTCATCTCGTACCAGGTCATAGTCATATCCCTCTAACATAGTTGCTCAAACTCCCTACGAAACTCCTCTCTGTGAGTGTGTGGAACAAACTTCTCTAAGAAGAGAACTAAGAATTCATGCCATGTAAGTGGCGCTGCGCCAGCTGGCCTACCTGATTCATAAGTTTGCCACTTTTGTATGTTGCCCTTGTCAGCTGAAAAGTAGTAAAAGCAACTCCACTGGTGTCCAAAATACCTGTTGTGCGAAGAATCCGCTAACACCGATCCAAAATATTCTGAGCATCCTTTGATTCTCGTCCACCGAACTCGGGTGGATCAAGCGTCCTAAACCACTCCAACCTTTTCTCCTCCTCATTAGACAGAGGTGGACCAACCTCGGCTCGAGCAGCAATAACTAGCTGAAATTGTAAAACCTCTAGTGTCTGATAATTCTAAGCTAGTTGCTATGGAGCACGGGCGGTGGGTGTCTGGGCACCTCCTCCAGCATGTGACGTAGCTAGTGTAACTGGTATAGTAACTGCCTCAGCCAAGCTCATGCATACACTCAAGTTTTAAGCCAAGGCCTCCTGAAGACCAGGAATAACAATAGGTATCACCGGTAGTTGGTCCCACCGGCTCACAGTATCTAGAACCCGCTCCTCCACTGGAGCAATTGGTGGCTCCACAGTTGCTGCTCTAACTGTGGTACGAGCCCCACCTCGGCCCCGGCCTCTCGCGTCCCTACCTGGTGGTACTGGTGCCTACCTACCTGATCCGATTGCACGTGTCCTGACCATTTGTAAGAGAATAGAAGAGTAAAATTTCAAACTTCGGAAATAACAAATCCGCACAACAAAAATGTAAGAAAATGAAGTTTTCCTAACAGTTCAGTAGCCTCTCAAAGATAAGTATAGACATCTCCGTACCTATCTGCAAGACTCTACTAAACTTGCTCATGACCCATAATACCTATGAACCTAGGGCTTTGATACCAACTTGTCACGACCCAAAACTACCAATTAGGCGTGATAGCGCCTAACGCACTTGCTAGGCAGGCCGAACATATCAAAAGAAAACATAATAACAGAATTTAACACAATGGTACAAGTCTAAAACCATCAAATGTAACATAACAATACTAATACGTGATAAATCCCCCAGAACTGGTAAATACAGAGTCATGAGCTATAAAACGGAAATACATGTCTGATGATCTAAATAACAAATATTGTCTGAAATAAAGACAATAGTACAAAACGGGAAGAAACGCCAAGACTGTAGTCAAGATTTAGCTCTACCTCATCTCTCAGTGACCACTCAACTATGCGTCTCAGCTACTGATAACAGGGTCCTACACCTGGATTTGCATAATTAAGTGCAGAGTATAGTATGAGTATAACCGACCCTATGTACTCATCAATTATCATAACTAACATCAGCGAGCTAATAGAAACAAGAATTATAAATGATACTCGCTAATCACCTGTACAGTTCATAAAAGCAACAAGTACATAACAATAATATGATCAAGTCATGAATATCTAAAAGAACCACCATGGTGCACACAATTACTTAACGTACTCTGCTCAATCAAAATCCAGCATATAAAGAAGATTTGCAATTAAAGCACATAGTAGTCAAGGAAGTTGCAAGTAAAGATGAAATGCAACAACCAAATCAAACGTTAGCAAGATTGTTCCTCAGAATTTCCATGACAGTACAAAACCACTTATCAGTTTTCTTTAATCCGTGTGTACACCATCAAGAAGGCACATAAAAGGGTGACCCTATGGGGATAAATCCATATCCACAAGATGCACGACGCAGTCATGTGCAATAATCATAATTCGTCTAGCTTGGTCACGTGCTCAATATCGTAATTCGCCCAGCGTGGTTATAGGATCACTATCACAGATATGTCCGGTATGGTCATAGGCACAATATCACAATCTGCCCATCGTGGTCACAGGCACAATATCACAATCTGCCCGGTGTAGTCATGGGCTGCCAGTTCAATCCATATCACACATAAAGCAGATATGCAAGAATACATGTACATGATAAAAGAACATCAAATCTCATACTCCTGAACTATATAAGTTACATGCTAAGGTGTATACATGTGCAAGTGTGATATCATAGCTCGAATGAGGTAATTACATCACAAAATAGCAACTATTAGGTTTGATCAGAAACATCACAACATGAAGCATAGTTATCAATTCAAGGCATATCATAGCCTAAGCACTACCTATAGCATGAAAAATACCCCGGTGCATGCACATGGGCTTAGCTCTATATATGTGCGCCACCCATAGCACGTAGCTATCACAAATAACTAAGGCAACTAGTGCCTCAACAAAGTCTAAGTAAGATACTTGCCTCAAGCAAGCCAAATCACTTTTCTAAATGGCTCTTCCCGCATGTATCAACCTCCGCACGACTCGAATCTAGCCAAACTAACTTAATATCATTAATAAAAGCCATAGAAAACGTTCCAAATGATAAGGCTAAGATCTTTAATCAAAATCACAAAGTCAACCCAAAAGGTCAACCCTAGGCTCACACCCCGAAACCTAACCAAACTCATAAATTATGAAAATCCATTCAAATACGAGTCCAACTATACCAATTTCATCGAATTCTGACCTCAAATCAACGTTCAAATCATCAAATCTCACTCTCCAAAATCATAGTCAAAATTGAATAAACTTCACTTACCTCTTCAATTGTAGTGAAAAGCCCTTCAAAACTCGCCTCCAGCCGAGCTCCACAACTCCAAAACTAATAAAATAACCAAACCATTTGCCTATAAGATCTGTCCAGCAAAACTGCATTTGCGGTCCACTTAGTCGCACTTGCGATGCCTCATTTGTGGAAAAACCATTGCAGATACGGGAATGACTTTGCCTCCCGACCAGCCGCTTTTGTGGCTCCGCGTATGCGGATAATCTTGCGCACCTGCACACAATGGCCGCACCTGCGGCTCCGCATCTGTGGTCTAGCCCTCCGCAGATGCGAAAACAACAAAAACTTGAACCTACAGCAATTTCCTCTAAGTCCATAATGGCCTGAACTCAATCCGAAACACCCCTAAGGCCCCGAGACCCCGTCCAAACATACAAACCAATCCCAAAATATAACACGGACCTACTCGAGGCCTCAAGTCACATAAAACAACATCAAAACAACGAATCGCACTCTAATTCAAGCCTAATGAACTAATGGACTTTCAACTTCCAAAACTCAAGCCGAACCATTTCAAATCAACTTCGAATGACCTCAATTTTTGTATTTAAGTCCCAAATGGAACAACAGACCTATTCCAACCCCCGAAACTAAAATCTGAACCCGATATCAATAAAGTCAAACATATCATCCTTCCAAACCTTTAACTTTCCAACTTTCGCCGAAAAGCATCAAACCAACCTACGGATCTCCAAATCCACATCCGGACATACGCCTAACTCCTAAATCTCCCTATGAATCTATTGGAACCATAAAAACACCATTCTATATTCATCTACACAAAAGTCAAACTTTGGTCAACTTTTACAACTTAAGCCTCCAACCTTGGGACTAAGTGTCCCAATTTACTCCACAACCTCCCTGAAACCAACCCAACCACCCTAGTAAATCACGTAATCACAAATACACATATGTAAATCATCACATAGGGGATACGGGGCTAAAATAATCAAATGATCGGTCGGGTCGTTACACTCTATTTGAGCAACATGAGCATTTTTAGATGGTCGACCATGGAAAGAGTAACACACCTCATGGGTGTGTCCAAGCCTATTATGATAAGAACACTTGGGTCGAGATCTCCAAAATGACCTCCTCCGCATATATTCTCCATAGTCTTAGATGCTCGATTTTTCACTAACTAGGATGAGAGAACAGATGAGTTAATTGTCTGTGATGAGATTACTATGTGGTTGGGCATTGTAGTAAGGCGAAGTAATAAAGAGAATAGTTCATCAATTATTGGGACAGTCAGACTAGCCAAAATCTAGTCACGCACCGAATTAAGGTTGTTAGGAAGTTCAATGAGTATAAGAACTAGAAACATCTTTTATCATTGATCTTGTTGCTTTTCAACATTAGCAGAAACTGGTATAAACTTCTAAAATTCCTCCATAACTGCATGTACTTTTCCCAAGTAAGTAGACATATCTAATTCCTATTTCTTCAAATTTGTCATCCGCGATATCACATCAGAGAAACGAGATATATCATTAGTGTATAAAGTACAAGGCGTTTCCCAAACTAAATGACATGCCTGGAATGGATGAAACAAATGCATCAACTTGGAATCAATAGATCGCCACAAGATACTATAGAACTAAGTATCGATCATTTCCCATTGTGCTTTGGCCTTTTCATCTCCCTCACTAGCCTTTTTGGTTTAGTGATCTTGAACAACTTGACCTTTACACCACAACTCCATAGACAAAGCCCAAAATAAATAATTTGAACTTCCAAGTAGGGATTTAGAATTAATCATAAAGGCTGAATTTCCAACTCTACTGTGTTTAGAACCAAAGGCACCTAAATTAAGAGACATTATTAGATTGAAGTGAGTTCTAGTAAATTATCACCAAATAACAGAATGAGTCAACTGTAACTTGTTGAAACAGGTGAAGGAACACTGTATCTGCCAGAAAAACATTATTTCTGTTGGAGAAAATCATTATAGCGATCATGTCTAAATTGCTGACAGAGTGCTGCCGGAAATAGATCTCTGACTGGCGCGTAGGGGCGTGTGGATGGGTATTTTCTGGAGAATCTTTTATCACGTCCCAACCTGGGGAGGCGTGGCTGGCACCCGGTGTCGTACTGGCCCGAGCGAACCACTCTGTAACTCATGATCATTCTATGAAAATTAGAACATATGTAGGCTGACTTGGCTGAACTTATTCTTTCTATAACTATCATGGGCCAACATGGCCACAACTCATAAGGTATAACTATAAGTGGGCAAATGTTGTGTCAACGAGCTAACTCAAAACATGAATACACACAGACTGTCAAGGCCTTTGACATGCTATACATACTGAACATGTGTCTACAATGCCTCTAAGAGTATTTGACATCAAAATATGTTCAGGATAGGACACTGACTTACCCATAAGTATATATATACATAGGACTGTCTCATAACCTCTAGACTCGGTTGTACTCCGGATGAAATGGAGCTTTGCCAATCCTCAATTGGATAAAAACTCCGCCCATGATAAGAGCCCGTCAAACTGGATACCTGAACCTACAGGCATGAATGCAATTACCTGATGATGGGACATTAGTACAAAGAAATGTACTGAGTATGTAAGGCAGATAACATATAAATAACTTAATTTAAACTGAACTGACATATATATGATATACTAAAAGAAATTTGGAGGGTCAATGAGATCCGTGAATCATATTTACCTTATTCTGACCCCTAACATATCTATGTATTGAATTATCCAACTTACCTTACAAAGGATGTAGACTGAAAAGGGAAGGCTCCGTTGGCCGAGAACATTTAATGTCATATATACATCTAATTCGTGTCATGATATACCAGAACTTGTTCTCATATGCTATTTGTACTGGAAACCATCATATTATGGAACTTCATCTATAACAGTCTTCTAGCCATCATACCTTATATCTGAATACTTACCTCAGACAGATCAAACATCTCTAGGGCTACACAAAAACATAAAAGTGGCACTTACAAGTTTCATAAGAGACCGTCCGTATGGCTCACTCATAAACATGAATAACCATTGGCTCGTACGCGTAACATAGTAGACCGTCTGTACTGCTCATAATACTGAGGTCTGGCTATGCATGCAACTGAGACAGTCCATAACCAACCTTCATTATGCACCTATGCATTCATAGACCGTCCATAGGGCTTCGCTGTTCACCGATGCGTTCATAGACCGTCCGTAGGGATCATGTCTTATACATATTCATTTCATATCACTCATGCAAACATCAGTCACTCATCAATAGATAAACTCGTATTCATAAACATACAAGTTCGTGAGTAACTCGTTACAATAACCAATCCTTATTCCTTAGCCACTTTCTACGTCATCCTTCATATTCTATATTATTTAGCCATAAATAACGTTGTAACTATTTCTAAATCGCACTTCTATCCTTATTTCACACCACGACTCATTTCTAGGGATTACATGACTCTTTCTACTTATAGCTATGTAATATTCTTAGCTTGTGAGGCTACTCGTTATACATATATATATATATATATATATATATATATATATATATATATATATATATATATATATATATATATATCCATTCATCAATACGTAACAAGAGTTGCGGGATTTACGCTCTACCAACTTATATTCTTATTGCTAAGCTTATCATATTCTATAATTTATGACTCCATAGGTAACGTATATCATCTCTTAACATCACCCTCATATATAATCAACCTTATTTAACTTGAGAGCAGCATAATTATCTTCGTGGGTCTATATCGGTTTCGTGAACACAAATGTGTAAGTATTGGAAGTTGTGCCATTCTTTAGGTCGAAACACTCTTATCATTCTACAACTATACATTATGCTACCTTGTTGAACTATTCATATATAACTATACCTCATTATGCGGACACTATATTGCTTTGGATTCGTCGGACCATTTGAACGTAAAGTTTAATTAACATCTAGACGTCTTGTTACATATAAAAGACAAGGACCTTTCAGAAGGCTCTATTTACTCCTTAATAATATATAAAACTGCGATCAACACAATCCATTTCAACATTGGTATGACTATACTCGTGAATGGACCTTAATCGTTGGTATAGTACGTATACAAAGCCTCGTCCCCTTGAATTCCTTATAAGGGAAACATAACTTAGGGAACCATACCAAAGAAAAGAAAGGAAGACCTTACATACCTCCCAGTCTAATCCTCAAGATAACTTAACCTGCAGCTCCTTTATCTACAAACAATGAACAATACTGTCGTCACAATACGAATGCCATAACTTATCGCATTTGAATGACACACTTTATTCAACGATAAAACGGACAGCACCTCTCCTATTTATATAGCTTCCCATGAGTTAACACAACCAACAACATCCCAAACAACATCAACAATACTCATAATAAGCCTTTCAAAATAGTTTAACAATCCCGACGAGCGGCAAGCTTGGTTTGTGACTAAACAACTATAGTTGTAAACCCCTTCTTCCTTCCAGAATTTATCAACAACATTAACCGCCACATATTCAATTATCCCTACTAATTTTCAGCCATAATACAACTTTAAAATATTCCCATAATAGTCCCGCAAGTTCAGCAACTCAAAACTTATTTTTCAGATTACTAAAACACATTTCCGACTTGTCTTTTCATTCAAATCGAGAAACACAACCAAAAATACATAATTAAGCTTATTCTCATATAAAAATTGCCATGAATTTAACTTAAAATTAAGTTCACAACCAGCCAACAGTGATGCCACAACAAACAGCATACTACTCTTTCGAAACTCGCAAGTTCTAGTCTTTACGATGAAGCTACAACTCGTAGAAGCTTAGATAAGGGAAAGAGAAGCATACACTTACCTTGGAATAAGTAGAACCCACGAAACCTAGTCCCTCTTCACCCAAAATCAGTCCCCCAGCGCAGCTACAAGAAGGAGAAGGGAAATTAGCAAGTTGTCAGGGTTTTTTCGGCACTAGAATCGCTTCGTATCACCCGAAAACACCTAGGGTTTGTGTGGGATTATTTGGGGGAGGAGTTGCAGGGTTTCAATCTAATGTTCTTAATCTGTAATATTAGTGAAATAAATGGTTTAATTCAGCCCTTAAAAAGCGCCTTGGCCGCCCCTTTTTGGGGATTTATTTGGTCTCTTCATTTAAACAAGTAGGTGACACACCTACTTGCTGTCTCGCCCCTTTTTCTCACAAAATCGGGTTTCGACGTTGATAACTCTTTTAAAAGGAAGGGTTACTAAAAGAGAGAGTCTCCACCTAACGGATTAAGGTGCGTTAGGGCACCTTTTGCAAATGACTCAGGTTTACTAGTTTGTGTCACCAAAGATCGGGTAAGGGCTAAAATTACCTCGAAGAGAAGGTATTAGGCACTCCTCGAGGTCCACAATGGTGGGTCCTGGCCGAACTCAAATCATGTGAATTAGTCTAAGAGAAAAGAAACAATTAACAAATGAAATAAACGATTTATTTTAAAATAGATATGGGGGGGTCCTAAGTTTTTTAGCATAAAGGATCACCCCGTACAACATAAATAATATTTCGTAACTCCCTCAAGACAGGGTGTTACTCATAAGATTCAGCGGGCACAGACTATCATCTCCTGCTACCCGAATACTATCTTTAAGTTGTTTACCTAAAGCGCTCTAGTCAATTCTAAGTCGTACTCAATGCGTGCACTACTCGTCCCATGCCTAGGGTCCAGGAGGCATTTGGACCTCTATTTCAGGGTGGTTCTAGACCTTAACTTAGGTTGCTCAAAAGAAGAAAACTAGGCGACATAAAAAAAACAGTTAGGACTTTCAAACAGAAACAAGTATGGGCTCAAGTTACCCTCCGCATTTAGACATCAAATGCATGCCAAATTGATTAGCACTGACAATTGCAGATTTTAATAAGTTAAGGTTGCAGAACCCTATAGGCAGGATCTCCACATGACACTGAATTTAATGAGCAGACATTTTATACGTAAAAGCCTTTTCTCTTAATACAATTTCTAAAACCGACATAATTGTCTACTGATTGTAGGTATAAGGGATTAAAACCTATAGGCATGATGTCTAGGTGATTCACGCAGTAACTAACAATGGTAATCACAGGAATATGTTCCGAATTGCTTAATCGAGTCCTATAAGCATGGTTTCTAGAATGGTAATTAGCACAGTGTTGAAAACTCTTAAAGAAACGAGTAGGGCAATAATTAAAACAGATTCAAACCCTATAGGCATGATTTCTAGAATTAAAACTGATTTTATATCCTATAGGCATGATTTCTATAATTAAAAACTGATTTTAGATCGTATAGGCATGGCATCTAATTTGTAGATTAAACCGTAGGTAAACAGAATCCTATGCACACATTGAGATATTAATCATTTAATATCCTATAAGCATGGTTTCTAACAGGTAAAAGCAGAACACATTTGAACCAAATAAAGAACCTATATGTAAGAAGAACGCACATTTGAGCAAAGTAATAAACCTATAGGCAGGATTTCTACCCATTTCAATACAAGTGTAAGATAAAACCCCTTTCCCAATTTTACTAATACCCCAAAATGTGATTACAAGAATTATTACAGACCAGAATGAATGGAATAAATTATAAAGTAGAATAACTATAGGGAGCCTACAGCAGGCCCAAAGATATACCCAGTCAAACCAAGCCTTCATTCTAATGGCTCATAACAGCCCAAAATTACATCTTCATGGACATAAGGCAGCCAGGAATTAAGTGATTCACCCAATGGGCATAAAACAGAGTTGAGCATATAGAACCAAGACCCTAGTGTGTCAGAGTTCCCAAAGGCTTCAAGAACCCAGGGCAGTGCTCACACTAGGGAGGTTAACAGAGATAAGTCAGAGGAGAGACTAGGGACCAAGTCCTAGTGTGTCAGAGTTCACAAGGGTCTCAAATGAACCCTGAGCAGTGCTCATACTAGGGAGGTCAAAGGACAGAACCTACGTAGCCTTGGCTTTCAGCCGGCTAAGAATGGGATTCAAAGAGCTTAGGTGACAAGTGAAAGAAGGGACCAAAATTGAGAAATAGGAATTGAGGGATTTAAACAGACACCACCAAATTGAGCAAACAAAGCAAATAGTTGCCTAAATCACAGAACTTTAAAAAAGCAAGCTGAATGTAAACTGAGAAATAGGTCCCATACTTACCGCATAAGCAGTCATATGCTGAAAAGAAGTTGAGAAAAGAACATGTTTGCAGGATTGACAAAGATTGTTGTACACAGGTGCAAAACAGGTTGAAACATGGTTGAATTATACTAAGTACACAACCTTGTATTATTACCAAGAAAACAGGACAGCATTGTAATGAGTCAAATAATCATAGAAAGAGCAGGGCATCATGTTTGCACAGGGGTGAGATTACAATCACAAATTAAGACACATATGCAAAACTATTACTATAGAGTGGAAGGTAAAATCATGTCAAGTAGCAGATATAGGCATTCAAGCTTTGTCATAGTGGTCTAATTAGCTAAAGATGATCCGATTATAACAAAGGTTTAGCCTAACATTGCAAAGTAACAATTCAAGCATGATGAGACAACTATTCCAAATCACAAGCAAACACCAGAGGGGTATGGGGCCGAGTGATCATGTTGAGTGACACAATAGCAGAGAGGCATATTATGACTAACAATGAAGGTCTTAACACAGGTTAACACAAATGTGAGGCATCCACCACAGGGATTCAGGACAAAGTAAGTAAACATGTTCATGAGCATTTAGGAGTCAATTCACTAACTGAATAAACCTTAAGAAGGTTCATATTAATCAGGCTAGGAGTAGATAACTTCAAAACTGGTAGCATTAAGAGCAGTTAAATGCTAAAGAGATTAAAAGCATATAAAGTTGACAGAACGATGCCTAAACATAACTCAGAAGCATATTGAACCATGGATTCAGAAGTAAGAACACATAAAAATCAGAGACACGTAAGGATGAAATTTCAAAAGTCAAGTGACTTACCAGTTAAGCGAAAATGCATAAAATAACAGAAGTCCAAAATATTCTGAATAGCAAGATCTCAAAACTAAATGGCCTTGGCTTTCAGCCGGCCAAAATCAGAGTATAGAATGCAATATCAGAGTAAAGCTTTAGATCTAGTGAGGCTATAGTGAGTCAAAAAGTGTCCTCTAAAGGGAATGGGGGAAGGGTTTATATTGTGTAGAAATCGAACACATAGACATGAAAAACAAATTATTCAGATGCAAACAAGATAGAAAGAAAATATTTCAGAATCAATTAGAAGCAATTTTAGAGCATAAATTAGAGATTCAGTAAATCAATAGGGAAACACACAAATAATACGAAAAATACCAAAATCGTTCAGAGTCATATTTAAGGCAAAGAATAAAGTAAAAAATAGGGAAAGATAAGGAAAAAGAGTAGTCAAACACAGAAAAGAAAAAATATCAAGTAAGAATCGGTAAGAAACAAAGGGGAATTCAAACCATAGTTGGCAGAAATCACAAATTGGCCAAAATCTCGGCTAATCGGACCCATATAGCCATCGTTGTGAAGCATATGGACGAGATACATGTCCAGATTCAAGTAGTCAAGAGGAAATGGTCGAAATCTGAGGTGTAGTACTTGCCATGTTTAGGCAAGTACTAAGAGGCAACATAGAATCGTAGGAGATGGTGATTTAATACCCAAAAGGTAAGAAAATCATGGAAAAATCCATGATTGAGGCAGATTCGGAGAGGTTTTTTGAGAGGCGGCGGGTTAGGGTTTTCATAGAGGAGAGAATAGAGAGGCGGCGGGTTTGGAGGGAATGGGGTTAGGGTTTAGGGTTGAGTGATATAAGGAAAGGGGGAGTCGTTTGTAAGCCGTTGATTATTTTTTATCAACGGCTGGGATTTGAGAAGGGGTTGGGTCGTTTAGGATTGGGCTGGGGTTATTGGGCCAAGGTCTGGGTAGTCAGGTTCGAAATTAGGAGGAATTTAGGGCTAGATTTTAAATATCCAATTTTAATCAAATAAATAATTTATAAAAGTAATAAATAAATAAATAAAAATATCATATGTGCATGAAAATGATTAAAAACAATTATGTAACATTATAAAAATATAAAAAGTTATTTTTTGTATAAATAATATAATTATATGTACATATGGGCTATTATTGCAAAATGTGCAATTTAGCCCTGAAAATTGCCAATGTAATTATACAAAATGCACTGAAAAAATTTAAAACCTCATATTGGTATAAATGAAAGGTTTTGATGATTAAATCATCATAAAAATAATTATGAGGATAATTATTGGATATTTATATAATAAAATACAGAAATAAATTGATTTAAAGTCTTTAAAAATCATGGAAGATTATGAAAAATACTTGTGTATGCTTGTAAATCAAATGATGATGCATATGCACTATTTTGAAAAACAAATATATATATATATATATATATATATATATATATATATATATATATATATATATATATATATATATATGAAAAAAATATGAGGGAAAAATTGGGTATCAACAGTTGCCCCTCTTTACCCGGGAAGGATGAAAGAGTTGTCGGGTAAAGAAATGATGACCGATTTTGACCGAATGGGGTAATTTGAAAAAATGTAGGCCGCACTATGGTCTCTGAGCTGCCTACATATCCCTGGTTTTACAGGAATCAGGCCATGTGTAGTTCTGGATCCAACGGTAGAACGAACCGATGGAGTTGTTGTAAGAACGAACAAAATATTCGGGATAGGACAAATCGGGATTGAGAATGGTTATGGATACTTGAGTAGGTATTGGATGAGAATGGGTAACGGATGATGATCGGTTACGTTTGAAATAATTGAAGGATATGGACGTTGAATGGAAACTGAAGCGAAGATTGCTCCCGTTAGGACAACGGTTACTTACCGGATTACCTGCAAACTCAAAATACGATGTATATAGATTATCGCATAAATTTAAACATGATGCAAATTCCCTTTGGACCATGGAGATTGTCTTTGGACGGTGAGGATGACGTCCTTAGACCATGATGTCCTGGGCCATGAATTGTGCGGTGAAGGATTCGCAGGCCATGAAATGATGTTCTCGGGCTATGAAGATGGTGCCTCCGAACCATGATGCCTTTGAATAATGATGTGCAAGATTAAGAGGTCCTCAGTCCATGGCATAGTGTCCTCCGGCTATAAGGATGATGCCTTTGGACTATGACGCCTTCGAAAAAATTAGCTATATGTCAGCCCATGAGATGCAGAGACATGATGCTTGAGATAAAACCAGACAGAGCTTAGTCCTATGTAGAGTTGGAGGCAGAGCTCAGCCTCGAGAGAAGAGAATGATGCAAGGTTTTTGGAATAGAGCAACATTTGTGGTCATGCAAGGAGATACAATGCTTAGTCTCGTGGTAGGGGAAGGCAGAGCTTAGCCTTATGCAGTTGAGAGGCAGGGCTTAGCCTCATGCAAGATTTGAGACAATGTTTAGTCTCATGCAATGGGAAGGCGGAGCTTAGCCTTATGCAATTAAGGAGGCATGTCTTAGCCTTATGCAAAGATTTGAGATAATGCTTAGTCTCATGCAATGGGAAGGCAGAGCTTAGCCTTATGCAATTAAGGAGGCAGGGCTTAGCCTCATGCAAGGTTGAGACAGTGCTTAGTCCCATGCAATAGAAGGCAATGCTTAGCCTTATGCAGTTGAGGAGGCAGGTCTTAGCCTCATGTAGGATGGAGACAATGCTTAGTCTCATGCAAATGGAAGGCAATGCTTAGCCTTATGCAGTTGAGGAGGCATGGCTTAGCCTAATGCAAGATTTAAGACAATGCTTAGTCTCATGCAAATGGAAGGCCATGCTTAGCCTTATGCAGTTGAGGAGGCAGGGCTTAGCCTCATGCAGGATGGAGACAATGCTTAGTCTCATGCAAATGGAAGGCCATGCTTAACCTTATGCAGTTGAGGAGTCAGGGCTTAGCCTCATGCAGGATGGAGACAATGCTTAGTCTCATGCAGCGAATAAATAATAAGTGATAGCGAAGTATTTCTTAGCTGTGGATGAGTTCGGTAGCCTTGTTGTTGTGAAGACGGTGATTCTAAGGTGCGCACGTACTGGCGACTATCTCTTGTTCCTGCATTCAAAGAAAAATCGTGACTTTTGCGGGGGAGGTTGGTTCGTGCCTTTGTCTGCTTGCTTTGCTCTGTTCCGCATTGAAATCATGTCCGAGTTACCATGGGTAGCATCTGGCTAAGAATAAAGTTTTCGAAAAAATATGCATGCATAGTTATTGAAAACATAGTAATGTGCAATTTAAAAATTGATTAGATGAACCAATAACTGCGACATTGTTAGAGACATTGCGACCTTCTTGCCATAGAATTTTGAGGGTCCTCCTCAAAATTCTGCCCCAGTTACCTAGATGAATCTCTGGTTGTTCCGCATACAGTGTCGTTGGCTGAACTTGCTTCGGAATTTTGAGGGTCCTCCTCAAAATTCTGCCCCAGTTTCAGATTATGGGAAAAATGGAAATTTTATTGTATTGTGACCGAACCCACAGGGCTGCCTACGTATCCCCTCTTAAACGGGAATCAAGTCAAGCGTAGTTCAATTACATCAATTGCATAAATATAAACAGCTTTAAACATAGTATCTTTTGACTGCATCTAAGTTGATAGGCTTTGGCCAAATCTCTCCATCCATTTCTACGAGTATGAGTGCTCCTCCTGTTAGTACTCTTTGAACAATATAGGGTCCTTGCCAGTTAGGTGAGAATTTTCTTTTGGCTTTATCCTGATGTGGAAAGAATCGTTTCAACACTAGCTGCCCCGGTGCGAACTGTCTAGGTTTGACCCTTTTGTTGAAAGCTCTGGATATTCTGTTCTGATAAAGCTGACCATGACACACCGCATTCATTCTTTTCCCATCAATGAGAGCTAACTGCTCGTAGCGGCTTCTTATCCATTCCGCATCACTGAGCTCATCTTTTGTATAATTCTCAAGGAAGGAATTTCTACCTCGACGGGGATGACGGTTTCAGTACCTTAGACCAATAAGTAAGGAGTTTCCCCGGTTTATGTGTGGACTGTGGTATGGTATCCCAATAAGGCAAATGGTAAATTCTCGTGCCACTGCTTGTGATTCTCTACCAACTTCCTTAGTATCTTCTTAATGTTCTTGTTGGCGGCTTCCATAACTCCATTCATTTGGGGTCGGTATGCTGTGGAGTTTTTGTGCTTGATCTTGAAGGTTTCGCACATGGCTTTCATTAGATCACTGTTGAGATTCGCGGCATTGTCAGTGATAATGGATTCTGGAACCCCGAATCGACAAACAATGCGGTCTCTGATAAAATCTGCGACGACTTTCTTGGTTACAACTTTGTAAGATGCAGCTTCAACCCACTTTGTGAAATAGTCGATGGTCACTAGAATGAACCTATGCCCATTTGAAGCGGTGGGCTCGATTGGTCCAATGACATTCATTCCCCAGGCAGCAAAAGGCCAAGGTGCGTTGGTTGCATTAAGTTCATTTGGAGGTACCCGTATCATATCTGCATGTATCTGGCACTGATGACATTTCTGGACATATCAGATGCAGTCTGTTTCCATAGTCATCCAAAAGTATCCGGCTCTGAGTATCTTCTTAGCTAGGACGAAACCATTCATATGTGGGCCGCAGGTTCCAGAGTGTATCTCTTCGAGCAATTTGGAAGCTTTCTTAGCGTGAACACACCGTAATAATCCTAAGTCTAGAGTCCTTCTGTACATAATCCCTCCACTTTGGAAGAAATGGTTGGACAATCTTCGGAGCGTGCATTTTTTAGTATGATTTGCATGCTCCGGGGACTCTCCTTTTGCCAAGAACTCATTGATATCATGGAACCATGGATTCCCGTCTGCTTCTTCTTCAACATGAGCGCAGTAAGCCGGCTGATTATGAATTCTTACCAGAATGGGGTCGATGAAATTCTTTTCTGGATGTTGTATCATGGAGGACAAAGTGGCCAATGCGTCTGCGAACTCATTCTGGATTCTCGGGACATGTCTAAACTCTATCTTCGTGAACCTCTTCATCATCTCTTGCACATGATATAGATATGGTAATATCTTGGTATTCTTTGTAGCCCATTCTCCCTGCACCTGATGTACCAGCAGATCTGAATCACCAATTACCAGTAATTCCTGGATATTCATGTCAACGGCCAAATTGAGCCCCAATATGCAAGCCTCATATTCCGCCATATTATTAATGCATGGAAACCTGAGTTTTGCAGACACCAGATAATGTTGAACGGTTTCTGACACCAAAACAGCTCCGATACCGACTCCTTTGAAATTTGCAGCTCCGTCGAAAAACATTCTCCAACCATCGTAGGATTCAGCAATATCTTCTCTTATGAAAGACACTTTTTCATCAGGAAAATACGTTTTCAGTGATTCGTATTCTCCTCCTATAGGATTTTCTGCAAGATGATCTGCTAATGCATGTCCCTTGACTGCCTTCTGAGTTACATAGATGATGTCAAACTCACTCAACAATATTTTCCATTTGACCAACTTTCCTATAGGCATAGGCTTCTGAAAGATGTACTTTAGTGGATCCGTTCTCGATATGAGATATGTGGTATAAGCACAAAAGTAGTGCCTCAATTTCTGGGCTATCCATGTCGGAGCACAGCAAGTGCGTTCTAGCAGAGAGTACCGTGCTTCATAGGGTGTGAACTTCTTGCTCAGGTAATATATGGCATGCTCTTTTCTCCCTGTCTCGTCATGTTGTCCCAAGACACAATCGAAAGCCCCATCTAGTATGAAAAGGTAGAGTAGTAGTGGTCTACCAGGTTCTGGCGGGACTAGGACTGGTGGTGTGGTCAGGTATTCCTTGATTTTGTCAAAAGCCTTCTGACAGTCTTCAGTCCAGCTAGTGGCGGCATCCTTCTTCAGCATTTTGAAAATTGGTTCACATATTACAGTTGATTTTGCTATGAAGCGGCTGATGCAGTTGAGACATCCCGAGAAACTCATCACGTCCTTCTTGTTCTTTGGTGGTGGTAAATCCTGGATAGCTTTGACCTTTGACGGGTCTAACTCAATTTCTCGGCGGCTGACAATGAACCCTAACAATTTTTCGGCAGGAACTCCGAAGGCACATTTTGCGGGGTTCAGTTTCAGATTGTACTTCTGCAGCTGGTCAAAGAACTTTCTTAGATCTGCTATATGATCTGCGGCCCTCTTGGATTTGATGATGACATCATCCACATATACTTCTATCTCCTTGTATATCATGTCATGGAAAATGGTTGGCATGGCCCTCATGTAGGTGGCCCCAGCATTTTTTAAACCAAACGGCATCATTTTGTAACAGTACACTCCCCACAGCGTGATGAAAGTTGTTTTCTCCGCGTCTTCTTCATCCATCCAAATTTGATGATAACCCGCGAAGCAATCAACAAAGGATTGGAGTTCATGCTTGGCGCAATTGTCGATCAGTATGTGTATATTTGGTAATGGAAAATTATCTTTGGGACTTGCTCTGTTTAAATCCCGATAGTCGACACACACCCTGACCTTCCCGTCTTTCTTCGGAACCGGCACGATGTTGGCCAACCAAGTTGGATATTCAACCACCCTGAGGACCTTAGCTTTGATTTGCTTGGTGACTTCTTCCTTGATTTTTAGACTCATGTCTGGCTTGAACTTCCCGAGCTTCTGCTTTACTGGTGGACACATCGAATTGGTAGGCAGCTTATGAGCTACTATAGATGTGCTCAAACCGGTCATATCATCATAGGACCATGCAAAGATATCCTCATATTCCTTCAGGAAATGAGTGTATTTTTCTTTCTCTGATGGTGACAGGTGAATGCTTATACATGTTTTTTTGACTGTTTTGGAGTCTCCTAGATTAACTGTTTCAGTCTCATCCAAATTGGACTTAGGCTTGTTTTCAAAATTTTCCACTTCTCTGACAATTTCCTCGGGTATTATATCCTCTTCCAGATCCTCTGAATTATTATCCTTATGTTGCGTTGTCCCGTTACATGTCACAGTCGTAAGTTCATCGGGATAGGTAATAATAATATTGTAGAGAGAAACGTAAAGAATAATAATAAATATTAAAAAGAACAATACATTTAGATAAATCTTGAAAACGTCAAACAGGTGCGGCTCGATGACCCGAGCAATTATTTCAAAACAAAACATGCTTATAACAAAATGCTGAAACGTCTTAAATGCTCATAAAAATTGCTTTTAAAATAAATGATGCTAATTGCCAGTCTACCCAGGAACTCGATGGGCCCTTGATGGTGCAGTAGTCCAGTTCTTGAGAACAGCTCCCTTATCCACGGTCTGAATAATGAGTCCTTCTTCATCCTCCTCCTCGACTATCACACTGCAATCCATGTCTTCATCTTCCAAGAACATATTCCTTAAGACAGCTAGAACTTCATCTTCTTTAGATCCCCACATCATGTCGGCCTGATGAAAGGATTGGCTCAAATGTGGTACCGGCTGCTCAAGAGGGTAATAAGGACCACGCCATGGCGGCGACCAATTGTCATACTCCTGCCAGGAGTACTGATATCCAAGTCCAAAGGTCATGTCGTGACGTTTTAGCTGTATCGATTTGGTAATACCTTGGAGGTTCTTCCCGAGCCCTTTACCGGGTTTATACCTTGCCCACGCTAGTATGCTTTCTATTTTGCTGCTCCACCACTTGTCTTTCTCAATTGCATTGATGCGCTCGATACGATGATAAGTCTCCCCACCTAACTTCCTTCTATTTTCCACGACCGGAACAGTTTGGTTGGTATAAATGGGATTACTCCCGTCTCCATGAATGATCACCTCCTGATGAATCCATTCGAACTTTACATCCTGGTGCAAAGTAGAATCCACGGCCCCGGCGGCATGTATCCAAGGTCGTCCTAACAGCAGATTGTATGAGGCGGATTTGTCTAGCACTTGAAATTCAACATCAAACCAAGTCGGGCCCATCTACAAGCATAGATTGGTTTCCCCAATTGTGGCCCTTTGAGACCCATCGAACGCCTTCACATTCATAGTCCCTGCTCGTATTTTATGCAAACCTTTACCCAACCTTTTCAAAGTAGTCAGCGAACAGATGTTGAGACTGGACCCTCCATCTATCAAAACCCTGCCAATGAATTTATCCTCGCATTGTACCGTGATTTGCAGCCCCTTGTTATGGTTTAATCCCTCTAGTGGCAGTTCGTCTTCATGAAAGGTGATCTTGTGGCTCTCCAGTACTTGCCCTACCATGTTAGCCATCTCCCCACTGGTGATATTGTTAGGTACGTAAGCCTCATTCAATACCTTCATCAAGGCATTCCTATATGCCTCAGAATTCTGCAGTAATGATAGGATGGATATCTGAGCAGGGGTTTTGTTCAGATGGTCTACCACAGAATATTCTCTCGCTTGCATCTTTCTCCAAAGATCATCCGGGCCAGTTTCGATGATGGGTTGCTTGGAAGCAGCTTCTCTACTCGTTCCTCCCAAATTCTCAGGTGTATAAATTCTACCAGTCCTGGTCATCCCTTGTGCTGCACCAGATTCTTCCATTTTTGCTTTCCCTTTCCTCCTAGCTTCTGCAACATAGTCCCAGGGTACGGCATTGGATTTAACAGGCGGTGTGGATGCTACCGTCATAGTGAAGGGTGTGGTTACTTCTACTTCGAATGGAGCAGGTGCAGCTGCAGATGTTGTTTCCACCTCGAACGGGGTTGGTGCGGCCACTTCAACTTCAACTGGTGGATGTATCTGTACAACAATAGGAGCAAGATTGACCGCAGGTTTCTTTGGGTCATCCCCTTCTCGAATAATCCCAATCGACCCTTCTGGGTCCTATTTTTCATCAGTCTCTATCACATTTACTCCCTCGCCCCTATGATCCGGGAGGAGATTGTTGCGGACGTTAGGTGCAGCCTCCTTTGCTTGTATAACCTTGGTACAGATTAGTGTCTGGATCTTGTCTTTCAAGGTGCAACATTCATCAATGGTATGACCTTTCATGTCGGAGTGGTAGGCACATGTTTTGTTTGGATTGACCACTGAGAGGCATTTTCCATGGCAACAGCAGGAATAAGAGTGACATATCCAGCTTCTTTCAGTCTCTCGTATAATTGATCGATGGGTTCAGCAATAGGGGTGTATTGTCTGGGTGGCATGCGATCAAAATTTGGTCTGGGTTTCTGATAATTTTGGTGGGCTGGCGGTGAGTGATAATATGCTAGCTGGGTGTTATAAGTGTGGTAGGTAGTGGCGGGTTGTGGATATCTGGGAGGTGAAGGCTGATATGTGGGTGGAGGTGTTTGGAGAGGAGATTTTGGAACTTGGGCTACCATCACGGCCCCTACTTCTCTCTTCATGGATATACCCCTGACTGCAATGCTTTGTTTGTAGCCTGTAATGCCTCAAAATTAGTTACCATTCCGCTCTTGATCCCTTCTTCAATCCTTTCCCCTAGCTTGATGATGTCGGATAATTTATGATTATCGATAACCATCAACCTTTCATAGTATTGTGGATCCTGGGCCAGGACGAAGAACTTGTTCATCTTCTCTTCTTCCAATGCCGGCCTTATTTTCGCGGCTTCTGATCTCCATCGAGTAGCATACTCGCGAAAAGTCTCTGTTGGCTTCTTCTTGAGATTTTGTATGTAGAAGACGTCTGGTCCATTCTCCGTATTAAACCTGTATCGATCCATGAAATCCGATGCCATGCTTACCTAGCTAACCCACTTCTTTGTATTTTGGCTGATATACCATGATAGGGCGTCTCCAGTGAGGCTTCTCATGAACAGTTTCATGCGAATCCTTTCATCTTTTCCAACTCCTACGAGCATGTCACAGTATGTCCTTAGATGCACCTTTAGGTCACCTGTTCCGTCAAATATCTCGAACTTAGGAGGTTTGTAACCCTCCGGCAGTTCTACGTCTGGCTGAATACACAGATCTTCATAATTTAAACCCTTAATGCCTTTACCCCCTTCGACACCCTGGACTCGGCTTGTGAGCTTCTTAAGTTCCTCTGCCATATTCTTGATAAGCAGGTCCTTCTCGGCGGATTCCGGTGTGTATGGGGTTTATTGAGTGGGGTGAAGTAGAGTTTCTACATATATGGGGTTGTTTTGGTGGATGCTGGGGGTTTGAGTGTAGTGGTGATAATTGGTTGAGTTCTGCGGATCGGGGGTAGGTTGCGGTGTATTTTGAGGAGTATGGTAGGTAGTAGTTTGTGGATATTGAGTCGGAAGATGTTGGTGTTGAGGAGGAGTTGGCACTGGTGGAGGGTTAGAATTTTGAGGAGGTGTGGCATATTGATGAGGTGCGGGAGGGTTTTGTGGATGTTGGTTTGGTGAGTTTTGAGAAGGTGCTGGGTTTTGGGTGTTCTGTTGGTTAATATTCGAGACGTTTAAGGTGGGGGAGAGGTTTGCCAAGTTGCGGACCTACTCAAGTTCCCCTTGCAATTCCAGTATTTTTTACTCCAACTGTAGAACCAAATCATTCTTTGCCGGAGTACTCCGACCATCTGAAGTTTCAACATTTTCCACATGCACAGCGTTATCTTTCCTGATACCACTCATGTCGTCCATCTTAGCCTTTCCCTTACTTTTAGGATCACTTGGAGGAGGAGGAGGTGGAGGACCTCTAGATCTGGTATGATATGTTGATGATGCCAGTATGCACGAACCAACCTTAGGGGATGGGAATAATCAAAACCAAGAAAAGCAAAAAGGCAAACAAGTCAGTAGGGGATTTTGGAAGGATATTTGCAGTATTTAAATATGTATTGTGGAATTATAAATTCGCGTCCTAATTTTGGGGACCTCATTGTGTCTGAGGTAGGCCTAGCGACACATAGATTTGGAGAAACTTGATGCCGATAACTGCCTCATTTCATTAATGTAATAAATAGATCAAACCTCTAAAATGACAATAATTAAAAGAGTTGCTAGTGGTATTTGCCTTATTACAATCAATTTCTAAAACGACTCTAGAAAAGCAAATAAACAACAATTCTATTCTATTTGTTCTCGGGGGGGCCCTCTCCAAGCTTGGCCTTCTTGGCCCCATCAATCAAATTCCCCAGGTCGGGCATGTGCAGCAGTGGATTCGCCCTTGCTAGATGTCCTCCTTTGTTGCCCTCTACATTCTGACAATCCACGATCCTTTTCCTCATCTTCCATTCAAGTTCCATCAGACCCTGCTCTAAGTACTCCAACCTCTCTGTTGATTTTGTAGCAACTTCCCTCCATTCATTGATTAATTCCATGTCTATCTTGTGTTGTTCCAAATGTCTGGCTTCAGACTCAAGGATTCTCTTGCGCAACCTCTTGTATTTTACTTGTGCTTCGGCAACATCATCTATGACCCTATTTCCTCGATCGATCCCTGGCTCGACTTTTCCTGCTATGTCATCATCCAACCATGATAGGTAAAAATACACATGACCGGCGTGGTACCGATCTGGCTCGATGGTATCCTTTTCCACAATAATCTTCAGATGCCACATGTGTTGGGCCTCACACTTGAATGGAATGGCACCATCCTGAAAGTCTGCTTTGTAGTGAATCATCTTGGAAACTCGCAATATGACTTGTTTTCTCCCAGCCTGTCTCATGACCCTGATAGGAGCATAAGGATAGATACCCTCAACCCGATCAGAACTAAGTGAGGAACATCCCTGGACCGGATGATGAACTCGCTAGTAGGAACCACACGAACATCTAATGGACCTTGTCATCAATCAAACTGTTAAAGAAGTGTACCCAATCCACGGCGTTTTCCTGTTGTGCAAACCTGTCTGGGATGAAAGTCATTCTTTTTGGATTGTGAAAGGCTATGTGGTCATTCCTTGGTCGCCGCGGAAATTCCTGACGGTACTGTCCTCTTTGAAGATGCTCCAACAACCATCTTTGCAGTAACAAATTACAACCCTCAAAATGTCCGAATTCCTTCTTACAGCAGTCCAAAGCTCGGTATATCTCTGCCACGATCATTAGGACAATAGTGTAAGTCTATCCCTCAATCCCTTCCATTAAGCTCTTGGTAACCATAGCCAAACGGGTGTGAATCCTGTCTCCTTGAATTGGAAATACTATCATACCCAGAAAACAGATGATGAACACAAAAACCTGACGATGAGTCCAGCCCAGGGAAGTGATGGCAAACTCATCATGATAGATATGGTAGGATGTATTGTGCACATAACGCTCATAAAGGAAGTCGAAAGGTATGTAGGACTTCTTCAAGCAGACTAACTCATCATTCTTTCTAAGTCCCATCATTTTCAGAAATCCCCTAGAAGTGCGATTTTCTGGTGCCAACAGACCAGGGCTATCCCAGGGCAGCCCAGCAAAACCTCCTATTTCCTCCAGAAGGGGAGTCATCTCTGCATTACCGAAACAAAAAACGGCCCTCTTTTTGTCCCAGAACATGGTAGCAGCCTCGATCAGTACATTGTTTGGCTGAATGTCTAGCAAGGAAGGTAAATTTTCGAGAACACTTTTCATATGGTTTTTGTCGCTTGGCGAGAGATTTTCCCACCAATCTAGCGATAAAGGTGGGATACTTCGGACCATGCCGAAGCTGGGGACTTCGTGCCTCATTTTCTGTAAAATAAACAAGGTTAGCCCTTTCCCCCCTCCGGATTTGACTACTTACACATTAATGATTAGCATATCAGCACGTTTTCTCCAAAGAATGCACATATCATGATCGTGCCCGTGGGATTATGGAAATCCCGATGGGCTTTGGACAAGGCTTTCCTTAGAGAGTTATTATGCGGACAACATACTAACCCATGCAAGGTTTGGACATGATGCATGCACAGTTAACATCAGGGTAGGGTTTTCTATAGAAGTCTAGACTGGTACCCTCAAGTGGACAACTTGAGAGGGAAAGGCACGGAACCGTCGACTGCACTGCTGATCGATTAAGCCTTTCCAAATATAAAAAAGGTAATATAGGAAGAGCGCAGACACTCATCAAGTGCCGCTATGGTATTAATTGCACACGAGTGGAATATGATGTAGAGCATGTAATTATGCAAAAAATAAAACAACACCTTGTCAAGTATTTTGCATGGTGAAAGCGATAAATGCGGTATTTAATAAATGTAAAGAGAGGAAAGAAAGAAAAACAAAGAAGGAGTTAGTTCGCATACTGAAAACTTATAATAAAGCGGTAAAAGGGGTAGGGATTGGGAAAGACATAAAGATTGAGCCAGCGAATAAGGTTAAACGAAAAGTTGCATGTAAATTCATGTAAAAGGGAAAATATGGAAGGGGGTGTGCATGTAGAAAATAAACGGTGAATTTGAGCATAAAATAATAAAGACACGCTTATCGAGGGAGATTAATTCACACAGACCAAGTTCATAATGGTAAGAGCCTAAGGATATTCCCCAGCAGAGTCGCCATGCTGTTGCACCCCTTTTTCTCGCGAAATCGGGTTTTGACCTTGACAACTCTTTTAAAAGGAAGGGTTTCTAAAAGAGAGAGTCGCCACCTAATGGATTAAGGTGCGTTAGGGCACCTATTGCAAATGACTCGGGTTTACTAGTTTGCGTCACCAAAGATAGGGCAAGGGCTCAAATTACCTAGAGGAGAAGGTGTTAGGCACTCCTCGAGGTCCACAACGGTGGGTCCCGGCCGAACTCAAATCATGTGAATTAGTCTAAGAGAAAAACAATAATTGACAAATGAAATAAATGATTTATTTTAAAACATAAATAGGGGGGTCCTAAGTTTGTTAGCCTAAAGGATCACCCCGTGCAACATAAATAATACTTCATAAATCCCTCAAGACGGAGTGTTACTCATTTTATTCAGCGGGTACAGACTATCATCTCCTGCTAACCGATTACTATCTTTAAGTTGTTTACCTAAAGCGCTCTAGTCAATTCTAAGTCGTACTCTATGCGTGCACTACCCGTCTCATGCCTAGGGTCCATGAGGCATTTGGACCTCTATTTCAGGGTGGTTATAGACCTTAACTTAGGTTGCTCAAAATGAGAAAACTAGGCGACATACAAAAACAGTTAGGACTTTCAAATAGAAACAAGTATGGGCTCAAGTTACCCTCCGCATTTAGACATTAAATGCACGCCAAATTGATTAGCATTGACAATTGCAGATTTTAATAAGTTAAGGTTGCAGAACCCTATAGGCAGGATCACTATGTGACACTGAATTTAATGAGCAAACATTTTATACATAAAAGCCTTTTCTCTTAATACAATTTCGAAAACCGACATAATTGTCTACTGATTGCAGGTATAAGGGATTAAAACCTATAGGCATGATGTCTAGGTGATTCACGCAGTAACTAACAATGGTAATCAAAGGAATATGTTCAAAATTGCTTAATCGAGTCCTATAGGCATGGTTTCTAGAATGGTAACTAGCACAGTGTTGAAAACTCTTAATGAAATAAGCAGGCCAATAATTAAAATGGATTCAGACTCTATAGTCATGATTTCTAGAATTAAAACTGATTTTATATCCTATAGGCATGATTTCTATAATTAAAAACTGATTTTAGATCCTATAGGCATGGCATCTAATTTGTAGATTAAACCATAGGTAAACAGAATCCTATGAACACATTGAGATATTAATCATTCAATATCCTATAAGCATGGTTTCTAATAGGTAAACGCAGAACATATTTGAACCAAATAAAGAACCTATAGGCAGGATTTCTAACACACATTTGAGCAAAGTAATGAACCTATAGGCAGGATTTCTACCCATTTCAATACAAGTGTAAGATAAAACCCCTTTCCCAATTTCACTAATACCCCAAAATGCTATTACAAGAATTATTACAGACCAGAATGAATGGAATAAATTACAAAGTAGAATAACTATAGGGAGCCTACAGCAGGCCCAAAGATATACACAGTCAAACCAAGCCTTCATTCTCATGGCTCATAACAGCCCAAAATTACATCTTCATGGACATAAGGCAGCCAGGAATTAAGTGATTCACCCAGTGGGCATAAAAAGAGTTGAGCATATAGAACCAAGACCCTAGTGTATCAGAGTTCCCAAGGGCTTCAATAACCCAGGGCAGTGCTCACACTAGGGAGGTTAACAGAGATAATTCAGAGGAGAGACTAGTGACCAAGTCCTAGTATGTCAGAGTTCACAAGGGTCTCAAATGAACCCTGAGCAGTGCTCATACTAGGGAGGTCAAAGGACAGAACCTACGTAGCCTTGGCTTTCAGCCGGCTAAGAATGGGATTCAAAGAGCTTAGGTGACAAGTGAAAGAAGGGACCAAAGTTGAGAAATAGGAATTGAGGGATTTAAACAGACACGGCCATATTGAGCAAACAAAGCAAACAGTTGAATAAATCACAGAACTTTAAAAAAGCAAGCTGAATGTAAACTGAGAAATAGGTCCCACACTTAGCGCATAAGCAGTCATATGCTGAAAAAAAGTTGAGAAAAGAACATGTTTGCAGGATTGACAAAGATTGTTGTACACAGGTGCAAAACAGGTTGAAACATGGTTGAATTATACTAAGTACACAACCTTGTATTATTACCAAGAAAACAGGACAGCATTGTGATGAGTCAAATAATTATAGAAAGAGCAGGGCATCATGTTTGCACAGGGGTGAGATTACAATCACAAATTAAGACACATATGCAAAACTATTACTACAGAGTGGAAGGTAAAATCATGTCAAGTAGCAGATATAGGCATTCAAGCTTTGTCATAGTGGTCTAATTAGCTAAAGATGATCCGATTATAACAAAGGTTTAGCCTAACATTGCAAAGTAACAATTCAAACATGATGAGACAACTGTTCCAAATCACAAGCAAACACCAGAGGGGTATGGGGCCGAGTGATCATGTTGAGTGACACAATAGCAGAGAGGCAGATTATGACTAACAATGAAGGTCTTAACATAGGCTAACACAAATGTGAGGCATCCACTACAAGGATTGAGAAAAAGTAAGTAAACATGTTCATGAGCATTCAGGAGTCAATTCACTAACTGAATAAACCTTAAGAAGGTTCAGATTAATCAAGCTAGGAGTAGATAACTTCAGAACTGGTAGCATTAAGAGCAGTTAAATGCTAAAGAGACTAAAAGCATATAAAGTTGACAGAACGATGCCTAAACATAACTCAGAAGCATCTTGAACCATGGATTCAGAAGTAAGAACACATACAAATCAGAGGCACGTAAAGATGAAATTGCAAAAGTCAAGTGACTTACCAGTTAAGCGAAAATGCATAAAATAACAGAAGTCCACAATATTCTGAATAGCAAGATCTCAGAACTAAATGGCCTTGGCTTTCAGCCGGCCAAAATCAGAGTATAGAATGCAATATCAGAGTAAAGCTTTAGATCTAGTGAGGCTATAGTGAGTCAAAAAGTGTCATCTAAAAGGAAAAGGGGAAGGGTTTATATAGTGTAGAAATCGAACACATAGACATGGAAAACAAATTATTTAGATGCAAACAAGATAGAAAGAAAATATTCCGGAATCAATTAGAAACGATTTTAGAGCATAAATTAGAGATTCAGTAAATCAACAGGGAAACACACAAATAATACCAAAAATACCAAAATCGTTCAGAGTCATATTTAAGGCAAAGAATAAAGTAAAAAATAGGGAAAGATAAGGAAAAAGAGTAGTCAAACACAGAAAAGGAAAAATATCAAGTAACAATCGGTAAGAAACAAAGGGGAATTCAAACCCTAGTTGGCAGAAATCGCAAATTGGCCGAAATCTCGGCTAATCGGAACCATATAGCCATCATTGTGAAGCATATGGATGAGATACATGTCCATATTCAAGTAGTCAAGAGGAAATGGTCGAAATCTAAGGTGTAGTACTTGCCATGTTTAGGCAAGTACTAAGAGGTAACATAGAATCGTAGGAGATGGTGGTTTAATACACAAAAGGTAAGAAAATCATGGAAAAATCCATGATTGAGGCAGATTCGGAGAGGTTTTTTGAGAGGCGGCGGGTTAGGGTTTTCATAGAGGAGAGAATAGAGAGGCGGCAGGTTTGGAGGGAATGGGGTTAGGGTTTAGGGTTAAGTGATATAAGGAAAGGGGGGAGTCGTTTGTGAGTCGTTGATCATTTTTTATCAACGGCTGGTATTTGAGAAGGGGTTGGGTCGTTTAGGATTGGGCTGGGGTTATTGAGCCAAGGTCCGGGTAGTCAGGTTCGAAATTAGGAGGAATTTAGGGCTAGATTTTAAATATCCAATTTTAATCAAATAAATAATTTATAAAAGTAATAAATAAATAAAAAAAATATTATTTGTGCATGCAAATGATTAAAAACAATTATTTAATATTATAAAAATATAAAAAATTATTTTTTGTATAAATAATGTAATTATATGTACATATGGGCTATTATTGCAAAATGTGCAATTTAGCCCTAAAAATGCTAATATAATTATACGAAATGCAATGAAAATATTTAAAACCTCATATTGGTATAAATGATAAGTTTGGATGATTAATCATTATAAAAATAATTAGGAGGGTAATTATTGGATATTTATATAATAAAATACAGAAATAAATTGATTTAAAATCTTTAAAAATCATGGAAGATTATGAAAAATACTTGTGTATGCTTGTAAATCGAATGATGATGCATATGTACTATTTTGAAAGTATATATATACATATATATATAGGGAAAATATGAGAAAAAAATTGGGTATCAACACTTATCACCTACTAATCTGTGCAGTCTTGCAAAAAATATGAATATCTCTCTACTCCAAAATCGTATCAATGAACGGTTTAATGCTTTAGAAACTAGACTCGTAGATCTTCAATTTTGTAGGTGGATCATCCCGTAATGCCAAGTATATTGGGAGAAGAACTCAGCTACATTAGACCTAAATTTCAGCACATTTCTGAATATAACTTGTTATGACCTTTGCCAACTTTTATTCCACAACTCACTTGACATCAAAACATAAAACACGACTATCATACGACTAAACTAACTCATAACATAACCTCCTTATCATGTTAAGAACCTTAATCTCACCCCCAAAATTACATGTTATAATATTCCCAACTTGTCGACTTTCGATGAAACTTATTTTCTTCAATTCGTTTAGCTTCTAAGCCTTCCAACCATCTTGGTACTTGTTATTCATAATCTTAAATATTTGTAACCTCTACGGTAACATGACCAACTTAATTTATGTACTTCTAAAGATGATCTGATATTCGAGCTTACATCAATTGACTTACGACGTACTTTTATGTACGAAATCATGGGGTGTAACATCATTCCCCTTTTGGAACATTCGTCCTCGAATGTTGGCTGATGCTCTTATCAGTCTCATAACCTACAGCTCTTATGAATACTTTAATACTGGTTGTTCCATCTAAGCAACTGTTCTGTGAATAAATCTAAAAGCCAAGGCATTCCCCCCTTTAGGCCTCTTTCTCAAAACACGAACTGTGGCCAGAATTCTTCCAATCTCATAATTGTTGCTACCTTCTGTCATGTAGCCTGTACGACCCTGCCCTTGTATGCACGCCTACGCGACTCTTCTTTTTTCTCCAGCTTCAGTCTCTGGGCCTCACTTTGCAAAACATATAGAGAACTATGACAAGTTGTTCCTCTGGGCATCTATAGGTATACTGAAGTTCTTCGCTTGGTACTTTGTCGAACTTACGACTATTGCTATATTTTGTTTTCATGGCCTCGGTTATCTATCCTTATGGCTTTACTGTATCTAGATATTCATACTATACGATAACACTTACTCCGGTTTATTATTAGTGAGGTCTACTACCCAACTCCAGGTTACACTCTCGATGCTTATCCTATATGTATAAATCTAAGTCCTTTAATTCTTTCTCATTACAGTTCATCTTAAGAATGGCAACATAATCTCATCTCATACTTTAGAACTTTTATCCATATATTGTTGATTCATCTTAATGTTGACTATTATCCACCAGTAATAACTTGAATCTTCTTCCGTAATACATTTTAACTAGGGCTCACGTCTCGTCGGCTAACATCTGAAGTTATTTGCTTGATCCACCTTAGGGATGAAACTATACTTCAATAACTGTATTTCATAGCATCTCAATGTGATTCATCTTATGGGAGGTATTCTAATCCCGTGCAATTCATAAAATCCCTTATGATTGAATCATTACTTCAATCAAAAGCTATATTCCTAAACATCATCATCTTATCGTTTATCACACTCACACTCCCATTTTACTACAAGGGCAACATTCCATCTCTTCTAAATGCTCCTAGTCTTAAACTCCTTCGAGTTCATTCAGGTTATACTGAGCTTTCTATAACTTACGAAAACCATCAGCTCTCTTATTTTGATGGGCTTAATCCCGATGCCTTACCTATTCATGTCACCTCCTCACTCACCTTTTCTTATCCTTACTTCTGTCTACCTAGAAATTTTTTATTCTACCATACTTTAGCCTGCGACCTACAAGTATCTATTCGTACTACTCGCAACCTTTATTTAACATGCTAGCACCATAGATTTTTTTATGTTATTCTGGAACCTCAAACGAGACATCACGTTTCCTCTAATTCTTCTTTGATCTCGTAACTAGACCTCTTGATACCTAGAAATCATAGGTTGGAAGATGTGCTACTGACGACACCACTATCATTTCTAGATACTGAATCACGACTCTTCTAGCCCTCTATATGAAACATTAACTATTCACAACCTTTTATACTTAAGTATCTCGTACCTCTTTACTTTTACCTTACTTACTTTCAAATCTCGAATCGTATCTTCTGTCGCTTTCATAACTTCCCTTCCACATAGGTGGAATTTATATCCACACCTTCAAGCTCTACTATAATACTTGCACCTCTGGTGCATACACAATCTGGTGGGAGCTTCATACTATCGGAGATCTGTTTGTAGTCAATTTTTTACTTCTCCAAAGGAACAAGTAACCCTTTCAACCAAACAACATACTTATTCGAACATTTCAAAAGATTAACATCATTTGAAGTTTCAATCGTAATGTTATATTTACCAACAGCGACAATAGGCTCTGTCGTTGATGGTCTAGCCTCTGCACCTTGTAAAACTGGAAGCTCCGGAAAGGACAAGGGCTCAGGAATGATATCTCCATCTATTTTAGTAAAAAGGCCTTGACCGAGCCAATCATCAAAATCGACTTGTACAAGAAATTCCGTTCCAGTCCCCGAAACTATTTTATCTACATGTACCCCAGCCGGAGACTCTCTCTTATCACTCTCATCAACAATAATGGGATTGTCCTTTGACACGTCCCTAAGGAAACTGAATAGCCTGGGAGTCAACTTAGGAAATGTTTCGATCCGGTCATTCTCTTCCTTAGAGGACTACTAACATTACCTCCTACAAATACCATTTGACTCATTGGAGCAGCAAGCCTCTAGATTTGTTCTTGAGCTCCATCATCATTCTTCGGTATCTCAATTAAGCTCAGGCAACTGTTCTTTGAGCCAAAGACCTACAACCGAGGAAAGATGATGAGAAATTTATGAATAAGTAAAGCAAGCAAAAAAATCAAGCTGGAAACTCACCGTGATGCTTTTTCATCCATCCATATATTTTAGAAATGTACTTCCAAGTCCTCAAGTATTGTTTGAAGATGCTAAAATTTTATCCATACACTCCCTAAGATCATAGATTTCACCACACAATTCCTGGAGCTGCAATCCAAAAAGTGCAAGATGAAATAAGAACTACTATTTTGGAAAATAAAAAATTACATAGGTAAGAAAAATGCTTACGTTTGTCGTTCTCTCTCTCCAACAACAAATCGTCTCCGAGAACTAGATCACATGAAGGGACAATCAGAAATTTAAAGTACCATTATCTGTCGTGATCATTCCGATAGCATACTTTTTACAGTTGCAAAGAGTGAAAATACCACAATAGAAAAGCTTTTTGGACTAGAGGTTGAGAAGACATTGAAGCAAAAAATCAACCTCAGCCAAAATTATCAAATACCGTAGACATGCTATGAGCCTTAAAATGCTCGGACCTACTTGAGTCAAACAAATTTGAAGTGCTTACAAAAATACAAAATAATAGAGTCAATTACCGAAAACCCAAGAGTGAAAGGGTATGTGTACCTGAAACAAAAAATAGTTGAATAACTGGTAATTCGGTCATTATGCTGAGGTATTTAGATGTAAATGTTGGGGTTCCAATGAGACTCATCTCGAACGAGAGGGATATGTTCCGCTGAATGATAGAGGAAAAGTTATCCACATGTGTATTGTGGTTTCAAGTTTGGCTACGATTTTATTCCATGTATTGCAATATTCAGCGATATTAAGATATTTTGGCAGTATCTCTATGGCCAAAGGTTCAAAAAGGTCTTCATATTTGACCTTTTTCCCCTTAGAAGTTTTTTGGATCTCTTCTCCTACCTCATTATTAAAGGGGTTAACTCCACCGAAGCTCATCCGAAATAGTAGTACGTCTTACATTGAAGACAGGGCTAAGAAATAAAAAGGCATAGAAAGAACAAAATTTTATAGATCCATAATTTTCAGTAGGAAAATTGCAGAAATAGTTCTTAGAGTTGGCGAAAACTGTCAAGGAATAAAGTACATTAAGAAATTGAAAGGTAAGAAAAAGAGAGAAAAGATTTCATATTTATATATATATGAACCCGACCTTTCAGAATCATCTTCATCAAGTCGGCAAATTCGAAAACATCACTAGGAAATCACAGTATCATCATTACCTTGGAAATCACTGTAAGCATCAAACGAGTCATAAATTGCCACGTGTTTCAAATACTAAATGAAAATTTCACGCATTACTTTAATCACAGTGCATGTCGCTTCAAATTCAGGATGCAAAAATCGGATAAGATCTTATCTCCTGCCAATTAAGAATCTTAATCATGATCTTCTTCCCGTCAAAACTTCTTCTACTTCTCGAAAATTCCTCGAACAATATCTGAAAAGTGGAAAGACTATCTGTATTGGTAAAGATAGACTTAACACGTGTATTATCCAGAAATAGACATGTGACAAGGATTATCCAATCAACTTATATAATAGTCAGAATGTAAATCGGAAAGTCAAAAAAATAGAACATTGATAGAAGACTCCTCGGAAGGTCAAGTCGAAGTATTCAGAAAGGAAGTCAAATATCCGAAGAATTTTTAAGTAATTAAAGAGTTCACGGATAAAAAGGGAAGCTATTGAGTATTGAGATTTTGATGATTAATAAAATTTGTTCAGAAGAAATACTTTAAGAACCAGGTCCTCAACGTTGCTACTTAACTGCTCTAAGAACCAGCTCCTCAAGGTTTATGATTGCACGTGCTTGCAAGACAGTAACTTTATCTCAAAGTTACCCAAGTCCGAGTTTGTTGGAAGAGGACTGCTAAACATGATAAGGGTTGTTGCCCAAAAAGATACATTTGCATCAGCGAGAGACAAGAGTCCCAAGAATTGTGGAGTCCTTGGAGCAGTAGGAGCCCTATCAAACGAGAACGTGACTACGCATAGGACTCCTAAAAGATCTCGGAGTCCATGGAATTTAAATACTATCTTTTTGGACTACTGAGATCATCCTTTTGCACATCAACTGAAGAACTACATTTTCTATACTCAAGTCGAGTACCAGTGTTGTGTTCTTCTTGAGTCAGTCTAGTAAATGTGTTTTAGAAAATCGAGTTGTAATCAAAATATCATATACAATCAGTGAGTTGGAGTGAGTATTTGATTTTGCAAGTTAGAGTAACTTGTAAGTAAAATAGTTGAAGTAGAAGAACTAGAGAGTATTTAGTTACAGATTTATAATCGATACATTTGGCTCATTGTTCTAGTGAAGTTGAAGCTAAAATCCTGCGTGGTAGATCGTGGTATTCGCACCTTTTGAGCCAGGAAATTTTTCACGTAAAAATTATTGTGTTTATTTTACTGCTTATTTTTCTTTACACTTAAGGAGTAAGGTAACGAACCAAGTTCTTTAGTATTCCATAAAACCATTCAAATTAATAATTGGCATCAAAGCAAGGTTCTCTCACACACGGTTAACACCTAGAGAGATCTTGGAAGCAAAATGAGTGTTCCACCTGGAATTAACGAAGGATAGTCAACTACCAGACCACCCCTATTTAATGGAAAATACTACAGTTGGTGGAAAGCAATAATGGAAGATTTCCTGACGGCTGAAGACTATGAACTATGGAATATAATGAACCAAGTTCCACTAACTCCTACTAAATAAAATGGGAGAAATTGTTCCCAAAGACCCCTCTGAATTTGTAGCGTCGGATTTCAAAATGATGGAGAATAATGCAAAGGCTAAGAAAATCCTTATCTGTGAACTTGGTCATGATGAGTACAATAGGATATCAGCTTTCTCTGATGCAAGGGAGATCTGGGATGCACTTCAAGCTGCTCATGAAGGAACAAACCAAGTGAAGAAATCAAGGATCGAATTTCTTATGAGAAACTATGAGTTCTTCTCCATGAAGGAGTTTGAGCCCATCTAGGAGATGATGACTAGGTTTACTATAATAACAAATGAACTGAAATCACTTAGAAAGGTGTTCACTTTAGAAGAATTAATTAGCAAAGCTCTAAGGATTCTTCCAACTTCATGGGAATCAAAAGTCACAGCTATTCAGGAAGCAAAGGAGCTGGATAAGATCTCACTTGATGAGTTGGTTGGAAACTTAAAGACTCATGAGATAAGAAAGATAGAATTATGCAAGGAAGAACAGAGGAGGGATAAGGTCTTGGTTCTTATAGCATCTGAAGAAGATGAATCTGACAGTGATGATCCAGACCTAGTAATGTTTGCTAAGTTCAAGAAGTTCATGAAGAATTCCAAAAATACATCTAAGAGAGTGGTAAGCCGAAGCAGATCGACAAAGCCACTTATTATAAGTGTAACAAGCTAGACCATATGATCAAAGACTGCCCAATGTGGGAAATTGAGTGTAAGAAAGAAAGAGCTGAAAAAGAGAAACAGGAAAAACTGAGAGAGACGTGTCCAAACAAAGGAAAAATCCTAGGCAAAGGATTCACTGAAGCAATGAAGTAGCTTTTCTAGCAGCATATGAGGGCAATGGAAGTGAGAAAGAGGAATAGAAAGAGGATGAGGCCATAAGTCTCTATGTTGTAATTGATGCACATCAGACAGTGGAGACTGAACCTCCTGTACAGCTTGGAATGCACATTGGAAGACCTCCTCTATTTGATGGACATCACTATGATGAATGGAAGATGCGTATGGAAACTCTCCTTAAGGACACTAACTTTGATCTATGGCTAATTGTCAGTCATGGACCAATCATCCTCACCAAAGTGAATAGTGAAGGAAACAAATGTAACAAGAGAGAAGAGGATTATGATGATGAGGATCGTCAAGTAATCCAATAAAATGCCAAAGCAAAGGACCTGCTCTAAAGAAGTTTTCCCAGAAAGTTCTCTACAAGGTGTCCTCTTGCATTTCTGTTCATGATATATGGAGGACCTTGGAGGCTGATTTTGGAGATGAAAACATTAATGTGCCGCTGATGGCAATTGAAGAAAGCCAAACAGAAGAAGAAGTGATAGGGATGATGTCCATGAGTGATTCAGAAACTGAAGATGAAACAAATCAGGTGAGTATCTCTAACCTGAAAGAAAATATTCATGCTTTGTCTAAAAAATAGTTGATGGCCATAATTGTGACCATTATGAGTGAGATGGACAAGATGAGTGCTGGAAATGATTAGTTAATAAGCAACCTTTCATGCGTTAAATTAAAGAACTTGAAACTAACAAGACTGATCCTGAAGGATAGGTCAAGACCTTAAGAACCAAGTTCTTGGTAAAGGAAAAATGAGTGATTTGCAAGATAAGCTTGAAAGGAACTAAAAAAGATTAAAGATAATCTTTGTGATGCTGAATGTAGGAATAAAGTATTGCAAGAAAATCTAGAAAAACCTAATTATGAACTATCTAGGCTAAGCAAGTGGCATATATCCTCAGATGCATTAATTGGTTGAATGAAAACTGCAGCATTAACAAATCAGGAATTGGCTATAGAAAACCTGTTCCCAAATTTGATCCAAAGTATGTAGGAATTTCTGATAACAAATTGTGCACTCATTGTGAAAAGGTAGGACACTTTAGATATACTTGCCTTGCCTTAATTCATGCCCAGTTTAAGAACACTTTTGGTCGTGCTAAAAATGTGAAGAAGGGAGAAGAACCAAAAGTCAAGCCTTTTTTCCAAACTAAGTAGATTAATGTCAACAAGAAAACAACTATTAATCATCTTCCCTTCTGGCCAAGAAGAGATCTGATTCATCTTTTTTCAAATAAAAAGGGACCCAAACTTGTCTGGGTTCCCAAGACAAATTTGTGATTTCTGGTGCAGGCTAAAGTGAGAGGAAATAAATAAGACTGGTATCTCGACAGTGGATGCTCAAGACATATGACTAAAGAAAAGAAAAACTTCCTCTCACTGGTAGCCTTCCAAGGAGGGAGTGTGTCATTTGGATATTGGGAAAAGGGACAGATAACAAGTATTGGTAAGGTTGGTAAGTCACTCTCTCATGCTATAGAAGATGCGTATTATGTAGTAGGTCTTAAACATAATCTTCTTAGCATTTCTCAAATGTGTGATAAAGGAAATGAGGTAAAATTCAATTCAAAAATCTGCACTGTCACTGAGCTTGATACTAATGAAATTGTGTTAAAAGGTAAGAGACACAACAATGTCTACAAGATATCTATTATATCTCTTCCTCAGAGTGAGCACATATGCTTGAAGTGTAGTGGAAGATGACCCACTGTTATGGCATAGAATACAGGAACATGCTAAACTATCTCAACTCCGCAAGTTGGCAACAAAAGACCTAGTCCTTGGACTACCAAAAGTTGAGTTCACCTCAGACAAGGCATGTGATATTTGTGTCAAAGGGAAACATGTGATATCATCATTCAAATCTAAAAAGGTTGTCAGTACCTCCAAACCCCTGGAACTCCTTCACATGGACCTATGTGGACCAATGAGGGTGAGGAGCAGGGGAGGCAAGAGGTATGTCTTTGTCATTGTAGATGACTTTTTTAGGTATACATGGACCCTGTTTCTAGCATATAAAGATGAAACTTTTGATGTTTTCTATGTGTTTGTCAGAATGATCCAACAGAAACTGGGATGTGATGTTTTTAGTATAAGAACAGACTATGAAATTGAGTTTGAAAATTCTAAATTCCTTGAGTTCTGTAGCACACATGGTATTGATCATAACTTCTCAGCACCTAGAACTCCACAACAAAATAGTGTTGTGGAAAGAAAGAATAGATCCCTAGAAAACATGGGGAGGACCATGTTGATTGCCAGTGGACTTCCTAAGAGCTTCTGGGATGAGGCAGTCAATACTGCTTGTTACTTGTTAAACAGATGTATGGTCAAACTCATTCTTGAGAAAACTCCCTATGAGTTACTTCGAGGGAGAAAGCCCAACATCACTCACCTAAGAGCTTTTGGGTGTAAATGTTTTATGCACAATAATGGCAAAGAAGCTCTAGGTAAGTTTGATGACAGAAGTGATGAGGGAATTTTCTTGGGCTACTCACCACATAGTAAAGCTTACAAAGTCTTTAATAAAAGAACTATGTGTGTAAAAGAAAATGTTCATGTTATTTTTGATGAATCTAATAACATGGCTGAGAAAGGTCTGCAGGATGAAGACTATGACATATGACTCACTGATGAAGGATCTTCTAAAGAACCTGAACATCAATCTGAAGATGGATTAGGAGATCCTAAGGAAGTTGAAAGTGATCAAGAGGAATAAGAAGAAGAGAGAACTACTCTGATTGCTAACCAGACTAATGAAGTTGTACCTATTGACATTGTTCCTTTGGGTCACTCCTTGGGTGAACCATCTCTATATATGCAGATTATACCATGGAAACATCATAGTTCACACCCCCTTGAGAACATCATCTCTGATCCTAATGCTAGAGTGCAAACCAGATCATCTCTGAGAAATCTATGTGCACTTACAGCATTCCTCTCATAGGTTGAACCTAAGAATATAAAGGAAGCTCTAAAGGGTCCAGATTGGATTGTAGCCATTCAAGAGGAGCTAAATCAGTTTGAAAGAAGCAAGGTCGGGCACTTGGTGCAAAGACCCAAAAACAGAACTCTCATAGGTACCAGATGGGTGTTCAGAAACAAGCTGGATAAGAAAGGAAATATCACAAGGAACAAGGCCAGACTTGTAGTTCAGGGATACAATCAAGAAGAAGGAATTGACTATGATGAGACATTTGCACTTGTAGCCAGAATGGAAGCGACAAGAATGTTAATAGCTTTTGGTGCACACATGGAGTTCACCCTGTATCAAATGGATGTAAAGAGTGCATTTTTAAATGGTTACCTGAAGGAGGAAGGGTTTAAGAGTGAAGAATTTCCTGACTATGTGTTCAAGTTAGACAAAGCCCTGTATGGACTAAAACAGGCTCCAAGAGCTTGGTATGAAAGACTCTAAAAATTCCTCTTAACCAATAAGTTTGTAAGAGGAAAGGTGGACATCACATTGTTTCTAAGGAGTAAAGGCAAAAATGTTCTGATTGTACAAGTATATGTAGATGATATTATCTTTGGGGCTACTAATGAAGCAATGTGCAAGGAATTTGCTGAGATGATGGGGAATGAATTTGAAATGAGCATGATGGGTGAATTGAACTTCTTCTTGGGGTTGCAAATCAAGCAAAAACCTACTGGAACCATGATACATCACGGAACTACTGAAAATATTTAACATGGACTCTTATAAGTCCATAGACACTCCCATTGCTATTGCAACAAAGCTGGATCTTGATGAAGAAGGGAAAAGTGTTTAACATAAGCTATATAGAGGAATGAATGGGTCATTGTTGTATCTCACATCAAGCAGGCCTGATATTGTATTCAGTGTGGGATTGTGTGCAAGATTTCAGGTAAATCCCAAAGAGTCTCATCTGAAGGCTGTCAAGAGGATACTCATATATCTTAAAGGGACTTCTGGTCTGTGTATGTGGTATCCTAGAGGATATAGCTTTGATCTAGTTGGTTATGCTGATACTGACTATGCAGGTTTTCATATTGACAGGAAAAGCACTTCAGGAATATCACACTTTCTTGGTTCTTGCTTGGTGTCTTGGGGAACAAAGAAGCAAAACTCAATGGCTTTGTCTACAGCTGAAGCAGAATATGTGACAGCAGCATCTTGATGTGCTCAGTTGTTGTGGATAAGACAACAACTAAAGGACTATGATATTTTTTGTTGATTGTGTTCCCATATTATGTGATAATACTAGTGCCATAAACATTGCTAAAAATCCCTGTCAATATAAGAGAACCAAGCACATTGACATCATACATCACTTTCTCAGAGACAATGTTGAAAAGGGAAATATCTCAATTAACTTATGTAAAACTGAAGACCAAATTGCTGATATTTTTACTAAAGCTCTAAATAGGGATCACTTTGAAAGAAATAGACTGGAACTAGGTCTAATTAATACTTCCAACTAGGTTGAACCCCAATGATTGGCTAGAAAATTTATAATTAGATGTAGATGGTTGAGTATAATGTGTTTGATCCAGTCTCGTGCTTATTTTGAGCGCACACACTCGCCCAAAAAATTCTAGTTGATAAATATGTCTTATGATACTAATCTATAGTGCTAAATCTTTATTGCAGAAATGAGTAAGGAGTTGCTAAAAAGTTAGTTCTTTGACTCAGGTACGTGTTATCTTGTCTTAATTCATTGGAGCTTAATATCTAAAATTACTGTTGTACTCAGACTCTCTAATCATGTTAGCATCACTCCTAGTTGTCATCTATTCAAAGCTTAAGGGGGAATCCTAGAGCAATTAGAGTCTAATTACTCCTAGAATTCTAATAGTCAAAAGTAATCGTTATTAGAGTCCCGTTAGAACTCAAATTCGGTTACTCTATTTCTTCCAATCAAATCAGGAGTGTCCTCTTTAAAAGCCCCCTTGTGATCCGTTTCTCAAACCTCATTGTTCCTCTCAAACCCTAAGCAAGAATCAAGAAATATTTCTATCATTCCTTCTTCAATTTCATTCTCTCATCACCATGCCTAAATCCTGCCAAACTCCCTCTACAGCAAAATCATCATCCAAGACTGAAGCCAAACCCAAGAACATAAAGCCCAAATCAAAGAAAAGTGTAAAATCAATAAATGAACATGCACCCACACTTGTTCCTTCTCCACCTATACCCTCTGTTGTACCTGCACCATCGTCCCATGTTCCCATTGCACCCACTATTTCCACCTCTACTGGACCTTCACTCCCAAAACCACCTTCCTATGCACTTGTGTCTGCTTCGAAAAATACCTCTATGCCCACTAAGATCAAGGCTACATCAAGAAAATTTGTCAAGAGTAACAAGGTGGTGATTGATGCAGCTGCTAAGAAGGACACAGTGGTTAAGGAAGTTGTGGCTCAGGGGGAATCGGTGTCAACTACTACAGATCAGGTAAAATTACCTCCATCAAAGTTAGATGTTCTGGTTTCTGCTATTGAAGTTACACCCTTAGATATTTTTCCACACATAAGTGACAAACCACTAGTAGAGGAACCTACTGTAGAAATAGACACAACTCAGGAGAAAATGGTAGATACCACAAATGTTATACCTATGGTTGAGGGGAAGGTGAGAAAGAACCAGTGAATAAAAAGGCTTCTAATGGTCTCTCTTTTAGTTAGACTGAGGATGAGGATGATCATGGAGGTGGGGAATAAGGAGGAGTGGTGGCTAGTCATGAGGAGCATCAAGGTTAGGACATGGCTCATGATACTGATGAGAAAAAGAGTGAGAATGTGAGGGAATCTGGTGAGCAAAAAGAGAGTGAGGCAGAAGATAAGTTAGATGAACAAGTGGGGGATTCTGGAGAGGAAGAAAAAGATAGTGAGGAAGAAGGTGATTTTGAGAGTGAAGGTGAGGAAGAAAAAAAGGGAAGTGAAAGTGAGAGTACTGAATGAGAGAGTGAGAAAGAGAATGCAAGTGGGGAATCTGAAGGCTCTATGGCTATTGGGAACACTGTCATAGTCCCTTCAGAAGAAGAAAGTGGAGAGAAAAAGATTGAAGAAACTTGGCCTCTGTTAACTCCTTTTACTGGAGATGAGAAGATCAGTAGTGATGAGGATGACTTACCCTTGTCTGAAGTAGGGAAGAAAAGAAAGAAGGCCCCTGTGAAAGCAACAAAGTCAGTTATCCTTACAAAGAAAGAAGTGGCTCCTCCTGCTAGGACTCCTCTCACAAGGAGTAAAAGAAAGGCGGTTGATAAACAGATCATTAAGGAGTCCATAGGTGCCAAGAAGCCAAGAAAGCAAGTTTTAGTTGTTGAACATGTAGTTGAGTTGGATAAAGAAGATGAGTCTGATTCTACTTTGCAAGAAAAGACATCAACACAAAAGAGGAATGTTGTTAAATCTACCAGGGAAGCTACCCCATCTAAGAAGGCCAGTAAAGGAAAGAAAAAGAAGGGTATGCATGTTGTGGTTGATAATCTTATTGAGATCAGGAACAGAAAAGTGTTAAATGGGAAAATTATTGCAAACAGTGATGAGAAAGGGATGGCTTAGTTAGTTGAAAAACTTGAGCTACAGGGATGGAGACACAAATTAGTTAAGGCATTCCCTCCTCTGTGTGTGCCTGGTGTGGTAGAGTTCTATGCAAAGTTCCAGTTTAATAGCAAAGTGGTCAAGAGTCTCTGTAAGGAGGGTTTGAGATGGAGTGTGATGCTAAAGAGCTTGGGATGCTACTGAATATTCCCTCCTTAGGTTTCAACAATTACTTGAAGAAAAAATGGCCAGCCATAGACAATGATGTGGACATAGGAATTATGGTCACAAGGAAGTTCTTTCAAAAGTTTGAGTTAGATGCTCCCCAGAAGGTATACAAGACTGATATGACTTATTTTCACAAGTTGATGTTTCACTTTGTGAACTCTTGCATATTGCAGAGATCTAAGAGGAGGCACTAGGCTACCCTTCTGGACATGACTATGATGGAACTAATTGATATTCGTAGAGCTATCAATCTCCCTAGCTTGATGATTCAGCACATGGCAAGGATTGCAGACACTTCCACGCCTAAGCATGCTATGCCTTATTGCTTCATGTTAACTGGGTTGTTTGACAAGCTCAATATTCCCTTGCCTGAGCCTAAGTTTGGAAACCACAATGATGTTCTGGATGTTTTACCCTCAAGAAGTGTGGCTGTGAGGAGATCAAGGCTAGGGGACCAACAGGTTCTGCTATTCTACATAGCAGCAGAGCTCACTAAAATGTTTGAGCTAGCTCTTGAGGTGAATGCCAAGCTTCGAGAAGACAATGATGAGTTGAGAAAAGAAACAAGACAGCTTAGGGAGGAGCTCAGAAGGGACAGAGAGGCTCAAGCCCAACAGATTGCTACCCTTGTAAAAGACTTGACCCCCTCTTTCTCTCACCCTTGACCCTGGTTCTTCACCTCATGGCTTCAACTTATTTTGTTAACCCAGTGGTGCTTTAGTTCTTGTTTCTTTTGTTCTAGTCCTGAGTACGTTACAGGATGCTTAGTTTATTTTGCTCTAATATTTTGAGTCAAGGCCCTGGGCTTAATTTGGCACTGCTAAGTGAATTCTCTTATAATGTTTTAATGCTTCGCACATCATCAGCTTAGTTTATTTGCTTTGATAATTCTTGAGCTTGTGCTGTAGCCTAAATGGCCATGAATCTTTCATTAACTGTGCTTAGTTTATCTAACATCTTTTTATTTTTTTTTATGATGCCAAAAGAGGGAAGATAGAGTTGGGGGTTGGTGTTGATGTGCATGTTTGTATGCTTATTGTACATATGTTGTACTTGCTCTGGTCAAAGTGTGGTGATACGAGGTTATGAGGTGATTACCTGGTTTTAATATGCATAAAGTTTGTCATCATCAAAAAGGGAGAATTTGTTGAGTATTGAGATTTTGATGATTAACAAAGTTTGCTCAGAAGAAATTCTTTAAGAACCAAGTCCTCAACGCAGCTGCTTAACTGCTCTAAGAACCATCTCTTCAAGGTTGATGATTGCACGTGCTTGCAAGACAGTAATTTTATCTCAAAGTTACCCAAGTCCGAGTTTGTTGGAAGAGGACTGCTAAACATGATAAGGGTTGTTGCCCAAGAAGATACATTTGCATCAGCGAGAGACAAGAGTTCCAAGAATTGTGGAGTCCTTGGAGCAGTAGGAGCCCTATCAAACGAGAAGCTGACTACGCATAGGACTCCTAAAAGATCTCGGAGACCAAGAAATTTAAATACTATCTTTTTGGACTACTGAGATCATCCTTTTGTACATCAACTGAAGAACTACATTTTCTATACTCAAGTCGAGTACCAGTGTTGTGTTCTTCTTGAGTCAGTCTAGTAATTATGTTTAGAAAATCGAGTTGTAATCAAAGTGTCATATGCAATTAGTGAGTTGGAGTGAGTGTTTGATTTTGCAAGTTAGAGTAACTTGTAAGTCAAATAGTTGAAGTAGGAGAACTGGAGAGTATTGAATTACAGATTTGTAATTAATATATTTGGCTCATTGTTCTAGTGAAATTGAAGCTAAAATCCTACGTGGTAGGTCGTGGTTTTTGAACCTTTTGAGGCGGATGATTTTTCACGTAAAAATTATTGTGTTTATTTTTCTTTACGCTTAAGGAGTAAGGTAACGAATCAAGTTCTTTACTAATCCATAAAGGCACTCAAACTAACAGCAGCAGATTGACAGATGCTAAAGTATCTGGAATTTCACATTTACTCTGCGGTTACAAGATCGTGCATTAAATCAATTGTTATAAATCATTTAAATTGTCGGAAAAAATGAGTGTAATGGCAACGTGACACAAGAAAACGGCAACTTGGAATCTCCATTGTAAAAGCTAACACTTGTTCATTTGTAAAGACAATTCGCAATCACCACAATCACTGTTTACATTAGAAATTTTATTACTCTTTCATCTTTGGCAGTCTTACAAACTTTCTGTAATCAAATCCCAAGTACTCAATCCCCAAGCGACTAATGAATAATATCTCTCTTACCTTTCTCTGGTTTATAATTCATCGTCTTATCTTATATTTTATCCTAACTGTATAGTTATCACTTAGATTGAATCTATTGCTTTTAGCCCTCAATTATAAATTTAATTACATTATTCTAAATACCAAATTTTAGGTTAAACAACGATGTCCTTGTAACGTTCGTTTATTCCTCTTGACAAGACAATCATTGCGCGTTGCTTGCTTAAAGGTTAGAATTAATTTTAACTTCCAACTATACATTTGATAGACATAGTATCTAAATGTTAATCTCATGATTTTCATATTTTTGTTTTATCGAAATTGCTAAAGAATTAGTATTGGGGCAATAAATATTAGTATTCCATAAACATGGCATTTTGATTTCAAAAAGTGTTGCATAAGAGATAGGGAGGTTAATCCTACACCTAAGGTCACAGTAATATATCTTTTTTTATTGCAATTGCCTAATATATTTTGTTTCCAATCGTAACATTAAAAATCTACATCATGGTTGCGTTTCTGATAAGGTCTAACTCGACTTGTTAGGTTAAAATGCTGTGACCTTAATTCCTTGATTTAAAACTATCAGTCCAAGTTATCTCCAATCGACTGGTCACTGGCGTAGCCACCCTATGACGAGGGTAGTTAAGCGGACACCCTTCGCCGAAAAATTATACTTAATATATAAGTTTAAAATTATTTTATATTATTAAATATTATATTTTGAACATCCTTAACAAAGTTGAGTGAGGCAGTCCAGCAGTTTAGGGTATTCAAAGTGACGTGTGATTCACGAGTTCAATGTCTGCTCATTTTGTTTACCAAAACTAAAGGGAGACTACCATGTGCTGTCTATTTGCACTTTTTCAATTTAAAAAATTTTCTAATAAAATAACTCTTAAAACTTAAATTTTGTGTAGAAATAAACAGTAAATTTTTAACTAAAAGTTATTTCTTAAATATATTTTATAATTTGAAAGTCAAGCTCTATAAAATTTTCTTCAACAAAAACTCTCTATAAACTACAAATTCTCTTGACTCTCTCTCTCTATTTTGGTTTTATGCTTATTTTAATTAGTAAAATTTCTAATGTTGTCCTTTTGTTATATTAAGTTTGATTTATAAAACCATAGTTCTATTAAAAGATTTTTTTTATTTAGAGAAATGTTGCATAGTTTGATTTAAAACTTTTGGTACACCGTTCGTCGACTAAAACATTATTGACTTGTTTAAGGTTTGAACACTCTTAGCAGAATTCCTGGCTACGTTGCTGAGACCGGTAATTTGCTAACCCAAAAGAAATATGAGGAGAGAGAGAAAGAAAATGTACACTCCTAGCATATAGCTTAGCAATTATATCGAAAATTTTATATATTCTTCATATATTACATATGTATAAGTAACAATAACGTGTCGGAACATGTAACATCAAAAGAAAAGATGAATAGGGACTAAGCCTGAGGTGACAGCATACTTGTAATGTGGCAACTCGAATAGTCGTATTCATGCATGGATGTTTTATGTTTCTTCCTCCACAGAATCAAAAATCCAAGCCACACATGTGCTATGTATAGAGAAATTTATATTTAGTATACACAAGGACAGGTATATGTATATATTTTAAATATTTATACTTGTACTAAATCCAAACACATGATCTTATAAATAAAAAATAAAAATAAAAAGAAAAAGTATGCGGATGCAGATGTACTCATTACCTTCGGATCGAGCTACATATATATATATATAAAAGAAAATTTTCAAAAAATATATGTTCATACTAAAAATATGATTCTATTTTTCACAAAAGAAATTAAATAGTCGGCTAAGTAATTGAACTGTCTAACATAAAATTCTGATCTGATACATTTCTTTCATTCAACAATGAGAAGCAGAGCTGTCCCTATATATCTTAATTGCAAGCATCCTGTTGTGTGTAATTTTATGAGACATCTAAAAGGATAGCTAGCTTATAGTGGTCCCTAGTCAAGGATTTTAGGGGATCTTTATCTACATTTCATGCATGAATATTGGCTCTTACATTGACCACCTCTCAAAAATTTGTAGGAACCACAAATTTTGAAATTAAGCTCTTGCATCCTCTTCAATTATGAAATGTTTGTTTTTCTTCTATGTCCCCCACAGCATGGGCTTGTGGTAGTAGTTGATTAACCATTAATTAATCCTTTTTACTTATATTAAATCATTCGTATTCTAAATCAGTAACTCGATTAATTTGGATTCGGGTTTTGGACGAGATCATTAAAGGGAAAAGCATTCTTTACTAGTTAGAATTAAATTTCTTCATTTTAGGAAGGTAAAGCCTGAGACCTCTAATTAAGAGTTGAGAGATCTTATTCATCACATCACACACCATTGGCAAAAACGAGATTCAATTCCTCCACTTGCTTTCAGTTCCCAATTTATATGTATAATTATTTATCCGAAAAACGGATAGAGTTGAATTTGTACGTAGTTCTAAGGGTATGTGGTATAACTTGACACAAATCATAAGAGTAAGTAGGAATATCGAATATTGACTATAAAGAAAAGATACAAACCTAATTGAAAGGAAGATGATTTATGGATTAAGCAAGATGAACCAATTTATAAAGCTAAAAAGGATAATTCTTCAATATGGGAGTGTATTGTATCTGAGTTACAGTGTATGAATGATTTGATGGCCCCTTACAGGAATAATAACCATCCCTCTTATAGTGGAGGGATCCTACTTTGGATATAATAAAAAATTATATAGTGAAAAACCCATGATAAATCAGTTTTTCCCTAATTTTCGCCGAGATTCCCTTTCTTAGTGCGGCTGTAACGGCTCTTGTCTCTTGGCTCGATCTTGATCGGACTTGGTATCGGTCGGTTTTCAGGCTTAGAGCTCGATGTGGGCTCGAGCTCGAGCTCGATATTAACTCAAGGTCCGGTATTGGTTGGCCTCTAGCTCTTAAGCTCGATTCCATCGCTTCTCATCATAGTTCGATTTGGATTCGAGCTCGATAATGACTTCGAGCTCGGTATTTGATATGTCCTTGAAACTCGAAGCTTGTTCGTGCCTTCTTCGGATCTCATCTCGATATTATGAAGACTCTCTTCGTTCCATTATGTTCTCATCTCGACCAGTCGTACGAAGGCTGAAATCGGTTTCGACCGTATACAGATAGTCCTCTCATTTTTCGGGAAGAATGTGGCGAGAAACGATGTGATTTTTCAACGGTGCTATTAGATATACACTGACGTTTGCATCGAGCCCGACCATGACGTACGTGATAGCTATCCCGTCGGTTCAGTTTACCAAGATATTTAATGCGTGTCAGACGATGGTCGGCCACTGCTGATATTGAACCACCATTGCTCAATCTATAAATAGCCCCTATTCTTTTGCCTTTTATCACTTTTACATCTTCAATCTCCAAGTTTTCCAAGTTCTTTCTCGCACCTTCTGAGTTCATCTGTAAGTCTGTGATTTTTACTGCAAAAATCTTTCTTAAAACACCACATCTTGGTCATCTCCTTCTATTTTTGATCTCTAAATCCAAATTGGCGAAAACATCTAAAACCGTTCCTCAAAAAGAAAAAGCTTCTTCTTCATAGCCTGCCGTCGATAAAACACCGGTGGAGCCACGGCCTGAGGAGTGTGTTCCCGGGGCGTATGTTCTTACCTCCGATTTTAAGGTCGATAAAGCCTCGTCAGTTCCTGGTCGATGTGAACCAGTATTGAGGTATATGTGCTCGATAACTAAGGGACACCTCGAGCAGCTGAGGAAAGATTGTAAGTGGGAGAAAATAGAAGAGATAATCCCGGCTCCCGGAGAAGATATCACTACTTATGTGAAAGGGTTTTTAAGTGTGTATACTTACCCTTTCACATTGGGCCCCTTTGACCCTGTCGTTATCGATTTTTGCCACCAATACCAAATAAACCTAGGCCAAATCCATCCTTCTTTTTGGCGGATCGTTATTCTGATCTGCTTCTTCGTGAATAAAATCGAGGGGATGCCTTTCACCCTCGACCGTCTTATTAGACTGTACAGCCCCCGCCTCTATCGAGGTGGGTTAATAAAACTCCAGCGCCGGACTAAGAAAGTGATGTTCTAGAGCATAGACGAGGACAAGGATCGGGGTTGGATGGGCAGGTTCGTTCGAGTGAAGACCTCCGATCTGGTCCCGGCCGAGAAGATGCCATTCCCTGAGGAGTGGAACATGAAGCGTAAGTATATTTCGACTGTTAGCTCTGATTGCTTTGCTCCTTCGTTTATTTCTCACCGATATATTTTTTTCATGATATAGCGGTTGCTTGGATGCCCGGTGCTGTTCCCGACCTTAAGAGCTGGGTACAGGCCCTGGCTTCGACCTCTACATACGCCGAGCGCTCGTGGAGTGATTTGTCAAAAGGCCGATGGGAGGCCAAAAATCATGGTAAGCCTCTTTCTCATGTCTTTGATGGTTCGAACAGAATGTTTTCCATATACTTAACCAATTTTCTAGTGCATAGGTTTGGGCAAATATGCGGTTATGAGGCCCCCGTCTGGTGAGGAAGAGACTTCGGCCCCGGTTCCAAAACCGACGAAGGGCAAAAAGAGAAAAAGGGCCTCCACTTCCGAGGATCCAGAACCCAAGACAAGAATGGCTCGTAAGCCGACGAGGAAAATTATCCCTCTGACCGAAGAATCTGTTCAGCGTCTGAGGGATGAAGAATAAGAAGAAGAAGAAAAAGAAGAAGAAGAAGAAAAAGAAGAAGAAGAAGAAGAAGAAAAAGAAGAAGAAGAAGAAGAAGAAAAAGAAAACGATGGCTCCATACTGGTGGCCCGAGTGAAGAAAATCATCGATGCCCCAAAGGCAGTTGGATCGATGGTGGTTTATGGAGCTCCGCCTCGAACTGAGGGGATATCGGAGAAAGATTCGAGCAGAGTCCCCGAATCGTTAGAGATCGAGGATGCCTCCCACCGAAGTCAACAAACGGTGGGCATATCTGAAGGGGCCGGTCCTGAAGCTCTTCGAACTGAGGAGAACTCCCCAAGCGAGTCGCTTGGGGCAATAGTAATCGGAGACTCGCCCACTCTCCCTGCTTTTTCCGAAGGGGTGATTCGGGAAGCCAAAGCTTTGGGGGCCCTCGAGGTAGACAGGTCTCACGAGGGAGAAGACCCTTTTCATGATCTGTTTACCGGTATCGAGGATATTGCCGGCCCTGGTGATACATCGGGTATTTTCCACGAAGTACAGTAGGCTCTGAATCGGGTAAGCCTGAACTCACTTCGTTGGTACCACCTTCACGTTTGTTTTTCTTTTCTAACTTCTTTCTTTGCAGGCCACAGCGGTTCATCGAGAAGCATGTTCTCGGTCTCGAGTTGAGCTACGTCGGTACGAGGCCGACCTCCGACGAGTCACGGAGGAGAGGAACGCCCTTAGACTCTTCTTCGGGCAAAGGGAAGAGAAAATCAAGGACCTCCGAGCTGAGTTGGCCAAGGCTCACCAAGATCAGACCGATCTGATCGAGCAGGTAAAAATAATATTAAAAACCCATGGGCTCGATACTGGAATGGTGGCTAATATTTTGATCTCACAGCTGCAGCAGAAGCTTGAGGTGATCGGGAAGCTCTGTGAGGAGGTTGATGTGATAAAGGCGGAGTCTTTGGAGTGGAAAGAAGGTATGGACCGCCTTGCTGCAGAAAAAGAGGATGCTCGAGCCCAATTATTATCAGCTGAAGGTCAACTTCAAGGCTTGAAGGAGAAATGCTTGGTTCAAGCAAGGAAAATAGAGGATCTCGAGGCTCGGTTGGCTTCTGAACTCGTCAAGGCCGAAAAAACAAAGGCCGATGCAGATGCATTTGTGGACATTTATCGAGCCGACGCTGAAGCCGCTCAGGTGCAAGCGAGAGAGGCTGCCGAGACCGCTAAAACTCGAGCATATTGGGTTGCTGAACTCGCCAAATGCCAATCTCAGAGGGAAACCACCCTTGAGGAGATCCATGTTCGAGGCTTTGATCTTACCGAAGAGATAAAAAGGGCTAAAGAGCTTGAAACCGATGTTGGAGCCTTAGCCTCCGATGATGATGATAACGATGATGATGATGGGAGCAAGAGCGGGTCTGAGAGTGGGGAGGATCCCGATGGAGAAGAGACTGCCCCCGGAGATAATTAGGGTTTTTTCCATTTTGATATTTTGTGTAGGGTCATGATCGGACGTTGTAAATACTCTCATATATATATATATATATATATATATATATATATATATATATATATATATATATATATATAAAGACTTTTACCTTTCCCGACTTGTCTCTGTTTTATTTTCTACCTTGTGAGAACTTGGTTTCAGTCATGCCTTATGAAAATTCTGTTTCATTCATGCCTTATGAAAGTTTTCATAAGTTCGAGGCTTTAGGAAATTTGATCGAAGCCGGATCTTGAAGTCTTTATAATAGAGTGAGTGATTGCTCGAACTCGAAGTAATGTAGTCTGTAGTCTCTTAGGCTTAGTAGTTGAGTGAGTGATTGCTCGAACTCGAAATAAGAGTAGCCCGTAGGCGTAGTAGGCTTTTAATAGTCGAGTGAGTGATTGCTCGAACTCGAAACAATATTAGCCCTTAGGGTTTTAATAGTCGAGTGAGTGATTGCTCGAACTCGATATGACGTAGCCCTTAGGCTTAATGGTCGAGTGAATGATTGCTCGAACCCGAAGTAATGTTAGCCCTAAGGCTTAATGGTCGAGTGAGTGATTACTCGAACTCGAAATGACATAGCCCTTAGGCTTAATGGTCGAGTGAGTGATTGCTCGAACTCGAAGTAAGGGTAGCCCTTAGGCTTAATAGTCGAGTGAGTGATTACTCAAACTCGCAGTGATATAGCCCTTAGGCTTAGTGGTCGAGTGAGTGATTTTTCGAACTCGAAGTAATGTAGCCCATAGGCTTTTAATAGTCGAGTGAGTGATTGCTCGAACTCGAAGTAATGTAGCCCGTAGGCTTTTAATAGTCGAGTGAGTGATTGCTCGAACTCAAAATAAGATTAACCCTTAGGCTTAATGGTCGAGTGAGTGATTACTCGAACTCGAAATGACGTAGCCCTTAAGCTTAATGGTCGAGTGAGTGCTTGCTCGAACTTTTGTGAGACCCTGTTTGACAGGAAGTAACTTTCTTGTATTGAACATGATTTATTCGATGGTAATTCCCCCCAGTATTCGAGGATGATTGTAAAGAGGCCTCGGATACTGTTGAATTGTTCTAAGTTAGCACGATCAATGGTTGCTTCATTAAAAACCTTGCCGAAAAACCCATTTGGTATAAAAGCGATCTAAGGGAAAAAGAGTGCAACGTGTGCTTTCATACCTATGGCTTCGTGTTGAATAATCCATCCTTGTTCCTGGTCGAACTCCTGCAAAGGTTAGTTTCAAAATATAAACGAACATGGGAGGGTCGTACCTTAGCAGTAGTATCGTTTTAGGTACGACACGTTCCAGTAGCTTGGTAGTTGTTTGCCGTTTATAACATCGAGCTTGTAGGATCCTTTACCGACGATTTCAAGTACCTGATACGGTCCTTCCCAGTTTGGACCCAGTTTTCCTTCATCTGGATTTCGGGTATTAAGGGTGACTTTCCTTAGCACTAAGTCCCCGATTTTAAAATGGCGAAGATTGGTTCTTTGATTATGTCATCTTTCTATCCATTATTTTTGGGAGGCCAATCGGACGAGAGCGGCTTCTCGTTTTTCATCCAATAATTCGAGGCTAGTATTAATAGCCTCGTGATTTGACTCTTCTGTTGTATGTCGAAACCTGGCACTAGGTTCCCTGACTTCGACTGGAATCAAGGCTTCGGAGCTATATACTAGGGAGAACGGGGTTGCCCCCATACTGGACTTTGATGTTATTCGATATGCCCAAAGGACTTCGGGTAGAATTTCTCTCCATTTCCCTTTAGCGTCGTTCAACTGTTTCTTTATGTTTTGAATGATCGTCTTGTTCGTTGATTCGGCCTTTCCGTTTCTACTAGGGTGATACGGCATTGATAATATCCTTTTTATTTTGTGGTCTTCGAGGAATTTCGTCACTTTGCTGCTGATAAATTATTTTTCATTGTCACACACTATTTCGGTGGGTATCCCAAATCGACATACGATGTGATCCCAGATAAAGTCTATAACCTCTTTCTCTCTCAATTTCTCAAATGCTTGTGCTTCAACCTATTTAGAGAAATAGTCAGTCATAAATAAAATGAACTTAGCTTTACCCGAGGAGAGGGCCGACGATATCCATCCCCCATTTCATAAATGGCCATGGGGATAGGACTGAATGAAGTTGTTCTCCGGGCTGATGGATCATCGGTGCAAACCTTTGACATTTGTCACATTTTTGAACAAACTCCTTAGTGTCTTTGTCCATACTATCCCAGTAGTATCCTGCTCTAATGATTTTATGAATCAGTGATTCGGCGCCGGATTGGTTCCCACAAGTGCCTTCATGGACCTCTCGTAAAACATAATCGGTGTCTCCTGATCCTAAGTATACTGCCAATGGCCCATCGAATGTCCTTCTGTATAATGTTCCATCTTCAGCCAATTTGAATCGAGCAGCTTTGGTTTGTAAGGTCCTCGACTCTTTAGGGTCCGATGGGAGCTTTCTGTTCTTCAAGTATTCAATATATTTATTCCTCCAATCCCAGGTCAAGCTTGTAGAGTTTATCTCGGCATGACCTTCCTCGATTATGTATCTCGAGAGTTGAACGACAGTCCCCAAGCTGATCTCATCCTCCTCGACCGATGACCCTAAATTTGCAAGTGCATCGGCCTCACTATTTTGTTCTCGAGGTACATGTTGTAAAGTCCATTCCTTGAAACGGTGCAAAGTTACCTGTAATTTGTCCAAATACCTTTGCATTCTATCCTCTCAAATTTCGAAGGTCTTGTTTACTTGCTTTACCACCAGTAAAGAGTCACATTTGGCTTCAATGGCTTCTGTTCCCAAGCTTTTAGCTAGCTCGAGACCTGCCATCATGGCCTCGTACTCGGCCTCATTGTTAGTCAACCTAGAAGTTTTGATAGATTGCCTAATAGTGCTACCTATGGGCGTCTTCAAAATAATGCCTAGCCCGGACCCCTTCACATTCGAAGCACCGTCTGTGAAGAGGGTCCATACCCCCGATGATGTACCCGATTTTAACAAGAGTTCCTTTTCAACTTTGGGTACGAGGGTTGGCGTGAAATCGGCCATGAAGTCCGCTAAAATTTGAGACTTGATGGCCGTCCGGGGTTGATATTCGATATCGTACCCACTGAGTTCGATGGCCCATTTGGTCAATCGTCCCGATAGTTCGGGTTTGTGCAAAATATTATGAAGTGGGTAAGTGGTTAATACGCATATGGGGTGACACTGAAAGTATGGTCTTAACTTTCTAGAGGCGCTTATCAGTGCAAGTGCCAATCTCTCTAAGTGTGGATATCTAGTTTCTGCTTCCCCTAAGGTTTGACTTACATAATAAACGGGAAATTGCGTACCTTGATCTTCTCAAACTAGGACACCACTTATCGCTATTTTCGATACTGCCAAGTACAAGTAAAGTTTCTCATCTGCCTTCGGAGTGTGAATCAGTGATGGGCTTGATAGGTATCGCTTCAATTCCTCTAATGCATGTTGGTATTTCGGGATCCAGGAGAAATTTTTCTTCTTTTAGAATAGAGAGAAAATTAGGTGGCTTCGATTCGACGACCTTGAAATGAATCGGCTTAAGGCAGCTATCCGTCTGGTTAGCTTCTGCACGGCTTTTACACTGTCCACGACGGCGATGTCTTCGATGGCCTTAATTTTATCGGGGTTGATCTCGATCTCCCGATTCGATACCATGAAGCCAAGAAACTTGAGCGAACCGACCCCGAAAGCACATTTCTCTAGGTTGAGCTTCATGTTGTATTTCCTTAAAATCTCAAACGTTTCCTGCAAATGAACCAAATGGTTCTCTGCGCGCAGGGACTTAACTAGCATGTCGTCAATATAAACTTCCATTGATTTACCTATTTGTTCTTCGAACATTTTATTTACTAGGTGTTGGTAAGTAGCTCCCGCATTCTTTATCCCGAAGGGCGTTACATTATAACAATATGTTTCCATACTTGGTGATAAATGAAGTCTTTTCTCGGTCCTCCGGGTTCATTTGGATTTGATTGTACCCGGAATAGGCATCGAGAAAAGTAAGAATTTCATGGCCGGTCATGGCATCGATCATGCGATCGATGTTAGGCAGTGAAAAAGAATCTTTGGGGCACGCCTTGTTTAAATTCTTATAATCTACACACATTCTAAGTTTGTTCCCTTTTTTAGCAACTACAACTACATTGGCTAACCATTCGGGATATTTCACCTCCCGAATGGACCATATTTTAAGAAGTTTAGTTACCTCGTCCTTTATGAATGCGTGCTTTACCTCTGACTGGGGTCTTCTCTTTTGCTTTACCGGTTTAAACCTAGGGTTCAGGCTTAGCCGATGCATCGTTATCTCCGGCGGGATCCCTGTCATGTCTAAATGGGACCAAGAAAAACAATCTATGTTATCAATAAGAAATTGAATAAGCTTTTTCCTGAGTTCGGGGGTTAATCCCGTTCACAGGTATACCTTTCGCTCGGGTAGGTACTCGATCAATATAACCTGTTCCAGCTCTTCGATCGTTGATTTGGTGGCGTCAGAATCTTCGGGAACAATAAAAGTTCGAGGGGTCAGAAAATCCTCTCTTCTTCTTCTATCTCCTGCTTCCCTGATTCGGTCGAGGCTGGTGGTTGTGATTGCTATTTGACTTCCTGTTTACCTTCGATACTTGACCTTTCCGAGGTTGATAGTGTTGATATCAGTGTTACCTCATCGATCGTAAACATTTCCTTTGCAAGATGCTGCTCCCCGTATATTGTTTTTACACCATCCGACGTTAGGAATTTCATCATTTGGTGGAGAGTCGAAGGGATTACCCTCATATTGTGGATTCAAGGCCTTCCGAGCAGGGCATTGTACCTCATGTCACCCTCGATTACGTGGAACTTGGTATCTTGAATGGTTCCAGCCACGTTCACCAGTAGAATAATCTCCCCTTTAGTTGTTTCACTGGCCATATTGAAGCCGTTTAAGACCCGAGCTGCTGGCACGATTTGATTTTATAGGCCGAGCTGCTCCACGACCCTCGATCGTATGATATTTGTTGAGCTACCTGGATCCACTAAAACACGCTTGACTTGAACTTTATTTAATAAGATAGAAATTACCAGAGCGTTGTTATGGGCCGAGAAATACCTTCTGCTTCTTCGTTGTTGAATGATAAGGTGCCTTCGGGCACATAATCTCGGGCTCGTTTTTCCCTAGTGATTGATACCTTAGTGCGCTTGAATATGGGTCCCTGTGGAGTATCGACCCCACCAACGATCATATGAATGACATGTTGGGGTTCCTCCTATTCATTTTTCCTGTTGGCGTCCCTTTCTCTGAATTGATTCTTGGCTCGATCGCTGAGGAACTCTCGAAGGTGGCCCTCATTGAATAGACGGGCTACCTCCTCCCTTAATTGCCTGCAATCTTCGGTCTTGTGACCATGCGTGCCATGATACTTGCACATCAAATTTGGGTTTCTTTGGTAAGGATCGGTTTGTATGGGTCTGGGCCACCTAGTATCTTTGATCCTTCCGATTGCCGACACAATTCCTGATGCATCGATGCTAAAGTTATATTTCGATAACCGAGGTGCTTCTGTGGGATCGGCATACTTGTCAAAACCATTTTTTCTCATAAGTCCCCGATATTCTGTCCTCGATCACTTCTTCGATTGTTCCGGGCGGAATTGCATCCTGAACCATTATTCCTTCGATCTGTGGTATATGGTTGATATCGATCTCTGTTCGACCTTGGATCCCCGTCGACGTCCCTCTGGTTTTTAACTACTGACCTGGTTGGATGTACTGAACCGGAAGGCGCTCCTAATTGGTCGTCCTCGACCCTGATCTTTGATTGATATAGATTGTGCACATCTGCCCAAGTTACAACCGGATACTCGATCAAATTTTGTTTCAGCCAACGTGATACTACCGAACTCCACTCATTCAACCCTTGGGTGAAAGCTTGAATGGCCCAATCATATGTGGCCGGTGACAATTCCATTTGTTCCATTTGAAATCGGGATACTAATTCCCTCAGCATTTCATTATCCCTTTGTCTTACCTTGAAAAGGTCTGATTTCCTCGTTGCGAGCTTTATGGCCCATGCGTGTGCCTTTACGAAAGAATCTGCTAACATGGCGAATGAGTCGATGGAGTTTGGTGGTAGGTTGTGATACCAAATCATTGCTCCCTTCGAAAGGGTCTCTCCGAATTTTTTCAACAGCACAGATTCGATTTCATCGTCTTCTATATCGTTACCCTTGATGGCACATGTGTAAGAGGTGACGTGTTCGTTGGGGTCAGTCGTTCCATTATATTTAGGAATCTCGGGCATGCGGAATTTTTTGGGGATTGGTTTTGGAGCTGCACTTGGTGGAAAAGGCTTTTGCACGAATTTTTTGGAATCCAACCCTTTCAACACTGGTGGTGCCCCGGGGATCTGATCGACCCTGGAGTTATATATTTCTATTTTTTTATAGTTTGCTTCGATCCGTTTTGTGAGTTCCTCGAGTATCTTAGCAATTTTGGGATTAGTCCCCGATTCTTGCTCATTTGATCTTACTATAGCTGGTTCCATTCTGTGGGTGACTTCTCGGGGTGGACTGGGCTCCGGCCTGCTCGGTATCTGGGTTTGACTCTACAATTGAGCTATTGCTGCCTGTTGAGCTTGCAACATTTCAAAAATCATACGCAAGCTGATTCCGTTTTCCTCAACGTTATGGGTTTCTCAAGCTGCAGATCGAGTACCACCATGAATGCTATTTTCAGGTTCAGAACGTAGGTTTGCCTCAATGGCCACATGCGAATTAACGTCTAATGGCACTTCGACTCGAGCTCCAACGGGGTCGATAAGCGGCCTTTCGGCCTTGGGTGTCAAGTTGTTGTTCTCATCTTGAAGGCCACATTCGTTGTCGATAGGTAAGGCCATTTAATTGAGAGCTCGTCGTGGCTAATCCGAAATCAAAGATACTTCCGAAAACAAACGTAAAATGGTGTGTTTTGCAGATTCGTATCAAATAACCACTATTATCCTTAGCCCCACGATGGGTGCCAAACTGTTTATCCAAAAAACGGATAGAGTTGAATTTGTACGTAGTTCTAAGGGTATGTGGTATAACTTGACATAAACCATAAGAGTAAGTAGGAATATCGAATATTGACTATAAAGAAAAGATACAAACCTAATTGAAAGGAAGATGATTTATGGATTAAGCAAGATGAACCAATCTATAAAGCTAAAAAGGATAATTCTTCAATATGGAAGTGTATTGTATCTGAGTTACAGTGTATGAATAACTTGATGGCCCCTTACAGGAATAATAACCATCCTTCTTATAGTGGAGCAATACTACTTTGGATATAATAAAAAAAATTATATAGTGGGGAACCCATGATAAATCAGATTTTCCCTAATTTCCGCCGAGATTCCCTTTCTTAGTGCGGCTGTAACGGCTCTTGTCTCTTGGCTCGATCTTGATCGAACTTGGTATCGGTCGGTTTCCAGGCTTAGAGCTCGATGTGGGCTCGAGCTCGATATTAACTCGGGGTCCGGTATTGGTTGGCCTCTGGCTCTTAAGCTCGATTCCATTGCTTCTCATCATAGTTCGATTTGGATTCGAGCTCGGTATTTGAACTGTCCCTGAAACTCGAAGCTTGTTCGTGCCTTCTTCGGATCTCATCTCGATATTATGAAGACTCTTTTCGGTCCATAATATTCTCATCTCGGCCAGTCGTACGAAGGTCGAAATCGGTTTCGACCGTATATGGTAATACTTATTACAAACTTACTAATTTTCACTTTTATTGTGTCCTGCTTTCTTCCAAATTCTTTTTAGATAAGAGGTTAAATTGTGGGGGGGAAATGACATTTTTTTATTTTAAAGAGACTCGGGAAAATATACCGAGAAATGAGCTCCTAATATATTTTGTTAAAAAAGTTTTTATGCTGAATTTATTCGTGGGATGGAGGTCGGCTTGTCGGGGTTGGAACGGTAATTATAGAAAGTCAAGATGATTAAACATCTAATTAGGTGTGCTTAGAAAGTAGTGTGATAACTTCTAGGGTCTAGTATATCCAAATGTAAATATTCTTATGTTTGTTGAACTATCAAAGCTTTTCACTTTCTTCGTACTGTTTAAGATATAAATAATTGGTGGTTATAATGAACACGTTATGCCAATCGTACAATATTTAGTTTGACTCTTATCCCAAAATGTTTCAAATGGTTAAGTATGTTAGATTTAATTGATTGTACGTTAAACTTTCTTAATATAATTAACAAAGTGTTTTTATAAGCACTCTTATTTTAACTCTACATCTTTCTTTTAACCCTTATTCAAAGGTTTTCCCCCTTTATGTTAACCATTTGAATTTTCAAACGTTTACTCCTAAGCAGGAAAAAAAAAACCTTATATACAATGACTTAATCTTCAATTGAAAGTATTTGACAATGTTTGTTCAACCAAAAAAAAAAAACAATGAATGTTGATTATATACGTTCTTTTATATTTGCGTTAAGGTCATGCATAAATTGAATTGGTAGGTTAGAATATTAATCTAAACAAACACTTGGAGTGATGGAAATAAAAAGGAACTGATGGTTTAATATTTTTTTCGGTGTAAAATAAAATACGGTGATTTTTTAGACTTTAAATAAAGCACTATTCCCAATATTAATTTACCTATGACCCTTTAACATTGCTATTTTTTTTTTTTTTGGTAGCATTGCTAATTCGTCACTAAACAGAAATGAGTTGACTGTATCAAACCTATAAATTCACATAAATTTATTTAAATAATTAATTAAATGATTAGAAAGGGAAAAGGGGACAAACTGCGAAAACTCAAAGCTAAATGACACCAACAGAAAGTTGAAACTTCAAACTATCTTTTGTATAAAAATGAAGAAAAGTTTATAAAATGAAAATTTGGATTGTTTTGTGACATTCATATTGTAAGAACTCGCCGAAGTCCTACCAATCTACTCTAAGAACGTTAATCAATTACTCCTAAATAAAAGCCAAATCGTAAAAAGAAAATTACTCAAAACTAACTTGTGTACGGTCAAAACCGATTAAGTCAGTCGTACGGACTGGTCGAGGTGATAATACGTCGATCAAAGGGTATCTGCGTGACGACGGGTTGAGGTCCGAAGTAAGGGCGTCGAGTTTCGAGCTCTAAGACCGATCAACGACAAGCTCGGTATAATTATCGAGCTCATATCCAAATCGAACTACGAGGCAAAGCGGAGATTATCGAAGATGCATAGACCGACCAACAATCACCCCGAATATCGAGACTCTAAGTCAGAGTCGAGCTCGAACCAAGGCCGAGGGCTCGATCCAATACCGAGCTCGAGTCGGTATCGAGCTCACAGACAAGAGCCGTTGCAACCATACTAAGGGAGAAAATCTTGGCAGGAATCGAGGAAAAGATAATTTATCATGGGTTCTCCACTATATATTTTTTATAGATAAAGTAGGATCCCTCTACTATAAAGGAGGATTCTTGTAAGCATAAAGGATAAATGGTAAAAAAAAGATAACTTCAGAGAGATTAACACTTTTGAGCTCATTTACTTTGCCTTGTTCATCAACATTTCCTTTTTCTCTGCCTTATATTTCATTCCATCTGTCAAAGAATATATATATTTCTATTTCACTCTGCAAAATTGTAACAAGTTATATTACGTATCCTTAGAACCATATACAAATTTAACTCTATCCAATTTTTTGGATAAACAGTTTGGCGCCCACCGTGGGGCTAAGGATAACAGTGGTTATTTGATACGAATTTGCAAAAATACACTGTTGTGTTTTGCGCTTGTTTCCGAAAATATCTTGGATTTCGAATTAGCAACGACTAACTACCAGTCAAATGGTCATGCCGATCGACAACGAAGCCGGTCTTCAAGATGAGAACAATAACTTGACACCCAGTACCGAAAGACCACTTGTCAACGCCATTGGAGCCCGAATCGGAGCACCGATAGATATCAATTCGCATGTGGCCATTGAGGCGAACCTACATTCTGAACCCGAAAATAGCATTCATGGAGGCACTCTATATGCAGCTTGAGATACCCATAACGTCGAGGAAAACGGCGTCAGTTTGCGTATGAATTTCGAAATATTGCAAGCTCAAAAGGAAGCAATAGCTCAGTTGCAAAGCCAAACCCAGCTACAAAGCAGGCTAGAGCCCAATCCATCTCGAGAAATCACCCACAGAACGGAGCCAGCCATAGTGAAGTTAAATGAGCAAGAATCGGGGACTGCTCCCGAAATTGCTAAATTGCTCGAATAACTCACAAAGCGAGTCAAAACCAACGATAAAAGAGTAGAAACATATAACTCCAGGGTCGATCAGATCCCGGGAGATCCATTAATGATAAAAGGGTTGGATTCAAAAAAATTCGTGCAAAAGCCTTTCCCCCCAAGCGCGGCTCCTAAACCGATCCCAAAGAAGTTTCACATGCCCGATATTCCTAAATATAATGGAACGACCGATCCCAACGAACATGTCACCTCTTACACATGTGCCATCAAAGGGAACGATCTAGAGAACGATGAGATCAAATCTGTATTATTGAAACAATTCGGTGAAACCCTGACAAAAGGGAGCAATGATATGGTATCATAATTTACCGTCTAACTCTATCGATTCTTTTGCTTTGCTTGCAGATTCTTTCGTAAAAGCACATGCTGAGGCTATAAAGGTCGAGACCAGGAAGTCGGACCTATTCAAGGTAAGACTAAAGGATAACGAGACGCTAAGATAATTCGTATCTCGTCTCCAAATGGAATGAATGGATCTACCTCCGGTCACAGACGATTGGGCAGTTCAAGCTTTCACTCAAGGACTAAACGAACAAAGCTTGATGGCTTCACAGCGGCCGAAGCATAACATGATTGAGTACCCAGCTATTACTTGGGCCAATACACATAATCGGTATCAATCCAAAATAAGAATCGAAGACGATCAATTGGATTCTGGGTCCGTTATTAAAAGGGTTGCCAACCGAGAATAGAGATCGATCAAAAATCAATACCGGCCATATAATGGAAATCCTACAAGCTCGGTGTGATAAACGACTAAAATGATACTACTACTAAGGTACGACTCCCGACTCCCCCCCTGTTCAATTATATTTCAAAACTAACCAATGTAGGTGTTCGACCAAAGACGAGGATTAATGAACTCGATCAGGAACAAAGATGGATTATTCAACACGAAGCATTAGGTCTGAAAGCATGCGTTGCACTCTTTTTTCCCTTAGACCGGTTTTGTCCCAAATGGGTTTTTCAGCAAGGTTTTTTAATGAGGAAACCATTGATCGTGCTAACTCGGAACAATTCAACAGTATTCGAGGCCTCCTTACAATCAACCTCGAATACTAGGGGGCATACCATCGTCATCAAACATATCAACGACAATTATCAAGTACGATGCAAAGGAAGTTACTTCGTTATTTCATGACAAACAGTGTCTCGACAGGAAATATTATAAGAGCCAAATGGTCAAAACGAACCATGCTCATGTAACTGGCCCGAGCCCTGACGCAAAACATGAACATATGTATAATGACTTGCAAAGAAAGCTCTCTTCTTTACCGATATCTTATATCCAAGATTTATTATGCAAACAGGATCGAGTTCGAGCAAGCACTCACTCGACCATTATGCCTACGGGCTATATTACTTCGAGTTCGAATCATTCACTTGACTACTAAGCCTACGGGCTACTTTTATTTCGAGTTCGAACAAGTACTCACTCGACCATTACGCCTACGGGCTACATTACTTCGAGTTCGAATCATTCACTCGACTACTAAGACTACGGGCTACTTTTATTTCAAGTTTGAATAAGCACTCACTCGACCATTACACCTACGGGCTACATTACTTCAAGTTCGAATCATTCACTAGACTATTAAGCCTACGGGCTACTTTTATTTTGAGTTCGAGCAAGCACTCACTCGACCATTATGCCTACAGGCTACATTACTTCGAGTTCAAATCATTCACTCTACTACTAAGCCTACATGCTACTTTTATTTCGAGTTCGAGCAAGCACTCACTCGACCATTACGCCTACGGGCTACATTACTTCGAGTTCGAATCATTCACTCGACTACTAAGCCTACGGGCTACTTTTATTTCGAGTTCGGGAAAGCACTCACTCGGTCATTACGCCTACGGGCTACATTACTTCGAGTTCGGATCATTCACTCGACTACTAAGCCTACGGGCTACTTTTATTTCGAGTTCGAGCAAGCACTCACTCGACCATTATGCCTACGGGCTACATTACTTCGAGTTTGAATCATTCACTCGACTACTAAGCCTACGGGCTACTTTTATTTCGAGGTCGAGCAAGCACTGACTCGACCATTATGCTTACGGGCTACATTACTTCGAGTTCGAATCATTCAGTCGACTACTAAGCCTATGGGCTACTTTTTCGAGTTCGAGCAAGAACTCACATGACCATTACGCCTACGGGCTACATTACTTCGAGTAACATTACTCATTACTTCGAGTTCAAACGAACACTTGACTATTTAAAGGCTGAAGGCTGTTTGAGCCCGATAAAGCAAAGGGGACTACCCAAAAGGCCCGAAGGCAACAGAGATTAAAATTCAAACTATCTATTTAGCTTAAAAGGCTATTTTGCTTCAAAAGGAAGAAAAATCTATATTTATAAATTTTTGTACAAAGGCGGCAACTCAGCCAAAAGGAAGTTCTTTATACAAAAAACCGAAAGCGGTATCAAAAGAACGCAGCAAACGATCTAAGGCCCTAAATGATTCAATCTTCATCACAGGCCATGTTCTCGACATCTTCCTCATCTTCAGACTCCCCCAAGTCATCAGAGTCCTCCTCAGGAAAGGTCAACCTTCTAGCTTTGTTTTCCTCCGCCCTGGCGACTTCAATATCGGCCCCAATATCGAAGCCCTGGGCTCTGGCCTCCTCAAGAGCTTCTCTCCGAGCTTGCCATTTTGCATGTTCGACCATGCTCTTAGCTTTGGATTGGTTAACCTCAACATAAATCCTGAACTGAGCCACTTTTGCATCGGCTCTTTTATTGGCCCCGATCACCTCAAATCTGGCCACTTCAAGTTCTTTAGCCAAATCTGCTTTATCTGAAGTGGACAAATCCAACCGATGCTGAAGCTCTTTCATATTTTCGATCAGCCCCGAAGCATTTTCTTTCGCAGATCAAATTTGGGCATCAGACAGCTCCAACTGAGCTTGAACGGCTTCCTTTTTTGAGGCAAGGTTATCCATACACTTTTTAAATTCTTCTGCCTCGGCCAGTAGCGCATCTACCTGTGAGTTAAGCCGTCCAATCTTCTTGATCCTATGTAGAATTGGATCGTTAGTGGTTATCTCTTTTTCATCTTCACTATCATGGAACATTCGGAATACCTGCTCAGCCATCTCTTCATTCTCCTCCTGAGCCGCTGTCAAATCTGCTCGAAGTTTTTCACTAAAGAGATTGTACGAGTCACTCTTCTCAGTAAGGCTCCGAACCTCGGCATCATGCTCCTCCCAGATTCGAAGAAAGGCCTCGTGATGCAACACTGAAGCCTATAAACAAAAGGAGAAATATTAGAATTACCTACAATTCTAAAAGAAGTGGCAAAAACACCATCAGAGTTACCCGATTCAAAGCATGTTGGGTCTCGTTGAAGAGACATGCGACCCCCACCGCATTCATCACTGATTGATCTTCTTCGGTCACCAAGTACCGAAGGTAACTGGCAATCCCCACAGGGGGAGAAAAAATTTGGGTATCCTCAGGTGCGGAGAGCATTATCTTCCGCCTTCGGTCGGGATCGATAGTCGGGGCTGGGAATCGGTCCACTAGTTTGTGAATCGATGAAGGCTCGGTAGAACCCAACCACGATGTTTTTTTGGGTACCGAAATTCCACCAAAACCGGTAACCTCCTCCGAGGCACCTGACTCAAGCCCCTCCAGAAAACCGTGGATATCAGCCGACTCCTGAATACCCTCATAGGACCGATCCTCCAACATACTGAACTCTCGAATCATGGCATCCAAAATCTGAGCGGATCCGCTAATGTCAACTATCCTGAACTCATCCCTTGAAATATCTTCTACTGCTAGAGAAGACCCACCCTCGGTATCCCTTTCAATCATCTTAGCTCGAGAAGAGATAATCTCGGCTTCTTCTTGTTCTGAGATTATGGCCAGGGTTCCCTAATTTGCTTCCACCAAATTGGAAGACTGTTGAATCATAACATTAGCCCGTACGCAGGCTAAATTCTCCTCTCCTTCTTCGGGCTCGTCCCTTAAATGGCAGGCCACTTCCGAAGACATAACACCAGAGCCCCCCTTCGACTTTCGAGATCTCTTAGCCGGTTTCTTCTTTTCCGAGCTCGGGAAGCCCGATACGTCTTTTCTCTTCCTTTCTTTTACCTGCTTTAGGGCAGGAACTTCTTCACCACCAGATGGAGGCCTCATGACTACATCTTTATCGAGTCCTACAAAGGGGAAAAAGGTACCATACAAACTGATAAAGAGACAAATCGATAAAAAGATTTACCATGACTGCGGACCTCCCATCGACCCTTTGATAATTCGACCCAAGCATGCTCAAAGTACGGTCTCTGCAACACCAGACCTTCGACCCATTGTTTAAGATCCGGGATCGGTTCTGGCATCCGAGCTACGACTGTAATAAGAAAATAAAAATGGATCAACAAAATGAAAGGCAATCACAAAATCAAAACGGGCAAAAAGAAACGTTTACTCACGGCTCATATTCCATTTCTCGGGAAATAGTAAGTCATCGGCAGGGATCTGGTCCGAGGTTTTAATTCGAACAAAACGGCCCATCCAACCCCGTTCCCGAGTCTCGTCTATGCTCGAGAATGGTGCTTTAGTTGCTCGGCGAGCAAGCTTGATCAACCCTCCTCGATAAAGTCGGGGACTGTAGAGGCGCATAAGATGATCGAGGGTGAAGATACGCCCCTTGACTTTGCTCAAGAAAAATCGAAGAAGAATCACTATCCTCCAAAAGGAAGGGTGGATCTGGCCGAGGGTCACATCGTACCTCTTACAGAAGGCAACGATGACAGGGTCTAGAGGGCCCAATATGAAAGGATAAGTCTAAACACTTAAGAACCCTTCGATGGGTAGTAATTGATTCATCATGCGATGGGATTACTATGAGTTTATTATCCCAGTTGCATTCTTGTATGACTTTATCGAGAACTTTCTCGGTAATTGAACATTGGTACCTCGACATCGGCTCACACCGACCCGGTATCTATAAGAAAGAATTTGCAGTAAAACTCACAGATTTGCAGACAGAAAACTCAGAAAAGACGAAAGGGAACTTAGAAAATTTGGAAGATTGAAGACGCAAAAGTGATGAATGGTGGAAGGAAGGGTTATTTATAGATTGAAGCAATGACGATTCAATATCAGCGGTGGTCGACCACCGTTTGACACACATTAAATGCCTTGGTAAAACTGAACCGATGGGACAGCTATCATGTACGTCATGGTCGGGATCGATGTAGACGTCAGCATATATCTGATCGAGCTTTTGGGAAATCATATCGTTTCTCGCCACATCCTTTTTCGAGAAACGAGGAGACTATCAGTGCACGGTCAAAATCGATTAAGTCGGTCGTACGAACTGGTCGAGATGATAATACTTCGATCAAAGGGTATCTACGTGACGACGGGTCGAGGTCCGAAGTAAGGGCGTCGAACTTCGAGCTCTAAGACCGATCAACGACAAGCTCGATATCATTATCGAGCTCATATCCAAATCGAACTACGAGGCAAAGCGGAGATTATCGAAGATGCATAGACCGACCAACACTCACCCCGAATATCGAGACTCCAAGTCAGAATCGAGCTCGAACCAAGGCCGAGGGCTCGATCCAATACCGAGCTCGAGCCGGTATCGAGCTCACAGACAAGAGCCGTTACAACCGCACTAAGGGAGAGAATCTTGGCATGAATCGAGGAAAAGATAATTTATCATAGTTTCTCCACTATATATTTTTTATAGATAAAATAGGATCCCTCTACTATAAAGGGGGATCCTTGTAAGCATAAAGGATAGATGGTAATAAAAAAAAGACAACGTCAGAGAGATTAACACTTTTGGGCTCATTTACTTTGCCTTTTTTATCAACATTTCCTTTTTCTCTGCCTTATATTTCATTCCATCTGTCAAAGAATATATATATATATATATATATATATATATATATATATATATATATATATATATATTTTATTTCACTCTGCAATTTGTACCAAGTTATATCACGTATCCTTAGAACCATATGCAAATTTAATTCTATCCAATTTTTCGGGTAAACATAACTATTTTTTTATCGCACAAGTTTAATTTAACTGAAAGAAAAGTACATTACAATACAAAATTTACTACTCTTTCTTATTCCCTTTTTTGGAGTAAATTTCATGGGTAGTCATTCAACTTTGTGTTCATTACCCAAATTTATTTTTTTTTTGCTAGGTAAAAATCATTCAACTTTGTATTCATTACCCAAAAGTGATTTTTCTTTCTTTTGTTACACAAAAATCATTTTACTTTGCTCTAGTTATCGCAAAAGTCACCTTGGCCAGATTTTACAATACTTTTACTTGAAAAGTCTATTATGCCCTTGACATTATAAATTATCTCATTTATGTAATACCTTCTATGTTATATACTATATAATATATTTTTACCTAGGTATTTGACTTATAATTAAAATAACTTTATATTATTTATTATATTTTTATAATATATTCAGACATTTAATTTTTTCATGGCACTCAATTTATTTAATCATATTCAGACATGAACATATTTTAAAATATAAAACTGACAAAAATTATTTATTTTTTAATATATATTTCAAATAATAAAAATAAATTTGTTTAACAAATGATAATATTTTATAGTTAGTAAAAATTTTAAATAAAAAATCCAAAGATATTTATGTTTAATATTAATTTTTTTAACAAGGGAGTGTAATAGTACCAATGTAGCAATAGACTACTCCTTATTTTTGGTGATGTCAGTTTACTGTAACCAACCTTAACTAATTTTTAATATAATATATTGTTGACCAAAAAAAATTAAATATTTTATAGCTTTATCTGTTATATTATTTATTTGAAAGTGTTAATCTGATGTACCACAGTATTAAATGTGGGTATTTATTTTATTGGATTAACGAATATGGCTTGACTGATAAATCTGTGAACTTTGATTTTATAATTATCATTAAAATATTTCATTAGGCATGGTTAAGAACGTTGACTTGAGATTTGTTCACAGTAATATTACTGACAAATTTAATAATGCTACCTATATATCTTGAAAATTAATGTTAAGGGAAAATTGAATGTACGAACATATTATAAAAATAATAAATAAAATAATATTAAATTATTTTAATTATAAGTAAAAAATCTTGGTAAAATTATATAATAGAAGGTATTACATAAATGTGAGGATTTATAATGTCAAGGGCATAATAGACTTTTCAGGTAAAAGTTTTATAAAATCTGGTCAAAGTGACTATTGTGATAGCTAGAGTATAATAAAATATTTTTGTGTAATAAAAGAAAAAAAGTGACTTTTAGGTAATGAACACAAAGTTGAATGACTTTTACGTAACCCAAAAAAATATTAACTTTTGGGTAATGAACACAAAGTTGAAGGACCATCCATAAAATTTACTCCCTTTTTTTTTGTTGCTTATTCCTTTTCTTTTCACGGATATTTAGTACTTTAGATTGAAATATAGAAAGGAATTGACAAGTGATTTATCATATTTAGCAATAGATTTGTTTAAAGAGTTATGCTCGTCTTGTTAATTATCAAGACTAATAATTACCAATTCTTGTTTTGAAGGAGAAAATTAATTATGAGCTTATCTTCATAATTAAGGAAACTCTTCCACGAATTATATATGATCATTACCATACTGAACAGACTTCCAATGATCAATAACTATTTTAACTAGCCCAGCAGTAGAAGGCTAAGCACACACCTTTGGATCCCATCTTTTAATTATGAGATTAATAGAATTCATACTTTTCCACAGTACGAACATGTATTGTTTTCCCTATAAACCACCAGAAAAAATTGCAATGACAAACACCATCATAATATATAATCAAACACATATTTAATGTACATTATGTACCATTACTCTTTAGACTCATAAATAACAAACACAATAGTAAAGAATTTCCTATACTTAGTCGGTTATTACTTATTAGCCTACACTATGTGGGCACCGACAATATCGACTAATATTAAACTAATATTTACAAAAGAAAAATGTGGTTGACATTAACATGATTAAAACAACTTACAATGAAGAATTGAATGATTCGAGAAATAGCCAAAACTAACATGCTGACTCGAAAATTCGTTTGACTAATTATGTACGAGTTCTCTAAAATTGGCGGAGCTTATTAAACTTGGGGAAGTAAATACAGTACATCAAATCATTGATGTGGTAAAACTTCAAAAGTGAACCGTCCTCTAAAAAAAAGAGTTGCACTATTTTTTGTCAAAATATTTATCTTTATAACCAAATTGTGTTTAATTTACTTTTTATAATCAAATCGTGTCGATTTTTTCATAAAGGAAAACTGAATTTTTATAAAATTTAAATAGTTTAAAAAGTTAGTTATATTCACACTGTTTAATATACTATCATTTATATATAATGTACTCTTTGTCTCATTTTATAGTATAATGTTTTTACTATTTCATGACTCTAACATGTATTTTTATTTTCAGTGATATGGTTATAAAAACATAAGCATGTTTCAAGTTAATTAGCATTTGAAGTTAGAAAAAGTATACTATGTAGCAAGTTGTTAAAATCAATATCCATAAAAGGTTAGCAAAAAACAAAAAAAAAAAACAAAAAAAGGAAGTAGGGGGAAATAAAGGAGGCAGAGTAAGGGAGGGAGAGAGGGGGAGGGAGGGAACACACCGACCCTCTCTTACCTGTCTCTCTGTCAGTTTTTTACTATTCCTAACATCCTTTCTTTCTTTCCTTCTTCTTCTTCTTCTTCTATTCTCCCCCAATCTGCAGCACAGATCTGCTCAATCTCAAATCTCCGGCAACATTACTTCCCCTACAAAAAGAAAAAAGGCTTTCATATTAATTAATAATTAGTTATAAGTGAAGAACGATGAATCGGAGCTTCAGAGATTCAATGATCAGCGGGAAGAATTTTCCTATATCGTCACAGCACCGGCGAGGTCTTAGTCTTAACGGAGCTTCTAGAGAGAAGCCTGATGATAACTTGGATCTTTTCTCCAAAAGTCGCCGCAGTATCTCCGTTGCATCCTCCGACGAATCCGATGGTATGGCTTTTTTCTTACTTATTATTTACGTTGAATCTTTTTCTATTTTACGCTTCCTCATTATCACAAGTTTAATCTGCATTATTTCCCGCAAAATACATACACAATTGTTTTGGTTGCTCTGTGCCAGCAGTTTCGGTTAAACTGGGGAGGCTTTCAATTGGATCAGTTAAGCAAGTAAAGAGTGGATTAGAGGATCTGATGGCATCTACCGAGGGAGATAAGCATGATTACGATTGGTAAATCTCCATCTCTGGAATATCAGATCTCGCCTCTTAATTATTTGTTTGGACTAACTCAATTTACATGGGGAACTACTACTATTTTAGTATTTACTGCTCTGTGTGTTGAATTCATACTGATTACAAAGGCAATGACTGCTCCTGTTAAAGAATAATAGTTCCTCTAATTTCTAACTAGGTCACTAGTCGGGTGCTCAAATATTGACTAAGAGACGGTATCATCCTAAATATACCTTTGTTGAGCAGCAGTCGCCGAGAGCTGTAGTAGTGTATCTCTAATGTATCAACTTAAGGCCAGTCGTCTTCATATAGCCGCCAGTCAAATTAAGCTATGTTTCCCTTTCCATGTCTAATAAATGAAGAAGGGAAAGCATTATTGATTCCTCACTCACAGTCGTCGTGTTTTCATTTGTATAGGCTCCTCACTCCTCCAGGAACTCCCCTTGTTCCTTCATCAGATGGAAGTGAATCAAAACCAGCTTCAGTGGCTCCAAGAGGCAGCTCATTGGGCAGATCTGCCTCCACTACTAAGGCCTCAAGGGTAAGTCTCTATTTTTTTGTATTAATCATGTCTTTGGAATTGTTGAATTCATGCATATCGATATCAATGCTCTTTAGCGTTGAGACTTACTTCTCCATGAAAACTTTCTCAATCCCGTCGTCTATCACAATCCACTTTTTTTTTAAATTCACAGTCATCATTGTTTTAGGTTATTGCTGCTCAATATCTTTACTTTTGAAATGTGTTGTTGGACCTCTATCATACAAACTAGATAGATGACTATCTAGAATATCAGTTTCACAGGCTTGTAACGCTCACAAATTACCTTGCCAAGTAGTTGTGCTGATAAAATAATTTGTTTTCAGCTTTCAGTGTCTCATTCAGAGAGCAATACTCCTGCAAGACCAACTCGGAGTAATTCTGTGACTCGACCTTCCATTTCTAGCTCTCAGTACAGTAGTTACTCAAATAAATCAGGCTCTATTCTAAACACAAGCTCTGCATCAGTCTCCTCCTATATTAGACCATCTACGCCGACAAGCCGTTCTTCTTCTTCAGCCAGGCCTTCCACCCCGACTTCCCGTGCAACTGTGTCCAGACCTTCAACTCCTTCTAGAGTCCGCCAAGCCCCAAGTACTCCTTCTAGGCCAACCCAAAGCTCAAGACCTTCTACTCCAACTTCCCGGGCCCAAATACCAGCAAACTTGAGTACCCCTGCTGCTCGGTCTACTTCAAGGCCTTCAACACCTACTCGTCGGAACATAACACCTTCATTGTCTCCAGCATCTAGATCATCAACTCCAGCAGGGCGCTCTGTCACCAATGGACGACCTGCAGCTTCTGTTTCTCGTCCAAGCTCCCCTAGTCCCCAAGTTCGTCGACCATCACAACCAATAGTTCCCCCAGATTTTTCACTTGAAACGCCTCCAAACCTACGCACAACTCTGCCAGACAGGCCTCTGTCTGCTGGTAGGTCCAGGCCAAATCCTTCTGTCACTACCAAGGCAAATGCAGAAAGCCCAAGTGTGGCAAATCCTCGGAGACAGTCATCGCCCATTGTTAGCAGGGGAAGACTAACAGAACCCTCTGGTAGAGGACGAGTGCTTGGCGGAGGGCAACTTAATGATATTTCTGATTCCCGCAGGGCTTCACATGTCTCAGAATTGTCTACAAGGAAGCCTGTAAAGACTGCTACTGACAGCACGGGACTTGGAAGGACAATTTCTAGGAAATCTCTTGATGTGGCAATCAGGCATATGGTAAGTATGGTCTTCAGATTTTGCATCGAGCAGATTCTTTTGTTATGATCAGATTACTAAATTTGTATAGCAACTCTTAACTGCTGATCTGGTTCAATTATCTTCTAGTCTGCGTATGGTTGTTGGTGAAGTGATTTCGACAATTAAAGACTTAATTGTGTGTTCTATTTGATGCTGTATGGGTTTCCTTGAACTGCCAAAGAGCAGGAAAGTTTGTTGTACTTAACATTGTGGACACATTGCTGCTGCAGGATATTAGAAATGGCCTTAATGGTGTTCGTCCACTTTCTGGCTCAACCCTCTTTCCTCATAGTATTCGCTCCACAAATGGGAAAAACCAGCCTTCTCATGGTTCGACTGCCCCATCCTCTACCAATGAGAATGCATCTTACCACTACAATGGTAATCTTCCTGAGAATGGAAATTACCTTAACAGGTCATCTGAGAATGGGAGTGAAGAGGGCAGATCTCAATATTCAGCAAAATTGACAGACGTTGATATTTATGAGAGTTCTCGTTACGATGCGCTTCTGCTGAAAGAGGATTTGAAGAACACAAATTGGCTGCACAGCATCGATGACAAGTCGGATCAAGAAACGTTATTTGACAACGGATTTGAGTCGCTACCTGAACCTTTTAGCCCTTTGCAGCATTTGTGAAGTGATTTTCCGTTCTGCTAATTTTTATTCTTTTGAGTATTTATTTGTTACTAAATCATTTATTTGCAAAAGAAGATAAGAAGAGATGGAATGTGACAAATTAGCCCATCAGGACTGTGAAAGGCGACCTACTATATCTATTTTGTTTCCATTATTATGCAAGCAAAAGGACTGTATTTGTATTCCATATGCCACAAGAAGATGGTGGTTGCGACAAATTATGGATGCTAGCTGATATTATCCAGTTGAAATGAAGCCTATATCTTCGTAGTACATTGTTGGGCCTTTAATGGTGGCAACAAGACTTTAGTGTTTGTTCATTCTGTTTGGGTACCCCAGAAGTGTAAATGGAAGCTCATTGCCGAGCATATTTAATGATAACTTGATTCAGTCCTAACAAACCGAAGCTTATATGCTGAGATATTTATTATTTGCTTGATTTTGTCCTTACAAACATTTAAATCCAATTCTTGAGCAAACGAACTATTGGTAGATGTAAATCATAACTCTTCAACTTGAAAGCGGTACAGGGAAATAGAAGTGAAGATGTTCAACAGTCACTTAAATAAACAAACCCGTTCATTCAATCTTTGGGTTCAATACTTCAATATGGGGAAAAAAAAAATCAGACAGTCATATTTACGACTAGTAGCCACAATTTTAAAAGTAATCGAAATTTAACCACTTTTCATGTAAAGATAAAATTTGAACAAAAACACTATTAAAAATCCAGAAATATTCCAGCAGCATAATATGCTGGAGTTCGAATTTTTTTACATATGAGCTTCCAGCATAATATGCTAAAATTTTATAATGTGTTGGAATTCTATCATAATATGCTGGAAGTTTATCAGCAGGAGTTCCATAATCCTGCGTATTATGCTGGAACTTTCCGTGTGCTGGAGTTCCAACATAATATGCTGGAAGTTCATACGCAGGAGCTCCATAATCCCGCATATTATGCTGGTACTTTCTGTGTTTCAGCAAAACAGTAAATATTTTTCAATAACTTCATAAATGCTGGTTGTTTTTCGATTATCAGTTCCAAAAATGGCTTGCCTGCGCTATTTTTACTTTAATATGCCCACCGGCTAAGCCCATATAAGAACCTTCGATGAGTCTATGAAAGAAAATCAGTAAGCAATATATTTGTCTGAACTTATAAGGGATCTTTACACTGTACAGCCACTCCCCCAAATGAATACTTGGTTAGATGAGTCTAATGTTACCGCTCATACTTAATGCTATTTATCTAAATTAACTTAAGTGATCTGATAGTATATCCTAAGTGCATTACAGTTTAACTTAATGGAAAGCCAGAAATACCCAGTGGAGCACATAATACCCACTCCATGAAATGTGCATAGAACACAAAATACAAGGAGAAAAGGACGCCGTAGTGGATCTACTTTCTTGAAATTTGATATTATCTACTAGTATGTACTACTACTATTCTGGATCCTGGCGTTTTCATCTATTGCCTCTTTGGATGAGGGATGATAGAGCTTATTAGTTCACCTACACCAATAATAGAAATAGGAGTAGTCCCTCTTGAAAGATATGCCTTTTTGTTTACTTGAAATTTACAACTTTGACTAAAATCGATACCTCATCCACATATGCTTTGTGTTTTCTCCAGGTAAGCCGATCTGAAGCAGCACTAAAGCCGGGGCGAATTTAGACTCAAATTATGGTGCACGTGAAAATATGGTCTTTCCTCCAAACTAGGTATTTTATGTATATACTCCGTATTTTCTAGAAATAATCTAATATTATTTGATGGCCCTCACCTTCTAAAAAAGTTGAATGGTGCACTTGGTTGTATGTTAAGTTATTTACCCAAAGAAAGTGAGATCAATTTCCGTCCAAAGATTACTTTTGTGCTGAAATTAATTGGATCAAGATGGGTTAAATAATGGAAAAATTTACCTGGTTATACTATAATAGATACTTATCTACCACTTTTATTTAGGTTCGTACTTTACTTACATTTTATATCTATATTTACCATTTATGTACAAAACTATACAAAAGAAGAAAATAAAAGATTCTTAAATTTAGCATCTCATTTTCTCTCCTTCACCGACCCCCTCCTAAAAATTCGAATTTCATCTATTTTCAAAAGATTTCACATCTCATTCTCTATCCATCATACTTATCATCCAAAATCGGTACTTCTCTTACAATGTAAACGAAAATGGCAAAAATTTTATCTATAAAATTGCAGCAGCAAAGGGTTCTCCATCGACATCCATTAAAAAGTTTCGAAACTTTGAATTCAATATTCGAAATTTACGAATTTATGATTTGTTTGGATTTGGTGTTCTTGAAAATGATGGAGAATATACTTTGTAGTTTATATCTCAATTTTGAGGAAAATTGGTTAAGTTTAGAGTTGGTTTTACATAAAATTTCAGATGAAAAATCGAAGAAAACGAAGTTGCAGGAATTGTATGATAATTGTATGATAAATGTATCACAATTATTTTAGAGTTATGTCACAATTGTATTAAAATTGTATGTTATTTATATCTGATACATTAATACCTAAAATAATATCTGATACAATACTAATACAATTATAATACAATATTATATCAAATTTTAAGTTTAGAGTTGTGATTGAAACTTGAAGAAGATAAAGATCATAATTGTATCACAATTTTTCAAAAAATGTATCGCAATTTGTATCACAAATGTATGAGAATTGTGTTAGTATTGTATCGTGTATTGTTTTAGGTATTAATGTATCAAATACTAGATACAATTGTGATACAAGTATGATACATTTATGATACAATTATGTTTTAGGTATGTATCAGAAGTAGATACAATTATGATATAATTATTATACAATTATCATACAATTCCTGAAACATCTTCTTCTTCTTCGAGTTTCAATCTGAATTTTCACCTAAAACCAACTATATACTTGACCAATCTCCCTCAAAATTGAGATATAAACTCCAAAGGATATTATTAATCACTTGCAAGAACATCCAATCCACACAAATCACAAAATCTTAAAACTCGAATTTGTATGTATGTATGTATGTATGTATGTATGTATGTATGTATGTATATATGTGTGTGTGTGTGTGTATGTGTGTATGGTCTTTGAATGGACCAATTTGTGGGGTGAATGTGTTAGATAAACAAACCGAAGAAATTAGGAAAAGTAAAAAAAGGAAAGAGGAGAGGGGAAAAAGGAATGATTTAATTGAATCCCTTAATTGAAGACACTAATAATGGGGTGGGAGCCTTTTAAGGGGGGAATATATCCAATTTGTAACAAAAATTTAGATACTTACTGAAAACTACAAAACCTAAAGAAAATAGGTAAATAAGTTTCTATTATAGTAGTATATATATATATATATAAGAAAAATACCCTAAATAATGGGTTATAGTTCAACCCCTCCAACTCTTATCAAGTTTTAATTTCTTTATTTTAGCTATTTATAACATATAAAACAAAAAAAAATATTTTTTTTTGAAAGGTTTCTCATGGGTCAATTTGAGCTAACATGTAAACCCAAATTTTAGATAACAGTCCGAGTTAATAAATGGATGGGTTGAGTAGGTCATGTTTCTTGGTAAAAATTGCATGGGAAGCCTTATTTGGTCGCCCCTTTTTAACTTATATACGTTTTGTTTTTTCGTTTGCATCCGTACCCATTTTATTGTTGAAAGCATTTTAAAAAGATGATTTTGCCCTTCTTTAATAAAAGACTATTGACAAACTGCAGGAAAAAAATTAAGCATGTTTAGGCTGATATTTTAGCAAATAAACTAAAAAAATTGCTTGTTTAGACTGAAATTTCGGATAAAATTCAGGACAAAACTGTAGACTGCGTTACAAAACTTTAGCATGTTTTGGTATGAAATTTTAGTATATGAACTAAATAACTTCAGCATGCATTAGCAAAAACTATTTAGAAAATTACATACTGTAAGACAAAAACTTAAGCATGTTTAGTCTGAAATTTTAGCAAATGAACTAAAAAACTTCAGCATGTTTAATCTGAAGTTTTAACAAATGAACTAAATAACTTCTGAAATTTTAGCAAATGAACTAAATAACTTCAGCATGCATTAGCAAAAACTTATTAGAAAATTACATACTACAAGACAAAAATTTAAGCATGTTTAGTCTGAAATTTTAGCAAATGAACTAATAAATTTAAGCATGTTTAGTCTGAAATTTTAGCAAATGAACTAAATAACTTAAGCATGTTTAGTCTGAAGTTTTAGCAAATGAACTAAATAACTTAAATATGTTTAGTCTGAAATTTTAGCAAATGAACTAAATAACTTAAGCATGTTTAGTCTGAAGTTTTAGCAAATGAACTAAATAACTTAACATGTTTAGTCTGAAGTTTTAGCAAATGAACTAAATAACTTCAGCATGTTTAGACTGAAATTTTAGCAAATGAACTAAATAACTTCAGCATGTTTAGACTGAAGTTTCGGATAAAATTCATGATAAAACTGTAGACTGCAGGATAAATAACTTCAGCATGCATTAGCATGAAGTTTTAGCTTCAACATGAAACAACTTCATGCTACATTAGCATAAAGTTTTAGCTTCAAGGTGAAACAACTTCATGCAAGTGTGATTCTGAAGATGAATCTGGACAAGTTCTGATTTTTTTATAAAGTAGCTGAGAGGAGAGGAAGAGATCATTTTATATCTTTTGTCAGGGGTGTAATTGTCATATTATTACGGATTTTTTGTGAGATGGCTACCAAATCAATAATTTTAAAAAATAAGGTACAGGTTAAAAGGTGACACAAATATAGGGTACGACTGCAAATCCCCCAGTTTCTTGAGCTGATTTTGCCACCGCTAAGTACACATTTGGTATACCGAATAGGAATCAACTTAAATAGCCGCTCACCCAATTGGTTAAACTAAAAATAGCCGACAAATATATATTATATGTATAATTCATGTATAATATATGTATAACTATGTATAATGAGTTTATTATCTATATGCCGACTAAAAAAATATAAATAGTGAATCCGAACGACTATTTATGTAAAGATCCCATCGCATATTTACCAAAGTTTGTTTTTGTTCTTACGGAGTACAAATAATTGAGCAATTACCTCGGGGCATTTTCATGCATACCCACTTTTGGGGCCAGCATTGAAGTTATACCCGCATTGCATAAAAATTTGTAAAGTGTACCCGCTCTAATTTGTAATTCAATCTCTTCAATACAACTTCAAAAATTAAATCTGACGTTCTTTTATCTTTCAGATACAACTTCAAAAATTCGAATCTTAAGTAGTTCAATATATTGAATGCAACTTCAGATTTCGAATATTAAGTTTTGAAACATAAACTTGTTTTTCGAATTTCAACAATTCAATACACGATTCAATGCCCAAATCTACTCAAAATGGGCTCAAATTTGAAACATAACTTTCAAATATCATAAAGAACAAATCTCAATCATCAAATTGTCAAAACAACAACAAAATTAACAAACCCATTTTGCAACTAAGAAGAAGAAGAAACTCTAGGCATAAAGAAGAAAATAACAGTAAAGAAGAAGAGAAAAGTATATGTATATGAAGTTATCCAAAAATTGAATATCAGTTCAACTTCTTTTTTAAAAAGAATACAAAATTCAATGGATGACGCAAATCTGGGTGCCCACATAAAAATTTTACAATTACCTCAACCGTACAAGACCAGTGTGCTCAATCTCAATTACATCGCATTAAATCTCTACTCACTAGGTAAATCATCTACCAAGCTATATCCCTGAATTACTAGACATTTATTTGGGTTCAATCATTAAAACCAGAATATTACCAAAAATAATATAATAGAAAAGGTGAAATAATTTACTAAATCTTGTTGTATTACTACCAGTAAAGGCTTAAGAAATTGCTGTACATCATGTAATCTAGTGTTAGATCTTGGATTTTAACTAGCTGGGTGGATATCCATTTTATAGTCAAAGTCCCTTTCTGATAATGAGTGTAAACTTACTAGTTTAAATATTTTACTTACAATTATTGAGTTATGTCTTATACTTACGTATATGTGTTGAGTCAGATATATCAAAATCGTCTGCACTAGCTGCCCCATACACAGTATCAATTTTTTTGGTTTCTCACCCGCGGATCGGTATCCGCTTTGGAGCTCGATTAATTTGAATTCGTATCGGAAAGTTCCATTTTGAGAGTGACACACTCCCTACCAAAAACGACTTCATACCTAATGCTTGGATCCAAAACTTCTGATTAAAAATAAAGGATTTATTACTTTACCACAATCGTTAGTGGTACAGTGACCCCCCCTACACACACAAAAAAAGAGAAAAATAATGAAGCGATAATCTGTGAAAGGAAAATAGAGAAGCAGGGAGGAAGGAGCGACGCATGTGAAAATAGTAGTAAGCCATGTGAATCTGGATGTAGAAAAGGCAATTTCAAATTCGCATTGAATATGTCGGTTGAATCTCCCCTCATTAGAGTCGGGCGAAGCTATACTCAATAACTTTAGTTTAAACTTTATATTTGTATTAAGAAATTAATTAAATATGTATAAATAATAAATTTAAAATCCAATAATAACACCTAACGTCTTATCCTAAAATTTAAAAATCATAAAATTAATCAAACCGTGACTCTGCCATTGTCCTTTGCCATCACAAGATTCACAATGCACAAGATGATGCAATAATAATTACTAATTTATAAGAAACATGATCCATAAGCTGGCTTTACTCATCAATGGCAGTTGCCAACTCAGGTCAACCCACACTTAAGCCATTATAATTAATATTTTATCTTTTTTGCAGTACTAACTAACCCTTTTGATATAGCATGTGCAAAACATCTCACCTTCCTTTAATCTAATTCTTTTAGAAAAAATAGAAATGGATAGGTTTTGTTAGGGTACACATTTTCAACAACATATGCAAGAATACCTATTACCTAAGTCGGCATCCGTAAAACGGAGCAATAAAAACAATGGTGTAGTACATATGTACCGTGTTAAAATTCTGTATTTAGACTCTAGGAACGTTGTCTCTCATAATTGTTTGGTCTTATTTGCTCAATAGATCTCATCACTGGGCTTTTGCATCTATACCCGATTTTGGGATCACAATTGAACTATACACACTTTGCAAAAAAAAAAATTGCAAATCTACCCACTTTACAATCAACTTCAGACTTATGAGGTCTGAAGTTAAAAAAAAATTAACCCGAAGTGAAAAAATTACACTTCAGATGCACTTAAAGCCAAATAGGTCTGAAGTACAACCAATGGTTTCATACACTTAATGCCAATAAGTCTGAAGTGAAAAATTGCACTTCAGATGCACTTAAGGACAAAAGGACTGAAGTGCAACAAACGTTTTCCTACACTTAAGGTCAATAAGTCTGAAGTGAAAAATTATACTTAAGATGCATTTAAGGCCAAAATTATAATTTTTTATGAATATTTTAGTAATTAGTGAATTTTTATACCCTACAATTCATTGATTGATAATGTATGTATAGTAATAAGGCTTAATTTTCATTAATGTTCAAAAAATATTCTTAGTTTCTTCAATAATAAAATACGTATAATGTATGAAGTGTTCTTTTAATACATCAAACTTTTTTTTAATAAGAAGTCATAGCTGAGGATTATGAAATATTAATGTGGTAATTAATAGTTTCATTTTAAACACACAAAAAATATAGGGGGAATGAAGGGGCAAATGTTAAATCGATAAAAAGGGAAGAGAAAAAGACAAGGTTGCTTAAATTAAATTGTAACGACCTGGCCGATCGTTTTGTCTATTGTAATCTCGTTCTCCTATTTATTACCTCTTCTATATTCATTTGTGGTTATGTGACTTGCCGGATGGTTGGTTTGGTTTCGGGTAGGTTGCGGAGTGAATTGGGACACTTAGTCCCAAGGTTGGAAGGTTAATTTCAAATAGTTGACCGAAGTTTGACTTTTGTGTAGACGACTCCGGAATGGTATTTTGATGATTCCAATAGCTTTGTATGGTGATTTTGGACTTAGGCGTATGTCCGGATGTTGGTTTGAAAGTCCATAGGTTGATTTGATATTTTTTCACATAAGTTGGAAAGTTAAAGGTTGAGAGGTTTGGCATAGAGTTGACTTTGTTGATATCGGGTTCAGATTTTGATTTCGGGAGTTGGAATAGGTCTGTTGTGTCACTTGGGACTAGTGTGCAAAAATGAGATCATTCGAAGTAGATTTGATATGGTTCGGCATGAGAAGTTGGAAGTTCATTAGTTTCATTAGGCTTGAATTGGGGTGCGATTCGTGGTTTTGGTATTGTTTGACGTGATTTTAGGCTTCGAGTAAGTTCCCATTGTGTTTTAGGACTTGTTAGTAAGTTTGGATGGGGTCCCAGGGGCCTCAGGTGTGTTTCAGATGGTTGGCGGATCATTTTAGACTTCGAGGTATAGCTGAAGTTTGAGAGTTCTGGTGAAATCACACCTGCGAGGGATTTGGCCGTAGGTGTGAGGCCGCAGAAGCAGCATGTTGAACGTAGAAGCGAGGAAGGCTAGGTAAGGTTAGGTCAGCAGAAGCGGAGGGGTATCCGCAGATGCGGAGCCGCAGGTACGGCCTTGGAAGTGCAGGTACGAGGTTGGTCTGGCTGGGGGAGGCCCGTAGATGCGTGCATGTTTCCGTAGAAGCAGAGTCGCTTTTGCGATGGATGGACCGCAGAAGCGGAATGTGGCTGGAGGATCAGGGGCCACTGTTGCGAAATTACCGCAGGAGCGGGTTCGCAGATGTGAGTACCTGACCGCAAAAGCGGTAGGTTGGGATTTAAGTTGAGTTCGCAGAAACGTGGTTTTTATCGCAAAAGGGGTATCCAGGTGTGATTTTTGGGGCCACATATGCAGATCGGTGGGTAGATTTTTCAATCGAGGGTTTCATTATTTTTCTCATTTTGGGAGTTTTGAAACTCGGCTAAGGGTGATTTCGGGAGACCTTTTGTCGCAATTCAAGAAGTAAGTAATGATTATTCAATTAGGATGATAGATATTGATTACCCATTTATTATTACACCTAGTTTATGTGAATTTGATGTGAAATTTGGGGATTTTAGGTTATGATATTGGAGAGTGAGATTTAGTGATTTGGGGGTCGATTTATGCATGAAATTGGATGAAATTAGTATGGTTATACTCGTAATTGAATGGGTGTTCGGAATTTGTGAATTTTGTTGGGTTCCGGGGTGCAAGCCCGGGGTTGACTTTTTGGGATTGACTTTGCATATTTGATTCAAGACCTTAGCTTTATCATTTGAAATTATTTCCGATGGCTTTTATTGATAATATTAAATTGCTTTGGCTAGATTCGAGTCGCTCGAAGGCCGATTCGCGTGGCAAGGGCTTTTTGGAGTATTAATTTACGCGTTTTGAAGTAAATAACATATCTAAACTTGGATTTGAGGGTAATTATCCCTGGGAACTATATTATTTGTGATCTGTTAGGGTGAAGCACATACTAGGTGACGGGAATGTGGGCGTGCACCGGAGTAATCATGATCTAGGTTTACTTTTAGACTATTTTTCTATCATACCTTGTTATATTCATATTTTTCCTACTTGTTGGATTATCTGAGGTATGATTCATGTTAGAAATCATGTTTAGGCTGTGTGATTATTTGGTTGAGACTTAATGAGACTATTTCTGTTGTTTTGAGCTATCTAACTTAACTGTAGTTATACACTCAGTCATGATTCTTCATTAGCATATCATATCTCGGTTTATGTACATCATTCATTGTTACATCACATGTTGTTGTTGTTTTCCATATGTGTTACTGTTTGGGCTGGGTAATATGAGATTGTGGGCCCTTGAGACTTGAGAGGTTGATGACTGAGGTGGGCTTTAGAGCCGTGTTGAGAGTGATATTTAGATCGGGTTGCACGCCGCAACAGGCCATATTGGCTTTATTGTTATTTGGATCGGGTTGCACGCTGCAACATGCCATATTGGCTTTTGATTAACGCTTGGGTAGGATCTGCCCCTTCAGAATCTGACATACCAGTAGTGAGTGCAGGCACAATAATATATACATGTGCTTTGGTGAGGGGCATCGATGTCAGGCACCCGTACCGTGCTGAGTGATTTTTTTTGTGTGTGTGTGATGAGGTGCGCATTTGAGTCATGCACTTTGAGTGTGCTGAGAGTGAGAGTACTTGAGGATATCACTGTTAAATCATGAACTTAACATGCATATTTGACATGTAGGCATAAAGATATATTTTTCTCATGCTAGCTAGTAAATGAAATTATTCTCATCCGTGTTGGGCTGTAAACTGTTATATTTGGAAGCATGTCTAAATTCCTGTAATGTGAACTAACTGAATATGATAATTCCTTTGAGTTATTTACTGTTACTGTTACTGTTACTGTCATCATTACATCTTGTGTTGTTATTGATATTGGTCTCTGACTGTTTCATTTGAGCTTGTCACTGCTTTCATCCCAAGGTTAGGTTTGTTACTTATTGAGTACAAGGGGTCGGTTGTACTCATACTACACTCTGCACTTCTTGTGCAGATCCAGGTACTTCCGGATGTGGTAATAGCTAGAGCTGTGTTGGTACCAGTACTTGAGAGACTACGAGATAGCTGCTATTACGTCCGCAGACCATAAAGTTCTCTTTTATTTATTTTCTTTGTTTCTGTTCTATTGTAAAAATAGTTGTATTGAGGATTTGGCTTTATAATTTGATATTCAGTAGTGCTCATGTACTCGTTGGCACCAGATCATTGGAAAGGTTGTAGTAGTGTTTTTGTTGCTTTCTCAGCTATTTCATGATATTAAACCTTCCTATTCCTTGCTATTATGTCATTGTTGACTTTCCCATCAAGGAGTGTTAGGGGCTGTCATGACTCTGGTGGGAGTTGTATCGTGACATAAATTGTGGCTTTATAGACTACTTTTGCGGGAGTCATTCCTATCTGAATCATACGATTCTAAGGATTTTACTTTTCACATTCATTCTACAGGACCAAACCGAGGCCTTTCCTCGCTAGTTGGAATAAAAACCTCAACAACAGCCTTCATTGAACCCCTTCTTCCTATCCTTGCTACCTATGAAACGAGTCCCTCTTTCATTCACTAAAGAAGAAGAAGCTGATAGATGGATGAATATACATTTGATGGCCAGTTCTATGAAGAAAAATCTCGAGTTGGACTTGAAATCATAGATTCATTTTGTGATCCACGCGACTCAGACAAGAATCCTATATCTTACCCACCCAGTGCTGTTCTGATTGAATTTCAAAGATCTCGCTCGCTGTCAAAGCGCATTTTGTGAAGTGTTCTCCTGCCCTTGTCACCTGAGATAAAATCAACTGGAAACCATGATCGGAGTCATGGTTTAAAGATGATGATTTGAAGATTCATTCGACAGAGAAGGGTGTCTTGGTTGCCGATACCGAGGTTGAATGAATAATTCCACCTGGCAATAACAAAAGTGGAGTTTGGCACAGGTCAAAGGGGAAAGAAAGGAGGAATTCCACTTTGGAAAGGAAAAGGGCAGTTCCAAATGAAGGACCCAGTCTCAAGGAGCAAGCTTCCCGGTGTCCAAGTGTCAAGTCCCAAGGGCTTGTGTCCGCCGAAAGCTTCCTTTTTTCTTTTTAGTCTTTCCTTACAATGAACCGAAAGGTGAGAGGCAGGGATCGGTCTCAAGGTTTAATTTAAAGTCACTAGTCAGTCCAACTGCACGAGTGAAAGGCGAAAGTAAAGATTACGTGCAACCAGGTGTAACGTGTCAAAGGTCACCGAGTCGTCGTAAAGGGGAATATGTTGTTTTGCGCATCCAACAACTGAAAGAGTTTGCGAAGAAGGGTTGAGTTGCGTAATAGCGGATTCGTAGGTCAATAAATCGTTGGATTTGAAATCGAACTCTCTACCTTGGGCGGATAGGAATTGAGACTTTCAATGGTCCGCTCTTCTCTCCTCGTGATTGAAGCTGACCCCAGAAGTTGGGTATTCCTTCTTAAGAGGACACTAACCCTCCCGATCTTGCTAGCCGGTGGTTCAGTCTTTCAAGATTCAATCTTTCTCCTTTCGGTCCCAGGGAATCGCTCTTATACTAGGAGGTTTACTATGTCCCCAACTTCTCTTTATTAAGAAAGTCGGTTGTCCACTATAATTAGATTAAGATCGTAAAAACATAAGCTTGTAATATAGCTAGACCAAATTCAATAAATGGAGTTCGGTAATAACATTATGAAACTGAACCCATATGGTAGAAAGCAGAAGCAGCGGGGCCTGAAACCAAGAAATATATGGGACTTTTGGGCATGGTAACTAAACACTTAGTTAGCATTAGCTTTTTTTTTTTATTTCGCCAACTCAGGTGTTTAATTAATATACGATATTATTTTGCCAACTCACAAGTGTAAGCGCTATAGTACAGTGTTGACTGGTGTGCTTTGGTGTAACCGGGGGGCTGGAACCAAAGAAAGACCGTACCCGGCATCCCTTCCTCTCATCAGGCAGCTATCTCGAGCTCATTGAACATTAACTTTCTTCTTTTTATTTTCTAATCGTTGAAATTATCTCAATTGTGTCCCCACTGCCATTGGAGCACTCTCTGATATGTGTTCTAGAATTCTCCAATTCAGTGGAGTGGGGCTTACCTTGAAGCGGATTCCAATGTCATAGCTTTTGCCTTCCCTGCTCGCTCTGTTTTTATTCGAAACCCAGTTTCACCACTCTATCTCACTATGTCCGCCCTGCTGGAGAAGATTACTGGACCACTTTCTCCCGTATTACTACCTTGTTTTGTTGTGCCAAAAGGAAGTAAAAGCGTACTATGCTGCTAATCTGCTAGCCATCTAGCAGTATTTCCTATTTTTTGACTTACTTCTTTCTCTTTCTGTTTTTGGGTTTTTTCCTATGATGTGTACCTCTCTGTCTTTGAAGAAAGAGAGGAGGGGGACTAGTTTAGGAGTCTAATTTTTGATATTCATTCATTCATAAGGGCGTATGATAAGAAAAAGTAGTCTTACTTGTTGCAAAAAGAAAAGTAGCATTTTACAAACTGCTTTGATTCATTAAGATGAAAACTTCACACAGGAAGTGTATGTCACGTATATTTCTTAGTCTATTATTTATGAATTTTATGGGCCTCCATGTCTTTGTCCGTGTGTGGTTTCTGAGCTAGGAGCGCTTGGAATTTTAGTCCTATTCATTAATATACTATCAAAAAAAGTGGCTCTCCTTCTCTTATGAGAGATAGGCGCTCTCTCTACGGCTAATTCTCTTTAACAAAAAAGGCATTCCCTGATCGTAGACCATCCTTTATCCTTTCTTATCTTGACTTTCTAAGTGAAGTCCTTTCATGCGCGAGGAACTGTCTGAAAGTGAAAGGCATCATTGTTAGGCGCAGTGAATCGGCAATCGGGCAATTCGTTAAACGATATCCGTATAATGAATACCTTTTCTGAAGCCATACCGTGAATCTCTTGTCTTCTAGTAAAGGGTCGGAATCAGTCCACAAATGACTTACTTCTTCAAATTAGATCCCTTCCATCGGTCGCATCTGCCCTATCTCAATCGGTCGAGCTGTATCGGTCAACTATAGGAAACTGACCAATAGCTCTTCTTTCTTTTGGTAAAGGTTAACGGTCCTGTTCAAGCATTGGTGCATAACGGGAGGCTAGCTCAGTATATTACCTTTCCTGTAGTTCTTTAATTTAGGAGTTTCTGATTTTAGGATACCAGCTTCGCGGGACCGCAGTCCAACTCAAGGCTAAATTTTACAGTCCTGCTACTTTCTCGATCAACTAACCGAACTCTTGAAGACAAGGAAAGGGACTGATTCACAAAGGAGTCCGGCACCGACCCGGATAGATGATGCCCTATCGCACTCCCTTCGATCCGCTATCAATCCGCTTGATCAAACAAACGAAAACAGTCAAGTGATGCTTCTCTTTTATTGTAATCTTTTAGCGTGGAGCTTGGGATGGGCCCAAGTAAAGGCCACCTAGTGTCCTATAGCGCGCTCCCTTTCTTTTGGTATCTTTCTCTTGGAACCTAATCCGCGAAATGGATACAAAAAAGGTGGCAAGTTTTTTCTCAATCGAGAGTCATTTCCCTTAGTGACTGATGAATGGAATCAACCAGATCTTTACTTAAGTTGTTTTTTGTTGCTCTCTTTTATTCCAACGAATGTCGTATCTTGATTCTCTTGTGCCCTCTCTTTCTATCGCAGCCCCTTTCTTCTTTTTAACTCGAATTGTGGTACACGACCTACTTTTACTGGAAAGACCTCTATTGGACTGGGAAGTAGCGCGGGAAAGTATAAAATGCTCATTTGCTAGTTAAGTAGATCCTTTGTAAAGTGTATTTCTTCCTTGGCAGTATGGAAAGTCTGTATCTATAAGGAAGTCTCGGGGCTCCCAAGTACACGATTGTTTAGGTGTGGGCTAAAAGCGCTTCCTTTAATGCCAGCCTGTATCTGAACCCCCTTTCTATATATCGGAGAAGGTATGCAAGCAAGTCATTTGTGCTAATAAGTTCCTGCCTTTTTTTTATAGGTAAGACATGGGAAAATAAGCCCGCTTTCACAAATTCCCATCTTTCTTGATCGAAAGCTAAGTGTGCCAAACCATCTACGCAAAGTCCTATTTGTCAAAGAAGAGAGCCAAGACAAGCTCAAGTCATCCGGGATAAGAGAAGGTCCTATCCTAATAAGCCGGGGTAGGACCGGTCGAATAAGCAGTAATTCATCTTTGCGTAGATGAAGAATAGGCTACTTCCTCACAAATTGAAGACTTTAATACCAAGAAAGATCCTTCTGAAACATAATATTTTACTACCTCAATAAATGCCCAAGGGCATTCAATAAATCTTCTCTTCCCCTATCTACCCCAGCCTCGGTTCAGTCGGTCATGGGGCTTCCCTCTGCCAAGAATTAAGAGAAGATACTTCGCTTTTACTCAGTACACCGATTCGGATTAGTCAAAATAGAACTAGACAGATCAAGGTGCAGAAGGCAAGCAGCAAATCCAATCCTTTTAAAAGAGAACCTGAATCCCCTCTTTCTGCCCTACTTCATGCCAATCACTCTCCTTCCTTCCCCAAGAGCCAACCATGGCATGGCATTCGATGCATCAACAATTTCATTGCCTTCCTCTAGAGCATCGGATTCAATAGCAAGGGTTATTCAACTAAGACCGGATTCTGTAGCAGAGGAGAGCAGGAAAGAGACAACAGCGGTTATTCTAATTGAATGTCAACCCGCCTATTCTGATTCACTTTACCCAATAAAGGGCTATGCGAAATAGGGATTGCTGCTTCCACTGCGCTACCTTCCTAAGCCCTTACTCCTTTTCCTTTTGCACCTGCCTTGTCGAAGTAGAAGATGTGGCATTAGTTCGAAAATACTTTCTTAAAGTGGCGAATCGGCTTCTCCCTAACAGGGCATTCTATGCATCTTCAGCTAGCTTTCCCCCGCCGCCTACTATCTAGCTGCAATCCTTCCCTTAACCCTAATCATGCTTAAGACATGGAATTGGATGCTTCTTACCCCAAAAGTCAATAAATAGAAGAGTGAGGAGGGATTTTTTGGCAAAGCAAGACTGATTAGCTCGCCTAAGGGTCGTAGCGGAAGAATTCCTCATCTGCGAGCTATTGGGGATCTATTCTCAGGAAGGAATGAAAGGACTGACTTTCCTTACCTAATAACATCTTAATCTACGATCTACGAATAAGAAATAGGAGCATCTAGCCGAGTAGCAGTCAGTAGGCGGAGAAGAAGTCAAAGGCGAATATCTCTTTGCCCCCCTCTTCAGTCAATGCTTTGGCCTTCGTCTCTTTTGCCCTTTTAATTAGTTTTTTGCATGTGTAGGGGCACTTTTTTAACCTAATCGATAGTTGTTAGGATGAATCACACGTGGGAGAGATATGAAATCTCTGAGCAGACTTAAATCCCTTACTTTGCCATTCTTTCCAGAATAGGATTTTGCTTAATATCATTTGGATGGACTCAGATCCTTTCATGTAGGAGAGTCTTTGATGGGCTTTGAATTTGGATAGATCCAGTGGGCCTTCTTGCATGGACTTGGGCTTGCTTACTGGCTTCGCTGAGGATGGGATTCCCTACCCGATGAGTCTGGCTAGGCTATTAGGCACCTTTGGTCTAGGCTTTCTCAGGCCTATCCAGAAGTCTGAAGTTCCGTCTACAGAAGGTCTAATTCTGAGCCGAAGCTCTATTTATTGCCCTATTCCCTTTCCTGACCAAAGTCACTAAGGAGGGGCCGGGGCGGACTGCAATTCGTCTGAGCTTAGTCTTCTCTTCTGAGACGATTGGAGGCTGGGGAAAGGGCACTCTTGAAGAAGGGCCTGCCGTACGTAGGGGTGAAGAAAGCTCCTTCTCTTATAGGAGAGGCGCTATTGAATGAAAAAGAAAGTCTTCAAGAAGTGAGAGAAGGAATCATAAAAGAAATAGCTTTCGACTAAAGACGCAGACGATGAGCAAAAGTCTGCTTTAATAAAGTAGCTCGGGGGAACCTTAAGACAGGACATCGGGGCGAAGGTATGAAGGTACGGCAATGCAGCCCAGTCTGGTCTGAGGAGGAGTGGGACTGTGAAAGCTGCAGCAAAGGGAAAGGACTTTCACCAGTTTCTTGAGTGAGAAGCGGATGTTGGTGAAAAAAGGAAGTTGAGTTCAAGTTTGGAGCACATGGCATAAGCCAAAGATCCCGGGATGACTCTAAAAGCTAACGAGATGATTCTGGTTAAACCGGGCATTCCTCAGAGCAAGGAAAGATCTTTCAAAAATAGAATCAAGAGAAAGCGCTAGAACCGATGTAAGTAAGATCCGCTACAACTAGAAGTCGATCTGGTACCTTCCTCAGGGTACTCAACAACTAGAGTCATCTCCCTTTCTCCTTTTAGCTTTAGTCGGTCGAGTAGCTTATTCGAACGTTGTGAACTCATTCCTGCCTTTGCAATACCAGCGCATCTTGTGCCACAGAATCGGTTGTGCTCTGCCTCTTCCCCTCTATCAGAAGATTGCCTTGTGTGGAAGGTTGACTCTGAACTTCAGTCAATGGGAGGAATCCCCTTATCTAAGGTTCTTTGTATGGCACTCTAAACTCTCTTTCTTACGCGAGACAGAAAGTGTAACTACCGAAGCTCTTTCAACTTGTCCTGTCTTTGGATAAGTATTGCGGTTAAGTCAGTTAACAAGATGAGAGTCGGAAAATAGAAATAAGAACTGTCAAGTGATTCTTGAATGCTTCTACTTATGTAGATGGAGTCCAGTACGCTACTATATATACTTAAAATTCCCAAGACAATATCGGGAGTACCCATCTTATGTGATATGTAACTAGATCGTCAAACTCTTTCCCGCTATACCCAGCCGATTCTCAAGGACAAAAGGTATAGCATTACATTTTAACAGACAGATGAAAGCTAGGTCTCTACTCCTTCTTCATGAGGAAGAAAGGCCTTGTTATCATCTAGATCGACGTAAGGTGCGTAGCGGTGTAGAGTCCAACTAAGACTTCCATGAAAGGTCTCATTCATCTTGATTGAGGAGTTTCTTACTGACCGCTAAACCTGCTCCTTCTGAGAATGGTTTTACCCCGCTCCTCAATCTTATTCTGTTTCCGATCCTGCTTCAGATTCTCTTTCAGTTGTGGAAACAAGCCCCTATTCCTATCGGTTGAGTAGCCCAAGCTCCTTAAGTATTGTCCCCTCTCCTGTGAAAGAAAGAGGTTGATGCACCCAGCTACCCGAAGTAGAGCTTTCTTTGTCCCACCTTTCCTTACTGACTTTCCTAGTTTAGATAGCGTATTGAGAATCATGTCAAAATACACCAAGACCTGGGCCCAGGTTCTCTTTCTTCAAGAAAGGGTAGCTTTAAACAACCCGGTTCCAAACACACCAAACAAGCAAGCGACTCCCCTTCCTTAGCGTACCCGTCCATTAAGGCATTCTTCCTTCTTGCGTATGTGTTATAGCTCATAGCTCTAAGCCCCAATTCCTTGGTGAAAAGAGCTGTCGCCTTTAAATCATCGAAAAAAGAAAAGAAGGAACCGCTCGAAAGGGACCACACAACAATGGCTCATAACTGGAAAACATAACAACAATGTCTCCTAGCTGCAAAAGAATGGCTCCCAACTGAAAATTTCTCTCGATCACTCTCTAACAGAAAGCCATTTTCCCTTTCGCAAAAAGTAAAAATTAAGACTGATCAACCTCGGAAGCTAATTCACGTGTAGGTAGCGCTGTCTGTCGTACCGTTTACTCTATATATTCATGGAATTCGCTTTATTTCATTTCCTATTTTATATAGGCTCGCTCCCTCTTTTTCCAAGAATTCATCCACTTCCCTTTACTCCATAGGGCCTTCTCTAATAGGGAAAAGCCTTCTATTTCCGTCAAAATGACCCGGCCTCCCCTGGCTCTTCCACCGTCCGGGCTCCCTTTCCTCCCTATGGTATGCACCCCCGGTGCAGGCCTACCACACTTCGCGCCTATGGCATTTTCGCCAGACGGTCTTTGCCAGTTGTGGCATCCTCTCCGCTGGCTGTATGGGTGGGTTGTGCCTCGCTACTGCGTTCTTTAAGCTATGGATTAAAGGAACAAATGTAGTTGAATGAAACAAACAGGCGGGTTACACATTCCACTGTGCCGAGATGTGAGGTGCAGGTGGTGATGATCACCCCGGGGTATGCGCTAGCTCCCTTGACAGGCACTCCAGAACCCGCCAACGCTCGTGAAAACCCGGGTCGATCAGTCCTCCATTCATCCGACCGGAGGTATGGATAACGAGGCCACCTTCACAACCTTCTCCCTTCTGTCCCTATGTTGGAATAAGGTAAGGCGGTTCGCTTGAGTTGCTCAACCGCCCCTTAGCCCGGTGCTCATGACGTGCTACGGAACCTCCACCGTGCCGGGGGAGGGGGACCAAGCAGGGCATAGCTAGCGGCATAGGAGCCGACTCGGCATCAGCGGCTTCGTGCCGCACTGGAGTAATCCAATATGTGGTTCCGCACGTTCCACCACTTCTCCGTTCATTTCCAATACTGATCGTGAAACACCATGAGCAGCAGGATGTTGAGGTCCGAAATTCGAAGTGAAATTTTTTATTTGCCTGTTCTTAGTCGTCATGGGAAAGAAATACAGAAATAAGAAAGAGATTATTCCCTTAGAGCTTGTCCAATACCACCAGTACCAGAAATGCATCTCCTTCGCCCGCGCGAGAGACTTCTATGCCAGCCGGGAATAACGGCTCTGTTATGAAAGAAAGCGGCAGACAGACTAATTTGGCCGGTATTCCCTAATGAGTAGCTTTAGGAGATAAAGGTCCCCCTTATATTCTCCACCCATCTGCGGAGGGTTTCCGTATCCGTCTCCGCGGAGATCGTAAGATCGTAAGACATTATCGCCTTCGCGGCACTGGACTATATTTCCGTCATTTCCGGAAAGTGCACGGACAGCCGCCATTTCCCTTCGAAGTCTCGCATGCTCGTTTTGATTGGGAGAGGGGTGGGCAATTTATGTCGGTGCTGGTGCCTGCGGTAGCGCCTCTGGAGCTGCCCCCCGGTTCTGGAGCCAGCGGGTTCTGAATGACCTCCCTCTCACTTCGTTCGAGCTGAATTACATCCACCCTCTCACTTCGTTCGAGCTGAATTACATCCACCCTCTCACGGTTAAAAAAGTGGTTAACTATCTCGAAAAAATCCATATCGTCCATCCGAAAAACGTGTCTCAATTACAGCCAACTCCCCCTCCCCTGTCTCTTTCCCTATCGAAAAACCATCCCTACTTATTTTGTTCTACAAATGCTAACTAAGTGACACACTGGGGCCATGGGTCATGAAAGAGGTTGACTCCCATCCTCCTTAACTATGTATGGCTAATGAACTCCTCGCTTTAGTCCGTTCTTTTCCCTCTTTGGGCTCGGGTCAATAGTAGCCGTGGTAGTAATGCCCCGGAGCCCAGCTACCGACCCGAGGCACCGATCAGGAAATTCATAAAGGGATGTTAAACGTAATTCTAGAAGGGCCTTCCCGCAAAAAAACCGAGTAAGTGAAAGTGTTTTAGACTAGTCCCACTAAGATGGCAAGGAAACTGACTTCCAAGAGAGCTGCTTTCGCCTCGGTAATTACCTAACGAGAGAGAGACGATGCAAAAGTAGTCCTTTATACGAGGAAATGCTAGAAAGACTGACCTCTGATAAGTACGTTTTATATAGACTGGAAGCTAGAAAGATACTAAGGTATAGTGCTGCTACCAGAGAAGGTTCTTTCATGCTAGGCGTCCAGACCTACTATACCCGAGCCGCATCCCCGGCACACTTGCTATATCTACTAATGCTTCATCCTAACCAACTATACCTGATATAAAGCCGTTCTATAAAAATTCAAGACAAGAAGAAAGCAAGAAAAGGATAGCGATCACTTTGGGAACGTCACGGGGGAGGAAGATAGAAAGGTAACCTATGACACCGGGGAATTATGCTTTTTCTCCCACCTCAGCTTCGCGGATGGAAGGAGGGCGAGAGCGTAGCATGCACGCTCTATGCTTTTTTCCAGCTTTCCCTCTAGTAAAAGATTAGCTCGTACCCTCTCTTTGTGTGTAGGGATTCCTGGGGCATGAGTTAAGCATATAGTTGATTGCTCTTTCTTTCGATTGAGCGTCGGTACTTTTGGAGTCTCTCTCTGTAGGCGTGCAAAACAGCAGAGCCATTTCTCTTCGGGGTGATGAGGTGGACAATTCCTTACTCCAGCTTCAAAGGAGCATCTTTGCATGAATCAATACTAACTCCTCAGTCAGCTGACCTTCGATTTTGGAGATTAGAGCAGAAGAACTCTGTAACAGCGGAGAGAGGTTTAGCCTCGAATCCAAATGATTTCTCTTCTTCTCTTAAGATATTTCTAGTTAGGACTTGATCGAGGGATCAATTGACTCTGAAACATAAAGTAACAAGACCATAACCTCGTGCCCCCACCTTAAAGGATCCCAACTCATCACCCTCATCTCCAACTTATTCGTGGTTTTAAGGAGCTTTTGACTATTATAAAAACTTATTTGGAGACCAAGGCGAGAGGTTATCTTCAGCAACCAACCGGTGGAGCCGGCCTCCCCGCCGTCCCCCCTGCCCGCACCCTCCATAACGGAAGTACGTAGAAACCTTGATCTGTTTACTTCCTCCTTTAATAAGATCGGGATGAGGAGTGAACTTTTACTGGACCTCGAGGATCGGCTTAAACTTGAAACTGTCTCAGAAGCAAAGAGACGCAAAATAATAGAATTCATGGAGATCTTGGCCTTTGATAAAGATGAACTGATATACTGGCATTCTCTTCCAACTTCGTATCCTAACTCAGGGCAAACTATCTCTAGATGGCAAAGTGAAAAGCAGAATTGATCTGCACATCCCTCTATTCCAATAGAAAACGTTAGCCTTCATCCATGAGATCGGGGTATCACTACTAGTAGGGGCCCGCTTCCATAATAGACTTTGAAACCTCGCCTTCCCTTTCGATGTCCGATCCCGGATACCATGATTTGCCTTCAAACGGGCTTCACCTTCAAAGGAGAGTAATCGATCTGCAGACAGCAAGGCCAATGAAGATCAAATTTACCGGGGTTTGAGTCGTGTCTTGTCCTTGAGTCCTCTCTATGCCTCTCATGTCCTTCTTTCCTTCGCTTGGGGCTCACTAGCACACTCCTTGCTGCTTTCGTGCTTGATGGCTTCTGATGAACCAATGATAGAGATCCTTCCCTAACAGCTGTTGTTCAATCCGTCCCTGAGAGTGAGAGGAGTCATAGGAATTCACATTGCCTTTTACGGCTTGGAATTCCTATTGTATAGAATAAATGTATTGGGAAATGCCTTTCTTTTCTTGAATTCAAAAATTCTCCGCCTTTTCTCAGCTTGACACCTACTTTAGAACCATCCTTTTCTAAGTACGACAAAGCTTCCTTGTAAACTAAGGCTAAAGCACGCTCGATAGCAAGAAGCTAGTGACTTCTTTCAGGTCATTAACTAGAACTTGCACGAGGTATCACAGTGGGGCCTGTCTTCTGTCCGGTTCTTGGGTCCTCGAGCCTCTTTGAAATTACATCCCTGCCTCTCGTCTAACTCGAGTTGCCCCGCTCCTTTGGCAATTAAAGTAGCTCGCTTCAAGAAGTAAGATTATATCCCTAGGGGTATGTTACGAGCATAAGTTCTCTTGCTAGTGGAAGTAAGAGTAGCAAGGTTAGGACCGCATATAAATATAAAAGGGGGTTCGAAAGAAATTTGATTCCCTAGAAGTTTTGTCCGGTTGGAAAAGCCAGAACTCTTGTAAACCAGCTTGATAAAGGGTAGTGGTAGGGACAGTCTCAGTACCACTGAAAGTGCGATAGTCCTTTAGGCAAGGGACTTGGGCAAACAAAGTCCTTACTCGTATTCCACCAACAACTCGCGTATCGTATAGAGCTTTTTCCTATCCTTTCCGCATAGACGTTCTTCACACTTGTGTCAAAAGCCAGTTTAGTTTTACTCAAGAGTAAGAATGATAAAGCATTTCGCAAGCTTGAATCCCTATAAAAGTCCGTCCCAACAATTTAGCCTGAAAAGAAAAAAAAGTGGGGCAGAAGTTAAGTTTCTATTGAATTGAGTAAGATCCTTTTGAATAGAAGATGCCCATGAAAAATAATTTTTTAGAGGAAGATAAAAAAAATGCGGATTTCCCTATTGATTAACCTCTGAAGCGGATAAGATCCAAAGAAGTCTATACCTGCAGATGAAAGAGGAGCTACTACGTGAACATTTCTAACAGTGGTTTCTCCTCCAACAGTAAAGTAACTAGCACTGGTTATTCCAGCAACAACTCTTACTGTAACAGAACTAGGACCGTCAACTCCAATTGTAGCAGCGGGAATGTCTTCACCACCAGATATTGCATTAAGAGCTTCTATTGCATCAACGGTGGAAATGGAGAGCAGGCACGGAATATAATAACTTGACCGCTTAGGCTCTTTGTACCTAAATAAATAGTAGACACGCAAAAACATAAGATGCGAAACTTATAGAGTCATAGCCTTCTAAGACTTTCTTCTCCAACTCACTCAATTGATAGGTTGAGGCAATCAACTGGAAATCGACCAAAAGGACATGTCAAGCCTTAGAAGTCAAAGCATGCATCACATATCATCATGCATAGCTTATTAGCTGTACTAGCTGCATAGGAAACATAAAGCATATAGTACTTTTCTCCATTATCATGTATCAAATGGTTGTCTCTCCTCTCTCAAAGCAGGCGAGCTTCAAGCTTGGAAGATCAAGAAAAGCGAGAACGGGAATTCCTAGAGCTGCTGGAACGCCTAACCCTGCTCTTACCTCCTTCTACCGTCGCCCACCTCTGATCAGCATTCCAATACTCCGAAGCACACATCAGATACACAGAGTAGTAATTGGCATATCCATTCTCTCTCCACAATGGCAAGCTCCTGGTTCACACCTAGATCTGGCTGGAGAATAGCAAAAGAAAGATCTCAAGGTTCTGGGAATATACCACTCCCGATACTCTTCCTCCGTCACCTCTATCTCCAAATCAATTATTTGATATGCTGAATTTAATATCATTACCAATGATTACAATTTAATCAATATATACTAAAATAAAAAACAGAATAGTTTCCACGTCGACGAGTAAAAAGGGACTGCCTGGGATTGAAGAAAACCAGCATCCAGTAAAGCAGAAGAAAATTTTGCAAACCCATTTCGGGACGCTTGTTTAAGTCTATAAAGGGACTGATTCAGGTGGCAAACTGAGTTCTCCCCCTGTGGAGAATATCCGTGAGGGAGAGACATGTATACTTCCTTTTTTGGAACATGTTAGGGCTTTATGCTCTAACTCATTGTAACAACTCTAGGTGTCGTCGCGCCTAAGTTATCATTCTTTTTCCACTTTCTGATTGCAGTAGGGGTTCACGTAGGATGGTTAAGCCAGGAGAAGGACCGAGACTTTGCTTAGCCAACACATCTTCACATTGCCTTCCCTCCAAATATGTCTCAATTCACACCTCCAATCCCTTCTCATTAGCTCTCTGATTCTCAGGATAATATTGAAATGTGGATCCTCAGGCCCAGCCATTGTGCAGCTTCTGTATAGAAACCAGGGAGTCCGTCTCAACCTGAATGAGTCTATAACCCTCCTCCCAGAAGCTAGTAGTTTGGCTAAAAATAGATAATTAGAAGAAAATGATCGGGCAGGGATGCACAGCAGGAACTTGCAAAGCCAACACAAGAGAAAAGAAATATGTTCACCCTCGGCAATACGCACTTGATAATACCCCGACCGCAAATCAAACTTCGTAAAGTATCGTGCTCCACTCAACTGATCAAAAAGGTCTGCAATAAGAGGCATAAGGTACTTGTTCTTGATGGTCACTTTGTTCAGCGCTCTATAATCGATTCAAAACCTTAAACTGCCATCATGCTTCTTCTGAAACAGAACCGGTGCTCCAACGTTTAGAGTTCTTGGTAAACTCCACCATAGTAGGATAAAGCACAGCGAGTTCATGCTATGTAGATGAAGTAGCAAGTTGAATATGAGGGCTTGAAGACAGCTTTAGAAGAGTGCTTGATAGAGACCTTAACGCTAGGGATAAAGCCTTTCTTTCATAACCAAATGAAACTGTCTAAGGTGAGGATCCAAGACTGATGGGTACAGAATCCGGTGGTACTTTTAATTGATCACAAATCTCTTGTTATCGCACTGTACTCCTTTTGCAAGATCAGCTCTTAGATGCGAAAAATTAAATGATGAATGGGGAAATGAAATGTTGGATTGAATCGCCGAAGTAGGGCTAAGACGAATAGATATGAATGACGAAATGAGGTCTTCCCCCTTACCTTAGTCAGACTGGCATGAAGCTTACCTGAGGAATTAGGAAGATGAAAGAAAGAAAAGCGAAAAAGGGGGATACCCCATAGACCAAAAGGGCATAGATCGATAAGATAAAATAAAATACCCGTAGCAGAATCAAAAGACCTTTAGTAGATTATTTTTAGGTCCAAGCGGTGAATCAAAAATCTTCCTTACGCCTACAAGCAAGAGTCTCCTAGGATTTCTCAAGGGAAAGGTAGCCAACCTGGGATACGTTGCAGCAAGGAATAGGAAGGTGCCTTTAGCAGATTGCCCTTTCTTTTCCTTTGTTGTTGAGTTTATTAAACCTTGATTTACAAACTTCGTTGTTATTATTTGACTGTTGACTTTCCTAGCAAGTAGTGTTAGGGGCTGTCATGACTCTGGTGGGAGTTGGATCGTGACATAAATTGTAGCTTTATAGACTACTTTTGCGTGAGTCATTCCTATTAATTTTGCATTGCATTGCATCTCGACAGTTTCCCTTTTGCTGGTTTGGATCTTTTTATAACTTAGATTGTTTAATGTGCTCCACGGGGTTATAAAAAGCATAATTTATGATGCTAATAAGTTTTCCCTTCATGCAATTTGGGAGTTTTATCTCGGTAAGTTAAGGCCGAATATTATTATTTTATTTTATTTTTGCCTTCTCAATGGTGTTATTTGTGCATTTGACAGGCTTTTCTATTTAATTGTCTTTATCATGTCGTCCTTTCTCATCGTCTTCACCATCCACATTTAATGTTACCTTTGAGGAATAACTTTGAATTCTAAAACTTTTTGCGAGTTAACACGTATTCTCAGTGACTCTTCCAAATTCATAGGTCTAAGGAATACTTTCTCAACATCGGCTGAATATCTATCAAAGAAGGGCAATTGAAACAGGGCTTTAAAAAAAATATTCATGGTATATTTTTTTTATTCATCTTGCTAGAATTTAAGTCTAGCACACCACTAGATAAACACATCTAAAAATGTTTGGTTTAACAGTGTTACACATAAGAGGGATCAACAACATGTGAGGAATCAAATAAGAAATACTGAGATAGAAATATCATACACGGATATAGCATCATGACTGTGAACATGTGTACAAATAAAGAATATAGCTCTGAGACAATAAGAATAACCCTATCAAGTTTCAAACAAATAGCACTTAGCCTAGACATGATGTCTAACATGAATTACAGTTAAAATGATTAATCAAGTAGGGAAAATGCGAGAATAACAAGATATGATAGCAAAACAACACGGTAATAGCCTAAGGGCCTCCCCAAACCATTAACACACCGGTGCACGCACACACGCTGTCACGACCCAAACTAACCCCTGTCGTGATGGCGCCTATTGTGGAACTAGGCAAGCCGACTCATTTTCAAAACAAATCGATATTTTCATTTCAAGGATAATTTCAAGGCTATTTAGTGTAAAAACCTTCGTAAAGGAGTTCAAATCAAAAATAAAATGCGGAAAAGAAAAGTCCGACATCGGGGTGTCACTAGTCATGAGTATCTACTACCATTTGTCTGACAATATCAAGACTAACATAGTCTGGAAAATAGCTAAATTAAACTAAAGGAAGATGAGAGGGAGAAGAGCAGGGGCTGCGATCGCCAAGCAGCTCCCTTGCTATCCCCGAGAAAATCTGCAACCAGAATAATCAACAACCGCTACCGTGTCCAGCTACACCTGAATCTGCACACAAGGTGCAGGGAGTAACGTGAGTACGCCAACTCTGTAAGTAACAACAATAAATAAAGACTGAGCAGTAGTGACGAGCAATAGAGCATAAAAAGTTCATATCATGAAATCTCAATAGAATACCACATGCTTTTAAAATCAGGATTTGAATCAAAACATCTCGTTTAAACCCAATTCCAGTGAAATCATTTAAAGATATTTTTCAACAGTTTTCAAACAGAGGCTAAATGCAAAAGTGAGAAAAAAAATGATGAAATCATAAACAGCCCCTCGGGCAAAACATCACTCATATACAGCCCCTTGGGCAAACCTCACAGTCACTCATACCTCTCAGGCATACCTCACAGTCACTCATGCCACTCGGGCATACCTCACAATCACTTATGCCACTCGGGCATATCTCACAATCACCCATGCCTCCCAGACACTCAGCACTCGGCACTCGGCACTCGGCACTCGTACTCAGTAGGTACCTACGCTCACTGGGGGTGTGTACAGACTCCGGAGGGGTTCCTTCAGCCCAAGCACTATATCAAGCCAAATTATGGCATAAATTACTCAGGCCCTCGGCCTATATCGAACATGCTGCGGCGTGCAGCCCGATCTTATAAATATCCTCACAAATCAGGCCCTCAGCCTCACTCAGTCATAAACCTCTCAAGCCACTCGAGTATTTCGGTAAAAACAGGGCATTCAGCCCAAAACAATATGTATATGCATCAAAATAGAGTCATAAAACTGAGTTATGTAGTAAACAAGTATAACCATGACTGAGTATAGATTTTCAATCGAAAACACTGAGAGGATAGTAAGAAACGCACCTAAGGGTCCAAACAACACTGGCACAAGGCCCAAAACATGCCATTCAGCCCAATTTACAGAAACTCTTTCTAAAACATATAAGTATCATATAGTTTCAACAAAATATGCAACTTCACAGTTGCTACGGGACGGACCAAGTCACAACCCCTAACAGTGTACGCCCACACGCCCGTCACCTAGCATGTGCGTCACTTCAAAATAGTAAAATGATACGAAATTTGGGGTTTCATACATTCAGGACTAGATTTACAATCGTTACTTACCTCAAACCGGTCAAATCTCTACCCCGCAATGCTCTTGCCTCTCGACTCGGCCTCCAAATGCTCCGAATCTATTCACAATCAGTACAATACCATCAATATATGCTAATGGAATGAATTCCACAAGAAAAACTATCAAATTATCCCAAAATCCGAAATTGGCTCAACCCGGCCCCCGGGCCCACGTCTTAAAATTCGAAAAAATTTACAAAACTAGGAAGCTCATCCACTCACGAGTCCATACATACGAAATTTATCAAAATCCGACATCGTTTGGTCCCTCAAATCCTTAAATTAAACTCTCCAAAAACCCAAGCCCTAACCCCTCATTTTCACTAATTACATGATTAAACAACGGGAAATCATCATACATACGAGTATTAGGGCTCAAGCAACTTACCTCACTGATAGCCCTTGAATCACCCTTCAAAAATCACCTAAAAAGCTCCAAAAACCGACTTGAAAATGGTGGAAATGAACCAAATTCACGAAGGGTTCTATTTATGGTTTCTGCCCAAGCTTTTTGCACCTGCGGACAATTTCTCGCTTCTGCGCCACCGCACATGCGGTCCAAACAACCGCACCTACGTAAGTCACTTAAACGCCCAGACTCTGCACCTGCGCTCCATTTTCGCATCTGCGACCACGAAGGTGCGGAAACTACCTCGCACCTGCGGCCACTGCCTGACTTCCTCACTTCCGTTTCTACGTCACCTATCCGTATCTGCGGACATGCAGATGCAACCTATCCTACGCACCTGCGGACCTAGCCTACCTCGACATTGTCCGCACCTGCGACCTCTTGTGCGCTTCTGCGGCCTCGCAGGTGTGGGAACTTCATCGCACATGCGCCTTCTGCCCAGTTCCTCCAACCTCGCATCTGCGACATCTCACTCGCTTCTACAGGCTCGCACCTGCGATGAGACATCCGCAGGTGCGATTATGACAACTGAGTTCGAGCTTCAGCAATCCTCCAATATCCAAACATATTCCGTTAATCACCCCAAGGCCCTCGGGACCTCAACCAAAAATACCAACAAGTCATATATCAACATACAAACTTAGTCGAACCTTTGAATCACTCAAAACAATATCAAATCACCAAATTACCCTCGGATTCAAGCCTAAGAACTTCTAAACTTTCAAATTCGACATCCGATGCCGAAACCAACCAGACCACGTCCGAATGACCTCAAATTTTGCACACACATCACAAATGACACTACAAACCTACTCCAACTTTCGGAATTCCATTCCAACCCCGATATCAAATTTTCCACTGCCGACCAAAAATCGCCAAATTTCCAATTTCGCCAATCCAAGCCTAATTCTACCACGGACCTCCAAATTACATTTCGGACGCACTTATAAGTCCAAAATTACTTAACGGAGCTAACGGAACCATCAGAATTCAAATTCGATATAGTTTACACATAGGTCAATATCCGATTGACTTTTCTAACATAAGGTTCTAAATAAGAGACTAAGTGTCTCATTCCACTCCGAAACTACTCCGGACCCGAACCAACTAACCCGATATAACACAATACAGCTAAATAACACATAAAGATGCAGAAATGGGGGAAATGAGGCTATAACTCTCGAAACGACCGGTCGGATTGTTACACACGCTCGTCACCTAGTGCATACGTCACCCCAATATCTTTCATGTAACATAATTATCAGAGTCGAATACCCTCAAATCAATGTTTAAATGTGTTGCTTACCTCAAAACACGCAAATGAATACTTCAACAAGCCCTTCCCACGCGTATCGGCATCTCAATGACTCGAATCAAGTCACAAACAACTCAATATCAACAAATAATGCTGTAGGAAACAACTTTAAACAATAAAGTTTCGATCTTTATCAAAATCAGAAAGTCAAACCAAAAATTCAACCCTGAGCTTGCACCCCGAAACCCGGTCAAACTAATAAATTCCGAACACCCATTCAATAACGAGTTCAACTATACCAATTTTATCTAATTCTGACCTCGATTCGACCTTCAAATCCTAAATTTTTACTTTAGGAAGTTTTACCAAAAATCCCCCATTTCTTCACTTTAATCACTAATTAAATGCTAAAAATAAAGATGGAATCATAATAACAAATTCGATTCAAAAGTACTTACCCCTATCTAAATCTTTAGAATCCCCTCCAAAATCGCCCAAAATCAAGCTCTTTACCTCAAAATGTGATATAATAACTCTAACCCTCGAGATGGGTTTTTAACAGTCTGCCCAGTGAGTTGCCTTTTGCGATCACGAACAAACCCTCGTGATCGCGAAGAATAACTTCCAGCTCCACAAAAGTGCCTTACGCAAATGCAATCTCAGAGTCGCGAACGCGAGGAACACACACTCCAGAACTACGCGAACGCGGAAAAAACATCGTGATCGCGTAGGCTTACACCTGACACCTTAGTTGAACCCACTCTACTATGGGAACGCGACTCACATTCGCGATCGTGAAGACCACAACGATCCAAAGCTTCCCGAATGCATCACCACTTCACGAACGCGAAGCAAATTTCGCCTGCCACCCAGAACACTTTACGCGATCGCGTCCTTCTCCTCACGATCGCGAAGGAGAAAATCATATACCAGATATCAGCAGTTCCTCAAGTCTAAAACATGGTCCGACGACCATCCGAAGCACCCCTGGTGTAGCATCCCCCTAGGAGGATGCCACTTATAAACACTAATGTAATACTTATAAATTTAAATATTCTTTTAATAAAATAAACTAGAAAAAAGAAAAAAAAAAATAGCAACATCTATTTAAGTTAAATCAATACCTTAAAATTTTTCAAATACTTAGTAGAAGAATATCTTTTTCATACACCATTCAAGACTTAAACTAAGCATAAAGTCCAACTCTCAATCAAATACAAGCTAGTTAAGTCTTCAAAAAAATCTCCCAAGTTCAATTCATGTACCAAATTTAATAAATTACAAGACTTGGGCATAAACACCCCCAAAATAATCAAATCATTCACCAAGATTAAGTTATCAAAATAATAGTGTCATGATCGAATAATCATTCAAGAGTGCATATCTAAGTGTATCATATGGATCATGTACAAGTCCCCAAAAGTCTACAAAAAAAGTACATATGCTTATGCAAGTGTGATCTTCATCTAATCTTCCAAAGAGTCTACTTCAAATGATATCCTCGAGCATCTCCCGACACATCACCTATGATAGTACAAACTATCGCTAAGCATAAAGCTTAGTGGCACATAAACTTAACAAACATTTCATAATAAAAGAAAGGTAAACTATGTAATGAATACAAGGAATACATTCTAGATATGAGCTTATTAAAATCAACATCAAGTACTTAATGAAGGTACAATCATTTCAAGAGGGCTAAATATCAAATCATAAAATAGTTCAAGATACCATTATTTCAAATCTCAAATGTCAAGAAGATTTTCAACTATAATCCGAGAAAGTCCACCGATTAGTTGATTTCGCCCAACACATACGTCATGCAATTACATCGAAGCATAATCAAGTAACAAGAAGGACCAAAGTCCTAGATCAAGTAGGGTCGTCACCTAATTATTAAGAGAATTGAGAGCCATATTGAAAGTGGCTTTCCCATCCATACTCAAAATGGACAAAGTCCATGTTTAAGATGGAACGAGAATCCAAAGTCAAGATCCAAACAAAAGGCATACCGATATAAGTGACAAAGTGTCACGACCCAAAATCCGACTAATCGTGATGGCACCTAACCCAACCCGCTAGGTAAGCCAATTAGCCACTAACCAATTCCAATAACAATTAATAAAGCAATTGAGTAAAGAAATATCCGAATCTAATACATTCTCCAAGAATTGGTAGTACAAATCATGAGCTTCTAAGAATAGAGTTTACAAAGCGAAAATGAAATAAATAGATAGTCTGTTTGAAAAGTACATAAACAGAGTTTTATAGATCTAAGGCTACCACGAACAAGAGGCAGCTACAACCGGGACGCAGGTACATCTTCAATCCAGCTCCCATCGAACACAGCAACATCTGCAGCCAATATCTGCACGCAAGGTGCAGAAGTGTAGTATGAGTACAACCGACCCCATGTACTCAATAAGTAACAAACATAACCTTAGGTTGAAAGTAGTGACGAGCTAACACAAGGTCGGGTCCAATACCAATATCCCACAACAGTTCATAACAACATAATACAAGTAATAAAAGATGTATATCAGAAGTAAAATGCTCAGCTCGTTCACAGTTCCAGAAAATAGTCATGCTTTTCAAGTATCTTAGTGAAAATCCCAATCTTTTACCGAAAATGCCAAAAATACGAGTAAGTTTGAAAACTGTAATTTTTCCAAATATCCTTTCCACAATAAATAAGATGTTTCATTTTCTCTCCAGATAGCAAGTGTGAAATACCTCTCTATGCCCACATATCAATGTATGTAAAAAGTCATGAATGACGTGATACCGTACAACATGAGAAAAAATACATCTCTATGCCTGTATGTCATGTGTACATGCCAATGCCATGTATCTCAGAGATGAATCATGTACTCACACTCTCAGAGTACTCAATCTCACTGTCTCACACTTTTCGCTCATCATGCTCAACCACTCGGTACTGTATATGGCCCATACGGCCCATACGGCCCAGGGAAGATCTATCCCAGAATATATACATCACTGACCATCAGTCACTCAGTACCGAAGAAGGCCAATCCGGCCCGTGGAGAAGATCCATCTCCAGGTATAAAATGCTTCGGATAAGATCCATATCCAGGGAAGATCCATCCCTCAATAATATCATCCTCGCTCACTAGGGGTGTGCAAACTCCGGAGGGGCTCCTATAGCCCAAGCGCTATCATAAGCCTGATCCAGGCATAAATCAATATAGCCTGCTGCAGCGTGCAGCCCGATCCCATAAATGTCACTCGTAATTAGGCTCTCGGCCTCACTCAGTCATCAATCTCTCCAGTCTCACTCACGGGCTCACAATGTCATGAAACTAGCCCGATAACAATGATATGATGTATCAATAAATAACAACTGAGACGAAGATATGATATGAATGCATGAATATGACTGAGTACGAAATATCAATGAAATCAGTAAGATGACAGCAAGAAACGACCACTATGGGTCCCAACAATATTGGCATAAAGCCTAAACATGATATATAGCTTGATTGACAGCTCAATTACTTTATCACATGGTGAAAACACGGATATCAACAAAATAGGGACACTATTTAGTGCCATGGAAACAACAGAGTCCCAATTCACATGGTGCACGCCCACACGCCCGTCACCTAGCATGTGCTCATCTCAATACCAATCACATAACATGTATTACGGGGTTTCATACCCTCAGCACTAAGTTTAGAAGAGTTACTTACCTCGAACAAGCCAATTCCAACACCGGGCAAGCCAAACGATGCTCCAAAATGCCATCCCATGCGTTTCGACCTCCGAACAGCTCGAAACTAACCAAAAACAACTCAAGTACATCAAACAATGCTAAAGGAACCAATCCCGATCGAAAAAGGTCAAATCTTGAATCAAAAGCCCAACCTGGTCCCGCACCTCGAAACCCAACAAAATTTACAAAATACAACAACCCATTCAATTACGAGTCCAACCATACTAGTTTCACTCAAATTCGACTCCAATTCGATGTTCAAAACTCAAAAATTCATATTATGAAACTTTAGGCCAAAACCCCCAATTTCCTCTATAAAATTCACAATCCAATTACCAAAAACGAAGGTAGATTCGTGATATAAGATCAAAAATTAGTAGAGAACACTTACCCCGGTCCACAAGATGAAAATTGCTCCAAGAATCACCTTAATCCGAGCTTGGACATGTTAAAATGAAGCCAAAATCGCAAACCCTTGTATTTATCATTCTGCCCAGCACTTTCGCACCTGCGACACATTAGCCGCTTCTGTGGCGTCGCATTTGCGACCAAAAACACGCTTCTGCAGAGAAGCACTGGAGGTCTGCCTTCGCACCTGCGGTAAAATACTCGCATCTGCGCACTCGCAGGTGCGCGCCCACTTGTCGCTTCTGCGCTTCCAATCCGCTTTTGCGCTCAACTCACTGCATCTGCGCCTTCGCAGATGCGGAGCAATCTCCGCTTCTGCGGAACACTGCTCCCAGCAATATTTCCGCTCCTGAGACCCCTTTGTCACTTCTGCGACCCTCGCACCTGCGCAAACCAGCCTCAAGTGGTCAAACCAGAACCAACAATACCAACATTGAAGAAAATGATCCGAAATCAATCTGAAACACGCGCGAGCCCCTCGGGACCCCGCCCGAATATACCAACAAGTCCAATAACATAACACGGACCTACTTGAGGCCTCAAATCACGCATAACAACATCGAAATGACGAATCGCACCTCAAATCAAAACCTATGAACTTTGAACTTTAAAATTCAATAACTCGTGCCGAAACATAGCAAATCAATCCGGAATGACTTCAAATTTTGCGCACAAGTCCCAAATAACATAACGAAGCTATTCCAATTCCCGGAATCACAATCCGAATCCGATATAAAAAAGTCCACTCCCGGTAAAACTTTCCAAAATTTCAAGTTTCGCCATTTCGAGTCAAATTCAACTACGGACCTCCGAATCATAATCTGGATGCGCTCCTAAGTCCAAAATCACCCAACGGAGCTAATGGAACAATCAAAACTCCGTTACGGGTTCAAATTCACAAAAAGTCAAACTTGGTCAACTCTTTCAAATTTAAAGCTTCTAGCTGAGAATCATTCTTTCAAATCAATTCTGAATAACCTGAAAACCAAAACCGACGATTCACATAAGTCATATTACATCATATGGAGCTACTCATGCCCTCAAACAACCGAGCGAAGTGTAAATGCTCAAAGCGACCGGTCGGTTTGTTACATCCTCCCCCACTTAAATATACGTTCGTCCTCGAACGTGTCCAGAGTTGTTCTCATAGCCATCAAACCGCCGTATAACCTTACCATGCACATACCTGGGGGTGATCCCACGTCACCCTATCCCATACAGGTCTGATAACACAACATAACTGAAATTTCTCAATTCAACCTAGCCCACAAGCCTTCGAATCAAATTTCCAACATACGGAATTTCTTATAAGATCAGAATTTTGCATCTACATACCATATAAGTCCGAACAAGTTGTACCAAAAGTCGTAACCATAACTCAAATACTCAAATTCAAATACCACATAGCTCAAATGCTCGAAGCAATGATTTCTAATCACAGTAGCGACTCAAATCAACCCTATGTCGGTAATAAACCTCATATCAAACAAAACCTCGTTCTAAAATCTTCGTACACTGCTGATGATGAAAGAAACACGCGGAACTCATAACCATTCATCAGATCAACCAATCATGGAATTCCCTCTCATTCGACAAGAACTATAGCAAATTCTAAGCCGACTTTCGATATTATCCTTCCAAACATGCTATAATCAATTCAGATAGTATCCATCCTAGGTCCAATGATCTCATCTCATCCAACACGACCACTCTAGTGACATGCCACATCAATACAATCTGATGCCATAACCCGTGCAATCTGTGCATCAATAAGCAACCTTCCAAATATACTCAAATCATGGAAAACTGATTCAGACGGGAGAACTGTCCCGCAAGCTCCACAAGTACCACCACCACGTAATGCTAAGAACCTATCACACACCGTAGAATCAAAACACACGAATCTAACACAAAGGATCAGATCTTAACATAACTCCGCTGCAATGCGTGACCCTATCCAAATACTAGTCCATAAGAAATACCTTAAGCCACCCTGCTAAAAATCAATAACCATGCGCAATTCGACATCAAGTACTCCAAGTGCATTACCATAACCACGGAGAATCAAATGACACAATGCCACACAAAACCCGAAAGAATATAACCGATACTCCATCAACCAAGCAATACCCAATACTCTTCTCGCTCAAATTCCGCTATAAGGCCCCAATAGAACCGCACCATATGTGCATATAACCAACGAATCACAACTCCTCGTAGCATAGAAGAGTAACTCACAATTCATCTCAGAACACGAATAAGTTCAACAACAACCGAAGGGCACATCCCTCAACAATAGCAGTATGGAGCCAACCAATCCGGCTCGGTGTAGAATACACATCCTAATTGGGCCTACCAATGGACCCCCAAATCGGCTCTGGTCACCCACAAATAGATAAATAACCCTTTGAAAATCCACAATAACTGAATCATAACACATACTATCATCTGGCTAGCTTCGGCCACAACTTCACAGTCCACAACCATTAAACAATCTGCTCATGAGAACTCCCAGCCTCCAAATCCATAAAACACACGAATCACCATATCTGATTCTATCTCCACCGCCAGAATGTCTAACAGATCTCTCACACACGATCATCCCACAAGAAATACTTCTAAAATTCTTCCGTGCCATATAGCAAAATTTGAATATCAGCAGTCGAACAACCAGGAAAGTGTTGCAATTCCAATGAAGTACCCATAAATCAAAACACATTGCCTCTTCTGAAATGTATACTCTCATCAGGCCATACCGATTAGTAATATCATTTACCTAGTCATCTGAAACCGTCCATGCTGCCTACGAATTTATGTCCTTCACTTCAAAACTGAACTGTGACCTTGCACATGCAAATCTCAATTCCACACAACACACCGCATCTACCATGCCATCCTGTGAAGAGTACAAGAATATCATAATCAACTCTGAATCACAAGCAGAATACATACTCGATCAGTCAGAAACCTTCCATTGATCTCATCCCGGAGAAAAATCCCAATACGCAACATATTCCTCACGCCGGTAGGAAATATACTCCTCAAACCGTGGTAAAACCCAGTGAGAACTCTTTGAAACCTATTTTCACACAACCAAGCTACCAGAACTGAATCTCTCTAACTCACCCAACCACGCAGGTCGCCAAAACCCAAGAGCATTGCCACGAAATACCTGTGGAGACTAGCCACATCATAAGTACCCAAAGAACTGATTATATCCATTATTGTGCTGATCCAACCTACTACCACGCTATCCTATTTCTCCAAGTCCCTTCTAAATTGCCTTCAAATTGATACTTCTCCTTGCTGGAACACCATGATCCTCAACCAAATTTCACCACACAAGAGACCCTAGTATAAAACCACAACGCCCTAAGGCCCATAAGCCGCTGACTTCCCTCTTAAGCATCCCAAAGCACCGCAACCGAGACACCCACTCTTAAGAGACCTTATGTGAACCTAAGACTGTTTCTTTCACCTTCTCGACGCAGAAATACATAATCCACAATGGTATAAAAATGCCACAAGTCTCGACACCATCCAATGTAACTCTCAGTTTCTAGCCATGTACCAATCTTGAAAATTCCAAATCGCTGCATATAATTCTTAAATCCATTAGAACCATTTTAGAGAGTTATCCACTCTGCTCAAATCTCAATTGCACCGCCCCAAATGGGCCAAACGATTGGTGCCCCATTGGCACGATGATACCCAAAGGAGTAACCCACACTCCTAAGCAACCGAGCAAATTCCTACTCCATGTACACTATATCTTTCGCGAATAACCACTCAATTATTTTATGATTCCCATATACCCATAGAGTGTAATACAACCTGTATCCAGAAATTCCTTTACCCGAGTCATCCTCGATCTCGATCTCGACCTCTGCACGTCATAACTGATTCACCAGTATACCTCGAACCGAAACCAATACGACACATAATCGTGCAAATAACTCGTCAATAGCAGACTCCCCCACTTGGCTCAAAGCCATAGAATAAAATAGTCGATAACATCACGATACCCATACTCTATTACTGCCAGAATCCCGCACTGAAATTCAACTAAATCCTTCGCAAGCCCATGCAACACAAACCATGTAATACCTCAAATCGTCTGCAAATCTTGCATTCACCCTTGTAATAGTCAAGCCAACTTCCACAAGTGATCCAAACTCAAATTGCAACATATATCATTCACTGGTAAAAGAGAACTCTCTACAAAATATCATAAGGACCACACAACCTCAGGACACCTCGCATGAGATAACCCGCCTTCTCTGCCTCAAACTGACATCTCTCTATAACCTTCCACAGTCACGACTACTACGCAATCACTTAATCTTCTTGATTCTGAACTCATCAACAAGACATGAGAATCTACTTCACTCCACAACTAAACAACATGAGAAATCCCTCAACACACCCATAACTCGAGACTATACGCCAAATCAAGATAGAAATCAAACACCCCATAGTCCTTGCTACATCTCAAGTAAACTCTTCTCGTCACATTCGAACAATCTGAACACATTTCGCAGTCTCATCATACTCACCCCATAGTCATACAATCACAAATTCCTCTAACAGGGACACCACCGGACATATAAGTCTCAAACACACGTGCTCACACAACCGAAACCTCCGTGCTTAAGACACCATAAAAACCCGGCCTCAAGTCCTCCAGACTGGCCCATCATCAGCACGCCAAAATCATATCTCGTACCTCAACCATAGAATCACAAGCCGTCAGCGCACAGCCGATACTAAGCGCTCACATGCGTATACGAATTCGTGGAAGGAATTCAAAGAGTTACGCTTCAAGCTGAATCAATGCCGCACGATAAAGAAAGAAAGATGGGAAGTATATCCTAAATGTCATGTAGCCTCTCGAAGATAGGTATGGACGTCATCATACCGATCCTCAAGACTCTACTAGACATTTGCTCATGACTTATAGAACCTATGAACCTAGAGATCTGATACCACCTTATCACGACCCAAAATCCGACTAGTCGTGATGGCTCCTAACTCAACCCGCTAGGTAAGCCAATTAACCACTAACCAATTCCAATAACAATTAATAAAGAAATTGAAGAAAGAAATATCTGAATCTAATACATTCCCCAAGAACTGGTAATACAAATCATGAGCTTCTAAGAATAGAGTTTACAAAGCGGAAATGAAATAAATACATAGTTTGTTTGAAAAGTACATAAATAGCGTTTTATAGATCTAAGGCTACCACGAACAAGAGGCAGCTACAACCGGGACGCAGGTACATCTTCAACCCAGCTCCCATCGAACACAGCAACATCAGCAGCCAACATCTGCATGCAAGGTGCAGATGTGTAGTATGAGTACAACCGACCCCATGTACTCAATAAGTAACAAACCTAACATTAGGTTAAAAGTTGTGACGAGCTAACACAAGGTCGGGTCCAATACCAATATCCCACAACAGTTCATAATAACATAATACAAGTAATAAAAGATGTATATCAGAAGTAAAATGCTCAGCTCGTTCACAGTTCCAGAAAATAGTCATGTTTTTCAAGTATCTTAGTGAAAACCCAATCTTTTACCGAAAATGCCAAAAATACGAGTAAGTTTGAAAACTGTAATTTTTCCAAATATCCTTTCCACAATAAATAAGATGTTTCATTTTCTTTCCAGATAGCAAGTGTGAAATACCTCTCTATGCCCACATATCAATTTGTGTAAAAAGTCATGAATGACGTGATACCGTACAACATGAGAAAAAATGCATCTCTATGCTTGTATGTCATGTGTGCATGCCAATGCCATGTATCTCAGAGATGAATCATGTACTCACACTCTCAGAGTACTCAATCTCACTGTCTCACACTTTCCGCTCATCATGCTCAACTACTCGATTCTGTATATGGCCCATACGGCCCAGGGAAGATCCATCCCAGAATATATACATCACTGACCATCAGTTACTCAGTACCGAGGAAGGCCAATCCTGCCCGTGGAGAAGATCCATCTCCAGGTATAAAATGCTTCGGACAAGATCCATATCCAGGGAAGAACCATCCATCAATAATATCAACCGCGCTCACTGGGGGTGTGCAGACTCCGGAGAGGCTCCTACAGCCCAAGCGCTAGCATAAGCCAGATCCAGGCATAAATCAATATAGCATGCTGTGGCATGCAGTCCGATCCCATAACGGTCACTCATAATCAGGCTATCGGCCTCACTCAGTTATCAATCTCTCCAGTCTCACTCACGGGCGCACAATGTCATGAAACTAGTCCGACAACAATGATATGATGTATCAATAAATAACAACTGAGACTGAGATATGATATGAATGCATGAATATGACTTAGTACAAAATATCAATGAAATCAGTAAGATGACAGCAAGAAACGACCACTATGGGTCCCAACAATATCGGCATAAAGCCTAAATATGATATCTAGCATGATTGACAGCTCAGTTACTTTATCATATGGTGAAAACATAGATATCAACAAAATAGGGCCACTATTCAGTGCCATGGAAACAACGGAGTCCCAATTCACATGGTGCACTCCCACGTGCCCGTCACCTAGCATGTGCGTCACCTCAATACCAATCACATAACACGTATTTTGGGGTTTCATACCCTCGGCACTAAGTTTAGAAGAGTTACTTACCTCGAACAAGCCAATTCCAACACCGAGCAAGCCAAGCGATGCTCCAAAATGCCATCTCGTGTGTTCCGACCTCTGAACGGCTCGAAACTAACCAAAAACAACTCAAGTACATCAAACAATGCTAAAAGAACCAATCCCGATCGAAAAAGATCAAATCTTGAATCAAAAGCCCAAAACCAGCCAAAAGCCCAACCCAGGACCGCACCCCGGAACTTGACAAAATTTATAAAATACAACAACCCATTCAATTATGAGTCCAACCATACTAGTTTCACTCAAATCCGACTCTAATTCGATGTTCAAAACTCAAAAATTCATATTATGAAACGTTAGGCCAAAACCCTCAATTTTCTCTATAAAATTCACAATCCAATTACCAAAAATGATGGTAGATTCGTGATATAAGATCAAAAATTAGTAGAGAACACTTACCCCAGTCCACAAGATAAAAATTGCTCCAAGAATCGCCTCAATCCGAGCTTGGAAATGTTAAAATGAAGCCAAAATCGCAAACCCTTGTATTTATCATTCTGCCCAGCACCTTCGCACCTGCGACACATTAGCCGCTTCTGCAGCGTCACATTTGCGACCAAAAACATGCTTCTGCAGAGAAGCACTGGAGGTCTGCCTTCGCACCTGCGGTAAAATACTTGCATATGCGCACTCGCAGGTGCGCGCCTACTTGTCGCTTCTGCGTTTCCAATCCGCTTTTGTGCTCAACTCACCGCATCTGCGCCTTCGCAGATGCGGAGCAATCTCCGCTTCTGCGGAACACTGCTCCCAGCAATATTTCCGCTCCTGCGACCCCTTTGTCATTTCTGCGACCCTCGCACCTACGCAAACCAGCCTCAGGTGCGGTCACACCAGAACCAGCAATAGCAACATTGAAGAAAATGATCTGAAATCAATCCGAAACACGCGCGAGCCCCTCGGGACCCCGCCCGAATATACCAACAAGTCCAATAACATAACGCGGACCTACTTGAGGCCTCAAATCATAACAACATCGAAACGATGAATCGCACCTCAAATCGAAATCTATGAACTTTGAACTTTCAAATTCAATAACTCGTGCCGAAACATAGCAAATCAAATTGGAATGACTTCAAATTTTGTGCACAAGTCCCAAATAACATAACGAAGCTATTCCAATTCCCCGAATCACAATCCGAATCCGATATCAAAAAGTCCACTCCCAGTCAAACTTTCCAAAATTTTAACTTTCGCCATTTCAAGCCAAATTCAACTACTGACCTCCGAATCACAATCCGGACGCGCTCCTAAATTCGAAATCACCCAACGGAGCTAAAGGAATAATCATAACTCCGTTCCGGGTTCAAATTCATAAAAAGTCAAACTTGGTCGACTCTTTTAAATTTAAAGCTTCTAGCTGAGAATCATTCTTTCAAATCAATTCTGACTAACCTGAAAACCAAAACCGACGATTCACATAAGTCATATTACATCATACGGAGCTACTCATACCCTCAAACAACCGAGCGAAGTGTAAATGCTCAAAACGACCGGTCGGGTCGTTACACAACGTCACTATCACAAGAGGGATAAAATCCCAACAAGAATGCAATGATGCTCAAGCAATCCGTATGTGTGGGCGAGTTAAATTGTCTTTCAAAAATACTTCACATGACACCCATATGATTTTTAACATATTCATAACTCAATTACAAAATTATACCCTCAATGACCACTAATAAATCAAAATTCCTCAAGATATTCTTTCTCAAGCCACAAAGCAAGTAAACTAGTGAAGTAGCAACCAAGTCAATATGACAACAAATTTAAAGTAAGGTAAAATTTCGCCAAACCTTAACCACTTACAATATCTCAACAAACTAAATTGAAAGAAACACTCAAGTTTATGTGTAAACCTTGGAGCTTTAGTATTTCTAAAGCTCAAACGACATCAAGGGATTTAAGATCTTCTAAGCCAAGAAAAGAACGATTTTTTTTAAGGTGTGCTCCTTAGCTTGAACGAATGTGTCTTGTATCTTAAACACGTAATCAACACTTACTTAAGATCTGAAATTTAGTGATGTTTAAACCAAATCATGATGAATATCAAAAGGGGGACTAAATGGGTCACAACTATTTTAATAAAAATCTGGCAGCAACTCTGTCCTATATTTCAGCCCCCTTTTGACATAGTAGACAACAAAACTGGCCATTTTGATCTTCATAACAATTGTAGATCTATGTCTTATTTTTCTACAGAACTTTGAAACACTACAATCTGAGTTTTAGAGAAAAAGTTACGCTCCAAATACTAACTGCTGCCCAGTTAAAAAAATGGGATTAAATCTCTTGCTTTCAAAATCTCAAATTCTCTAACAACAAACTTAAAATTTTCACCAATATATGTTGAACAAGAAACTTACCACAGGTTTGAGAGAGATTCTCCACAAATCCAAACCTAAGGTTTCAAATAAGCTTAACCTATCTTGATTCTTGAAGATAACATTCCAACATATATTCAAAAGATAAAGACTAAAACTTTTATGTAACCAAATGTGATCTTGATGGTAGTGGGAGAATAGTACCTGTGTGGATTGAGAGTTCGCCAACAAAAGGGCTAGAAGAAAGAAGAAGAAGAAAATGTATTATGAGAGAGAGAAAGAGATTTTGCTAATAAAGAGTTTATCTCCCAAATGGGTAGAAGATAGATATTATTTTTATCAAATGGGCCAAAAATATATTTCAGGGATCCAATAGGATATAATAAGTCTTTTTTTTATACCCCCTTTTTAATCAAATAAAGTAGAAAAATTAAATTTAAGAAAAGTGATAAAACATTAACAATAAAAACAAGATCACTAAATACACATAATTTATTTATAAAATTCAAGGTGTTATCCAAACACACCAACCAATCCTAAAATATGATACGAACTTACTCGAACCTTCAAAAACAATGCCAAAACTATGAATCGCACATCAATTCAAGCCTAATGAAACTAATGAACTTCCATCTTCAAAAATCAAATGTCGAACTATACCAAATCAACTCCGAATTACCTCAAATTTTGCACGCTAGTCCCAAATGACACAACGGACCTATTTCAACTCCTGGAACCGAAATCTAAACCCGGTATTAATAAAGTCAACTCTCGGTCAAAGCTCTCAACCTTCCAAACCTTCAACTTTCCAACTTTTGCCAATTTAATCCAAATAACCTACGGACCTCCAAATCAATATCCGGATATATGCCCAAGTCCAAAATCACCATACAAAGCTATTGGAACCATCAGAAATCCATTTCGCGGTCATCTACATAAAAGTCAAACTCCGGTCAACTCTTTCAACTTAAGCCTTCAACGTTGAAACTAAGTGTCCCAATTCACTCCGAAACATCCTGGAAACCAAATCAACCACCGCGGAAAGTCACACAACCACAAACGACCATAGAAGAAGAAATAAATAAGGGAACGAGACTACAATATACAAAATGATTGGCTGAGTCGTTACATTCTCACCCTCATAAATAAACGTTCGCCCTCGAATGGGTCTAGAATCATACCTGGAGTCTCAAATAGGTGTGGATATCTTCTCTGCATCTCCTGCTCGGTCTCCCAAATAGCTTCCTAGATTGGCTGACCTCTCCATTAGATCTGAACCGATGTAATATTCATTGACCTCAACTTGCCGGTCCAAAATGGCCACCGGCTCCACATCATAAATCCCCATCTAATTGAACCGTATTGAAGTCCAAAACATGTGACGGATCACCATAATACTTCCGGATCATAGAAACATGAAACACTGGGTGAACACCCGATAGACTAGGTGGCAATGCAAGCTTGTAGGCCACCCCTCTAACTCTCTCAAGTACCTCAAAAGGTCCAATATATCGAGGGCTAAACTTGCCCTTCTTCCCGAACCTCATCACACCCTTCATGGGTGAAACTCAGAGCAATACCTTCTCACCTACCATGTATGCAACATCACGAACCTTCCGATCAGCGTAACTCTTCTGCCTAGATTGTGCTATACGGAGTCGATCCTGAATCAACTTGACTTTCTCCAAGGCATCCCAAACCAAATCAGTACCCAACAACCTAGCCTTTCCCAGCTCAAACCAACTAACTGGAGAACTACACCGCCTCCCATATAAGTCCTCATAAGGAGTCATCTGAATACTCGATTGGTAATTGTTGTTGTAAGCAAACTCTGCAAGCGGTAAGAATTGATCCCATAAAACCCCGAAATCCATAACACAGACGCATAGCATATCCTCCAAGATCTGAACGGTGCACTTGGACTGCCCGTCCGTCTGGGGTGAAATGTTGTACTCAACTCAACCCATGTACCTAACTCACACTGCATAACTCTCCAAAAATGCGATGTGAACTACATGCCTCGATCGGAGATAATGGACATCGGCATGCCATGAAGACGAACAATCTCACGGATATAGATCTGAGCTAGCTGCTCTGAAGAGTAGGTAGTCATAACCAGAATGAAGAGGGCAGACTTGGTCATTCTATTCACAATAACCCACACTACATCGAATTTCTTCAAAGTCTGTGGATACCGTACAACGAAATCCAATGTAACATGCTCCCACTTCCACTCGGGAATCTCAAGTCTCTGAAGCAAACTGCCCGGCCTATGATGCTCGTATTTCACATGCTGGCAGTTCAAACATCGAGCCAAAAAGTCTACTATATCTTTCTTCATTCTTCTCCACCAATAGTGTTGCCTCAAATCCTGATACATCTTGGTTGCACCCGGATGAATGGAGTACCGCGAACTGTGGGCCTCCTCAAGAATCAACTCACGCAACCCATCCACATTGGGCACACAAATCCGACTATGTATCTGCAACACCCCATCACTTCCAATAGAAACCTCTTTGGCATCACCGTGCTACAATGCGTCCTTAAGGACAAGCAAATGGGAGTTGTCATACTGATGCTCTATGATGCGCTCATACAAGGAAGATTGAAAAATCCCGCAAGCAAGAACCCGGCTAGACTCCGAAACATCTAAACTCACGAACTGACCAAATCCTAAATATCCAATGCTAGCGGTCTCTCACCAACTGGAACATATTCAAGTCTACCCATGCTCATAGCCTTTCTACTCAAGGCATCATCCACCACATTGGCCTTCCCGGGATGATACAAAATGGTAATATCATTGTCTTTTAACAGCTCTAACTACTCCGTTGCCTCAAGTTTAGATCCTTTTACTTAAACATGTATTGTAGACTCCGATGATCTGTGAAAACCTCACAAGACACGCCGTAGAGATAGTGCCTCCAAATCTTCAGTGCGTGAACAATGTATGCCAACTCTAAATCATGAATGGGCTAGTTCTTCTCATGGGGATTTAGGTGACGTGAAGCATAAGCAATCAACCTACCCTCCTGCATCAAGACACACCCGATGCCAATATGCGAATCATCACAATAAACTGTATATGAACCCGGTGCTAATGGCAAAACTAAAACTGGAGCTGGGGTCAAGCTAGTCTTGAGCTTCTGAAAGCTCTTCTCACACACATAAGACCACCTGAATGGGGCACCCTTCTGGGTCAATCTAATGAAAGGTACAGCAATGGACGAGAAAACTTCCACAAAACGGTGATAGTAACCTACCAAACCAAGAAAATTCTGAATCTCGGTAGCTAAAGGTCTAGGCCAACTCTGAACTGCCTCAATCTTCTTCGGATCTACCTTGATCCCCTAACTAGATACCACATGGCCCAAGAACAGCACCGAATCAAGCCAAAACTCACACTTGGATAATTTAGCATAAAGTTTCTTCTCCCTCAAGGTCTAGAGTACAATCCTCAAATGTTGCTCGTGCTCTTCCTGGATGCGTGAGTACACCAATATGTCGTCAATGAATACAATGATGAATAAATTAAGATATGGCTGAATACACTGCTCATCAAGTGCATAAAGGTTTCTTGGGAATTGGCCAGCCCAAAAGACATCACAAGAAACTCATAGCGCCCATAGCGGGTTCTGAATGTCGTCTTCAAAATATCAGAATCCCGAATCTTCAATTGATGATACCCTGACCTCAAATCAATCTTCGAAAATACTCTAGCACCCTGAAGCTGGTCAAATAAGTCATCAATGAGCGGTAGTGGGTATTTGATCTTAATTGTGACTTTGTTCAACTGTCTCTAATTAATACACATCCGCATAGTACCATTCTTCTCCTTCACAAATAGAACCGGCGCACCCCAAGGTGACACACTGGGCCGGATGAAACCCTTATCAAGCAATTCTTGAAGTTGCTCCTTTAGCTCTTTCAACTTCGTTGGTGCCATATGATACACTGGAATAGAGATAGACTGAGTGTCTGGCACCAGATCAATACTAAAATCAATATCCCTATCGAGTGGCATGCCCGGTAGGTCAGTAGAAAACACATCTAGATAGTCTCTCACTACCGGAACAGACTTAATAGTAAGAGTATCAGCACTAACATCCCTCATAAAGGCCAAATATGCCATACATCCCTTCCCAACCATCTGTTGAGCCTTCAAATATGAAATCACTCTACTAGGAATATAATCCAGGGAACCTCTCCACTCAACCCTAGGAAACCCCGGCATCGCCAAGGTCACGATCTTGGCGTGGGAATAAAAAATAGCGTGACATGGTGACAACCAATCCATGCCTAAAATCATATCAAAATCAACCATGCTAAGCAGCAAAAGATCATCTCTCGTTTCTAATCCCCCAACAACCACCACACACGACCGATAAATATCGTCCATAATAATAGAATCACCCACCGGCGTAGATACATGAATAGGCATAACTAAAGAATCACGAGGCATATGCAAAGTACGATGACACATATAAATAAGTGGAACCAAGATAAAATAATACCGAAGGATCCCTGTGGCATACTGAAATAATACATGTGATCACAGTGTCAGAAATAACTGCCTCTGGTCTAGCGGGAAAAGCATAGCATCAAGCCTTACCACCACTTGTCTGACCTCCCTCTCTGGGAGAACTCGACCCGCACGACCTCTACCCCGAGATGGCTGAGCGGGTGGTGTAGCAACTAGTGCAAGGGTCATAGACTATCCTCCCTACTGCATTGGACCTTTGTAGTGACAGGGACAATACTTCCTCATATGCCCCAACTCTCCACAGTCGTAACAACCTAGAGCTGGAAATGACAGTGGGGCCTGAATCGGACCCCGAGAACTACAATAACCACTGGAAGATACCGGTCCTGATGAACCCTGAACTAATTGAGCACGGTATGAGATTTGAGCTGGAAGTGCACTGAAAGATGACTGACCCAGATGAGTACTGTATGGATTGTGGCTAACGGATGCACCACGATTAATCGGACGAGCCATCTGAGCGGGCCTATAAGGACGACCTTTGATGTGATGTGACTGAACTCCATATGATGTATCACTGAAACCACCTGAACCACGGGGCCCCTTGCCCTCCCGCTCCTCGCGCTCAAGCCTGTGAACCAACTCCAAGCGCCTGGCAATCTCGACTACCTGGTCAAACCTAGCATCTGTCTCGGCCTCTCAAGCCAGACTGTAACGTAAACCATAGTTGAGGCCATCAATGAACCTCCTGATTCTCTCCCTCTTAGTGGGAACCAACCATATAGCATGACAGGCCAAATCCGTGAATCTCATCTCATACTGAGTCACAGTCATGTCCCCCTTGCGTAGCTGCTCAAAATCTCTACGCAGCTTCTCTCTCCGAGTCTGTGGGACAAACTTCTCTAAGAAGAGATTGGAGAACTCATGCCATGTGAGTGGTAGTGCGCCAACTGGCCTGCTCAACTCATATGCATGGTACCATCGGTAGGCTGTCCTTGTTAGCTAAAAAGTGGTAAATGCAACTCCACTGGTCTCCAAAATACTCGTTGTGCAAAGAATCCACTAATACCGGTCTAGAAAATCCTCAGCATCTTCTGACTCCTCCCCGCTGAACTTTGGAGGCTTAAGCCTCCCAAACCACTACAGTCTCTTCTGCTCCTCGTCACTCATAGGTGGGCTAGTCTCAGCCCGAACGGTAGCAACCAGCTAGGCTGGTAGTACCCCCAGCATTTGGAGTTCCTGGGCTAGCTGCTCTAGAGTACGGGTTACGGGAGTCTAGGCACCTCCCCCGGCCTGTGAAGTGGTTGGTGTAGCTAGAATCAAAACTGCCTGACCTAGGCTCGTGCACACAGTCAAAATTTAGGCTAAGGCCTCTTGAAGGCTTGGAATAACGATAGACACTGCTGGTGCCTGAGCTGGACCCGCCTGCTCAACAATATCTGGCACCTACTCCTTAGTTGGAGTGACTGGTAGCTCCACAGGAGCTGCCGTAGCTGTAGTACGAGTCACACCCCGGCCTCTACCGCGGCCCCAGCCTCTCGCAGCCCTAACTGGTAGTACTGGTGGCCGTACACCTAATTCGGTCGCACGTGTCCTCACCATCTGTGAGAGAACAGAAGAGTCAAGGTTCAAACTTCAGAAATAACAAATTCGCACGATAAGAATGCAAGAAAGTTAAGTTTCCTACTAAACTTGCTCGTGACTCGTGAGACCTAAGCAATCTAGTGCTCAGATACCAACTTGTCACAGACCAAAATCACTAGTCGTGATGGAACCTAACCCCAACCCGTTAGGTACACCAACAGCCATATAATAACAATGAAATCGAATAAACATGGTCTAATAACTCAACAACGGAAAATAACATGAAAATCTGAGAATATAACTATAAAACTACTACAACTATCCCAAAAGCTGGTGTCAACGAGTACACGAGCACTACTGAATAACAAGATACAAACAAAATCCTCTAATACAACTGTATAAATAATAGAACAGTAAAGATAGAGATAACCAAAAGAGAACTTCAAGGACTGCGGATGCCATAGCAGCTACCTCATAGTCTCCCAAAAGCTGACAACAACTCAAGTCTGAAATCACCTCGATCGGATGTACCTGGATCTGCACACGAAGTGCCGGGTGTAGTATGAGTACAACTGACCCCATGTACTCAATAAGTAACAACACTAACCTTGGGCTGAAATCAGTGACGAGCTCGGAACAATAGTCAAAAGCCAATATCAATAACCGATAACAGTTCAGAATACAAAGGAAAACTGTAGAAAACAAGTAGCTCAATGATATCATGTTCACAATTTAGAATTTTAGACATGTTTTCAAGTATAACAGTTAAAGCATAACACGGATAAAGCATTTCATTTAACAGTTAGCATGTGGAAGGTACACTTCTATGCCTACATGTCAAGTATACATGTCAATCAACAATGTCATAGTGGATCCATCAATATCCACACTTAGCACTGTACGGGTGCCTGGCACAACTGCCCATCATCAAAGCACGTATATAAAATACTGTGCATGGGCCCACTGCTGGCATGTCAGACTCCGGAGGGGCAGATCCTGCCCAAGTGCTAATCATAATCATTTAGCCCAAATAGTGAAGTCTGTTGCACGCGTCTCCCCAAAATAGTAACACTTAGCCGAATACGGATCTGGCATACGTGTCACCTCAAAGTCAATACCAAACCGGCTCTATGGCCCAAACTCAGTCATTTACCGTTCATGTCTCAGATAAACACATCTCAAAATGCTCAGTTTAACAGTGTTACACATAAGATGGATCAATAACATATGATGAATCAAATAAGAAATACTGAGACAGAGATATCATACACGGATATGGCATCATGACTGAGAACATGTGTACAAATAAAGCATATAGCTCTTAGACAGCACGAATAACCCTATCAAGTTTCAAACAAATAGCACTTCGCCTAGACATTACGTCTAACATGAATCACAATTCAAATGATTAAGCAAGTAGGAAAAATGCGGGAATAACAAGATATAATAACAAAAAAACCCGGTAATAGCCTAAGGGCCTCCCCAAACCATGAACATAGCGGTGCACACCAACACGCCTGTCACCTAGCGTGTACGCCACCCCAATATCTTTAATGTAACATAGTTCTCAGAGTTGGATACCCACAAATCCAAGTTTAGATGTGTTACTTACATCAAAACACGTAAATAAATACTCCAACAAACCCTTCCCATGCGTATCGGCCTCCGAACGACTCGAATCTAGTCACAAAAAAATCAACATCAACAAATAATGCAGTAGGAAACAACTTCAAACAATAAAGTTTCGATCTTTATCAAAATCAAAAAGTCAACCCAAAAGGTCAACCATGGGCCTGCACCCCGAAACCCGATCATACTCATAAATTTCGAACATTCATTCAATAACGAGTTCAACCATGCCAATTTTATCCGATTCCGACCTCGATTCGACCTTCAAATCCTAAATTTTCACTTTAGGAAGTTTTACCAAAAATCTCCCATTTTTTCACTTTAATTTCACTAGTTAAATGCTAAAAACAAAGATGGAATCGTGAAATAATAACAAATCTGAGTAAAAAATACTTACCCCGATCTAAATCTTGAAAATTCCCTCCAAAATCGCCCAAAACTGAGCTCTCTACCTCAAAATGTGATATAATAACTCTAACCCTCGAAATGGAATTTTAAAAGTCTGCCCAGTGATTTGCCTTTTGCGATCGCGAACAAACGCTCACGATCGCGAAGAACAACTTCCAGCTCCACAAAAATGCCTTATGCAAACGCGATCTCAGAGTCGCGAACGCGAGGAACACACGCTCCAGAACTACGCAAATGCAGAACAAACATTGCGATCGTGTAGGCTTATGCCTGACACCTCAACTAAACCACTCTACTACGCGAACACGACCTCGCATTTGCGATCGCGAAGACCACAACCATCCAAAGTTTCGCGAATGCATCACCACTTCGCGAATGCGAAGCACAATTCTCCTGCCACCCAGAACACTCTACACGATCGCGTCCTTCTCCTCGCGATCGCGAAGGAGAAAACTAGACACCAGATATCAGTAGTTCCTCAAGTCCAAAACATGGTCCGACGACCATCCAAAACACCCCCGGGGTCCCCGGGACCCCATCCAAACACACCTATCACTCCTAAAACACGATACGTACTTACTCGAACCTTCACATCAAACAATGACAAAATCACGAATCACACATCAATTCAAGCCTAATGAAACTAATGATCTTCCAACTTCTAAAACCAAATGTCGAACCATACCAAATCAACTCTCAATGACCTCATATTTTGCATACTAGTCCCAAATGACACAACGGACCTATTCCAACTCCTGAAACTAAAATTTGAACCCGGTATAAAAAAAGTCAATTCTCTGTCAAAGCTCTCAACCTTCCAAACCTTCAACTTTTTAACTTTCGCCAATTTAAGCCAAAACGACCTACGGACCTCCAAATCAATATCCGTACATACGCTCAAGTCCAAAATTACTATACGAAGTTATTGGAACCATCAAAACTCCATTCCGGGGTCGTTTACATAAAAGTCAAACTCCGATCAACTCTTTCAACTTAAGCCTTCAACCTTGGAACTAAGTGTCCTAATTCACTCCGAATCATCCCCGAAACCAAACCAACCACCCCGACAAGTCACATAACTACAAACAAGCATAGAAGAAGCAATACATAGGGGAACGGGGCTACACTATACAAAATAACCGGCCGGGTCGTTACAAATAGATCGTGTGGCTATAAACTTAAAATCATGCCTATGTAGGGTGCAATATAGTATGTTGAATTGTACGTTTATGCAAATTTCTCGAAAAAGAATAGGGTTTCGATTCTAGAAGTGATCTGCCATTAAAATATTTTGGTAGTTAAACAATTTTCCTAGCAATAGTTGGCTGGTTAAATAAAACAACTTAGTTCTCAATAAAGTTAGTCATAAAGAGCATGGTTTATAATAAAATTAGTAAATAAGATATAACCAATGATATTTCTGTGCTTAATAAAATAACAATAAAAATATAACTACAATTAGCATTTTGTATCCTATACATAAGTTCTATTTTAAACTTAAAATATTTTAGAATTTGTATGCAGTTAATAAGTTACTATATTATTTTTTGGGAATAAGCTATGTATTGATTGGTTTGAGATACGCACGTGTCCAAAAACTAATTACATAAATTAAGAGAGGTCGGCATTATTATTCAAGGGTGATGTATTAGGTATATTATTTGAGGTCAATTATAGTGTTCCACCATAATTTGAAACCTTGAATTAAGTTCTCTAGAAAACCTTAATCTGTTTGTTTGTTAAGTTAAAGTTGGGTTTGGGTGTTTTTCTAGGGGCAAGTGCACATATAGTCATTTTCAAGTATGCTATTTGGACAGTATTAGTTTTGTCATGAAATTTTAAAATAAAAATCTTAATTTCAGAGCAATTCAGAATATTTTTGTCCTGAAAAACTAAAATTAATAACGTACGGACTAATTCTTATATAACAGCCTTTTAGAATGGTTACTTGGTGCCATTTCTACGTTTTCTACCTATTTTCTGCGGAACCTGCTATTTTAGTTAGTTTGTTTCGGTTTTAGCCGAGGAATTTTGAGAAAAAAAGGACAAAAGCAGACTACATTAACATTGTTGTTTTATGGCAAAATCTGAACTACTCTTTGCATGGTCAACGGCTTAAGCTTTTGTCCTTATGAGTAGTGGGGCCCTGCTCTAGGGCCCACCAGTTTTCAGAAATAATAAATGATTCAACTACCACATTAGTCATGGCCATTAATTTGGCCTGCTTCACTTGCAATGTGTATTTAATTTTCTCTTCAAAAAAGACAAAACAATTGGAGGACTAACTACTACATTAGTAATTAGTACGATTTTGGGGTCTTCATTTTATTTGCATAATCCTCCCTTTCTCTAAACATGTTTTATTTTGGTCGAAACAAGAAACTACACATCCCAAAGACTGCTTGTTCTAGTGATAAAAGTCTATTTTATCATATAAATTAGAAGTTTGAGTCACGTAAGGACCACAAAAAACGACTTCAATGAATGAAAACTTAGACCATGTTTAGTGACCCTCTCAATCTTAGTGATGTCTTAAACTAGTACGTACATGAACTCTTATTGCCGAAATTTTTAGGTGAATATATTTGAACGACCAAATTTTAAATTAAGGTCAAAAAGAGCACTTCCTTTTTGTTTCTTTAAATTACACTATTATCAAATATATAGTGCACCAACATAGAAAACCAAAACCAAGTTCCAGGGTTGCCAAAATATGAGTGAAAATGTTTCCAACTGGATCTTATTCTTATAATAATAATAATAATAATAATAATAATAATCTTACAAAATGGCAGAAAGAAAATGTTTACTACTACATTTCAATATTGTTTTGTGAAGAAAGCAAGAAGTAGTTGGAAAATATCGAGATCTGTGAAAGAGATTCCGTTTGCTTCACGAACAAGCTGAAAAGGCTTTTCTTTTCTTACTACAATTTTCCTACCAGCTGCTGCATAGGGGAAAAAAGAAAAGGTGTTTCAAGAAACAGAATTTGGCTCTTTCTTGCCTAAGAGAATAATAGTCTTCTTTTTCTTTCAAAGGGTGAAAAGTAAACAAAATGCCGTTGGAGTAGGAAGTTTAGAGGAGAATTGTAAGGCACAAGATTCTGCCTTTTCTTGCTTTTTTAAATTCTCAACCGTTAGTAAACTCCCCCATTTTATTCACTGCAGTTCCCAGCTTCAGATTTCATATGGGATTTTGAAGCTTCCACTGTGAAAGTTACCATTTTTCAAGAATTGAGGTATACTCTTGCTTTATCTTTCTCCTTCCATTTGCATTTGGTGTATTAATGCAATTGGACTCTTTCTACATTTGTCAAAGCTTTACATTTGTATCAATTATGTTATAGTACACTTGTATAAACTATGGCAACCAATTCTGAACATAAGATATTTAAACCAATCATGGACTAGTTTCTTTTTCTAATGCCATAATTGAGAGTTGAAATTAGGAAGTAGAGGGTGGTAAATTCACAGAAAGAACAAATTTTTTCAAGAATCTGGACATGGGCTTTCCTCTAAAAGGCTAATGATCTCAGCAAAATGGCCTTATCTCCTTTTCTCCAGGCAACTCAATTTAGTGCATTAGGGAGGTTGATGCATCTAAGTGGTTCATGGGGCCATTGACTTTCAAAATTCTAATATGTTTGTTTCTAAAGGAGGCCTTAACCGTTTAAGTGAATATTCATCAACAGTTTTTGTGGGCGCGTACTTTGTTATGATATGAGTTGAGCTTATAATGGAGAAGTGAGGATTCATATAGCTGACCCCAACTTGTTTGATGCTGAAGCGTAGTAGTTGTTGTAGTTGTAGGCTTTCTAGGACTTGTTTGATATGCTGGAAATTTAGGTTTTGAAACTAGTGATGGTGCTAGTGCTAAGTTATTTCCTTCAGTTCTTATGTTTAGTTTATTATATGAGAAGGCCAAAAGTGTGAAAACCTGTCGACTCAATAGCATAGCTCCTCAATTGGCATTGCAGCTGCACTTTAGCAGTGTGGTTGATCCTCTCTGTCTCTGTCCGTTGAGGATGCTACTCTCTTGGACATACTGCTAGTTTGGAAGAGTAGACAGATTCAGGTGAAACAGAAAAGCAAGTGAATTAAGCAGATTTTAACTGGTAGAGGACTATGTAAGTGTTAGAAACTCTTAACTCTCTAGAGACATGAGAAAGTTATAAAATAAGAAAGGAAAAGAGAGCTTCAGTTTTCGTCTGGTTTAAGTTGTCTTTAGGAGGCATAAACTATTTTTTCTTCCTGAGTCTCACGGAGAATGAAGCAAAATCAATTCAAATACCTAGGAAGAGAAAATAATACAAAATAGATCCTTTACTCTACTGATTTGTTTGATTGACCATGAGAATTGGCTGCTCATTTCATACTGCAACAGTATTGTGTGCGTGTATTTAATTTCCTTCTTACTTTGTTTCACAGTGGTACTGTCGTTGCTAGGTGATGCAAATGGATGATACTCAATATGGAGACTTGAGTTGACTTGGGAGCAAATTGGAAATCATATTCATTCCAAATTATTAAAATGATGAAGCTACTAGCTCTGCTTGCTCTTTCCCTGTTTCCATTTTTGCTCCTCTCCCCGAAAGTTATTGCGGACCTAAGCTCAGATAGACAAGCACTACTTGACTTTGCTTCTGCAGTACCTCATCTTAGAAAGTTCACGTGGAACACTAACTCTTCCATTTGCACGTGGCATGGTGTCAGTTGCAACTCAGATGAAACTCGTGTTGTTGCACTTCGGCTTCCTGCTATTGGACTCTATGGTCCTATTCCGGAAAATACCATAGGAAGACTGGATGCACTAACAACCCTCAGCCTTCATTCCAATGGGCTCAAGGGAAATCTTCCTTCAGACATCACCTCTCTTCCTTCCCTCCGTTTCATATTTCTCCAAGAAAACCAACTTTCTGGTGAGATCCCTTCCTCTCTATCTTCACAGCTCAACTTCATTGATCTGTCTTTCAACTCCTTCTCAGGAGAAATTCCAACAACAGTTCAAAATTTGACAAGTCTTACTGGTTTAAACCTACAAAACAACTTGCTCACAGGATCCATTCCTAATGTAAACCTGCCAAGGCTTAGGCAATTGAATATGAGCAACAACCAACTCAATGGTTCAATTCCACGATCCCTTGCAAAGTTTCCTGCTTCTTCATTTCAAGGAAATTCTCTATTATGTGGACCACCCTTGACTCGATGCCCTTCTTTTGCACCTTCACCTTCTCCATTCCCTTCACTTCCACCTTTGAGTCCAATTCCACCATCTCGTGTCCTGCCATCCTCTCCAACAATTCCTGAAAAGCTAAAAGGCAAGAAGAGCTTAAGCACAGGGGTTATCATTGGCATTGTTGCAGGGGGTATTGGAGGGATTCTCGGTCTAGCTGTGTTGATTTTCTTGTGTTGTATGAAGCAATATTATACTACGAGAGGTGTTCAGGAAAGAAAAGACTTTAATGGAGGAGGAAGTCCGAAGCAAACAGAGGACTTCAGTAGTGGAGTACAAGCTGCTGAAAAGAACAAATTGGTTTTCTTTGGGGGCTGTTCCTTCAATTTCGATCTTGAAGATTTGTTGAGAGCCTCAGCTGAGGTTTTGGGTAAAGGGAGTTATGGAACAACCTACAAGGCCATATTGGAGGAGGGAACGACTGTCGTTGTTAAACGGCTGAAGGAAGTTGTTGTTGGGAAAAGAGAATTTGAACAACAGATGGAGATAATTGGCACCGTTGCTCAGCATGGAAATGTTGTTGCTCTTCGTGCTTATTACTTTTCAAAGGATGAAAAACTTCTTATCTATGATCATGTACCAGGGGGCAGTTTATCCACTCGAATGCATGGTAAAGTTCCTTCTCTTTCCCTTTTATCCTCCCACTCTTTAAGCTGTCATACCCATTCAGGTACTAACCTTGGACCAGAAAGTCAACTGAGCTAAAACTTTCATGAAATCATATATTCAGAGTGTGAGATATGTTCTTGCAAATCAGAAACTTAAAAGTTGTCGAAATTATCAATCTAACTGTTTATACAAGAGAGTGTTTTCTTGTTTATGATTATAGGCAACAGGGAGTTGGGAAGGACACTGGACTGGGAATCCAGGTTAAGGATTGCGCATGGAGCTGCAAGTGGCATTGCCCATATCCATTCTGTTGCTGGTGGGAAATTAATTCATGGCAATATCAGGTCATCCAATGTACTTCTCACCCATGACAATAGTGGATGCATCTCAGATGTTGGTCTTACTCCTCTAATGGGCTCTCCTACAATCCCATCTAGGAGTGCAGGATATAGAGCACCCGAGGTGATCGAGACAAGGAAATGTACTCAGAAATCCGATGTTTACAGCTTTGGCGTTCTGCTTCTTGAACTCCTTACTGGCAAAGCACCAGTGCAGCCACCTGGTCATGATGAGGTGGTAGATTTACCGAGATGGGTGCAGTCTGTTGTCAGGGAGGAATGGACAGCTGAGGTATTTGATGCTGAGCTCATCAAGTTTCAAAATATTCAAGACGAGATGGTGCAGATGCTGCAGATTGCAATGGCCTGTGTGGCAAAAGTGCCAGAAACAAGACCTGACATGAACCAAGTTGTCCAGATGATTGAGGATATTCAGCAATCAGATTCTGGAAACAGGCCATCATCTGAAGATAACAAGTCTAGGAGCCCAACTAGTCCAACACCATGATTCCTCATGCATTTGTCATACTCTATTCTATTACCAAAATTGCAAATTTTATCTTTTTCTTTTAAGTATAATTCCGACTTTTTAGACATCATTTCTCCATATCTGGCTGATTCTGTAAAATCAACGAATAATTCAATCCCACTTTTATGTCTAGGTTTAGTTTACCCACCAAAACTTATTTTACCATTTGATTTGATTATTTGAACAGTGGAAAGGAGCCAATGGGCTATTAAGGCAATCTTGAAAGATCATAATCTATGCTCTGTAATACTTTTCACAATTCAACTTATTTTACTGTTTGTTTACTTCATTGGCAATACAAATCCAATTTCACAAAGGCATGCTTGCTTTTATGGAATTCCCCCAGTTTTACCCAAATTTTAAGCCACCCATGCAGTAGAAGCTTAAAGGGATAGTGCAACACATCCAAATGAAGTATAAATGAATACACAATCCATCTGGCTAAATTAGCCAACTGCAACTCTCATCTCTCTAGCATCCACATTTCCATCAAACTTTCAGCTGTGTTTTTAAAACGGTCAAACTCAAGATTTCAATCTTTTATAACTATAAGCCCTATGGATAAACTTGGTAGAAAAAAGAGGCAGTATCCAGCTACAGGATACTCTTGGTGTCATCTTCTCCTTTTCACTGTGTAAAAACTTACAGCTACAGGTTATCGGTTTGAGGTTGCTGAGTTCTTATTAACCAAATCAGCACCACTCACGTATCTGGCAACAAAGGATATCAAACGGAATGGAGCACCAATTAACGGTGCATTGGTGAGCGGAACCTCTTCATCATCCTGATTCACTTTTGCAGCCTCTAAATCTACTGACTGAACTTCATTCTCGTCTAATGGGATTTGTACTATTTCATCAGACTCGATTTCTGATGAATTTACAACAACAATGCCATCTATCTTAGCCACATGCTCGTGATTTCTCCTCTCAGCTTTGTCGATGGCGACTTCCACAGATTGCAGCCTTTCACCTGACTGCAGCACTGCTTCATTGGGTTTAGATTTTGGCTCTGCATCATGATCCACTTCATGCTCCTGAACGGCTCCAGGCCTCATATCTAACGCAATGGCTGATTCATTGGCAACATGAGCTGCCCCAGAGCTCCTGCTAACTACATCGGAGCCTAAAGGTGAAGATACCTCCATTGCTGGACCTCTTTGATCGAGCTCCACATTTAACTTGTTCACCTAATATAAGAAAATAATAATTACCAATCCAGACGACTATATCATAATCTAAGCCTCTTCAGGTAAGAGAATAATAAGCGGAATTTCATTACTAATACCTTCTCCACAAGCTCTGCATTTTCACTGACTAATTTGTCCACCAATGCTCGGGTAGCTACTAATTCAGAATTCAGATCCCCATTTTCAAGAGTATTCTACATCAAGACAAAGTAAAATAGGTTATGGTAACATGTCAATGTGCAACAATGTGTTGTAAGTACATAGTTGTCCACTACCCATAATTTAGTTAATATCAATAGTTAATATATATTGTCCATTACCCATAATTTAAATTTGTTTTGGTTACATCCCTAAATTTCAAACTGAGATGTTATGTGATTAGAATGCATGTACACACTGAATGTGTTTCATGAAAGAGAAGATCACTTAAATACATTAAGTGCCATTAAAAATGGTTTATGATGGATATGCTAAGAGTTATCATCAAATAGAAAATGGTCAAGTAGGTCACTTAATACTTGTCAAGTAAACTACAATCTCATGTTTATTGTTTAATCAATCATGATCTTTACTAATAAATATTTAAAAATTCAACATTTTAATCTCAATCTTCCTTACGAGTCATGCCGTATGAGGTTGGCCAGCCAAATCAACACTGTGTTACTTCCTATCACTCATTGAATAGCCTCAAGAGGGATTTTTCCCATTGGCTAATGTCTTCCCCACATACCAATTGGCATCCAAGTGGACAGTGTGTAAAAATCGGTCAGGTTTGACTTCCATAATACTCATGTAGGATCAAGATTCTAAAAATCTGATAAGAAGTTTCTAGCCCTGCATGGGCTAAGATTTCTGCAAATCTGAAGGGAAGAGTTCCCTGATTTATGCACTCTCTTAAATCTTAAATTATAGAAGTGACATCTAGGAAAATTCCTCTAGCTACGTATTTTATCTTAGTGAACTATCGACCCAACCATGAAACGTCAAGTTATATATGCAGGTAAGCGTCCTGTAGTAAGAGGAGTAGTTATAAACCCTGTAGACCATCCCCATGTGGGTGGTGAAGGGAGAGACCCAATTGGTAGAAAAAAAACCACAACCTACCCCTTGGGGTTATCCTGCACTTGGAAGAAGTAGAAAAAGGAATATATATATATAGTGATAATTTGATTCTTCATCGCCGTAGTAAATAGGAGAGAAAATCGAATTAAATTCTTCGTTTTTACAAAAAAGGCCAAATCCAAGGTTAGTAACGAACATGTCCACAAAATTAGAAGTATCTTAGCTTATGCAGCAATATAGTGTGCAATTCTAGTGATACATGGAGGACATATAACAGGAGATCCATGAAGCACCAAAAAGAGCACATGGAATGTTGAACATGAAATGTGCTTTTAGAGAGGAGGAGCAGAAGAAGAATAAGGAGTGGTGCTATGGGGTCTAGCACCTGCCAGCAGTACACCACAAATGAAAGGAAACAAATAATAGGACCAGGTTTATATGAAAGAGATTATTAACAACTAACCATTTTGCTCCCAGTTGGTGAATAAGGTATTGCAGCACTCTTCTCAAGGTTATAGACTTGTGTCTGCAGAATTTGTACATTTTCTTTGAGTACCTGATTTTCTTGTACAATAGTGGTCCTCAACCCTTCGAACTCCTTCACCTGCCAAGCTTTGATTTTAATTTCCATGTTAGGAAATAATAGGCAATGATTATCAATTTCGCTCCACCATGTCACACATCAACAACCATAATAAGGACAACATTACAAAATTCAGGATACACCGTCTGGAAAAGCAAAGCTTAAATCAAAATTTTAGATGCTCAACTACAACTCCCAATTCCTTTTATGTATAAGGAGAATACATATGGTCTAAGAAAACACACAGGTTAATAATTCAGGAAAAGTAACATCACAATTCATATCAATCAATAGAGTTACATCCCATCATTGGAATTTGGAACGCCAAACTATTCAAATCAAAATTGCAATATGGACAAAGTATCCATTGTGAAGGGGAGCCTTGGAGCAACGGTTAAGTTGTCTCCGTGTGACCTATAGATCACGGGTTCGAACTGTGGAAGCAGCCACTAATGCTTCCATTAGGGTAGGTTGTCTACAACACACCCCTTGCGGTGCGACGGTTCCCCGGACCCTGCATGAATACGGGATGCTTTGTGCACTGGGCTCCCTTTTTTTACAAAGAATCCATTGTATGATTGATGCTAAAACCAAATCTGCAGGTTTATAACAGTTTGATGGGAAAAGTAATCCAGTCAAGCAAAATCATCACATATTCTGGTCGCTGGAACTGCATACCTGCGCCTCTAAAAGTGCATTATCACCACTCAGGCTGGAAATTATTTCTCGGAATGACTTCTGCAAGAAAAAACAAGAGAGTATCTTTGAACTTACTGAAGCATTTCACAATAACTAGCACTTAACAGATAAAACTAACAATTAGGTTATGTCCCCTGTTATTGTTCTTCTTTATGTTCACAAGTAATTCTTGAAAAAAGGCTAGTGCATTGAGAGGAGAATCCAACAATTGATTCACAAGTAGCTTAGCGAAGGAAAATCAAACAGATTTATCCATGTAGCTCAGACCAGTCAACTATTTTCCTTTCTCATTTTCTACTCCACTGGAAGTGCTAAAGCCTACTAAGCTCTATATGCGTGCCCAGAAAAAACTGAGCAGCTGCTGTTGCGTTCCAGTAAACTAAATGACATTAGTAGTTGTTCTTTAACTCATTGATGTGCAATTTGCTAAGTGCACATTGACTCACATGCACCACCTTATTACAGTCTTATTAAAGAAAACCCTGTATCCAGAAAGATTAGTACAGTAGGCAGGGACGGATCCAGGATTTGGAGGTTTCGGGTGCCAAGCTAATCGATTTGATCAACTCGGGCGTCAGTTCGGGTTATTCATCTTTTTTATTTATATAGACAAACGATCAAACGAAAAAAGTATAATAACTATAACTAATTGACGCAACCATAAAACTTCCAACAATAATATTAATATTATAAATATACATCATCTATTTACAATTGTCCTCAACGAGTTTTCAGATTTTAAAAACAATCCATAATGACATCATTACTTACATTTGTGAATACATCATGCTCTATGTAACAAACTAAATAATCATTTAAATATTGGTCACCCATGCTATTCCGTTCTTTATTCTTTATCTGCTTCATGGATAAGAATGCTCTCTCCACAGTTGCGGTAGCAACAGGTAAAATCAGAGTCAACTTCACAAGTAAATAAACATACGAATAAGTCTCCACAAGATTTGCCTCAACCAATGCTTTTGCCAAATCACTAATTCCTTGTAAGTTGGAGAACTTGGGATTACCAGCTCGCATATGAACTATAAAAGTATCAAGTTGATAACTCAAGTCTCGAATCTGAACCTCATCAAACTCATTTGGGTAACATTTTGCTAAAATCATTATTCTACCTTTATCAAAATTAGCAAAAGAATTGGCTGGATTCAAGCTAGCCATCCCGAGAAGCAAATCGCTACTCACTGCATCAAAACGGTCATTAAGCTCTTGAAGTAGCACATCAATTACAACATAAAAGATATCAACACGCAAGTAGTGTGAATAACAAACACCGGAAGACTTGCGCTTCGACTTTCCAGGAAAATAAGATTCATCCATCTTGGGAATCAAAATATCACATAACACAAAATGAGGAAACATCATCTAGTAAATATTCCCATCCACTTTCTCTCATTTCTTGCAATCTTTTCTTTGTGATGTTAAGAAACTCCACGGTATTAACAATATCTTGATCCCTCTTTTGTAGGATCTTGTTCAACTCAATTGACATTGCCAAAACTTCAACATCAAGTGAAGCATAAAAATAAATTTGAATGTTGTCATCTCACTCAAAAGATATTTTGCTTGATTTCTCTCATTTGAGCTAGAACCTTCATATTTAATCACTTCAAGCACACGAACAATAGATGAGAAAATAACAATAAAATTATCTAATGTTTTGAAATGTGATCCCCAACGAGTGTCACCTGGTCTTTGAAGCTCGCGTTCTTGATTTAGTCCTCGCCCATTATGAACTTCACCGGATGTTTACCCGAAAAACGGATAGAGTTGAATTTGTACGTAGTTTTAAGGGTATGTGGTATAACTTGACACAAATCGTAAGAGTAAGTAGAAATGTTGAAATACAAACGAAGTTAAAAAGGGAAAGATTTATGAATAAACAAGATGAATCAATGTATAAGGCTCAAAAGGATAATCTCTTAATATGGGAGTGTATCAACAGTATTTGAGTTACAATGCACTAATGACCTGATGCTTTACAAAAATAATAGTCATCCCTCTTATATAGATATAGTAAAAAATACATAGTGGGGAACCCATGATAAATCAATTTTTCCCTAATTTCCGCCGAGATTCTCTCTCTTAGTGCTACTTTAACGGCTCTTGTCTCTTGGCTCGATCTTGATTGGACTCGGTATTGGTCGGTTTCCAGGTTTAGAGCTCGATGCGGGCTTGAGCTCGATGCTGACTCGGGGCCCGGTATTGATTCGGGCTCGGTGTCGGTTGGTCTTTGGTTCTGAAGCTTGATACCATCGCTTCTTATCATAGCTCGATTTGGACTCGAATTCGATAATGACGTCGAGCTCGGTATTTAATCTGACCCCGAAACTCGAAGCTCGTTCGTGTCTTCTTCAAATCTCACCTCGATATTATGAAGATGCTCTTCGGTCCATCTTCACCAATCGTACGAAGGTCGAAAACGGTTTTGACCGTATACAGATAGTCCCCTCGTTTCTCGGGAAGGATGTGGCATTAAACGATATGATTTCCCAACGGCTCGATTGGATATACACTGACGTTTGCATCGAGCCCGGCCATGACGTACGTGATAGCTATCTCGTTTGTTCAGTACCAAGGCATTAAATGCGTGTCAGACGGTGGTCGGCCACCGCTGATATTGAACCGTCGTTGCTCAATCTATAAGTAGCCCCTTTTTTTTACCATTTATCACTTTTACGCCTCCAACCTCCATATTTTTCTAAGCTCTTTTTCGTATCTTTTGAGTTCATCTGTAGGTCTGTGATTTTTATTGCAAAAATCTTTCTTCTGTGATTTTCACTGCAAAATCTTTCTTTAAAACACCATATCTTTGTCATCTCCTTCTATTTTCGATTTCTAAATCCAAAATGGCGAAAACATCTAAAACCGTTCCTCAAAAAGAAAAAGCTTCTACTTCACAGCCTGCTGCCGACAAAACACCGGTGGAGCCACAGCCTGAGGAGTGTGTTACCGGGGCGTGTGTTCTTACCTCCGATTTTAAGATCAACAAAGGCTCGTCGGTTCCCGGTCGATGCGAGCCAGTATCGAGGTATATGTGCTCGATAACCGAGGGGCATCTCGAACAGATAAGGAAAGATTGCAACTGGGAGAACAAAAGTGGTAATCCCGACTCCCGAGGAAGATATTACTACTCATGTGAAAGGGTTTTTAAATGTGTATACCTACCCTTTCATGTTAGGCCCCCTCGAACCAAAGATTGATTCGGGCTCGGTGTCGGTTGGTCTTTGGTTCTGAAGCTTGATACCATCGCTTCTTATCATAGCTCGATTTGGACTCGAGCTCGATAATGACGTCGAGCTCGGTATTTAATCTGACCCCGTATTAAGTTATACCACAAACCCTTAGAACTACGTACAAATTCAACTCTATCCGTTTTTCGGGTAAACAGTTTGGAGCCCATCGTGGGGCTAAGGATAATAGTGATTATTTGATACGAATCTGCAAAACACACCATTTTACGCTTGTTTTCGGAAGTGTCTTTGATTTCGGATTAGCAACAACGAGCTCTCAATTAAATGGCCTTACCTATCGACAACGAAGCTGGCCTTCAAGGTGAGAACAACAACTTGACGCCCAGGGCCGAAAGGCCACTTGTCGACGCCGTTGGAGCTCGAGTCGAAGTGCCATTAGACGTTAATTCGCATGTGGCCATTGAGGCAAACCTACGTTCTGAACCTGAAAATAGCATTCATGGTGGTACTCGATCTGCAGCTCGAGAAACCTATAACGTTGAGGAAAACGGAATCAGCTTGCATATGATTTTCGAAATGTTGCAAGCTCAACAGGTAGCGATAGCTCAGTTGCAGAGTCAAACCCAGGTACCGAGCAGGCCGGAGCCCAGTCTACCCCGAGAAATCACCCGCAGAACAGAGCCAACAATAATAAGATCAAATGAGCAAGAATCGGGGACTAATTCCGAAATTGCTAAGATACTCTAGGAACTCACAAAACGGATTGAAGCAAACGATAAAAAAGTGAAAACATATAACTCCAGGGTCGATCAGATCCCGGGGCACCACCAGTGTTGAAAGGGTTGGATTCCAAAAAATTCGTGTAAAAGCCTTTTCCACCAAGTGCAACTCCAAAACCGATCCCCAAAATATTCCGCATGCCCGAGATTCCTAAATATAATGGAACGACCGACCCCAACGAACACGTCACCTCTTACACATGTGCCATCAAGGGTAACGATTTAGAAGACGATGAAATCGAATCTGTGATGTTGAAAAAAATCGGAGAGACCCTTTCGAAGGGAGCAATGATTTGGTATCACAACCTACCACCAAACTCCATCGACTCATTCGCCATGTTAGCGGACTCTTTCGTAAAGGCACACGCAGGAGCGATAAAGGTCGCAACGAGAAAATCGGACCTTTTTTCAAGGTAAGACAAAGGGATAATGAAATGCTGAGAGAATTCGTCTCCCGATTTCAAATGGAACGCATGGAATTGCCACCGGTCACAGATGATTGGGCCGTTCAAGCTTTCACCCAAGGGTTGAACGAGCGGAGTTCGGTAGCGTCACGTCGGCTGAAACAAAATTTGATCGATCTTCCGGTTCAGTACATCCAAACAGGTCGGTAGTTAAAAACCAGAGGGACGTCGACAGGGAGTCAAGGTCGAACAGAGACCGATATCAACCATATACCGTGGATCGAAGGAACAATGGTTCAGGACACAATTCCACCCGGAACAATCGAAGAAGTGATCGAGGACAGAATTCTCGGGGACTTATGAGCAAAAGTGGTTTTGACAAGTATGCCGATCCCACAGAAGCACCTCGGTTATCGGAATATAACTTTAGCATCGATGCATCGGACATTGTGTCGGCAATCGGAAGGATCAAAGATACTAGGTGGCCCAGACCCATACAACCTGATCCTTCCCAAAAAAAACCAAATTTGATGTGCAAGTATCATGGCACGCATGGTCACAAGACCAAAGATTGTAGGCAATTAAGGGAGGAGGTAGCTCGTCTATTCAATGAGGGCCACCTTCGAGAGTTCCTCAGCGATCGAGCCAAGAATCATTTCAGAGAAAGAGACGCCAACAGGAAAAATGAACAGGAGGAACCCCAACATGTCATTCATATGATCGTCGGTGGGGTCGACACTCCACAGGGACCCATATTCAAACGCACTAAGGTATCAATCACTATGGAAAAACGAGCCCGAGATTATGTGCCCGAAGGCACTTTATCGTTCAACAACGAAGAAGCACAAGGCATTTCTCAGCCCCACAACGACGCTCTGGTAATTTCTATCTTATTAAATAAAGTTCAAGTTAAGTGTGTTTAAGTGGATCCAGGTAGCTCGGCGAATATCATCCGATCAAGGGTCGTGGAGCAGCTCGGCCTACAAAATCAAATCGTGCCCGCTGCTTGGGTCTTAAACGGCTTCAATATGGCCAGTGAAACAACTAAAGGGGAGATTACTCTACCGGTGAACGTGGCTGGAACCATTCAAGCTACCAAGTTCCACGTAATCAAGGGTGACATGAGGTACAATGCCCTGCTCGGAAGGCCTTGGATCCACAATATGAGGGCAGTCCCTTCGACTCTCCACCAGATGATGAAATTCCCAACGTCGGACGGTATAAAAACAGTAAACGGGGAGCAGCATGTTGCAAAGGAAATGTTTGTAGTTGATGAGGTAACACCGATATCAACACTGTCAACCTCGGAAAGGTCGAACATCGAAGGTAAACAGGAAGTCAAATAGCAATCACAACCACCAGCTTCGACCGAATCAAGGAAGCAGGAGGTAGAAGAAGAAGAGGAGGATTTTCTGACCCCTCGAACTTTTATTGTTTCCGAAGATTCTGACGCCACCGAATCAACGGTCGAAGAGTTGGAACAGGTTATATTGATCGAGTACCTGCCCGAACGAAAGGTATACCTGGGAACGGGATTAACCCCCGAACTCAGGAAAAAACTTATTCAATTTCTTATTGATAACATAGATTGTTTTGCTTGGTCCCATTTAGACATAACAGGGATCCCACCGGATATAACGACGCATCGGCTAAGCCTGGACCCTAGGTTCAAACCGGTGAAGCAAAAGAGAAGACCCCAGTCCGAGGTAAAGCACGCATTCATAAAGGACGAGGTAACTAAACTTCTCAAAATAGGGTTCATTCGGGAAGTGAAATATCCCGAATGGTTAGCCAATGTAGTTGTATTCCCTAAATAAAGGAAAAAACTTAGAATGTGTGTAGATTATAAGGATTTAAACAAGGCGTGCCCCAAAGATTCTTTTCCGCTGCCTAACATCGATCGCATGATCGATGCCACGGCCAGCCACGAGATCCTTACTTTTCTCGATGCCTATTCCGAGTACAATCAAATCTAAATGAACCCGGAGGACCAAGGAAAAACTTCATTTATCACCAAGTATGGAACATATTGTTATAATGTAATGCCCTTCGGGCTAAAAAATGCAGGAGCTACTTACCAACGCCTAGTAAATAAAATGTTCGAGGAACAAATAGGTAAATTGATGGAAGTTTATATTGATGACATGTTAGTTAAGTCCCTGCGCGCAGAGGACCATTTGGCTCATTTGCAGGAAACGTTCGAGATTTTAAGGAAATACAACATGAAGCTCAACCTCGAGAAATGTGCTTTCGGGGTCGGTTCGGGGAAGTTCCTTGGCTTCATGGTATCGAAGCGGGGGATCGAGATCAACCCCGATAAAATCAAGGCCATCGAAGACATCACCGTCGTAGACAGTGTAAAAGTCGTGCAGAGGCTAACCGGAAGGATAGCTGCCTTAGGCCGATTCATTTCGAAGTCGTCAGATCGAAGCCACCGATTTTTCTCTCTACTCAAAAAGAAGAACGATTTCGCCCGGACCCCGGAATGCCAACAGGCATTAGAGGAATTGAAGCGATACCTATCGAGCCCACCGCTGCTTCACACTCCGAAGACAGATGAGAAACTTTACTTGTACTCGGCGGTATCGAAAATGGCGGTAAGTGGTGTCCTAGTTCGAGAAGAGCAAGGTACGCAATTTTCCGTTTATTATGTAAGTCGAACCTTAGGGGAAGCAGAAACTAGATATCCACACTTAGAGAAATTGACACTTGCACTGATAAGCGCCTCTAGAAAGTTAAGACCATACTTTCAATGTCACCCCATGTGCGTATTAACTACTTACCCACTTCGTAATATTTTGCACAAACCCGAACTATCGGACCGATTGGCCAAATGGGCCGTCGAACTCAGTGGGTACGATATCGAATGTCAACCCCGAACGGCCATCAAGTCTCAATTTTTAGCGGACTTCGTGGCCGATTTCACGCCAACCATGGTACCCGAAGTTGAGAGAAAACTCTTGTTAAAATCGGGTACATCATCAGGGGTGTGGACCCTCTACACAGACGGTGCTTCGAATGTGAAGGGGTCCGGGCTAGGCATCGTTTTGAAGCCGCCCACGGGTAGCACTATTAGGCAATCTATCAAAACTACTAGGCTAACTAACAACGAGGCCGAGTACGAGGCTATGATTGCAGGTCTCGAGCTAGCTAAAAGCTTGGGAGCAGAAGTCATTGTAGCCAAGTGTGACTCTTTACTGGTGGTAAACCAAGTAAACAAAAACCTTCGAAGTTCGAGAGGATAGAATGCAAAAGGTATTTGGACAAACTACAGGTAACTTTGCACCGTTTCAAGGAATGGACTTTACAGCATGTACTTCGAGAACAAAATAGTGAGGTCGATGCACTTGCAAATTTGGGGTCATCGGTCGAGGAAGATGAGATCAACTCGGGGACTGTCGTTCAACTCTCGAGATCTGTAATCGAGGAAGGTCACGCTGAGATAAACTCCACAAGTCTAACCTGGGATTGGAGAAACAAATATATAGAATACTTCAAGAACGGGAAACTTCCATCAGACCCAAAGGAGTCAAGAGCTCTACGCACAAAAGTTGCACGGTTCACCTTATCCAATGATGGAACGCTGTTTAGAAGGATGTTCGATGGTCCACTGGCAATATGTTTGGGACCAGGAGATACCGACTACATCCTACGTGAGATTCACGAGGGCACTTGCGGAAATCATTCCGGTACCTATTCATTAGTCCAAAAAATAATCAGAGCAGGATATTATTGGATCGATATGGACAAAGATGCAAAGGAGTTTGTTCGAAAATGTGATAAATGTCAAAGGTTTGCACCGATGATCCATCAGCCCGGAGAGCAACTTCGCTCAGTCCTATCCCCATGGCCATTCATGAAATGGGGGATGGATATCGTCGGCCCTCTGCCATCGGCCCCAGGTAAAGCTAAGTTCATTTTATTTATGACTGACTATTTCTCTAAATGGGTTGAAGCACAGGCGTTCGAGAAAGTGAGAGAAAGAAGTTATAGACTTCATCTGGGATCACATCGTATGTCGATTTGGGATACCCGCCGAAATAGTATGTGACAATGGAAAATAATTTATCGGCAGCAAAGTGACGAAATTTTCCGAAGACCATAAAATAAAGAGAATATTAACAACGCCGTATCACCCTAGTGGGAACGGATAGGCCGAATCGACGAACAAGACTCATTCAAAACATAAAGAAAAGGTTGAACGACGCTAAGGGGAAATGGAGGAAAATTCTACCCGAAGTTTTTTGGGCATATCGAACAACATCAAAATCTAGTACGGGGGCAACCCCGTTCTCCTTAGTATATGGCTCCGAAGTCTTGATTCCAGTCGGGGAATCCAGTGCCAGGTTTCGATATACAACAGAAGAGTCAAATCACGAGGCTATGAATACTAGCCTCGAATTATTGGATGAAAAACGAGAAGCCGCTCACATCCGATTGGCCGCCCAAAAGCAGCGGATCGAAAGATACTATAATCGAAGAACCAATCTTTGCCATTTTAAAATCGGGGACTTAGTGCTAAGGAAGGTCACCCTCAACACCCGAAACCCAAATGAAGGAAAACTGGGTCCAAACTGGGAAGGACCGTATCAGGTACTCGAAATCGTCGGTAAAGGATCCTACAAGCTCGGTATTATAAACGGCAAACAACTACCAAGCAATTGAAACTTGTCGCACCTAAAACGATACTACTACTAAGGTACAATCCTCCCATGTTCGTTTATATTTCGAAACTAACCCTTGCAGGAGTTCGACCGAGAACAGGGACGGATTATTCAACACAAAGCCTTAGGCCTGAGAGCACACGTTGCACTCTTTTTTCCTTAGACCGGTTTTATCCCAAATGGATTTTTCGGCAAGGTTTTTAATGAGGCAACCATTGATCGTGCTAACTTAGAACAAATTTACAGTATCCGGGGCCTCTTTACAATAAACCTCGAATACTGTGGGGCATTACCCTCGAATATATCAAGTTCGATTATCAAGTTCGATTATCAAGTTCGAAGCAAGAAAGTTACTTCATGACAACAGGGTTTCGATAGGAAAAATTGTAAGAGCCAAATGGTCAAAACGAATCATGCTCATGTAGTTTGCTCGATCCCTGGTACAGAACATAAACACATGTATAATGACATAAAGAGAATTTTTTACCGATCTCATATCTCAGAATCCATCCTCTATTTCGTGATCTATTATGCAAACAGGCTTAAGGCCCGCCGACCATTACCCCGTAAATCGGACTACTAAGCCTACGGGCTACTCTTATTTCGAGTTCAAGCAATCACTCACTCGACCACTAAGCCTACGGGCTACTTCACTTCGAGTTCGAGCAAGCACTCACTCGACCACTAAGCTTACGGGCAACTTCACTTCGAGTTCGAGCAAGCACTCACTCGATTACTAAGCCTACGGGCTACTCTTATTTCGAGTTCGAGCAATCACTCACTCGACTACTAAGCCTACGGGCTACTCTTATTTCGAGTTCGAGCAATCACTCACTCGACCACTAAGCCTAAGGGCTACGTCATTTCGAGTTCGAGCAATCACTCACTCGACTATTAAAGGCCTACGGGCTACGATTACTTCAAGCTTGAACAATCACTCACTCAACTACTAAGCCTAAGAGCCTACGAACTACATTACTTCGAGTTCGAGCAATCACTCGCTCGGTTATAAAGACTACAAGATCCGGCTTCGATCAAATTGCCTAAAGCCTCGAACTTATGAAAACTTTCATAAGACATGAATGAAACAGAGTTTTCATAAGGCTAGAGTTTTCATAAGGCTTGACTGAAGCAAAGTTTTCACAAGGCAGAATATGAAACAAAGACAAATCGGGAAAGGAAAAGATCATCATATTATATGAGTATTTACAAGGTCCGATCAGGACCATACACAAAAAAGATCAAAAACAAAAAATCGTAAGGTTCATGATTATCTCCGGGAGCAGCCTCACCATCGAGCTCCTCCCCACTCTCAGACTCGCTCTCACTCTCATCATCATTATCATCTTCATCGGAAGCCAGGGTTCCAGCTTCGGCTTCAAGTTCTTTAGCCTTTTTTATCTCTTCGGTGAGATCGAAACCTCGAGCATGAATTTCCTCGAGGGTCTCCCTCCGAGATTGGCATTTGGCGATTTCAGCAACCCAGTATGCTCGAGTTTGAGCGGTCTCGGTTGCCTTTCTCGCCTGTACCTGAGCGGCTTCGGCATCGGTCCGATAGACAGCCACGAATGCATCTGCCTCGGCCTTTGCTTTTTCTGCTTCAGTTTTGGCCTTAGCAAGTTCGGATGCCAACCGAGCCTCGAGCTCCTCTATTTTCCTTGCTTGAACCGAGCTCTTCTCCTTTATGCCTTGTAGTTGACTTTCGGCCGATAATAATTAGGCTCGAGCAGTTTCTTTTTCTGCAGCAAGGCGGTCCATGCCATCTTTCCACCCCAAGGTCTCCGCCCTTATCGTATCAACCTCCTCACGAAGCAGCCCGATCACCTCAAGCTTCTGCTGCAACTGTGAGATCGAAATATTAGCCATCGTTCCAGAACCGAGCCTGTGGGTTTTTAAGATTGTCATTACCTGCTCAGTCAGGTCGGCCTGGTCTTGATGAGCCTTGGCTAACTCGGCTCGGAGCTCCCTGATTTCCTCTTCCCTTTGCCCACAGAGAAGTTTAAGGGCGTTTCTCTCTTCAGTGACCCTTCGGAGGTCGGCCTCGTACTGACTCAACTCAGCTCGAGATCGAGAACATGCCTCTCGATGGACCACTGAGGCCTACGAAGGAAGAAGAAAAGAAGTTAGAAAAGAAAAGCAAACATAAAGTTGGCACCAACGAAGGGAGTTAGAGCTTACCCGATTCAGAGCTTGTTGCACTTCGAAGAAAAGGCCCGATACATCACTAGGGCCAGCAACATCCCCGACACCAGTAAACAAATCACGAAAGGGATCTCTCCTTCGTGGAACCGGCCTATCTCGAGGGTCCCCAAAGCTTGGGCTTCCCGAATCGCCCCTTCGGAAAAAGCGGGGAGAGTAGGCAAGTCGCTTGGGGCATTCTGTTCGGTTCGGAGATGTTCAGGGTCGGTCCCTTCAAATATATCCACCGTTTGTTGACTTCGATGGGAGGTATCCTCGATCTCCAGCAACTCGGGGGCTTTGCCGGAACCCTTCTCCGATATCCCCTCAGTTCGAGGAAAAGGCTCATAAACAACCATCGATCCAGCTGCCTTTGGGGCATCGATGGTTTTCTTCACTCGGGCCACCAGTACGGACACGTCGTTTTCTTCTTCTTCCTCGTCTTCATCCCTTAGACACCGAACTGATTCTTCGGTCAAAGGGATGGTATTTTTCCTCGGCTTACGAGCCGCCCTTATCTTAGGTTGTGGATCTTCGGAAGTAGAGGCCCTTTTTCTCTTATGGTCCTTCGTCGGTTTCGGGACCAGGGCCGGCGTCTCTTCCTCACCAGACGGGGGCCTCAAAATCGCATCTTTGCCAAGCCTACACACAAGAAAATTGGTTAAGTATATGGAAAACATTTCGGTCGAACTATCAAAGACATGAGAAAAAAGCTTACCATGATTTTTGGCCTCCCATCGACCCATTGACAAATCACGTCACGAGCGCTCGGCGTATGTAGAGGTCGAAGCCAGGTCCCGTACCCAACTCTTAAGGTTAGGAACTGCACCGGGCATCCAAGGAACCGCTGCATCACAAAAGGGGATATCGGTGAGAAAGAAACGAATGGGCAAAACAATAGGAGATAACAGCTATTACACTTACGCTTCATGTTCCATTCCTCGGGAAATGGCATCTTCTCGGCCGGAATTAGGTCCGAAGTCTTCACTCAACAAACCTTCCCATCCAGCCTCGATCCTTGTCCTCGTCTATGCTCGAGAACAGCACATTGGTAGCCCAGCGCTGAGTTTTATTAGCTGTACAATCTAATAAGATGGTCGAGGGTGAAAGGCATCCCCTCGATTTTGTTCACAAAGAAGCGGATCAGAATAACGATCCGCAAAAAAGAAGGATGGATTTGGCCTAGGGTTATTTGGTATTGACGGCAAAAATCAATGACAACAGAGTCGAGGGGGCCTAACATAAAAGGGTAGGTATACACATTTAAAAGCCCTTTCACATGAGTAGTAATATCTTCCTCGGGAGCCGGGATTACCACTTCTTTGTTCTCCCAGTTGCAATCTTTCCTTATCTGTTCGAGATGCCCCTCGGTTATCGAGCACATATACCTCGATACTGGCTCGCATCGACCGGGAACTGACGAGCCTTTGTCGATCTTAAAATAGGAGGTAAGAACACACGCCCCCGAAACACACTCCTCAGGACATGGCTCCACCGGTGTTTTGTCGGCAGCAGGCTGTGAAGAAGAAGCTTTTTTTCTTTTTGAGGAACGGTTTTAGATGTTTTCGCCATTTTGGATTTAGAAATCGAAAATAGAAGGAGATGACAAAGATGTGGTGTTTTAAAGAAAGACTTTGCAGTGAAAATCACAAAAGAAAGATTTTTGCAATAAAAATCATCAACCTACAGATGAACTCAAAAGATACGAAAAAGAGCTTAGAAAAATATGAAGGTTGGAGGCGTAAAAGTGATAAATGGTAAAAAAAAAAAAAGGGGGCTACTTATAGATTGAGCAACGACGGTTCAATATCAGCAGTGGCCGACCACCGTCTGACACGCATTTAATGCCTTGGTAAACTGAACCGACGGGACAGCTATCACGTACATCATGGTCGGGCTCGATGCAAACGTGTATATCCAATCGAGCCGTTGGGAAATCATATCGTTTCTCGCCACATCCTTCCCGAGAAACGAGGGGACTATCTGTATACAGTCAAAACTGTTTTCGACCTTCGTACGATTGGTAAAGATGGACCGAAGAGCGTCTTCATAATATCGAGGTGAGATTTGAAGAAGGCACGAACGAGCTTCGAGTTTCGGGGTCAGATTAAATACCGAGCTCGACGTCATTATCGAATTCGAGTCCAAATCGAGCTATGATAAGAAGCGATGGTATCAAGCTTCAGAACCAAAGACCAACCGACACCGAGCCCGAATCAATACCGGGCCCCGAGTCAGCATCGAGCTCAAGCCCGCATCGAGCTCTAAACCTGGAAACCGACCAATACCGAGTCCAATCAAGATCGAGCCAAGAGACAAGAGCCGCTAAAGTAGCACTAAGAGAGAGAATCTCGGCGGAAATTAGGGAAAAGCTGATTTATCATGGGTTCCCCACTATGTATGTTTTACTATATCTAAAGTAGGATCCCTCCACTATAAGAGGGATGGCTATTATTTTGTAAAGCATCAGGTCATTAGTGCATTGTAACTCAAATACTGTTGATACACTCCCATATTAAGAGATTATCCATTTGAGCCTTATACACATTGATTCATCTTGCTTATTTATAAATCTTTCCCTTTTTAACTTCGTTTGTATTTCATTGTTTACGGTCAATATTCAACATTTCTACTTACTCTTACGATTTGTGTCAAGTTATACCACATACCCTTAGAACTACGTACAAATTCAACTCTATCCGTTTTTCGGGTAAACAAAGAGTCATCTGTTCTTTGTGTGAGATGTCTTTGGACTCATCAACTAATATACCAAAGTAATCTCCATTCAAGTCTCCAATTATAGCCTTTATTGTTTCTTTTGCACAAACATTGATAATATCCTTTTGGATCATACGGCAAGTCAAAGTATCATTTTGTGGAGCATTTTCTAATATGACTTTTCCCACATCCGGATGCTTGTCCCCATACCATCGTAAGAATCCTAGAAAAAGGCCTTGATTACTTGAAGTTTCACTTTCATCATGACCCCTAAAAGGCAATCCATACAACAATAGAAGTCTTGGCACATTAATTGATGCTTCTAAACGCATCCGATACTCACTTTTCAACTTATCGGAGTGCTTATCAAAAACAACTTGAATTGATTGATGATGATTTGATAAGTCTAGCATATTCTTAAAACATTTATCATGGACACTATTACATCACCAACATGTAAATGAAATCTTTCAAGACCCTTATTCCAAGCCCTAAAACCATTCTTTGTATAAAATCCGCCCGCACTTTCATGAATAAATTCATTTTTGAACAAATAACATAAGCAATATGCCACATCTTTCTTCTCCAACCATTTAGAAAATTGGCCCTTGAACCAACTTGGAACAAATTGACGCATTCTTCCTCCTATTTGAGTTTTGGGAAATTGATGCTTGTAAGGTTGGCAAGGACCTTGTTGAATGTAATGTTTCCTTACTACATCTCGTATTCGAGGGTGATAGTCTGTGATAGGTATTCTTTCTCCTGGATCGCCTTTAAGTGACCCCAAATCGAGTTCATTTATAAGATGGGAAACATTGGCATTTGCTTGGCTCATGGATTGACAATTAAGACTTGGTTGAGAATGGTCCAACCTCGTGACAAATTTATCCATCTGAATTCAATTCCTATAAAATAAAAGCTCATTCTAGTGAGAAAGCTTTCTATGTAGCTCACTATGGAATATAGAATAATTTCTACTTCATACCATCAATAAGCTTAGCCAATGAAAATTATCCAACTATCCCTAATACTTTTTATTGTTAATTTTGAATTTTTTTTGGTCAAAAATATTGGGGATGTTCTTTCTCTTTTAGCCACGAAATTAATTTCTACAATGAAACCATTTAAGTGGCATGGGATTTTCAACAAAACCAAAGAAATACATAACAAATAAATCTAAAGTGACAATAAAGTTTTGCAAGAACATTAAAATCCAACTAAATACAAAAAAAAACAGAGCAAAAACATATATTTAATGGAGAAAAAAATAGTCACAGCCCATATAGGGTTAAGAAATAAACAAGAGGAAGTGAGGAAGCTTTACAATGGTGGTTGTAGACAAGTGACCAGTGAACAAGCGTGCTTTGAAGCAGCAAAAGAGAAGAATTGAAGATTTGAGCGTGAGAACCAGAAGCCAACGGACTGGACGGGCAAAGTGGGGGTTGGGGACTTAGGAATTGGGATTCCTTTTGCTGGAGACGGGTGTGGGGACTTGGGAATTAGGATTCCTTTTGCTGGAGACTAATTTTGGGAAAGGGGAAAGTGGCGGAAGGCTTTTAGCTTTCTAGGAATATTATTTTAATTGTAAAGCTTTTTATTATTATTTTATCTTATTAGTTATAAGCCAAACATTTAAAATAGAAAGTGTGTTGTGCCAGTGTACTAATTGTAACTGAATGAAGCCAAAAATTTAATTGCTTACAGCTGGATTCGAACTCACAACCAGCAGAAGGAAAAGATGGACCTTTGCCACTGGCACCTTGGCCACTTTTATTTTGTGGGTGGCACTTTAAATATATACACTATTTCTTATATATATATATATATATATATATATATAGAGAGAGAGAGAGAGAGAGAGAGAGAGAGTTTTCACCGAAACTTGCGGGTGGCGTACTACCCCGAACCTTGTACATAAGCATTCTTTGAAGCAGCAAAAGAGAAGAACTGAAGATGTGAGCATGAGAACCGGAAACCAACGGACTGGACGAGCAAAGTGGGGGTTGGGGACTTAGGAATTGGGATTCCTTTTGCTGGAGACGGGGTTGGGGACTTGGGAATTGGGATTCCTTTTGCTGGAGACTAATTTTGGGAAAGGGGAAAGTGGCGGAAGGCTTTTAGCTTTCTAGGAATATTATTTTAATTGTAAAGCTTTTTATTATTATTTTATCTTATTAGTTAAAGCCAAACATTTAAAATAGAAAGTGTGTTGTGTCAGTGTACTAATTGTAACTGAATGAAGCCAAAAATTTAATTGCTTACAGCTGGATTCGAACTCACAACCAGCAGAAGGAAAAGATGGACCTTTACCACTAGAGAGAGTTTTCGCCGAAACTTGCGGGTGGCGTACCACCCCGAACCTTGTACATAAGCGTGCTTTGAAGCAGCAAAAGAGAAGAACTGAAGATGTGAGCATGAGAACCGGAAGCCAACGGACTGGACGAGCAAAGTGGGGGTTGGGGACTTAGGAATTGGGATTCCTTTTGCTGGAGACGGGGTTGGGGACTTAGGAATTGGGATTCCATTTGCTGGAGACGGGGTTGGGGACTTGGGAATTGGGATTCCTTTTGCTGGAGACGGGTTTTGGGAAAGGGGAAAGTGGCGGAAGGCTTTTAGCTTTCTAGGAATATTATTTTAATTGTAAAGCTTTTTATTATTGTTTTATCTTATTAGTTAAAAGCCAAACATTTAAAATAGAAAGTGTGTTGTGTGAGTATACTAATTGTAACTGAATGAAGCCAAAAATTTAATTGCTTACAGCTGGATTCGAACTCACAACCAACAGAAGGAAAAGATGGACCTTTGCCACTGGCACCTTGGCCACTTTTGTTCTGTGGGTGGCACTTTAAATATATATACTATTTCTTATATATATATATACATATAGAGAGAGTTTTCGCCGATATATAGAGAGAGAGAGAGAGAGAGAGTTTTCGCCGAAACTTGCGGGTGGCGTACCACCCCGAACCTTGTACATAAGCGTGTTTTGAAGCAGCAAAAGAAAAGAACTGAAGATGTGAGCGTGAGAACCGGAAGCCAACGGACTGGACGAGCAAAGTGGGGGTTGGGGACTTAGGAATTGGGATTCCTTTTGTTGGAGACGGGGTTGGGGACTTGGGAATTGGGATTCCTTTTGCTGGAGACGGGTTTTGGGAAAGAGGAAAGTGACGGAAGGCTTTTAGCTTTCTAGGAATATTATTTTAATTGTAAGTTTTTTATTATTGTTTTATCTTATTAGTTAAAAGCCAAACATTTAAAATAGAAAGTGTGTTGTGTGAGTATACTAATTGTAACTGAATGAAGCCAAAAATTTAATTGCTTACAGCTGGATTCGAACTCACAACCAGCAGAAGAAAAAGATGGACCTTTGCCACTGGCACCTTGGCCACTTTTGTTCTGTGGGTGGCACTTTAAATATATATATTATTTCTTATATATATATATATATATATATATATATATATATATATATATATAGAGAGAGAGAGAGAGAGAGAGAGAGAGAGAGAGAGTTTTCGCCGAAACTTGCGGGTGGCGTACCACCCCGAACCTTGTACATAAGCGTGCTTTGAAGCAGCAAAAGAGAACGAACTGAAGATGTGAGCGTGAGAACCAGAAGCCAACGGACTGGACGGGCAAAGTGGGGGTTGGGGACTTAGGAATTGGGATTCCTTTTGCTGGAGACGGGGTTGGGGACTTGGGAATTGGGATTCCTTTTGCTGGAGACTAATTTTGGGAAAGGGGAAAGTGGCGGAAGGCTTTTAGATTTCTAGGAATATTATTTTAATTGTAAAGCTTTTTATTATTATTTTATCTTATTAGTTAAAAGCCAAACATTTAAAATAGAAAGTGTGTTGTGTCAGTGTACTAATTGTAACTGAATGAAGCCAAAAATTTAATTGCTTACAGCTGGATTCGAACTCACAACCAGCAGAAGGAAAAGATGGACCTTTGCCACTGGCACCTTGGCCACTTTTGTTCTGTGGGTGGCACTTTAAATATATATACTATTTCTTATATATATATATACATATAGAGAGAGTTTTCGCCGAAGCTTGCGGGTGGCGTACCACCCCGAACCTTGTACATAGATCCGCCCCTGACAGTAGGTTTTCCACACAGAAAATTGTACTGCCATTATCTGCCATAAAGCTTTTACATCTCACCGTTTCATCTTAGTAGCACTTCCCACTGACATTTCGGTTCAAATGTACAGAACATGAATTGTTACGATTAAGTAGAAAATGTCACTTGATGGAAGAAAACAAGAAAAGTACATGTTGGGTAGCAAAAATGACTTCTTGAAATCTGTTAGGACGGAAATACAGAAGTTTTTGGCATCATACAGGAAGACCCAAATGAATGAACATCGTGCATTGCACTTGCTAAGTATGATTTACCATGATTCCTTCTTTCCATGTTATTTTTTGTCTTTTATTCCCTCAACAGAGCAGACAGCTTCGTGAGCAAGAAAACTTATTATTCTTCTTAATAGAAACCACATTTATCTGTCACTAAGTATTTCCAAAACCATCTGACTCAAATTGTTATTCACTTTTCTTTAACAATTTCTTCAGTGTGCACTTTGTTTTTGCTAAATAATTATATCTATGAGCATTTAATTAAAGCCAAATATTTTTATGAATATGTTTCTTCTCAATTGCCAAGCGTCTTGAATCATATTCATTTTTCTCCTCATCAAATAAGCATATCATATCGCTACTCACAGAATTTTCATAGCAACTTAATGGAGATGCATAACATAATTCCATTAAATGCCACCCGAAATACCTAACTTGTTAAATGCTAGTTATTACTTGGCCCCAACTGAAATGATAAATATAGGTATCTGAATAGTGGATACTAGCAACAAAGCCCACTCAAAACAACTAGCATTAATATATAAGAGATTACCTCCTTTTGGAACCAGTTCTCTCTTTTCTTCTCTATCTCTTTTACTTTTCCCTCCAAGCTCACCTGATATTCATGCTATAAGTCATTCTCGAAAAGTTTATGTAACCCAGGAAATTATCAAGGAGAAAATAAAATATATTGCTAAACAACATGAAAGTAAACAGGTATGAGACAGAAGTCAAAAGCAAGAAAAACATCCACAATCAAGTGAAACAATAGAAGTGCATAAGAATTTACTAACAGTGACTTTTAAATTCTTTACCCTCATCGAATTCAAATTTTCCACTTCATCCACCAACTGACTGATTCTTTCCTCCAAGTGAACCTGCAAGAAAGATGGTATTAGGCTAAAATCTATCCCATCTCAAGGATTCTGTTTTAATCAATACCTAACTTCACCCTCTATCTCCTTTATTGCAATAACCAATCCAAATTACCAAACTTGCAACTTTTAGTTATTTTTTTGCCCCAAATGGAACCAAAAACCAAGAGAAGAGAAAACCAACAGAAAAACAAAAACTGAAAGTATCAGCACAGTGGATATTAGGAACAAATCCCTGTCAAAATTACTAGATAGAAGAGAGATTACCTCCTTCTGGACTCTGTTTTCTATTTCCTTCTCCATCTCTTCTACTTTTTCCTCCAAGCTCACCTGATATTTGTGCTAAAGTTATTCTCGTGAAATTTTTGGAACCAATCAAATTATCAAGGAGAAAATATAACCAAATTTCCACAATACATAAAGTTAAAAAGGTTTGCACAAAAGTCAATAGGATGAAAAGACCCCCACAATCAAGTGAAACAACAGAAGCACATAAAGATCTAATAATACTAAGTTCAGGATTCATTACCCTCTTTGAATTCAACTTCTCCACTTCATTCACCAACTGACTAATTCTTTCCTCAAAGCCAGACTGCAACGAACAAGGTATAGACTGAAACTTACTGCATGCCTCAAAAGAAAACTCAAAATTGGGGGCAGAAGTGGAGAAAAGGATATGATAATCCAATGCTTATATCCAATAAAGGTAAAATGAATAGATATTCTTAGAGAGAGGAAAAGCAACAACTTGATTCTAATATACAAGGAAATGTTCGTTGTCATATGGGGCTATCACCTCCTTTTGAAGCCAGGAATTCTTTTCACTTTGTAATTGAGAATTCTTCATCTCGAACTCAGCCTGAAAATTAAAATGAATAGATATTCTTAGAGAGAGGAAAAGCAACAACTTGATTCTAATATACAAGGAAATGTTCGTTGTCATATGGGGCTATCACCTCCTTTTGAAGCCAGGAATTCTTTTCACTTTGTAATTGAGAATTCTTCATCTCGAACTCAGCCTGAAAATTACAGAGAGCATACTTCTTGTCAAGTAGACCGAAACTTTAAAGACTCTTTATTGCAGTAAAAGGGCGACAATCAAGGAGCCCTAATGATAATAAAAGATAATATTTTAGCGTCACCCTAACCCTAAGTGCATATATCTTTGAACACCTCCACAGAAGTAGAAGATGAAATTGTTAAAAGTTTCAGAACCTCTTTCTGCAGGTAGACATCTTTCTCCATTTGCAGTTGTCTTATCTTTTCTTCTTGGCCGGCCTGCAAAAGTCCAAAAAGTCACTGATTACTCTAGAAGACCAATGACCAAACAAAGAAAGACCTTTTAGGTGGATAATACATTCCAAAAAGCATAACTATTTTCAGTGCAATATGCATCTATGCATGTTTCCCCATTACCTCTTGCCTCTTGAGACTGCTAATTTCTTTTTGAGATTGCATGATTTTCTCCTCAAAGCTAGCCTGAAGATTGCAGAAGAGCGTAAAACTCAAAGTAGATAGAATAAACAGGAAAAGGGATTAGCAACACAGCAATGATTTGCAACCTCTGTACAATTTGTTGCATGATACTTCCTCTTCCCCTAGTCCTTTTTCGCTCATCAAGGGTCAATTGACCAGTATTCAAAATTTAAGTGGACTAGAATAATTCAATTTTGAAAATGTAAATGCATAATTCGAACAACACATAAAAAGTACTACGCAGTTGTTCCAATATTTGAGTCACGAAAAGATACACTTAAATTTTAGTCAAAAATCAATTGTTTTCCTCTGGAATGGAAAGGGGTGCCCATTTTGGGACAGGGGCAGTTCAAAAATACCTCTTTATGTCTATGATTGTTATTTTCAGTCTGTAGTTGTTTAATCCTCTCTTCAAGGTTAGACTGCAGATCAAGGCAAATCCATAATGTTAGAAGAAGGAAAGAATATCTTAAAACTGATTAAGCACCAAACTTTGGCCTAAAAATGAATTAGCAAGTTACAGGTTCTATGAAGCAAAATTTGTACGTAGAGTTTTTGTTACCTCCTTCAGTAAATTGGCATCTTTTTCCTTTCCTAATTGTTTCAGTTTCTCCTCAGAAATAGCCTGTAAAACAGCAGTAAGTATTAGATGCTTCAATTATAATGTAGATAGGAAATATATATGGCGATTTTATATGAATGTAAACTCAGGTAAAGACTACCCAAGTAAAAGATTTTACAGCTTGCACCTCTTTTTGCATATGTGCATCCTTGTCTCTCTGTAATTGTTTAATTTTCTCTTGAGAAGTGGGCTGTCCATAAAATAGAGAAAATAATTACTTGTCATGAGTTAAATAAATATAAAGATATAGAGAAGGAGCAGAGAGAGATAGAGAATACAGTTATCATCAAATAATGAGCCCATAACTAAAAACAGTTCAAAACACTGCCCAAAAAGGAGGCCTTAACTCACCTCTGTATCCATCCTACTGTGTTTCTCATTTTCTGCTAAAGATGACTGTAAAAGCAAGAGTAACAAAAAGAGAACATATCAGAAAGTATCAAGGACCCAATACGTATAGGAAGTAACAAAAAATGAACAATACAAAGGAACAACAAACAAGTAAGCAAGCAAGCAAAATCCAGAAGTGGACTCCAATCAGAGCAGCCAGCAAATGGAAATTGTGTAGTGCTTTGTAGCCCCCCCCCAGTTCCTTGAGCCAAGGGTCAATCGGAAACAACCTCTCTACCTTTATAGGGTAGGGATAAGGTCTGCATATACACTACCCTCCCCAGACACCACTTATGGGATTAAACTGGGTTTGTTATTGTTGTTTTATAGCCCCGATCATAGCCACTTTTGCTACTAACCCCGTGAATTATTTTTCTGCACATATAATCCATCTGACTCCTTAAAAGTTAGCAGGGAACCTGTTTAGTTTCCATTCGTGATGGCTTTAAAATATAAAGGTAAAAAGGCATTCAACATATTTTTTATTTACTTCTACTTCCTACCAAACTCCACCAAGCAGCATTAGTTCTAAACCTTATGCTTTTATTTTTCTTCTTTTCTTCTCTTATTTATTTCCGTTTCCTGATTCCCACAAGACGTTCCAATATCTCTCTTTTCATTTTCTCTCTCCTTATTTTCTTCTTCCTTGCACCCTTTCTTTCATGAATTTCTCCTATTAACTTCACCTTCACTGGGGCAAGGACTCCTCTCCATTTCCAAATCTTCCAGCTTTCCATAGAACTTTGACATGTAACGAATGTTTTACCTATGGTTAAAATTTCATTAAAACCCGCTTACACAGTTTAAAAGAAAGCACTCTACAAAAGGCATTTAATGTTGCACCTCCATTTTTTTCCATAAAGGAAACTAAAGAAAGAAAGAAAGAAAGAAAGAAAGAAAGAAAGAAGGAAAATGTTGCTCTCTAACGGGGCTTTCGCAAAGCTGGCCCGGTCACCACGGTTATCAAAAAATAAAAATAAAATAACGGGGCTTTCAAGTTTTTATACAGATTCTTTCAGCGATCAAGCATAAGGAAAACTACGTAAGTTCTTATTATTCTTTCTCAATAATGATGCAGCAATTTTAGCATAAACTTTGAATATAAGGAAACCTAGTATGGGGTTTAGAGAAGAGTATAAGGCTATAAGCTAAGTTGGATTCTGACGTAGTGAAAGGCAGCATTTTGGGCTTTAGATCAACAATTTTCTGCCCTTATTTAATCTCAACCATATAAGGTGATGATGATGCAAAAAAGATATTCTTTACGAATTGGACAATCTCCAGTTTTCAAAAATCTCTCTCTCTCTCTCTCTCTCTCTCTCTCTCTCTCTCTCTCTCTCTCTCTCTCTCTCTTCTCAGTTTTATTTCCCACTTTTTCTTCGCAACCAACGCAGCCTTTGTTGTGCAGCAGTTCAATCTCTAAATTGAGTTTAGCTGGAAGCAAGAAGCTAAAAAGCAACGTTTGATGATTAATTCATGGAGACAAGTTTGGAGCTTTTAACACAAGGACAGCTATCAATTGGACAACCTTTTTTTTGGCTGTATTTTGGGAGCACCCAATGATGTTAAAATATGAACGCATGAAACACAAAAGAATTCCATTTTTTTCACCAAAAAAAAAAATACAACAGAAAGTGGCATGGAAACTACATATATATGGTTCTAGAAACGTGACTGCTCAGATTTGGAAAACAAATAAACCTATAAACCAGAATGATTTGTTGCAGAAGTCAAACTTACGACTTTGGCACCATTAGTAACATGTCTACTAGGAGTCTCATCTGCTCCCGAAGTATCATCAGTATGTGCGTCAGCGCAACGTATTTCAGCAGCATGATTCTGATTGGAGGAAGCTGATTCTTCTGCACCGACGGCATTATTTTCAATCCCTTTGGTCTGTTTATTCTTCTTTTTCTTGTTCTTCCTCTTCTTCTTCTCTTCATCCATTTGTGCGGGGGTTCAACAATCAAAACTCAAATACAAACGGAACCGACAACCTACATAAACCATAAAGAGATTTAATCATGTACCACAATTCCAATTAGACACAAAAAGATCTAATCATGTACCACAGTTCCGATTAGACATACAAAATAAACATGCATTTAAAGTCTCTTCCTTGTTAGAACTTGTGAAGCATTGCCCAGAATCAATCAATAAAGTATACAACTAGAGCTGCTAAGGCATTTTTGGAACCTCAAATTCAAATCAAGTCATGTTTCAAATCGACCATAATATAACATGTAATTTCCTCGATAAACAAATAAAAAAGAACTTTGCGTGAAGACAGCTAAAAAAATTAATTGCAACATTTAGAATAAGAATAAACTTGAATTCGACATGGTAAAATGAAAAGATGCATATAAAGTCTATCCCTTGTAACACTTGTGAAGCACTGTCCAGAATCAACCTGGAGCTTCAGAAAAAATTAATAGACTATATCTTTAAAGCTAAGGCATTTTCTAGATATAAAACTTCAAATGCACCAGAAGACGAACCACAAAAATTAGATCAGAAACGTAGTTTCCTCCATATGAACCATAAAATTCACCAAAAAAAAATGGAGAACATTGCATCTTTACGGCTTAAAATGTTAAAAAAAGAAACTTGCACATTCCAGAATCAATTAGTAAAGAACAAATTAGAACTAAGGCATTTTCCGGAACCTCAATTTCAGATCAACTTCAAAATCGACCAGCAAAAAAATATGAAACTTCAATGTACGACAACACAAACATTAATTTCTCTTCTAACGTATAAAAAACATCAATTTTCCTCTGTATGAACACATAGAATACATAAAAAAAAAAAAAGTCGGATTAACATAGCTAAAAATGTTTAATGCTACAATAAAATAGGATTAATTTAAATGTCTACTTACCGAACGAACAGATCCAGAAGCCTTTGAGAAATCGTGCGACCAAAAAGTTGAAGTTTCTTTCTTTGCTTCTATTTTTTGTTTGGGGGGGGGGGGGGGGGGGGGGGGGGGCTGGAGATGCAACTGAATTGGGATTTGGGGGTGGGGGGAGAGGTAAATTAACGAGTGTAACGGCCAGGTGGGTTGTGATTTTGGTAAATGTTTTTATTAAGTTCGGTCTAATTGTAATTCGTATTTTTGCATTGCGTTGTCCTTCCAATAGTCTTGTTACACGTTGCAACTGTATTAAGTCAGGTTCTCACGTGAAATGAAGTCAAAGGCTTGAACAACATTGCAGACTTAAATATAGCATTAACCCTTGAAACATTTTAAAAACTAGCTTTAGGCTATGTGCAACGCATGTTTTTATCGCGTCAATCAATTAACAACAATAATAATAACCCAGTAGAATTTCACTAATGGGGTCTGAGGAGGGTAGTGTGTACGCAGACCTTACCCCTACCCCAAAGGAGTAGAGAGGCTATTTCCGAAAGACCCTCGGCTCAAGAAAACAAAAATACAAAACGACAAGAGGAGACAACATTAGTATCACCACAACAATCATAGAAAAAATAGGAACATCATGAAATGCAGAAGAAAGATGCAAAACAAAAACGATAGCTAGTAAATAGGACATGCACTGAAAAGCGAAGTAGTAAAACACAACATTGTCACTAGCTACCCTAGACAATAACCTTACGTGGTCAGTCCCACAATTGTACGAAGTAAGTCAAGACTCAACTACATCCTAACCTACAAGTCTAATACTCGACCTCCATATCTTCCTATCAAGTGTCATATCCTCGGAAATCTGGAGCCTCGCCATATCCTGTCTGATCACCTCTCCTCAATACTTCTTAGGCCGCCCCTTACCTCTTCTCGTGCCCTCCACAACCAGTCGCTCACACCTCCGTACCGAAACATCTGGGCTTCTCCTTTGAACATGTCCGAATCATTTAAGTCTCGCTTCCCGCATCTTGTCATCAATGGGAGCCACGTGCACCTTCTCCCGAATAACATCATTCATAATCTTATCTATCCTAGTGTGCCCGCACATCCGCCTCAACATCCTCATTTCTGCTACTTTCATCTTCTGGATATGTGAGTTCTTAACGGGCCAACACTCAGCCCCATACAGCATGGCTGGTCTAACCACCGCTTTATAGAACTTACCTTTGAGTATTGGTAGCACTCTCTTGTCACACAGGATTCCAGATGCTAACCTCCACTTCATCCATCCTACCCCAATACGGTGTGTGACATCCTCGTCAATCTCCCCTCCCTCCTGGATAACCGAACCAAGGTACTTGAAGCTGCCTCTACTCGGGATGACCTGTGATTCAAGCCTCACATCCACGCCCACTTCCCCTGGCTCAACGCTGAATTTACACTCCAGGTATTCCGTCTTCGTCCTGCTCAACTTGAAACCCTTAGACTCAAGAGCCTGTCTCCAAACCTCTAGCCTCTCGTTAACACTGGCTCGCGACTCATCAATCAGAACTATGTCATTGGCAAATAGCATGCACCATGGCACCTCCCCTTGAATATGGTGTGTTAACGCGTCGATCACGAGGGCGAATAAGAACGGACTGAGCGCAGAACCTTGGTGTAACCCCAATACAACCGGAAACTGCTCAGAGTCGCCTCCTACTGTCCTAACCCGAGTCTTAGCCCCATCATACATGTCCTTAATCGCCATAATGTAGGGAACCGATACACTTTTTGCCTCCAGGCATCTCCAGAAAACTTCTCTAGGAATCTTATCATATGCTTTCTCTAGGTCAATAAAGACCATGTGCAGATCCTTCTTCCTCTCTCTGTACAGTTCCACCAACCTCCTAACAAGGTGTATAGCTTCTGTAGTCGAACGACCCGACATGAACCCGAACTGGTTGTCGGATACAGACACTGTTATCATTACCCTCACTTCAACCACCCTATCCCACACTTTCATGGTATGACTCAGTAATTTGATACCCATATAATTGTTACAACTCTAGATATCACATTTGTTCTTATACAATGGGACCACCGTACTCCACCTCCACTCATTCGGCATCCTCTTCGCTTTAAAAATAACATTAAACAACCTAGTTAACCACTCCAAACCTGCTCTCCCCACACACTTCCAAAATTCTAACTGAATCTCGTCTGGTCCGGTCGCTCTGCCCCTACTCATCTTATGCATAGCTCCCACGACCTCATCAACCTCGATACGCCTGCAGTACCTAAAGTCACGGTGACTCTCGGAATGCTCCAATTCGCCTAGCACAATATCCTGATCCCCTTCTTCATTCAGAAGTTTATGAAAGTAAGTCTGCCATCTCCTCTTAATCTGGGCATCTTCCATCAATACTCTACCATCTTCGTCCTTGATGCATCTCACTTGGTCCAAATCCCGAGCCTTCCCCTCTCTCAACTTGGCCAGCCGGAATAACTTCTTCTCCCCACCTTTTTTCCCCAGTTCCTCGTACATACGACCATATGCAGCAGTCTTAGCCTCTGTGACCGCCAGTTTAGCCTCCTTCCTAGCTGTCTTATACCTCTCAATGCATGCTCGCCTCTCCTCCTCATCTATGCTCCCCACTAACTTCAGGTACGCCACCTTCTTAGCTTTCACTTTACCTTGAACCACTTCATTCCATCACCAGTCTCCTTTATGCCCACCAGAGACGCCCGTCGAGACTCCTAACACCTCTCTCGCAACCTCCCTATTACAGTCTGCTGTCACTGACCACATAGTACTCGCGTCACCGCTGCTCCTCCAAGCTCCTATAGCCGATAATCGCCCTTCCAACTCTTGGGCTTTATCCTTAGTTAAGGCTCCCCACCTGATTCTCGAACTTCCTCGAGTAGACCTTTTCCTCTTCTTTAACATAATACCAACGTCCATCACCAAGAGCCTATGTTGCGTCGCGAGTATCTCACCCGGAATCACCTTGCAATTCTTGCACATTCCTCTGTCACCTCTCCTGAGGAGAATATAGTCAGTCTGAGTCTTCGCCACCGCATTTTGAAAAGTAACCAAATGCCTCTCCCTCTTTGGAAAGCTAGACTTTACAATCACCAACCCAAAAGCCTTAGCGAAGTCCAACAACGATGTACCTCCTCCGTTCCTCTCCCCAAAACCGAAGCCTCCATGCACCTCACCATAACCACCTGTAGTCGACCCAATATGCTCATTGAAATCCCCTCCTATGAATAGTTTTTCAGTAGGCGGAACCTGATGCACAATCTCATCTAACCCCTCCTAGAAGCGTCGTTTAACCTCCTCATCTAGGCCCACATGCGGCGCATAGACGCTAACGACATTTAGGGTGCACTCTCCAACCACCAACTTAATAATCATCAATCTATGAGAGTCTATCCACCAAGATGCCCACTACATTCTTACCTTTCTGGACTCCTGAGTACCAAAGTTTATACCCGTCTGCGTCCTTCGCCCTTGACCCTACCCACCTAGTCTCTTCACACGCTATATTGACCCTCCTCTTCTGAAGGATATTCGCCAACTCTATAGACTTACCCGTCAATGTACCTACGTTCCATGACCTAATTCTCAACCTACAGATACCCTTGTTCCCTTTACCTCCCTTGCCTCCCGCCCCACCCCCTAACCCCTGCCCTACCTCACGGCCCCACCCCCCGTTCCCCCCGAGGACATGACCTTACTCGACCATCCCAGACCACAACCACTATACCTACGGCAGAGTAAGAGGAATCACTATCACGCACAATATAACAGACCAAACCAGAAGAAGACAAGTTACAACTACAGGGACACTAATATAGTGAATAAACTAATACGAACTAAGTTGACAACAATTTAACTAACACAACAAAGAAAAATTGGAAAACGGGAGGTACCAACTCACACAAGTCCAATATTAACAAATAGCAAATTTTAAGCAAGAACAATAGAACCTGAAGTCACAACGAGTGCTGAGAAAGGTGTTGTCCACAACAACTATATTTTGGAAGTTTCCGCCCGCTTCGCCCGAGGCTCACTGGAAAATAGTCTCCGCCGGCGCCGGCGCTAGGCTAGGTCAGTGCGCCAGAAAATAGGAGGACGAGGTGGAAGAGACGAGGTATAGGGGAGAGAAAGAAGGGAGACGAAGAAAAGGGAAAGAGAAATATAGGAGGGGGGGGGGGGGGACAGATCTGAGGAGCAAAAAGGGGGACAAGAAAACAAGAAAGAAAGGGAGGGGGGAAAGGGAAGTAACGGGAAGAAAGAGAAAGCATGAGAGAGAAAGAGAGGAAAAGAAGACAAGGGGTGGGGTGGGGGCCGGGGATCTTACCTGGTCCGCCAGAGGTCCGGTGATTTATGTAAATTTATGTAAAAGATCAAGTTATGTAAAATTATAATGGACATTAAAGTAGATGCAAATAAAGAATATTAAAAGTAAGTATACATGTATATTATTGTGTGAAAAAATACATATAAATTACTAAAATATTAATCATAGGAGTAAAATATTGTACGTACATTTAATGTTAGATAAAAAAATATGTAATAACAATATTCTGGAGAGTAAAGTTTTATGTCAAATATGCAAAAGAAATTTTGTTGATGATGTATAGTTCTAAATATTAGGAGTTTCTATATAGTTAAAATAATAAAATAATAAAATTTAATAATTAAAATTTTATTTGATTTTAAAATTTTAAATAATAGAAGATTAATTAAATTATAACTTTATTCTAATATTAAAGTTGTTTTAAAGAATAAAAAATGTGAATAAAATTTTGCTAAGGAGCTTCATGCTTTTAATATAGTATCGATAGATGCAAAGTACGTGTGTTGCATCTTATTGTACGTTCGTGGGGCGTTACCTCGTATTAATGAGAATATTTTTTTTAAAATGCCATAAGTATTATTCAAAAGATGTGTTTACGTTATAATATAAGAATTAACAAAAATTATAAGTTTTAAATGATAATTGTGTTAACCATGTTTAAGAATTTGATCTATTCTAGTAGTTCTTCCTTTAATTTGTTCCAATACTTGCTTCATTATACAAAAATAGCATAGGAATAACATTTGATTGAAAGGTAAAAATATATTTTGTGCCTGCCCAATTTAAAAGTTTTAGAACTATAATAATTAAGACCCTTAAACCTAAAAATGATGTTCGAAACTAAAAATATGATTTCAAGGCATTTGGCCTACGTGCCTTAGCCTAATATGAATTTGTAATATATGATTTTTAAGCTTTTAAATCTGAAAACGTGATTTTCTCTTACAAATAAGGTATAGTACATAATTAGAATAGGAAAAAATTTAATACATAAAATTTAATTAATTTTGACGTCCTAAATATTTAAGAAATAATTAAGGTCCTAACTATTTAAAAAATAATTAAATGACTGTTTTGTTCATTGCAAATTTTTTGACACTTCCTAAAGTAAAACTATGCAAGTTTTGATGATAAAAACAACAGATTAGTAAAGTTTCTTTTATAGAAGCATTATATATATTATTGAAACAGGAAAAGATTTATGTAAGGTAAAAATAAAGATTCCTAAAACAAAAAGGAGTTCAAAGTGCTTATTTTTTTTATCTAATAACTTATAAAAAATTAATCTAAACCTTAAATGAGTAAAAAGTGGTTGAAACTTTCCTAGTATAAATCGAAAGTGCTTGAAATTTAGTTGAGTCAAAATTTTATTTAAAAAGCCGCCTAAAACTAAAAGGATTTACAAAGTAGTCGAAAACTTTCCTAAGATAAATTATGTTTGAAATTTAATACTTCTAAATTTAAGTGGAGGTAGAAAGTGAAAAACCATCCTAAATCTAAAACTAAATGAAGTTTCAAAGTTACGACAACTTTATTAAAAGATCATCTTATAAATATAAGGAGTACAAAGTTTCAGAAATTTTCCTAGTGATAATTGAAAGTTCATGAAATTTAATACTACTAAATCTACATGGATTTGATAAGGCACGACTTGTAGAATTAAAAGGAATAGAAAATTAAAGTCCTAAATAGTAGGAGAATAATTAAATGAGTATCCCTAAATATTAAAAAATGTATTATATAAATATTTTTAATTATTAGAGAAATAATTAAATGATTGTTTTGTCTAGTGTGAACTTTATTTTTAGAGGGTAAAAAAGGCGAACGACATTTCGCTAAGGACTTCCTGTGATGACCCAAAATGTCATCTTTAAATTTATTTATTAATTCTGTATTCTAAGACCTTAAAAAGCACTATTTATTATTTCTCGACTCATGTGCGCAGTCCGTAAAATTTTTCGGAAAGTTTTTATGTGAAAAATGGATTAAAATGTGAAATAGAGCCTTAAAACTCAACTTAGTTGACTTTGGTCAATATTTTGAGCAAACGGACACGAATCAGTGTTTTGACAGTTCTGGTAGCTCCGTATCATGATTTGGGACTTGGGCGTATACTCAAAATTTAATTTGGAGGCCCCTAGCTCAAGTTATGACCATTTAACGGAAACTAGTAATATAAAGGCTAAAGATTCCCAAGTTTGACCACGGGGTTGACTTTTTGATATCGGAGCCGGAATCCGATTATTAAAATTTGAATAGCTCCGTTATGTTACTTATGATTTGTGTGCCAAATTTGAAGTCATTCCGAATTCATTTAATATGTTTTGGCACGAGATTTGCAAATTGAAAAGTTTAAAACTCAAAGTCCGAATCGAGGTGTGAATTGCAATTTCGATATTATTTGATGTGATTTGAGACCCCGAGTAAGTCCGTATTATATTACGGGACTTGTTGGGATATTTGGATAAAGTTCCGAGGGGCTTGGGTGGGTTTCGGACGAAATTCGGATTGTTTAGAGCATGTTGAAAGCAGCAGGTTCTTGGCAGAACCTGGTGTAATCGCACATGCGCAATGGTGATCGCAGGTGCGCAACCGCATCTGCGAGAAGCTGGTCACTTCTGTGACCTGGGCACTGGCCAGTTGCGCCACTTCTGCGGAGAAATGGGGCGCAAATGCGCGACCGCTTCTTTTAAGGCTGAAGCGCTTCTGCGGTCGTTTGGTCGCTTCTGCGATGTCGCAGGTGCGATAGAAATGTTTGCAGATGCAGAACCTTGCCTGGCAGCCCCACTTCGCAAATGCGATATTTTTCTCACAAATGCGTGACCGCAGGTGCGAAAATATAGCCCGCAGATGCAAAAATGCTGGGCAGAATACATAAAATTGGGTTTTAGCCATTTTTACTCATTTTTGAGTTTTGAGTCTCGGATTTTGGCGATTTCAAAGCGATTTTTCACGACTTTGAATTGGATAAGTATTCTATAACCAAAAGTGATTATATTTCATGAATCTGTGTCTATATTCATCATTTATTTCGGATTTAGATGGAAGAAATTGAAATTTTTGTAAAACTTTTCAAAAACGAGAAATTTAGATTTGAAAGTCCATTTGACATTGGAATTGGATAATTTTTGTATGGTTGGACTCGTCTCGGAACGGGTGTTCGAATTTCATAAGTTTTTCCGAGATTTGAGACGTGGGTCCCACTGTCGAATATTTTAATGAATTTTGGATTTTATCCGAAAAATTAGTAAATTCATATGGAATTAATTCATATGATTCGTATTGAGTATATTGAATTGTTTTATGAATAGATTTGAAGCTTTTGGAGACAAATTTAAAAGAAAAAGCTATGGTCGAGTAATTTATTAGAATTTGCAAAGCGAGGTAAGTGTCGTGGTTAAACTTGACTTGAGAAAATAGAACCCTTAAACTATTTGTTATGTGAAATGCTTGTGAACGACGTATAGGCGAGGTGACGAGTGTCTATACGTCGTCAAATTAATTGTTTGCATAATTACTTGAAAAATCATAAATCGTTTTAAATCATGAATTAATTATTATAATAATTATTTCTCTCCTATTCTTTGTCAAATATTAATTCTTGAATTCCTGCATTAATTGTTACCAGCTATTTGAATTATGTGTCTTAATTGTTATTTGACATTTATCATATTAAATATTAAACTCCCTATTTTCTCCCCGATTTCCATAATAATTTGTTATTTGTCATTGTTTGTTTCATAATTAAATCATAATTATTGTATACTTGTTGTCTTATAATTTTATATTAATTATTGCATTTATTGGGAAAATTTCTTTTATAAGAATTGGTAAATGGATATATTGGAGGATCGGGTTGCACGCCGCAACAGAATTGATTGAAATGGATATATTGGAGGATCGGGTTGTATGCCGCAACAGACTTATTAAAAAGTTCATATTGGAGGATCGAGTTGCACGCCGTAATAGACTTATTAAAAGTCAATACTTGGGGGATCTGATTGCACGCCGCAATAGACTTATTAAAAGTCAATATTTGGGGGATCGGATTGCATGCCGCAATAGACTTATTTAAAAGTCAATATATATACTTGATTAAATAATTATATGAGAGGATTGAAAATGAATATATTGTGAGAGCGGGTTGCACGTTGTAACAGAATTGAATGTGAATATATTGTGAGAGCGGGTTGCACGCTGCAACGAAAATTGATGGAAAATGATAATTGGTTATGACTACTGAGTTGGCTTCAATTATTATAAATAAGTTACCTGATTTATTTCTATTATTTGTTATTGTTACTAATATTGCGTACAGGTTAATGTAAGTGACCCGCCTAACCTCATCACTACTTCGTCGAGGTTAGACTTAGCACTTACCAGTACAGGGGTCGGTTGTACTGATACTACACTCTGCACTTCTTGTGCAGATTTAGGAGTTGGTCCCAGCGGCATACCATAGATTTGCTCGAATTTCAGCTACTCGGAGGAGACTTGAGGTATAACTGCACAACGTCCGCAGTTCTGAAGTCCCCGTCTATTTTACTTTAGCTATGTGTTTATTTCCAGACAGCTTTATTTTATTCAGACCTTTATTTGTATTTATTCTAGAAGCTCGTGCACTTGTGACACCAATTCTGGGATGGTATTTAGACACCGTTATTTTTATGGATTATTCACTATATTTCAGAATTTACTTCCGCAATTGTTCTTTGTTATAAATAAATTGAAAAATATTATTTTAAAAATTGATAATATTATTCTAACGTTGGCTTGCCTAGAAAGTGAAATGTTAGGCGTCATCACGGTCCGAAGGTGAGAATTTCGGGTCGTGACGCTGCTGTGCTTTTAATATACTAGTCTTAGAGTAAGCGCGTTGCGCGTGTACTTTTATTTAATATATATAAACTTTTTTAAAATCACATAATGATTACTAAAGAATGTTTTGAGTAATAAAAAAATTAATAGAAAAAAATCAAGTCCCTGAACATGATAATATTATTTAACTAACTCAACAAAGAAAAAATTTTACCTCAAAAAGTTCCCAAATTCTTTACTATATTATTCAGATATACTGAATTTTACTAAAATGGCATGAATGCCACCTTTTTATTAATTTATTTGAAATTGCCAACTGTTAAAACATTGTATCAACAAATGTTAGAAATATTACTTCACCAATTTACAGCAAAATGAAAAAAAAAAAATCACCAAAATCTTTTTGAGTTCCTCTCCAAGGTATCGTAATATACTAGACTCTAGTGAAGATCACATTTATTTAAAGCTATTACCAATTTTTCTGTTAAAAATATGAAATCATCAAATGTTATAAATTTGAAACAATATTGCACACACATATCTATATATTAAATTTAAATTAATGTGTGTAAATAACGTTAAAAAGCGACGCTAAACAACTCATCCGAACATTAATTGTTCAAACAATTGGAAAGGAAACTTTTTATGTGACTATTATATTGATCAAGAAAACAACTCAAGACTGTGGATAAGATCATGCAATTAAGAGCAAAAAAAATAAAAAATATTTTATATGACTGTTGATAATAAAAAGATACATTAATTTCTCAATAAATTTTTTGTATTTTGTTTCCACAATCTAGGGGGAGAGGGGGAGAATGACCATGTGAAAGAAATTTTTATCAATAATCCTAAGTTGGGTAGAAATTAGTGTCTTAAACCAATACACATTGGTTTGGAGGTTCACCCAAGTAAGATTTCCGGAGTAATTACTAGTAATCCCTCCGGTCCACTTTAAGTGATTTTTTGGTTGTTTTCATACATATTAAGGAATTGACCTTTTAGCATTAATTAACAATGTAATTAACTATATTAACCTTAATTTGTTCATTGAAAATACAACAAATACTCCTAGGCTCTTTACTCTAAGGCCAACTTTGGAAAAAAGAAATTAAGTCCTTTCTTGATATTTGAAAAAATCAAATATTATGGATCACAAAAAAATGCCAAAAAATCACTTAAAGTGAACCGGATGGAGTATAAAAGAACCAAAATCCTAGGGATGGAAAAAATATTTTTGAAGACAACACCAAAACACATTCCCTAACAAAACATGTCAATTGTTAAGTATATATGAAATTTTTTAAGAAGCAATGACTGAAAAAAGTAAATAATACATTCCTAAAAAGAACTCATAGAATCCTAGAGTTATTTACATTAGAATTATATTATTAGTCCTCTTACTTTTTTATTTACGTACGTCTGAAACTTTGGGAATATGTTTTAACCTATTTTTATTTACCTAGGATTATAAAAATGTTTCTTCTTTAACTCCTTATACAATTTAATAATTATCTCTATATTTCATAATGAATATATCTTCTCTTCTATAAAAGTTTATTTTAAAGTACTAAATATTACATCAAATAATATGAAAAGGATTATAGTTATGTTACATAATTAAAATATGCAAATAATTTGTATAACGTCACATCTTAATGGATTCTAAAGTTCTATATATTTGAACTTTCTACATAGTTCAAAAAAGTAAATATTTAATAATAAAAATTTAGTTGATTTAAAAGTTCTAAATATTAGAAAAATAATTAAATTATAAGTTTGTCCCATATAAAATCTCTATCGGCAAGGTAAAATATTCTAGAAAAATAAAAATAAAAAAGTTCATACTTGACTTCAAATTCTTTAAATTATATTTTTAAATTATTATAATATACTCTTATACGTAGTTCTTTTTTGGGTAACGTACTTATAGTGTTAACCTATGTTTGCTATATATCTATTGCGTAATTAAGAATCCAATTATCACGTGAAATTTGTCTTTCGAATTTGATAGGAAGAAGTATCAAAATTGTAATTTGGATCTAAATTGAATTGGGATTTAGTTGTTCTTCTTCTAGTTGACGTCAAATAAATTTCTAAATATATTTAATTGGTTTTAGTCCTAAATATTAGGATTTCCTAGAATTTTCAAATATGAAAATATTTAATAACCAAAATTTTAGTTAATTTTAGCGTCATGTATATTAGGAAAGTAATTAAATGACTATTGCTAAATAGTAGGAAAATAATCAAGTCTATTTCTAAATATTATAAAAATAATTAAATGGCTATTATATCCGGTGTGAACTTTATTTTTAAAGGCCAAAAAAGGCGAACGGCATTTCGCTAAGGGCCTTCGTGCTTTTAATTATCACAACCCGAAATTCTCACCTTCGGACCGTGATGGCGCCTAACATTTCACTTGCTAGGCAAGCCAACGTTAGAATAATATTATCTATTTTTAAAATAATTTTTAAATTTATTAATAATCAAAGAACAAATGCGGAAGTAAAGTCTGAAATGTAGTGAATAATCCATAAAAATAACGGTGTCTAAATACCATCCCAGAATTGGTGTCACAAGTGCACGAGCTTCTAGAATAATACAAATAAAGGTCTGAATAAAATAAAGCTATCTGGAAATAAACACACAACTAAAGTAAAATAGACGGGGACTTCAAAACTGCGGACGTCATGCAGTTATACCTCAAGTCTCTTTCGAGTAGCTGAAATCCGAGCAAGTCTATGGCACGCCGCTGGGACCAACTCCGAAATCTGCACAAGAAGTGCAGAGTGTAGTATCAGTACAACCGACCCCATGTACTGGTAAGTGCTGAGCCTAACCTCGACGAAGTAGTGACGAGGCTAAGGCGGGTCACTTACATTACCTGTACACAATATTAGTAACAACAACAATAATGAAAATAAATCAAGTAACTCATTTATAATAATTGAAGCCAACTCAGCAGTCATAATCAGTTATCATTTCCATCAATTCTGTTGCAGCGTGCAACCCGCTCTCACAATATATTCACATTCCGTTCTGTTGCAGCGTGCAACCCGCTCTCACAATATATTCACATTCAGTTCTGTTGCAGCGTACAACCCGCTCTAATAATATATTCATATTCAGTTCTGTTGCGGCGTACAACCCGATCCTCCAATATGGACTTTTAATAAGTCTGTTACGGCATGCAACCCGATTCTCCAATATATTCACATTCAATTCTGTTGCGGCGTGCAACCCGATCCTCCAATATGGACTTTTAATAAGTCTGTTGCGGCGTGCAACTCGAACCTCTAATATAGATTTTTAATAAGTCTGTTGCGGCGTGCAACCCGATCCTCCAATATGGACTTTTAATAAGTCTGTTGCGGCGTACAACTCGAACCTCCAATATAGATTTTTAATAAGTCTGTTGCGGCGTGCAACCCGATCCTCCAATATATTTATTATAATTAATTTTATTGCGGCGTGCAACCCGCTCTTCCAACATATTCATTTACCAATTCTTATAGAAGAAATTTCCCCAATAAATGCAATAATTAATATAAAATTTTAAGACAATAAGCATATAATAATTATGATTTAATTATGAAACAAACAATGACAATTAGCAAATTATTATGAAAATCAGGGAGAAAATATGCAGTTTAATATTTAATATGCTAAATGTCAAATAACAATTAAGGCACATAATACAAATAGCATGTAACAATGAATACAGGAATTCAAAAATTAATATTTGACAAAGAATATGAGAGAAACAATTATTATAATAATTAATTCATGATTTAAAACAATTTATGATTTTTCAAGTATGCAGGCAAACAATTAATTCGACGACGTATAGACACTCGTCACCTCGCCTATACGTCGTTCACATGCAATTCACATAACAAATAATTTGACGGTTCTATTCCCTCAAGTCAAGGTTAAACACGACACTTACCTCGCTTTGTGAATTCCAATCAATTAGTCAACCACAACTTTTTCTTTTAAATTTATCTCCAAAAGCTTCAAATTTATTCATAAACAATTCAATATACTCAATACGAATCATAGGAATTAATTCCATCTGAATTTACTAATTTTTCGGATAAAAATCTGAAATTTATTAAAATATTTGACAGTGGGACCTACATCTCAAATTTCAGAAAAACTTGCAAGATCCGAACACCCGTTCCGCTACGAGTTGAACCATACAAAAATTATCGAATTCCGATATCAAATGGACCTTCAAATCTAAATATTTTGTTTTTGGAAGATTTTAGAATAATCTGATTTTTCTTCCGTAAATTCATGGATTCACGATATAAACGAGTATGGAATCATGAAATATAATCAATATAGGATAAGGAACATTTACCCCAATTTTTCCCGTGAAAATCGCCCAAAAATCCGCCTTAACTGAGCTCAAAACGACCAAAATGTGAAAATAATATCGGACTCTTCGATATATACACTGCCCAGGCATTTTCGCACCTGCGGTACCTGGACTAACACATGCGGGCTCGCATCTGCGAGAAAAATCTCGCATCTGCGAAATGGGGCTGCCAGGCGAGGCCTCGCACCTGCGGAGAAAAAATGCGCACCTGCGCTGCCTTCCGCTTCTGCGATTGCCAAGTCCGCTTCTGCGGACGCGCAGGTGCGTGCAAGTTTCCGCACCTACGGACCTTTGCCCAGCCTGCCCAAGCCGCTTCTGCGATGGAAGGCTCGCTTTTGCGAGCTCGCACCTGCGGTCAAAAATCCGCAGGTGCGATTATAACAGAAGACAAAATTTCAGATTTTGCTTAAGTCCAATTCTTATTCCGATTTCGATTCGAGTCACACTCGGGGTACTTGAGACCCCGTACGAATATACCAACAAGTTTCGTAACATAATACGGACTTACTCGGGATCAAAAATTACCTCAAACAACGCTGAAATTACAATTCACACCCCGATTCGAACTTTGAGTTTTAAACCTTTCCATATGCAAATCTCGTGCCAAAACATATTAAATGAATTCAGAATGACTTCAAATTTGGCACACAAGTCCTAAATGACATAACAGAGCTATTCAAATTTCCAGAATCGGATTCCGGCTCCGATATCAAAAAGTCAACCCCGTGGTCAAACTTGGAAGCCTTTGGCCTTTAAATTGCTAGTTCCGTTAAATGGTCATAACTTGAGCTAGGGACTTCCAAATTAAATTTCGGGCATACGCCCAAGTCCCAAATCACTATACGGAGCTACCAGAACTGTCAAAATACTGATCCGGGTTTGTTTGCTAAAAATATTGACCAAAGCCAACTCAGTCGAGTTTTAAAGCTCTATTTTACATTTTAATCTATTTTTCACATGAAAACTTTTCGAAAAATTTTACGGATTGCGCACGCAAGTCGAGGAATAATTTCGAGGTGGTAGAACACAGAATTACTTATTAAATTTAAAGATGATATTTTGGGTCATCACATTAATATAACTAGGGTACGAGCGTTGCGCGTGTACCCCATACGTTTTTTAAAAATTACATAAACAAATATTATTGAAATATATTTTAATTCTAAAATATATATTAGAAGAAAATTAAAAATAAAGAATCAAGAAAGTAGGGATCGGGAGTTTCTTGTCATTGAGCCCTAAAAATTATTTTTTCTTAACTCTTCAAGATATTACCGATATAACTATATAAGAATATCCAATGTGAAATCTATTTTTAAAGAATAAAAATATCGATTAATATTTTATTTGAGTTTCTTGATTTTATAATCTATATTACCAAAAAGATAAAGTCTATGCAAAAGACAATTGAAAATCTTGAACCCTAAAGGAGAAAAATAACATGTCTGGCCTTGAACAAAATAACTCCATGCCTGTAAAGTCATGAGAAAAAATTATCTATTTCTCATAACATATTTTAACATATTTTTTAATCTCTTGCCAATAACTGTCCACCGAAATGATCACCTTAATTGCTCCATCAAAAAAGAGGCCTTTAAACTCAAGAAACTCAACAATTTCATATATATAAAAATGTCTAAAGGAGCGTATTGTGAAGTAATAATTGTACCTTTCATTCATTGACTCTTGAAAAAAGAATTAATACATAAGTAAATTCATATATCAAATTCTAGGATGAATAATATTTTAGAATTATACCTTGACAAACATATGCATATCTGATACTTGACGCATCAATATAAACGCCACATACTGAAGAAGTAATAATCTCGTCGCCAAGATTTTTCCGGCTTGGCAAACGAAATTGGGAACTTGATCTTGCACTCTTTTTGATTCTTGTATGTTATATATTGTGATTACATTGTTTCATCAGCTTTTAAGATGTCAAGTTAATTCAATAAACAATGAAATTGAAATAAAATAATCTAACCAAAAATATAAACAATCATCTCTACCAAGTACCAAGAAATTAGTCTGTTCAATTTAAAACTTATGAATTTTGAAGCTAGCCTTCAGTTTTGATGAACAATTGACAAATTTTAGCAAGACTTCTTTGATATTCGGGGTTTTCTTATCTAATTCCAATTCATGTTTCTTGGACCTATTAGTATTAACGTATATATGGAATCTTCAAAAAGTATCGTTAACACGTCCTTTTAATTTTTTTCAACTAATATGAAGCCATCAAAATATCCTCTCTTTTAACCAAACTGGTACATAAAACAAACACTTAAAATCTTGACGTTGGGAACTCGACATCTACACCAATTAGGATTTTATATTCCAAAGTGCAGTAAATTGGTACCTCTATATATTAAGAATATTTTCAGTCCTAATAATTATGGAATTCCTATTTAAACTCCTAATAAACTTTGAAAGCTTACGACAAATGCAATAAAACTTTAAATTCCTAAAGTCCTAAATTCTAGGAAAGGATGTAAAATCTTATTAAAATAAGGAAAGATCTTAAAATCAAAGTTTTAGTTGATTTTAAAGTCCTAAATATTAGGGAAATAATTAAATTACGATTTTGTCTAGCTTGAAATTTAATATCAAAGGGTAAAAAAGACGAACGACATTTCGACAGGGATTTCATGCTTTTAATATAGTACTAGCTTTTATGTACGTGCCTCGCACGTAAAACGTTATAATTAAAAAAAGAATGATAAAATAATTAACCAACATAACTTAAATCTGTATGGATAGTATGAAGATGTTTGTTAATTATTTGGATTTTAATACTATATATATGTCCTAGTATCTTCTTACAACATAACTTAACCGAAAGGTTTATAAGAAAATCATCATGATATAATTCATTCAATTTATTTTCTTAATTTAGACTTTTGATATTTCTTATACCACTAATGTGTTGTTTAGACTATTTATTTCTTATATATTTATGTGAAGAGGATAATTGTACATTACAATTAGAGATAGTAGGTTAATACTCTGCCTGATCTCGTGTTTCTTATAGAATTAGAGCGATTAGATTGAAAAGAAATATGATTAATATCCATTGATGTTTTCATCAAACAAATATGATTAATATCCGTTGATGTTTTCATCAAACAAATATGATTAATATCCTTTATCAAATCTTTTGAAATCACTTGTACGCTAATGTTTTGAGCTATTTTTATAGAGCTAAAATTTAGGTAGCAAATATAACTGATGGATTCAAATTATAAAACGATACAAATTTGTACTGAAAAAGGTTTTAACTTCATGTAATTTATGCTTTAAAGACTCCTAGACTAAAACGTGAGTATTTGAATAGTGCCACTAAATAAGTATAAGTGCATAATCTACCGAAATTTTATGGACGTGATCTATATGAAACTAATATATACCAACGTATAAAACTAATGGACCAAACCATTCCTTTTCCAATAATAATAAAACTAAAATGTCTCAAGAATACGGTAGGACGTGATTTTTTTTCTGTTGTTGTAAATTTATGGTAAAATGCAAACCATTCTTTTTATAATTGAGGCTTTTTCTCTCCCTTTCATTTAAGGCTTCTTTAGCGAAAAGTTTCTTTTCCAGATAAGATATGTTTATATATTACTGTTGACGCATGCTTTGTTATGGGGAAGAACTCTTAAACCTAATAAAGTTTCACTTTTGCTTTTTAATTCATGCGAAAATCTGCTCATGGTTAAAAGTTACTCATAAAAGTTTTCAAATACAAAATATTAATTGAATTCAAAGTTCTAAATATTAATAAAAGTTCTAAATATTACAATTCTATCAACAAATAATTATCTTTAAATAATTTACCTTTTAAAATCCAACAATTTCTACATTCTATTCTCAAATCCACCACATACATATAACGGTTAATTCTTCCTCTGTATTTCCTGTAAGATATTTCTCGTCACAAATACAAATTAGAGTAAGTTTAACTTTAATATTTGAAAAATACTTACACAATATGTAAGGTAACACTAATTACATGTAAGTGACTGAACTAAATTAAGCTAGTAACCTGAAATATATTAACTTGGTGCACTTACACGAAAATAATGCATACATCAATAACCAAAAGTAGACTATATCAAAATAACATAATCTAACAATCGAGAATAGAAAGTTTACCATAATGCTATCTTCGAGCACCCCCAACAACGTGATGATTCTCCGGTGACTTATCAACATGAAACTTCTGGAATGCGTAATCTAAAAAAGGACTGACAAAATATTACAAAAGTCCATGACTGCAATTTGAAATATTAAGCAGAACTTAAAATTAATTTACCAGTGAAGGAGTTATATGTATTACCTTTATTCACTGAATCTAAAACATGAGCCCTTTTTATAAAAACTCTGCAGACTTGATGTTTCTTTTGGTTTGTATATCATATTGTTGTGTTTTCTTTTGGTTTGTAAATTTTATTGTTGTAAAATTTTGGAAATGGAGTAGCAGCGGGTTGTTTATAAATATTGGAGGATGAATCCAAAATTAAATTGGCTACGAGTATACCACCTTCCCACGTTTTCCTCTTTTGCTCGCGTATGTAGAGTTTAAATCGGAATAGAATTCTAGCTTAGATGATTTACAGTTATATCTTTAAATTATATAAATATTTAAGGTTATAAAAGTCGATCAATATTTTGAGGATATTTTTGTCGTTCAATATTTAACCTAAATTATTCGTGATTTAACAATAATAATAGAAATATAGATATAGATTTAGATATAGATAGATAGAGATAGATATAAATATAGCAATGTCTAAGGGTGTGCATAAGATTCGTCATATTTACGTTTATTAGGTACGACTTGTTAAATAAAGAAGTTAGATTTTATTTGATTTAATTTGATTTTTGTAGCATTCGATTAAGAATGACAGTGGGACAGGTAGCGACATGAAACTTAACTCGCAAAATTTTCAACCCATCTCCTCTTACCTTGCACAAGATTTTTTTGTAATTTCAAATGGTGATTGGTGCTATGATGATAATATAACAAAATTAGTATAAGCAATTTAATTGCCTGACAATCTTAGAAGCAAATACTTTGTATAAATCTAGAAAAAGGTAATCGAATAAATATATAAATAATTATATAATTCGTTATCATATTCCCAGGAACTAATAGGTACTAGAAGCAAACTTACTTCAGTGAGAAGTGGTTTTATCCAAATGGTTTGGAAGGTAAGATATTAAGAATTTGGCAAAATACTCAAACAAACACTTAAAGTTGGTTTTAACTGTCAGTTGAACACTTCAACTTACTTAATGATCATCTAGACAACTCAACTTAGCATAGGTGTATCCCGTAAACTCTCCACATGGCAAAATGTATTACTTTTACGTGAGGGAAGCCTAAATAATATTTTCCCTTTTTTAAAAGATTTAAATAGCCCCACCCTACCACTCGTTTCTTTCTTAAGAAAGTTGGCAATGGAAAGACCACCTAAGTGGGAAAGCTCCTCAAAATATGGTAACACGGAATTAGCAACAACTATTGCCTCATTGTTCAATCAGAGTAAGAGAATGAAGAGAACAAGAGAGATATTTTTAACAGTGTCTCCGTGAATCAACTATCTACAAAACCAGTTCTGCCACCACCAATGCCGTCGCCGTCATTTCCGTTATTGTCTAAGCTTTTTCTAAACCTTTAAGAAAGAATAGTGTATACGGTCGAAATCGGGCTCGACTATTGTATGACAGATCGGGCTCGAAATGCGAGGGGTTGAAGATCGACCCCGAGTCTAATCGAACCAGAACACGAGGTCAGAATGTCCGTCCTCGAGAACATTGAGTCCATGATCTCAGAATCGAACCTGACTCCGAATAAGCTCGAGGAAACATGGCCGGTATAACCAACAGAAGACCGAAATATCCGTAACCGGTCGGATATCACAGCGAGAATCTCGGCACGTATCAATAAAGAACCGACAAATGAGTAAATCAGGAGATTTTTACCTTTTATAGAATTGTATAGGACTCCCCTACTTTATAAATGGGGTCTGGTTACTTGTGAAACACACTGTAACTCGCATTCCAAAGCAATATATTATTATTTTTAGTTCTTATTATTCTCCTGTCATTCTGTTCTGATATCGATAAAAGCACTTTTGGCTCGAGGGCGGCTAACCTTCTAAGGCTAAGACTGTTCAACCTGTGTGGTTTGCATTTACTTTTCTATTGTTTATTTCAATTTCAGTCTGATTTATCATTTTGTATCAAGCTAGATCACGTATCCTTAAAACCACGTACAAATCTAATTGTTATCCGATTTTGAGGGTAAACAGTTTGGCGCCCACCTTGGGGCTAAGGATAATAGTGTTTATTTGATACAAATTTTCATAACACACACACACACTACTTTACGTTTGCTCTTTGAAGTGTCTTTGATTTCAGGTTAAAACACAAAATGTCGAACTCTCAATTAGCACCCCTACATGTTGACAACGAGTCCAGTTACCATCGTGAAAATAACAACGTAGCACCCGGTAACGAGGTACCGCCCACTGATCCCATCAAAATTCCGGTCGCAGACCCAATTGACGCTAATTCACATATGGCTATTGATGCAAACTTGCCAACTGACCCCGAGAATAGTGTCTGTGGTGGAGCCCGATCGGCAACTCAAAATACACAAAACATTGGAGGGGACGGGATCCGTTTACAGGTGATCTTCGAAATGATGCAGGCTCAACAGGCGGCGATAGCTCAGTTACAGAACCGAAGCAGTGCACCGAGCAGAGTTGAACCCGATCTACCCCGGGAAGTCACCTGCAGGGATGAACCGGTCGCAAAAAGGTCGAATGAACATGAATCGGAGCTAACCCCGAGATCATAAAGATGCTCAAAGAATTTACAAAACAGATAGAATCAGCGGAGAAGAAAATCGAAGCTAATGACAAAAAGGTGGAAACCTATAATTCCAGGGTAGACTAGATATTGAAAGGCCTGGATTCTAAGAAGTTCGTGCAAAAACCTTTTCCTCCGAGCGCGGCTCCGAAGCCGATCCCTAAGAAATTCTGTATGCCCGAGATACCTAAGTATAACAGAACGACCGAACCAAATGAGCATGTAACCTCTTATACATGTGCCATAAAAGGGAATGACTTGGAGGACGATGAGATCGAGTCCGTTCTACTGAAAATATTTGGAGAGACTCTGTCAAAGGGAGCTATGATATGGTATCACAACTTACCTCCTAATTCTGTTGACTCATTTGCTATACTTGCAGATTCTTTCGTGAAAGCACACGCTGGTGCCATCAAGGTCGAGACCAGGAAGTCAGACCTTTTCAAAGTAGAACAGAAAGATAACGAGATGCTCAGAGAGTTCGTATCTCGATTTCAGATAGAAAGGATGGACCTACCGCCGGTTGCTGATGATTGGGTTGTTCAAGCTTTCACTCAGGGACTCAATATCCAAAGCTCGGTAGCTTCACAATATTTGAAACAAAACCTGGTAGAATATCTGGTTGTTACTTGGGCCGACGTGCATAACCGGTATCAATCGAAGATCAAAGTGGAAGATGATCAACTCGAGGCCCCTTCGGGGTCTATTTATCCCGTCAGAAACATCGATAGAGTCAAGAGAGACATCGATCGTGAACCGAGACCAAACAGGGATTGGTACCAACCGTATAATGGAGATCGAAGAAGAAGCGGGTCCGGGCGAAACTCTATGAGAAATGAAAGGAGATGCTCAAAGAGTTCACTCAGGGACTCAATATCCGAAGCTCGGTAGCTTCACAACATTTGAAACAAAACCTGGTAGAATATCTGGTCGTTACTTGGGCCGACGTGCATAACCGGTATCAATCGAAGATCAAAGTGGAAGATGATCAACTCGAGGCCCCTTCGGGGTCTATTTATCCCGTCAGAAACACCGATAGAGTCAAGAGAGACATCGATCATGAACCGAGACCAAACAGGGATTGGTACCAACCGTATAATGGAGACCGAAGAAGCAGCGGGTCCGGGCGGAACTCTATGAGAAATGAAAGGAGAAGCGACAGAGGTCATAGCAACCGGGGTCTCATGAGTAAAAACAGCTTCGATAGGCCCATCGGGCCTAAAGAAGTACCGAGGTTATCGGAATACAACTTTAATATCGATGTTGCCGCCATTGTATCAGCTATCAGACACATCAAGGATACCAAATGACCTCGACCGTTACAATCCGATCCATCCCAGAGGGATCCTAACCAGATGTGTAAATATCACGGCACTCACGGCCACAGAACGGAGGATTGCCGACAATTGAGAGAGGAAGTAGCCCGATTATTCAACAACGGGCATCTTCGAGAACTCCCAAGCGACCGAGCAAAAACTCATTTTAGGAATAGGGATTCCAACAAGCAGGACGAGCAAGAAGAACCTCAACACGTCATTAACATGATTATTGGTGGGGTCGATGTTCCTCAGGGGCCGATATTGAAACACACCAAAGTATCCATCACATGGGAGAAACGGACTCGAGATTACATACCAGAAGGAACCTTGTCTTTCAATGACGAGGATGCGGAAGGAATCGTGCAACCCCACAATGATGCACTGGTAATATCTATACTCATAAATAAATCCTGAGTTAAACGTGTGTTAATTGACCCAGATAGCTCCGCCAATATCATCCGATCGAGGGTCGTGGGGCAACTCGGTCTACAAGACCAAATTGTGCCTGCAGTCCGAGTTCTAAACAGGTTCAATATGGCGTGTGAAACCACTAAGGGTGAGATAACGTTACCAGTAAACACCGCCGGGACCATCCAGGAAACTAAATTTTATGTGATCAAAGAAGACATGAGGTACAACGCTTTATTCGGAAGGCCATGGATCTTCAACATGAGGGTAGTTCCCTCGATACGAAATTCCCAACACCTAGCGGAGTCAAAACAGTCTATGGTGAACAACCGACTGCCAAGGAAATGTTCGCGGTCGAGGAGGTGATACCGGCATCTACAATTTCAACATCGAAGGATCCGAACCAGATGGTCAAAAAAGGGGCCAAATAGCAATCACTGACACCAACATTGGCAGATTCGGAGAAACGAGGGGAATGAGAGGATAATGATTATGGGGTTCCCAGATCTTTTATATCCCCCGATGATTCGGACGCCACTAAATCGACGGTCGAGGAGCTGGAATAAGTCATATTGAGAGAACACTTGCCTGATCGAAAGGTATACCTGGGCACGGGGTTAAGCTCCGAGCTCAGGAAAAAACTCATTCAATTTCTTATAACTAATGAAGATTGTTTCGCTTGATCCCATCTTGATATGACGGGGATTCCACCGGAGATAAGTAATCATAAGCTAAGCCTGGACCCGAAATTCCATCCGGTCAAACAGAAGAGGAAGCCCAAGTCCGAGGTCAAACATGCTTTCATCAAGGGTGAGGTATCTAAACTCCTTAAAATAGGGTCCATTCGGGAAGTTAAATACCCGGATTGGTTAGCAAACGTAGTGGTAGTCCCTAAAAAAGGGAACAAATTAAGAATGCGTGTAGACTCTAAGGATTTGAATAAGGCATGTCCTAAGGACTCTTTTTCTCTACCCATCATCGATCACATGATCGATGCCATGGCCGGCCACGAGATCCTCAACTATAAATAGGGATCTTCATAACCCAGACACCAAAAGTTATAACAAGAAGCAAGAAAGAGCTCGTGGATCAAACACTGCAAATTCCTCCATAAATTTCAAGTTCAAGCTCAAGAACGAAGAACAAATCAAGTTCAAGTTCAAGCTCAAGAACAAGATCATCGTTCGTGGCAACAACTATATATTCAAGATTAAGCTCGTAAGCCCTTAAATTTATTTACTATTGAAAAGAAGAATCAGATGATTCATAGAGATTGTACACTCATATTATTTGAAATCAAATACTATGATTGTTGCGATACTTTTCGGTCTTGGTTTTATTTTCTCGACGCAATTTATTATCTACAAGAAGAAAATTGCTACGTACTTGTTCCCATAGTTGAATTACAAGTAGATACTCTTAATATTTAGTCAAAAATCACTTTCTATCTCTGTGAAATGAGAAGGGGTGACAATTTTGGGACAGGGGAATACTAAATACCTCTTTATGCATATGGTTGTTATTTTCAGTGTAGTTGCTTAATCCTATCTATCAGATTAGAATGCAGATCAAGATAATTCCGCAATATATTAAAAGGAGAAAAAATCTTCGCACTGACTAAGGACCAAACTTTGGCCTATCCGATATAACCAGAATGCTATGATTATTGAAGTTTAGCTTACGACTTTGGCAGTATCAATTACATGTCTGCTGTGATCCTCAAGAGTTTGTGAGTTCGAGTCACCCCAAGAGCAAAGTGAAGAGTTTTTGGAGGGAGAGAGCCGAGGGTCTATCGGAAACAACCTCTACCCCAGGGTAGGGGTAAGGTCTGCATACACACTACCCTCCCCAGACCCCACTAGTGGGATTATACTGGATTGTTGTTGTTGTATGATCCTCATCTACTCCTGAAGTATCATTGTTGCGGTCAAACGCACGTACAAATATACATAATTGTCAAATAATAAAGTGACAAGCAGCATATCATTCCCACGAAAACTTGCGATTAACTGTCAACTAAATTAAACAAAAATAATTAATCTATTCAAGTGATTTTATAAAGTGTGATTATTTAACTAAAAGTAATCTAGATTAATAAACTAAGACATTAAAGAAAACAAGTCGGCAACCCTAGAGACGAATTCAATGAGAGAAAACATTCTGGGACTATAGGTCACCTAACAATTCCGTTGATTTTTTTCACTTAAATTGACTAATTAATTTATTTAGTTTATTAATTGACATGTTAATATTACTCGTAGTATTTTTTGAAATACTACTCGCATATTCAAACTAATTTAACGCCTCTATTCCTGTGAAATTAGAAATAACAAGAATGCACTAATAATTCTTATATAGTAATCAAGAAAAACGATTAAGGGTATTCCTTTCCTAACTGCAAATACATTCCCGAGGCCTAGGTTAGAATCTTGCTCTATTCAATCCTATTAGTAATATGGAATTTCCTCTCTCTAGTTCAATCATAGATTCGTAGATAATATTTAATTGATGATCAAGCAATCAAAAGTTAAACGCATGGTTGAATAAATAAATTAATAAAAAAAATTCAAACTTCAAACTATAATGTTCATGTAGCACCTATAACCCTAGAAAAAATAAATTATAAAATTAAAAAAAAAGAATAGAAGAAAACTAGTTAAAAGCTTTCTTCAAGCGTGTGATCTGTGTTCTCTGCCTCCAAAGTATCATCCCTCCCCTTAAAATTAGGTTTAGAAACCCTTTTATATAATTTACAGGCGTGTAGGACCAAAAAAATACCTTCTCCAAGTCGAAATAGAACAATTCCCGGAAGTCGACATGACCGTGCTAGCCTGGGCGCTGGCCTCTTGAAAGTTCTGTTTCTAGCGCCATAGGTGACGCCAAACGCATGCCTAGATGCCGGAATTCTGCACTTGACATTTTCCTTCTTTTTCTGCTTCAACTTGAGCACGTTCACTCCCGATTAATTTTTACACATATAAAATATCCCAAATAAGCTCAACTCATTGTAATACACATAAAACCCAAAAAAGTAGAGTAAAATATGAGGCAATTTTTATATAAAAATTATATACTTTTAGCCGAACATCAATCATTGATATGTGCTTCAGCACCACGTATTGCAGCAGCATAGTTCTGATCGGAGGAAGCTGATTCTTCTGCACAAACGATTTTATTTTTTATCTTTTTGGTTGTTTATTATTCTTTTTCTTGGTATTTCTCTTTTTCCTCCCTTGTTTCATTAGTGTGGAGCTCAACAATAAAATCAGCGCAGCCTACAAAAATCATAAAGAGTCAAGCACCACAATTTATCTTCCCCGTTTCTTTGGCTAACACCAACGGAGTCAATGCGTGCTTCTATACTCTTCCACAGTCAATACCCATATTATCAAAAAATGATGATGTTTCCTTCTTTATTCTTAGAACTAGTGAATTTGTATGAGAGAAAATTAATATATGGTCAAAGATTAAGTTCATAATTTTTATGAAAAATATATTAATCTTCACTTATCAATTAAGTTATTACATGAAGAAAGGAATTTTTTATCTTTGACATAACTTGCTCCATATAATATCAGATAAGCAAACTTAAAAGGGAGAGAGAGAGCTACACTCCATAAACTTACGGTATCTATTAAAAAATCCGGAATTAGCTACGAACTTCATCGCTAATCTGTCGTTAAATCGCTCGTAGTTAATATAATTTTTTTGATAATCTGTCGCTAAGTAGGATTAACGACGTATTTTGATGTTTAGCTACAGAATTTGTCCGGTACTAATTCCTGCTTTTTTAGTAGTCTCGAGATAGCTCATGCAACAAAATTGCTTAAGAGACATTATTAAGTATCAATTTGAATTAAAAATTCATGCCTCATCTCCCGTACTCACAAAATGAGTAAGAAGTGGAAAAACTGGAGAAAATGGGTATGTTAGGTTGTCTTGACCTTGCTCGATATGCTTAATGCTTAAGCATCATGAACCTCTAAACTCTAGTCCCTGACCAGTTGTTGCTCCAATTTTGATCACCAACTGACAACAATAAGTTTTTATAAGGCAAAAAGGATATATGCGATTGACAACAATAAGTTTTCTGTTGTTGAAATATGTGTTGGTTTCCACCAATTAGTTATAGCTTTTTCGTTTAGAGAAAGGGTATGATCATTTAACATCAACGCATTCCATTAAAGTAGCAATTCTTACCGTAGACCACCAGAGTAGCTGGTATGATGCCAAAGAAAAGCATGCACCAGAGATCACATAGAAAACAATAGTAATGGAGTGCAAAAACTTAAAGAAAAAATAGAAGATACCTCTATAGTAGTAGAAACATAGAATACAATAGTGAGAAGAAACTCAAGTTTAGCTTACACTGTCCCCTTTAGATTTGGATGCCATGATAGTTCCATGCCTTAGATGGCAATCTTGAAGAACTGGAAAAAGATATATTGAAATGATAATTGTGAACTCTAGCAAGCAAATGACTAAGCTGTGGATAAGCTAGAAGGAATTTTGATACAAACCACATGATCAACCTTTGTATTTCTGACCGAGCGACAATCTTGCAAATACCTATTCTAGTCCAACAAAACAAACAGAAAGAGAGACTACAAAAGCAATGTGTTTATGCTTACAAACCACCACCACCACGTACAGCTGAAAGAACAAGTACTGGTTACATATTTCATCAAACGTTATATTTAAGCGGAAGCAGGCTTGCTCTATTTGAAGGAGATAGGCTGCAATTTCATCAAACGTTACAAACTTTGTGTAACGGGAGCTGTCTCATTTTCTTACTTTAAGATTTAAGATAATTAAATACCACTCTCAATAGAACTTTAAGACAAATTGGAACGTTACAGAAATGTTTTACCTGGGGTTAATTTAGTAGAGAAATGAGAGGAAAAGGCAAAAAAATGACAAAAAAGATAAATATCTAGCCTAAGAGAGGTGCCAAGTCAGCACTTTGTTTCCCCTACTTTATATATATTTATAGATTATAGATCTCCATTAGGCTAGGTTTTCTCTTTTCTCTCACTACTCTAAAACCCCATTCTATAAATCGAAAAAACAAAAATGCTATATTATTGAAGATGACATTTTCACTCTCTTACAAAGGTATAATGCAATTATAGTGCTGAGAGTGTTCACTTGAGGTGGCAACATAAGTTGGCAGATGAATAAATGATTGGATGGAATGCATTAGTGAAAAAGTCTATAATATGAATTACCAATGCAAGAGAGTATCAAATTATATGGCGCTATTTTTAAAAAAAACAAACCATAACTGTTCAATTATAGTGCTGAGAGTGTTCACTTGAGGTGGCAACATAAGTTGGCAGATGAATAAATGATTGGATGGAATGCATTAGTGAAAAAGTCTATAATATGAATTACCAATGCAAGAGAGTATCAAATTATATGGCGCTATTTTTAAAAAAAACAAACCATAACTGTTCAATTATAGTGCTGAGAGTGTTCACTTGAGGTGGCAACATAAGTTGGCAGATGAATAAATGATTGGATGGAATGCATTAGTGAAAAAGTCTATAATATGAATTACCAATGCAAGAGAGTATCAAATTATATGGCGCTATTTTTAAAAAAAACAAACCATAACTGTTCAATTATAGTGCTGAGAGTGTTCACTTGAGGTGGCAACATAAGTTGGCACATGAATAAATGATTGGATGGAATGCATTAGTGAAAAAGTCTATAATATGAATTACCAATGCAAGAGAGTATCAAATTATATGGCGCTATTTTTTAAAAAAACAAACCATAACTGTTCTTGATAAATTAGATGATGTCGCTCAACCTTTGGATGATGATAGTGTTTTAGAATGTGAATTGAAGGCGATCCCTTTTGTAACCAGTGAAGCTTCAGTAGAAACTGCAGCATGTATAAAGGTACTAAATAGAGTAATTGGTTTTGGGGTTCCAAATGATGCCAATATGTTATATGGTTCAATTATTGAGGCTCCATTGAATATAAATATATCGAATGGTCAAACATCGAGAACTGACACAGATAACTTATTTCATGGTACTTCTATGCATGAGACAAATATTACAGTCAAAGTTGTAGTGCCAAAAAAAAAAAAACGCTCTCAATTGTGGCGGTTGGTAAGGGATTAGATACCCATGGACCAGCTTGTGCTGCCACTTGACTCGTCGATGACAGCAGTAGAAGACATAAAAGTCATTGATGCGGTGCAAAATTGCAGCAAAGGAAACTGGACAAACATATTAAAAGAGGACTTTAAGAGAGACAGAAACACTTCACAACTCTCTCAGAGCTGAGCCATTATTAATAAAAAACAAGGGACCATGATCGAAAATGGCTCATAGCTTTCAGAGGCTCAGCTAGCAGCTCATCGCACAATATCCATAGCTTTTAACATGCCTACGAGAGATAATCTGAAAGCAGCTTGTCCAATCAGTGATGGTGTGGGGCAAAATTCAGGCGGTGAACCTAGTAACTGTTCACATTCTGTTGCTGCTGACATTGTATTTGGTGGTACATAATCCAAACATCAACAATAACCGTCATTATCAAAACCTCATGTAATCCCAAAAAAACCACCGCCAAGGCCTACTATGAGCCCAGATTAAGTGGTCAAAGCTATTGATGTGACTGCATACCAAGAATGCTATCCTTTCAAATGTTGCCTTACTACTCAAGACACACAATGTCTAAAATTGCCCTCCAAGTACCTGGAAGAGGTCTTGCAACCAAATCATCTGTCCCGGACAGTACAAATGATTTGCCCAATAATGTGTACTTTATTTGTAATAGCCCGTTGTTTCATTCTTCATGCCCATCAAATGCCTCACGACCTAGAACTCAGCAAGTGTTGGGCCACTCCTTGAGACCTGTATCATCGGCAGTCTAACCTAGCCTGGCTGGTACTTCATCCATACCAAATGCTCCAGTTAAGCCCAACACCCCAACTTTTGGTCCAGCAACTAAGTTTGAAGTAAATACTAAGGAAGAACATCTCTAGAAAAATAAAATAAAAGCTCTTTCTAATGCATAAAGTGAGAAACAAGTAGGAGATCCAGGTGCTTCTAGTGATAAGGCACTACCACCACAAGTTCAACAAGATTAAACTCCTACATCAAGCAATCCATTGATAAGAAAGCTAAAGATTAAACTTCAGTTTTGGGTAATGAACTTAAGGAGCATAGACAAGAGGATCAAGATTCTGTTCACACTAATACTCCAGTCGTTCAGGTTCAAGAAGAGTTAATCAATAATACAAGTGATCCCAATAAGGCACCATTTAAAATCGACTAGTAAACGATATGTGAAACTTCAATGCTGGAGGAGACAAATAATAATTTATATTAACATACTAATTTTCTCGATATAACAAGGGCACTAAATAAAGTTAATATCCTAAAGTCAAATTTTAAAAAGTTCTTTTTTTTCTCTTGCTTTTTGTTTAAGGTGTAGTATTCTTACATCAAACCTTTATGTTCATAATACACATCTGATAGTAATATTAATATTTATATTGTATCGGTTAATTCAAGTTAATAAGATGTCAATCATGTGTTTAAAATATATTACCTTGGATCTTATTGTAAAAAAAATTATTTACTAATATAAAGATTTGATTAGTTTAATTTAAAGTTCTAAATTTTTTCTATAGTAGGCATTCTTTCTTTCTTTGTTACAAAGATTTGTACATTTTCCTTTTTAATACAAAATTCAATAGTGTCTAAGCTAAAATAAGATTAGAAAATCCACTATTAAAAATTTGAGGCCCCAAAATTTTGGAAGCCTAAAACAAAGGCTTCACTGGCGTCCCCTGCGATATAAACATCTAAAAGAAAATACAACACGAACACAACTAAAACTGTTAATTACAACATTTAGAATAGGAGTATACTTGGATTCAACGCGGAAAAGTAAAAGATGCATATAAAGTCTCTTCCTTGTTAACATTTGTGACTCATTGTCTGCTTCAGAATAAATCAATAGACTATAAACTTAGGACTAAGGCATTTTTTGGAACCTCAAATTCAAATAGTACACGCACAAGAAGACAGAAGCATAAAAATTAGATTAGTAAACATAATTTCCTCCTTATGAACCATAAATTACCCCCCTCCCCCTCCCCCCCCCCCCCCCAAAAAAAAAAGAAGAAGATAGAACATTGCATCATCACATCTAAAAATGTTAAACAACCGTATAAAGAATAAATTTGCATAAAATTTTAGAATTAATTAGAAAACTAAATATTAGAGCTAAGGCATTTTCGGAACCTCAATTTTAGATCAGTTTGAAAATCGACTAGCAAACAATTGTGAAACTTCAATGTAACATCACAACTATTTATTCTTTATTTTATTAGAAAACATTACTTTTTTCTATACGAGCACACTGTAGACATGTAAAAATTATTGAGAGTGTCCATACAAAATTTGAATTAAATTTTAAATTATTTTGGGTCGAATAATTAATCTGGACTTTACAAATTAAATATGTCCATTTTTATATTCAAGCCCAAGGTCCATTTCATCTTAAGGCCCAGACTCATGCCATGTGTCAAGTGACATGGCATGTCCAGTGATGTTTGGCATATTTCGATATGTGTTGATGTTACTTTACCCATGTTTTAACCGCTTCTTGATGTTATTTGATCTTTAAAATGCCCAACATGGTTTAATTATTGGTTTTATGACTAATTGAGTTATGTGTAGTGAATTAGGGTGTTTGGAGTGCAAAAATATGAAGAAAAGGTGCTCTAGGTAGAGGAAGAGAGATTGGATGCGTCGCATCCAATCTAGAAAAAGATCAGATTTCGTGCACCCTTAGCAGTGAAGTCGGCCCATAGCATCCGCCTTAGCATCTGCACCTGGGCAAAGCTGAGAAGTGGAGGACGAGGTAGATGCGTCGCATCCACCCTCGCATGCAAAGCTGAGAAATAGAGGACAAGGTGGATGCGTCGCATCCACCTTCGCAGGAAAAATTGAAATGGAGGACGAGGTGGATGCGTCGCATCCACCTTAGCATCAATCCCTGAAGCCGATTTGGACTAGGAATATGAGAGCTTTGGCCCACGACTTTTGTACGTAATATATAAGCCAAAAAATACCTCCTTTAGGTTATCTAACATATTGGAGAAGAGGAAAAAGGCACAACAAAGTTCTAAAACCACAGAATTCGTCTTGAGTTCCTATTCTCTCTTTCTTTTATTGATTCTTATGCACTCTTGTGAATTTTTGATGATTGCCTGAATATGAGTGGCTAAGAACCCTATTGTTCTAGGGTCATGGGTATACATGAATGTTGATGTTTGAAGTTTAATTTGACGAAGTTGATTTTATCATATTGGGTTGTTTATTTAATTCTGTTTTTAATTATTTTGCTGAGTAGCTAACAGTGAAATACTATCTACGAATCTAGAGTTGAACTCGAAAGTGGGAACTCTAGATTGCATATAGAATTAAATAGAGCAAGTTCTTAAACCCGGGCATCGGGGAAAGGATTTGAAATTGGGATAGACATATACCTAATTGCCTTGCTCGGTTGCAATACAGGAAGTGTAAATGCGTTCTTGTTAAATTTAATTCCATAGACATATAGGTATTAAGTTAGCTTGAATAGGCGAGTAAGGGCTCGACAGATTCTTATGAGTAATATCAACCCTGTCAACCAACAATCCAGATAAATCAATTAGTTATTTTAAGCTAAGAATGCAACATGATTGTTAAATATCCCGTGACCCTGGAATATTATCTCCCATTGATTGTTATTTAAAACTATTTAAGTGTTGTGTTGATTTCTGGTATTCCATTACTTGATAGTCTTTAGGTAGTAAATTAGACAATTATCTATTTTATAAGAAATCGCTTGAATCGATAAGCTATTTGAGTTTGAATTAGTTAAAAGTTAATCATAAGTCCTCGTGGGAACGATACTCTATTCACTACTCTATTACTTGATGACCACGTATACTTGCGTGAGTGTGTTTGGTCCCAACAAATTTTTGTCCAGTCTAATTCAAAGCCAACAAGATGACAACACATGTTAAAATGATGTGGCAATCCCAGTTAAAAAGCAATGACCAACCAAAGGTCGCCAAGTGTATAATATGACATGTCTTGGCCAATCACAAGCAGGCTAATCACATAGTTTGTGTGATAAGTTTGATGACTCACACGAGCCAATTAAAATCAAGCAAGGGAGTTCATATGTAACTGGACTGTCCATCCTCTACAACTATAAATAGAGGGGTTACATAACTCTCTGAGGAGATTCAAAGTTGGTGAAGAGCATTTCGCAATTGGTGAAGGCATCCACAAACAGAGAGATCAATCATCAAGTGCAAAGTTCTTCAACAAAGAAGTGGTCAACGAAGTTCTTCCCGGAGATCAACCTGAAACAACAAAGTATTGCTCGACGTTCTTGTCGATTAATTGCATTACAAGGAGGTCTGCATCATCCTACATTCGATAAAGGCGCTTCTCAAGCCCCCGAATCACAGAGAATTTTATAGAGGAGAATCAAGGGATACATATATTTGTACTCACAAATATTTATCAATAAAATCTCCTTTTTCTTCATATTTTTGTTGCAGCTTATTTTTCGTACTACGAAAATTTGTTGCGAACAAATTTTGGTACGCCTAGTGGGACCAATTCTGCCTTCATCTCTTCCTCTTGCAAGTTGAAAACTACGAACTTCAGATTTACTGCAGTAATGGCCTTCTGAAAGTGTGATGATATTTCATGCAAAGATGCTACTACTGCTGCATCCATTGAGCTCAGTCATGTTGGCCCAATTACTCGAGGCTAGTGGCTTGGATGGATCCGAATACTTCGCGTCCTTGGAGATGAAAAAAAAAAAATCTCACATGATGACTGCAACTGCTATCTCTAGGGCAATACCCCATTATCGTTATTTGACGAACTTTCTCAAACAACCTCCAACCTTGGCGGATTTGAGGATTTGGTGGATTTTCCAGTTTCAACGAAAGTCAACGCCTTAATAACTGACTCAACTAACGTGGACGAAAAGTTTGCCATGATCGAACGGACTATAGAAGTCTTGAAGAAATCTATTGAAGACAAAGACCTTCAAATCGCTCAACTCATGAACCAATTGGAGGCCTATGCACATGGAGAGTCGAGCCACGTCCATGCTTGTTCACCTAGCTTCACCTCGCAAAAAATAGCTATTGAGGAATCGCTTGCCAAGTTCATCATTCAAAAGAAAAATCAATCCACTTCAGTTGCAGCGTTATCTGTCCAACAATTGCAGGACATGGTAACAAACACTATCAGAGCTCAATATGATGGACCATCGCAAAGTTCGTTGTACTACTCTAAGCCTTATACTAAGCGGATTGATTTTCTAACCATGCCAACTAATTATCAACCACTAAAGCTACATCAATTTGATGGCAAAAGAAACCCAAGGTAACTATTGCCCACTTTGTCGAGACTTGTAACAATGCTGGAACACATGGTGACCTTTTGGTAAAATAATTTGTTCGTTCGCTGAAAGGGAATGCATTTGATTGGTACATCGACTTGAAGCCTGAGTCTATTGATAGCTGGGAGAAACTTGAGAAGAAATTTTTCAATCATTTTTATATTACCCGAAGAACCGTAAGCATGATAGAGTTAACATGCACTAAGAAAAGGAAGGAAGAGCCTGTGGTGGATTACATCAATCGTTGGAGAGCGTTAAGTTTGGATTGCAAGGATCGCCTTTCAGAAATATCTGCTGTGGAGATGTGCATTCAAGGAATGCACTGAGGCCTTTTGTACATCTTACAAGGGATCAAACCACGAACTTTTGAAAAACTGGCAACACGAGCGCACAACATGAGTATCACAAGTCATGGAAAGGCGTCTCCATTCGATGATCAGAAGGAGTTCAAGAAAAGTGTTGCATCAAAGAACCAAACCAAATAATCTATGGCGGTGAGAGAAACTTTTGCGAAAGTCGTGACCAAGCTAAAGGTGAAGGAGGAAAAGACCCCAAGTCAATATCCTAAAGAGGAGAAACGTTGTCCAACCTTGAAGGAATTAGAGGCAAAGGTTTATCCATTTCCAGATTCAGACGTACCCACGATTCTTGATGAATTGTTGACCAAGAAAGTCATCGATCTCCCTGAATCAAAAAGGCCTGAGAAAACTGGTAAAGTTGGCGATCCAAAATACTGCAAGTTTCATCGCGTCATTGACCACCCTACAGAGAAATGCTTCATCTTGAAGGAGAAAATCATGGCTCTTGTAAGTGAAGGAAAAATCATTATAGACATGGATGAAACAACAGAAGCAAACCATGCAAGTGACGTGCCCAAAGAAAAAAAGTGTTCAAGGTTGTAGAACATGTCAAGCACTGCCTTATTACAATTTGAAATTTTCGAGCTTGTTGAAGTTGATCTTCCAAGCAAAACTCTTGAAGGTTCACCAGAGCTGGAAAATCACTCTAAAGACAATGATGACGAGGGTTAGACTCTAGTCACTCGCAAGAAGCAAAAATATCATGCAATTTTAAGGCTACGAATTCTTAAGCCAAAAGTGATGATGATCAGTGTGGATAAGCTACAACCATCAAGAAATATCACATCTTCTACTAGAAACAAGATTAATGGTGTCTTATCACAAAAGTTCCGAAAGCCCCTTGCATGAATTCTTTCCTGAAAAATTCTTTCATGGAAGTCATGTTGGTGCGATGCATGTAGTTTTTAGCACAAATGAAACAAAGGAGAGCAACGATGAGTATCATCCACTAAAAACACAAGAACATCATGATAACAAAAAAGTTATCACTCGTTGTGCAACAATTTCCTTCACATATGATGATTTGATGCTAGGGTCTAAGCCACAAAACAGACATTTGTTTGTTGTAGGGGCTATTAAGGAACAACATCTCAATCACATACTTGTTGATGATGGTTCAGTTTTCAACATCATGCCAAAGAAGGTGCTAAAAAGCTTGGGATCTCTATTGATTAGCTGTCCAAAAGTAACCTAACAATCCAAGGCTTCAACCAAGGAGGACAACGCGCCATATGTATGATCCGCGTAGGATTATCCATTGGTCAGGTGAAGTCAAACACATTGATTCACATCATAGATGCTAAAACATCATACAACTTGTTGCTTGGACATCCTTGTATTCATGAGAATGGAGTAGTATCGCCTGCTTTGCATCAATGTCTGAAGTACAGAAAGGATGGAAAGATAGTCAAAATTGATACAGACATCAATTCTTTCACCGAGACAGAGTCATACTTTGCAGATGCAAAATTCTACCTAGATTCTTGTGAAGCGAGTGTGGAGAAAGAATCATCAATCGACAAAGTCAATGTTAAATCAAAAGAAGAAAATGAGGCTCAATGGACTGTTATTAAGCTGTCTAAGATGGGAACTGAAGAAATCTCCATTAAGCTATCATAATCTGAATGTGACATACAAACCAAGACTGATAAGGAGCATCCAGTTTTTCACTATGTTGCATGTGAGCGTTGAAAGAAAGGGCAACCTCTGTTAGAGGAATGTACTCCAAAGAAGCAAATGAGCCACAAAGCTATCCAAGATTTGAAGGAACATATGACTATACCGGTAGCACAAATCCCATCCATGACTTGCGAGTCTACTAAAGGCAATCCCTAAATTGATAAAATAAAAGGGCACTTTGATCCAAAGGTCTTCACACTTATTGAGAAGTCTGGTTACGATTTCTCCAATCTATCAGGGTTAGGAGAACCCAAAGATGAAGTCATTGGTGAAAAGATACATGGTCTTACTGAGTCCCAAATGAGGTTGAGAAAGCAAGGGCACTACGTCGCCACTCCTAAGTTTGGGTTAGGATTCATTATGGTAGAGCCTTTTCGAATTTCATCTAAGAGAGGCAAAAAGATAACTTCATCACAATACATCTCGGTAGAGGATACGAAGGAAGTTAAAGACAAGAAAATAAAACAACAAGCTTTAGTGTTTGATCGCATTGGAGGCTCCACACCTCGTGTCTCAATGTTTGAAAGGCTAAGTCACAAAAGTGAACCTGTATATTCCAAACATCTAAAGGAAGTTGCCACTACCTCAAAGACCTCCGTCTTTTATCACATGGGAACCAAAAGAAAGTCACCATCTAGAAAGATATTGTCGAAATATGAGGAGCAAGGTCACTACGAAGTTGTTGCTGACAAAGAAATATGTAGTGTTTTTCCATCACGTATGAAGAGGAAGTCTATTTTGTCAATATCCACAGATGGTCCACTGAAGGTGAAAATGAGTACCATCATTTATACTTGCCAACCTCATAGGGAAACAAATAAAGAGGAAGGAGCCATACCGACGATCCAAGGAAGTCAAAAGGAAAATTCAGACTTTGTGAAAATATCCTATCACATAATAGTGGAAGATAGCCCATGCCTTGACGTTGATGATGAAGTCCAAGAGGCTCCCTCTAAACTAGAATATGGCGATCAATCAACTGTAGATGAGCTTAAGGAACTACATTTAGACACTCTGGAAGTTCCACGCCCAACCGTTATTAGTGCGCTTCTTACGCCTCAAGGGGAGGAGGAATACTTCAAGTTGTTGACCGAGTACAATGATGTCTTCGCTTGGTCATATAAAGAGATGCCCTGCCTTATTACTAAGATAGTCGTTCATCATTTGGGAATCAAAAGTAGGACACGCTCTGTGAAGCAGTCACAATGCATGTTTCAACCCGAGTTAGTACCATAAATTTGAAGCCGAAGTCAACAAGCTCATCAAGGCGGGATTTATTCGAGAGGTAAAGTACCCATCATGGATCTAGAACATTGTACTTGTCAAAAAGAATAATGGTCAAATACGTGTTTATGTTGACTTTCGAGACCTAAACAAGGCATGTCGGAAAGATAACTTTCCGCTACCAGTTATTGAACTCATAGTTGATGCTATAAAAGGGCATGAAGCTATATCATTCATGGATGGTTCCTCCGAATACCATCAAATCGGAATGTCTCCAAAATATGAAGAGTGTACTGCTTTCCGAACTCCAAAAGGGATATACTGCTACAAAGTGATGCCATTCGGTCTGAAGAATGTTGGTGCCACCTACCAACGCACAATACAAAACATCTTTGATGACATGCTTCATAAGAGGGTTGAATGCTAAATCGATGACTTGGTGGTGAAGACGAAGAGTAGGCGTTACCACTTTGAAGACCTTCGAATTATTTTTGAAAGGTTAAGAAAATTTGACCTGAAGATGAATCCGCTCAAACGCGCATTTGGAGTTACCTTGAGGAAAGTTTCTTGGCTTCATTATGTGTCATCGTGGAATTGAAGTTGATCCCGCAAGATTTACGCCATTCAGAAAATGCCCAAGCCAAAGAACTTGAGGGAGATTTGAAGTCTCCAAGGAAACTTAACATTCATCTAGAGGTTCATCTGTAATCTGGCCGGACAGTGTCAACCCTTCAATCATATATTGAGGAAGGATATCCTTTTTCATTGGGATCAGTCATGTCAAAATGCTTTTGAAAGCATCAAAAGGTACTTGCTGAATCTGCCTGTGTTAGGGGTGCCAATGATTGGGAAGCAATTGATACTCTACATCGCAGTACAAGAGCGTTCACTTGGGGCACTACTTGCTCAAGAGAATAAGGAAGGAAAAGAACAAGCCTTGTACTACCTTAGTCAAACTCTGATAGGAGCTGAGTTGAACTACACTCATATTGAGAAAATATGCTTAGAATTACTTTATGCGATAAAGAAGCTAAGACATTATTTTGAAGTATACACCATCAAACTCATATCTCAAGTAGATCTAGTGAAGTTCGTGATGACTCGGCCTATTCTTTCTGGACGCCTAGCAAGATGGTCCATATTGTTTAATCAATACGAGATCACATACACACCTCAAAAGACCGTGAAAGGATAAGCGCTCGCCAATTTTCTAGTTGATCACCCTCTTCCAGCGAACTAGGAGCTTTTTGATGAGTTTTCAAATGAAGGCATTTTGTTCATTGAAGAATTTCCACCATGGATAATGTTCTTTAATGGATCTGCAGGTCATAACGCTGCAGGGGGCAGGTGTTGTGTTGATCTCTCCGGAAAGACAAGTCTTGCCATTATCCTTTGTTTTAGGTGAAACATGCTCCAACAATGCCACAGAGTACTAAGCTTTAATCATCAGTCTCGAAAATGGCATTAGGCATAAAGATTCTACAGTTGGAGATCTATGGTGACTCTAAGCTGATCATCAACCAACCTTTGGGGAGTTACGGCATAAATAAGGAAGATTTTTTTCCATACCACTAATATGTTTTTTATTTACTTGAAAGATTTGACCAAGTGTTCTTAAACCACATCCCAAGAGAAGAAAATTTCTTGGCTGACGCTTTGGCTAACTTGGCCACGATGATGGCACTCAGAGAGAGTGAGTCAACAAAGGTACACGTGTGTCATTGATGGGTCATTCCTAGACTTATTGATATTCAAATCAACGAAAGCCACCATACGTCTGTTTGGGTGATTGACGAAGAAGATTGGAGGCAACCACTAATAGAGTACCTTGAACATGGAACTTGAGGATCCGCAACAAAGAACATACATCAAGCGAAGGGCACCACGATTTATCTTCTATAAGGGGACATTGTTTCGCGGCTCTTTTGAAGGACTATTCTTGCGTTGTCTTGACAAAGAAGAAGCCCGCCAAGCGATGGAGGAAGCACATTCTGGTTCATGTGTAGCACACCAATCTGGTCCCAAGCTCCATTTTTGCATCAAGGGGATGGGCTACTACTAGACGACAACAATGAAGGATTGCATGGAGCATGCCGAAAGATGTCAAGCGTGTCAATTTCATGCCAAGTACACCCACAACCTCCAGAACCTCTTCATCTAACTGTAGCTTCATAGCCTTTTGATGCATCTGGACTTGAAGTTATTGGATCACTTCCAAAGTCATCAAAGGGACAAATGTATATATTGGCTGCCACATATTACTTCTCTAGATGGGTTGAAGTTGTTCCACTCAAGGAAGTGAAAAAGGAAACTGTTGCTGATTTTATCAAGTCAAATATAATTTTTAGGTATTCCATACCAAGATACATAATCGCTGGTAATGGAACACCATTTGACAATAAGCTCGTAAGGAGCCAATGGCCTTGATAAATCTTTTAACAAGACTATTGGTAACCTTTTTGAAGAAAGTTATTTCAAAGAACAAGAGAGACTGACATGAGAAAATTGGTGAAGCTTTGTGGGCATATCGGACAACCTTCAGCACTGCTACACAAGCAACTCTTTACTCTTTGGTGTATGCCATAGAAATGGTCCTTCCACTGGAGCAACAAATTCTATCATTGCGGATCGCAATCCAAGAAGGACTCACGTCCGGAGAGAATGCTCAACTTCGCCTAGCAGAGTTAGAGGCATTGGATGAGAAAAGATTGGAAGCGCAACAAAAATTGGAGTGCTATCAAGCTCGACAAGCTAGCGCCTTCAGCAAGAAAGTGCGGCCACGATCATTCCAAGTGGAAGACTTGGTCCTAGCTGTTTGAAGACCTATAATCCTCAACAAACACATAGGCGACAAGTTTACTTCAAAAGATGGGCCATATGTTGTGAAAGATGCATATTCAAGTGGCACATACAAAATTATTAATAAGGATGGTCTTAGGGTGGGTCCGATCAATGGAAAATTTCTGAAGCAGTACTTCCCATGAAATTCACCACGCTCCCTGACGAATGAGCCTAAACTGCACGTTGCTACGCTCTTTGACGCATGAGCCTAAACTGTTTGTAGCTACACTCCTGGCCTGCATGAGTCTAAACTGTGTATGACAAAATAAAAGTCCGCTAGGTTGAAAACCTCGAAAGCAGCAGCCTAGACAAAAGTTAGGACCAAAAAAAGAAAAAAAATCTGCTAGGTTGAAAACCTCGCAAGAGGCGGCCTAGGCAAAAATTAGGACATAAAAAATTTTCAAAAAAGAAAAGCTCATTTTTCTGAACTATGTTATGACTTGATCCTCTTCACCGAGGTTCGTAGGCAGCTTAGAGTTTCATTCTAAGTTCAGTCGCATGCGTTTTAAAAAAAAAAGTTTGGCGTCATGGGATCATCAAATAATTTTTTTCTAATGTAGAGGCATATGTAATTGAGGAAAAAAGACAATTTGGCACCAAAACACAAAAGACATTTTATTGCTTCAATAATGAAAGATATGTACATCAATGATAAAAGCAGAATGAGACATCATCCTATACAAGGAATCTAAAGTCATGCAAATTAAAGAAATATAAGCATGGTTGCCGACTAGTTCGTGACTTCTCCATATGATAGATCATCCTTGATGGCGTGCCATAGCATTTAGTTGCTTCCATAATTCCTTAACTATGTGTCTTGTTGTTGAGTCGTTGGCGCAATGGTCTACTTCTTTTGCTTGATGTTCTCATACATGGTCATGTACCTCACTCTAAAAAGTTTCATCATTATGTGAGCACCTTGGGTTAACTTCATGGATATCAAAAATTTGAGTGTACACAACTTTTGGGAAATGAGTACTTTCACATGATGATCTCTCTGCAACAAGTTCGTCTTTTGCATGGAGATTTTGCCCGTTGCTTGTTGCTCAAAATATCAAAATATCCACATATTATGTACCTTCTTGGTCTGACACCGAGACCTTTTGAGATCCTTCGCAAGTCTGCAAAAGAAATAAATAAGGAGATAAGATTTGTGATGATGGCCAAAGCCAATACATGCAAGGATGTAGAATCAAATTCAAAAAATATTTGTTAGGCTAACTAAGAATGAATGGAGCCTCCATCTTCGATGATTATAGTTCTTGATGTCCAAATTTCATAGGATCAAACCGTTGGGATTCCGACGCTCCTAGTTCAAGATGCTGTTTTTCTTGGCCGAAAGTATGCAAACCTGACAGCTCCCTGTAGTTAGGTTGACTTTAATATTTTTTTGTTGATAGCCCAAAAAGAGTTATGCCATGAAATTCATATGTATTGCAGGTCTTTGAGTTTACTTTCTAACGGTGTAAACGGATTACAATTTGGAGATTCCTCGCCCGAGATATGAATTCTTCGACGGGAGGGCGCAAAGTTGGAAAAACAAAACGAGTATGGAAGACCCCTAGATCAACTTCAAGAAATTTCCGCGGCCAATCGGTAAGGAATAATTCTATGATATTTTGAGTATTTCCTTATCTCTGAGTTTTATTTGTAGTGGCATAGACAGATCGCGATTTCGATATTCCTAGCCCAAGATATAATTTTTTTCATCTAAAGTACGCAAATCTGGAAATCAAGTGCAGCAGATATTTGTAGCAACTTTAAAATAGTATTGCGGACGTCCTAAAAGGATTTTTGCTGTGGTATTTATAGATGTTGTGGGCTTCAGAATTTTCTTTCCAACAGTTGAGATTTCGACACCCGTAACTCGAGATATGAATTTTTTCACAAAAGAGCTCAAAACTGAAGAGCAATTTCAGCATCAAATTTAAGAACTTGCTGGGGCCAATCTGGAAGGAATCCTCAACAGTAGAAGATGAACACAAGTTGAGAGCCCTCGATCTCCAATTTGGATGGTGAACACAAGTCCTCAACAGTACAAGATGAACAACGTAACTTTACATGACAAAATCGAGCATATTCCACTAGAGCAAGCGAGTACAGCTTGTGAAGGCATCTAAAGACAGCTTTTTGATGCTCTAGTTGATCTCTATTGAGTTTAAGGGCTGCTCAAGCGTCGTACATCCCTATTGCGGTGTTTTCTCTGAAAAATTGAGTTAGCAATAATATATATATATATCAAGCTTATTATGATCGAGCATGTGTCCGTGAGGCCTACTAATCAATGTGGACAAATACATAGCTAAATTGAGTTGGCAATAATATATATCCAACTCCTGTCTATTTTTCTACTTATTTAGAAGAGGGAGTAAGCAGGACTTCGTCGTCGTCCTGCTTCCCGGAGTAATATTGTAAATTCAGATGTAATAAGCTTTGTTTGATTCATGTATGAGTCAGAGATCTGCTTTAAAGATATGACACGTGTACTATGCCATTAAAAGCTGGACCAAGTATTACTTTTATGCCCTTCTTCCTACAAACTACAAACTCCCACTCCCAAAGGCTTTTGTGTTCAGCTTCAAGTCCTCGCCCTTTTCCTCTACGAGTAATCTCCGACCAAATTCTGATGGCAACAAATATTTAGATTGTTGCCTGAAGCTCTCTTTCTACATGTAAGTTCGCTCTTTCTCTCTCACTAGAGCTCTCTGTCCATTCCCCTCCCGGGATATACTCATTTGTTGTTAGGTTTGGAATTGAAATTAGGAATTCTTCGGATGCATAATTTAGTTTTTATAAATATCTATTCGCATGGTATCTTTCGGGATTTTGATTTTTTAGAAAATGTTTGTGTTTGTACTCTGTTCGAGATTAAGTTTTTTAGCACTGGCAACGGCTAGGGTGCCCGGTGTTCTCATCCAATTGAAGGGTTCGATTTAGATTTTCTCTCGCTATAGGGAAGAAGGTAGCCCTCTCTGTCCATTATAATTTTAAGCTTTTATTTTGGTTGGAGTTGGTTATTAGAATATTTAAAAGAAAAAGTAATGCTTTCAAATTTAGAATGCATTTTTCAAGATTCATGATCATTTTCTTCAATTTTAAGGTAGGGATTAGAATTCAGTTTTATTTCAATTTTACAATTTTAGAATTTCGTGTCTTAGAAAAACTTTTTGATAATCATCTTCATGTCCGAAAAATCATCTAATCTTCTGTGATAGAAATCAGTGTTAATGGAGTTCTAGATTTTGTCACCGAGTCCTGTGAATGAGATGAGACTGTTCATTGAGCTGATAGTGAATCCATAGAAGGTGCGTGATAAAATGTCCTTGTAAGTTCTAGGTTTATTTTTTTTACTGCAAAGAGAAAGGGAAAGAACTGACTCAAATGTACTATTCAAAGGGGATTTTCTTCTATTTTGGCTGTAGTTTTCACTATATATTGTTGTGGTTATATACTCCGTTGTGGCTATAATTTTGGAAGGTACTTCTAAAGGAAATGACAATAGAGCACAATTGAGAGGCAAAATGAAGAAGAAGCCGTGCAACACTTCTATAATTAAAAAACTAAAAACATAGCTAAGTAATGGTTGTTCTCTTAACAACATGAAGTAGCAACGTAATAATCAGACAAATGAATCTCCACTTCTCAAGAACTTGCTCTTGGTAGAACACAAGAAAGGCAGATTTGTCACATTATTATGTAAGTTAGATTTGGTTGAGGACTTCACACGCATAGCCTTGGCCATTAACTATTGACCATGAAGAACGCTACCATACATTTATAGTCTAATCAGAACAATCTGACTACAACATCTCAACGTGAAGGTTTAGAAACTAAATAGAAGTTACATACTGTATTCGCCTATGTAGTAATATTAGATAGCATATGAAGATTGAAGTATAGCAATATTAGATAGCATATGAAAATTGAAGTACCAAGGTCAAGTCCACAATATACCAAGTAAAACACAAAATACAACCACCTCCATGAAGTAAATATTTTGTGGAATATTAACCAAATCTTGAAAAATATTCCGAAAACCATATGTGGTTAATTTAGACCACAACTTTCTGTTATTCCTTCTTGTTTATTTGTTCTTTTTTCTTTTTTCCATTTCTATTCGAGCGGAGGGGTTCGTTATTGGATTAAATGTATTTTGTGAGGATTTTCTAATATTTTATTCGTTAGAATGTTAGAGCTTACCTTTTAACTTTTCTATATTTACCCAGTTTGAGTTTGAGTTCACCATCTGAATTAACAATTGGTAAGTCCTACTTTATCTTGAAGGTTGAATGTTAGTTATTTTTTCTTATCATGATACGTGAAAGCTGGGAGTGAATAAGGTTTATTGTGCTGCAAATGTATTGGCCATATTACAATAATGGAGCTTAGTCTACACATTGTTCTTGTTCAGAATTTAATTAGAGAAAGGTGTATTCACTAATTATAACCCCCTCCTTTTTCATGAATTATATGAATGTGAAAATTGATTGGTGATTATTAATTTTGTTATCATAGAGCAGAGTGTTGCTTGTTTTCATTTCCAAACATTTAATGTTTGAAGACAAAGGGGTTCTATTTGATATGAAGGCTACAAAGTAATTAACCAAAGCAGCTAAGTGCAAGTAAAGATTCTTCCTAGGGATAAGTTATTTTGGAGAACTTTAGATATACTGACCTTCCCTTTATGCTAGGATGAATAAACTTCTATGCAATTCCAATGGTAATGATATCTGGTAAAACTGATATGAAGGATATACAATATCTGTTATCCTTTGTCCATACATCAACATTGGTTTACCTTTTACTTTGGCTGTCTATTCAATTTTTAGCTGCTCATAGAGTAATATCAACTGTGACACTTTGCCAAGGAATCACTCTGCGATTTCCGTAACAACCTCGGCCTTTTATTTTAAAAGTCAAACAAAATTTTCTTGTATCGTGATTCTTTGAAGTAATAACGTTTTGGCATATATATTTCTATTTTGCTAGCCGGTAAAACATATTGGTCTTGTAATTGATGTAAACATTGGCTGTCGAATGACTCAATAATAAATCTTATCTCTCCTTTTTGGCTTGAACTTGTTTTCTTCCTTCTATGATCTGTCCAAGTTTCTACCCGTTTGACTAACGAGACTAAATGGAAACAAAGTTGCTATTTGTTCCCTTGTTGTCTCCGCTTGTTGGATGTATACTTGCAAGCACATGTCACTTCACGAACAAGTTCTACAGTAGGACGTTTAACGTAGCTCCCTCCTTTTTACCAATAATAAAGAGAATAGAAAAAATCAAGTGATCTATAGTGTGTTCGAGCGACGGGAGGGGGAGAGGAATAAAGAAAGTGGGACAGGAATAAAGCAAGTGAAAGCTTAGGATCAAGAAAATGAGCTTAGGATCAAGAAAATGCCCACCTCAGGGGAGGGCTCATATGCCATAAGATTCGAGTGTCCCGGACGAGACCTGAGCTCATCTGCTCTCATATGCACCATATGAGAGCAGCAAAACAAATGTTCCAAAAATTGATCCAGAAGTTTGTCCCACTAAAAGAATGAGATCCAGAAGATTAGTTAAAAAGCTACTATTACAATTTAATATAGCTTTGTCCATCTCTGTTTTCCTCATTAGATATTTTTTCGCTATCCATCTGAAAAATTTCACGATAATTGAAAAAGGGAGTGCAATATTATTATTGTCTATAGAATTTTCATTATAAAAAAAGCCAGTAAAGGATACAAATAGATGTGAGAAACCTAAAAAAGAGGAGATTACTCTTTAATTAGATTAGATCCAAAAAATATTGATACTATAGTACTATTACTTATTGATCAATAGTTTGTATAAAAAAGGTTGCATTTTGAACTTCTAATAAGATCTCCTCATTGAGTTAATAAATGTGAACTTTGCAATTTCTAGGAACTATATCTGAAATAACAAATCATAAATGAGGACCTAAAACTGATATATCTAAATTCCACAAATTGATCATAGTATAAGATTAAAAAACAAAGATGATAGATTGATAGTACGAGTTACTCTTTTTGAAAAATAATCCACTCTAACATAAATTGCTAACTTATTACGTTCCGGACCCCTTCTATACTACTATAGATAGATGCTTAAAGGCAGTCGTCTCAAATTAGGAGTGCACCAGTTATATGTTTCTTAAAGAGATAGAATTTTATTTCTTGAAGAAATCAAACTTATCACAGCTTCTTGTTTTTTTAGATGAACTGAATAACACGGTTATTAACCTCCGTCTCTAATGCCAACGTGGCCAGCAAACAAGTGTATCTTAAAATTTGCCTCTAAGGACAAGTACTGGACATTAGTAATTGGGAAACCCACATCATTAAATCTTGGGCTCTGAGGGGAAAAAAAAAATAAATCTATACAATATTTTGAAACTCATTTATTAAAATTGTCCTAGATTTATATATTATCCGATCTAATTGTATTTTTCTTACAATTTATATACAATCCATTATTAATGTCTTAAATTAGGGGATTCAATTGCACATTTTTTCTTTTTTCTCTCATCTCCTCTTTTCGGAAAAAGATCCAGTCAAGTAATATTGCCTCAAGTAATATTCAATGAACTTTTAGATTTATGCCATGTGGATCATAAAATAATTAATGGCTAAGATTCATTTTAATTCCTATGCTTATTAAAAAAAAAGATTGGCAAAAATTACTAATCACAGTCGTTAATATTAATCATGTTTCTTACTTTTAAAATGCAAAATAAAGCAAAATATGGGCACCAAATGAATTTCCGAAAAATCGTGTTAAGAATTTTGATAATATTTGGCACCACGCACATAGAAAAGATTGATACTTATTTGTAATTTCGTGTATTATTTGTAAAATTGCTTTCGAAAAACAGGAGAAATATCATTTCAATATATAATCATTTAAAAAGAGCACTGCATTTTACTTTATTTTGCAGTTTACGTAATAAACATAAATAGATTACGGCTACCGCTAGTATATTTATTTTCCTCTACAACAACATATAAACTAAAAATAAATTTTATATAACTAATTATATAGTATACAACTTATTTATAACTTTTATACATCATTTCTACCCAGTTAAATACAGTTACAACATCATACAACTTAAATATAATTTTCATAATTTTTTTATACAACATATCTTTTGTATGTATTTTATATATGATTTGTATATATTTTGTATGTGATGTGTTCTTCTTTCTCTCTAGAATTCCAATCAAAACTTTCTCTCTTAATACAATTTTGATACATATCAACAACTTTATGTAAAAAGATAGTATTTTTAACTTAAATACAAATTTCATACGGCGATTCATACATTATACAACTATTTTCAACTTTCATGCAATATTCAAATAAAAAATATATAATTACAACAGACAACAGCAACAATAACAACAACTCAGTATAGTCCCACAAGTGAGGTCTGGGGAGGATAGTGTGTACGCAGACCTTACCCCTACCCCGAGGTAGAGAGGTAGGGGTAAGGCTGTTTCCGATAGACCCTCGACTCCCTCCCTCCAAGAACTCCCCACCTTGCTCTTGGGGTGACTTGAACTCATAACCTCTTGGTTGGAAGTGGAGGGTGCTCACCACTAGAGCAACCCACTCTTGTCTTAAATACAATAGAATACATCTTAAAATACAATTTACATACAACTTTAATATAATTTTAATACAATTCTGTCTGTATATTGAATGTAGAGGAGGCAAAATGGTTAAAAGAAAACATTCACCCATATTATCCATTAAAAAACAGGTTGGATAATGAATTTTTTAAAAACAAGTCGAATATGGATAAGAACCATATTATCCACTTAGAAAATAGATAACCAAATAGATAACCAACGGATAATTAATGGGTTTAACTTTTACATTCGTAAAGCCTCAAATTGGGGGTTCCTCAAATTTGGGATACTAAAAATTCTCCCAAAAGTGATTATATTCAAGAAGCCATTGATAATATGGATATTCATATTATCCGCCAGGTAACCTATTTTTTATCCATATTAAATATGGACCGGGTCAGATAATTTATCCATTTTTTGAATTATCCATTTTCGACCCGCTCATATCCGATCCGACCCGCCCGTTTGCCACCCTTAATTGAATGTCATGTGTTCTTCTTCTTATTCTTCTTCTTCTTCTTTTTCTTCTTCTTCTTTCAATCTAAAATCCATCCAAAATCAACTTTAATCTTCACCAATCACCCTCAAAATTGAGATATAAACTTCAAAGAATATTCTCAATTATTTACAATAAATACCCAATCCAAATAAATAATATTTTTTAAAATCCCAAGTTCAAATTCAAATTCAAAGTTTCGAAACTTTTTAATGGCTGTCAGTGGTGGAGAGTCAAACATTTTCAAAATTTATCGTTGATAATTTCAATTCGAACACCAATTGTGCAACATGAAAGAAAATTGATAGGTTAAAACTCTGTAATAAAACGAATAAAATCTATTGATAAATTCTCTGAAAAAGAGAGAGGATAAAGTAGATAAAAAAAAGAAGAGAAAAACAGAGAAAATCGAAGGAAACAAATAGGGTTGTGGAAAGAATAGAGAATGTGTGAGAGAGAGAGAAAGAGAGAGAGAGAGATCAAAGAGAGAGAGAGGGAAGAGAAAATAACTTATATTTCTTATTCAATTCCTAATATAAAAGGATACTCATTAATACTAATTTGTATATAATTGATAAATTGAATATCAACTTGTAATTAAGCTAAAACCTAAACAACGAGGATAAATAAGTTTCAAATATAATACATAAAGAATATAATGTTAACTTTGGATATTAATCCATTTAGCATTATAAGAGATGCAAAGAAAATCAAGATTCGAACACTTCAAACAACACTTGGAAGTGAGCCTACGACAACGGATATTTTTGCAACGGTTACAAAACTACAGATACATTATTGCAGCGGTTTTAATCGTTACCAAAGGTTTGTGATGTTATTAGTACACTTTAGCAACCAAATCTTTGCCATTGTACTATAACCGTTGCCGCAACATTTATAGCTACGGTTTACTTAACTGTTACATTATATTTATCTATGACAACGGTTAAATATTATTGGAACGGTTAATGTTCCTCCAAAAGTTTGTCCTCTTTTTCGCTAAACTCGTCAAAATTCTCTTTCTTTAATAACTTTGTTTTACTTTTATTTTCTAATTCTAATATGTAATTACTCAAAACCCAAAACTTTTGTTTCTATTCTAAAAACTAAAATTAGAAGAGGCAACGTTCAGTCTCATTTTCACGACATACTCTAATCCTTTTCACTTGAGACCCCTCTCTTCTAATCCCACAGACCCCTCCCTTTCTAATCTCTCCCACTTCCCCATTCACTCTAATCTTTTAGATCTGACCATTTTTCTTTTTTCAATATGCGAAATCTTTCAAATTCAAACAGACCCAGTTATAACCGTTTGATTTATCCCCAAACTAGTAAATTAATCCGCACTTCACGCGGTTGTTTCGGGAAGAACTCAAGTGACTTTAAGAAAATAATTTCTTTTTGTGAGTTTTGTTGAAAAAATAAAATACCGTGAGAAATAGTAAATTACATTCTTATATAAATAAATCAGGCGTACTAATATCATACCAATGATAATTTAGCCAAGTAGAATAATGAAAGAAAAAACACAAATATAGTTGCTTTTAAATCCTTTTTGAATGAAAATTTACGGTAGAATCCAAATAAAACTATTCGCCCATCATACAATATCACTATTCATTACTTCTAAGTTACTATCAAATCTGGAAATTTTAATTTCACATTTATTCCCTGAATATAACAACAATAAAATCGATTGATTGGAGAGAAAATACAGAAAAATGGTCAACTACCAAAACCAAAAAGGGAAAATCAAAAGTTTAATGAGAGGAAAGAAAAGTAGAGTTTCTATTAATATTACATCTCGTTTAATAATCAATTTAATTTGAATATTTTACTCATCAATTTGCTCTAAAAACACTTCTCCAGGTAAAAAGGGTTGGATTTCGATTAGTTTTCTATTAATATTTTACTTTAGTTCTTTTAATTCTAGGATAATATAAGGCAAAGGAAATTATCTTCTACTAATTTTAGAATTGTATTAACCGCTGCTAGAGACTTTACAATTCTTATAGGATTATTCTTATTATATTGCACTGTGGCAGATATATTTAGTTGAATTTCTCAAATAGTAATAGGTGGATATTTAGTTTTTATTTGATTTTATTTTCTTTATTTGAAATTTAATTTTTATACATGTAATATAAGATCTATAAAAGAAAAATGAAGTTAATCAAAGTAGAAAAATGAATTAATCAAAGTAGGAAAAAATATAAAAACAAACAATGCCAAATTTGCGTGTTCAAAGATAGAATTGAACTAAAAACAATTCATGTTGTACTTTTGATTTTCTTTATTTTATTTGAAATTTAATTTTTATACACGTGATATAAGATGTGATTTTGTTATCCCAAATTCTCAAATTTTTTGAAGGAAAACAAAATTAATCAAAGTAGAAAAGAATAAAAGAACAAACGATGCCAAATTTCCGTGTTAAGACAGAATCGAACAAAACAAATTCATGTTGTAGTTTTAATTGTTATATTTCTGTATTACTGTAATAAATAATTAAACTTTCTGAAATATATATAAACAAAACAGAAAGTTAGTAAAAGTTAGTAATACTTATTTAACGAAATAAATTCTGGAAAAAAAAATAGTATAGGAATAAATCGAGCCCACTGAATACACAGTGTGTCCTTAAGGAAATTATTCCCCTCAAGTACCCGAGGTGCTGGAATATATCCTCCCAGGATAGAACGATTTAACTCACCGGAGTGTTGGTACAAAACGCCGGTGAACAGCGAGCCACTCGAAGGCTGTAAAACACACTGGATTTTTTGTGCAGAAGAAGAAGAAGAAGAAGTAGCTCAGAAAATTTCGTAAGGAAAGATTCTGGGATTCAAACTCTATTTATAGAGTTGCTGGCATTGTTTCTGAAAAGGTTTGCAACCTTTCAGAAACAGCCATGGCTGTTGGAACAAGGTTGTTTGAAATATTACAGAAAAATGGATTTAAAATAATTCGGAAAAGAAAACGGGCCTGACCGGACCGGACCGGATCGCGGTTTATGGATTATTCCGAATTGAATTTTTCGTTAATTATTTAATTAATTAATTAAATAATTGAAAGGAATTTTGTCCAAAAAGATTAATCAATCAATCGATCTTTGACCAAATCCGAATCTGAAGCCGAAGCCGAACCAAGCGAGCGACGACGGCTTCTTCTTAACTCTTTAAGAGTTAGAAGAAGAGCAATTATATATATACCCATCAAAAGCCTTTTCTTCCTCCAATATGGGACAATGTCCCTTTGCCAAGGAGGGAAACTCAAATATTTTATTTTTTCTCCATTTCTCATTCACCCTCTTTAAGCTAAACAAGCTTAAAATCCCAACAATCCCCACATGAATGGGGAATGGCTATAAAATAAAGGAATGCACGGACGCGTGTGTGTTTTACATGCAAGAATTAATTGCATCTGGATAAGTAGGTTTCCCTTTGAACTTTCCGTAGAGAACTTATATCGGATATACTCGGTCAATCGGTAGATTTGATATCTTTGAACCGTCGAGCTTTGTTGTATACCTAGACAATATAAGTCATACAATCAATCCTTAACCATCTATGGTTCTCACAGTTGTGTTCGTTTCAGCCATGAACATCGCCTGGTTTCATGAGTGCTTAGAGAATGGACCTTTACTTTCATTCACCTTGAAGCGGCTTACACTTCACACTCACACAGGTGATTTCTAAACGTGTAATCCTATAGACACACTATCTGGTCATATCCTGCCACACTTAGTAAATCATTAAAAAACCTTTAAGCTTTGTTGACTCATCAAAAAGCCTTAATGCTTTACCTCGATTTCTGAACATTATCTTCATCACGAGAATGGGTTGAGTTATTTGACAATGTTGAACCGTCATTCATAACTTTGTTTGATCTCTTTGAACCTACCTCGTGGGATCTCCAGTCTGCTAGGTAGAGTTACCGCCATGATGACTTGTCCTAGACCTTAACCCCATTCCTTTTGATGATCTTTCAACTGCCTCTCTAGTTAGGCTTTTTGTAAGTGGATCCGACACGTTATCTCTTGGCTTTACGTAGTCAATTGTGATAACACCACTAGAGAGTAGTTGTCTAACGGTATTGTGTCTCCGTCGTATATGACGAGATTTTCCGTTATACATAACGCTCCATGCCCTGCCTATTGTCGCTTGACTATCACAATGTATACAAATAGGTGCCAAAGGTTTGGGCCAAAATATAATAACTTCCAAAAAATTCCGGAGCCATTCAACTTCTTCACCGGCCTTATCTAAAGCTATGAATTCATATTCCATTGTAGAACGGGCGATGCATGTTTGTTTGGATGATTTCCAAGACACTGCTCCACCCCCAATTGTGAAAATATATCCACTCGTGGATTTAACTTCAGATGATCCAGTGATCCAATTTGCATCACTATATCCCTCGATCATGGAGGGATATTTGTTATAATGCAAAGCATAATTTTGGGTATGTTTGAGATACCCCAAAACTCGTTTTATTGCCATCCAATGTATGTGATTGAGATTACTTGTAAACCGACTCAGTTTACTAATAGCATATGCTATATCTGGTCGCGTACAATTCATGATATACATCAAACTTCCCAATACTCTTGCATAATCCAGTTGTGAGTCACTTTCACCTTCATTCTTTTGAAGTGCATAACTCACGTCAATTGGAGTCTTGGCAATTTTGAAATCCAAATACTTGAACTTGACAAGTACCTTTTCAATGTAGTGAGACTGTGATAATGACCTTGTGGAGTCTTGTGAATTCTGATTCCTAAGATCACATCAGCAACTCTTAAGTCTTTCATATCGAATTTGCTAGTCAACATGCGCTTAGTAGCATTTATATCTGTCATGTTTTTGCTCATTATCAACATGTCATCAACATATAAACAAACAATGACTTCATGACCTGGAGTATTTTTAATGTAAATATATTTGCCGCACTCGTTGATTTTAAACCCACTTGCCAACATTGTTTGGTCAAATTTGGCATGCCATTATTTGGGTGCTTGTTTAAGTCCATAAAGCGATTTAACAAGTTTGCACACTTTCTTTTCTTTACCAATTACCACAAAACCCTCAGGTTGTTCCATGTAAATCTCTTCCTCTAATTCTCCATTTAAGAAAGCTGTTTTAACATCCATTTGATGGATTTCAAGACCGTACACGGCCGCTAGTGCCGCTAATACTCTAATAGATGTTATCCTCGTTACTGGCGAGTAAGTGTCAAAGTAATCAAGGCCTTCCTTTTGTCTATAACCTTTGACAACAAGTCTTACCTTATATTTGTCAATAGTGCCATCAGCTTTCACTTTCCGTTTAAAGATCCATTTCGAACCTAAAGACTTATTTCCTGGAGGAAGATCTACCAATTCCCATATATGGTTATCCAAAATTGATTGAATCTCACTATTGGCTGCCTCTTTCCAAAACGCTGAATCAGAAGATGACATAGCTGCTTTAAAAGTTTGAGGCTCATTTTCAAGCAAGAATGTCACAAAATCTGGTCCAAAGGAAGTAGATATTCTTTGACGTTTGCTACGCCTTGTATCTTTTATACTTGGAGTATTTTCCGTTAGTTCTTCTCGAGGTCGTTTAGGTCTTTCACTTCACGACTCACATTCAGTTTTATACGGATAGATGCTTTCAAAGAATCTAACATTATCTGATTCCATTACCGTATTAATGTGAATTTCGGGATTATCGGATTTATGAATCAAAAACCGACATGCTTTACTGTTTGTAGCATATCCAATGAAAACACAATCAACATATTTTGGTCCGATTTTAACCCTTTTAGGTAAAGGAACTTGTACCTTTGCTAGACACCCCCACACTTTGAAATATTTCAAGTTGGGTTTTTTTTCTTTTCATTTTTCATATGGAATAGATTGCATTTTGCTGTGGGGTACTCTGTTGAGTATTCGGTTAGTTGTAAGGATAGCTTCGCCCCACAAACTCTGCGGTAATACGAAACTTATTAATAAAGAATTCATCATTTCCTTTAATGTCCGATTTTTCCTTTCCGCAATTCCATTGGATTGAGGTGTGTAAGGTGCAGTAGTTTGATGGATAATTCCATATTTCGAACATATTTCTGCAAACGGAAATTCATATTCTCCAGCCCTATCACTTCTAATCATTTTGATCTTTTTATTCAATTGATTCTCCACTTCATTCTTGTATTGCTTAAATGTTTCAATTGCTTCATCCTTACTATTAAGCAAATAAATATAATAATATCGAGTGCAATCGTCAATAAAAGTAATAAAATACTTTTTCCCACCTCGTGATGGTATCGACTTCATATCACAAATGTCAGTATGAATTAAGTCTAAAGGATTTGAATTCCTTTCAATAGACTTATAAGGATGTTTTATAAACTTAGACTCAACATATATTTGACATTTTTATTTATTACACTCGAATTTAGGCAATACTTCTAAATTAATTAACTTCCGCAAGGTTTTGTAATTGACATGTCCTAAACGAATATACCATAAATTATTTGACTCCAATAAATAAGAAGAAGCTGGAATTTTGTTCATACTGTCAACAACCATTACATTTAGTTTGAAGAGGCCCTCTGTGAGGTAGCCCTTTCCAACATACATTTCATTCTTGCTTACAACAACTTTATCAGAAATAAATACACATTTGAATCCATTCTTAATAAGCAAAGAAGTAGAAACTAAATTTTTCCTAATAGTAGGAACATGAAGAACGTTGTTGAGCGTTAACACCTTGCCGGAAGTCATCTTTAGGAATATCTTCCCATAACCTTCAATCTTGGTTGTTGCAGTATTTCCCATGGAAAGCTCTTCTTCGGGACCATCAGTAGAGTAAGTCACAAATGCTTCCTTGACAGCACAAACATGTCGAGTGGCTCCAGAGTCAATCCACCACTCCTACGGATTTCCAACTAGGTTGCATTCCGAAAGCATTGCACACAGATCATCAATGTCATCATTCTTCTCCACTATGTTGGCTTGTCCCTTCTTCTTATACTTTTTCGGGAGACGACAATCAGGGGCTCTGTGATCGATTTTTCCACAATTGTAGCAGCTGCCCTTGAATTTCTTTTTGTTCTGCTCCTTAGTCTGTCCAGAAGACCTCTTTCTCTTCTTACTTTTTGGAGCAGTCTCCTCAACGATATTAGCTCCCATGATCCTTGAATTTTCACGAGACTTCTTCTCGATTGTTTTGTTGTCTTCCTCAATCTTGAGACGAATCACAAGATCTTCCAACTTCATTTCTTTGCGCTTGTGCTTAAGATAGTTCTTGAAATCTCCCCACGAAGGAGGTAATTTTTCAATCATTGCAGCTACTTGAAATGCTTCATTCACGACCATACCTTCAGCAATAAGGTCATGAAAAATAAGTTGAAGCTCCTGAACTTGGGTTCCAACAGTTTTGCTGTCTATCATTTTATAGTCTAGAAACTTGGCAACCACGAACTTCTTCAAGCATGCATCTTCAGTCTTGTACTTCTTCTCAAGTGCGTCCCATAATTCTTTCGAAGTACTCACCGCACTGCACACATTGTACAAGTCATCCTCTAAAGCGCTTAAGATATAGCCTTTGCAAAGAAAATCTGCCTGCTTCCACGCCTCAACAATCATGAATTTCTCGTTGTCCGGCATACCCGCAGCAGGCACTAGAGGTTCTTCACTAGTGAATTTCTGCATACTAAATGTGGTAAGCCAGAAGAACACCCTTTGCTGCCATCCTTTGAAGTTGGCTCCGGAAAATTTTCTCGGTTTCTCTACCGGTGGAACAACAGTCCGGCTTGGCGAGGCTATCGTCGTTGCCGCAACAGTCACAAAAGAATTTTTGTTATCAATTGCCATTTCTCACTGTAAACAACAGAAGAATTCAATTAATGGCAAAACCAGAACAATAAACAATACTGTTATTAACAAAAAATAGTATGTATAATAAATAAAATCGAGATTTTTTTTATATACTGTTTCACAGAAAACGATGAAATTTTTATGTTTTTCAAATCGTTTTATAAATTTCAATACTCTGATGAAATTCTTTATATCTTCAAATCAGAATAGTAAAATTCAGAAAGAGTAGAAAACCACACATGTTTTAATCTCTACAAACAAAATACAAAATATAATAAATTTAATTTCCTTAAGATTGTTATATTTCTGTATTGCTGTAATAAACAATTAAACTTTCTGAAATATATATAAACAAAACAGAAAGTTAGTAAAAGTTAGTAATACTTATTTAACGAAATAAATTCTGAAAAAAAATAGTATATGAATAAATCGAGCCCACTGAATACACAATGTGTCCTTAAGAAAATTATTCCCCTCAAGTACCCGAGGTGCTGGAATATATCCTCCCAGGATAGAACGATTTAACTTACCGGAGTGTTGGTACCAAATGCCGGTGAACAACGAGCCACTCGAAGGCTGTAAAACACACTGGATTTTTTGTGCAGAAGAAGCTCAGAAAATTTCATAAGGAAAGATTATGGGATTCAAACTCTATTTGATTATGGGATTCAAACTCTATTTATAGAGTTGCTGGCATTGTTTCTGAAAAGGTTTGCAACCTTTCAGAAACAACCATGGCTGTTGGAACAGGGTTGTTTGAAATATTGCGGAAAAATAGATTTAAAATAATCCGGAAAAAAAACGAGCCTGAACGGATCGGGTCGCGGTTCATGGGTTATTCCGGATTGAATTTTTCGTTAATTATTTAATTAAAAGAAATTTTGTCTAAAAAGATTAATCAATCAATCGATCTTTGACCAAATCCAAATTCAAATCCAAATCCGAAGCCGACCCGAGCGAACGAGGACAACGACTTCTTCTTAACTCTTTAAGAACTAGAAGAAGAGCAATTATATATATACCCATCAAAAGCCTTTTCTTCTTCCAATATGGGACACTGTGCCTTTGCCAAGGAGGGATACTCAAATATTTTATTTTTCCTCCATTTCTCATTCACCCTATTTAAGATACAGAAGCTTAAAATCCCAACATTAATTTCACTCTTATATTGTTCTTTATTACGCTTCAAAAAGTTAGAATTTTATTGCAATATTGTGAAACCTATTAAAACTTTTTATGTCTTCTAGCTAGTACTAATATAAACATATTTTAAATTCTTCGCATCCCATGCACCAGAAGGTTTTACTATAACTATGCATTACTCATTTTTTTTTATAGAGACAAAAGCTTCGCTCACTAAATAAAAAATCAAGCAAGAAAAGAGATGGGAAAGGAAAAAGAAAAGGAGGAAAATAAGAAACTATTTAATATTCCTTTCTATTTTTTGTGAAATTAGACATGTACGTGAAGCCTATTTTTTATTTCCTCGCAAAAAAATTCAGCTCAACCAAAACTCCCCTCAAAATGCTAATTTTGAAACAGGTCTAACAATATATATCTTCAAAAATTAAATAATCCAAATCCAACAAAATTAGCCTCCAAAGACAACCAAACCTAAAAGTACTAAACAATGAAATTACAATAGATATAACACCAGAGACTAACATGCTAAGCACAATAGATATTTCAATTTTCAATAATTCAAGGAGAAAAAAGCTTCAAGCACAAAGCACTATACTTCCAACTAACATCAATGAGAATAGGAAAACGAAAATGTATAAAGCAAAAAAAAAAGAAAGAAGGGAGAAGGCAAAAAGCTGGTGGCAGCGATAAAAAAATAATCTTTGAGATGCGTCTTCACAGCCTTCTACTTCTTATCCGCTAAAGTTTTATTACCGGAAGGTTTCTCCGACATTGACTCTTTTTGCCTATCTTAAGGGCTTTGAATTTTACAGAGAGATTAGAAAAGACACATTCTAGGAAAATGGAAACATAGAAGGAAGAGAGAGGGATTTGTGGAAAAGAAATAAATAGAGTAATAATGAGCAAAAAGAAAACGGAAGAAAAGTAAGGAAGAAAGAGGGATTTGAGGAAAAAGAATTAATGTAGTAATATGAGGATGAAGAAAACGGAAGAAAGAGAGATTAAATGGGATTTGATGAATAGAAATAAATGGAGTAATAATGAGGATAAAGATATATTTTTTGCCATTTTTTTGACAGAAAATAAGAAAAAAGTTCAAAATTCTGAGAAAAAAGATAAATAGTCATACTTGTTAAATAGTCATGCCACGTCAATCTTTTTTATTCCCAACTTTATATTTTTTATATTTATATATAGATCCGAAAAGATCCGTGTCCGTTTTACAAACCTTCAGTCTATCTGCTCAACATCGTCTTATTCAACCCACGAACCAGGTGGCCTGTGACTTCGATAGCGAAAATCTTCAACGCAAAAGGAAGTCTGTGAGATACTGACTTTAGCTGTAAGTTTTTTTTTTTTTTTTTACAATATTAGTGTGCTTCATCTTGTTTTTAACCGGAATAATCTGAATAAGTGTGAATACATTCGCTTAAGCTTCATATATGAATCTGTATTTAAAAGAGTATTAAAAGGACTTAGATAGCATGCTCATAGTCTGAAAATAATTGGTAAAGAATGCGAGTTTCACTGTTATTGTTGTAAAAATCTGTCAAAGATTGGTTCAGTTTACCTATTAAAAGTCGTGATAAGTCTTAAACAATAGTTTGAAAACCACGAAGGTTGCTGGTTAAGTTCTATATTTAAGTAAAGATCATTTTCCTAGGTGTATATCTTTTAAACATAATTTGAATAGAGCCTCAGAGAAGTTATCATGAAGACTAACACTTGTGTGCTAGATCAATAACTATAACTTGTTAAATCTGATTAAGCACGAGGAGCATGATTGTAATGTTTTTTTTAAAGGTTTGGATTTTTTAAAGCATCTTTTAAGCTTAAACATTTAACTATAGCTACAAGTCAAAAAATAAGATTAAGGATGAACTTTGATATTAGTAATTTTGAATACTATCGTGGTGTCTAATGGCCATCTTCATAAAATTAAGTTCATAAGTCAAATCTTAATCAACTGCTTAAGTTGATAGTTTAAACATGGTTCTACACATTCTTTGAAAAGTATAATTGTCACGACCCGAAATTTTCACCTTCGGGGCCGTGATGGCGCCTAACATTTCACTTGCTAGGCAAGGCAACATTAGAGGATCTTTAAGCCAATTTTTAATCAATTCAATTAAGTAAAACCAATTAAGCCGAAAAGAAACTAAAACGGAATACAAATGACATAAAACCAACAATATCTAAGTACAACCCAGATCTGGAGTTATAAGTTCACAAGCTTCTAGAATCTCTACAAAATAGGGTTTGAAATAAATACAACTGCCTCGAATGAAAAGAGCAGTAAATAGGGGAAATGAAAGGGGACTTCAAGGTTTGCGGACGCCAGCAAATCTATCTCGAGTCTCCAAATGCCAATCCGAGCTGGTACGCCTCACGGACAACTAGAACCAGTACCAAAATCTGCACAAGAAGTGCAGAGTGTAGTATGAGTACAACCGACACAATGTACTCCGTAAGTGTCGAGCCTAACCTCGACGAGGTAGTGACGAGGCTATGACAGGACACCCACGTAATTAAACCTGTACAGACAGAAATATACATACAAATAGCCACAAATAAAGAATTAAGAAGTACAATTGGGAGGGGACATGGCAAAGGGGGTACGAGATACGGTAACTACACTAGGGAATAATAACAAGAATCAGTCAATAAATCTTCAATCAACAAAATGAACAAGCACAATGAATAAAACTGCACGACATCACCCTTCGTGCTTTTACTCTCAACCTCACTATGAAACAGTAATAACGGCACGGCATCGCCCTTCGTGCTTTTACTCTCAATCTCACCATAAAATGATAAATACGGCACGGCATCACCCTTCATGCTTTTACCCTCAATTTCATCATGAATCAATAGATACGGCACGGTATCACCGTTCATGCTTTAACTCTCAAATACGGCACAACATCATCCTTCGTGCTTTAACATTCTCTCTTACCATGTAACAATGAACATATAACAATAGGGAGATGGAATAAGCAATATCAAGTCTTCTGTCAACAATAGATCCACAATACCAATCTCAACTTCAGAAACAATACTCAATTATCACAGATAGTTCATAAGTATGGAAAGAGCGATCAATTTATCAATTAACTAGTCTAAGCATAGATATCAAGATCAAAGAAAGAGATAAATTACAAGAAACAAGTCCCACCCGTATGCTTTAACCTAATAACAATGTATAAGTACTCGTCACCTCACATATACGTTGTATCCAACATTTAAACAAGTAGCAAATAGGCAAACAAATCCTAATTCCTCGAGTCAAGGTTAACCACGACACTTACCTCGCTCCACAAGTCGACTCAAAGCTCTACCAGAGCCTTTCCTCTAGAATCCGTCTCCAAACCAATCGTATCTAACCACAATTGACTTAATAATGTCAAATATTGCTAAAGGAATCAATTACAATGTATAAATTTAGAATTTCCACACTTTTTCCCAAAAAGTCAAAAATCGACCCCGGGTCTGCTTGGTCAAAACCTGAGTTTCGGACCAAAATCTATTTTTCCATTCACTCCCGAGCCCGATTATGTAATTAGTTTTGGAATCCGACCTCAATTTGAGGTCTAAATCCCTAATTTGCAAAAGCCCTTAATTCTTCCTAAATTCCTAATTTTCTACCATGGAAGAATAAAGATTAGGGCTAGAAATTAATGGGTGATGTTAGAAATGGAAGAAAATGAGTTAAACTGTACAAACCTATGAATTGATGTTGAGTTGTCTCTTAAAAATCGCCTCTAGGCCGAGCTCTAATGGAGAGTTTATGAAAAAATGAAAGAATCCCGTCTTTGGTCTGTTTTTAATCACGGGCGTCAGTCCTTCTTCGCGTTTGCGAAGGGCCTGACGCGATCGCGAAGCAGCGGTTCAAATAGCCTACGCGTTTGCGAAATACCCTTCGCATTCGCGAAGGCTTACACCCACCAGCCTACGCGTTCGCGAAGAGTATTGGTTAGTTCCCCTCCCCCAAGTCCACAAAACTATGCGTTCGTGATACAGTGTCCGCGTTCGCGAAGGGCAGCCCCCCTCCACTTCGCGTTCACGTTCGCATAGAGTAAAATCCTCCCCTGCCCAGTTCCCCCTTCGCGATCACGGTAGTGGCTTCGCGATCGCGAAGTACATTACACCAGAAACCAGCAGAAGTCCAAAACTCCAGATATTTCCAAGTTTAAATCATCCGTATGCTATCTGAAACTCACCCGAGTCCCCGGGGCTCCAAATCAAATATGCACACAAGTAAAAAAATATCATACGAACTTGCTAGCGCGATCAAATCGCCAAAATAACACCTAGAACTACGAATCGGACACCAAATCAAATGAAATTTTCAAGAAAACTTTAGAGCTTCTATTTTAACCACCGGACGTCCGAATCACGTCAAACCAACTTCGCTTCTCACCAAATTTTGACAGACAAATCATAAATACAGTAATGAACCTATACCGAGTTCCGAAACTAAAATACGGACCCGGTATCAACAAAGTCAAACACTTGTCAATTCTTTAAAGTCATTAAGCCCTTAAACTTCAAAATTTTGACAAAAAAGCGATAACTCGAGCTAGGGACCTCCGAATTCGATTTCGGGCATACGCCCGGGTCCCAAATCACGATACTAACCCACCGGGGCTGTTAAAATATGGATCCGGGTCCGTTTGCTCAAAATATTGATCGAAGTCAAATCAAATGGATTTTCTAAGGCAAAATTTCATATTTACCAATTTTTAACATAAAAGCCTTCCAAAAAAACACCCTGACTGCGCGCGTAAATCGAGGAAGGCATAAGGAAGCTATTGGAGGCTTCAAAACACAGAATTAAGGTTTTAAACTCTAGATGACCTATCGGGTCATCACATTCTCCACCTCTAAAATAACCGTTCGTCCTCGAACGGACATAAAAAAAGTACCTGGGCTGGTGAAAAGGTATGGATATCTACTTCGCATGTCCGACTCGGACTCCCAAGTAGCTGCCTCGACCGGCTGACCTCTCCACTGCACTCGAACTGATGAATAACTCTTATACCTCAACTGTCGAACCTGCCGGGCTAGAATAGCCACCGGCTCCTCCTCATAAATCAAATCCTTGTCCAATTGGACTGAGCTGAAGTCTAACACATGTGATGGATCACCGTGATATTTCCGGAGCATGGACACATAGAGCACCGGATGGACTGCTGATAAACTAGGTGGCAATGCGAGCCTGTACGCCACCTCACCCACTCTCTCCAGAATCTCAAAGGGTCCGATGTACCTAGGGCTCAACTTGCCATTCTTTCCGAACCTCATCACGCCCTTCATGGGTGAAACCCGAAGCAATACTCTCTCTCCGACCATGAATGCAACATCACGAACTCTACGGTCGACATAACTCTTCTGCCTAGACTGAGCTGTGCGAAGTTAATCCTAAATAATCTTGACCTTATCCAAGGCATCCTGTACCAAATCTGTACCTAACAACCGAGCCTCCCCCGACTCGAACCATCCAACTGGCGATTGGCACCTCCTCCCGTATAATGTCTCATAGGGAGTCATTTGAATGCTTGACTGGTAGCTGTTGTTGTAGGCAAACTCCTCAAGTGGCAAAAACTGATCCCAAGAATCCCCGAAATCTATAACACAAGCGCAAAGCATATCCTCCAATATCTGAATAGTGTGCTCGGACTGTCCGTCCGTCTGAGGATGAAATGCTGTGCTCAACTCAACCGCATGCCCAACTCACGCTGTACCGCTCTCTAGATGTGCGAGGTAAACCGCGTACCTCGATCCGAAATGATAGACATGGGCACACCGTGAAGACGAACGATCTTGCGGATGTAAATCTCAGCCAACCGCTCTGACGAATAGGTAACCGTCTCAGGAATGAAATGCGCTGACTTGGTCAGCCTATCCCTAATAACCCATACCGCATCGAACTTCCTCTGAGTCCGTGGAAGTTCAACAACAAAATCCATAGTGATACGCTCCCACTTCCACTTAGGAATCTGTAACTTCTAAAGCAACCCACCAGGTTTCTGATGCTCACACTTTACTTGCTGACAATTTAAACACCGAGCTACATAAGCAACTATGTCCTTCTTCATTTTCCTCCACCAATAATGTTGCCGCAAATCTTGATACATTTTGGCGGCACCTGGATGCCATCAACAATAACCTGCTTGGAACCACCGTGCCGCACTGTGTCCCTAAGGACAAGCAAATGAGAGTCATCATACTGCCGCTCCCTGATGTGCTCAAACAAAGAAGACCGAGCGACTGTACGAGCTAGAACATGACTGGGCTCTGAAACATCCAAACTCACGAACTAATTAGCCAAAGCCTGAACATCTAATACAAGCGGTTTCTCATCGACTGAAATGTACGCAAGGCTACCCATACTCGCTGCCTTTCTACTCAAGGCGTCGACCACCACATTGGCCTTCCCGGGGTGATACAAGATGGTGATATCATAGTCTTTCAATAGCTCCAACCACCTCCTCTGCCTCAAATTGAGATCCTTTTGTCCGAACAATTACTATAGGCTCTGATGATCCGTGAAAACCTCGCACAACACGCCGTAAAGGTAATGCCTCCAGATCTTCAGCACATGAACAATGGCTGCTAGCTCTAGAACGTGAACATGGTAATTCTTCTCATGGACCTTTAATTGCCGCGACACATATGCGATCACCCAGCCATCCTGCATCAGTACTGCTCCGAGCCCAACACGAGATGCATCACAATATACCATATAATATCCTGAACCTGTGGGCAACACCAACACCAGCACTGTAGTCAAAGCAGTCTTGAGCTTCTGGAAGCTCATCTCACACACGTCTGACCATCTGAACAGGGAACCCTTCTGGGTCAATCTCGTCAATGGGGCTGCTATAGACGAAAACCCCTCCACAAACCGACGGTAATAACTCGCCAAACCCAAGAAACTCCGGATCTCCGTAGCTGAAGTGGGTTTAGGCAAGTTCTGAACTGCCTCAATCTTCTTAGGATCCACTTGAATGCACTCTGCCGATACTACGTGCCCCAAGAAAGCGACCGAGTTCAACCAAAACTCGCACTTTGAAAACTTGGCATACAACTGGCTATCCCTAAAAGTCTGAAGTACAATCCGAAGATGCTGCTCGTGCTCCTCTCGACTGCGGGAGTATATCAAGATATCATCAATAAACACAATCACAAAAGAATCCAGATAGGGCTTGAACACCCGGTTCATCAAATCCATAAATGATGTTGGGGCATTTGTCAGTCCAAATGACATCACTAGAAACTCATAATGCCCATATCGAGTCCAAAAAGCTGTCTTAGGGACATCGGATGCCCTAATACTCAACTGATGGTAGCCAGACCTCAAATCAATCTTCAAAAATACCTTGGCACCCTGAAGCTGATCAAATAAGTCATCAATCCTCGGCAATGGATACTTGTTCTTGATGGTGACTTTGTTCAACTGCCGATAATCTATGCATATCCTCATCGACCTATCCTTCTTCTTCACGAACAACACATGCGCACCCCAGGGCAAGACACTAGGTCTAATGAAGCCCTTATCAAGCAAATCTTGCAACTGCTCCTTCAATTCTTTCAACTATGGAAGGGCCATACGGTATGACGAAATAGAAATAGGTTGAGTTCCCGGAGCCAAATCAATATAGAAGTCAATATCTCTGTCGGGTGACATCCCCGGCAGATCTGTATGAAACACCTCTGAAAACTCACGAACAACTGGTATTGAATCCATGGAAGGAACCTTCGCACTAGAATCGCGGACATAGGCCAAATAAGCTAGACACCCCTTCTTGACCATATGCCGAGTCTTCACATAAGAGATAACCCTGCTGGTAGAATGGCAGGAGTCCCCGTCCACTTTAATCGAGTCAACCCCGGCAAGGCTAACGTCACCGTGTTGGCGTGATAATCCAATATAGCATGATAAGGTGATAGCCAATCCATACCCAAGATGACATCAAAATTTACCATATCGAGAAGTAAGAGATCTATGCTAGTCTCAAGACTCCTAATCGTAACCTCACACGAACGATAGACACGATCTACAACAATAGAATCTCCCACAGGTGTGGATACATACACAAGAGCACTCAAAGAATCATGAGGTACAACCAGATATGAAGCAAAGTAGGATGACACGTAGGAATAAGTAGAGCCCGGATCAAATAGAATTGAAGCATCCCTATTGCAAACTAAAACAATACTTGTGATAACAGCGTCAGATGACTCAGCCTCAGGCCTGGCTAGGAAAGCATAACATCAGGGCTAGGCCCCACCACTCTGAAACCGCGTCTCTGGGACGACCTCTAACTGGCTGGCCTCCACCTCTAACGGCCTGACCTCCACCTCTAACAACCTGACCTCCACCTCTGGCTGCCTGACCCCTGCCTCTAGCTGGATGAGCAGGCGGTGAAGCAACTGGTGCCGGAACCATGGCACGAGAACCCTGCTGCTGTGACTGCCCGGTGCCCGAGGGCAAAATCTAGCAATGTGCCTCGGGTCACCAAAAGTATAACTGGACCTCGGCTGCCTTGACTGCTGACCCTGAAACTGACCCTGTCGACCTGAGTAACCACCCTGAAAACTCTGAAGCGAAGGTGTACTAATAGGAGCTGATGGTGCACTATAGGCTAGATGATTGGGATGAGACATATGAGGGCCGCGACCACCAAACGCACTGTGAGATGCCTGGAGCACTGAATGATACAGCCTGGGAGGATAGCCTCTACCAAAAGTACCCCTGCCTCTAGACGAGGCGCCACTGAACCCACCGAAATGACGAGACCTCTTATCAGACCCTTGCCCCCTCTCCTGAACAAGAACCACCTCGATCCGCCTAGCAACATTAACAACCATCTGAAAGAAAATCTCACTCCCGGTCTCCTTGGCCATCTGTAACCTGATAGGGTGAGCTTGTCCATCAATAAACCTCCTCACCCTCTCTCTCTCTCAGTAGGAAGCAGAAGGAGAGCATGACATGATAGATCCACAAAACGAGTCTCGTACTGAGTAACATGCATACTACCCTGTTGGAGACGCACGAACTGCCGGCGGTAATCCTCTTTCAAAGTGATAGGGAGAAACTTCTCTAGAAATTGCTGTGAGAACTTCTCCCAAGTAAGTGTAGGCGACCCAGCTGGTCTGGTCAACATGTAATCTCTCCACCACTTCTTGGCGGAACCCGTCATATGAAATACAACAAAATCGACCCCATTGGTCTCAATTATACCCATGTTCTGCAGCACCTCATGGCAACGGTCAAGATAATCCTGTGGGTCCTCAGAAGGTGCACCACTGAAGTGAACTGGGAAGAGCTTTGTGAAATTGTCCAATTTCAATAAGCCCTCAGAAGAGATGGCGGGGCCAATCACCGGCCTGTACCGCAACAACTGGCTGAGTTACCCCAATTGGTGGGGCTGCTGGAAACTGATACTGGGGAGCCATCTGCTCCAGAGTGTGACTAGTAGGAGTCTGCGCTCCTCCCCCAGCCTGAGAGACGGCTGGTGCCACAGGAAATGCACCAGCCTAGGCCACACTCTCCATAAGGCCCACCAAACGGACTAGAGCGTCTTGAAGCACCAGGGTGGCGATGAACCCCTCCGGGACCTGAGCTGGTCCAATAGGTACAGTCTGAGCTGGAACCTCCTCATCAAAATCTACTTGAGGCTCCACTGCTGGTGCTGCTGCTCGAGCTCTAGGCTGAGATTTGTCTCGGCCTTTGGCGCGACCTCGGCCTTGTCCTCTGGCGCAACCTCGGCCTCGCCCTCTGTCTTTAGTAGGAGCTTCCACTGGGGGCTCCGGCTGTTGTCCAGCTGAAGATGTTGCACGTGTTCTCGCCATCTGCTGGAGGACAAGAATAGAAGAGTTCAATCAACAATGATAGAATAAAAGCGCACGACACAGAAGAATAGAAGTGAAATTTGTTCCTAAACTTCATAGCCTCTGGCAGATAAGTACAGACGTCTCCGTACCGATCCTTCAGACTCTACTAAGCTTGCTCGTGACTCGTGAGACCTAAGTAACCTAGTGCTCTAATACCACCTTGTCATGACCCAGAATTTCCACCTTCGGGGCTGTGATGGCGCCTAACATTTCACTTGCTAGGCAAGCCAACATGGGAGGATCTTTAAGCCAATTTTTAAACAATTCAGTTAAGTAAAACTAATTAAGCCGAAATGAAACTAAAACGGAATACAAATAACATAAAACCAATAATATCTAAGTACAATCCGGATCTGGAGTCACAAGTTCACGAGATTCTAGAATCTCTACAAAATAGGGTTTGAAATAAATACAACTGTCTCGAATGAAAAGGGCAGTAAATAGGGGAAATGGAAGGGGACTTCAAGGTCTGCGAACGCCAGCAGATCTACCTCGAGTCTCCAAATGCCAATCCGAGCTGGTACGCCTCACGGACAGCTGGGACCAGTACAAAAATATACACAAGAAGTGTAGAGTGTAGTATGAGTACAACTGACCCAATGTACTCAGTGTCGAGCCTAACCTCGACGAGGTAGTGACGAGGCTATGGCAGGATACCCACATAATTAAACATGTACATACGGAAATATACGTACAAAATAACCGCAAATAAAGAATTAACAAGTACAATTGGGAGGGGACATGGGAAATAGGGTACAAGATACGGTAATTACACCAGGGAATAATAACAAGAATCAGTCAATAAACCTTCAATCAACAAAATGAACAAGCATAATGAATAAAACTGCACGGCATCACCCTTCGTGGTTTTACTCTCAGCCTCACTATGAAACAATAATAACGGCATGGCATCACCCTTCGTGCTTTTACCCTCAATTTCATCATGAATCAATAGATACGTCACGACATCACCCTTCGTGCTTTAACTCTCTAATACGGCACGACATCACCCTTTGTGCTTTAACACTCTCCCTTACCATGTAAATGTCAACATATAACAATAGGGAGATGGAATAAGAAATATCAAGTGTTCTGTCAACATTAGTTCTGCAATACCAATCTCAACTTCAGAAACAATACTCAATTATCACATATAGTTCATAAGTACGGAAAGAACGATCAATTTATCAATTAACCAGTCTAAGCATGGATATCAGGATCAAAGAAAGAGATAAATTACAAGAAACAAGTCCCACCCGCATGCTTTAACCCAATAACAACGCGTAAGTACTCGTCACCTCACATATACATTGTATCCAACATTTAAACAAGTAGCAAATAGGCTAACAAATCATAATCCCTCGAGTGAAGGTTAACCACGACACTTACCTCGCTCCACAAGTTGACTCAAAGCTTTGCCAGAGCCTTTCCCCTAGAATCCGTCTCCAAACCACTCGTATCTAACCACAATTGACTCAATAATGTCAAATATTGCTAAAGGAATCAATTACAATGCATAAATTTCGAATTTCCACACTTTTTCCCAAAAAATCAAAAATTGACCCCGGGCCTGCTTGGTCAAAACCTGAGGTTCGGACCAAAATCTATTTTCCCATTCATCCTCGAGCCTGATTATGTAATTAGTTTCAGAGTCTAAATCCCTAATTTGCAAAAATCCTCAATTCTTCCTAAACCCCTCATTTTCTACCATGGAAGAACAAAGATTAGGGCTAGAAATTAATGGGTGATGTTAGAAATGGAAGAAAATGAGTTAAAGTGTATAAACCTATGAATTGATGTTGAGTTGTCTCTTAAAAATCGCCTCTAGGCCGAGCTCTAATGGAGAGTTTATGAAAAAAATGAAAGAATCCCGTCTTTGGTTTGTTTTTAATCACGAGTGTCAGTCCTTCTTCGCGTTTGCGAAGGGCCTGACGCGATCGCGAAGCAACGGTTCAAATAGCCTACGCGTTTGCGAAATACCCTTCGCGTTCGCGAAGGCTTACACCCACCAGCCTACGCGTTCGCGAGCCTTGTGCTGCGTTCGCGAAGAGTATTGGTCAGTTCCCCTCCCCCAGGTCCACAAAACTACGCGTTCGCTATACACTGTCCGCATTCGCGAAGGGTAGCCCCCGTTCCACTTCGCGTTCGCGTATAGTCCTTCGCGTTCGCATAGAGTAAAATCCTCCCCTGCTCAGTTCCCCTTCGCGATTGCGGTAGTGGCTTCGCGATCGCGAAGTACATTACACCAGAAACCAGCAAAAGTCAAAAAATCCAGATTTTTCCAAGTTTAAATCATCCGTACCCTATCTGAAACTCACCCGAGCCCCCGGGGCTCCAAGCCAAATATGCACACAAGTCAAAAACATCATACGAACTTGATCGCGCGATCAAATCGCCAAAATAACACCTAGAACTACAAATCGGACACCAAATCAAATGAAATTTTCAAGAAAACTTTAGAGCTTCTATTTTAACCACCGGACGTCCGAATCATGTCAAACCAACTCCGTTTCTCACCAAATTTGACAGACAAGTCATAAATACTCTAATAAACCTATACCGATTTTCGAAACTAAAATACGGACCCGGTATCAACAAAGTCAAATACTGGTCAATTCTTTAAAGTGATTAAGCTTTAAACTTCAAAATTTCGACAAAAAGCGATAACTCGAGTTAGGGACCTCCGAATTCGATTCCGGGCATACGCCCAGGTCCCAACTCACGATACGGACCCACCGGGACCGTTTGCTCAAAATATTGACCGAAGTCAACTCAAATAGATTTTAAGGTAAAATTTCATATTTTATCAATTTTTAACATAAAAACCTTCCGGAAAAACACCCGGACTGCACACGCAAATTGAGAAAGGTTTAAGGAAGCTATTGAAGGCTTCGAGACACATAATTAAGGTCTAAAACTCTAGATGACCTATCGGGTCATCACAATAATAGCTTAATCACATCTCTCCTATCATATTGTAAGAGATAATTGTTACGAAGTCAACTTTTAAAGGTCTTAAATAAGAAACATCCCTTTCAGGTATAACATATGTCTTTAAGTTCAGATTTTCTTAGTTAAAATAATGTGGGTGTAATTTTTTTGTATCTGTGGTAAAATTATTTTTTTTGTACTAAATTTCTTTAGACATTGATGTTGGATTTCCTGTTTCATGAGTTTATGAAGAGCTATGTTTCCTCCTACTTTTTCTTACCAAATTATTGGCAACTTTTATAAAAGAACTCCTTTTGAGTTAATGAAAAGCAAAAGATGAAATGATTCATATACCACCAACTAAAATGTAAATTTCTAACGGATTTTCTTTACACTTCATTGCACTTTGATCTTTTATGGATAGTTCTGTTGAAATAGGATTAAGACGAGCATAAATGAAACACTATGAATACTTGAAAATTCTATAGTTAACTTCATTTTGTCGTGACTCTCACTTTCTTGCTTCTTTCTTACGTTGTTATTTCTATCTTCTTGGACCATATGTCTGATTTACATATTTCTTTTCAATGGAAAATTTTGAGATAATTTAATTAATCAAGGATGTCGATGGGGTTTATTCTCTATCCTATGATATTTAGGGAAAGATTATAAAAACATATAAGACTATATTCATATAATCGTTTCGTAAATATCCTAAGACAGAGAATAAACTTCATTGCTATTCTTGATCCCCATAGGTTCCTATCAAATTATCTTGTTGTTGCCAACTTTTTGCATTCTTATCTTGATCTAGCGTGCTTGTAACATTCTCTATTTCAGTTTGTTTGTAGAAAGGGATGTGGGTATGACAAAGTTACATAAGATGAGAAGTTGCTTGAATTGAAACACTCTCAAGGATCTTTTATTTATTTATTTGCTTTTAAAGAATCTTAATTTTGGTGATTTACCTATGTCATATAGGATATCCATGGATAATGGAGATAAAAGTTGGATGAATTTGCTAAGATGGTATGTGAAAATATATCAAGGTATAAAGTTCCCAATGTTCAATAAACGTGGATGGTATTTCTTATTTTTCACACTAACCTAATTGCACTAAATTTGTAGGAAAAATATGATATTCCTAATGAGGCGAAAACATGGGCTTTTGAATCAATTGATACAACTTGGAGAAAGTATAAGAATTAGTTGAAGAAAAATCACTTTAAAGCCTATGAGAATGACGAGCTTCAAATGGAGAATAGGCCGGTAGATGTTTCGGAGTCTCATTTTAAGGATCTTCATGAATATTGGAACTCCGATCACCACAAGGTAATTACCTCCCTTCTCTATGCGACCTATTATTTGCTTGTTTCTTGTTTTACTTTATGTGAAGGATTGATTATAAAAGAGAAAAAAGTAAAGTTTCACTTTCTTTCAATTGGCTTCTGATTGTATTTTTGTGTTCTGTGTTTCACTTCTATGGCTGTCTGCATATCTTTTTTATATTATTGTATTGGTGGTTATCATGAGTTTGTCAAAATATTCTTGGACTTTGCAATATTCATTATCTGAATAATGAATATTTGAATTCATTATTCAGAAACATAATGTCTTAGTCTGGGGTAAAATGAAGATGTAGGGACACCCACCTACTCTTAACACTAGTTTGAATTATGACCTTTTGATTAATTGTTGTTCACTTTGGTACAATATTTATTTATTTTACAATAGGAGAAGATAAATCTGGTGCTTTTTTCAATTGTCAAAGGCAGTGGAGGGGATGCCATTGACATCCTATTCTTGCTTTTAGTGTGGATGGAATATGTAAATGAGGTTGAAATTGTTCTTCAGGTGTTATAATTATTACAGGATTAGTTTTTTGGGGCTTATCCTTTTGCTTTTTCTGCCTCTGTTAATTATGTAAAGTTACAACATCACATTCTTAGTTCTGGATTTATAACATTACCTTACCTTTTCAAAAGAAAAGTTCGGTATAAAGAGTAAATGTTGCAGGTACTTTAACACTATCAATGTATTGAATTAGAATGGTAAGTTGATTGAACTACTTATTATTCATTGTTGGTTACTATTTGGTTGACTCGTTTATTTGCAGAAAACGTCCAAAACCAATACTGAGAATCAAAATAAGTTGAGGTATCCGCACACGGTTGGCAAAATAAGTTTTGCTCTAATCCGTGAGGTTTGATATTTTCTCTTATTTGTTTTAAAATATGAACTTACTAACTTTATATGGAAAGATTCTTATACCAATTTTCATGTAATTAGAAAAAATAGAAGAAAATTTCTAATACTTCGGATACTCTATCAAGTAACGACAACTTTGTGGCTACAAGGAAAAAAAAACCCTGGTCGAGTATACAAAGGCTCATATGAGAATACAGTGAGTAAAATTGTACGGAATTTCTAATTTAAAGTTTGTCGGTATCATTTATTTGTTCTTAATTATTGTTTAATTTTATTTACTTAAACTCTTTTCTCTTGAATTTTGTTTGTAGGCTGAAATAGAGAGCATACAATCAACTCAAGAAAGTGAAGATTGCAGTCATTCAGTTGACGCTTTTGCATCAGTCATGGGACTTGAGTATCCAGGTCGTGTGAGATTGTATTTGTCACGATCCAATTCCTCCTATAGACCGTGATGGTGCCCAACGTTACCGTTAGGCAAGCCAACAGTGAAATAACCATGTGATTGTTTCTTTTAACATTTTAGAAATAGCTGATTTTTATTTAGTGCATAAATAGGAAATAAAAGTTTAAATAAAATGAGAGATAAATAATTTTAAGAGAAAATGAGATGAGTAAATATCCAAAAATCATCATGTGTCTACTAGCATGATCTCCAAGACCAGGTGTCACAAGTGTATGAGCTACTAGTAGAATATACAAAAATACTACACTAGTGTCTGAAGTGAAATAGACAGGAAGTAAAAACAAAAAGAAGACTTCGGGTGCTGTAGAACGGGCTCGGAAGACAGCTCATCGCTAAGTCTCAAAGAAATCAAGGATGCGCGCCGGATTGATAGCCAGATGCACCTGCCTCAGATCCTGCACGATTAGTGCATAAGTGTAGCGTGAGTACATAAACAACATGTACCCAGTAAGTATCTAGTCTAACTCCGAAGAAGTAGTGGCGAGGGTTCGACTTCAACACTTACTATGGTCTAAAAATAAATATCGAAATTATAATTAAGTATGGATTATAGAAATACAGTTGAAAAATCAATAACAAGAAATAAATAAACAATTCTTTCACTAATAGTAAATCCCAAATTAATTTTCATCATTTAAAAAATTAATCTCTCAAGCCAATGAAACAATATCAGTTACAATTGGGCTCCAAGAATTATTACGCACGAATTATGCCGAGGTCGTACGGCCCAATCCAACTGACAAATATATAAACTGTGCACTGCCGAGGGTCGAACGGCACAAACCATAGATGCATCTATTCTATTACCGAGGCATTCGGCCCGCTCCATAAGAAGAGAAAATACTTTATAAACAACTGATTCAAAAACACACTGCCCAACTGCCCCTTTCTTCGCGAACGCGGAACAGGCCTCGCGTTCGTGAAGGCAAACGGCCAGGACCAGAAAAGCTTGGCCTACATGAACGCGACCAGGGCCTCGCGAATGCGGAGGTGTACCAGCCCTGCCCTACGCGAACACGAAGAGAAATTGGCACTGACCCTCCCCAGGTCCCTTCCTTCTACGCGAACGCGATGGGGCCTTCGCGAACACGTAGGCCTGGGACCTCAAGGCTCCGCGAACGTGACCCCTTTATCGCGAACACGAAGGGCAAATTGCCCCACTGCCCAAATCCTTCATCGCGAATGCGTGGGTCCTTCCGCGTTCGCGAAGAAGGAAACCGGAACTGTAATTTTTGGTTTTTCCTAGCTCGGCTTCGGGCGGTCCGAAACACTCCCAAGCCACTTGGGACCCCATCCAAATACACCAACAAGTTCATAAACATGATACGGACCCTTTCAAATCCCGAACTAACTATCCCCACAAGTCATGAAATAGTTAAAGCACATACATGGAGTCTTATTTAGGGGAACTATGTTCTAGAAAGCAAAACGACCGGTCGGTCGTTACATTCTCCACCTCTTAAACAAACGTTCATCCTCGAACGGGTCTAGAATAATACCTGGAGTGCTGAATAAGTGTGGTTATCTGCTCCGCATGTCCTCCTCGGAATCCTAAGTCGCCTCCTCGACTGATTGGCTCCTCCACTGAACCTTTACCGCGGAAATCCTCTTGGATCTCAACTAGAGAACCTGCCTATCAACAATGGCAACTGGCTCCTCCTCATAACCCAAGCTCTCATCTAACTGAATCGTGCTGAAGTCTAATACATGTGACCTGTCGGCATGACACCTCCAGAGCATAGACACGTGAAAAATCGGATGAACTCCTGATAGACTGGAGGTAATGCAAGCTCATAAGCAACCCCCCAAGTCGTTTCAACAACCCAGATGGGCCTATAAACCTTGGGATCAACTTGCCCTTCTTCCCAACCCTCATGATCCCATTCATCGGCGAGACTTTCAAGAGAACCTTCTCGCCCACCATAAATGATAAATCACGCACCTTCTGATCCGCGTAACTCTTCTGTCTAGACTGTGCTGTGCGAAGTCGCTCCTGAATCAACTTTACCTTTTCCAAGGCATCCTTCACCGAGTCAGTACCATATAACTTAGCCTCGCCGGGCTCAAACCATACGATGGGAGAACGACATCGCCGACCATATAAAGCCTCAAATAGAGCCATCTCGATGCTCGACTGATAACTGTTGTTGTAAGCAAACTCGGCCTAAGCCAGGAATCGATCCTACTTACCTCCAAAGTCAATCACACATTATTTGAGCATGTCCTTCAAGATCTGAACTGTCTGCTCTAACTGCCCGTCGGTCTGTGGATGAAAGGGTGTGCTGAGCTCTACACGGGTCCCCAACTCACTCTGTACTGCTCTTCAGAAATGCGAAGTGAACTGAGGGCCTCTATCTGATATGATAGAAACAGTCACACCATGCAACCAAACTATCTCCTGAATATAAATCTAGGCCAACCTCTCAGAAGTATATGTGGTCGCCACCGGAATGAAGTGTGCCGACTTGGTCAATCTGTCGACAATGACCCAAACTGCATCAAACTTTCGCAAGGTCCGCGACAACCCAACTACGAAGTCCATAGTAATGCGCTCCTATTTCCATTCAGCTATAGTCATCTACTGGAGTAGGCCACTTGGCCTCTGGTGCTCATACTTAACCTGTTGGCAATTTAGACACCTCGCAACATACTCAACTATGTCCTTCTTCATCCGCCGCCACCATTAATGTTGCCTCAGGTCGCGATACATCTTCGTAGCACCTGGATGAATAGAATACCGAGAACTGTGTGCCTCCTCTAGAATTCTCTCCCTCAAGCCATCGACATTAGGAACACATAAGCGACCCTGGAGTCGCAGAACACCATCCTCGCCGATAGTAACCTCGTTGGCACCACCCTGTAGTACCGTCTCTGTGAGAACCAACAAGTGCGGATCATCAAACTGTCGAGCCCTGATCTGCTCCAATAGTGAAGACTGGGCAACGACGCATGCAAGAACTCGACTGGGCTCTAAAATATCCAACCTCACAAGTCTGTTAGCCAAGGACTGAATGTCCAAAGCTAAGGGCCTCTCCTCTGCTGATATGAATGCCAAGCTACCCATACTCTCTGCCTTTTTGCTCAAGGCGTCCGCAACTACATTCGCCTTGCCCAGATGATAAAGAATGTTAATATCATAATCCTTCAGTAACTCAATCCACCTACGTTGCCTCAAATTGAGATCCCACTGCTTGAATAAATGCTGCAAGTTACGATGATCGGCGTAAACCTCACATGACACCCCATAAAGATAATGCCTCCAGATCTTAAGAGCATGAACAATCGTGGCCAACTCCAAATCATGTATAGGGTAATTCTTCTCATGGGGCTTCAAATGACGTGAAGCATATGAAATAACTCGCCCCTCATGCATCAATACACAACCCAAACCAACGCGTGAAGCGTCGCAATACACAGTATACATCCCCGAACTGGAGGGCAACACAAGAACCGGTGCCGTAGTCAAATCTGTCTTGAGCTTCTGAAAGCTCGTCTCACAATCATCGGACCAACGGAACGGAGCAGCCTTTTGGGTCAATCTAGTCGAAGGTGCTGCAATAGATGAGAAGCCCTCCACAAATCGGCGATAATAACCTACTAACCCCAAGAAGCTCCTGATCTCAGTCGCCATAGTAGGACCAGGCCAACTCTGAACTGGCTCAATCTTCTTGGGATCCACCTTAATACCCTCGCCTGATACAACATGCCCCAAGAATGCTACAGAATCTAGCCAAAACTCACACTTGGAGAACTTAGCATATAGATTCTGTTCCCGTAAGGTCTGAATCACCACTCTTAAATGATGTTCGTGCACCTCCATGCTGCGCGAGTAGTTCAAAATGTCATCAAAGAAGAAAATGACGAACGAATCAACGTATGGCCTGAACACCCTGTTCATCAAATCCATAAATGCTGCTGGGGTGTTGGTCAAACCGAAGGACATTACTAGAAACTCATAATGGCCATATCTAGTCCGGAAAGCGGTGTTCATAACATTCGAATCCCGAATCTTCAACTGATGGTATCCTGATCTCAAGTCGATCTTAGTGAACACCCTAGAACCCTACAACTGGTCAAATAAATCATCAATACGCGGCAACATGTACCTGTTCTTAATGGTAACTTTGTTCAACTTGGGGTGATCAATGCATATCCGCATAGTCCCATCTTTGTTCTTCACAAATAACACTGGTGCACCCCAAGGTGATGCACTCGGCCTGACGAACCCCTTTGCTAGCAACTCCTCAAGCTGTTCTTTCAACTCCTTCAACTCTTTCGGAGCCATATGGTACAGTGGGATAGATATAGGCTGGGTACCTGGAGCCATATCAATGCAGAAATCAATATCACGATCTGGTGGCATGTTTGGAAGATCAGAAGGAAACACATCGGAGAACTCCCGGACTACGGGTACTAAATCGATCATCGGTAGTGTACTTAACATAAGCTAGATAAGCCAAATAACCCTTCTCGACCATGTGTCGAGCCTTCATAAAAGAGATGATCCGACTAGGTGTGTTGACAGACGACCCCTTCCACTCCAATCTAGGCAACTATGGTATCGCCAAGGTAACAGTCTTGGCATGGCAATCAAGGATGGCATGATATGGAGATAACCAGTCCATGCCCAGGATGACCTCAAAGTCGGTCATATCAAGCACAGAAGATCCGCCCTAGTCTCATAACCACAGAATGTAACAATGCAGGACCGATAGACCCGATCCACAACAACAGAATCGCCCACTAGAGTGGATACAAAAACAGGAGTACCCAAGGACTCACGAGGAACATCCAGGAAATGAGCAAATAGAGATGACATATATGAATAGGTGGTTCCTGGATCAAATAATACTGAAGCATCCTACCGCAGACAGAAATAATATCTGTGATCACGGCATTTGAGGCCACTGCATCTGGTCTGGACAGGAAAGCGTAGAATCTAGCTGGAGTGCCACCTGACTGGCCTCCACTTGCCTGGCCTCCACCTCTAGGATGGCCCCTACCCACCTACCCTCCGCCTCTGGGTGGCCGGATGACTGGTGCGGCTACTGGTGCTGTAATCATAGGCTGAGAACCCTGCTGCACTACCTTGCCCCGAAGCCTGGGGCAGAACCTCCGCACGTGGCTGAAGTCCCCGCACTCGTAACAACCTCTCAGTACGAAGGACTGCTGACCTGAAGTCTGACCCTGATGACCTGAATACCCACTGGAGGAACCCTGAATAGCTGGTGGGCGGTAGGAATTCTCTGGCATGGCATTGAAATAAGGTCGAACTGGAGCACCCCGAGGAGGCGGCAGTGCTGGATATGTGGGCCTGCTAGGCTGACCCATCCCAAATTGACCTCTTCCCCTAGACGGAGCACTGAATCCTCCGGAATAACGAAACCGCTTATCCCGCGGTATATGCTCTAGGCCCCGCTGACGATAACCCTCAATCCTCCGAGCTATCTCCACAACTAGCTGGTAAGAAGTCCCCATCACAACCTCTCGGGCCATAGTGGCCTGAATACCGGAGTGCAACCCCACAACAAACCTCTGTACTCTCTCCGTCTCAGTAAGAAGTATCATAAGTGCATGGCGAGACAACTCAAAGAATCTCGCCTTATAATCGGTCACTGACATCTGACCCTACTGGAGCTGCTCAAACTGAAACCGCAACTCTTCCCGCTGGGAGGGTGGAATATACCTATCTAAGAAAAGGCGTGTAAACTAATCCCAAGTCAATGGAGAAGAACCTGCTGGTCTGCCAAGAAGATGAGACTGCCACCATCTACGGGCCCTGCCCTCCAGCACGAAAGTAGTAAAATCCACCCCGTGGGTCACTAATATCCTCATGTTGTACAGTCTGTCCCTGCACCGATCAATGAAGTCCTGGGGATCCTCATGTCGCTCACCTCCGAAGACAGGAGGGTGTATCCTAGTCCATCTGTCCAATAGCTTCTGTGCTCGCCAGTCGCAGCTGGTCTGGGCTCAGGCACGGCTGCTGCCATTGGCTGGGCTCCGCCCATGGGTAGTGTGCCCGGGGTCTGATATACAGCAACAACATGCCCAAGATCCTGAGCAGTAGGGGTCTGTGCTCCCCTTCCAGCCTGAGATGTTGCTGGGTCTGCTGGAAACAAACTGGCCTGGGTCATAGTATCCATGAACCGTAGCATACGACCCATGACCTCCTGAAAGCCCGGTGCTGACATGAAATCTACTGGGGCTGGCTCTGCTGCAGGCACCTCGACCTGCTCCTCAATAATGGGATCCTCTACCGGATCCGCTGGTGGCATAGCTGGGGCAACTCTGGGACGTCCTCGTCCCCTACCTCGGGCCGGTGCCCTCTCCCCGGCCTCTGACTCGGCCTCTAGAAACAGGGGGGGCAGCTCCTCCCGGGTCTGGAACATCTGCCGTGCGCGTTCTCACCATATGTGAGAGAATAAGAGAAAGATACTTAGTATAACATCAACTGCACGATAGGAGATGAAGAAAGAATAGTTTCCTAACACCCTATAGCCTCTCGAAGATAAGTACGGAAGTCTCCACACCGATCCGCAAGACTCTATTAGGCCTGCTCATAACTTGTGAGACCTACGTAAAACTAGTGCTCTGATACCATGTTATCACGACCCAATTCCTCCAATAGGCCGTGATGGCGCCCAACATTACTGCTAGACAAGCCAAAAATGAATTAATCATGTGATTGTTTCTTTTAACATTTTAGAAATAACTTATTTTTATTTAGTGGATAAATAGGAAATAAAAGTTTAAATAAAATGAGAGATAAATAATTTTAAGAGCAAATGAGATGAGTAAATATAGAAAAATCATCATGTGTCTACTAGCATGATCTCCAAGACTAGGTGTCACAAGTGTATGAGCTACTAATAGAATATACAAAAATACTACACTACTGTCTGAAGTGAACTAGACAAAAAGTAAAAACAAAAGGAAGACTTCGGGTGCTGCACAACGGGCTCGGAAGGCAACTCACTGCTAAGTCTTGAAGAAATCAAGGATGCGCGCCGGACTGATAGCCAGATGCACCTGCCTCAGATCCTGCACGATTAGTGCAGAAGTGTAGCGTGAGTACATAAACAAGATGTACCCAGTAAGTAACTAGTCTAACCTCGAAGAAGTAGTGACGAGGGGTCGACTTCGACACTTACTATGGGCTAACAATAAATACCGAAATTATAATTAAGCATGGATTATAGAAATACAGCTGAAAACTCAATAACAAGAAATAAATAAATAATTCTTTCACTAATAGTAAATCCAAAATTAATTTCCATCATTTAACAAATTAATCTCTCAAGCCAATGAAACAATATCAATTACAATTGGGCTTCAAGAATTATTACGCACGAATTATGCCGAGGTCGTACGGCCCGATCCAACATACAAATATATAAACTGTGCACTGCCGAGGGTCGAACGGCATGAACTATAGATGCATCTATTCTATTATCGAGGCATTCGGCCCGCTCCACAAGAAGAGAAAATACTTTATAAACAACCGATTCAAAGATTATTAAGAGGCTAATATTCAAAGAAAACACCAATTCTCATTAACGTTCAAGTAACCCATCCAAAACTCAAGTAAATGAAATTCGACCTTTTACAATTCCTTTATCAAGTTCCAATATCGTTTAGGCACTTAAATTACAAGTAGGGTGCAAACATCGCAAGTAAAACATGATTTGGGTCCTAAACTACTCAGACATAAGCATGATTAGTAGCTACGTGGACTCTCGTCACCTCGTGCGTACGTAGCCCCCACAAATAGAAGCACATATTAATTCAATTCACCTATGGGGTTAATTCGCTCTTACAAGGTTAGAAAAGAGACTTACCTCGTCTCAAAGCTTACTTTTCGGTTCACAATTGTGCTTTAAACCCTCAACTCGGTGCCAAACGACTTGAAACTAGTCAAATATTATATAAAATAGTCAATACATGTTCAAAAGTTCATATCCTAACTATTAAAGTGATTTCCCAACCCTAATTGAAGAATTCCTAAATTCACTCCCGGGCTCACATGCCCGGATTCCAGAAATGTTTGAAGAAAGTTATTACCCATAACCTCATGAACTCAAATATATGATTTTTACTAAATTTCATAACCATTTTCGTGGTTAAATTTCATTTTTATTAAAAACCTAGGTTTTTCATCTAAACTCATGATTTCCACAAATTTACATGTTAAAATCTACCCATAATCTATGTATTAAACTCACATTAGGTAGAAATTACTTACCTTCAATAGCTAGGTTGAAATCCCCCCCTTTTGAAGCTCCAAAATCGCCCAAGAATACAATAAATGAACCCAAAAATGGCTAAGTCCCGTTTTTAAAACACACTGCCCAATTGCCCCCTTCTTCGCGAACGCGGAACAGGCCTCGCGTTCACGAAGGCAAACAACCAGGTGCAGAAAAGCTTGGCCTACGCGAACGCGACCGGGGTCTCGCGAACGTGGAGGCGTACCAGCCCTGCCCTACGCAACGCGAGGGCACCTTTGCGAATGCAAAGAGAAATTGGCACTGACCCTCCCCAGGTCCCTTCCTTCTACGAGAACGCGATGGGGCCTTCGCGAACACGTAGTCCTGGGACCTTAAGGCTCCGCGAACGCAAAGGGAAAATTCCCCACTTCCCAAATCCTTCATCGCGAGCGCGTGGGTCCTTCCGCGTTCGCGAAGAAGGAAACCAGAACTGGAATTTTTGATTTTTTATAGCTCGGCTCCGGGCGGTCCAAAATACCCTCGAGCCACTCGGGACCACGTTCAAATGCACCAACAAGTCCATAAACATGATACGGACCTGCTCGAACTCTCATAACGCGTAAAACAACAACAAAACCAATAATCACACCCCAAAACCAAATCGAATCTAGTTATGAACTTCAAGTTTCCAAATCGCTCCGAACGCGCCAAATCATACTTAGACTACTCGGAATGACACCAAATTTTGCGGGCAAGTCTTAAATCACCATACGGAACTATTCTCGATCTCGGAATCCCAATTTGACCTCGATAACACCAAAATCTACTCTAAACCAAATTTAAAGAACTTTAAAACCTTCAAAGAGCCTTTTTTCACTATTAGGTGCCGAAACGCTCCCGGGTCATCCAAAACTCGATCCGAACATACGCCCAAGTCCGAAATCATCATACGAACCTATTGGAACAGTCAAATCCTGATTTCGAGGTAGTTTACTCAAAATGTTGATCGATGTCAAACTTAGCCTTTTTGGCCAACCTTAAGGAACTAAGTGTTCCGATTTCAACCCGAACCCTTCCAAATCCCGAACTAACCATCCCCACAAGTCATAAAATAGTAAAAATATAGATGGGGAGTCTTATTTAGATGAACGAGGTTCTAAAAATTAAAATGACCGATCAGGTCGTTACAGTATTATCAAGACTGTGTTAAAAAGGAAAATGAGGGATGTTGGATCCTCTTTATATGCTACTGATGAGAGGATGCAACAGAAAATAGAGGAAATGGAAGAGAGGATGCAACAAAGAATGTAGGAAAAGCTCAACGCACAAAAGGATGCTATGGAACAAGAAATTGTAATGAACGTCGTCACACAACTTCAGCGTCTGAACCCATAATTGCGACTTGATCCTATCATGCTAAGGTTCAGTGCTTGTTCACATGTAGAAGATTCTTCTGCACAAAAAACTGCTATTCAGCTAATCAATCGACCATCTACTGGTAGTAACAATCAAGGTCAGTATGTACCAAATGTTATATCATAACTCTCTTTCTCTCTCTCGCAAAGTCAGATTAATCTAGTAATTTTCTTACTTAGCCTATGGCACTTAGTCGCTGCGTAATTCTGTGGTTGCCTTGCTAGTGTCATTACTATGATGCATATTCTTTTATGTTGCCTTGCCGGCTCTTTGTTATTGTATAGTCGCTGCGTAATTCTATGCTAATTGGTAAAGTTGTTGTATGAGGGAGAAGATAATCTTAGATTACATAATGAACAAATGAAAAGTTGGGCCTCTTTTTCTATGCCTTATGGAATTTTGTATGTGCGTTTTGCTCAGACTGTACCTGCTCATTTTTTCTTCATTCACAATTAAACTCTTCACAACTCCTGACATGAACGTGATACTGAAAGGTACTGTTGCATCTTCTGTTATATTTATAAGTGCAACTACTACTGCAGCCCTTCACTGGTTTGCAACTTTTATTCCCAAGACCATTAAGTGGAGATGATATCTTTGGTATGCCAGTTGTCCACGGAACTTTCAAGATTGGCTGAGTCTTAAGTGTACTTTAGTGAGAGTATGAAGGGTTGGCAACTTTTTTTCCCAAGACCATTAAGTTTGCAGATATCAGACCATTATTTTCACCCGAACATTCATGGAAAGAAACATTCCATGTACAGAATGTGTAGGCTTGGGACCTTGGGATAAAAGCTAAATGAAATGCACTAATAAGTAATGCCTACACTCATTTTAATGTTTTGTTCTACCAAGTTGAAGCTTTAATAGACCAAACACGACACCATTTGGCTGCGTGCAATCTTGAGGTCTTTTTGCAAGCATAAGAACTGAAGCAGTGAAACCTAATTATGAGAAGAGAGAAACACCCGAAGGGCATTACTTTGTTGGATTATTAGAATTTGTTGAGTACGTGGAATTCTATGTCTAGTATAAGGATTGCTGATAACCAGATGTGCATGCAAGTTAGTATCAAGAATTAGCTAGTGGTCACAAAACCAAATATGTGCAAACTGACTTCTTTTCCTTTTAAATCCTATAATGGGATTAAGATTCGATATGTTCTTTTTTAGAAGCTTGCATGTACAGTTGATATCCAAATTTGGGTCTACATAATGTGTTTATGTAGAAGAGCTAGGCTCATGACTAGCATCTTGTATGTCCAATCTTTTCTTTTTCCTTTTTGTTCCATATATTTAGTCTAGGCATTCAATATCTTTGGGTGCTATGAGCATTCTTAGACCGGATTCTCTTGAAAGGTAATGACTTTATTTATCCTCTTTTGTAGGTGGAATAGATCAGGAAATGAAAGATGAAGGCAGTGGAGATCTAGACCTTACTTGAGATGAATTATGAATTGCTATAGATGAATGTTCTAGGAATCTTTTGTTATCAACATTTTGAAACTTACTCTCTTGAAGTGTATTAAACTTGTCCACTTGGTAGAACATTTTCTTTATGGATATTCTTAGCATGTTGGATAATTTATATTATTAATAGTCTCATTTTGTGATTTATTTAAATTTTAGTGTTATTATAATTTATTTTATATATATATATATATATATATATATATACATATAAATTTATTTACAACAGGGGCTATAATTTTGTTTTAACTAAACTGTTACAATAGCCTTCCAGAACCGTTGCAATAGGACACAAATGGCGTTCCATTAGAGAATGTAAACTGTTGCAATAGGTCCGATAAACCATTCCAAATGTCCAATAAACCATTCCAAAATGTCTTATAAACCATTCCCATAGGTAGTTAAAACCGATGCAATAATTTTTTCTTTATTGTCGTACTTTATTATAAGTCGTAACAATACAAATAAAATCGTTACAATAGCTTAAAGAAATCGTTGTTATATCCATACATAACCGTAACAATAGCTTACATAAGTGTTGCATTAGATAATATGGTAACAGTTATGAACCGTTGCATACACAATATAGTAACAGTTTTAAATAGTTCCAATTAGAAAGAATAATCGTTCCAACAGAAAAAGGAAAAACCGTTGCGATACACGTCTCTATAGCAACGAAGATGCAAACCGTTGCAAGAACTGTTCCTATAGCTCTATTGGCATGCGGGCTGATGGAATGGGCTGTAAACCGTTCCAATATCTCTATGGCAACGGTTTAACTATCTACTGGAACGGTTTTCCATGCGTTACCATAAACCAATTTTTCAGTAGTGTGTATCACGAGTAGGTTTTAAGGAAATATTGGATGTGAATTTAAAGGATTGTGTCATTCGCTGGTACTTCAAGCCTCGTTTCGACGGACTTAATAAGTCTACATCGCGACAAGTCTTGAAGCAGGGGAAATCTGTAGACATTTAAATATTATTGAGTTTGTCCATACAAAATTTGTTAACTTCTAAATTATTTTGGGTCGAATAATTGATCTAGAGTTTACAAATTAAATATATCCATTTTTATACATAAAACCAAGGCCCATTTCATTTTAAGGCCCAAACTCATGCCATGTGTCAAGTGACATGACATGTCTAGTAAAATTCAAAGCCAATATGATGACGCCACATGTTAAAATGACATGGCAATCCCAGTCAAAAAGCAATGACCAACCAAAGGTCCCCAAGTGTATAATATGACATGTCTTAGCCAATCACAAGCAGACTAATCACATAGCTTGAGTGATAAGTTTGATGACTCACACGAGCCAATCAAAATCAAGCAAGGGAGTTCATATGTAACTGGACTATCCATCCTCTACAATTATAAATAGAGGGGTTACATAACTCTTTGAGGAGATTCAGAGTTGGAGAAGATCATTCCGCAATTGGTGAAGGCATCCATAAATAGAGAGAACAATCATCAAGTGCAAAGTTTTTCAACAAAGAAGTGGCCAACGGAGTTCTTCCCGAAGATCAACCCGAAACAACGAAGTATTGCTCGACGTTCCTGGCGATTAAATATATCACAAGGAGGTCTGCATCGTCCTACATTCGAGAAAGACGTTTCTCAAGCCCTCGAATCAAGGAGAATTTTATAAAGGAGAATCAAAGGATACATATGATTGTACTCACGAATATTTATCAATAAAATCTCATTTTTCTTCATATTTTTGTTGCAGTTTATTTTCCATACTACAAAAATTTATTGCGAACACACATAAAATACATCAAAAAAGAAGAATGACGGATTAACACATCTTAAAAATGTTAAATGCAACAGTAAAATAGAATTAATTTAAATGTCTATTTACCGAATGAACAGAACCAGGAGCCTTTGAGAAATCGTGCGAATAAACCATAAGGTTGAAACTTTTTTTTTTTTATGACTGAATTGCGGTTATGGGTATGGGAGAGGTGAAGAGCATAACAGCCAGGTGGATGGTGATTTTGATAAATTTTTATTTAAGTTTGGCTTTATTGTAACTTCTAAATTTTGCATGGCATTATCCTTCCAGTAATTTTGTTACACATTGCAATTGTATTAACTCAGATTCTTACATGAAAGAAAGTCAAAGGCTTCAATAAATTTTGCATAATAATAAATTGAATATAGCATTAACCCTTTAACAAAAAATATAGCATTAATCCGTAAAAGCTTTTTAAAAAATGTTATGTCTAACGGTGTGCAACCGATTTATCAGTTTTAAGTTGTTTGGTACAATTTGGTCGACAAGTTAATAACTTCGATTTGAATTCATTTGATATTTGTTATTATTATTTGATATTTTCCATTGGATTTTCATTTGGCGAAATACATGAATAGTTCCTTTAAGTTGTCTTCATATTTTAACTATGCTAGTGACCAGATAGACACATTTTTTTAGAAAAATATGTGTGTTGTTAACACCTCGTACTGATATGGAAATCAATTGTGTCTCACTAAAATTTGAGCGTGTGAGAAGCTTTACTTTTTTGAGCAAATATACTACTAAGATGATAGTGGTTAATACATATCAATAAAACAAAATAATATCCAAGTCTTTACATAATGAGGAAAGTTAGAGCAATGTGTAAATACAAGATAATAAGCTAACTTAGAATACACATGATCTTCTAAGCTAACTATAATACTAGCTAAAGGGGTAGCAAGCTTCATAAGGACCATGTGTTGCAAAGATGATAGCCAACAAGCCCCTATAAGACTTGAACATGAAATTACCGACTGCCTGCTTGCTCTTCTTAGTTCCATACACTGTTAAATCACCACCAGAATGAGCAATATAACATGCTAATACCACTGAAAAGAAACCTAACAGTCTATAAACACTACGCAAGGCAAGAGTAGGCAGAATCAAGCATATTCCAATCTCCTTATCTCTTTTAGTTGGTTCAATTAGTAGCTGTAGTTTGATGGTCGTAACACTCTCACACATTGATAACTTTCCTATACATTGAGCACCATAGAAGCTCATCAATGAATAAGATACCAATACTGTACACATACAGCCCAAACCAAACCCTAAATCAGCTTGCCACTTCAATAATCTGTAAGGGCATTGCCCTCCCTCAAAATATGTTGTATGATCACATTGAATCCATTCTTCATTTTTCGTATCCTCTTGTAATGATCCGATCGATAGTTTTGAGTATCTAAATCATGTTCCCCTATTTCATATTTTTTATATGTGTCTTTGATATTTTGTAACTTGAGGGAATGTATAGTTTGGTTTTTATGGGTTTTGAAAGTGAATTGGAACACTTAGTTTCATTTTGGAAGCCTTAAGTTGGAAGAGTTGACTAAGATTTGACTTTTGCATAAATGATCTCGGATTGGTGATTTGATAGTTTCAGTAGGTCTGCATAGTAATTTTGTACGTAGGCGTGTGTTCGTATTTAGATTTGGAAGTTCCTAGAGGATTTTGAGCCTTTTGCCGAAAGTTGGCAATTTGAAGAATCAGAGAGTTCTTAAGTTTGACAGATAGTTCACTTTGACGATATCGGGCTCCGATTATTTTTTCGGAACTTAGAATAGGTTCGCTTTGTTATATGGAACTTATGTGAAAAGTTTTATTGTGATCCAAATTGGTTAGGCATGAATTGAACGCTTCAATGGAAATTTAGAAGTTCTTGAATTTAAGAGAAGTTTAACTTGTGGATTGGTCCTTGATACGTAGTTGTGATGATCTCGTATGTGTTTGGGATCTTTGGATAGGTTCGAATAGTGTTTATGAACTTGTTGGTATATTTGGACGGGGTTTTGGGTGGCTTGGGTGAGTTTCGTACCACCCGGAGCATGTTAAAGTTGGCAATCATTCTGATGTTTGGTGAGCTCCACGATCGCGGAGTAGGTCTCGTGATCGCGGAGCAGGTCTCGCGATCGCGGAGTGTATTTTGAGCTGGAGGAGTTTTGCTCTTTGCATTCGCGATTGAACAGTCACGTTCGCGAAGAAGGAAATCGGAGTGGGCAGTTTGACCTTCGCGTTCGCGTAGGCATGGTCACGTTCGCATATATATCTGGTAGGAAGGCATCGCATTCGCGAAGTTGTGGAAGGCAGGGCATCGTGATCGCGAGGGTACTTACGCGATCGCAAAGAGGAAATTCTGGAAGAAGTAGTTTTGTGCTTTGCGAACGCGAGGCATGGACCTTATTCGCGAAGAGTACCCCTGGGCAGTACATTTATGTTGGATTATTAGCACCTAAAACATGAAATTTTGAGATGAAATTTGAGGTTTTATCTACATCTTAAGAGGGTAGAAATTGAAGTTTTGAGGTATGACTTGTACTTGGATTTGAAAACTAAACACATATTTAGACTCGTAGGGTTATGGGTAAACAAGATCTACCCCTAGACTCGGATCTTGACCATGTGAGACCAGGGTTGACTTTGTTGACTTTTTAAAAATTGATTGAAGATTGAAGCTTTATTGTTTGAAATTGATTCCTATGATGTTATTTAACACTATCAAGTTATTAGCCAGATTCAAGTCGGCTGGAGGTGATTTCTAGAGGAAAGACGATTTTGGAAGATTGATTTGAGCATGTTAAAGTAAGTATCTTGCCTAATCTTGTTGTGAGGGAGTAAGCCTTAGGATTTGACCTTATTTGCTTAATTGGAATGTGTGTGAAGCGAAATACATGCAAGATGATGATTGTATATGAGGTTGCTATGTATGATTTATGATCGGATTAGACTTTAGGATTCTATCATGCCTTGTTTGGATTGTGTGCTTTCTATGATTTATGTTTTAGTCATTTGTATGACTACGTGAACTTCTTGAATCATACAAGAGATCATGTGTAGGTTTTGAATTCCTATTTGAACATGATACTCATTACATACACCTTAACATACTATTTTTCCTCAGTCCACGAGTATGTGATTTGGTATCTGTTGTTTGTATACATGTGGTCTTGTATAAGCTTTCTTTACGATGGACTGGATTGGCAGCACATGAGTGGTATATGTAGGTTGCGTTATTATAGCACGTGAGTTATCCGTTTAGCGTATGGATAAAAATCCATCCCCCTAAGGCCGTCCTCTCATGTTTCTCCATGATGACATACATGCAGATTATGGAAAACTAATCAGCGTTTGGACTTTGCGTATCTTCTATATATGCAAACTCCCTAGATGTATATATGATTTTTGCTACATATCTTCTCTATATGTGTCACGACCCAAAATTTTAGTTTAGGTCGTGATGGTGCCTAGTCATACTTGCTAAGCAAGGCAACTCACAATCAACAAAATATTGTCCGTATTCCTTTATTTAACAGAGTCATTTCACAAATAAAGACATGAATAATCTCAAATAGTATAATATCTGATACAATTATAATGTCACGACCCAAAAATCCAACTAGCCATGATGACACCTAATTTCACCCACTAGGTAAGCCAAATAACAATAATCCGATTCAATTAATATTTAACTGACTCTAATACACTCCCCAAGGACTGACAGTATAAATTATGAGCTTCTAAGATTCAGAATTTACAAAGCTGGTGTGAAATAAAATACATTATTTGTTTGAAAATACATGAACAAATTTTTAAATCTAAAGCTACCAAGATCAAGAGGCAGCTATGACAGGAATGCGGGTACATCTCCAATGCCAGCTCTCGCCATACACAGCAACATCAACATCTAAAATCTGCACGCAAGGTGCAGAAGTGTAGTATGAGTACAATCGACCCCATGTACTCAATAAGTAACAAACCTAACCTTAGGTTAAAAGTAGTGACGAGCTTATACCAATGTTAGAGTCCATAACCAATAACATCTCATAACAATACAATTTAAAGCAACACAAGTAATAACTCAATAATAAAATGCTCAGCTCGTATACAGTTGTAGAAAATAAACATTTTCTTTTCAAGTATAACAGTAAAACTTAAATATTTTGCCGAAAGTCACCGAAATATGAGTAAGTCTGAGATCTGTGATTTTTCTCAAAAACTTTAACGACAGATAAGAAATTTCATTATCAGATGGCATGATAAAAAATACTTCTCTATGCCTACATATCAAGTATGCATGTCTAATGCAATGCAACACAATGATGAACTCATGTACTCACACTCTCAGAGTACTCAATCACTCAGTACTGTATATGGCCAATCCAGCCCAGGGAAGATCCATCCTATATATATACATAATAACTGACATTCAGTCACTCAGTACTGTACAGGGCCAATCCAGCCCAGGGAACTCCATCCCAAACATAATAAATGATTCGGGAAAGATCCATGCCCAAGGAAATTATAAATAAATAAGGCAACTCCATGCCCTGGGAAGTCCATCCCAAATATAATATCATCTGTGCTCACTGTAGGGAGTGTGGGGGGTGAAGACTCCGGAGGGGCTCCTTCAGCCCAAGCGCTATAATAAGCCAATCTGGCCTGCTGCGGCGTGCAACCCGATCCCATAATTATAAAGCCTCTAAGTCCTGCTGCGACGTGCAACCCTGATCCATATAATAATAAAGCCTATAAGTCCTGCTGCAGCGTGCAACCCCGACCACATAATATATATATATATATATATATATATATATATATATATATATATATATATATATATATATATATATATATATATAAAGCCAATATGGCCTGCTGCGACGTGCAACTCATCCTCACAAGTGGATGAATATGACTGAGTATGAAATTAAAATTTAAACAAATAATTCAACAACAATAAGACTTATGTGGGTCTCAATAATACCGGCATATAGCCTTAGCATGATTTTTAACATGATTCTCAGCTCAGTTTCTTTAACACATGAAAGTGCATAGATGATGCCAAGATTATTTGACTACAAAATTCCACGAAATCAATTACGTCATAATTTATACGGTGTATGCCTACTCGCCCATCACCTAGCATGTGCGTCACCTCCAAACAAATCACATAACACGTATATTCAGGGTTCATACCCTCAGCTCCAAGTTTAGAAATGTTACTTACCTCAAACTGTGTAATTCTCTATTCTAATATGCCCTTGCCTCGCGAATCGGCCTCTGAACGCCTCGAATCTAGTCATAATTAATTCGATACCGTCAATAAAAATTATAGGAATCAATTCCATATGAAAATACTAAATTTCCCAATTAAATCCGAAAATCAACCCAAAAATTGACAGTGGGGCCCACGTATCGGAACCCGACAAAAGTTACAAAATTCGAACCCCTATTCGACCACGAGTCCAACCATACCAAAATTACTCAAATGCGACCACAACTCGACCTTCAATTCCTCAATTAAAGTCTATGAAATTTTCTACCATTTTCAACCCAAAACACTAATTTATTGATAAAAATAACAATAGATTCATGTAATTTAACCAAAACCGAGTTAGAATCACTTACCCCAATCCATATAGTAAAACTCGCCTCAAATATCACTTCAATCCGAGCTCCATAGCTCCAAATGTATTAAAATGGATGAAACCTCGAAATATAGCTTCTGTTCAGGCATTTATTCTTTGCAATCGCGAATCACAAAATTTTCCAGCTCACATTTTACTCTATGCGATCGCGGCCATTCCCTCGCGATCGCGATGAACAAATTTCCAACAGTTTTGTCCAACTCTTCCGTACAGCCTCTAGTATAATGATCATAATGTTTTTTACAGAACTCTAAATGACTGATAGTTTAACTTTCTAAAAATTAGACACCAAGGGCTACAACTTTTATTTTTGGATCATCTCCAAATTCTTTATAGATTGCGAGATATAAGCTTCCAAAGTCAGCCATGTGCAGTAGATTTTTCCTTCTACGCGATCGGGATGCACAAACCATGTTTTCCTATTTTTCTCTTCGCTATCGCGACCAAATCCACGCTATCGCAATGTACACCCATGTAGCCAAAAACTAGCAACTAAAAATGGCCTAGAAATGGTCTAAAACCATCCCGAAACTCACCCGAGCCCCTCGGGACCTCATCCGAACATACCAACAAGTCTCAAAATATATTACGAACCTACTCGAGGCCTCAAATCGTATATAACAACTTCAAAACGACGAATCGCACCTCAATTCAAACTTAATGAACTTTAAATCTTTCAACTTCCAACTCTCGCGCCAAAATATATCAAATCAATTCGGAATGAACTCAAATTTTGCGTACAAGTCATAAATGACATAACGAAGCTACTGAAATTTCCAAAATCACAATCCGGACTCGATATCATAAAAGTCAACTAAAGGTCAAACTTCCAAACCTTCAATTTTTTACTTTCGCCATTTTAAGCCAAATTCAATTACGGACTTCAAAATAAATATCTAGGCACACTCCTAAGTCCGAAATCACCATACGAAGCTATTGGAACCATCAAAACTCTATTTTGGAGTCGTTTGCACAAAAGTCAAACTCTGGTCAATCCTTTTCATTTAAGCTTCCAACATGAAATTCATTCTTTCGAACTAATCCCGAAACACCTAAAAATCAAAACCGGCGATTCACACACTTCATAATACATCATATGAAGCTATTTAAGACTTCAAATAGTTGAAGGGAGCGTAAATGTTCAAAATGACAAGTCGGGTCATTACATATAACATGGTCCGAACATGACCAAAATAGTACAACCCCTAAGGATTAGGTGGAACAAGTACACGAGCAACTACTGAATAAGTATAAGTCTAAATACATGATCAAACTATCCGAGATAACGAAAGTAGATAGAGAATAATAAAAGACAGGGACTCGGGCACTGCAAAGTAAATCCATAGAGAGAAGCTTAGCCTATGTCTCTGAGCGAACACCTAGGCTCAACAAGAGGTCCCCGCTAGTGTCCACCTGAGGATTTGTACAAAAGATATGCAAAAGCGTAATTTGAGTACACCATAATCGGTACCTAGTAAGTATCAAGTTTAACCTCGAAGAAGAAGTGGCGAGGCTATATGCATCAAGATACTTATAATACATATATAAATAATAGAGCTTATAACTGAAATAGTAAATAATATCATGAACAACAAGTATTAAAGATGTAAAACAGTCGAAAAGTATAAAGCATGCTTTTCCAATTCAAGAGACAATTATAACGCTACTCAAATCCGACATTTAAAGATGGCATGGTTCAATCAAAGGGGTCGAGGCTACCAACTAGCATATGTAAGTGACATGCAATAGTTAGCATTTAAATGAGTACTTCTGAATGAATTAGGGATATCTATCCATGCTCAAACTCTATTACTCACCATAACTGGTACACGATCCATGTAGCGCGATACACAATCCATGTATCATTGAACTTGATACACAATCCATGTATCACTGAAACCTGATACACAATCCATGTATTGACCACGCTCTCAGGGCCCAAAATAACATGGGTAATCATCTGACACTCGAGAGACAAATCCTTATCCAAGCTCAAAAATGAGCTTGATAGCTCACTTATAATCAAATATCCGCTCATCATGTCCTGTGTGCCATAAATGTATCTCAACTGCATGACCTTACCTTTCGTGCCATAATCTCATTCCAGATCAAGTATCCAAATATGATACATAAGCATATGCGTAAGAATTAATAGATATAAGATGCACAAAGACTTAATAATAATCTTGCAGATATGTGCTCATGGAATTTCTATATGACTACGGATAATTCAAGCAATTCAACATATCAAAAATAATCTCCCATGCCTTCATAAATAATCATAAACCTAGGCATACTATCTAACATGAATAAGAGAGCAAACATAGTCGTATAAGCTAATTAAATCATGAATCGAGACGAGCACACAATCCAAACAAGGCATAAAGTATCTCAATTCTACCGCAGACATGATATAACTTGGTACGTGTATACACACTCGCCACCCTGCATATACACCACCCCCAATACCTCAAATACATAGCAATCAAGTAAATCTTAGGTGGTTTCCCTCTTAACAAGGTTATCCAAGAGACTTACCTTTTCTGTCATGATCCAAAATCTACCTAGTCATGATGTTACCTAACCCAACCCACTAAGTAAGCCAAATAACAGTCAACGCCAAACAATAAGGAATCAATAAGTGAAATAACTAAATATCCATACAATAACCCAAGGATTTGATAGTACAAGTCATGAGTCACTAAGACTTAGATTTTCAAAGCTGGTATGAAATAAGTATAACATCTGTTTGGAATGTACATAAACAGAATTTGAACCTAAAACTACCAAGGACAAGTGGTAGCTATAACCAGAAAACAGGTACATCTTCAATGCCAACTCCCGCCATCCACCGCATCCCAGCTCCAAGATTTGCACGCAAAGTGTAGAGGTATAATATGAGTACAACCGACCCAATATACTCAGCAAGTATCATAATTAACCTCAACGAGATAATAGCGGCAATAATTATAAATGATACTCGCTAATCACCTGTACAGTTTATAAATCTAACAAGTACATAACAATAATATGATCAAGTCATGAGTCACAGATAAAATCACCTTGGTGCATACAATAGCTTAATGTACTCTGCTCAGTCAACAATCCATCATATAAAGATGATATGCAAATAAATCAGGTAATCAACAAACGGAATTGCAAGTAAAGATGAAATGCAATAGACAAATCAAATAATCCGTTGCGGTGTACAACCTGATCCAAATAGAAATCACATCACGGCTATAAGGCCCACATCAAAATTTCAGTAATTGAACCAAATCAATGATGCGCTCTCCTAGAGCCCACATAAACCAGAAACTCGTCGGTTTCTCACGATCTGTGTGTACACCATCAAGAGGAAACATGAGAGAGTGACCCTAGGGGGATGGATCCATATCCACACGCCGTATGGCATAGTCACATGCAATAATCATAATTCGTCCGGCGTGGTCACATGCTCAATATTACAATCCACCAGGTGTGATCACATGCTCAATATCATGGATTCGTCCGGCATGGTCACAAGCTCAATAGCACAATCCACCCGGCGTGGTCAAATGCTCAATATCACAATCTGCCAGTGTGGTCACATGATGAATATCATAGATTGGCCCGGTATGGTCACATGCTCAATATCACAATCCGCCTGGTGTGGTCAGAAGCTAAATATCACAATCTGCCTGGCGTGATCACATGCTCAATATCACAATCTGCCTGACGTGGTCATAAGTTTTACTATCACAATCTGTCCACCACGGTCACATGCTCAATATCACAATCCGCCCAACATGGTCACATGCTACCATTCCAGTCCATATTACATAGAAAGAAGATATACAATGATACATGTACATGATCATAGAACATCAAATTTCATATTCTTAGACTGGTATACGTGATAGGCTAAGGTGTATGCATGTGCAAAGTATTCTATCATAGCTCAAATTAGAAAAACAAAAAACAAAAGTAGGAATTATCAAGTTCAATCAGGAGATTAACCTCTATGTAACCTCAGACATGGCTCAAGTAGCTCACAACAGGGGTACAAATACAAGAATCATCACAACATGAATCTTAACAGTCTACCCCGAGCATGAATAGTACCCCGGTGCTATCATAAATAACTCAGGCAACTAGTGCCATAACCAAGTTTAGGTAAGATACTTACCTCAAGCAAGCCAAATCAATACTCTATAAGCGCCTTCTCATACGAATCGACCTTCGAACGGCTCGAATCTAGCCAAAAGAAACTCAAAAACATCAAATAATACCGTAGGAATCAAATCAAAACGATAAAGATCAAATCTTTAATCAAATACTCACAGTCAATTAAAACGTCAACCCAGGACCGCACCCCGAAACCCGATAAAACTCACAAATTCTGATAACCCATATGAATACGAGTCCAACTATATTAATTTCACTCAAGTCCGACTCGGAATTGATGTTCAAAACTTAAATATTTACTTTCAAAAAGCTTTGAAAAAATCTCCAATTTCTCTTTAAGATTCATCAATCAAATACCAAAATCAACGATGGAATTATGAAAAATAATCAAATCCGAGTCAAAATTACTTACCCCAATCCAAATCATGAAAATCCCCTCTAATATTGGCCAAATCCAAGCTCTCAAACTCAAAATGTCATAAAAATAACTCAACCCTCGAATATAACATGTTCTGCCCAGCACTTTCGCATCTGCGATCGCCCAGCCGCTTCTGTGGCATCGCTTCTGCGACCAAACCTTGCTTCTGCGAGTACCCCTTAAAACCCCCAACCTCTTGCACCTACTGACATTCTTTTGCTTCTGCAACATCGTAGGTGTGAGGAAATTTCGCTTCTTCGCAATTCCACCCCAGCATGCCTTATCACTTTTGTGCTATAGCGACCACTTCTGTGGTCCCACAGATGCGCCTTACTTCCGCATCTGTAGACTCCTGCTCCGGTCCAAAAAATACGCTTTTGCGCCTCCTGCACCGCATTTGCGGCTCCGCACCTACGCCCAAAGTTTTGTAGGTGCGACCACATCAGATCCCTGCCAACTAGCAATCACCAACATGACCTATAATGCTCCGAAACCTGTCCGAAACTCACCCGATCCCCTCGTGACCCCATCCAAATATACCAATATGTCCCAAAACATAATACGAACCTACTCGAGGCCTAAAAGCACACATAATAACATCAAAAATAATGAATCGCACCTCAATTCAATTTTCCAAATTCCAAACTTACGCCGATCTAAACAACTCAGAATCACCTCAAATTTTTTACACTAGTCCCAAATAACATAATGAACCTATTCTAACTTTCTGAACAACAATACTAACCCGATAATATCAAAGTCAACTCCCGATCAAACCTATAAACTTTTCAAATCTTCAAATTGCCAACTTTCGCTAATTATAGCCAAAACCTTCTAGAAATATCCAAATGCAATTCTGGGAATATGCCCAAGTACGAAATCACCATTCAGACCCAATGGAGCCATCAAAACTCCGATCCAAGATCAAACACCGAAATATCAAATTTGGTCAACTCCTCCAACTTAAAGTTTCTAAACTGAGAACCATTCTTCCAAATTAATCCTGAACCACCCGAAAACCAAACCGAGCACACACGCAAGTCATAATGAATCTATCATATAAAGCTACTCGAGACCTCAAACTACTGAACTCAATGCAAATGCTCAAAATATCCGATCGGGTCGTTACATTTTCTCGAGTAGCTTCAATATTAAATCACATCAAAATCTCGTTCTAACCTTCCAATCACGTAGGTTCAAGCCAATAATTGATCAAGGAAGTCAAACAATACTATATTAAATGATCCCAATCCATATAGTTTCGATCTTTGGCGAATTTTTAAAAAGTCAACAAATGTTAACCCAGGCTCGCATGCCCGAAATCTAAACCAATACCAAAATTCTATGACTCATAACCTTCTGAGTCCATTTATATAAATATGTTCCAAAATTTAGTCCAAATCGGTGCTCAAATCCCCAAAATACACTCTCTTAAAGTGTAGACAGAACCCCAAATTTTCTTTCAAAATTTCATATTTAAGGTGTATAAATCCACATAGATTCTTGTAATAACCCGGCCGGTTGTTTTGCGTATTTTAGACCTATTTCCCTATTTGACTTGTACATGTGTTTGTTATTTTATGACTTGCGGGGATGGTTGGTTTTGTCACGGGAAGATTTGAGAGGGATTTGAGACACTTAGTCTCATTTTGGAAGCTTGAATTATAAGAGTTGATCAAGATTTGACTTTAATGTAAATGGCCTCAGATTGGTGATTTGAGGGGTCCAATAAGTTCATATGGTGATTTTGAACTTGGGCGTATGTCCGGATTTGGATTTGAAGGTTCCTAGATTGATTTGGATATATTTGGCGAAAGTTAAAAATTTGAAGGTTTGGAAGGTTCATAGGTTTGACTGGGAGTTGACTTTGATATTATTGAATTCGGATTTTAGTTCTGAAAGTTGGAAAAGGTTATCCTTTGGGACTTGTGTGCAAAGTTTAGGTTTAATCTAGATTGGTTAGGCTTGAATCAGACATTTATTTTGAAGTTTGGAAGATAATGAACTTAAGAGAACCTTAACATGCATTTTGGCCGTCGATTCTTAGTTTTGGATGTTAGTTATGGTGCTTGGAGCATTCAAACAAGTTTGTATAAGGTATTGAGACTTGTTTGTGTGATTGGATGGGGTCCCGGGGGGGGGGACTCGGGGGCTCGGGTGTGTTTCTAGATGGTTTTAGATTATTTCTTCTTGGTTTTGTATTGCTGGTTTTTTTTATTTCTTCTTGGTTTTGTATTGCTGGTTTTTTGATGTGTTGCAGTTCTTCATGATCGCGGAGAAGAGGGAGCAGGCATGCAAATTTTCCTCTTCGCAATCGCGATGTAATTATCACGTTCGCGGAGAGGAGGGAGCTGAAGCATCGCATTCGTGTGAGGGAGACACGTTCGCGTTGGTGTGGCGCCTGACTGTGGAATGGCCTTCGCTTTCATGGACCTAGGCTCAGTAGGGATCAGGCATACCCTTCACGCATGGTTTTCGCATTCGCAAAGAAGGGCAATAGCTGGGCAGGAATTTTGGCCATCGTGATCGCAAAGTGTATAACTGGGCAGTGCACTTAATGATATAATTCACTCATTTTTGAACCCTAGACTTTGAGAGGTGGATATTTTGGAGAGCAAGTTCACTAGTACTTTGGAGGTAAGAAATTTTCACTTAGATTTGACTTTATATCATGGTTTTCCATGAATTTCTACACCTAAAAACTTGGATTTTAAAGTATAATTTGGGGGGGGGGGAGGGGAGGGGGAGGGGGTTTGGCAATAATTTTAAAAAGCGAATAATTGAGATTTGAACCCCGTTTGGTGTCGGTTTTTTATGAAACTTATATATTTGGACTTATATTGGAATGAGTGTTCAGAATTTATGAGTTTGTCACGTTCTGGGGTGCGCGTCCGGGTTGACATTTTGGTTGACTTTGCGTATTTGGATAAAAATCGAAGCTTTATTATTTGGAATTGTTTCTTATGTCATTTATTTGATGTTATTGAGTTGTTGATTAGATTTGGGTCATTTGGAGTTGAATTTAGACGGTTAGGCGATTGTTTCTTTATTAGAGGTTGCCGGGCGGATGTAAGTCTGTTATCTATCCTTGTAAGAGGGAATTGTCCACATAGGTGATTTGATTGCTATTTGATTCATGATTTAGGAGCCACATATATGCGGGTTGACGAGCTTATATGCATAGCTAGGTTTTTGTCACGACCAAAAATCCTAACTTGTCGTGATGGCCCCTATCGTGGTACTAGGCAAGCCAACATTTCAAAATATTCCCAACACTTTTAACAGAAAATGAATTAAAGTAGTTTAAACAATAAAAGTTCTCATAAACGGGATAGAAACCCAAAACACAACGCGGAAGTTCCCAACTATTGGGGTGTCACAGAGTACATGAGCATATATACATCACAAGTCTGGATAAATACTGCCGATGAAAGTCTGAAACTAAATACAATAAGTGGAAAGATAGGGAAGGAGAGACAAGGTCTGCGAAACGCCAAGCAGCTACCTCCATAGTCTCTGAGAATCCGAACTCCACAACTCAGCAACTGCCGTGACCGGAAGCACCTGGATCTGCACACAAGGTGCAGGGTATAGCGTGAGTACAACCAACTCAATAAGTAACAAATCTAACCTTTGGACTGAAAGGTAGTGACGAACTCAGTAGGTACAGTTCAACATAGAAATAATAGTACAGGAATGTAGGCATGCTTCCAAGTTCAACAGTTAAACTCAATTCAAGTAAAATAGATCAAATTCTGAATGATATGAGGAGTATGACCTCTCTACATCTACATGCCAATGCACATGCTATATGCAATGCACCACACTGAAAGTTTCGTGTACTCACACTCTCAGAATACTCAATCACTCAGTACTGTATATGGACAATCCAGCCTAGGAAAGATCCATCCCATATATATATACCTCGACTGACAGTCAGTCACTCAGTACTGTATAAGGCCAATCTAACCCAGGGGAAGATCCATCCCCAAATATAAATGATTCGGACAAGATCCATGTCCAGGGAAGATCCATCCCTTAATAATCAACTGCGCTTACTGGGGTGTGTACAGACTCCGGAGGGGCTCCTTAAGACCAAGCGCTATAATAAGCCAGATTCAGGTATAAATCAATAAACATGTTGCGGCGTGTAGCCCGATCCCATATCTGTCACTCTCAATCATGCCCTCGGCCTCACTCAGTCATCAATCTCTCCAGTCTCTCTCTCTCGGGCTCACCATATCATGAAACTAGCCCAAAAATGATAATATGGCATATCAATAAATAGTAACAGAGACTGAGAAATTATATGCAATGAATAAATATGACTGAGTACGAAATATCAATGTAATTAATAAGTCAACAGCAAGGAAACGACCACTATGGGTCTCAACAGTACCGGCAATAGCCTAAACATGATTTCTAGCATGATTAATAGCTCAATTAGTTTATCACATGATAAAAATACGGATAGCAATAAGATAAATCCACTGTACAGTTTCATGGAATCGACCAGGTCACACTTCGTACGGTGCACACCCACACACCCATCACTTGGCATGTACGTCACCTCAACACCAACCATATAACACACAACTCGGGGTTTTGAATCCTCAAGGCCAAGTTTAGAAGTATTACTTACCTCAATCTGAGTAAATCCCTACTCCAACACACCCTTGACTCGTGAAATAGCCTACGTATGCCTCGAATCTAGCCATAAACAATTCGATATAATTAATACGGGCTAAAGGAATCATCTCCATAAGAAAATTTTAAGTTATTAATCAAAAGTCAAAAATCGACTTAAAAGCCGGCCCTAGGCCCACGTCTCGAAATTCGATAAAAGTCACAAAACCCGAAAGCCCAATCAATCACGAGCCCAACAATACCAAATTTATCAAAATCCGACACCAAATCGTCACCCAAATCCCCAAATCAAACTCTTTAAATCCATAGCCTCAAACTCCCAATTTACACCCTAAATACACACCAACTAGGTGGGAAAATTAATGAGGAAGCAAGATTATTGATCAAAATGGGCACAAGGGATTTACCCTCGAAAACTGTCTCAAGAATCGTCCAAACCCGTGCTTGAAATGTTTGAAATGAAGCCAAAATGGCGAACCCTTGTTTTAATAATCTGCCCAGCACTTTCCTCTTCTGCGGGAACTTAACCGCTTCTGCGGCATCGCAGAAGCGACATCACACACACATCTGCAGCTCATTCCGCTCCTGCGGTCCCTCATTCCACTTCTGCGAACTCGCTTCTACGAGAATCCAAGCCACCTCTGTGGACCAAGCCCATCTGCCCAGTTCTGCTTCTGCAGGCCTCCTGCCGCATCTGCGGTCTCACAGATGTGGAACTCCCTATCGCATATGCGTACCTTCCTTTTTTGCGCACCTCTCACCGCATATGCGTCCATGTAGGTGCGAAAAACTCCTCGCACCTGCGACCACCTGCGCACTCCCCTCCAATTTCGCACCTGCGCTAGCCAGCCCACACCTGCGAGCTCGCACCTGCGATCAAAGCTCCGCATGTGCGGTCACACCTGAGATGATTGATAGAAATGGATGATGTCAATCTACACGGCATTGTGGTGAGATGTCCTAGCCGATCGGGTCATGATCATACACCATGCCGTATACATGGTGGTGATTATGCTGGAAATTGTAATTGAAATTGTGATTGTGGTTGATGTCTCAGATGAGATGGCCTAGACGATCGGGTCGTGATCGGACTCCGTGCTAAAGGTATGGTGGTATTGGTATTGTGAACATTGGTATTATGAACGGTGATATTGTGAATAGTGGTATATCAGTGCTAAAGATCTCCCAACCAAAAATAATATTATCTTTGTATTATGGAAATTATTATGTTTTAACTTGGATATCATTGATTGTTGATTGTTGTTTCCATGGTTTTACTTTTTATGTTGGCATTCTATTTTAAAAGAGGACAATTATCTTTACATAATAGTACTATTCCATATGTACTAACGTCTCTTTTGCCGGGGGCGCTGCATCTTCAATGGATGCAGGTGGTTTATCAGCGGGGCAGCTTTGGTCCTCGTTAGCAGTCACTCTCTATTTAGTAGGTTTTGGTGAGCCCTACTCTATTCCGGGCCTGATGTCATTTGAGTTGTACATTGTGTTTTGAGGTATAGTCGGGGCCTTGTTGCCGACACTTCCATTCTTCACTTCTGTTATACTTAGAGGCTTCGTAGACAGGTTGTGGGTGGTATTTGATGTTGGAAATTGAACTAGAAATGTTGGTATATGGCAAACATGTTTTTCATTATATCTATAAACTTGTAATATTTCGAAAATTATGAATGAAGCTGCTAATGGAAATGAAATGGGAGTTGTTAATGAAATCTTTTCAATGTTTGATTAATGGAGTTCATCTCCTCTTCTAACACTCATCCGTCCACCTGAAAATAGCACCTTTTTGGGTCAATTTGGTCAAAGGCGATGCAATAGACGAGAAACCCTCCACTAAACGACGATAATAACCGGCCAAGCCGAGAAAGCTCCGAATCTCCGTAGCTGAGGACGGTCTGGGCCAACTCGGAATCGCCTCTATCTTCTTCGGATCCACTTGAATCCCCTCACTGGACACCACGTGCCCCAAGAACGCTACTGAGCTAAGTCAAAACTCACATTTGGAGAACTTAGCATAAAGCCTCTCCTCCCTCAACCATTACAACACAATCCTCAAATACTCGGCATGCTCCTCCTAGCTATGAGAGTACACCAGGATATCATCAATGAACACTATGACAAATGAGTCGAGATAAGGCTGAAATTCACTGTTCATCAGGTGCATGAACGTTGCTGGGGCGTTGGTCAGCCCAAAAGAAATCACGAGGAACTCATAATGACCACAAGGGATCCTGAATGCTGTCTTTAGAATATTCGAGTCCCGAATCTTCAACTGGTGATACCCAGTCCTCAAGTCAATCTTAGAGAACACCCTTGCTCCCTGAAGCTGGTCAAATAAATCATCAATGTGTGGCAAAGGATATATGTTCTTGATTGTAACTTTGTTCAACTGCCTGTAATCAATGCACATCTGCATAGTACCATCCTTATTCTTCACAAACAAAATCGGTGCACCCCAAGGCGACACACTGGGCCTAATAAACCCCTTATCAAGAAGTTCCTGAAGCTGCTCCTTCAATGTAGTCGGTGCCATACGATACAGTGGAATGGAAATGAACTGCGTGCCCGGCACCAAGTCAATACCGAAATCAATATCTCTGTCGAGCGGCATACCCGACAGATCGGAAGAAAACACATCCGGAAAATCTCGCACCACCGGAACAAAATCAATAGTAGGAGTATCAACACCAATATCCCTCACAAAGGACAAATAAGATAAACAACCCTTCCCAACCATCCGTTGGGCCTTCAAATATGAAATCACTCTGCTGGGAACATTGTCTAGAGAACCTCTCCACTCAACCTTGGCAACCCCGATATCGCCAACGTCACGATCTTAGCGTGACAATCCAGAACAACATGACATGGAGACAATCAATCCATACCCAAGATCACGTCGAAGTCAACTATACTAAGCAGCAATAGATCAACTCTAGTCTCAAATCCCCCAATAGTCACTACACACGACCGATATACACGGTCTACAATAATAGTATCGCCCACTAGCGTGGATACATGAACAGATAAAACTAAGGACTCACAGGGCATATCTAGATAATGAGAAAAATATGATGATACATACGAATAAGTGGAACCAAGGTCAAATAATACAAAGGCATCCCTGTGGCATACTGAGACAATACATGTAATCACTCTATCTGAAGCAACAACATCTGGTCTGGCCGGAATAACATAGAATTGGGCCTGACCGCCACCTGATCGGCCTCCCCCTCTTGGGCGATCCCTAGCTGACTGAGCCCCACCCCAAGCTGGCTGGGCGGATGGTGAAGTAACTGGTGCTGAAGACGTTGTCTGATTCATCTACTGAGCTGGACCTCCCGAAAGGTGGGGACAATATCTCTTTATGTGACCCAAATCTCCATACTCAAAACAACCCCTCTTTGAATATGGCGGCAAGTACTGAGGCAGACCCCGAGAACCAGAATACCCACTAGAAGCACCCGGTGCAGACGAACCCTGACTGCAGGAGCATGGGACGAACTCTGAGATGGAAGGGCACTGAGAGATGACTGACCCTGATGAGTACTGTATGAACAGTGGCTAGATGATGCACCACGGTGAACTGGACGAGCTGTTTGAGCGTACCTATACGGACGACCCCTACCGTGGTAGAACTGACCCCCCTCAACACTAATCATATAACACATAAATAGGGGTTTCGAAACCTCAGGGCCAAGTTTAGAAGTGTTACTTACCTCAATCCGAGCAAATCTCTACTCCAACACACCCTTGCATCGCGAAACGGCCTTTGAATTCCTCGAATCTAGCCATAAATAATTCGATATAATCAATACGGGCTAAAGGAATCATCTCCATAAGAAAATGCTAAGTTATTAATCAAAAGTAAAAAATCGATTAAAAAGCCGGCCCCCGGGCCCACGTCTCGAAATTCGATAAGAGTCACAAAACTCGAAATCCAAATCAGCCACGAGCCCAACCATACCAAATTTATCAAAATCTGTCACCAAATCGTCACCCAAATCCTCAAATCAAACTTTCTAAATCCCTAGCCTCAAACTCCCAATTTACACCTTAAATACACACCAACTAGATGGAAAAATCAATGGGTTAGCAAGATTATTGATAAAAAATGAGCACAAGGGACTTACCTCAAGAATCCCCTCGAAAACCCTCTCAATAATCGCCCAAACACGTGCTTGAAATATTTGAAATAAAGCCAAAATCGCAAAGCCTTATTTTAATAATCTGCCCAGCACTTTCGCTTCTGCGGGAACTTAACCGCTTCTGCCCGTCGTAGAAGCGACATCACACACGTATCTGTGGCTCATTCCGCTCCTGCGGTCCCTCACTCCGCTTATGCGGACTTGCTTTTGCGAGAATCCAAGCCGCCTCTGCGGACCAAGCGCATCTGCCCCGTTCCACTTCTGCGGTCCCCCTGCCGCATCTGCGGTCTCGCAGATGCGGAACTCCCTATCGCACCTGCGCGCCTTCCACTTCTGTGCACCTCTCACCGCACCTGCGGCCACGTAGGTGCTGAAAACTCCTCGCACCTACGACCACCTGCACACTCCCCTCCAATCTCGCACTTGTGCAAGCCAGCCCGCACCCGCGAGCTCGTACCTGCTATCAATGCTCCGCAGGTGCGGTTACACCATCAGAGGTCCATCTTCAGCAATCTCTCAACTACAACTTTTGATCCGTTAACCATCCGGTATCAACCCGAGGCCCTCGAGACCTCAACCAAACATACCAACAAGTCCTAAAACCTCATACAAACTTAGTGGAGCCCTTAAATCACATCAAAAACTTCAAAACACGAATCGCACCCCAATTCAAGCCTACTGAAACTAAGGAAATTCAACTTCTACAAACAATGTCGAAACCTATCAAAACACGTCTGATTGACCCCAAATATTTGCACACAAGTGGCATTTGACATTACGGACATACTCCAACTTTCGGAATCGGAATCCGATAATGATATTAAAAAGTCCACTCTCGCTCAAACTTTTCAAAAATTCCAACTTTCGTCATTTCAAGCCTAATTCTACTACGGACCTCCAATTCACAATCCGGACATGCTCCTAAGTCCAAAATTGCCCAACAGAGCTAACAAAACATCAAAACTCCATTCCGTAGTCGTTTACTCATAGATCTACATCTGGTCAATCATTTTAACTCAAGCTTTCAACCTTGAGACTAAGTGTCTCATTTCATTCTGAAATCACTCCGGACCCGAAACGACTACCCCGGCAAGTCACAAAACAGCTATAAAGTATAAAATGAGCAGTAAATAGGGTAACATGGCTACAGATCTCAAAACGACCAGCCGAGTCGTCATAGTTTTTGACACTATCTGATATTTATTGACTTGAATTGTGCTTTATCATATTATGTGAAGTTGCTATCCATGTTCAAATTGATTCTATGACTACTCAATAATTTATATTTATAATTTAGGAGCATGTCTGGGGTTATGACTTATTGAATTGACATGAGGGTTATATTGCTATGTCGCACTTTATTATAAATTCATAGTCATATATTTACCTTATTTGCTCTATGATTTTATGGTTTCTATGGCCTAATTAACTCATGATATTAATATGATTAAGCTAGAAACATGCTAAGTAGCTTATTGAGCCATTGTGATAAAATGAGTTATACAATTTTCCATAGCTGTTAATTATCCACTTGAGCTTTTATCTGCATTTTATTATCATGTCTTGTGCCCCTTGATTATATCATTTCTTATACATATGCATGAGTGGAAAGTGGTTACTGAGTAAAATTGAGGATTTTCGTACTACGGGCACTTGCGCAGATATTTGTACTGATTATTGGATTGATGATGTTATGATTTGGATCAGGTTGGGCATTGAAATATTTGATTGATGATCATTATTTCTAAATGATCGATCCTTGAATTATGGATCTGCCCCTTCGGAGTCAGGTGATTACCCATGTTACCCCGCACCCTGTGAGCGTAGGCACCTGTGATTCTTTTGGTGCTTGTTGGACACGTGGCTTGTGTAAGGCACATGGATTGCGCTGTGAGTTGTTGGGAAAAGGATCATGAGCATGCATATTTACATTTGTTTAGACTCATGCTATGAATTGAATCAAGTATTGTTGACTGGTGTTAGTTTTTGCAGGAATTGAGATCACTGATAATTTATTTGATTTCGATTATTTGAAAAGCATGCCTAAATTCTGCATTAGTTGTATTTTGCACTTTTATACTTGTTGATGATATCATATCTAGATTTCTGTGGATTATTTCCCTCCTCTGACTATTTGATTGGTAGTGAGTGTCGGAATCGACTCCTCGGTACTACAACTTCGAGGCTAGACTTGATACTTACTGTATACCATGGTTTGTACTCATACTATGCTTCTGGACATTTTTGTGCAGGTTCTAAGGCTGGTACAAGTGGTATTCATCCGAGACAGTAGCTGGATCCGTGAAGACTTCGTGGTGAGCTGCTCTAGTTGATCGATTCGCAACACATGGATTCCCCTTCCCTACATCTCTCTTATATCTCTCTATTTTATTCAGATAGATAGTGTGTTCAGATTTTTCTCATACTCTCATTAGATGCTTGTGATGATTGTGACATCCGATATTTGGGCGATATTGGCAGTTGTGGTTGTGTTTAGACCCTTCTTTGGATAGTTATCTATATTATTAGACTTGAGATTATTCTGTTTCCTATCGTATTAAGCATTTTGTTAAAACGGATTAGTCTGATTTAGATTTATGATTGCTATTGTGTTAGGTTGCCTAGCAAGCGAGTTAATCACCATCATGACCTTTTGTGGGGTTTTGGATCGTGACAAGTTGGTATCAGAGCACTAGGTTCTAGGGGTCTCATAAATCACAAGCATGCCTAGTAGGGTCTCGCGGATCAGTACAGAGACGTCTGTACTTATCTTCGAGAGGCTATAGAGCTTTAGAAAACTTTCTTTTCTTGATTCCTCATCGTGCGTTGAGTACATACTTGAATCTAAATACTTCTATTCTATTTCTCACAAATGGTGAGGACTCGCGCCTCTGGAGCAGCAAAGGATGTAGGAACAGTACCACTGGTTGCAACTGGGAGAGGCAGATGTCGGGATCGGGCCACGACACTTGCTAGAGGCCGTACTACTACACCTAGGGGTGGGGAACCACTGAGGAACATGGCTAGGCCAGTGCAATTGTAGCATACCTACATGTGGAGCAGGTGGTGGAGCAGATCATAGACGAGCATGTTGAGGCTCCATTGCACACTCACCAGCCGGAGGGTTTTATTGTTGCACCTATGTTTCAGGAGGCTATGGCCAAGATGGTTAGTTTCATCGATGCTTTGACACATTCCGGGGTGGTCCTAATGTATCCATCCACATCTGAGGTAGGAGGGGGAGTTCAGACCCCTGTGGCTCGTACTCGAGAGTAGTCGGTTTTAGTAGCTAGATCTGAGACCGTACCTGTCATGTTTGTTGATGAGTAGAAGAGGTTAAAGAGGTTTTAGAGGTTTGTTCCTCCACACTTTAAGGGTACTAATATAGATGATGCCCAGGACTTTCGAGATAGGTGCTATCAGATGCTATAAAATTTGGGTTTGGTTGAGTTCAACAAAGTTAACTTCACTACTTTCAAGCTCAGGGGAGCGGCTAGGAGATGGCGGCAGACATATGAGCTGTGTAGTTCAGCTGGTTTAGATTCTCTTACATGGACTCAGTTTGCACACTTATTCCTTGAGAGGTAAATTCTACTCACTTTGAGGGATGAGTTGAGAGGCTAGTTCGAGCACCTTCAATAGGGTCATATGATCGTGATCGAGCATGAGGAAAGATTCACGAAGTTGTCTCGTTATACAACTTTCTTGATCCCCATTGAGACAGAAAATGTGAGGAGGTTTATCGAGGGTCTGACCTATGGCATCAGGGTTACTATGACTCGATGGTGATTAGATGAGGACTATTTTTCAATAGGCAGTAGAGATAGCTCAGAGGGTCGAGCGTGTTCACAGCTAGGGTAGAGAGTGGCACCTCATCTGGAGGTAGAGGGAAGATCAAGGGGCACTCCTAGCAGGCCAGTTCAATATGTGTAGCACGGGACCCGCGGTGTAGTATCTCAATCATTGTTCATTTCTCCATTTCCATCATCCCTTAGTGCTCTTCCAGAGAGCTCATACCATGCTTCGTCGATGCAGGGTTCCTCTAGTGGGTAATCGGTTCATCAGGGGTAATATCAATCGCATGAACCTTATTTAGCTCAGGGTTTCTATGAGTGCGGAGAGCTCGGGCATGTGAGGAAGTATTTCCACAAACTTAATAGAGGTGCATCTCATCTGGGTTCTCAGTCCATAGTTCCAATGCTAGTTGCATCACCCCCTGCTTAGACAGTTATAGGGGGAGGCCACACAGTGAGAGGATTCCCTAAAAGGGGAGGTTAGGTTGGTGCTAGTCAGGCTAGCGGTGGTCAGCCTCGTTTCTATGCTTTTCCAGGGAGACACGAGCATTGGCCTCTGCTGTTGTGATCAAATGTATGGTTTTGGTCTTTCATAGAGATGCTTCTATGTTGTTTTATCAAGGATCTAATTATTCTTGTGTGTTATCATACTTTGCTCCTTATCTGGATATGCCTCGCGGTTCTCTTGATACTCCTGTGCATGTGTCTGTACCTGTTGGTGATTCTATTATGATGTATCGGGTGTATCAGTCTTCTGTGGTCATTATTGGTGGTTATGAGACCACTGTTGATCTCCCTTTACTTAGTATGGTGAACTTTGATATGATTTTGGGTATGGATTGGTTATCATGTTATACTTAATTGTCATGCTAAGATCGTGATGTTTGCTATGTCGGGGTTGTCGAGGCTAGAGTGGAGTGTCCCTCTTGGTCATACTCCTAGTATGGTGATTTCATTTTTGAAGGCTCAAGGGATGGTTGAGAAGGGATGTGTGGCATATTTTTCTTTTGTTTGAGATGTTAGTACTGATACTCCTACTGTTGATTCAATTCCAGTGGTGAGAGAGTTTCCAGATGTGTTTCTTGCAGACCTACGGGGCATGCCACTCGATAGGGATACTAATTTTGGTATTGATTTGGTGCCGTGCACGCAATCTATATCTATTCCTCTGTGTCGCATGGCTCCAGCAGAGTTGAAGGAATTGAAGGAACAGTTTCAAGAGTTGCTGGATAAGGGGTTCATGAGGCCTAGTGTTTCACCTTGGGGTGCGCCAATGTTGTTTGTTAAGAAGAAGGATGGGTCTATGAGAATGTGTATTGACTATCAGCACTTGAACAAGGTGACCATCAAGAACAAGTATCCATTTTCGCCCATTGATGATTTATTCGATCAGATTCAAGGTGTCAAGGTGTTCTCGGAGATTGATTTGAGATCGAGGTATCACCAGTTGAAGATTAGGAATTTGGACATCCATAAGACTGCTTTCCAGATTCGTTATGGGTATTATGAGTTTTTGGTAATGCCGTTTTGTTTGACTAATGCCCCTGCAACGTTCATGCACTTGATGAACAATGTGTTCCAGACTTATTTTGATTCATTTTACATTGTGTTCTTTGATGATATATTGGTGTATTCCCATAGTATGGAGGAGCACGAGCATTATTTGAGGATTGTGCTTCGGATTTTGAGAGAGAAGTAGTTGTATGCTAAGTTCTCCAAGTGTAAGTTTTGGTTGGACTCAATGTCATTCTTGGGTCATGTGGTATCTAGTGATGGGATCAAGGTGGACCCGAAGAAGATTGAGGAAGTTCATAGTTGGCCCAGACCTTTTACCGCTACAGAGATCATGAGCTTCTTGGGTTTGGCTAGTTACTACCATCACTTTGTTGAGGTATTTTCATCTATTGCATCCCATTCACTAAGTTGACTCAGAAGGGTGCTCCATTCAGGTGGTCGGATGAGTGTGAGGAGTGCTTTCAGAAGCTCAAGACTGCTTTGACTACAGCTCCAATTTTGGTTTTTCCATTCGGATAGGGGTCGTATATGGTTTATTATGATGCTTCAAGGATTGATATTGGGTGTTTTGATGTAGGATAGTAGGGTGATTGCCTATGCATCATGCCAGTTGAAGCCCGATGAGAAGAACTATCTGGTACATGATTTGGAGTTAGCAGCTATTGTGCACGCGCTCAAGATTTGGAGGCACTATCTGTATGGCGTGTATTGTGAGGTGTATATGGATCATAGATGTCTACAACATCTATTTAAACAGAAAGACTTGAATTTGAGGCATCAGAGATGGTTGGAGCTATTGAAAGATTATTATATCACCATTCTTTATCATCTGGGAAAGGCCATTGTTGTAGCAGACGCCTTGAGCAAAAATGGGGAGAGGCCTTTAGATATTGATATTCAGGCGTTGGCCAAAAGGTTGGTAAGATTGGATCTTTTGGAGCTGAGTAGAGTACTTGTGTTATTTCACAGTCATCATTGTTTGAGCGCATTAAGACTCGCCAGTATGACAATCCCCATTTGCTTGTACTAAAAGACACGGTGCAGCACGATGGTGCTAAGAAGGTAACTATTAGTGATGATGGGATATTGTAGCTTTAGGGTCGGATTGGTGTTCCTAATATCAATGGCTTGAGAGGGTTGATTCTTGAGGAGGCTCATAGTTCGCGGTATTCTATTCATCCGGGTTCTATGAAGATTTAACTGTGATATGAAGCAATATTATTACTGGTGGAGGATGAAGAAAGATTGTGTTAGATATGTTGCTCGGTGTTTGAACTGTCAGCGGGTCAAGTATGAGCATCAGAGACCGGGTGGTTTGCTTCAGAGGTTTGAGATACCAGAGTGGAAGTGGGAGTGCATCACTATGGACTTTGTGGTAGGGTTGCCACAAACCTTAAAGAGATTTGATGATGTTTGGGTCATTGTGAATAGACTGACCAAGTCTGCGCATTTCATTCTGGTTATGACTTCCTACTCATCAGAGTAGTTGACTAAGATCTATATCAGGGAGGTTGTCCGTCTGCATGGAGTGCCAGTGTCTATCATCTCGAATTGTAGCACTCAGTTCACATTTCATTTATGGAGAGACGTGCAGTGTGAGTTGGGCATGTAAGTGGAGCTGAGTACAACATTTCACCCTCAGATGGGTAGGCAGTTTGGGCGGACTATTTAGATTTTGGAGGATATATTGAGGACCTGCGTTATTGACTTCGGTGGCCAGTGGGATTAGTTTCTACCATTAGTGGAGTTTGAATACAACAACAACTACCAGTCGAGTATCCAGATGGATCCATATGAGGCCTTATATGTTAGGCGATGTCGTACTCCAGTTGGTTGGTTTGAGCATGGGGAGGCTCGGTTATTGCGAACCGACTTGGTTTGTGATGCTTTGGAAAAGGTGAAATTGATTCAGGAGCGGCTTCGCACAATGCAGTCCAGGCAAAAGATTTATGCTGATAGGAAGGTTCGTGATATGGCTTTCATGGAGGGTGAGAAGGTTCTTCTCAGAGTTACTCCTATGAAGAGCATGATGAGGTTTGGTTTGAAGGGTAAGTTGAGTCCTCAGTGTATAGGTCCATTTGAGGTGTTAGAGAAGGGTGCTGAGGTGCCTTATAGACTTATTTTGCTACCAGCTTGTCGGGAGTTCATCCGGTGTTTCATGTATCCATACTTCAGAAGTATCATGAGGATCAGTCACATGTGTTTGATTTCAGCTCGATGCAGTTAGATGAGAACTTGGCTTATGAAGAAGAGCCGGTGGCCATTTTGGATAGGGAAGTTGAGAAGCTGAGGTCGAAGAACATTGAATCAACGAAGGTTCATCGGAGAGGCTGACTCCTTGAGGAGGTGACTTGGGATATTAAGCATGATATGCGAAGTAGATATCCTCATCTTTTCATCACTCCAGGTATGATTTCGAGGATGAACGTAAGAGGGAGAAAATGTAACGACCATACTGGACGTTTTGCATATTTGAGCCTCGTTTCCCTATTTGATGCTTCTTGTATATGTGTTTGTTATTTTATGACTTGCGAGGATGGTTGGTTTGGTCACAGGGAGGTTTGAGAGGGATTTGAGACACTTAGTCTCATTTTGGAAGCTTAAATTATAAGAGTTGACCAAGGTTTGACTTTTGTGTAAATAACCTAGGATTGGTGATTTGAGGGTTCCAATAGGTTTATATGGTGATTTTGGACCTGGGCGTATGTCCGGATTTGGATTGGGAGGTTCCTAGATTGATTTAGCTCTCTTTGGCGAAAGTTAAAAATATAAATGTATGGAAGGTTCATAGGTTTGATCGGGAGTTGACTTTAATGTTATTGGGTTCAAATTTTAGTTCCAGAAGTTAGAATAGGTTCGTTTTGTTCTTTGGGACTTGTGTGAAAAGTTTGGGTTTAATCCGGATTGGTTAGGCTTAAAACGAACGTTTGGCTTGAAGTTTGGAAGTTAATGAACTTAAGGGAAGCTTAACATGTGTTTTAACCATCGATTCTTGGTTTTGATGTTAGTTGTGGTGTTTGGAGCATTCGAACAAGTTAGGATAAGGTATTTGGACTTGTTGGTGTGATTGAATAGGGTCCTGGGGCCTTTGGTGTGTTTCCGAATAGTTTCAAATCAATTCTTCTTGATTTTGGATTTTCCTGGTTTTTTGATATGTTGTAGTGCTTTGTAATCGCGGAGCTAGTCTCGTAATCACGGAGAAGATGGAGCAGGAAGAAGGATTTTCCTTTTCGTGTTCGCGAAGGAGGTGTCACGTTCGCGGAGAGGGAGCTGAAGCATCGTCTTCGCGTGAGGGAGGCGCGTGAGGGTTGGTGTAGTGCCTGGCAGTGGAATTGCCTTCGCGTTCGTGGAGCTAGGCTCGCGTTCACATAGTCTTAGTAGGGTCATGGATCATGTTCACGTAAGGTCTTCGCATTCACGAAGAAGGGCAACAGATGGACAGGAATTTTGCCTTCGCGATTGTAAAGGTGGTCTCGCGATCGCTAAGGTGATCCACGACCGCGAAGTGTATAACTAGGGCAGTGCACTTAATGATATAATTTCGGGATTTTGCCCATTGACTCTTATTTTGAATCCTAGACTTCGAGAGGTGGAGATATTAGAGAGCGAGTTCACTACTACTTTGGAGGTAAGCAATTTTCACTTGGATTTGACTTTATATCATGATTTCCCATGAATTTATACACCTAAAAGCTTGGATTTTAAAGTGAAATTTGGGGGGTTTAGGCAAAACGTTTTGAAAGCAAATAATTAAGATTTGAATCTCGATTTGGAGTTGATTTTGGATGAAACTTGTATAGTTGGACTCATATTGGAATGGATGTTCAGAATTTGTGCATTTTGTACGGTTCCAAGGCGCGAGATTAGGTTGATTTTTTTGATGATATATTTGTATAAATATCAAAGTTTTACTGTTTGAGGTTGTTTCTTATGGCTTTATTTGATTTTGTTGAATTTGTTTGTATTAAATTTGGGTCATTTGGAGTTAAATTTGGACGATTAGGTTTTTTTTGCTTGATTTAAGGTTGCCGGATGGAGGTAAATCTCTTGTCTATCCTTGTAAGAGGAAACTTTTCTCATAAGTTATTTGATAGCTATTTTATTCATGATTTAGGATCCATATATATGCGAGGTGACAAGCGTATATGCGTAGCTAGGTTTTGGACCGTATCCGGTATTTGTTGACTTGAATTGTACTTTATCAAATTATTTGAAGTTTCTATCCATGTTGAAACTGATTCTATGACTACTCGATAATTTATATTCATAATCTTGGAGCATGCATAGGGTTATGACTTGTTGCTTTGACATGAGGGTTATATTTCCATGTCGGACTTTATTATAAATTCATAGTCATATACATGCCTTATTTTCTCCATGATTATATGTCTATGGCCTAATTAACTCATGATAATAATATGATTAGGCTTGAAACTTGCTAAATAGCTTATTGAGCCACTGTGATAAAATGAGTTATACGAGTTGCCATAGCTATTACTTATCTATTTGAGCTTTTATCAACATTTTATTATCATGTATTGTGCCACTTTATATCGTTTCTTACACATATACATGAGTAAAAAGTGGTTATTGAGGAAAGTTGAAGATTTTGGTACTACGGGCACTTGAGCGGATATTGGTACTGATTATTGGATTGATGATGTTATGATATGGATCGGGTTGTGCGCTGCAATAATTGATTAATGATCATTATTTTTTAAATGACTGACGCTTGGATTATGGATCCATCCCTTCGGAATTAGGTGATTACCCATGTTACCTTGGACCTTGTGGGCGTAGGCACCCGTGATTCTTTTGGTGGTTGTTGGACACGTGGCCTGTGTCAGGCACATGGATTGTGCTGTGAGTTTTTGAGAAAAGGATCCTGAGCATGTATATTTACATTTGTTTAGACTCGTGCTATGAATTGAAGTATTGTTGACTGGTGTTAGTTTTACTAGGGAATTGAGATCACTGTTGTTTTATTTGATTCCGATTTTTTGAAAAGCATGCCGAAATTCGACATTAGTTTTATTTTGCACTTTTATACTTGTTGATGATATCATGTCTAGCTTTCTGTTGGATTATTTCTCTCATATGCCTATTTGACTGCTAGTGAGTGTCAGAGTAGACCTCTCGCTACTACTTCTTCGATACTAGACTTGATACTTACTGGGTACCATGGTTTATACTCATACTACATTTTTACACATATTTATGCAGCTTCTGAGGCTGGTACAATTGGTATTCATCCGAGACAGTAGGTGGATCCATGAAGACTTAGTGGTGAGCTACTCTACTTGATCGATTCATAGCATATAGAGTCCCCCTTCCTACTTCTCTCTTATGTCTATCTATTTTATTCAGACAGTGCGTTCAGATATTTCTTATGCTCTCATTAGATGTTTGTGATGATTATGACATCCGATTTTAGGGCGATATTTGAAGTTGTGGTCGTGTTTATACCTTGACTTGTGTAGTTATCTATATTATTCGACTTGAGATTATTCTGTTTCCTATCTTATTGAGCATTTGGTTAAAAGTTGATTAATCTGATTTAGATTTATGATTGTTATTGTGTTGGCTTGCCTAGCGAGCGAGTTAGGCGCCATTATGACCTTGGTAGGATTTCGGGTCGTGAAAATTCTTTAGAAATAGTCACAAATAGGTAGAAATAACTTACCCTCTTGCCTTGTATGAAAATCTTCATGAAAATTCGCCTCTCTCCAAGTCTAGGATTCAAAATATGAAAAAATGGATAAAAGTCCCGAAATAACATATTAAGTAATCTAACCAGAAGTTCCTTCACGAATGGGAACAAGCTTCGCGTTCGCGAAGCACAAAAAGTTACTGCCCTGAAAATGCACTACACGATCGCGACAAAGCCCCGCTATCGCAAAAGCCAACCAACCGACCATCCACAAACGCGAGTTCCATTCCGCGAATGCAAAGACCAACCCGCCCTTAGCCTGCTCCGACTAAATGCGAACGCGAAGCACATGGCCCCAACTACCAAACACACTATGTGAACGCAACTCACTGATCGCGAACGCCAATCACAAATACCCAGCTGGCCAAGATCCTTCTACGCGATCGCGTGCATAGCTCTGCGATCGTGAAGCACTGCAAAACACTAGCAACTTTGCTTCTCCAAAACACATAGAAATGGTTCGAAATCACCCGAAATACACTCGAGCCCCTTGGGACCCCGTCCAACCATACAAAAAGTGAAAATAGAATATCCAAACTTATACTAAGGCTCAAAATACCATAAGTAACATTAAAACTAAGAATCGAAGATCAAATCTTTCTCTTAACTTACAAACATTCAAACTTTGTCAAACGCGTTCGAATCACACTTAGACATTTCGGATCACAATCAAACTTTGTACACAAGTTTCAATGAACTAAATGAACCTATAAAAGTTCTAAAAATTACAGTTGGAATCCGAAAACAATGAAGTTAACTTCCGATCAAAACTATGAACTCTCCAATTCTTCAAATTGCCAACTTTCGACAAATAAAGTCGAAATATTCTAGGAACATCCAAATTCAAATGCGAGTATACGCCCAAGTCCAAAATTATCATGAAAACTTATGGAAGCCATCAAATCTCAATTGAGAGGTTGTTTACCCAAAAGTCAAAGTTTGGTCAACTCTTCCAACTTAAAACTTTCATATTAAGAATCACTCTAGCAAAATAATCCAGAACCTCTAGAATATAAAAACCAACCATACACGCAAGTATAAATGCATCATATAAAGCTACTCAAAGTCTCAAACCACCGAATGGAATGCTAAAACTCAAAATGATCGGTCGGCTCGTTACAATATGCTAGCTCCAGAATGTATATATATCTTTTATGCATATCTTCTTTATATGCTACTTTAATTAGTGGAATAATTCACGGTACATATCTTATCTATATATCAATCTGTGTAACTTGACTTGTTTATTCATGCATGTTTTCTCTATATGAAACTGTTGACGAGTTATTTGATATCAAATGTATATTTTCTCTATATGCTGAACTGTTAGTTTATTTGCGATGCTTTTGCATATCTTCTCTATGTGCGCCGTTGGACTTACCTGTACTTTTTGCTTAGATTTAAGTATTATTTCTTTGTACATGTATATTCATGAACTATACAGGTTTGATAAGTGAGTATCATTATTAATTCCCGCTACTATCTCATTAAGGTTAGTCTGATACTTATTGAGTATATGAGATTGGTTATAGTCATACTACACTCTGCACTTAATTGTGCAAATTCAGGAATCGGATCAAGCTGAGTGTTAAGCGCTGAGCTATTGCTGTTGCGGTTGAGACCCGAGGTAGAGCTGCTTCCAGATTGCAGTCCCTGGCGTATCTTTCTATCTTTCGTTACTGTTATTGTTCTAGGCAGTATACTGTATTAGTATACTTGCACTTGTATATTTGAGCTCATGACTCAGTATTACCAGTTTATGGGGATTTGTTATATTGATTTGGTATTTGTCTATGATTGTTCGGCTTTCAGACTCATTTCTTCTATGTCTGTTATGATTTTTTACAATGTTTTATGATTGGGGGTTAGGCGCCATCACGGTAAGTGATGTTTTGGATCATGACATCTCTCTACCTCTGCTACTATGCTATATTGAACCTTTCTTTTTCTTCTTTTTAGCTCAGATTATTTTTTTGTGTGGTCCACACCATATTTTTATTTTTTTTCTCCAAAATATTTCTACATTTCTTCCCTCTCCACTAGTGAACCTTCTTTATCCCAACAACAATGGCTCCACCACATTTTGCCGCCACCTTCTGCCATAAACCATCGTCTCTCTTTAATTTTGGCATAAAAGAAATCAACAATAATTCATTCACCACTCATAAAAATTCAATCACATTCTCATCTCCTAGACGAGTAAACCTCATGCTATATATCCACCCAAAGATCCCATCCACATCATTTTTGATATGAAAATTGATTTTAAATCCTTAAAAATATTATGTTTTAAATTTCAAAATTTCATTATTTTTCAAAGAGGATGTTGAGACCATAACTGACATAGAAGCTAAGAATAAAAAGATGAAGATTGAAATTGAAAAATAAATATTCTAACTTACCCTCATTCTCACTAAAATATATTCTGGCCTACATTCAGTTGTCTCCCAGATAAGTTGTGTATTTCAGTAGCTTCTAAGAAAAGTAACTAAATAAAAAATTAGAAAAACTGAAGAAATAGAACTTTGTTATTTTATTTGTAGGCAAAGGGGAAGAAGCGGTAGGGGTGGGGGAGGGCATGGAAGAAGAAGGGGGGAAGAGAAACAAAAGCGAAGGAGCAAGGAGCTAGGGGAGCGTGAGGGTTCTCTTTGTTTTTTAAATTAAATATATTTTTATTACACATGTCATTATGTGATTCGTTACTTTGACATAGGGGTGTTCATAAAAACCCAAAAAATCAAACCAAACCTAAAACCGACCAAAAAAATCGATATTTTTTAGGTTTGGTTTGGTTTTGATTTTGAATTTTAGAAACCGATCAAATTTAGTTTGGTTTTGTTTTTAATCAAAAAATAACCGAAAAAAACCGAACCAAACCGACTATAAAAGTAGATATTTATATTTATTATTACACACATGCATATATATATATATATATATATATATATATATATATATATATATATATATATATATATATGTATGCATGTATGTATGTATGTATGTATGTGTATATTTTTATATAAAGTTTCTAAAATTTTATGGTACATATTAGTCATTTATATTTTTAGTCTAGTTTTTTGCTATTATATTAATCTAATTCTTTGCCTTTACATTCTAGTATGATTGGTAGTTTTCTTTTGCTAAGTACAAGAATTTATTTTATGTTAAAAATAATCGATTTTTAATTGAGTACTTAAATTATTCATCTTTATTTGATTCAATTATCATCAATATATCTTGGTAAATGATAGATTTTTCAAAGAGCAATTGATTTGATAGTGTTACGTTAAAAATGTGATCGCCGAAATATGTGTTTGGTTGTGTGTCTCATATTTAAAAAAATGATAAATAACCGAAAAAACCGAAAAACCGACAAAAATCGATAAAAACTGAATCGATAAAAAATCGACTTACTTGGTTTGGTTTATTTTTAGAAAAAAACCGACCCAAACCGAACCATGAACACCCCTACTTTGACATATCAATAGCATTTGTGTTTAAGCATGAGGTCTATCGAATTTTGGGATTCAAAATATACACTTTTGCCAAGAAAATATATATATCTAATCATAAGCATAGGTAAATTGTCTATCTGGTACATGTGGATAACGTAAAAGGGGTTATTTATGTATTTCGCTTTTTTATTTTATGTAATGTGGGCTTATAATACTTCAAAATTATAACTTTTTGAATGATTTTACAGAAATAAATATTCATATTCTTTCTAATAAAGAATTAAACAACAACAAGAAACCCAGCGAGTTCCCATAAGTGGGGTATGGGGAGGGCAGATAGTGAATTGCTAGATTTTTAGGTGAAAGTAGTTACGAAGAGAATTGAGATCAAATGAAGTGGAATTGAGCAAAAATAGTTGAAGAAGTGCAAAAGTTCGTTCCAGTGGTTTCGCACCTACGGGGAAATTTCCGCTTCTGCAAACTCGCAAATGCAAGAATGAGTCCGCATCTGCGGAATATGAGATATTACACTGAAACTGCATCTGCGAGCATTATCCTGCATCTGAGGAGGCGCTTATGTGCAATATGTCTGCACCTGTGTAAGCACTTCTATGCTTTAGATTTCGCTTCTGTGGTGTAGCCAATTTTCACAAAACGTCGCATCTGCGGAGCCATACCTACGATGATTCTTCCGCAGGTGCGATCAACGGGCTTCAGCTCTAAATAGACTTGGCAGATCATATTTTCTTGATTCCAAACCCACAAATACACGACCTAGCTCATTTGGAAGATATCTTTGGTAGATAGTTCATTACCAGTCTTTACAAGAGAAAACAAGCTTTGTAGCTGGGGTTTATTGCGCACACACTTGGGGATTGAAGATTTGAAGTCTTTGGATGAGAAATTCTTAACCTTTTACTCATTTCTTCATTTCCTTGCTTTGTATTGAATATTAGTGTGTAGTATTTATTCTAATACTTGGAATTTATTTATGGGAATATTCATAGTTAAAGTTTGAAATCTCTTGTTGTGCTTATGTATTGAATGATTTTTATTAATATTGAAGTGAGTTAATTGTTTCTTTAATTATTCTTGTTCTTAGTAGTATTGTGAAGGACTGGAGTGCTATTGAGCTGGGGAATTTGACTGGTAATGAGTTTGGCTACGAGTACTGTCATCTCACGATCCAAATCTCAACCAAGCGGCCATGATGGCACCTAACACTGCTTTCTAGGCAAGTGAACACTCAACCATAATAATAGATACAAATCTAACATATAACATCATGACATCATAAATGAGAGTAAAAGCTTAGCAATACATAATGACTCTAAACCAAAACAACCGCCAAATAACATCCCAAGACTGGTGTCACTGAGTACATGAGCTTCTAAAGATTTACTAAATACAACATCGAAAATGAAAAAGTACATTTGTAACGACCCGGCCGGTCGTTTTGAGTATTATAATCCCGTTTTTCCATTTACTGCTCAAATTATGAATTTCAGTTGATATTTGGTTTGCCGGGATAATTGGTTTGGGTTCGGTGAGATTTTGAAAAAATTTAGAGCACTTAGTTTCAAGGTTTAGAATTTAAGTTGAAAAAGTTGATCGGATGCTGACTTATGTGTAACGACCACGGAGAAATTTTGCTAAGGAAATTAAAGTTTGGTGGTGCCGAAGTAGATCAATTGGTACAAAGATTATAGAAAGATTAGGCATGATTGTACAAAGATTAGGCTCGGACCTTTTGGATTGAACAATGCACCTATGTGTAAAGGAAACTTTTATCGGAAAAAGGTCATTTCTACGACCACTATGCGGTCGCAGAATCACTCTGCGGACCGCATAATGGTCGCAAAGTGGATCAGGAGAGGGGCAAGATTTGAGAAAAATCTGCGGTGCACTATGCGACCGCAGACCTATTTTGCGGTGCATTATACGACCGCAGAACAAGTACGCAGACCGCATAATGACCGCAGATCGGGTCAGTAACGCCCAGCTTTGGAGGCCAAATTATGCGGTCGGTATGCGAACCGCATACCTGTTATGCGATCGCATAACTGCGTCGGAGCTTCCATTCTTTTTAATTTTTAACCCAACCCAACTTCGATTTAAAGCCCTTGAAGCTCATTTTTGTGCCAAAATCTGATATTTTAGAGAGAGGTGAGAGAAAGGTGCTCCGTTCAGGTGGTCGGATGAGTGTGAAGAGAGCTTTCAGAAGCTCAAGACATCTTTGACTACAACCCCAGTATTAGTGTTGCCTACAGGTTCAAGGTCGTATATTGTATATTATGATGCATCGCGTATTGGTCTCGACACAGTACTTATGCAAGACGGTAGGGTGATTGCCTATGCATCCAGACAGTTAAAGGTACATGAGAAGAATTATCCAGTCCACAATCTTGAGTTAGCAGCTATTGTTCATACCTTAAAAATCTGGCGGCATTATTTATACGGTGTCCAGTGTGAGATATGTACAGATCATCGGAGTCTACAACATTTGTTTAAACAGAAGGATCTTAATTTGCGGCAGTGAAGATGGTTAGAGTTGCTTAAGAATTATGATATCACCATTCTCTATCATCCCGGAAAGGCTAATATGGTGGCCGATGCCTTGAGTCGTAAGGCGAAGAGTTTGGGTAGCTTAGCATACTTACCGGTAGCAGAGAGGCCTTTAGCCTTGGATGTTCAGGCCTTGGCTAATCAATTTGTTAGATTAGATGTTTCCGAGCCAAATCGAGTTTTGGCCTGTGTGGTTTCTCGGTCTTTTTTATATGATCGCATCAGAGAGCGCCAGTATGATGATCCACATCTGCTTATCCTTAAGGACACGGTTCAGCATGGTGATGCAAAGGATGTCACTACTGGAGATGACGGTATATTACGGATGCAGGGCAGGCTATGTGTGCCTAATGTAGATGGTTTGCGTGAGCTGATTCTCCAGGAAGCTCACAGTTAGCGGTACTCTATTCATCCAGGCGCCGCGAAGATGTATCAGGATTTGAGACAGCACTATTGATGGAGGTAGATGAAGAAAGATATAGTTGGGTTTGTATCTCGGTGTTTAAATTGTCAACAGGTAAAGTACGAGCATAGAGACCGGGCGGATTGCTACAGAGACTTGAAATTCCGGAGTGGAAATGGGAGCGTATTACAATGGACTTTGTAGTTGGGCTCCCACGGACCTTGAGAAAGTTTGATGTTGTTTGGGTAATTGTAGATCTGCTAACCAAATCTGCGCATTTTATTCTAGTTGGTACTAATTATGCTTCAGAGCGGTTGGTTGGGATTTATATTTGCGAGATTGTTCTCCTATATGGCGTGCCGGTGTCCATTATTTCAGATCGGGGTACGCAGTTTACCTCATAGTTTTGGAGGGCAGTACAGCGAGAATTGGGCATATAGGTTCAGTTGAGTACAACATTTCACCCTCAGACGGACGGACAGTCCGAGCGCACTATTCAGATGTTGGAGGATATGCTACGCGCTTGTGTCATTGATTTTGGGGATTCTTGGGATCAATTTCTGCCACTCGCGGAGTTTGCTTACAATAATAGCTACCAGTCAAGCATTCAGATGGCTCCGTATGAAGCTTTATATGGGAGACGGTGTCGGTCTCCGGTGGGTTGGTTTGAGTCGGGTAAGGTTAGACTATTGGGTACTGACTTGGTTCAGGATGCTTTAGAGAAGGTTAAAGTAATTCAGGAACGGCTTCGCACGGCACAGTCTAGACAGAAGAGTTATGCCGACAGGAAGGTTCGTGATGTTGTTCACATGGTTGGGGAGAAGATTCTGCTCAAGATTTCACCCATGAAGGGTGTGTTGAGGTTCGGGAGGAAGGGCAAGTTGAGCCCTCGGTATATTGGGCCTTTTGAGATACTTAAGAAAATTGGAGAGGTGGCTTATGAACTTGGTTTGCCACCTAGTCTATCAGGTGTTCATCCAGTGTTCCATGTATCCATGCTCCGAAAGTATGTCGGGGATCCGTCTCATATTCTGGATTTCAGTATAGTGCAGCTGGACGGTAATTTGACTTATGATGTGGAGCTGGTAACTATTTTAGACCGGCAGGTTCGAAAACTGAGGTCCAAGATTATAACATCAGTGAAGGTGCAGTGGAGAGGCCAGCCAGTCGGAGAGGCTACTTGGGAGATTGAGCAAGAGATGCGGAGTAAATACCCACACTTATTTGAGACTCCAGGTATTATTCTAAACCCGTTCAAGGACGAACGTTTGTTTAAAAGGGGGAGAATGTAACGACCCGGCCGGTCGTTTTGAGTATTATAATCCCGTTTCCCCATTTACTGCTCAAATTGTGAATTTCAATTGTTATTTGGCTTGCCGGGGTAATTGGTTTGGGTCCGGTGAGGTTTTGAAATAATTTGGAGCACTTAGTTCCAAGGTTTAGAATTTAAGTTGAGAAGGTTGACCGGATGCTGACTTATGTATAACGACCCCGGAGAAATTTTGCTGAAATTATTTTTGAAGCATGGGAGAGGTTTAAGGAGATAGTTAGAAAGTGTCAACATAGTGGAATTGAACTCTGGATACAACTCTAGGACTTTTGGGATGGATTGACAACGGCATCACATAGAACATTGAGCAATGTAGCTGGAGGCCCTTTGATGAAGAAGACTTCAGAGGAGATAGTTACAATTCTTGATGAGTTGTCTGAAGATGCAAACCAGTGGCCCTCTAAGAGTGCTTAAAGAAGAAGATCAACTAGTGTTCACCAAGTTGATGCTAATATATCTGTGCAGGTACAACTTGATGCTATGGCTAAGGAAATACTAAAGCTGACCTTAGCCTCAATACAAAATGAGCCTCATGCAGTTTGTGATATATGTGGAAGAGGACACCCTACTCATGAGTGTAAAGCCTTAACCGAGGAAGTGAATGTTGTGGGAAACTACAATTTAATGCAATGGGTCAAAGGCACCACGAGTTTTCATAGAGTTAACCTGGAGGTATCGCAAATGCTTGGCAACAAACTAACTCTAGACCCCAGGGACAAGGAGCTCCAACATACAAAAATCAGCATAGGCAGCAGTATAAGCCTCAACAGCCCATTCAGCCTGGTCTAGAGGATCTAATGAAGGCCTTTATTATCAAGACGTACGAGAGGCTGGACGCCCATGGAGCAGCTATCAAAGAGTTGGGCACATCTTTTCGAAACCTAGAGAGACAAGTGGGATAGATTGTAACAATATTATCTGAGAGGGCTCCAGGAACTCTCCCAGCTAATACTGAAAAAAATCCCAAAGAAACAGTGAATGTTGTAACTCTCAGAAATGGGCAAGTGTTGAAAAATCCCATCCCGATCCAAAATAAAGTGAAACTTGAAAAAGAAAGTGGGGAGAAGCTGAAGAATGATGTTGATAAAAAGAAGAAGGGCCAGATAAAAGCTGATAAAAAAGGGAGAAACTTTGAGAAGGGACAAACATGATGAGAGTGAGCATATGCATGCTTTACCTTTCCCTCAAAAGCTATACAGAGAAAAGCTGGACAAGCAGTTTGGGAGATTTCTAGATGTGTTGAAACATGTTCATGTAAACTTACCATTCACAGAGGTTCTCTCACAAATGCCTAACTATGCCAAATTCTTTAAGGGAATCCTGAAAAAGAAGAGGAAGATAGAAGAGACCTCAGTGGTCAAGCTCACAGAGCATTGCAGTGCTATATTGCAAAACAAACTCCCATAAAAGTGTGGAGATTCAGGGAGTTTTACTATACCTTGCTCTGTAGGAACTATTCATTTTGATAAATCATTATGTGATTCTGGTGCCTCAATCAATTTAATGCCTCTATCTATTTACAGGAAATTGGAGAGATAATTTGCACCCATATCTTTGTAGCTGGCAAACCAAACGACTTTAATACTCGAGGGGATAGTGGAAGATGTGTTAGTTCGGGTGGATAAGTTTGTATTTCCTGTGGATTTTATAGTGGTGAATATGGAGGAAAACAAGGAGGTCCTCCTTATCTTTGGAAGACCATTCTTAGCAACGGGTAGAACGATATTGGATATACATGAGAGAAAACTCATGCTTAGAGTGGGTGAGGAGACTGTGACTTTTAAGATAGATGTAGAAAAGGGGGCACAAAAGGAAAAACCAGTTGCGAGTGTTGAGTGAAAAGTGAAGGGCTCAAAAGAGAAGGATGTGGTGAGCGAGAAAGATAAGTGTGGGGTGTACCCCAAGAAGGCTGAGAAGAAGCTGTCTGCATGGATGTGCACATTAGTTCGGGCGCGAGGAATGAAGCCTAACTTCGATTCAGACCCTGGCTAGATATTCAGGGAAGTTTCCTCTACCTTATGCTTTTTAATTGTGTGTCATGGGGACATGCCACAACTTAAATTGTGGGGTGGGGGATATGTTATATGTATGTATGTATGTATGTATATTAGTTTCCTTTTTGTTAGTTGTAGTAGTTGGAGATAGAAAAAAATCATAAAAATTTTAAATTTTTTGATTTTTCCCGATGATGGATATCATCGACAGGTTTCTTGAGGGATTAAAGTCGAAAGAAAAAAGACAAAAATATCTTCGTTTGTAGGTAGTGTAATAATTTCCCCTTGGTTTTTCTTTATGCTGCGGTTCTTTTTCAAGGGTTTTGTTTGAACCGGGTGTAGTTAGTTTATGTTTGTAGAGTAGTAGGAAACCTTGTGCTGTGATTTGAATTGAAGGCAATATCTCTTAACTTTATTATATCTTGAGAATAGTATGTGCTTAAGTTGTGACAATTAGGCTCAGTTTTTGACTCTTGTATAAGTACCTTAAATTGTATGATCTTAACCTTGCTTAATTGCTTTGACTAGAGTGTCGTGATGATCCAATCCTGAGTGAGTTATGTGCCATGTGTGTGGGAAGTTTTGTGTTATTCTGTGCTTTGCATTTGATGTCTAGAACTTTCCCCGTATGTTTGCAAAGCGAAATAGTAGTTTTATTCAGTCTTGGAATTGATATAGGCATTTCTTTGTTGAGCCAATGATATGTTTACCCACCTAATTGTTATGTATCTTAGTTAAACCTGTTGAGCCTGTAATCTTGTTTCTTTGGCAACCACATTTCAAGTCTTACCCACTTGTTTGAATTGACCATTTATTTGAACCTTATACCTCTCGAAGCACTTGAATTTGTTATGAGATTTATTAAAGTTGAAGTGTGGGTGGTTGGGTTGGCTTTTGAGTGGAACTATTGAAATAAGGAGAAAGGTGAAATGTTGTGAAAAAGTAAGAGCCACTTGAATTGAGAAAAAGAAAGAAAAGAAAAAAAATAAGTGTATGATTGTGAAAAATATTCCTTGATAGTGGTGACTCTTGATGTGATTATGCTTAAAGAAGTAGGGAGTTAATCTATATTGATGTGAAGGTGGAGTTTTGGTTTGAGTGTGGGGTTTTGAATGTTAAATTGTATGTATTAAAGTGCTTAGGGAGGTGTAGTCACTCTTATATCTAAATGTATCCTACCCATCCCGCAGCCTACATTACAACCAATTAAAGTCCTATTTGATCCTTGACTGAATGAGATCAATTAGTAGGGTAGTATACTACGGGCAAGCCTATGGTACGTCTTTTGTGGCATATGAATGTTTTTCTGAGAGTGAGTGAATTCTTTCTATCTTGAGTTCATAATTGTTCTTAACTTTTATTGTGTGTGGAACTACTCTCTATTGTTGTGTGAGGGAGCTTGATTCATGAAGGAAATGTAATGTCGTTGACATCTATATTAGAGTAAGTGAGCAAGTTGTGAAAAATACATGGTGCTTATGAGTCAAATCTTGAGGCGAGGATGTTACAATATTGTGCTTAATCTGGTTTAAATATTCTTGGTGTGATGAGTTATTATAGTTGTTGAAAAAGGTCGTGTCTATATGAAGTATAGTTTGATTGCTCGAGGACGAGCAATGGTTTAAGTATGGGGTGTTGATGGTAGGCTATAATCTCGTATTTTAGTCACTTATTGCACTCTAATTTATTGCGCTTTATTCGTGTTTGAGCTTTAATTGGTAGTGTTTTGCACTTATTGTGTGTTTTATGCCTTGTAGGAGTGATCCAGAGATATGTAGATGTTATGGAATGAATTTGAGCTATTTGGAGCATTGAAGTCTGAATAAAAGCCTAAGGGATTAAGCCGGGATCGTGTTCGGGGGTCGAGGACCAAGTCTGGACGTCAAAACGCAAGCCAAAAGCAACACTCTGAGAAAATCCAACAGCCGCAGCACGTGGTGCGCCGCGGTTGCCCAAACCCTGCTGCCTGTCTATTGTTGAGCTCTATGGAAATCCCCACTAATGCCCCTCATGGCGCGTCGCCCCACGTGGCCCGCCTGTGCAAGTTTTACAGAATGAAAATCCTATTTCGGCTAGAAGAAGGTGGTTTTGTCTAGGGCCGACCCTACTTGGTATAAATATATGGAAAAATATTATTTTCTGGACTTTTGACATACTTTAGACCAAAGGAACCTAAGGAGGAGTTAGAGGAGCAAAAGCACAAGGATTTCATCATTCCTTCCTCACTCAAGAACCGAGGTTGGATTGAATTTATGTTTTCCTATACTCTAATTATATTTGTGATGAATTTCTCCATATCTATAGAGTAGTTCTCTTTAAGGTTTGATGGATTTGGTGTATTGATGATTGTTTGTGGATTATAACTCTAGTTTTATGTATTGAAGCATTTTTTGATGATTTAATTGTTGCATCTATATTCACTTGTTCATGTAATCGAAAGAGGCATAACTTGTGATATATTTGCATTACATTGTTGGTTGAGTTCATTAATTCTTCTTAGTAATCGAAAAAGGCTAGTTGAATCATTGATTAAACCTAGTTAGAAGGATGTCTTGATTTTTCTAAAGACCAATTCACTACGCATTATTGCATATCTTCATGTGCTTAAATTGATTCATCTCGCAAGGTTGAGACTTAATCGAGAGAGGAGTTTTTGTTGAGCGTGTGAACTAATAATTGAGTGAATTCGAGAGACTCACTTAAACATTAGGAGTGAATTTTCTAGAGTTAGATCCCAAACAATTATCTTACACCTATCCTATCAAAACCCTATCTTCTCCCATTGATAACCTTCTTTGCTTATTCCTTGCTTCGATTGTCATTAATCAATAGCTTTAGACTCTTAGTTAATTTTAGTTAGACATCTTATAAATCTCAATTGTTGATCATATTGGATAGCAACAAACCTAGAAACTATGAGAACAATGTTTACATTCAATCCCCGTGGATACGATATTATACTATACTATATTTGATTAGCGAGCATAATTTAGGTGTGTGTTTCGAGCTCGTCAGCTCCTTTGATTGTTGCAGAGATGAGTGATAGAGTACACTGATTCGTGGGTGGACTAGGACCACACGTGATCAATGAATGCACAACTGCTTCTCTGAGTCCGAACATGGACACTGCCCGTATACAAGTCAATGCGTAGAGTTTAGAGGATCGAAAAAGGCAAGAGCGAGCTGCTCGAGAGCACGATCGGGGCCAACATAAAAGAGCCTGGTTTACAGGTGATATGGGAGAGTCACGAGGTGAGTTGAGACCCCCGTTTCCCCAACATTCATCTCATTTGGCGGTTAGTGCAACATCATAGTTTCAGGACCGCAGTCGTGGTCGGATTACCTATTCTGGTCAGAGTCAGAATCGCCAGGGACAGAGCTCACAAAATAGTGGAGGCCTTAGTAAGATGAGGGCCCCGATGCCGCATGTAGCTGGTATGGTAGGAATCATTTCGGGCATTGCCGCCAGGGTTCATATTTGTGCTATTCTTATAGGCAACCCGGTCATATCATGCGCTTTTGCCCAGCAAGAAATGTGGATAGCGTGATACCACCAACGGGATATGCAGCTTCTTCTTCATCGACAACGCATCCTCGTGAGCAAGGTATACAACCGTAGATGGGAAGGGGTAGATGTAGAAGTGGAATGTCTAGCCCGGGTGGGCAACAACATAATCACATCTATGCATTGTCAGGTCATCAAAATTTAGAGTAATAACTCGACGTGGCCACAGGTATACTATATGTATTCTCCCTTAATGTGTATGCTCTGATAGATCTAGGATCCACTTTGTCGTACATTTCCCCATTTGTTGCTAGTAACTGTGGTAAGAAACCTGAATTTCTACGTCAACCATTCGAAGTTTGAATGCCCGTGGGCGAATCCGTGATAGTTAGGCGGGTGTATCGAGGTTGCGATGTGATGATTCATTATCGCCATACCTTAGCTGATTTGAATGAATTGGAAATGATAGAGTTTGATGTCATCATGGGCATAGACTGGTTGGCCTTTTGTTATGCTACAATGGATTTTTGGAAGAATGTTGTTCGCTTTAACTTTCCTAATAGGCAAGAGACAACACAATAGTACAGTTATAGCATGGCGGGAACCTAAGTCTACCCGGACGTAACATGAATCTAGATACGTATGGACTCTCGTCACCTCGTGCGTACGTAGCCCCCGCAACAAGTAGCACATATCAAATACATCACCTAGGGGGTAGTTTCCCCCTCACAAAGTTAGACAGGAGACTTAACTCGCTTCGAAGTTCCATAGCCGACTCCAACGCCACTTTAACACCTTAAACCAATGCCCGTCTCTCCAAAACTAGTCAAAGAAATGTGCACATCCATAAATATATACTCTATTACCCATAATTAATCAATTTATAACAATTCCCAACTCCGCTCGAAAAGTCAATAAAGTCAACCTCGGACCCAAGTGCCCGGATTCCGAAAATTTTCGAAGATAAACCTGACCCATAACATTACTAACTCAAATATATAATTTATTCTTAATTCCATTTCCAAAATCGTGGTCAAAATAAAAAATTATAAATTCAAGGTTTTCTACCAAAACCCCACAATTTTTCCTAAATTTTCCTCCTTAAATCCACATATAAACCTTACATTTAGCTCACAACAAGTGGGAAATTACTTACCTTGTGTTACATGATGAAAACTCCTCAAAATCTACAAGAATCGAGCTCCAAAAATCCCAAATGAAAATGACTAAATGACCAAGTTCGATTCCTTATGTTCTGCCCAGTTTTTGCTTCTGCGGACAGAATTGCCGCATCAGCGACCTCACTTTTGCGAGTCAAAACTCGCTTCTATGAACATCCCTCACCTGGGCCATTTCTGCTTCTGCGCACAAACTGCCGCTTCTGCGGCCTTCTCCATCATCCCAGCTTCCGCTTCTGCTTGTTTTCCTCCGCATCTGCGATCACGCTGGTGCGGAAAATTCTTCGCACCTGCGACCTCTGCCCAGTCCCAATCCAGTCGCTTCTGCGATCAGTCCCTCGCTGCTCATGAAGTTACCCACAACGAGTTGATTTACCACACATTTATTCGTTGTGTTGATCCCCCTATAGAAGGTCTGTTGGATCATGGCCTCGGTCATATCATTGTTCGGGCATTCTTTGACCATGGTACGATATCTTTCCCAAATCTTGTGCAATGGCTCATTGGGCTCTTATTTGAAAGATAGAATTTCATCCCTTAGTATAGACATATGCCCCGGAGAGAAAAATTTGGCAATGAACTTCTCGGCCAACTCATCCCAAGTGTGGATGGAATGATTGGGCAATCTCTCTAACCAGTCCAAAGCCTTTCCCCATAGAGAAAAGGGAAATAACCTTAACCGCAGTGCATTCTCGGAGATATTTGTTTGCTTGCTCCCCCAACAAGTATCGATGAAACCCTTGAGATGCTTGTAGGCATTTTGGTGTGGAGCTCCGATGAAGAAACCCCGCTGCTCAAGCAGTGTAAGCATCACGTTGGTTATTTAGAAGTTGCCCGCCCTAATCCGGGGCGGGACTATTGCACTTGCATAGCCCTCATTCGACAACACCCGGTGCATTGCTCTTTGTGGAGGTGGGGAGGGTTTGGGACATTATCATTAGGCGGTCGGCCTCGCCTGTTTACTTGAGGCTCGGGAAGAACCTCATCCACTTGATCATCATCTACCTCCTCCCCCAATGGTAAATTTCTGAGGGGCTCGTTGTTAAGGGCCATTTTGTACCTAAAAGTAATTCACAAACAAAATTAGTGACTTGGAAGGAAAGAAAGACAAAACACACAAATACCTAGATATATAGCTAAATCCGTTTAAATCCCCGGTAACGGCGCCAAAAATTGATCTCGTCCAAACCCACACCACAATTAAGTAGTGAGGCGGTCGATGTAATAATAAACCCAACGAAGGTCTGGATCGAATCCACAGGGAGTTAGAATATGGGATTAGGTGTATATATAAGTTAATTGCATGTTTTGGCTCCAATTACACTTGCACATCTTGATTGGTGTTCCACTTCTACTTTACTCTATTGTTTGCAAGTATAAAACTACGGACAATATTTTTTGTTTTGAGTTTTTCAAATGATTAAAAGGGACTAGGTTCGTGACTTCTACCTAGGTGGTTATCTAATGGGTTGTAAACTCCAGGGAAAATTTGATTAGTTGGGGTCGTGATGTAGCAATCACATCCGGGTATACCTATCGGTAGTTTGAGTGATTTTGCCCAATTTGGCTTTCTCAAGTCCAATTGGGTATTTGCACAATACAAGTTATATTAGCTCAAGTCGGGTATTACTATCTCTAGGTTTAACCCTTTAATTGGGGCTATCAATTTCTTGAGTTCACCACAATTTCTTGTTAGTCAAGTTTTCCTAGACTTAGTCTCTCTTTCTTAAGTAGAGGCTAAGTCGAATAGGCATGAATAAATGCTTGCAACCATTGATTCTAGGGTTCAATCATGAACAAGGCTAAATATCACTAACCCAATAAAAAATAAGCCCTAAATTAAACACCCATCAAATACGCACACTAGGGTTGGGTCACAACCCTAGCTAAAGATTTAGCTACTCATGAAAAGTACAGAAATCAAAGAAACAATTAAGATAGAATGCATATTAATTGACTAGGGAAAGAAAATCTAATGTATAGATGTTAATCTAATACAAACATCCTCAAAATAGCAAAGAAAACGGCTCAGGTTCTCTTCTCCAACGTCACTTCCCCTAAAAATGACAAAAAGTTCTATTTATACTATGCTGAAAATATTTGACAAAAATGCCCTTGCGGAGGTTGTGCGGCCGCATAATTCTAGTGCGGTCCGCACATTGAGCTTCTGCGGCAGCACAATTATTGTGCGGTCCGCATTCTTGGAATTTTGGGCTTGGAACTTTGGGGCTTCTGCGGTCCGCATAAAAATGAGTGCGGCCGTGCTTCTGATTGTGTGACCGCTTAAAAATGATGCGGTCCGCACTCCTTGATTTTGAACTTGAATCCAACTCTCTGATTCTTCACTCCTGCAGACCGCATAATAGTGAGTGCGGCGCACAATTTTGGTGCGGTCCGCACTCCTTCAGCTTGCCCAAATACCATTATCTGAATCTCCTCTCCGCGGACCGCATAATAGTGAGCGCGGTCGCATTTGATATTCTGCGGCCGCACAATTTTGGTGCGGTCCGTACTGCTGGCCTTTTTGCCCTGTTTTGGTTCTTGTTCACTTTTGACTCTTTTATGAGTTGATTTTGACTTCTTTGGCTCATATCCCAATATTCTTGCAAGTAAGCACATTTTGTTAGTTTTCTGAAATGCCTTTAAGCATTTTTGAGCTAAATCGCAAGTAAAAGAGAGCAAATAATCGGTCAAAATCCCTAATTATCAATCACGCAGGTGTGAAAAATAACCTCGCACCTGCGACACTGCCCTGATCCTACCATGCCGATTCTATGGCCACTGCCTTGCTTGTGCGACATCGCACCTGCACACAACATTCCGCATGTGCGTTACACCAGGACTACTCAAAAAACTAGCCTTAACAAAATTGATCCAAACGATCCGAACCTCGTTTGAAAATCCTTCGAGCCACTCGGGACCCCGTCTGAATATACCAACAGGTCCTATAACATAACGCGGACCTACTCGAGGCCCAAAATCACGCATAACAACATCAAAACGATGAATCGCCCCTCAATTCAAACTTAATGAACTTTTAACTTTCAATTTCTAAAACTCTCGCCGAAACATATCAAGTCAACCTGGAATGAACTCAAATTTTGAACACAAGTCCCAAATGACATAACAAAGCTATTTCGATTCTCAGAACCACAATATATGAACCCGATATCATTAAAGTTAACTCCTGGTCAAACTTATGAACTTTCCAAACCTTCAAATTTTCAACTTTCGCCAATTCGTGCCGAAACATTCTAGAAATTTCCAAATGCAAATCCGGGCATATGGCCGAGTCCTAAATCACCACCCGGACCTAACGGAACCATCAAAACTCTGTTCCGGGGTCAAATACACAAAAGTCAAACTTGGTCAATTCTTCCAACTTAAAGCTTCAAACATGAAATTCATTCTTCCAAATCACTTCCGAAAAACCTAAAAAATCAAAACTGACAATTCACACAAGTAATAACACATCATACAGAGCTTTACATGCCCTCAAACTACCGAGCGAAGTGAAAATACTCAAAACAACCTGTCGGGTCGTTAAAATACCTATCATATATGTAATGACCCGACCGGTCATTTTGAGCTCTAGCGCGTCATCCGGCAGTTTGAGGCCTTGTGTAGCTTCAATTTAGGTATTATGACTTGTGCGTGTGGTCGGAATTGAATTTTTGGAAGTTCGGAGTTGATTTGGAAAGAAAATTCTAATTTTGGAAGTTTTAAGTTTGAAGAATTTACTAAGGTGTGAATTTTGAGTAAATGACCTTGAAATTGGAATTTGAAGGTTCCAATAGGTTCGTATGATGATTTTGAACTTGGGCATATGTTCGGGTTGAGTACCAGGTGGTCCAGGAGCATTTCGGTGCCTATTATGGAAGGTTGGCATTTTGGAAGTTCATGAAATTCTTAGGTTTGATTTGAAATTAATTTTGGTGTTATTCATGTCCGTTCAAAGTTTCGAGCCTTGGAATAGGTTTGTATCGTGATTTGTGACTTGCACATAAAGTTTGGCATCATTCCGGGATGTTTAAGTGTAATTCGGACGCGTTCCGCAAAGTTTGAGGGTTAGAAAGTTGAAAGAAAGGTTTTGGCCGTCGATTTGTAATTTTGACGTTGTTTGGCGTGATTTGAGGCCTCGACTAAGTTCGTATTGCATTTTGGCACGTGTTGGTATATTTGGTTAAGGTCCCGAGGGCCTAGGGTGGATTCCGAATGGTTAACAGATCGATTTTTAAAATAAGGAAATACTAGAATTTCTCTGTTGCTGGTGCAATCGCTTCTGCGGAAGCTTGATCGCAGAAGCAACCTCGCAGAAGTGAGGGACTGATCGCAGAAGTGGCTAGATTGGGACTGGCCAGAGGTTGCTAGTGCGAAGCATTTTCCGCACTTGCGTGATCGCAGATGCGGAGGAAAACACGCAGAAGCGGAAGCTGGGCTGATGGAGAAGGCTGCAGAAGCAGCAGTTTGTGCACAGAAGAGCATGCGTAGATGCGCATTCCAACTCGAAGAAGCGGAAATGGCCCAGATGAGGGATGTTCGCAGAAGCGAGTTTTGACTCGCAAACGCGAGGCCGCTAATGCGGCAATTCTGTCGGCAGAAGCGAAAACTGGGCAGAACATAAGGGATCGAACTTGGTCATTTCGTCATTTTCATTTGGGATTTTCGCAGCTCGATTCTTGTAGATTTTGAGGAGTTTTCATCATGTAACACAAGGTAAGTAATTTCCCACTTATTGTGAGCTAAATGTAAGGTTTATATGTGGATTTAAGGAGGAAAATTTAGGAAAAGTTGTGGGGTTTTGGTAGAAAACATAGAATTTATAATTTTGGATTTTGACCATGATTTTGGAAATGGAATTAAGAATAAATTATATATTTGAGTTAGTAATGTTATGTGTAAGGTTTATCTTTGAAGAGTTTTGGAATCCGGGCACGTGGGCCCGAGGGCTGACTTTATTGACTTTTCGAACGAAATTGCAAATTGTTATAAATTGATTAATTATGGATAATAGAGGATATATTTATGGATTTGCACATTTGTTTGACTAGTTTTGGAGAGATAGACATCGGTTTGAGGTGTTAGAGTGGCGTTGGAGTCGGCTATAGAACTTCGGAGCGAGGTAAGTCTCATGTCTAACTCTGTGAGGGGGAAACTACCCCTAGGTGATGTATCTGATATGTGCTACTTGTTGCGGGGGCTACGTACGCATGAGGTGATGAGAGTCCGTACGTAACTAGATTCATGTTACGTCCGGGTAGAGTTAGGTTCCCGCCATTCTATAAATGTACTATTTGAGTTGTCTCTTGCCTATTAAATTCCTTTATTTTATGTTGCGACTTGAGACTAGACTTATGTAGAGTGATAAACTTGCTATTGTAGAGATTCGATGGGCTTCATGATTAGCCGCGAAATAATTGTACTCCTCTTACTAATTTCTCCCGCGTTATGCATTTTCATCGAAATGTTTCCCTTAAATATTTATAACTCAACGTCTACTTATGAGTGGAGTCAAGGAACCGTTAAAGTTTCTTATTCTAATAGGATCGGGCTATTTGCCTCGGCAGTATAATAGATTCATCTATAGTTCATGCCGTTCGACCCTCGGCAATGCGCATAATTTGATGGGATCGGGCCGTTCGCCTAGGCAGGATTCTGTATCACACTCTCATGGGACTGGGCCGTTCGCCTCGACAATATAATAGATGTATCTATGGTTTGTGCCATTCGACCCTCGGTAGTGCACATATTATGATGGGATCGGGCCGTATGCCTCGGCATTTTTATAAAATACTCTTATGAAATCGTGCGTAATAACTGACAAAAAGCCAATATATCTATGAGTTTTCCTGATTTGAACTGTGACGACCTATCTGGTGAGGTCCATTATATATATACTCCGATTGAGGAGGTAACTACTAGCTGGGAGCTTGAGTTATTGCTGAGAGGAGAATTTTACCACGTATTCATCCTTGTTATTTCGTTTATTTACTCTAACTCACATATGTTTACTTCTACTGTATCTGTCTTATTGAACCACTAGTAAGTGTCGATGTCAGCCCCTCGTCACAACTTCTCTGGGGTTAGGCTAGATACTTACTGGGTACGCATTGATTTACCTACACTTGCTGCACTTATTGTGCAAGTACTTATATGTCTGGTGGTCTTTTGGGCGCAACGACGCAACTATTGCAGGGACTTTACCGTGAGCTGCATTCCATGCTATGATCCGCAACCTGCAGAGTTTTCATCAGAGTTATTTATATTCTCCTGTCTAATTTGTATTCTAGACAGCTGCTGTATTTTATTATATTTCCTAGTTGATGCTCATGCACTTGTGACAACGGGTTTTGAGGGTTTCTACAAGTTGTTCATTAAGGTAGTTCGTGTAAATATTATCATTTTGCCGTGAAAATTCAATTTCATACTATTTATTAATGAAAATTATGATTTCAAAAATACTAAAATGAGTAATTAAGTTGATCAATCACTGTTGGTTTGCCTGACGGCGGTGCTAGGTGCCATCACGACCTTTAGTGGATTTTGTGTCGTGACAGCTTGGTATCAGAGTGTTAGGTTCACTTAGGTCTCACGAGTCACGAGCAAGTCTAGTAAAGTCTTGCAGATCGGTACGAAGATGTCTGTACTGATCTTCGAGAGGCTATAAGGTTATTAGGAGCACTTCCCTTCTTGATTTCCTCATCGTGCGGTTTGATTCCATTAAGGCTTGTGCCTTTATTTCCTTCCTACTCAATCTTACGCGACGTGGGGCGCTTGTTGTCAATTGGTTGTCGAGGAGTTACTGGTACTGCAGACGTGGTGTAGGATGTTTTTCCCTGCGTGTTCGGGCAGGCTATTATCGTCGCCTTGCGGAAGGATGTTCTTTTGTTCCAGCTCAGTATCTGTATTCCTTATGATTTCGAGACTGTGGACGGATGGCTATGGTGTCTATGCATTGTTATCTCACAATGTTGGTGTGATGGTAGGGTGCTTGTTTATGTGTCGAGGCAGTGAATTACTTTAAAGGAGGATTTCTAAGTGTATGATTTAGAGGTTCAACATTCAATTCCAGCAAATGAAAGGCAATCAGACTATGGATGTTCAGGCCTTGGTTGATGAAGTGACGAGACTTGGTATTTTTGAGCGTGGTGGAATTCTCATTTGTGATGTGGAATCGTTGTCCTTGTGGGAACGCATTAAGGTTCGATGGTGTTATGGTCTTTTTCGATTTGCCTTCGGGGCAGGATGTTGGGAAAGTGGCGCCTAAGAAGCGATTGTCAGAGATAGCGGAGTATAGCGGTTTCAGAATCGAATTGGTGTTTCTAGTGTTGATGGATCGAGAAAGATGATCTTCTAGGAGGTTTAGAGTTGGTAGCAATTCATTACTTCCGGTGCTACAGGTGTGGATGTGATTTGAGGCAGCATTTGGGAAGCGGAGTATAAGGAAGGACATGGCGGGAGGTGTCTCATGATGGTTGAATTACTAGCAGGCAAAGTACGAAAAGCGTAGGTCGAGAAGTTGCTTAAAGGAGATGGTTTGACCGAAGTAGGAGTGGCAGAGTAGCATATGGATTCTGTGGTAGGATAGCCATTTACTTTGAGGAAGATTAGAGCGATCTGGGAGGCATGGGTGGAAAGTGACTAGGTCCATGGATTATATTTGGAATGGTGGTTACTGTACGGAAGAAGACTAAATATGGCAGAAAAAAGTTTGCTTGAAATGAAGAGGGGTGTGAAGATTTGATTATCGTTTCGGATGCAACATGACTTTGGGTTTGGAAGGTATTGTTGGACTTTCAGTTGATGTCAATGGGGAAGGGACAGACTTGTACAGCTGGTAGACGAGCATGGGCTCAGGAGGGTTTACTGATTTCGTGGTAGTTGCACCTAGTGCAGCGTCGTTCAGAGATGTCGGTATGGAATTCCACAGGTGGGCTACCTCCTGTGGATAGGTCAGCAGTTGTGTGATTTTGATAAAGTTTGTACAAAGAATTCTACTTACTATGAAGCGAAAGGTCGAGTATACGATTATGGTTGATAATTCGAAATGTTCATGAAAAGTTTAAAAAGTGGCTACAAGAAATTTGGCGGGTTAAAAGTGCGAGATCATGGTAATTGAGAATTGAGAAAATTTCGAAATCCGGGCACGTGGGCCCGAGGTTGACTTTATTGACTTTTCAAGCGTAGTTGAGAATTGTTATAAATTGATTAATTATGGGTAATAGAGTATATATTTATGGATTTGCAAATTTGTTTGACTAGTTTTGGAGAAACGGGCATCGGTTTGAGGTGTTAGAGTGGCGTTGGAGCCGTCTAACGAACTTCGGAGTGAGGTAAGTCTCCTGTCAAACTCTGTTGCGGGGACTACGTACGCATGAGGTGATGAGAGTCCGTACGTAGCTAGATACATGTTACGTCCGGGTAGACTTAGGTTCCCGCCATGCTATAATTGTACTATTTGAGTTGTCTCTTGCCTATTAATTTTTTTTATTTTACATTGTGACTTGATACTAGACTTGTGTAGAGTGATAAACTTGCTATTGTGGAGATTCGACGGGCTTCATGATTAGCTGCGAAATAATTGTACTCCTCTTACGAATTTCTCCCGCGTTATACATTTTCATCAAAAGGTTTCCCTTAAAAATTTATAACTCACACGTCTACTCGTGAGTAGGGCCAAGGACCCCTTAAAGCATCTTATTCTAATGGGATTGGGCCATTCGCCTCGGTAGTATAATAGATACATCTATGGTTCGTGTCGTTCGACCCTCAGCAGTGCGCACAGCCATTCGCCTCGGCAGAATTCTGTATCACGCTCTCATGGGAGCGGGCCATTCGCCTCGATAATATAATAGATGTATCTATGGTTTGTGCCACCCGACCCTCGAAAGTGCACATATTATGATGGATCGGGCCATACGCATTGACATTTCTATAAAATACTCTTATGAAATCGTGCGTAATAATTGACAAGAAGCCAGTATATCTGTGAGTTTTCCTGATTTGAACTGTGACGACCTATCTGGTAAGGTACATTATATATATACTCCGATTGAGGAGGTAACTACTAGCTGAGAGCTTGAGATATTGCTGAGAGGAGAATTTTACCACGTATTTATACTTGTTATTTCATTTATTTACTCTAACTCACATATGTTTACTTCTACTGTATTTGTCTTATTAAACCACTAGTAAGCGTCGATGTCGACCCCTCGTCACAACTTCTCTGGGGTTAGGCTAGAAACTTACTGGGTACGCATTGATTTACGTACTCATGCTACACATATTGTGCAGGTACATATATGTCTGGTGGTCTTTTGGGCGCAACAACGCGACTATTGCACGGAGTTTACCATGAGCTGCATTCCATGTTACGATCCATAACTTGCAGAGTCTCCATCAGAGTTATTTATATTCTCCTGTCTAATTTTTATTCTAGACAACTATTGCATTTTATTATGTTTCCTAGTGATGCTCATGCACTTGTGACACCGGATTTTGGGGGTTCCTACAGGTTGTTCATTATGGTAGTTCATATAAATATTATCATTTACCCTGTAAATTCTATTTCATACTATTTAATTAATGAAAATTATGATTTCAAAATACTAATATGAGTAATTACGTTGATCAATCACCGTTGGCTTGCCTGACGGCGGTGTTAGGCGCAATCCCGACCTTTAGTGGATTTTGGGTCGAGACAGCTTGGTATCAGAGCATTAGGTTCACTTAGGTCTCACAAGTCATGAGCAATTCTAGTAGAGTCTTGTGGATCGGTATAGAGACGTTTGTACTTATCTTCGAGAGGCTACAGGGCTGTTAGGAGCACTTCCCTTCTTGATTTTCTCATCGCGTAGTTTGATTCCATTGAGGCTTGTGCCTTTATTTTCTTCCTACTCAATCTTATGTGACATTGTCAATTGGGCGTCGAGGAGTTGTATTGGTACTGCAGATATGGTGCTAGATGTTTTTCCCTACGTGTTCAGGCAGGCTATTATCGTCGCCTTGCGAAACGATGTTCTTTTGTTCCAACTCAGTGTCTGTATTCCCTATGGTTTCGAGATTGTGCACAGATGGATGTGACGTCTATGCATTGTTATCGCACAATATTGGTGTGATGGTAGGGTGCTTATTTATGTGTCGAGGCAGTGAATGACTTGAAAGGAAGATTTCTTAGTGCGTGATTTAGAGGTTCAACATTCAATTCCAGCAAATGTAAGGCAATCAGACTATGGATGTTCAGGCCTTTGTTGATGAAATGACGAGACTTGGTATTTTCGAGTGTGGTGGAATTCTTATTTGTGATGTGGTATCGTCGTCCTTGTTGGAACGCATTAGGTTCGCTGGTGTTATGGTCTTTTTCGATTTGCCTTCGGGGAAGGATGTTAGGAAAGTGGCACCTAAGAAGCGGTTGTCAGAGATAGCAGAGTGTAGCGATTTCAGAATCGAATTGGTGTTTCTAGTGTTGATGGCTCGAGAAAGATGATCTTCTAGGAGGTTTAGAGTTGGTAGCAATTCATTAGTTTTGGTTCTACAGGTGTGGATATGATTTAAGGCAGCATTTGGGAAGCGGAGTAGAAGGAAGGACATGCTGGGAGGTGTCTCACGATGGTTGAATTACTAGCAGGCCAAGTACGAAAAGCAGAGGTCGAGAAGTTGCTTAAAGGAGATGGTTTGACCGAAGTGGGAGTGGTAGAGTAGCGTATGGATTCTGTGGTAGGATAGCCACGTACCTTGAGGAAGATTAGAGCGATCTGGGAGGCATGGGTGGAAAGTGACTAGGTCCACGGATTATATTTGGAATGGTGGTTACTGTACGGAAGAAGACTGAATATGGCAGAAAAGAGTTTGCTTGAAATGAAGAGGGGTGTGAAGATTTGATTATCGTTTCGGATACAATATGACTTTGAGTTTGGAAGGTATTTTTGGACTTTCAGTTGATGTCAATGGGGAAGGGACAGACTTGTACAGCTGGTAGACGAGCATAAGTTCAGGAGGGTTTACTGATTTCGTGGTAGTTGCACCTAGTGCAGCGTCGTTAGGAAATATCGGTATGGAATTCCATAGGTGTGCTACCTCTTGTGGACAGGTCAGTGGTTGTGTGATTTTGATAACGTTTCTACGAAGATTTCTACTTACTACGATGCGGAAGGTCGAGTATACGATTATGGTTGATAATTCAAAATGTTCATGAAAAGTTTAAAAAGAGGCTACAAGAAATTTGGCGGGTTAAAAGTGCGAGATCATGGTAATTGAGAAGGAGGAATCGTTGTGGTCTCTACATTATATGATGATAGCTTAAAGCTAAGTGGGGGAGCCCACAGTCTACTATTGGATTGCGTGGTCGTCTGCTTGTACGGTTTCTGGTTTTCGATGCGTTGGTGGATTTTTTATGACTAAGAAAAGAAAACATCAGGGGTAATTCGAGCAAGGAACTTGATGAATGTGTGCTATACTTCGCCTTATCATTTCAGGTGTAGGTTTTGGAAAGACTCAGAGTTTATGCTTCTTGTGGGTGTAATGTACAAGGAAAAGAATTCAGCCGATTGCTTCTTTGAGAGGGTGTTCATGTGCTAGCAGAGCACTGGGGTTTGGTTATATTCAGGACCAGGTCAGAGTGGGTGACTACCAACAACGGTCCCAGTGGGTTCAAGAATCTAACTGCAGTGCCTAAGGATTTCGGGTCCGTTGTGTGGTTAAGGATCGAGTTTTCGCATTGGATTATGAACGAGACTTAGAATGTTCTATGTTATCATCGGGTATGCGGTGCAGTATTGGAGGAAAGGAAGAAATAGTTTCGGATTCGCAGAAGGTCTTGCAGAATGTGTGTACCAGTCAAAGATGCTATTGTGCGCATAAGGAGAGTATGGGATGGTTCAAGAGTATTGAGATGATGTGGTCTCGTGATGCGGGTCAATGAGTGCGGATTTGGTTTGTTACATTTGTGAATAGAGCTCCTATTATTTCTAAGGCAAGTCGAGAGTAAATTGGAAGAAGTCGGGTCGGTTAGTAATGATTGAATCAGCATGATTGCGATAATGATCAGTTCCTTCGTCATGTGAAGTTATACATGGTGTTTGTGGTTGTACGTGCAGGCTTGACAGCCACCACAACTTGATTGATATGTGGAGGTATTTGATTCTAATGGCCTTGTTATGTGTAAATGGATTCCGGAAGAGTCATGACGGTTTAGACCACGACTTGAGGTTTGTATTTTCTACGGTTTGGGAAGTTAGTTGCGTTTTGCAATTATCCTTCTGAAGTAAGTTAAGTGAAAGGAATCTAACCAATGAAGTGTTTATTCTACTAGTAGTTCAGGGGTTATGATAAATTCTTGCACTCTCGTGTAGCGGTATGATAGGTGCAGTGAGCGCATGGGAATTTGAAGTTGAGGATGAAGGTTGCGGTTCGGTGTTGACAAAAATGTCGCGAGCTCGGATGAGAAGGAATGAGTTCAGATGCTCAGGTAAGATGGTATTTTCTTTAATGTCACCTGAGAATGGTGTCCTATGTAAGAGGCTTTGTGTATTGAACTGCGGACTCTTGGTTGGCTTTGTAGAATTAGTGAGGTTCGTGGTGTGGAGGTGTAGACTTTGCTACCTGGTGCGAAAGGTCGTGGGAGAGTATCTCCCACGAAATCTGTATAAGTGTTACATGTTAGTCACTTGATTGTAAAAGATTGAAACCAAGCATGGAGATTATGGTATTATCGTTAATGTGAGAGTTTATGTCTGGAAAGCGCTTTATTCCTTTGGTTGTGAGCTGTGGGAGTTGTTCCGGATTGAAATGGTTGATTATTCGCACATGTGTTGAGGTCCCGTGTAGCATGTGGTGTTATATGAGCAGGATGGCTCTCGATATGCAGGTCATTTATCGCACCTTAGTTGTGCTTGGGTTTTGTGGCGTGTTGCGCTATCCGTCTCCCCAGAGTTGTATTTTTGCACTTGGCGTGCTTGTGGCCGATATTCAGTATTCCGTAGGTAGAAGCATTATGGCTTGATGGGTATGTCCTTATTTATTATTATTAGTGGATTGGGTGGCACGCCACCATGGGTATGTTGTTTGGATTGGGTTGCATGCCGCAACGGTATCATGTTTGGATCGGGTGGCATGCCACAACGGTATCATGTGTGGATCGGGCTGCACGCCGCAACAGTGAGATGTTGAGTACGGTTCCCTATATCTATTCCTGTGTATTTGGTTTCTCATTCTCTGAAAAGGGTTTATACCATCTGTTCGATCATTTTATTCGTTACGCATGCTGGGTAGTTCTTTTCGAGAGTTTATTTTTCCTTATGTATCACATTTGAGTTTGTAATGTGTTCGCGCATTGTTGGTGTCATATGAGATTTCGACAGTGTTCGAGTTGGTTATTGCCTGAGCAGCTTGTACTGGGTGAGACGAGGTTATTGGACCTGGGATCAGTGCGATCGGAGTTATGTAGGGTATATTAAAGAGCATATATCGTTATTTAGTTCAGAATGAGGTAATGGTCCTTGTCGGGAGGAGAGACTTCATGATTTGTTATTTCGGTAGGTGGTTATTAGTTATACACATCCTTTCCGTCGTGGCAGTATTGCGAGAGTTGGAACATGACTTATATGCGTTATGAGGTGTATTGCAGGCACCAGATTCGTGAAATGTCCATCTATTCTGGTCGGAGGATGTTGCTACGGGGAACTGGCTTATGTGGTGCATGGCGTGACTTCAGTATAGGTGCATGATCATGTTTTGGTACAATGTATAGTGACTGATGCGATGTTTGTATATTAGAATCAGGTCTTGTAGAGAAATTCGGAGGTTGGAATTTGGTTCTAAGGCTTACTAACTAAATAAAAGGGAGAATCTTTAGTCTGGCTCGAGCTAATGTGCTTAGCTGGGTTGTGATGGCACAGGCAGGTGCACGAGGTGTTAAACAATGATTTATGACAACTCCGGGGCAGATCTTGAAACGTTCGAGGACGAACGTATGTTTAAGTGGGGGAGAATGAAACGACCCGACCGGTCGTTTTGAGATCTAGCGCGTCGTCCAGCGGTTTGAGGCCTTGAGTAGCTTTACTTCAGGTATAATGACTTGTACGTGTGATCAGAATTGAATTTCGGGAAGTTCGGAGTTGATTTGTAAAGAAAATTCTAATTTTGAAAGTTTAAAGTTGGAAGAATTGACTAAGGTGTGATTTTTGAGTAAACGACATCAGAATCGGGATTTGAAGGTTCCAATAGATTAGTATGATGATTTCGGACTTGGGTGTATGTTCGAGTTGAGTACCGGATGGTCTGGGAGCATTTCAGCGCCTATTATAGAAGGTTGGCATTTTGGAATTTTAAGAAATTCTTAAGTTTGATTTGAAATGAATTTTGGTGTTATCCATGTCCGTTCGATGTTCCGAGCCTTGGAATAGGTTTGTATCGTGATTTGTGACTTGCATGTAAAGTTTGGTATCATTCCGGGATGTTTAAGTGTAATTCGGACGCGTTCGGCGAAGTTTGAAGGTTAGAAAGTTGAAAGAAAGGTGTTGGCCGTCGATTTATAATTTTGACGTTGTTTGGCGTGATTTGAGGCCTCGACTAAGTTCGTATTGCATTTTGGGACGTGTTGGTATATTTGGTTAGCGTCCCAAGGCCTTGGGTGGATTCCGAATGGTTAACGGATCGACATTTGGACTAACAAAATGCTGGAATGTCTCTATTGCTGGTGCGATCGCAGAAGTGACCTAAGGGGCTGTTTCTTACCATCCTCTCATTGTTTTCGATTGAAAATCTATACTCAGTCATGTTTATACTTGTTTACCGCATAACTCAGTTTTATGACTCTATTTTGATGCATATAAATGTTTTGGGCCGAATGCCCTGTTTTACTGAAATGCCCGAGAGGCTTGAGATACTTATGACTTAGTGAGGCCGGGGGCCTGATTTGTGAGGATGAGTGTGGATCGGGGCTGCCCGCCTGCAGCATACTTATGACTGAGTGAGGTCGAGGGCCTGATTGGTGAGGATGAGTATGGATTGGGGCTGCCCGCCTGTAGCATACTTTATTATTATCGCACGTGAGTTGTCCGTGCAGATTATAGCGCTTGGGATGAAGGAGCCCCTCCGGAGTCTGTACACATCCCCAGTGAGCGCATGTTCCTACTGAGTGCGAGTTCCGAGTTCTGAGTGCCGAGTGCTGAGTGACTGGGAGGCAAGAGTGATTGTGAGATATGTCCAAGTGGCAAGAGTGATTGTGAGGTATGCCTGAGTGGCAAGAGTGATTGGGAGGTATGCCCGAGTGGTACGAGTGACTGTGAGGTTTGCCCGAGGGACTGTTTATGATTTCATCATTTTTGCTCACCTTTGCATTGAGCCTTTGTTTGAAAAACTGTTGGAAAAATATATTTAAAAATGATTTTTACTGGAACTGGGTTTAAACGAGATGTTTGGTTCAAATCCTGATTTTTAAGAGCATGTGGTATTTTACTGAGATTTCCTGAGATGAACGTTATATGCTTTATTGCTCGTCACTACTGCTCAGTCTTTATTTATTGTTGTTACTTACTGAGTTGGCGTACTCACGTTACTCCCTGCACCTCGTGTGCAGATCCAGGTGTAGCTGGATACGGTAGCAGTTATTGAGTGTTCTGGTTACAGATTTTCTTGGAGATAGCAAGGTAGTTGTTTGGCGATCGCAGCTCCTGCTTTTCTCCCTCTTATCTTCCTCTAGTTGTATTTAGCTATTTTCCGGGCTGAGTTAGCCTTGATATTGTTAGACAGATTGTAGTATATGCTCATGACTAGTGACACCCTGATGTCAGGCTTTTCTTTTCCGTACTTCTATTTTTCTTTGATTTGAACTCTTTAAATGGAGGTTTTATGTTAAATAACCTTGAAATTATCTTTGAAATGAAAATATTGGTTTGTTTTGGAAATTAGTCGGCTTGCCTAGTTCCACGATAGGCGCCATCACGACAGGGGTTAGTTTTGGGTCGTGACATAAACACATCCAGGACCTGAGTTGGTCCATCTGGGTCACCCTGATGAAAAACCTGCTCCTCAACCGGAGCTATCAGCGGCTCCACAGTGGCTGCCCTAGCAAGGGCTTTAACTGTTGTGCGGGCTTCACCCCTGCCTCTACCTCGACTACAACCTCTCATGGCCTAGCTTGAGGTGCTGTTTCCTACACAACTACTTTCGATGAACGTGTTCGCACCATCTACGATAGAATAGAAAGACAAGGATTCACACTTCGAATGTATAAAGACGGAAGATAAAGAATGAAAGAATGGAAGTTTCCTAATATCTTGTAGCCTCTTGGAGATAAGTACAGACGTCACTGTACTGATCCACAAGAATCTATTAGACCTCCTCATGACTTGTGAGACCTACACATACTACAGCTCTGATACCAACTTGTCACAACCCAAAATCCTATTTTGAGGGCGTGATGGCACCTAGCCGTACTTGCTAAGCAAGCCAACTCACAACACACAAAATAAAGTCCATTTTATTTAATTAATAGTTATATATCATAAGTAAAGATAGTAATATTTCAAAATAGCAACAATATTTGATATAGTCATAACACAGTACAACCCTCAAGACTAGGTGGAACATGTACACAAGCTACTACTGAAATAGAATAATACTGTATAAATAGCAAAGCTATCTGAAATACAAATAAACAGGAAACAACAAAAGGAACAGGTACTTCAGAACTGCAAAATAGATCCAAGGAGTGCAGGTCACTCTAAGTCTCTGTGCGATCACCTAAGCTCATTCAAGAAACTCTGCTAGGACCCACCTGAGGATATGCACAAAAAGATGTGCAGAAACGTAGTATGAGTACACCATAATCGGTACCCAGTAAGTATACAATCTAACCTCAAAGAGGTAATGGTGAGGCTAGATGCATTTGGATACATATAACACACACACACACATATTATATATATATATATATATTAAAATGTCTGGTGTTGGTGCACCGCATCTGTGAAGTGTGGTGCGCAGATGCGATGTCGCACCTACGAGGGAGAAGTCTGCACTTGCGATGGCAGGCCTGGGATAGGAAGTCCGCAGATGCGCATAGGTGGTCGCTTCTGCGTAGAGCGCTTCTGCATGGTTTGGTCGCACCTGTGGAGCCACAGGTGCGAGTTGCATGTGCAACTGCGGAGGGTCGGCACTTTAAGTGAAGCTCGCAGAAGCGAGACCTAGGTCGCAAATGAGACTTCGCAGAAGCGGAAGTTGAACCGCAGATGCGAGATCACTAGGCAGAACATTTTAATCTAGGGGTTGGCTTCATTTATCATATTTTGAGATTGGGGGATCGGATTGGGGCAATTTGTGAGGCGATTTTCACCTACTTGGATTGGGTAAGTTTCACAACCCAACTCTCACCGGAGCCGCGACGGTGTCTCACTACTTGCTAGGCAAGCCAACAGTCACACAATAACAACGAGTTTGAATAAACATGATTTAATAAATTCAACAATAGAAATATTCTGAAATAACTGATGACAACAACAACAATACTGCTATAACCATCCCAAATATCTGGTGTCAACGAGTACATGAGTACTACTGAATATAAATATACAAACCCAATTCCTCAATACAACTGTCTGGACAATAGAACAGTAATATAGGAAATAAATGAAAGAGAACTTCAAGGTCTATGGACGTAATAGTAGTTACCTCATAGTGTCTCAAGTATTGGTACCAACACAGCTCTAGCAATCACCACGTTCGGAAGAACCTGGATCTGAATACGAAGTGCAGAGTATAGTATGAGTACAACCAACCCCATGTACTCAATAAGTAACAAATCTAACCTTGGGCTAAAAGAAGTGACGAGCTCAAATGAAATAGTCAGATACCAATATCAATAATAATGCAGGATATAATAGTGACAGTAACAGTAAATAGCTCAAAGGAATTATCATATTCAGCACGTTCATATTACAGAAATTTAAACATACTTCCAAGTATAAAATTTACATCCCAACACGAATAAGAACATTTATTTTACCAGCTAGCATGAGAAAAATACTTTTCTATGCCTACAAGTTAGATATGCATGTCCAGTAAATGATTTCATAATGATATCCTCAAGTACTCTCACTCTTAGCACTCTCAAGGTACCTGACTCAAATGCTCACTTCATCACACACACACACAATCACTCAGCACTGTACGAGTGCCTGGAATTAATGCCCCTCACCAAAGCACGTGTATATATCACTATGCCAGCACTCACTGTTGGCATGTTAGACTCCGGAGGGACGGATCTTACCCAAGTGCTAATCAAAGCCAATATGGCATGTTGCGACATGCAACCCTATCCAAATAATAATAAAGCCAATATAGCCTGTTACGGCATGAAACCCAATCCAAATAACTCTATCAACACAGCTCTAAGGCCCACCTCAGTCATCAACCTCTCAAGTCTTAAGGGCTTACAGTCTCATATCACTCAGCCCAAACACTATTACATATGGAAAACAATGACAACATGATGTAATAATGAATAAAGTACAAAGATTGATATATGATATGCAAATAAAGAATCAAGTCTGGTTGTATAACTACAATTAAGACATATAGCTCAAAACAACAGAAATAGCCCAATTATCAACCAATTAATCACATAGCCTAAACATGATTTCTAACATGAACCATAGCTCAGATAATCAACCATGTAGGGAAAACACGAATATAACAAGGCGTGATAGCAAAGCAAGTCCGGTAATAGTCTAAAGTCTACTCGGATCATGAATACTCCGGTGCACGCACAAACGCCCGTCACTTAGCATGTGCGTCACCCCAACACATCACAAATAAAATAGTGCCCGAGGATAATTACCCTCAAATACAAGTTTAGAAATATTACTTACCTAAAAAACGTGCAAATCAATACTCCAAAAAGCCCTTCCCACGCAAATCGGCCTCCGAACGACTGAAATCTAGTCACACACAATTTAATATCATCAAATAATTCCGCAGGAAACAACTTCAAATAATAAAGCTTCGATCTTTATCAAAATCAACAAGTCAACCCAAAATGTCAATCCCAGGACCGCACCCCGGAACTCGATTAAACTTATAAATTCCGGACACCCATTGAATTACGAGTTCAACCATACAAATTTCATCCAATTCCGACCTCAAATCAACCTTCAAATCATCAATTTTTACTTTTGGAATGTTTTTACTAAAATCCCCCATTTCATCACTTTATTTCACCAATTAAATGCTAAAACAAAGATGGAATCATGAATAATGAACAAATCCGAGTCAAAAGTACTTACCACAATCCAAATCGAGAAAATACCCTCCAAAATTGCCCAAAACCGAGCTCTCTAACTCAAAATGAGATATAATAACCAAACCCTCGAAATAGAGATGTTAAAAAGTCTACCCATGTGTATACATCGCGATAGCGGAAATAGCTTCGCGATCGCGAAGAACAAAATGCCTAGGTTCCAAAACCCTCCTATGGGAACGTGACATGAAAGACGTGAATGCGATGACCAAATGTACAATAGCTACGCAGTCGTGGACCAGACCAGGTGATTGCAATAAACAAACGCGTGCCATCCTCAGCCTTCCCTTCCTTCTATGCGAACATGGCTCCCTGCTCGCGTTCGCGATGCACAACCTTCATCAAGCTTCTCGAACGTGTCCCTATTTTTGCTAATGCAAAGTACAAAACCCACCTGCCACCATATAGCACTATGTGATCGCATCTTCCTCTTCGCAACCGCGAAGAACAAAACCAGACATCAGATACCAGCTATGCCAAAACATAGAGAAATGGTCTGAAACCCATCCAAAACACACCCGAGGCCCCCAGGACCCTATCCAATCACACCACCCAATCCTAAAACATAACACAAACATACTCGAAGCCTCAAACCACACAAAACAATATCATAACTACGAATCGCCCCTCAATTCAAGCCTAATGAACTAATGGACCTTGAACAACCGAACCATATCAAATCAACTCTGAATGATCTCAAATTTTGCATGCAAGTCCCAAATGAAACAACGGACCTATTCCAACTCCCGGAACCAAAATGCGAGCCTGATATCAACAAAGTCAACTCTCAGTAAAATCTATCACCTTCCAAATCTTCAACTTTTCAACTTTCACCCAAAATCACCAAATCAACCTACGGACCTCCAAATCCAAATCCGGACATACGCCTAAGACAAAAATCACCATATGAAGCTTTTGGTTTTATCAAAATACCATTCTAGAGTCGTCTACACAAAATTCAAATTACGATCAACTCATTTATTTTCAGATTCCAACCTTGGGACTAAGTATCCTAATTCACTACAAGACCTTCCCAAAACCAATCCAACCACCCCGGCAAGTCACATAACCACAAATGAACATTGAATAGGCAATAATTTGGGAACATGAATACAATATACAAAACAACCACCGGGTCATTACATTCTCCCCCTCTTAAGCAAACGTTCATCCTAGAATGGGTCTAGAGTCATACCCGGAGTCTAAACAAAGTGAGGATATCTGCTCCGCATCTCCTGCTCGGTCTTCCAAGTAGTCTCATCAATCCGCTGACCCCTCAAATACACCTTTATCAAAGCTATATTATTCGACCTCAGCTTTTACCGGTCCAAAATAGCCACCGACTCCACATCATAGGTCAAATCTACATCTAGTTGTACCGTACTGAAGCCCAAAACATGTGACGGATCACCATTATACTTCTAGAGTATAGACACATGAAATATTAGGTGAAAACCCGATAAACTAGGTGGCAAGACAAGTCTGTAGGCCACCTCCCCAACTCTCTTAAGAACCTCAAAAGTGTCAATATACCTAGGACTCAACTTCTCCTTCTTCTCGAATCTCATCACACCCTTCATGGGCGAAACTCTAAGAAAAAACTTCTCACCCACCATATATGCAACATCACGAACCTTCTTGTCTGCATAACTCTTCTTCCTGGACTGAGCTGTACGAAGCCGCTCCTGAATCACCTTCACCTTCTCCAAGGAATCACGGTCCAAATCAGTACCCAACAACCTAGCCTCCAAGGCTCAAACAACCAACCTGAGAACGACATCTCCTCCCATATAAGGCCTCATAAGAAGCCATCTAGATACTCGATTGAAAGTTGTTGTTGTAGGAGAACTTTTTATAATGGATGAAACTAATCTCATGAACCTCCGAAATCAACAATACAGGCACATAGCATGTCCTCCAAGACTTGAATAGTGCGCTTGGATTGCCTGTCCGCCTAGGGATGAAATGCTATACTCAGCTCTATCCGTTTACCTAACTTTCATTGCACCACTCTCCAAAAATGTGATGTGAACTGAGTTCCTCGATCCTAGATAATAGATACCGGCACATCATAAAGGCGAACAATCTCACGAATGTAAATCTGATCCAGCTGCTCTGAAGAGTAGGTAGTCGCAACTGGAATGAAGTGTGTAGACTTGGTCTGTCCGTCCAGAATAACCCATACTGCATTAAATTTCCTCAAGGTCTGTGGAAGTCAAACTACAAAATCCATCATGATATGCTCCCATTTCCACTCCGGAATATCAAGCCACTAAAGCAAACCACCGGATCTCTGATGCTTGTACTTTACCTGCTAACATTTCAAACTAGAATACAAAACGATACAAAATATCCTCATTCCTTTTATCGAACATAATGATGCGAATCGAGCTTTAATGAGTTCTAATATGCAACGTCAAACGGTTCCTCTTTCTCGCTCCAAAAAATGCATTGTTGGAACTGGTTTAGAACGACAAGCAGCTCTAGATTCAGGGGTTCTTGCTATAGCCGAACGCGAGGGAAGGGTCGTTTATACCAATACTGACAAGATTGTTTTAGCAGGTAATGGAGATATTCTAAGTATTCCATTAGTTATATATACGTTCCAATAAAAATACTTGTATGCATCAAAAACTCTCAAGTTCCTCGGGGTATAATATGTACTGCACATGAACATATCTAAGCATTTATTAATATAACTGAAATGAGTAGACTTGTCGTCTTTGTATAAAAGCTTACATCCACAGCATATTTCTGCAATAATTTACCAACTATCCTGTCATTAAAGTAAAAATGACTCAACCAAGAGATGTTGCTCCAAACATAGTCAAAATAAATTTGACTTGGGCTACATTACGAGCGTACATTGACAAACAAAGGATCGCTATGCGTTGCATGAGACATTGTTATGTTTGTATGAGAAGATCTATGATATCTGTATTGTATCCTCTTGCAACTCACTAATGAAGATATTTTTGATGAAATGCCACAATTCCACTAAGGGATGCGTAATTGATATTTTTGTATTTGAATGTCATGTATTTTGGACGTCTCTGCATTAACGCATGAATTTTATTATGTATTTCGGTCAAAATTTACGAAATTTGACTCAGCAATAAATATAATATTCATTTGGTAGTGTACGTCCTTTGTTTTCTAAAAATAAAAGTTTATACACTTTACAGAATCAAAATTTAAAAGTATTATGCTTTCAAATATTATTTCACATTCAGATATATGATTTGTACTAGTTATATATAAAAAGCATATATTATACTATATTTATTGGTCTGAAAACGAATGAAAAAAAAAAGTTCCTTGTCTTTGAAGGATATTGGAGATGCAAATGCCAGACCAGACCTCCAATTGAATTACTTCACATGCTAGATTTTGGTCTTCAGAGATTCAGATTTATCAGGCTGCTTTAAGGTGCCGTTTGCCATTGTTTTACTCTTCGTAATGTATGTTTCATGCTGTCATTGGTTTCTTTCTAAACTATATCTTACGATTAATTATGCACTATGTAAACATGGTGTCAGCATCTTCTACGCTTGCGATTTAGTAAAACATTATAAAATGATTAAGGGAAATGGTGTTTGGTTTACCAAAGATATCTTAAATTAAAAATCGTGACTCCCAAACAAGGTCGCAAGAGTAAAGTTTCTACTTTCTAGGGAGTAGTTAATGGTGATTTAAGAGTCGAACGTTCATTTTAGTTAATTTACTTTGCAAGCTTGGTACAGCCGTTCTGCGCATCTTCCCCACAATTCCACAAAGCTTTTGTACAAGAATATATTCAGAAATTCCAATATGAAAATGACAAGGAATAGAATATACACAAGTCAATAACGTTATGATACAAACTTTTTGCATATTGCACCTTCTCTCATAATCAGAATATCAAAACAAGCAACCCTACTTTTATTCTGATCACGTCATTTTCTTAACTTCTTTATTTATTTTTGATTTTTTTGTTTCGAAAGAGGGGGGTTGAATATGGACTGGACTGCCTTCAGTTCTTTTGCAAACACAGGATGTCCCCAAAATTAGTAGTGGCTCAACGTACAACTGTACAACATAATGACAGCAACTCAAAGGAAGGAAGGAGTCCCATTGGAGACCTGAATTCTTGATAAAATTGGAAAGCAGGGATTTCAAGAAAATTCCTACCTCCGAGAGCCATTACTGCGGTTGTGTCTCACATACTACCTGTGTGTCTGCAATCGCGGTTATTTTCTTCTGCAGCTCTGGTTTATTGGCCCCTACAAGTTTGTCAATCTGCTGGCTGTCCTTGAGGAAAAAGAAAGTTGGAGTTGCTTTGATATCCCAGGATGAACTAAATTCCTGAACCAAAAAAAAAAAAAAAAGAAGAAAAGAAAGAAAGAACAAACAATGAACTTGACTGCCGAAACTTTCAGATTACTGTTGGAAAATAATCCAACAAAACATCAAACAAACACTCGTATCATATGAATGTTGGTATCATGTAACATTTATGTTCGTATCATATAACACATTCAAGTCTTGTTCATTTATCTCCGAGACGCTGGAACTCCACAAGAATAGACATAAAACAGTGAGACCTAAAGAGTTAGCTAGTCAGGGAAGCAGAAGGGGGTATACGATTGAACTCTGAAATTTCTCAATTGAAATTCTTGCTACTTACTGTAAGCTCATCAACATCGACTGTTAGAAACATCAGAGAAAGATATTTCTCAGACAGCTCACAGTAGAATGGGGCAATCATTCTACATGGACCACACCATGAAGCACTGAAATTCGCAATAACCTGCCAACATTTCACTTGGGTAAGAAAGGTCCAAAATGCTAGAAAACACTGCAGGCAAAATGCAAAAAGTAGAACAAGGCAAAAACAAAGACTATATGTGGAAACCTCTGCGCCTTTCTGTCTGTATCCTCTCCCTGCACATGTGAGCAAACCAGCGTGCTTGAGGGAGAGACCTTAATTTGGTACACAGAGTTTAAAAGTGCCTAATTTTTTTTATGTAACTGCGCCTTCTTTGAGAATTAAGTTACATGCATAGAGGTGTGAGTTTGCACTTGCGTCTGGACAAGACACAACTTCTTCCATTTTTTTATTTTTTAGCAAGTTTCAATGAATACTTAAGGATCAGTATGTGGATTCCAGAAGCATGTCCTACACATTGACACATCTGCAGCAACCAGCAGGGCAAGTAAATGGTAAACATGAAAAGCATACTCTCCATCTTGATGAAATAAAACATTCAAAATTTTCTTGTGACCAACATCATGTTACGCAGTCCTACCAAAATCGTTCATAAGAGTACTGAAAGCAAGATCCTCATGCTAATTATTTATTTTTCCCTCCACAAAATAAAACATAATACTCCCTCAGTCCCATTTTATGTGAAGATGTTCAACTGGATATGCAATTTAAGAAATTAAAGAAGACTTTTGACATGTAAGCCAAATTTTGCAAAGTACCAAAATTATCCTTTTAAATGTGTAGTGATCAGAGTTTTACATGTCTTTTCATTATTCTCTCCTTACAGAAAAATAAGCTCTTACATCACGTGGGTCCCAACAAGTCATTTCATTAAGGGTAAATGGGGATGCTTTAATTAATACTTAGTAATAGTTTCCAACAAGAGAAAGGTGTCATTTTTTTTGGGACAAACTAAAAGAGTAAAAAGGAAGTGTATTAAATAAAAGTGATTGCTTTTCAAGTTATTCTCCTAAAACTCCAATTCTTTTTTAATAAGGTTTATCCTCCTAAAACTTCAATTTAGCTTCGCATAGATGATCTCCCCATAACACGAAAAGAAATTGATGAATGGAAAGAAAAGTGCTGCACATAGAAATTTTAACTGTTATCTCAGGCCACGAAGTATAAATGACATATAACACATGTTCAAGATTGACATAAAATTTACCAAGCCAAACTTTAACATGCCTTTAGCAATTGATAGTTACCAAGTCTGTTCATGTAGACTAAGCAAGTAATGAGTTAGAAACCTAGCTAATAGAGTTGAATTGTCAACTCCATAAAGTAGGTTCATCAAATAAACAAGTGAAGGTTTTCAAATTCAACTCGAGCTTGAACAATATTAGAATATGCTTACCACATCTGAGAATCCCCCCCCCCCCTCTCCCAAACACCCAAAAAGAAATCCATCAAAGACCAACTGAATCTTTAAAGGGAGTTTAGTTCTAATACCTCAACCAAATACCCCTCCGTTCTCCTAAATAATCGACCTCAAACCCCCCAAAAGACAACCCCCTCTTTTCTTTCACTCTCAAAAAGGCAACTGTGAGTCAAAGAGAGGATTTAGAAACAACAAATTAGATCATTATCTCCTGTCAAGTCCTAACACAAACATTTATCAAAATGAGGGCAAAGTTGAAAGTTTAACAATGTCTGGCGCCAAACAGTAGCTGATATCAGGTTTTTAGTGGCCGAACATACATTTGGCTAGTGCACTTCGTATAATAAAGGGAATAGGTTGAAATTTACCGCTCTATTTTGTAATATTAGTCATATTTATCCTCCGTTATACTATGTGGCCAAATTTACCCTCACCGTTAACAAAGTTTTTAAAGATACCCTCAAACCTAACGGAATTTTCACCGGGTTATTTTATTTACCCGATTTCACTCCTTTTTTTTTTCTTTTTTTTTTGAGATGGTAGCATATTGTATATTATAATAAAATCAGTACATAGGTTGTACTGAAACCATATTTACAAGTGAGTAGCCAAAAGAAAAAAAACTTGGACCTCAGGCCTAGCAAGATTCTAGGACATCTAGGATTGAAACAGTATCTTTTGCGTAGTTCTGTTTACACCAAAAGCAAAAAAGTAAAACACAATTAAGCTTGATCTTCTGCACAGAATTTCTTCTATCCTCAAAACATCTGGAAATCCTTTCTTTCCGGATTGTCCACCAAATACATGCTGGGATAGTTCTCCATCTATCTTTGTCTCTTGCTCCAGTTCCAGCTTCATCCCAACTGAAAAGTACTTCAGTAATCTTAATAGGCATTGTCCAAGCTATGCCCCTAAGATTAATAAAGATCTTCCATAACTGGTCAGTTATCTTGCAATATAAAAATAGATGGCTAACTGTCTCAGCATCTTCTCCACATAAGTGACATCTTGAGCACAATTGAATCCCTCTCTTTATAAGATTGTCTTGTGTCAGAACAGCCTCCTTTGCTAGTAACCAAGAAAAACATGCTACCTTATAGGGAATCTTGATTTTCCATATACACGTCCAAGGCCAGTTAATTAACATATAAACCCGTAACCCATAATATAAAATGGAATGACCCATTTTTCTAAATGTCTTAAGACATTTTATTTCATTTTGGAGAGAGACCGAAGTGCTATGTCTTAGGTTTTAATGCCTCTGTGATTTTGCTTCCAAAAATTTCTCTTCAAGGCTGCAAAGGCGCAATCTTTCTTCCTAAATTTCTCTGATTATGTTTATTTTAGTTGGTTTCTTGTAAGATTGTGTTCAATTTATGTCGTAGGGTTTTTGAGATAACTGGTTTAGAGTTTTCTGAGTTGTGTTTTCGTGTTAGGGTTTCGAGAATGTGCTAAAATTGTCAAATACGTGTTGATATGTATGTTTTGAGTTGTATATTGTGTGTTTTGGTTAATTTTGCTATTTCTATTTCTCTTATTGTTGTTTACGTTTGTTCCTTCTTTTAATGGGTCTTTTATCCGAATTTTTATGGAGAACTTCTCTTACTGATTTGGAAGAAACATTGCACAAGTTGTTTGAAAAGACATCGCACATTGGTCTTTCTCCAAAATTGAATAAAATGTCGTAAGACATTTAAAAAAATACGGGTCATGGGTTAAATGGGCTACGGGTTATAGGTTAATGAAGTGAAATCGGGTAAATAATCTCTGAAGAATGGGATGACACTTTCAGGAACATCAAGCAAATCCTCCTCCAACGACTAATCTCTGACCATGTTCCAGTGTCTTTACAATGTGGTTCTTGGGAGCACACCAAGTCATACGTCAAGTTTGATAACCGGTGGCTGAACACAGAAGGCTTCATAGATAGAATCAAAGAATGGTGGACATCTTTTGAATTTTCAGGGAGGCCAGATTTCATCTTAGCTTGTAAAATGAAAGCACTCAAAGGCAAGCTGAAGGAATGGAATAGAAGTAGCCAGGGGAATTTGGGATTGCAAAATACCAACATGCTAAATCAATTAGCAATGTTGGACTCTACTCTGGAATATAGAGCCCTAACAGAAGAGGAATCAGTAAAGAAGGCCTCTCTTCTCATGGAATATAAGGAACACCTGAAAAATGAAGAAATTGCATGGAGGCAAGGATCCAGAGCTCTTTGGCTTAAGAAGGGGGACAGGAATACAAGTTTCTTCCATAAAACTGCTAATGCACATAAGAGAAGCAATAACTTTGATCAGTTAGTTATCCAGGAATAAACAATTGTAGAGCCACAAAGAATCAAGGCTGAGATCATTGACTTTTACAAAGAGTTATATACAGAGAATGAAGAGTGGAGACCTGTGTGCAACTATGATATATGTCCTAAAATATCTGAAGAAGAAAAGGAGTTCTTACAAAGTAGCTTTGATGAACAAGAGGTGTTGAGGTGTTTGAAGATGTGTGCAGTGGACAAGGCTCCTGGACCTGATGGTTACACAATGGGTTTTTTTATCAAGTGCTAGGATGTATTGAAGTAGGACATTATGGAGGTTTTCCACAATTTTCACTCCCGCAAAATCTTTGAAAAACGTTTTAATGCATCATATATAGCCCTGATCCCCAAAAAGGTATGTGCAAAGGAACTGAGTGATTTCAGGCCTATAAGCTTGATAGGCAGTGTATATAAGCTAATTTCAAAAGTTTTGACAGAGAGGCTTAAAGGAGTGATGGAGAAATTGGTGGATTCACAACAGATGGCTTTCATCAAAGGAAGGCAAATAATGGATGTTGTTCTGATTGCCAATGAAGCTGTGGATTAAAGAACTAAACAGAAGAAACCAAGAATTCTATGTAAACTAGACATCGAAAAACCATATGATCATATAAACTGGAACTTCTTGTTAAATATGCTATGCCAAATGGGTTTTGGGGTAAAATGGATCAACTGGGTGAAATATTATATCTCCACTGTCAAGTTTTCAATCATCATAAATGGATCTCCTGAGGGTTTTTCCCCTGCCCATAGAGGTTTAAGGCAGGGTGATCCTTTATCTCTCTTTCTCTTCATAATAGTCATGGAAGGTCTGAATAACATGGTTAAAAAAGCAAAATGCAATGGATGGATCAAAGGGTTTGAGGTAGCTAGAAGTGGAAACAATAGTCCGGAAATCACACATCTTCAATATGCTGATGACACATTAATTTTTTGCGACGCAGAAAAGGAGCAGCTGAGGTTTCTAAGAGTTATTCTAGTACTGTTTGAAGAGATTTCAGGACTTCATGTTAATTGAAAAAAGAGCCATCTTTACCCAATAAATGAAGTACCTGATATGGAACAATTGGCACTAATCTTGGGAGGTGAAGTAAAAACTCTACCTACTGTCTATCTTGGCATGCCTTTGGGTGCCAAATCTAAATCCAACAAGAGATGGAACAATGTTATTGAAAAGTGTGAGAAGAAGTTGTCCAGATGGAAATTCCAGTACCTATCAATGGGAGGAAGACTCACCCTCATCAACTCAGTTTTAGATGCACTCCCAACATATATGATGCCACTCTTCCCTATTCCTGCAGGAGTCATACAGAGATTGGACAAACTAAGAAGAACCTTTTTGTGGCAAGGGAACAGAGAAGGGTTTTTCACTTAGTCAAGTGAAAATCCCTTATAGTTGGCAGAGCTCATGGTGGACTAGGCATCAGGAATTTGAAGGATCATAGCAAAGCTCTCAAGATGAAATGGCTATGGAGGTATTCTCAAGAACCCCAAACCTTATGGGGTAATGTGATCAAAGCCAAATATGGTGAGAAAGACAAGTGGATAACAAAGGAAGTAAATACAGCATATGGAGTTAGCTTATGGAGATCCATCAGGTCACTCTGGCCTATTCTAAAGAACCACTCATCCATCAAACTGCAAGATGGCAATAAAACCTCCTTCTAGAAAGATAACTGGTTGGGAGATGGATGCTTAAAGGACCTCTACCCTGATATGTATGTTCTGGCACAACATCAACACAACACAGTAGCTGAAATGTGGTCCCCACAAGGTTGGACACTTGGTTTTAGAAGAAGTTTGAATGATTGGGAGGTGGCCAGAATGACTGACTTCTACAAACATATGGAAAGATTCATAAGTTTACGGAGTGGGGTGGACACAATAAGGTGCCGGGAAAATAATAGTGGCATCTATAAGGTGAATACAGCATACAAGATCCTGAATCAAGCTAACCAGCAGATTAATAACTAACCTTGGAAGCATATATGGAAAATCAAGATTCCCAATAAGGTAGCATGTTTTTGCTGGTTACTAGCAAAGGAGGTTGTTCTGACACAAGACAATCTTATAAAGAGGGATTCAATTGTGCTCAAAATGTCACTTATGTGGAGAAGATGTTGAGACAGTTAGCCATCTATTTTTACATTGCAAGATAACTGACCAGTTATGGAAGATCTTTATTAATCTCAGGGGCATAGCTTGGACAATGCCTAGTAAGATTACTGAAGTTCTTTTCAGTTGGGATGAAACTGGAACTGGAGCAAGAGACAGAGATAGATGGAGAACTATCCCAGCATGTATTTGGTGGACAATTTGGAAAGAAAGGAATTCCAGATGTTTCGAGGATAGAGGAAATTTTGTGCAGAAGATCAAGCTTAATTGTGTTTTTCTTTTTTGCTTTTGGTGTAAACAGATCTACGCAGAAGATGATGTTTCAATCCTAGATGTCCTAGAATCTTGTTAGGCCTGAGGTCCAAGTTTTTTTCTTTTGGCTACTCACTTGTAAATATGGTTTCAGTACAGCCTATGTATTGATTTTATTATAATATACAATATGTTACCATCTCAAAAAAAAATAACCCAGTGGGAATCCGTTAGGTAGTTCTTAAAACTTTGTTAACGGTGAGGGTATATATGGCCACAGACAAATATTTCAAAAGGGGTAAATTTGGCCCTTTTCCCTATAATAAATGCTCTATTTGGGCCCATAATTGTTTTATTCCTCAATCAAGTGCCAAAGGCTTGACTCTATCACAAACGCAAGAACATATTTCCAGTAACTGACTGCATAAAAATTTAGGTTTCTTCAACTTCTGGAATAATCTCCATTTAATAAAAATTACTCTCTCTCTCACACACACACTGTATGTACATACACACACACACACACATGTGTACATGGCAGGGGGGGGGGGGGGGGGTTCATGATACTCACAATTTTGCCCTCTTTATTTGCTTCTGCCAACTTCTGATCCCAACTTTCTTTCGTAGTAATAAGGGACACATTTCCACCAGCAAACTTGACATTATGGGATGAATCACCATCATTGTTTGTGGACCGTGACTTGAAACAAGAGAAAAGGCTATGTACCTGGAAAAAGAATTTAATACTCCAACATAAGAACTCTTTCCATACTAATGAATTACTCTCAAATTGGGTTGACAGGGGTTTCAATCTATTGATTAACAAGGACATAGTGACATATAGATAACATATGGAACAATCTGCAAGTAAGATTTTCTAGGCTGCAACCAAGAGTTTTCCTCCTCCTATGTTTTTTGTGTATTATATGTTGGTGGGCTTCATTATTTTATACCAAAAGGTCTAGCTTTCCGCTTCTCATCAATCTAAGTTGCTCGATTGCCCTGGGTATTAGATGTTTGATTTATTAAATTCCCAAAACACCATATTTTCTAATTATGCAGCAATATTTTTTTTATAAATAAATTGGTTTTTCCATCAAAGGACATCAGCCTCATTATGCAACTCTATTTCAGATAAGTCCCAGTTAACAGAACACAATTAAGTGCAATATTGAAGTTTCTATTATCTGAAAAGTTTGGATAGTGTAGCTGGGAGAGACTAAATCCAAAGGAAAACAAAATGGATAGTCAACTTACTAGACGAACTCATGGAAGAAGATCGAGACAATCGTTCAAAGTCAAGAAACATGTGATGATAAACAATGGAATCCATCAGTATATGCTACATTACTTTTTTGTTTAAAAAAACGGTAAAAGCATATACTGATGAATTCCGATGTTTATCTAAATGTTTGATAAACATCGGGAGTTGACTGGCAAAATTTAAAAGAAGATAAACAATAGGAAAAATTCACCAATTTTGGATGTCTCAAGAAGAAATGGAATTAGCTTCAAAGATTTCTCAATTTTTAAGCAATGACACTAGGAATAAATGCATTGAGCAGGTGCCGAACAGAATATAAGAGAGGAACATATGGTAACTACTATTTTTGGATTTTCTTTCGGACCATTATGAGTTAGAGATGTTTGCAAGCTGGCTTGGGAGGGTAATAATGTTCCTTATGTATTCAGATACCAAAAGACAAGTTGAATTCCTTATAATGTAGATGATTAGGAATCAAAATCAATACCAATCTAGCAAGCTCAGAAAATATAGGGCAACTTAAGACCAGGAATACAATATAAGGTTGGAAGTTTATGCTATAATTCTTTGGTTGGGTTGTCTTTGCTTTGTTTCTGTGTTTCCATGTTAGCTCCAGAATTTAGTTGTGAGTTCTCTAAATCTATTTTTATCCTGGTCGAGAGCCATTTTCCTCAGTAACTAAGACTAAAGAGTTGTGTTGGTCAGCATAATAAAATCATGGGACTATAATCAAGCTTACAGCATTTCAGCAAATGCTATCTGAACTTTAACTAACGCAAGACAACTCAAAGATAAAAACACTCAGATGGAGTTCTTTTTTTTATTTTTTGGGATCAGGTAAGGTAACTTTTATTAAGAAACTTCAAAAAAAGTACCAAGGGGTTTCTCAGATGGTGTTCTAATTTTATCTTTCAAGAATCAAATAGTCTGTACTATGCTTTGTATTTTTCTTGTTTCTTTCCCTATTCAAAAATTTTGCACGTGCTCCGTCCTTTGTCACACAAACACATGAGTGAAGAGAATGATAACAGGATCACAGCGCACATATAGAGTCGGAGAAAGAGCGACAGAAAGCCAATCGAACTAAAATTGAGAATTGACAGAGCCAGGAGACATTAATGTGAACCAACTATAAAAAAGGGCTGAAAGCAGAGACGATGTAAATGCATAAATCACAAATAGGAGCAGGAGAAAGCAATGTGAACTAAGCATAATAGACTGGTAGCAGAGGCAGAGTAAATGCATAAACTCCACTAATTATTACTACCAAAGGAATTTCTTTTTCACTAAAGAGATGAACTGAAGGACAATTTGTAAGTGAATGTACCGTATCAGTGATCCCCATTTTTAGTGGACAACAAATCAACTTCCAATTTAAGCACCAGTAGTATCAGTTGAAAACCCACTTCCTGAAATCTGAGAAAGAGCAAATTAATGACAAAAACGCAAAAGGTCGGGCATGAATTGAACAAGATCATGGACCAAGAAGGATGAAGGTGGCTACAAACAGTAGCGGAGCCACGGCCAAGGAAGGGGGTTCTCAATGGATTTATATATATATATATATATATATATATATATATATATATATATATATATATATATATAACATTTGAATCCCCCTGTAGTGGCAAAGGTAGTTCAAAAATTGCTTGAAGTCCCAAGTTCGAATTTTTGAACCCCCCTTGTTAAAATTTCTGGCTCCGCCATTGGCTACAATCCCCTTTCAGACAACACCAAAACAAACAGTTCCTACTAATTTCAAGTAAAAACTATAACCTGCTTGACCTAAAACTTAATACCCCTTTACCTATGTTTATCTATTTTCCAGAAGATAAGCACAAATAGAGCTAAAGATATAAATTTTACCCCATTCAAGTAAACTACAAGCTGCTTGACCTAAAATTTAAGAGCCATTTCCCTATTTTTATCTATTTTCAAGAAAATAAGTATAAATAGAGCTAAAGATATAAACTTAATCCCATTCAAGTAAACTGTAAGCTGCTTGACCTAAATTTCAAGACCCTCTTCATAATTTTATCTATTTAAAGAAAATAAGTACAAATAGACGGCTGCTGGTTTCCCTCTTAACAAAAAAAAAAAAAAAAGGTACAAATAGAGACTCTTCAGCGTAAATAAAGATGTCTCACATGAATAATTAACTCAAAGATTAGATCTCTATCATATATTGAAGAAGATTATTGCATACATAAATAAAGGATAATTCATTAAGCTACAATTAGAAAATCAGCTAAAGGAATTGCAGGTAGAAGATACGAACCAAAAGCCCTATCTGAGAGGAATTCAGACAACAATCAACGAGGTTATGAAAAGATTCGCCAATTGTTTGATGTGTGTGTGAGAGGGAGAAGAATAGTAGTATATGAGAATTATGATGATGCCCCTCGATGACTTTGACGCGGTTTCTGCCAAATTATCCCAAACGTGTTTCTCGTTTTGTCTTCATTTTTTGGGATTTTTGGCAGGTTCCCAGAAGTGGGACTATTTGTTACATAAAGTACCTGTATAATGCAGGTGAAATTTTACCTGCAACTAATTTTTTTTAATTAAATAAATCAAAGTTAATTTAACTATTAAAGAAATACTAGTTATAAATGGGTGAAAATCATTTATACCCTCAAATTTTACTTTAAAAATTAAACTCCCTCCTTTATTTTGAACAATTATCATTCTCCCCATTTCTCAATTGACTTTTTGAATGCCTATTTTAATCTCTATATTAATCAATGTTATGAAATACATATTATATAGATGTCCACTAATCAAATATAACTCCCACTACTCTTCTTCATTATGTAAATAATCCTCACTATTTCTTACCACACCTCCATAACTTCATACATGATCATCCCCCATGATCTCAATAGTTAATACCTTGTCCATGACATCCCTTTTGTATTCAGTGACGGATCCAAGATTCCGAACAAGGGTGTTCAATATTATAAAGAAGTGAACAGTAAAAATTTCATCGAAGGGGTTCATCGAAATTTGTTGAATCCAAATGTAATGTCAAATGGGTACATACAAAATTAAATCTAAATAGGAACTAAACTGTCGTCGAAACTCATGCTAACAATATGTTGAAAACGCACACGTGCTAGCGATTTATATTTTATTTTATTTTATTTGGATAGTAAGAGATTGAGATTTTCCTTCCTATACAATATTAATCATTGTAACATATGCAGCAGAAGGGAATAAAATATCAGCAATTATCACCAAAGATCGAGTCAAAAGTATCTCAATTCAAAAAAAAGTCAGCAATTATTTTTCATAAGTTTATCAAAGAAAATGCAGTAGAAAACTCAATAATTTACATTATTAAAGTCTACATATTCAAGAATCATAAAACAACAAACAAGAGTCATTAACCTAAATTAAGAATAACCAATAAAACACTAATAAAATTCTGAGAAAAAGTTAGAAAGAGTAAGGAATTTACCTGGGATGCCAATGCCATGACAGAAGAATAGCAAGCAGCAGCAAGGTATGAAATACATATTATATGAATGCCTATTTTAATCTCTATATTAATCAATGTTATGAAATACATATTATATGGATGTCCACTAATCAAATATAACTCCCACTACTCTTCTTCATTATGTAAATAATCCTCACTACTTCTTACCACACCTCCATAACCTCATACATGATCATCCCCCATGATCTCAATAGTTAATACCTTGCTCATGACATCCTTTTTGTATTTAGTGGCAGATCCAAGATTCCGAACAAGGGTGTTCAATATTATAAAGAAGTGAACAGTAAAAATTTCATCGAAGGGGTTCATCGAAATTTGTTGAATCCAAATGTAATGTCAAACGGGTACATACAAAATTAAATCTAAATAGGAACTAAACTGTCGTCGAAACTCATGCTAACGATATGTTGAAAACGCACACGTGCTAGCGATTTATATTTTATTTTATTTTATTTGGATAGTAAGAGATTGGGATTTTTCTTCCTATACAATATTAATCATTGTAACATATGCAACAGAAGGGAATAAAATATTAGCAATTATCACCAAAGATCGAGTCAAAAGTATCTCAATTCAAAAAAAAGTCAGCAATTATTTTTCATAAGTTTATCAAAGAAAATGCAATAGAAAACTCAATAATTTACATTATTAAAGTCTACATATTCAAGAATCATAAAACAACAAACAAGAGTCATTAACCTAAATTAAGAATAACCAATAAAACACTAATAAAATTCTGAGAAAAAGTTAGAAAAAGCAAGGAATTTACCTGGGATGCCAATGCAATGACAGAAGAATAGCAAGCGAGAGAGAGAGGGAGTGGAGTGAGCACGTCTGAGGTAAAAAGAATTAAATTGCAGCTAACAGGAATTGAACCTGCAACCTTCTACAAAATCTGAACACCCTTGACCACTAAGCCAAGCTTTTGGCTTGTGTCAAAGGGGTTCAACATATTATATATATACTTAAAAATCAAAATTACCCCTATATAAACAGTATAATTTTACGACGAAAGGTGTTCGGATGAACACCCTTTCGCTCCCCTAAATTCGCCCTTGTTTGTATTACCTAAATATCATCCTATAAATGGAGGGTTTGGACATCATATTGTACACACTTGAACACTTGATAAAATAAGAAAGTTATCTCTTCTTCTCTTATTTTATTACTTATCTTCTTATTTTATATTGTTATTTTGAGCTTAGCTTCGTAACACGTTATCAGCACGAGTCTCTAAATAATTGAGCTATCTATTTCAATCCGATATTATCTCCTTCCTAAAAGATCAAGTTCATGGTTGAACTACAAAATGTTGACTACCTAGAATCAGTTACATTGCCCGTGGAAGCTCGAGTATTTCGTATGTGAATCAATTTGCTTAAATTTCCCAGGGAGTTTTTTTTTCATTCTTCTTATGAATTCTCATTTTTAAACTTTGGGATTTATGATTTGGTATTGTTATATTACACAAAAGTAAAATTATATTGTGCAGGAAAATGAGTGAAACGGTCCAGTGGCGAAGAATGGTTCATAGTCATATATACATAAAGTACATCTATCTTGATGGTTTATTATTACTTGCAGTACTAAATTATTGTTAGACAATATTTATTACTATAATGAAACGGTAAATTTTTTGAAACAGAAGAAGAAACATAAAATTAGCAGCAACAGAATGTCGAAGTAATGAAGTTGAATCTGGAATATAATTTCGGAATAAAATCGAGTCCGCTGAATGCACAGTGTGTCCTTAAGAAAATTATTCCCCTCAAGCACCCGAGGTACTGGAATATTATCCTCCTAGAATATAACGATTTAAATCACCAGAGTGTTGGTACAAAAAACGCCTGTGAAACAGCGAACCACTCGAAGGCTGTAAACCATACTGGAATTTTAATTGTGCAGAAGAAGGAGAAGAAGCTCAAAAAATTTCGTAAGGAAAGATTCTGGGATCAAGGCATATTTATAGCCATTTTCTGGCACTTATCCAAAAAAGGTTTGCAATCTTTCAGGAACAGCCATGGCTGTTGGAACAGGTGGGAACGTTTCCCATTTGAAATATTCCGGAAAAAAGGATTTAAAATAATCCGGGAAAGAAACGGACTGGGTCGCGGGTCCTAGGTTATTTCGGGTTAAATTTTTATTAATTAAATAAATAATTGAAAGAAATTTTGTCCAAAACGATTAATCAATCAATCGATCTTTGACCAAATACGAATCTGAAGCCAAAGCCGAAGCCGAGCCGAAGCCGAGCCGAGCGAGCGACGACGACGACGGCGAGACTTACTTTCTTTCCAACCCATTTAACACCAAAGGAAGTGTTTACTCAATATAAAAATATTCCATTTTCTTTCCACCACCAATGATGGACACTTGTTCTTTCCAAAGCAAGATGGATCTCACTTTCCCTCCACTTTCCCTCCACTTTCTTCCCTCCATTTCCCATTCACCAATCTTTTAAGCCCAACAATCTCCCACATGAATGGGGAATGTCTATAAGACAAAGGAACGCATGGACGAGTGTGTGATTTGCATGTAAGGATTAATTGCATCTGGATAAGTAGGTTTCCCTTTGAACTTTTCGTAGTGAACTTATATCGGATATACTCGGTCAATCGGTAGATTTGATATCTTTGAACCGTCGAGCTTTGTTGTATACATGTAATGACCCAACTTATCATTTTGAATAATTACTCTCCTTTCTACTATTTGAAGTCTTGAGCAGCTTCGTAATGTGTATTATGACTTGTGTGAATTGTCAGCTTTGGTTTTCGGATGATTCGGAATTAAATTGAAAGAACAATCCTTGTTTAGAAGCTTAAATGAAAAGAGTTGAATGATTTGACTTTTTGTGCAAAAGACTCCGGAATAGAGTTTTGATGGTTCTAATAGCTCCGTATGGTATTTTGGACTTAGGAATGTGCCCGGATATTCATTTTGATGTTCGTAGTTAAATTTGGCTTGAAATAGCGAAAATAGAAAATTTAAAGTTTGAAAGTTTGACCGGGGAGTTGACTTTTTGATATCGGGGTCGGAATCTGATTCTGGAAATTGGAATAGGTCCGTTATGTCATTTACGACTTGTGTGCAAAATTTGAGGTCAATCGGACTTGATTTGCTAGGATTCGGCATCGAATGTAGGATGTTCCGATGTCATTTCTTCAAGATTAAGTGGTATCACATTAAGAAAATGAGCTCCAAATTCAGTTTTGATTGAAGCATTAGATCCGTATTCAAATTTCGGAGCCATAGCAAAAATAATCGTCGAATTCGGACATCATATGAGAGAGTTATGTCCATTTCGGAGTCGAAAAATATTTTCCCCCGTCGTCAGCGTCCAGGGTAGCGTGGGGCGCTATCCCTGGCACTAGGACTGCTAGAGGTACTCGAAAGGGCGCCACAGGCAGCGCCCCACGCCACCTGTGGCGCCACAGACGTAAAACCCCCATAAAACGGGAAGTTTTGCCATTTTTACTCATTTTTGAGTTTGGGGAGCTCGGTTTAGGCGATTTTTACGGGAAAATATTGGGGTAAGTGTTACTTATCCTATATTGATTATGTTTCATGATTCCATACTCATTTACATCATGAATCCGTGAATTTATGGAAGAAAAATCAGATTTTTATAAAATCTTCCAAAAATATAAAATGAAGATTTGAAGGTCAATCCGATGTCGGAATTTAGTAATTTTTGTTTAGTTGGACTCGTGGTTGAATGGGCGTTCATATTTTGTAACTTTTATCAGATTCCGAGATGTGGGCCCCACTGTTGATTTTTGAGTTAATTTCGAATTTTATTGTGAAGTTTAGCATTTTCATATGGAATTGATTCCTATACCTCATGTTGATTGTATCGAATTATTTTGACTAAGATTCGAGACGTTCGGAGGCCGAATCGCGAGGAAAAGGCTTATTGGAATAAAGAATTTCTCGGATTGGGGTAAGTAACAATTCTAAATTTGGTCCTGAAGGTATGAAACCCCAGATTCTACGATATGTGATTGGTTTTGAGGTGACGCACATGCTAGATGACGGGCGTGTGGGCGTTCACCGTAGGAATTGTGACTTGGTCAAATTTCATGGAACCGTGTAGTTGAATAATCTGTACATTCCCCATGTAGTAGGGAAATTAAACCACAAATCATGTTTAGACTATGTGTTGGCACTGTAGGAACCCACAGAGGTCGCATACATGTTGAATTATCTGCTAAATTATTATTTTGTACTTAGTCACAGTTTTACTTATTTATTTTATCTCAGTCTCTATTTTTCATTATTGATGCATCATATTATTGTTGTTTGGACTGATTTTCATGATTATTGAGAGCTCGAGAGACTGGAGAGATTTATGACTGAGTGAGGCCGAGGGCCTGATTGTGAGATATTATACTATAGCACGTGAGTTGTCCGTGCAGCACGTGAGTTCTCCGTGCGGATCCAGATATTATACTATAGCACGTGAGTTGTCCGTGCAGTACGTTAGTTGTCCGTGCGGATCCAGATATTATACTATAGCACGTGAGTTATCCGTGCAGCATGTGAGTTGTTTGTGCGTATCCAGATATTGATACTATAGCACGTGAGTTGTCTGTGCAGCACGTGAGTTGTCCGTGCAACACGTGAGTTATCCGTGCGAATTCAAATATTATATTATAGCACGTGAGTTGTCCTTGCAGCACGTGAGTTATCCGTGCGGATCTAGATATTGATACTATAGCACGTGAGTTGTCCATGTAGCACATGAGTTGTCTGTGCGGATTATAGCGCTTGGGCTAAAGGAGCCCCTCTGGAGTCTGTACACACCCCAGTAAGCACAGGCAGCTACTGAGTGCGAGTGTTGAGTGAATGAAATGGCTGAGTGACTGTGGTCTTGAGAGGATGCATATGATTTCATTCTTATTGCACTACAGTTGTCATATATTATCGTGTTGGAAATTTTTGAAAGATATTATCTTCTTCTTTTTTCAGTCGAACTTGATATGAAATTAATGTTGAGTGTTAAATGTTGAACATGAAAGCATGCCCTAAATCTTATGTTGGAAATTACTGTAATTGGACTCAGCTATGAAGCTCGTCACTATCTTCAGCTCTTTATTTAGTATTGTTACTTGCTGAGTTGGTTGTACTCATACTACACCCTGCACCTCGTGTGCAGATCTAGGTACCTCCGGACACAGCGGTTGCTAGTTTTTCGGAGCTTTATCTGTGGAGACTATTGTGGTAGCTGCTTGGCATCTATATACCTTGACTCTCTTCTTTTCAGTTGTTGTACTGTTCTACATTTTTCAGACAGTATTTTTTTTATCAGTCAGACATTGTTATCATTTAGATGCTCATGTACTCAGTGACATCGGGTTTTGGGAATGTATCTTATGTTAGTAATTTGTGAGATTTTTATATGGAAATTCAAATGTTATGATTTCAAACTTAAGAGAAAATATGGCTTATTGAGGTTGTCGGCTTGCCTAGTATTAAGATAGGCGCCATCACGACAGGTTAGGATTTTAGGCCGTGACAATACCTAGACAACATAAGTCACATAATCAACCCTTAACCATCTATGATTCTCACGATAGTGTTCGTTTTAGCCATGAACACCACCTGGTTTCATGAGTGCTTAGAGAATGGGCCTTTACTTTCATTCCCCTTGAAGCGGCTTACACTTCACACTCACATAGGTGATTTCTAAATGTGTAATCCTATAGACACACTATCTGGTCATTTCCTGGAAGACTTAGCAAATAATTAAAAAATCTTTAAGCTTTATTGACTCATCAAAAAGACTTAATGCTTTACCTTGATTTCTAAACATTGTCTTCATCACGAGAATGGGTTGAGTTATTTTACAATATTGAACCGTCAATCATAGCTTTGTTTGATCCCTTTGAACCTAGCTCGTGGGATCTCAAGTCTACTAGGTAGAGTTGCCACCATGATGACTTGTCCTAGGCTTTAATCCCATTCCCTTCGATGATATTTCAACTGCCTCTCTAGATAGACCTTTTGTAAGTATATCTGACACGTTATCTCTTGAATTTACTTAGTCAATTGTGATAACACCACTAGAGAGTAGTTGTCTAAAGATATTATGTCTTCGTCGTATGTGACGAGATTTTCCGTTATACATAATGCTCCATGCCCTGCCTATTGCCGCTTGACTATCACAATGTATACATATAAGTGCCAAAGGTTTGGGCCAAAATGGAATATCTTCCAAGAAATTCTAGAGCCATTCAGCTTCTTCACCGGCCTTATCTAAAGCTATGAATTTAGGTTTCATTGTAGAACGGGCAATGCACGTTTGTTTGGATGATTTCCAAGACACTGCTCTAACCCCAATTGTGAAAATATATCCACTTGTGGATTTAACTTTAGAAGATCCAGTAATCCAATTTACATCACTATATCCCTCGATCACGGAGGGATATTTGTTATAATGCAAAGCATAATCTTGGGTGTGTTTTAGATACCCTAAAACTCGTTTCGTTGCCATCCAATGTATTTGATTGGGATTATTTGTAAACCGACTCAGTTTGCTAATAGCACATGCTATATCTGGTCGTGTACAATTCATGATATACATCAAACTTTCTAATACTCTTGCATAGTCCAGTTGTGAGTCACTTTTACCTTCATTCTTTTGAAGTGAATAGCTCACGTCAATTGGAGTCTTGGCAATCTTGAAATCCAAATACTTGAACTTGTCAAGTACTTTTTCAATGTAGTGAGACTGTGATAATGCTAGACCTTGTGGAGTCTTGTGAATTCTAATTCCTAAGATCACATCAGCAACCCCTAAGTCCTTCATGTCGAATTTGCTAGCTTGCATACGCTTAGTAGCATTTATATCTGCCATATTTTTGCTCATTATCAACATGTCATCAACATATAAACAAACAATGACTTCATGACCTGGAGTGTTTTTAATGTAAACACATTTATCACATTCGTTGATTTTAAACCCACTTGCCAACATTGTTTGGTCAAATTTGGCATGCCATTGTTTGGGTGCTTGTTTAAGTTCATAAAGCGACTTAACAAGTTTGCACACTTTCTTTTCTTTACCCTGAACCACAAAACCCTCAGGTTGTTCCATGTAAATCTCTTTCTCCAATTCTCCATTTAAGAAAGCTGTTTTAACATCCATTTGATGGATTTCATGACCATTCACGGTCAGCAGTGCCACTAACACCCTAATAGATGTTATCCTTGTTACTGGTGAGTAAGTGTCAAAGTAATCAAGGCCTTCTTTTTGTCTATAACCTTTGACAACAAGTCTTGCTTTATATTTGTCAATAGTGCCATCAGCTTTCATTTTCTATTTAAAGATCCATTCCAAACCTAAAGGCTTATTTTCTAGAGGAAGATCAACCAATTCCCACGTATGGTTATCCAAAATTGATTGAATCTTACTATTGACTTCCTCTTTCCAAAATGCTAGATCAGAAGATGACATAGCTGCTTTGAAAGTTTGAGGCTCATTTTCAAGTAAGAATGTCACAAAATCTGGTCCAAAGGAAGTAGATGTTCTTTAACGTTTACTACGCCTTAGATCCTCTTCACTTGGAGTATTTTCCTTTGGTTCTTCCCGTGGTCGTTTAGGTCTTTTACTTAACGACTCACATTCATTTTTATACGGATAGATGCTTTCAAAAAATTCAGCATTTTCTGATTCAATTATCGTATTAACATGAATTTCGGGATTATCAGATTTATGAACCAATAACCGACATGCTTTATTATTTGTAGCATATCAAATAAAAATACAATCCACAGTTTTTGGTCCGATTTTTACCCTTTTGGTTAAAGGTACTTGTACCTTTGCTAAACACTCCCATACTTTGAAATACTTCAAGTTGGGTTTTCTTCCTTTCCATTTTTCATATGGAATAGATTGCATTTTGTTGTGGGGTACTCTGTTGAGTATTCGGTTAGCTGTAAGAATAGCTTCCCCCACAAACTCTACGGTAATCCGGAACTTATTAGTAAAGAATTCATCATTTCCTTTAATTTCTAGTTTTTCCTTTCCGCAATTCCATTGGATTGAGGTCTGCAGGGCGCAATAGTTTGATGGATAATTTCCTATTCCGAACATATTTCTGCAAACGGAGATTCATATTCTCTACCCCTATCACTTCTAATCATTTTGATCTTTTAATTCACTCCACTTCATTCTTGTATTGCTTAAATGCTTCAATTACTTCATCCTTACTATTAAGCAAATAAACATAACAATATCGAGTACAATCGTCAATAAAAGTTATAAAATACTTTTTCCCACCTCGAGATGGTGTTGACTTCATATCACAAATGTCAGTATGAATTAAGTCTAAAGGATTTGAATTCCTTTCAATAGACTTATAGGGATATTTTACAAACCTAGATTTAACACATATTTGACATTTTGATTTATTACCCTCGAATTTAGGTAATACTTTTAAATTAATTAACTTCCGTAAGGTTTTGTAATTGACATGTCCTAAACGAATATGCCATAAATCATTTGACTCCAATAAATAAGAAGAAGCTGAAATTTTATTAGTATTATCAACAACCATTATATTGAGTTTGAAAAGGCCCTCTGTGAGGTAGCCCTTTCCAACATACATTTCATTCTTACTTACAACAACTTTGTCAGATACAAATACACATTTGAATCCATTCTTAACAAGTAAAGAAGTTGAAACTAATTTTTTTCTAATAGTAGGAACATGAAAAGAACATTGTTGAGCGTTAACACCTTGCCGGAAGTCATCTTCAGGAATATCTTCTCATAACCCTTAATCTTGGTTATTGCAGTATTTCCCATGAAAAACTCTTCTTCGGGACCAGCAGTAGAGTAAGTTGCAAATGCTTCTTTGACAGCACAAACATGTCGAGTGGCTCCAGAGTCAATCCTCCACTCTTTTGAATTTCCAACTAGGTTGCATTCTGAAAACATTGCACAAAGATCATCAATGTCATCACTCTTCTCCACTATATTGGCCTATCCCTTTTTCTTATCCTTTTTCGGAAGACGACGATCAGGGGCTTTGTGACCAGCTTTTCTGCAATTGTAGCAGTAGCCCTTGAATATTTTCTTGTTCTGTTCCTTAGTCTGTCTAGAAGACCTCTTCCTCTTCTTACTTTTTGGAGTAGTATCCTTAATGATATTAGCTCCCATAACTGTTGAATTTCCAAGAGACTTTTTCTCGGCTGTTTTGTTGTCTTCCTCAATCTTGAGACGAATTATAAGATCTTCCAACTTCATTTTTTTGCGCTTGTGCTTTAGACAGTTTTTGAAATCTCTCCACGAAGGAGGCAATTTTTTAATCATTGTAGCCACTTGAACTGCTTCATTTACTACCATACCTTCAAAAATAAGGTCGTGAAAAATAAGTTGAAGCTCTTGAACTTGGGTTACAATGGTTTTGCTGTCTATCATTTTATAGTCTACAAACTTGGCAACCACAAATATTTTCAAGCATGCATCTTCAGTCTTGTACTTTTCTCAAGTGTGTCCCATAATTCTTTCGAAATTTTCATAGCACTGTAGACATTGTACAAGTCATCCTCCAAAGCACTTAGGATGTAGCCTTTGAAAAGAAAGCCTGCCTATTTTCACGCCTCAACAATCATAAACTTCTCATTATCCGGCATGTCGGTGGCAGGCACTGGAGGGTCTTCACTGGTGAACTTCTGCATACTAAGTGTAGTAAGCCAGAAGAACACCCTTTGCTGCCATCCTTTGAAGTTGGCTTCAGAAACTTTTTCCGATTTCTCAACCGGTGGCATAACAGTTCGGCTTGATGAGGCTATCATCATTGCCGCAACAGTCGCAGAAGGATTTCCATTATCAATTGCCATTTCTCACTATTAACAACAGAATAGTTCAATTAATGATAAAAAATAAAACAGTAAATAATACTGTAATTAACGATAAACAGTACGATTAATAAAGAAAAAAATGAAGTTTTTATATACTGTTTTATAGAAAATGATGAAATTTTTATGTTCTTCAAATCGAAATTGAATTTTAATACTCCGATGAAGTTTTTATATCTTCAAATCAGAAATAAAAAATTTCAGAAGGAGTAGAAAATCACACAGGTTTTAATCTCCAAAAACAGAATACAAATTACAATATAAAAAGTAATTTCCTTAAGATTGTTAGACAATCTGTATTACTATAATAAAAAGTGAAATAGTAAATTTTTTGAAACAGAAGAGGAAACAGAAAATTAGCAGCAACAGAATATCGAAATAATGAAGCTGAATCTTAAATATAATTTCGGAATAAAATCGAGCCTACTGAATACATAGTGTGTCCTTAAGGAAATTATTCCCCTCAAGTACCCGAGGTGCTGGAATATTATCCTCCCAGGATAGAATGATTTAACTCACCAGAGTGTTGGTACCAAAAACGCCGGTGAAATAACGAACCACTCGAAGGCTGTAAACCATACTGAAATTTTAATTGTTCAGAAGAAGGAGAAGAAGCTCAAAAACTTTCGTAAGGAAAGATTCTGGGATCAAGGCATATTTATAGCCATTATCTGTCACTATTTCAAAAAAGGTTTGCAACTTTTCAAGAACAGTCATGGCTGTTGGAACAGGTGGGAACGTTTTCCGTTTGAAAAATTAATTAAATAATTGAAAAAAATTTTGTCCAAAAAGATTAATCAATTAATCTTTGACCGAAGCCGAAGCGGCCGAAGCCAAAGTCGAGCCGAGCCGAGCCGAGCGACGACGATGGCGGCGTGAGGCTTACTTTCTTTCCAACCCATTTAACATCAAAGGAAGTGCTTTCTCAATATAAACACATTTTCTTTTCTTTCCACCACCAATGAGGGACACTTGCTCTTTTCAAAGCAAAAGGGAACTCATTTTCCCTCCACTTTCCTCCCTCCATTTTCCATTCACCAATCTTTTAAACCCAACAATTATTTTATAAAATAATAACACATCTGTGGTTCAAAAGAAATATATATATATATATATATATATATATATATATATATATATATATATAATATTGGTTATACATATACATGTATATGTATATGTATATGTATATGTATATACATTTATACATATACATGTATATGTATATGTATATGTATATGTATACAATTTAAATGGATAGTTGGTGCAAGTAATGGGATTTTCTTTCGCCAGAAGTCAGTATTAATTTTAACAATATCATATGATTATCTGCCATTAGTATTGGTTAACGGAGTTATGGTAACTTCCCTTGAAAATTAGTATTGCTTCGAAATTTTCGGTTAAGGAACAAATATCTTATTATGACTGGTTCAAATATACATACTCGCTACTGATCTTAATTCAAAGTGCACCAAAGTTTGGCTACACCGGTACTTCAACTTTTTGCTGAAGTTAAAGTAATTATGTTTTATATATAATCTTGGTCCATCTTTCTCTTTAGTTACTGTCGCTTAATTAGAAAAAGGAAAAAGATATGCCCTTGGTAAGTTATAATCTCTATTATATGTGGTTTAAAACAGGTAAAACTTTTAAAGCTCGAGGGTGTCTTTGTGCACTTTGGCCTGTTCGATATTATGTCATTGGTTGAGGGTAAGACGATGGGTTTCAAGTTCCATCGTACCATGAGGGTAAGACATCATATTTGAGTCATGATGCATCATGATGATAAGAGTTGGGTTTGAGTTCCAACTCGTTATGGTCTAACATATTTTTATATGTGTAAGACATTGGGTTTGAGTTACAATGTACCATATTGTTGATATAATAATGACTAAAGAAAAATAACACATTTTTCATGAAAAAGCATGAAGCTTGTCCCACTTGATTTGCTCCATTCTTGAAGTGAATGTAATAGGATGCATAATAAACCTAAATGAAGACAAGTGGTTGACCAATGAACGTGGGTGTGCCAAAGATCAAAATAATAATAGTCATAATTATGGTAATTATAAAAAAGAGAACAATAAAGGTTTTCAAAATAATCCTTCAAAGGTGAACGAAATATGTATCAATATGGTATGTTAATACGAGACACGCTCACATGATTATAGTTCATTCGTTGAAAATGTGACTTTTGATAAGCATTGTAAATGCAGACTCATTCCTAAAAGTGAATGTGAAAATATATATGTGATAAAGATTATGCATAATAATGTGCTTATGTATGGTTGGATAAATACCACAACTCACCTTTAAGGGAGGTTTGAGAGAAACGAAAATAATTAATATTACAGTATGGTTACATGAATATGTCATTGGTCGCATACATGTGGTACGCTAAAAAATATTTGGCCATGCCTTATAAAAAGTTATTAAAGGTAAAATTAAAGCAAGAAATGATTTTGCTTACGATGATTTTGACCATGACAATTATTATGATATAATTTTCTCCGTGAAGGAGATATTCACCATATGGATGGTGTGACAAAAGATCTTATAGTACAAAATCAATTAAGAGCTCCGGAAGAGCTAATTTATTACTCAGATGAATGAAATTGTTCATGACATTGATATTGTAGTAAGTCTCAAAAGAAACTTTTTGAGTTTCAAATGTATTAGCCAAAGTGGTTGGCATATTGAGACAATAAATGAAAGGATGACTAAATATCTTTATATTACTATAATCATATCGGGTAAATATAAAAGGTTGCTCGACTTTCCTTTTATTTGTACTACACAAGTATAAGCATGATGATAGAATCACATGCCACAAGTAAACTTGAGGTTTACTGGAACAAATATTAGTTAGCATGACCAGTTGGCCATGCCGGTTCAATTATGATGCAAAAATTAATTGAGAATTCACATTGGCATATATTGAAGAAATAGTATATTCTTCAAGAATTTTCTTGTGCTGCTTATTCTTATGATATACCAGTTAAGATTGGGATTGAATCCCTTGATTTCTGGAACAAATAGAAGGTGATATATATATGGGCCCAGTCACCTACCATGTGGATTGTTTACTGTTATATGATTTTAATAGATGTGTCTATTGTATGGTCATATGCGCCTTTGTTATCAACTTGCAGTTTGAATTTTGCAAGGTTGCTTACTCAAATTATTAGAGCACAGTTTTAGAATATAAATTATGATGGTTTATCTTGATAATGCTGGTTTATATCCAAGTTGGTTTAGCAGAAATTATATGCCTCCAATTATAGCTAAATCATTGGTTATACAAATCTCCCAAACAAAAGAAATTTGGTATGATGTGTATTATTTAATATACAATACCAGTTATATGCATCTAGCTAACAAGTTATGATAAATTCTCGCTATTACAATTGGTTCAGGTTCAGGAACCAAATAATTTCCATTTAGAAATATGGATGTGCTATATGATTTACTTATTCCATCATAATGCATAAAGATGGGTCCTCAAAAGAAGGTTGGGAATATGTTTTGGTGATCCCAATATTAGGGGGAGAAAATGGGCAGCTGAAAAAAGAATACATAGAATGAATTATTATGAGTACATCTTGATCCTCGTACAAGAAAATCTGAACTTGAAGTTCAAGTGGTAATTCATTTGTCAAAATATTGCCAGGCGTATTTGCTGACCCAAAACTAAATATCATATTTCAGTTGCTAATGCTCCAAATAGAATAAAATTCATGATGGACAGAGTCTATGGCATACATGAAGCGTAATAGACTAATTGATTTCAAAGATAAAACTCTTTGAAGAAGGAGAAGAACAAATGATCAAGATGGTCATAATAAGGAGGTAAATGCTCTAGAAGAGCACCACGACATAACACTCCATAAGACCTCATGAGAGAGGTTTAGGTACCTGAAAATAATGAGATAAAGAGATCTCAATAGGTTATGTATTTATTGGGTAACGATGAAACCGATATAAAGTAATCGTTGACGATATTGTTGATATAATGTAGCACTCAATATTATTAATATTGACGAGAATCTCGAGCTCAAATCTGTCATGGAATTTGGACAGATAAATGATTGGCCGAATAAAAAATACGTAATCAAGATTGATTTCACCTGAAAAATTTGAAGTTAGAAGGATAGTCCCAACACCTAAAAGTACAAAGCCAGTGGAGGTACAAATATATTCTTGTGCAAAAAGTGATTCAAGTTGATAAACATAAAAATGACTTGTGGCACAAGATTTTTCGTAAATATCCTGGCATTAATTATATGGAGGAATTTTCTCCTGTGGTGGATGAAATCTTTTTCAGGTCTTAATCTGGCAATACATGAAAAACTTGATATGTGTATAATAAAAATTCTTGAAGGATTTAAATTGTTCTGAAGCACATAAAGGTTTCCAGAAAAAATTGTTAAATAAAGTTTCAACAATTCCTATATGACATATATAATTTATTTTTTGTGTCTTAGTACAATTGGTGCACTTATGTTTCTTGTTAGAACATAAAGGGTCGAATATGTAAATGTGGCTAGTGATTCAAGGCGTTCATAAAATGGTTAACAAGGAGATTTCGAGGAATTTGGCAGGTCGATTGCGCAAGGTCATGTTAGTAAGGAAGAAGGAATCTTGGTAGGTTCCAGAGTTATGCAATGGTAGCTTCAAGCTAAGTGGGAGAGCCCCACCGTCTATGATTAGATTGCATGTTTATCTACTTGTGAGGTTTCTGATTATCGGCATGTTGGTGGGTTATTACGACTAAAGAAAGAGGACATCAGTGGTGATTTGAGCCAAGGATTTGAGGAATGTGTGCTATAATTGGTCTTATCGATTCATGTTCGGGCTTTGGAAAGACTCGGAGTTTATGCTTTGCGTAGATATGATTTACAAGGAAAGTGATTTAGCCGGGTGCTTCTTTGAGAGGATGTTCATGTGCTAGCAGAGCCTTGGGGTTTGATTATATTTGGGACCAAGTCAGAATGGGTGACTCTCAACAACGGTCCTAGTGGATTCAAAAGTTAAAGTGTGGTGCTTAAGGATTTCGAGTCCGTAGTATGGTTAAGTATTGAGATGTTGCAGCGGATTATAAAAGGAGCTTAGAGTGTTCTATGTTATCTTCGGTATGCGGTGTAGAAGTGGAAGAATGGGAGAAAATAACTTCGGAATCATAGGGAAATTATCGAAATGAGTGTACCCGTTGAAGATGCGAATATGCGCACAAGGAAAATGTGTGATGGTTCGTGGGTTTTGAGATAGCATGGTCTCGTGAAATAAGGTCACTCCGGATAAGTGCGGATTTGGGTTCATGATGTTTTGAATGGAGCTATTATTATTCCTAAGGCAAATCCGGAGTAAATTAGAAGAAGTGGCTCGGTTGGTAATGGTTGAATCAACACGGTTATGGCAGTGACCAGTTTCTCCAGCGTGAAGTTATACATGTGGTTTGTGGTTGTACACTTGGGCTTGAGCACCACCACAACTTGGTTAATTTGGGAGGTATTCGATTCGTATGGCCTTGTTATGTAAAGGGATTTTTCGGAAAAGTTATGGCAGTTTAGATTACGACATGAGGTTGTATTTTTTGCGGTTTGAGAATTTAGTTGCGTGTTGTATTGGTTCTTCTGAGATGAGCTAAGTAAATGGTTTCTATACGATAAAGTGTTTATTCTATTAGTGGTTCAGGAGTTATGGTGAAATTCTTGTACCATCGCGTATTGGCATTTTAGGTGCAGTGAGCGGCTTAGGAAAAATTGGAAGCCGAGGATCAAGGTTGCAGTTCGGTGTTGACAAGAATGTCACGAGCTCGGATGATCATGGAAGAATTTAGATGTTTAGAGTAAGATGGTATTGTCTTTAGCGTCACCTGAGATCGGTGTCCTATGTAAGAGGCTTTGTGTACTGATTGAGAATTCTTGATTTGCTTTACAGCATTAAAGTGGCCGGCTGTATGGAGGTGCAGACTTGTTACCTGGTGCGGAAGGTCACGGGAGTGCGTCCTACGGGAAGATTGTGTAAGTGTGACATGTAGTCACCTAATTGATTAAAGATTTAAAACCAAGTATGAAGATTGTGGTACTATCGCTAATGTGAGAATTTATGTCTGAAGGGTGCTTGGTTCATTTGATTGTGGGTTGTGGAAGTTTGTTCCAGAGACGGTTGTTCTTGTATGCCATGGGAAAAAGGGCTATTGTGGATTCTTGAAAGGTTATTAGCCCAGTGCGGTACGATCGTCTTGAGGTCCGTAGATAGATCTAAATGTGAATGTGGGATCTATATCAATCCAGAAGTGTTCATTTCAGCATAGCATTATTTCGGAGGGTTCTTCGGACCTTGGATGTTATTTCTGTTGTCGGCCCTTCCGTGTAGTCTCTAGTGTTCCATGTGGGTTGTGAGGCAGTTTGATTATTCGCACTCGTATTGATATCCCGTATAGGTTGTGGTGTTATATGCGCAGGATGGCTCTCGAGATGCAGGTCATTTATCGCACCTTAGTCGTGCTTGAGTTTTGTAGCTTATGGCGCTACCAGTCTCCTCAGGATTTGTATTATGCACTTAGCGTGCTTGTGGTTGATATTCGGGCATTTCGTGAGTATGAGCATTACGGCTCGAGGTATGTTTTCCTTATATTATTATGTGTGGACCGGGTGGCACGCCGCCACGGATATGCTGTTTGGATCGGGTGGCACGCCGCCACAGGTATCATGGTTGGATCGGGTTGCACGCCGCAACGGTGTGGTATTGAGTACAATTTCCCATATCTATTATGGTGTGTTTTGCCTCTCATTTCCTGAGGAAGGTTCCTAACATCCTTTCGGTTGTTTAATTTAGCTACGTGAGTCGAGTAACTCTTTCCAGAGTTCGTTTTTCCTTATGTATCACATTCGAGTTTGTAGCTTGTTAGCACATTATGGCATCATATGAGATATTTGGCAGTGTCTGAGGTGGCTTATTGCCTGAGCAGCTTGTACTGGGTGAGATGAGATTTTTGGACCTGGGATTAATGCGATCAGATTTATATGAAGCATATTAGAGAGCAAATATCGTCATTCGGTTCATAATGAGGTAATGGTTCTAGTCAAGAGAATAAACCCAATGATTTGTTTGACTCGGCAGTTGGTTATGAATTTCTGCACATCTCTTCCGTTGTGGCAGCATTCTAAGTGTTGGAACAGGACTTATACGTGTCATGAAGTGTATTGTAGACATCAGATTCTTGGAATTTCGGCCATTGTTATCGGAGGATGTTATTATGATCATGTGAATTATGCGGTGCATGGTAAGAATTTAGTAAGGGTACACAATCGTGTTTGGTGCAGTGTGTAGTGATTGATACAGTGTTCGTATGTTGGAAACAGGCCTAGTAGAGAATTCCGTATGTTGGAATTTGACTCTAAGACTTACTTGGCTAGATAAAGAGGAAGATCTTTAGGTTTGCTCGAGCAAATGTACTCAACTGGGTTATGGTAGCACGGGTAGGCGCACGAGGTGTTAATCAACGATTTCAGACAACGCCAGAGCAGTTCTTAGCACGTTCGTGGACGAACATATGTTTAAGTGGAGAGAATGTAACAACCCGACCTGTCATTTTTTGCTCTAGCACGTCATTCAGTGGTTTGAGACCCCGAGCAGCTTCACTTCAGGTATTATGACTTGTGCGTATGGTCGGAATTGAATTTCGGGAAGTCCAGAGTTGATTTGGAAAGAAAATTCTAATTTCGGAAGCTTTAATTTGGAAGAATTGACTAAGGTTTGATTTTTGAGTAAACGACCTCGGAATTGGGATTGGAAGGTTCCAACAGGTTCGTTTGATGATTTTGGACTTAGGCGTATGTCCGGATCGGGTTTTGGATGAACCGGGAGCATTTCAGCGCCTATTGTGGAAGGTTGGCATTTTGAAAGAATTTTATAAATTTGAGTTGAAGTGCATTTCAATGATATCGACGTCAGTTTGGGATTCCGAGTCTAGGAATAGCTCCGTATGATGATTCCGGTCTTAGGAGCGCATCCAGATGTGGATGTGGAGGTCCGTAGGTCATTTTGGGGTCATTTGGGTGAAAGTTGGAAATTTGGATAATTTTGAGAAGTTTGACCAGGAGTGGACTTTTTGATATCGGGGTCGAATTCCAATTCCGGAAGTTGAAGTAGGTCCGTAATGTCAATTATGACTTGTGTGTAAAATTTGAGGCCAATCGGACGTGATTTGATAGGTTTCGGCATCGATTTTAGAAGTTTGGAATTTCAAAGTTCATTAAGTTTGAATTGGAGGGTGATTCGTAGTTATGATGTTATTGGGCGTGATTTGAGGCCTCGACTAAGTTCGTAATGTGTTTTGGAACGTGTTGGTATATTTGGTTGAGGTTCCGAAGGCCTCGGGTGGATTTCGGACGGTAAACGGATCGAGTTTGGACTTGGGAAGAACAGCTGAAGCTTCCAGCTTCTGGTGTAACCACACCTGCGCAGAGGTAGCCGTAGGTGCGAGCTCGCAGGTGCGAGCTATGAGCCGTAGAAGCGAAAGAGTGAGGACAGGCCAGCCACCGCCGGTGCAGAAGTTTTGGCGCACCTGTGTGACCGCATGTGCGAGGGAAGTAGTCACAGAAGCGGATGGGCTCGCAGAAGCGGCCCTTTTTGTCCGCAGATACGGAGCTTGGCCAGGTAAAGGCAATGCGCACCTGCGAGGGTTTTGTCGCAGGTGCGGGACTGCATATGCGGCCAAGGCACCGCAGGTGCAAAAATTGCCTGGGTAGTGAGGTTTTTAAAAGACAGGATTTGGCCATTTTCCTCCACTTTTCATTTGGTTGGGCGATGTTTAGAGCTCTTGGAGGGGAGATTTTCGTGATCTATGTCAAGGTAAGTGATTCCCTCCTATAGCAAGTTAAATACTTGGATTATACATGGATTTAGACTTGTAAATTTGTAGAAATTTGGGATTTTGGTAGAAAACCTAGAAATTGATATTTTTGAATTTTGACCACGAAATTGGACATGAAATTTGGAATAAATTATATATTTGAGTTCGTGGTGACATGGGTAAAGTTTATCTTCGAAAATTTTCAGAATCCGGGCACGAGGGCCCGAGGGTGATTTTTATCGACTTTTCAAGAGAAGTTAGAAATTTTTGTAAATTTAATTATAATGAGTATTACAGTATATATTTATGGGTTTACACATTTATTGGCTAGTTTTGGAGCGTTGAGCATCAGTTTGAGTTGTTGGAAGGGTTTGGTAGCCGGTTATGGAATTTCGGAGCGAGGTAAGTCTCTTTTCTAACCTTGTAAGAGGGAATTTACCCCATAGGTGAACTTCATTAATATGTGTTGTTATTTGTGGGGGCTACGTACGCACGAAGTGATGAGAGTCCGTACGTAGCTACTATTCCTGTTTGTGTCCGGGTAGTTTTAGGTTTACACCATGCTTTGTGGACACCGTTATTTGATTATATTTGTTAATTGTATCAAATGGAACTAAGTCAAGGATTTTAAAGATTTAAAAGCTTCAAGTTGAATTGTCTTTATTTTGAAAAGAATCAAGACAGAGTTATGATTAATTAATAATTTATATTTGACCGCGTCGCAAGTATGATTCGCAAGCGGGGTATTTCTTCTACTACTCTCATGGGAGCGGGCCGTTCGCCTCGGCAGGTTAATTGATGCATCTATAGTTCGTACCGTTCGAACCTCAGCAGTGCACGATTTACATTTATGTTGGACCGGGCCGAACGTCCTCGGTGAAATTTTGTACATGATAATAGAAATGGAAGTCCCTTTTATAATTGGTATAAATTCATTATTTGAAAGATTATTTGTTTTAAATGAAGGAAGTGATTTGGGTCCTTAAATAGGGTGATGAATTGTTCAGTTATTTCTTATTCTGAGTTTTATTGTTATATATATCATGCTTAATTAGAATTTCATATTATCATATTGTTGGCCCTTAGTAAGTGTTGAAGTCGACCCCTCGTCACTACTTCTTCGAGGTTAGGCGGGATACTTACTGGGTACGCGTTGATTTACGTACTCATGCTACACTTGCTGTACATTTTTGTGCAGGTACATATATGTCTAGTGGCCTTATGGGCGCAGAGGCGCAGTTATTGCGGGGACTTAGGTGAGCTGCATTTCACGTTACGAGTCCGCAACAGGCAGAGTCTACTTCAGAGTATTTATATTTTTCTTTCCAATTTGTATTCCGGACAGATATTGTATTTTATTTTATATTCCTAGTTGATGCTCATGCACTTGTGATACCGGATTTTGGGCGATTATGAATTGCACTGTATTGAAATTTTTAAATATATTATTATGTATTTTGTAAACTCCATCTTTTACTATTTAATTGAAAGAAATATAATTTCAGAAATATTAAAAATAAGAATCAAATTAAGTAATTATTTTTGGCTTGCCTGACAGCGGTGCCCGGCGCCATCACGACCTTTAATGGATTTTGGGGTCGTGACAGTTTTATCCCACTGGGTTTTCATGGCAAGTTTTTTAACGAGGCAGCAAACAATGTGTATTACAAGATATGTGTACTATTTTTCCTTCACTAAATTTTTTTTTCATAGGGTTTTTTCTTAGTAAGGTTTTACTGAGACACATTATCTGTGGACATCCAAGGGGAAGTGTTATGAAATACATATTATATGGATGTCCACTAATCAAATATAACTACCACTACTCTTTTCCATTATGTAGATAATCCCCACTACTTCTTACTATTATGGTTGTAAATCTCACACCTCCATAACTTCCTCTATGATCTTCCCCCCTTGATCTCAATAGTTAATACCATGTTCATGATATCCCTTTGTATTACCTAAATATCATCCTATAAATAGAGGGTTTGGGCATCACATTACACACACTCGAACACTTGATAAAATAAGAAAGTTATCTCTTCTTCTCTTATTCTATTACTTATCTTCTTGTTTTATATTGTTAGTTTGAGCTTAGTTTCGTAACAATATTTATCTCTTTCTATTCTTTATTTTTTACTATTTTAGTAATATGATATTTTTCTATTTTCTAATATCTATCCTATGAACTTACCTATATAATAACTAAATTTTATTTTAAAAATAAAAAATATTAATCAAGCATAAAATTTAATAGCGTTGAATAATGATAAGGATGAGTAGAATAAATTTTAAAATAAAATAATTTACTCTTATCGATAATTTTATTAATAGAAATGAAATTTAAAAAATCGAGAATAAAAAATAATGAGAACATTATAACATATACTCAATGTATGTAATATGAAAATTTATAATTATTAAAAGTAAAGGAATATTTTATAACAAACTCCTAAAAGATTATCTATTTACCACCGAGAAAATATAACTAAATATATACTTAATGCGTGTTATATTAAAATAAAAATCATTAAAGTATATAAATTTTGTGATAATTTTATAAAAGGACTATTCTATTTATAGTTTTACTAAATTTAAATTATAATTCATAAAACAATATAACATAATTTAAGTTACAGGTAAAATCATACAGAAATAGCATATCAAAAAAGATATAGGAAGGAATTGAAAATGACAAAGGTAAAATAGACCTTGTGTCAGTTAAAGGGAGGAGAATGAAAAATTTTCAAAGTAGAGGGGGAGGGGGGGAATTGTATCACGATCCAAAATCCAACTAGTCATGATGATACCTAACCCAACCCGCTAGGTAAGCCAATAACCAATTATCCAATTTAATGAGATTTATTAAGAGAAGAAATGATAATACAATTGAACTATTATACAAAGGATTTCCCAAGGACTGGTAGTACAAATCATGAGCTTCTAAGATTTAGATTTTTATAAGACTGAACTGAAATAATTACAACATCTGTTGAAATGTAAATGAACAAAATTCGAATCTAATGCTACCAAGGACAAGTGATAGCCATAACTGGAAAGCAGGTACATTTTCAGATCCAGCTCCCACTGTACGCAGCAACCTCAACATCCAACATCTGCACACAAGGTGTAGAAGTGTAGTATGAGTACAACCGACCCCATCTACTCAATAAGTAACAAACCTAACCTTAGGTTGAAAGTAGTGACGAGCGGGACAACAGTCAGAGTTCAACTCCAATAACCAACAATATTTCATAACAATATAATAAAGATTGTACAAGACATAGCTCAGCTCGTTCACAATTACGGAAAATAGGCATGCTTTACAAGTATAACAGTAAATCTCAAATCTTTCACCGAAAACACCAAAAATATGAATAAGTTTGAAAATTGTGATTTTTCCCAAAAACTTTCAACAACAGTTAAGAAGTCTCATTATCAGATGGCATGAGAAAAGTACATTTCTATGCCTACATGTCAATGTGCATGTGAATGTCACAAAATCGTGTAGCATGAGGAAATGCATCTCTATGTCTGTATGTCAAGTATGCACGTTAGATGCAATGCATCACAGTGATGAACTCATGTACTCACACTCTCGGAGTACTCAATATCACGGTCTCACACTCCCACTCCTTACGCTCAATCACTTAGCACACTCAGTCACTCAGCACTATATGGTACCCGCTACGGTGCACAACCCGATCCCATCATGAATCAATAGAACCTGCGCTCACTGTGGGTGTGCAGACTCCAAAGGGGGAGATCCTGCCCAAGCGCTAATATAACCTGTTGCGGCGTGCAACCAGATCCACATATAGCCCTAAGGCCTGTTGCGGTGCACAACCCGATCCATATATAGCCATAAGGGTTGTTGCGGCGTACAACCCGATCCACATATAAATAGCCATAAGTCTTGTTGCGGCGTGCAACCCGATCCACATATATGTATTCATAAGGCTTATTGCGACATGCAACCCGATCCACATATATATAGCCATAAGGCTTGTTGAGACATACAACCCGATCCACATATATATAGCCATAAGGCTTGTTGCGGCATGCAACTCGATCCACATATATATATAGCCATAAGGCTTGTTGCGGTGTGCAACTCGATCTATATATATATAATACCTGATGCGGCGTGCAACCCGATTCCATCAATATCACTCACAATCCGACCCTCAGGCACAAACTCAGTCATCAATCTCTCTAGTCTCTCGGGCTCACAAATCTTATGCCAATCAGCCCAATAATGACAACAATATGATGTGACAACGAATGATAATAAAGACTAAAATATGATATGTAAATGAATGAACATGACTGAGTATGTAGATGCAATTTAAGCAAATAACTCAACAGCATAGATGACCTCAGTAGCTACCAACGGAATAAGCATATAGCCTAAACATGATTTCTAGTATGATTCACAACTCAATTTCTCTAACATGTGGAAATTTCATGGATAAAAACAAGACTAAGTAACTACACAGTATCACTGAATCAACAGAGTCATAATTCACTCGGTGCACACCCACATGCTTGTCACCTAGCATGTGCGTCACATTAACACTAAATACATAACATTTATATTCAGGAGTTCATACCCTCAGCACCAAGTTTAGAAGTGTTACTTACGTCGAACAAGCCAAATCCAATACCGAGCAAGCCAAATAATGCTCCAAAAATACAATCCCGCACGTACTGACTTCCAAACGGCTCAAAACTAGGCAAAAGAAACTCAAGAACATCAAATAATGCCAAAGGAAACAAACCCAATCGATAAAGGTTGAATCTTTAATCAAAACCCCAAAGTCAACCAAAAGTCAAAACCCGGGCCCGCACCTCAGAACCTGACAAAATGCACAACATCCGACAACCCATTCAATTATGAGTCCAATCATACTAGCTTCACTCAAATCTGACTCTGAATCGACGTTCAAAACTCAAAAATTCATTCTATGAAACTTTAGGCAAAACCCCCCCAATTTCCTCTTTAAAATTCATAATCCAAATGCCAAAATTGAAGATAGATTCATGAAATATATCCGAAACCGAGTAGAGAACACTTACCCCAATCCATGTGGCTCAAAAATCGCTTTAATCCGAGCTCCATAGCTCCAAATATGAATAAAATAGCCAAGCCCTCGATATATATATATATATAGCTTCTGCCCAGGTATCGTCGCATCTGCGACCCACTTAGCCGCTTTTGCGGCAAAAATTTTGCTCCTGCGAATGACCACTGGTAGCCTGCCCTCGCACCTGTGGCAGAAAGTCCGCTTCTGCGATCACGCAGGTGCGAGTAAATAAATGCGGGTAAATATCTGCGATCACTGATCTCGGCCAAACCCACACCACAATTAAGTAGTGTGGCGATCGATGCAATAATAAACCCAACAAAGGTCGGGATCGAATCCATAGGGAGTTAGAATATGGGATTAGGTGTATATTTAAGTTAATTGCAAGTTTTGGCTCTATTGTTTGCAAGTATAAAACTAAGGACAATATTTTTGGTTTTGAGTTTTTCAAATGCTTAAAAGAGACTAGGGTCATGACTTCTACCTAGGTGGTTATCTAATGGGTTGTAAACTCTAGGGAAAATTTGATTAGTTGGGGTCGTGATGTAGCAATCACATCCGGGTACTCACTCTATACCTCTCGGTAGTTTGAGTGATTTTGCCCAATTTGGCTTTCTCAAGTCCAATTGGGTATTTGCACAATACATGTGATATTAGCCCAAGTCGGGTATTACTATCTCTAGGTTTAACCCTTTAATTGGGGCTATCAATTTCTTGAGTTCACCCCAATTTCTTGTTAGCCAAGTTTTCCTAGACTTAGTCTCTCTTTCTCAAGTAAAGGCTAAGTTGAATAGGCATGAATCAATGCTTGCAACCATTGATTCTAGGGTTCAATCATGAACAAGGCTAAATATCACTAACCCAATAAAAAATAATCCCTAAATTAAACACCAATCAAATACCCACACTAGGGTTGGGTTACAACCCTAGCTAAATATTTAGCTACTCATGAAAAGTACAGAAATCAAATAAGAAATTAAGATAGAATGCATATAAATTGATTAGGGAAAGAAAATCTAATGTACAGATATTAATCTAATACAAAAATCCTCAAAATAGCAAAGAAAACGGCTCAGGTGCTCTTCTCCAACGTCACTTCCCCTAAAAATGACAAAAAGTTCTATTTATACTAAGCTGAAAATATCTGACAAAAATGCCCCTGCGAAGGTTGTGCGGCTACATAATTCTGGTGCGGTCCGCACATTGAGCTTCTGCGGCCGAACAATTATTGTGCGGTCCGTATTCTTGGAATTTTGGGCTTGGATCTTCGGGGCTTCTGCAGTCCGCATAAAAACGAGTGCGGCCGCGCTTCTGATTGTGCTGCCGTATAAAAATGATGCGGTCTGCACTCCTTGATTTTGAACTTGAATCCAACTATCTGATTCTTCACTCCTGCGGACCGCATAATAGTGAGTGCGGCCGCACTTGATATTCTACGGCTGCATAATTTTGGCGCGGTACGCGCTCCTTCAGCTTGCCCAAATACCATTCTTTGAATCTCCTCTCTGCGGACCACATAATAGTGAGTGCGGCCGCACTTGATATTCTGCGGCCGCACAATTTTGGTGCGGTCCGCACTGCTGGCCTTTTTGTCCTGTTTTGGTTCTTATTCACTTTTGACTCCTTTATGAGTTGATTTTGACTTCTTTGGCTCATATCCCAATATTCCTGCAAGTAAACACATTTTGTTAGTTTCCGGGAATGCCTTTAAGCATTTTTGAGCTAAATCGCAAGTAAAAGAGAGCAAATAATCGGTCAAAATCCCTACTTATCAATTCCCCCAAACTTAAGCTTTTGCTTGTCCTCAAGCAAATAAGGCAATTCCCACCTCCACTAGAAAAAGAGATATTTCAGCTGGCTTAAGGTAAATCAATCACACATCAATTGGGACCAACAATTACCCACAACACATATGAATTATCAACAATGCAATGGTTTGACTTTTTGAGTACAATAGTTCTAATGTGACACTAGAGCATCAAGAGTTGACTCTATTCATCAAGGAAGCTCGCTCTTTCACATAGGACATTGTGGATCCCAAACTCCTCCTCCTCTACTCTCCATTTGCACATCTTACTTTAGAATGCAACACTCGATACAAGGGTTGTGAAAAGTTCGCTCATCTCTCTCAAAAGAATGCCACAAGTCCGGCTCTAAGTACCATAAGCTTGCCCCTCATGTAAATCACCACTAATATAAGCTCACTCAACTTGAAATCATGTAGGGCTTTTGCGGGATGTAATCAAGGCTTTTGGACCAAGGTAGGACTTGTTGGAATATAATGTTTTCATCTTTCCTTAAGCACTCCATTTTCTCTTTTCGGCTCATACTTTCTCGACTCTTTGAGTCATTTTCTTCTTCCTCGGGGGAACTAGAGAGACGTAACGTCACTCTTTCTTGATCATGACATTCATTTTTCTCCTTTTCTATTTACTTTAGCCTTTTATCCCTACTTTCTTTTGAATTCCCTTCAACTCTTCATTTTATTCACTTTCTTTTTGGCATTTTTCTTTTTTTTTTCTTTTCCTTCCCTTTTCTTCATTTCTTTCTCTTCTTTGTACCTTTTATCACTTCAACATCCTCGTCTCTCCCCCCAAACTTATGTTTTAGCCCATTGTTTCTCAAGAATGCTAAGGAAAGATCGGGTGCCAAGAGAGGGTCACTACAGAATGGATAAAGGCTTGTAACGTGGTTATTGAAAGAAAAAGGCTTCGGCTCAAAGGGGTTGACTAGGGTTATCACATTGGTAGGCTATGGAAGATTTCAATTTCAAATTGGATCAAAGAGAGCCTACAATCATTTCTCAAGCCAAGCTACACTTAAAATTTCGCCTAGAAAAACACTCGGGGCAAGTTCTAGACTATTGGCACGGGAACTTGGACTTGCAATTCAATACCTCACCTCTCACACTGCTGGATTGCTAAAGAGAATGGAGTCGAGGGCCCACAACAACCCTAGCTAATATTGAGAATCACAAATGGCTCGACTGGACCACTCGATGATTGTTTGAGTCAACACAAGAGTCTAAAGGTCATAACTAGAGCTATTTTATGCCAATAACTTTGTTTTTAATCATAAGGTCAGAGGTAAATGTGTTGGTACCAAGTGAAGCATGCTCGAGACACTTTTATTCATTACTACTATATTTTGTCAAAACATAAAAGAAAACGGACTCAATCCCTTAAGAAGGTTGTCACGCCATCCATCGTTGGGAAGAGCCACCCGGTTCACACAAAATCCACCTTTGGAAAAAATCGTGGCATTAAGAAAATCAAAGGCTTATTGTTCACTCAAAACATAAAAAGAAGCTAACAAATTAAAAAGAAGCTACTAAAGTAAATAAGAAGTTATACTACAAAGGAAAAGCAAACTAAAGAAGCTATGAAGTAAACTACGGGAAGCGAGATAAATGAATATACAAACCGAAGTCAAATGAATATATACATAAGGGAAATGAATATCTACATCAAATGGGGAGAATATATACATACCAAAGGAAAAATAAGAATGAAAGAAAAATAGTATCAGAGTTATTACATGCCAAATGTCAAATGTTAGTTAATGAAAATAAATCACCCCCAAATGAAAAATAAGCATTGTCCCCAATGCTTAACAAAAATAGGAACATGGAAGGGGTAGAGAGTCAAGAGAACTCCCTATGTGGTCTCAGTCTGCATGGGATCATCAACACTCTCTGTCTCCTCTAACTGTATGTCATCCTCTCCTGGCTGAGGGACAACTAGGTTGCTGAGCATCTGTATCATCTCCTCAGTAGTGTGTGCAGTCGCAACTGGCTCCTCAGACTGGTCGGCTGCTGCCTCTGGTGCTGGGACTGTCTGCTCCATAAGTTCCAATGGAAGATCTCCGGCAGATGCAATCTTTGCAACCTCTTTGCTCAGCTTCTCTACCGGCTTCTTTGATGCCTGGGATCTACGCATCTTCTTGACCTGCTTGCCCAAATACTTAATGACCTTCCCATGCATCGCCAGAGTATCAGTAATGTTCTTCTGGTTCTCCAGAATCTTCTTCAATGTTTCCTCCACTGACGGAGGTACCTGTGGCTCTGCTGGGGCTGAGGACTGTGCTGCAATAGCACTGGATATATCAGTTAGCTTTGTAGTAGCTGCCTGCATCCAGTTGTTGAGACTCGCCAATGTCTGGGAGACTCGCAGCGCAGTCTGACTATATGTAGATGAAGCCAACACTAATAATTGCACTGATAGTCTAGCAGAAGCAGGTGGTCCGGAAGATGAAGGTGGCATGGCTGCTGTCCCGGTAGAAGTACCGGCTGCGGTGGATGGCTCGGCAGCTGAATCAGTAACCACTACCACTGGCTCCTCAGACTGGCCAGTGGAGGTAGTAGCTTTACCCTTGAATTTTGGGTTGTCAGCTACCTGAAGTTGGTACCAAGAGAAAGGCTTCTTGGCCTTCAGCTCGATATCATAATTCCTTGGCTCTACCCCTTGGTCCTTGACGTACTCTGTGAGGAAGTTCGGGTACAGGTAGGACCTTTCATCTTTTTGGACAGCCAGAGTGATGTTTGTAGACATGATAGCACCCACATTAATTGGGTACCTAACCATAATTGAGGCTACTAAGACTGCACGGGGAAGGGGAAGATTGTTCTCGTTGAGGCATGGATCAATGCGGCTACATACAAATGTTTTCCACCCTTGTACTTCAAAGTTTAGGGTGGCTCGGACTATTGGAACTCCTGTTGTGAGCAACAGAGGTGTTGACCCTCGAATTGCCAGAATATCAGCTAGCCATGGGTGAGCTGCGTTACCCATAGCAAGCTTCTCCAGGTATTGGACTGCCTCCACTTCCTCAAACCCCACATACTTGTTCAAGGTGCAGGCATCAAACTTGATTTTCAAATTTTGAACTTTTGTCACCTTGGTACCCTTTTTGATATGAGCTACATTGGTGTAAAATTCCTTGACCAAATGCTCATTGGCATCCATAATGCGGTGGGCGAACCATTTCCAACATTTTCGCTCCCGAAATTGTCGGAGGACATTGGGGTTGTGCTTGTCTAGATCTTTCATCAAGAACTGCTGCTCAGGAGTGAGTGACCGTTGCGACCACCATTCCCTAAATTTAGCAAAGGCGGCAGCACTGACGAATCTGTCTTCCCATGTCTCTGGTCTCTTTGATCTCTCCAAACCTCCTACTATAGTATCCCTCCCCTCTCCCATCGTCTAGGACATCATCATCATCCACATTAATTGGATCAGCTGGAGCATGTGAGGAAGAGGGCTCAGAGGCTTGACTACCCTCTTCCGAACCATCAAAGGAACTGGCAGAAGAAGACGACTCATCTACTAGGTGGAATCTACCATGAAACTGTTGTGATTGGGCTTCCGGCTATGATTGCATGAAGTTACCCTCAGAAGCTTCCCCAGATGGGACTTACTCACTGGTTTTCGAGGGTTCGGGAGGTCTGCTGGATGTAGCTTTCTTACTTATAACCCTTTGAAGTGCTAGAGGTAGGTTGCTTTTACCTCAACCTCGGCCTCGGGAGGGTTCTGCCCTCCCTTGCGATGTATCTTCTCTACCACGTGAGCGAACCATTATCTGTAATGCATATGGATAAGAGTTAGTTGGATTTGTAAACCAAAGGTGCATGCATAACAACCGCAGTAAAGCAGTCTCAGAAGGGGTAGTACGGACCGCACAAAAGTGAGTGCGGTCGCAAACTTCCCAATGCGGACCACACAAAAGTGAGTGCGACCGCATAACCAAAAGTGCGGACCGCACAATTTTGAGTGCGGCCGCATAAGTCCACTGAGGACCGCACAATTTTGAGTGCGGTCGCACAACTCCAGGTTCAGACTACTGGGGTCTCTGATGTTTCATCAATACGGACTGCACAAAAATGTGTGCGGCCACACAAGTCCACTATGGACCGCACAATTTTAAGTGCGGTCGCACAAATCATGCACATTGATACCCTAGTTCAGAGAACTGCGGACCGTACAAAAATGTGTGCAGCTGCAGAAGCTCATGGTGCAGACTGAACAAAAGTGAATGCGGCCGTACAATTTGAATTCAGGCGGCACTGACTTAGGGTTCATGGAATTTTATTCACAAACTAGTCAAGTTTTTAGCAATTAATCATTAGTCACTTACCCAGACCCCAATTAACGTTTAAAAAGGCTGCCCGCATGATTCCAAGCACAAACAACTAACCATTGACATATTTAGGCATGGAAATAACCCTAGGCAAAAGAATAAAATTAAGGAAAAATCTAAATAATAAATTAGCATACCAGTAATGAAGATGCAGATGATATTCAACACTGATGAAATGAGGAGAGATTGAAAACAATGAGGATATGCACTGTGCTAGCTTAGCTTCAGGTTTCACAAGAGCGTAAAGTGTAAAAAGTTGAGGGAGGCCCTATTTATACTTTTGCCCGTCGGACCCACAATTTTACCTGGAGTGCGGCCGCACAATTTTGAGTGCGGTCCGCATTCATTACCTACCCTTGTGAAGACTTGCTGCGGACTGCACAAAAATGAGTGCGGTCGCAGAATTAGTGCGAACCGCACAAAAATGGGTGCGGCCGCATTTTGTTAAGGATTTTTGTCAGGCCAAACTTCAGAGACCATGTATTTTTCATCTCCCAGTTGTGCGACCGCACACAAAATTGTGCGGCCGCAGAGTGGCAGTGCGGTCCACATAATTTTAGTGCGGTCCGCACTTTTGTGACACCTAGCCAAACTTTTCATGCTCAGTTCCTACAATGCACACCCATTCCTGCATACACTTCAAAATTAGTTAGTACAAAACAAAGCCTATCTAATCTAAAGAAGAAAAATAAGAAAAAGAAAAAGACACATGGGTTGTCTCCCAAGAAGCGCCTGATTTAACGTCGCGGCACGACGCATGTTACCATCAATCACTTGAAATGGAGCAACGCCACAACGTGGCCATCATCAATCTTGCCAAGATAATGTTTAACCCGGTGCCTGTTGACTCTAAACACCTCATCATTCTTATTTTTCAAATCTAGAGCACCAAAGGGTGTCACATGTACAGCTTCAAATGGGCCACTCCACTTTGATTTCAGCTTTCCCGAAAACATCCGCAACCGAGAGTTGAACAAAAGCACAAGATCACCTGCTTTGAATTCTTTGTTTCGGATATACTTGTCATGGAGGTACTTCATCTTGTCCTTATACAAGGACAAACTGGAGTATGCATGGAACCGAAACTCATCAAGTTCATTCAATTGCTCCACCCTAAGATTTGCAGCTACATCCCACTCAAGGTTAAGTTTCTTCAACGCCCACATAGCCTTATGCTCAAGTTCCACCGAAAGGTAACAAGCTTTCCTGAACACTTACCGATACGGAGACATACCAATTGGTATTTTGTAAGATGTTCTATAAGCCCAAAGAGCATCATCAAGTTTCTTCGACCAAGCTGTCCGGTTGGCATTCACTGTCTTTGACAGAATACTCTTGATCTCCCGATTGAAGACTTCAACCTGTCAACTTGCTTGAGGATGATAGGGGGTCGGCACTTTTTGAGTGACACCATACTTGGAGAGTAAAGTATCAAAAGCTTTGTTGCAAAAGTGTGATCCCCCATCACTAATGATGGCCCTTGGAGTACCAAACCTTGTGAATATGTTCTTCTTCAAGAAAGCTACCACACTCCGAGCTTCATTATTGGGCAAATACACAGCTTCAATCTATTTGGACACGTAATCCACAACTACCAATATATAGGTGTTCCTATATGAGCTCACAAACGGACCCATAAAATCAATGCCCCAAACATCAAAAATATCAATCTCTAGGATGGTGGTGAGAGGCATCTCATTTTTCTTGGAGATCCCACTGGCCCTTTGGCATTCATCACAACGCTTAATGAGATCGCTAGCATCCTTGTAAAGGGTAGGCCAATAGAACCCACAAATTAGCACCTTTGTAGCAGTTCTCACTCCACTATGGTGACCACCATATGGCAAAGAGTGGCAAGCTTCAAGAATACCCAATTGTTCTTCTTCTGGTACACATCTTCGGATAACACCATCAGTAAAAGATTTTGAAGAGATATGGCTCATCCCAATAGTAGTCCAGGCAGTCTCGTTTTTCTTTCTTTGGTTTGAAGAGAGCTCATACGGAACAATTCCACTCACAAGATAGTTGGCCACCTCGGCATACCATGGCATCCCAGTCATAGAAATGGAAAGGAGTTGTTCGTCAGGAAATGAATCATTGATCTCAAGGCCATCATGTGGCCTCTCCTCCTCCTCCAATCGGGACAAGTGGTCTGCCACTTGATTCTCACTACCCTTGCGGTCTTGAATCTCTAGATCAAACTCTTGCAATAGAAGCACCCACCGCTTCAACCTTGCCTTAAAGTCTTTCTTGCTCATCAAATAACGAAGTGCCGTATGGTCGGTGTGAACAATCACCTTTGTACCCATTAGGTACGGGCAGAACTTCTCCATAGCAAAGACAATGGCTAGGAGTTCTTTCTCGGTCACCGTATAGTTGACTTGGGCCTCGTTCATGGTCTTGCTAGCATAGTAGACCGGATGAAAGATCTTATTAATTCGTTGCCCCAATACTGCTCCAACCGCCACATCGCTTGCATCACACATGGGCTCAAATGGTAAGTTCCAATTTGGCACGGTGATAATAGGAGTGGTAGTCAACTTATACTTGAGTAGTTCAAATGCCTTCATACAATCTTCATTGAAAAGGAACTTGGCATATTTATCCAAGAGTTTAGACAAGGGGTTTACCACCTTAGAAAAGTCCTTGATGAATCAGCGGTAAAACCCCGCATGACCTAGAAAGCTCCTCACTCCCTTTATGGAAGTTGGGTGGGGGAGTTTGGATATCACTTCAATTTTTGCTTTATCAACATCAATACCATTCTTGAAAATCTTGTGACCGAGAACAATGCCCTCCTCGACCATAAAGTGACATTTTTCCCAATTCAACACCAAGTTAGTTTCCTCACAACGTGCCAATACCTTATCTAAGTTATCCAAGCACTCTTCAAAAGGATTCCCCACGACAGAAAAATCATCCATGAAAACCTCGAGAAAGTCCTCCACCATATCGGTGAAGATGGCCATCATGCACCGTTGAAAAGTTGTCGGTACATTGCATAACCCGAATGGCATCCGCGAGAATGCGAATGTGCCATAGGGACAAGTGAAAGTGGTCTTCTCTTGGTCTTCAGGAGCAATAAAAATCTGGTTATACCCGGAATATCCATCAAGGAAGCAATAATAAGCACGTCCGGCTAACCTATCCAACATTTGATCAAGAAATGGAAGCAGAAAATGGTCTTTCCGAGTACTTTGTTGAGCTTCCTATAATCCATGCACACTCTCCACCCGGTGACAGTTCTTGTGGGGATCAATTCTTTTTTGTCATTTGTTATCATAGTCATGCCCCCTTTCTTTGGGACACATTGCACCGGCGAGACCCACGAACTATCAGAAATGGGGTAAACAACCCCGGCATCCAACCACTTGATGATCACTTTCTTTACTATCTCTTGCATGGCCTCATTCATCTTTGATGTTCCACGGAGGGCTTGGAATCCTCCTCCAAAATGATTTTGTGCATGCAAAAGGCGGGTCTTATACCCTAAATATCTGCCAATGTCTAACCTATTGCTTTCTTCCTCCTTTTGAGCATCGCAAGGGTGAAAGCTGCACGTTAGTTAAGCACGAGAAAAGAATAACAGGTAAAGTGGAACAAGGGCCTAGAAACTCATACCTGAGGTGTGAAGACAAAGGCTTTAACTCCAAGGTGGGAGGCTCCTCGATTGAGGGCTTTGTTTGTGGAGTCTTCCGATTTTCGAGATCCAAGGAAAGTTTTTGGGGCTCATAAGTATATGATCCCATTCCTTGCAAAGCATTGACACAATCTACAAAGCCTTCCTTCTCATCCTCATAATGATTCAACAACACAGCTTCCAAGGTATCTTCAACATTTATCACAGCACTAGTGTCATCAACAATTATTTTGGTCACAAGATCCACGAACGAACACACTTTGTTGCTATTCGGCTGCCTTATTGATTTAAAAACATGGAACACCACTTTTTTATTGCCCACCTGGAAGGTGAGCTCGCCATCTTCCACATCAACTAAGCCCTTCCCTGTAGCAAGGAAAGGTCTCCCCAAAGTGATTGGCACCTCGTAGTCAACCTCACAGTCAAGTATCACAAAATATGCGTGAAGGATGAACTTGTCGCCCCTAACTAACACATCATCAATTATCCCCAATGGCATTTTCATTGTCCGATACTCCATTTGCAACCTCATGGATGTTGGTATTGGTTGCCCAATCCCCAACGTTTTGAACACATAATATGGCATCAAGTTAATGCTTGCCCCCAAGCCACATAAAGCTTTGGCGAAATTGGCACTCCCAATAGTGCACGTGATTGTGAAAGCACCGGGGTCTTCCAACTTTGGAGCCATGGACTACACAATAACACTCACTTGATGTGTCATTTTGATCGTTTCACAGTTCATTGATCTCTTCTTTGTTACCAAATCCTTCGTGAACTTGGCATATCATGGCATTTGTTCTAAGGCTTCAACCAACGGCACATTTATGGACAAACTTTTCATCATATCAATGAATTTCTTAAATTGATTCTCATTGTGTTGCTGTGCAAGTCTTTGAGGGTATGGAGGAGGAGGCCTTGGAATTGGTGCCTTAGCCTTTGGCACTACCGGCTCCGGCATGTCAATCACGTGCTCCCTAGATGGGTTCACATCTTCTTGCGTCTCCTCTACATTTTCATCAATATCAATTCTCGCTTCTTCATTAGCTTGAAAATCATTGCTTGGCTCATCATCATTTTGCACCAACACATCATCACCCACATGTCTTCTTTGGTTTGAGGTACTAGCAACTCTACCTCTCCCACTTCTTGTTGTTACGGCCATTGCATGCCCCGTATTCCCACCTTTCGGGTTCACCACCGTATCACTAGGTAGTGCCCCCTTTGGGCGAGTATTTAAAACTTGAGAAATTTGGCCAAGTTGAACCTCCAAGTTGCGGATAGAAGTGTTGTAGGAGGCTAATTGGGCATCGGAGTCGGCGTTTTTCTCCATCACTTGCTTAAACATATTTTCAATCCGTCCCATTTCACTATTGGAAGAGCTAGGACCTTGCGACGGATATGGAGGCGGGTTATTTGGTTGTTGATACATCGGGGGTCTCTAATAGCCCGACCCCCGATTTCCTTGATTGCTATTGTTCCAACCCCCTTGATTATTGTTGCCTCCACAATTGCTTTGATTGTTGCCACCCCAATTACCTTGATTATTTACTCCCTAATTGCCTTGATTACCCCAATTGCTTTGATTATTGTTGTTGCCACCACTCCAATTTCCTTGGTGGCCTTGGTTGTTCCAATTTCCTTGGTTTCCTTGTGATCTCCATTGTTATTGATTTGGAGCATTGCTTCTTTGACCTTGATAATTGTTGACATATTGAACCTCTTCATCTTGCTCATCATATGAATCATCTTGATTATACCCACTATTACTTTGCTCAAATTGTTCCGGATGGTTTTATACTTGTTGACCTCATTGCCGTCTCTTGTTTACCATCATGTTCACCCGTTCCATAGCATTCACCTGTTTTGGCCCTTGAACCTGTTGAAGCTGAGCCTTGGCCAATTGGTTCATGGTGGTTGTCAACTCCACAATAGCTTGCCCATGATCATGTAACTTCTTGTGTAGGTGAATAACATTTGGGTCACCCTGAGGAACATTAGCTCTACTTTGCTATGCCGAAGAGGTGTCCGCCATCTCATCCAAGATTTCACAAGCTTCAGAGTAAGGAAACAGCATTGGCGCAAGGCCCAAACACGGCATTCAGCCCAATTTACAGAAATTCTTTCTAAAACATATAACTATCATATGGTTTCAACAAAGTATGCAACTTTACAGTTGCTACGGGACGGACCAAGTCATAATTCCCCAACAGTGCATGCTCACACGCCCATCACCTAGCATGTATGACACTTCAAAATAGTAGAATGATACGAAATCCGGGGTTCCATACCCTCAGGACCAGATTTACAATCGTTACTTACCTCAAACCGCGAAATTCTTCTTCTGCAATGCCCTTTTCTCGTGAATTTGTCTCCAAACGCCTCGAATCTGGTCATAAATAATTCGTTTCAGTCAATAAAATTCATTGGAATTAATTCCACAAGATAATAATGATTTTCATAAAAATCCAAAAATTAGCTCAAAAATCTCCCGTGGGGCCCACGTATCGGAACTCGACAAAAGTTACAAAATCCGAAAACCCATTCAACCACGAGTCTAACCATATAAATTTTACAAAAATCCGACCCATTTCGACCCTCAAATCTTTGATTTAAACCAAGAGGGTTTTCAAATTTTCCCAACTCAATTCACCAACTAAATGATAAAAACAACCATGGATTCGGGTAATTTAACCAATATTGAGTTAAGAACACTTACCCTGTTATTTCCTCTGAAAATCACCCAAAATCGCCTCACTTCCGAGCTCCAAATCGCCAAAAACTGAAACCCATTTTTAGAACTTAAACTCACTGCCCAGGCGTTTTTTCTTCGCGAACGCGGTCAGTGCCTCGCGTTCGTGAAGCACAAAATAGCTCCCGTCCAAATTCCTCCTTCGCGAACGCGACATCACCCTCGCATTCGCGAAGCACAAAATTGCCTCTGCCTCAATGCCTTCTATGTGAATGCATTCGAGCCATCGCGAACGCGATGCTTCTTTACCCCTCACTACGCAAACGCGACACCCCCTACGCGAACGCGTAGACCAATTGCTTGGGGTCTTTGGCTGCTTCCTCTCTTCTTCGCGAACGAGTAACACCTCCCGTGTCCGCGATGCACACCCAGTCCACCATTCACGAACGCAAGCTTCTCTTCGTGAATGCAAAGAGAAAATATTGCCAGCCTCTCAGTTCCCCTTCGCGAATGCAAGGCTCCACTCGCGAACGCGATGAAGGAAACCAGATGGTGCATCAGAAAAATTCCAGCAGAGTTCCAAGTCCAAAATCCAACCCGTTAACCATCCGAAACTCACCCGAGCCCCTTGGGACCTCAACCAAATATACCGACAAGTCCTAAAACATCATACGGACTTAGTCTAATCCTCAAATCACCTCAAACAACATTAAACCATGTATTACACCCCAATTCAAGCCTAATGAACTTTGAAATTTCTAATTTCTACAAACAACTCCGAAACCTATCAAATCACGTCCGATTAACCTCAAACTTTGTACACAAGTCCTAAATGACATAATAGAGGTATTCCAATTTTCAGAATCGGATTCCGAACCCGATATCAACGAGTCAACCCCCCGGTCAAATCTTTCGGCATTTCAAGCCTAATTACTCTACGGACTTTCAAATAATATTCCGGACACGCTCCTAAGTCCAAAATCACCATACGGAGCTATTGGAATCATAAAAATTCAAATCCGAGGTCGTTTACACATAGGTCCATATCCAGTCCACTTTTCTAACTTAAAATTTTTAATTATGAGACTAAGTATCTCATTTCACTCCGAGTTTCTTCCGGACCCGAACCAACTAACCCGATATAACATAATATAGCTGAATAACATAAAAAGAAGTAGGAATGGGGAAAATGGGGTTATAACTCTCGAAACAACCGGCTGGGTCGTTACAGTTTATTACTACCCCAGTACTTCAGGATGCTCTTGTTCGTTTCGATATTGTGGGGGATTTGGCACAAATAAGAGTACTTCATATGGCACTAGTTACTTCCCAGGCTAGGGGAGGGGAAAAAACTCCCGCTACTCACACTCTTGAGTAGGTTGCTGATGTTTATCAGACCTAAGGAGTAGTACTGATTAGGGGACATACTCTCATGGTTGTTGTTAGGCCAGTAGTGGAGGCCGCCATGGTTGAGGAGGAGCAGAAGAGGTTTGATCGGTTCAGGAATATGGGTCCTCCGCATTATGATGGTGATCCTTTGGCAAACGCATAAGATTTCATAAATGGTTTTCAGGGGATTCTCTGGAATCATGGTTTGGTTGAGTTTAATGGGGTCAATTTCACTACTTGTGCAATCACTCGGCCAATCATTTTTTGTATTTGAGCCATGTTCCTTTTTTGAAACTATTTCTTATTGTTATTGAAGTTTATTTCTGTATATTGAATATTGTCTTGCCTAGCAAGCACTGTTAGGCACTACCACGGCTTTGGTGGGATTGTAGGTTGTGACAAGTTGGTATCGGAGCACTAGGTTGCTTAGGTCTCACGAGTCATGAGCAAGTGTAGTAGAATCTTGTGGATCGGTACGAAAACGTATGTAGTTATCTTCTAGAGACTACATGGCTGTTCAGAAAAATTATTTTTCTTTCATTCTCTATCATGCAGATTTGTTTATCCCTGAGTCCGAATCATTTCTTTTCCATTCTCTCACAAATAGTGAGGACACGATCAGGTATAGTTGAGCAGGCGTCGGTTCCCCAGGTCAGAGCCGTGAGAGGCTGGGGTCGAGGCGGAGATAGGGGTGGAGCACGCGCAACAGCTAGAGTCCATGCTCGAGCAACTGTTGTAGAGCCACCAGTAGTTCCTCTTAAGGATCAGGTCATGACTATGAGGATGAGATAGAGGTACCAGCTCAGGTTCCCTATGACCTATTTGTTTCACCAACTATTCAGGATGTTTTGGTCTGTATGTTCGAGAGTTTGGCTCAAGCTGAGGCATTTCCTACTATACCAACTACTTTCCAAGTATAGGGGAACGCAGACTCCAGCTTCCCATACCACAGAGCACGTGGCCCATGGTCATCAGACTCCTGCAGCGCTACCAGTTAGGGGAGTTCAGCCTACTATTGTCGCACAACTTGAGGATAGGCCCCCGATGTCAGTTATTGAGCTGAAGACACTGGATAAGTTCATCACGTTTCATCCTCCTTACTTCAGTGGTACACCTTCAGAGGATGCCCAGGGATTCTTGGATTGTTGCCAAAAGATTATGGTGCATCTTGGGACTAGTTGAGTCTAATGGAGTTAATTTTACCACCTTCCAGATGCACGGTCCAGCCAAGAGGTGGTGGCATGTTTACGAGATTGGTCGGCCAGCAGGATCACCTCCTCTTACCTGGTCTCAGTTCTCCGAGGTTGTTTTGGAGATTTTCGTGCCTCATACTAGGAGAGAGGAGTTGAGGAGGTAGTTTGAGTACCTTCAGTAGGGTCCGATGTCAGTTATTGAGTATTAGATGAGGTTTACGGAGCTATCCCATCATACTACTGTGTTCATAACCCACTGAGGAGGAGACAGTGAGGAGTTTCATTGATAGTCTTCACCATTGTATTCGCATTGCTATGGCTAGAGAGATGGAGATCAGGACTGCATTTCACCGGGTTGTGGAGATAGTGTGTCATATTGAGCGCATTCGTATTAAGACCAAAGAGATGATGCAGTGTAGGGACAAGAGGTTCTGGCGTTCAAGGAGTTTCAGTGGTGCCTCATCTGGAGGCTAAGGTCGATTTGGGGGAGGCCATTCTAGTATGCCAGCTTATCATTCACCGCCATCGAGTCAAGGAGCTTTTGTGCAGTCTTCATTCAGCGCACTTCTAGCTATTTGTTCATGGTTCATCCGTACCCAGTTCTTCTAGTGGTTGTTCTAGCTTACGGGGTCTGGCTCACGCCCCGTAGTCATTTCCAATTAGATGTTTCTATGAGTGAGGAGAGTTGGGGTATTTTAGGAAGTATTTCCACCATCTTTGTAGAGGTCTAGTGTAACAGGGAGTTCAGACTATGGTTCTCGCACCAGTTGTTATACCACCCGCTCAACTAGCTTGGGGTAGAGGTCATCCAGAATGTAGTCGTCCTAGAGGGGGAGCTTAGTCTAGTGGAGGTCAAGCCAGATGCTATGTTTTCCCAGGGAGGAACGAGGCCATGTCTACTGATGCAGTGATTACAGGTATTGTTTCTATGTACCATAAAGATGCTTCAGTATTATTTGATCCCAGTTCCACTTATTCATATGTGTCATTATACTTTTTGTCTTGTCTGGATACGTCTCATGGTTCTCTTGATGCTCACGTGCATGTGTCTACACTCGTTGGTGATTCTATTATGGTGGATCGAGTATATCGATCATGTGTGCTCACTATTTATGATTTTGAGATGCGGGTAGACTTTCTATTGTTAGATATGGTTGGATTTTTATGTTATATTTGGTATGGATTGGTTATCTCTGTACCATGTTATTATGGATTGTCACGCTAAACCATGACATTGGCGATGTCGGGGTTTCCAAGGTTGGATTGAATGGGTTCTCTTGGTTGCACTCCTAGTAGAGTGATCTTATTTTTTAAGGCTCAACGAATGGTCTAGAAGTGATGTTTAGCATATTTAGCTTTTGTCAGATATGTTAGTGTTGATACTCCTACCGTTGAGTCAGGTCCATTAGTGAGGGAGTTCTCGGATGTGTTTCTAGCAAACTTACCATGCATGCCACCTAATAGGGATATTGAATTTGGCATTGATCTATAGCCGGGCACGCAAGCTATCTCTATTCCTATGTATCGTATGGCTCCAGCGGAGTTGAAGGAATTGAAGGAATAGTTGCAACAGTTGTTGGATAAGGGGTTCATCAGGCCTAGTATTTCACCTTGGGGTGTGCCGATATAGTTTGTTAAGAAGAAGGATGGGTCTATGAGAATGTGTATTTATTATCAGTAGTTGAACAAGGTGATCAGTAAGAACAAGTATCCACTTTCACGTATTGATGATTTGCTTAAACAGCTTCATGGTGTTCCCGAAGATTGACTTGAGATCGAGGTATCACCAGTTTAAGATTAGGGATTCGAACATCCCTAAGACTGCTTTTCAGACTCATTATGGGCATTATGAGTTTTTGGTGATGTCATTTGGGTTGACTAATGTCCCAGCAGCTTTCATGCACTTGATGAATAGTGTGTTCCAGCCTTATTTGGAATCGTTTGTCATTGTGTTCATTGATGATATTTTCGTGCATCCCCGCAGTAGGGAGGAGCATTAGCAGCATTTGAGGATCATGATCTAGACTTTAAATAAGAAGAAACTATATGTTAAGTTCTCCAAATGCGAGGTTTGGTTAGACTTAGTGGCATTTTTGAGTCATGCGATATCTAGTGATGGGATCAAAGTGGACCCAAAGAAGATTAAGGTAGTTTAGAGTTGACCCATTCCTTCTACTGCTACAAAGATCATGAGCTTCTTGGGTTTGGCACCTTACTATCATCGCTTCATAGAGGAGATCTTTCAGAAGCTCAAGACAGCCTTGACTACAACTCCAGTGTTGGTTTTATCTTCAGGGTCAGGGTCATATACGATTTATTGTGATGCTTCGCGGGTTGTCATTGGGTGTGTGTTGATGCAGGACAGTAGGTTGATTACATACACGTCGTTTCGGTTGAATCCCCATGAGAAAAACTATCCAGTACATGATTTGGAGTTAGCAGTTATTGTATACGCGCTCAATATTTGGAGGCATTATTTATATGGCGTGTCTTGTGAGGTGTATACATATAGTTAGAGTCTTCATCATCTATTCAAGCAAAGGATTTGAACTTGAGGAAGCGGAGGCGATTGGAGCTATTGAAGGACTATGATATTATTATTCTATATCATCCGGGGAAGGTCACTATGGTAGCATACGCCTTGAGTAGAAAGGCGGAGAGTATGGGAGTTTAGCATTTATTCTAGCTAGGGAGAGGCCTTTGAATATGGATGTTGAGGCTTTGGCCAACAGGTTCATGAGAATGGATATATTATGCCTATCAAGGTTCTTCCTTGTGTTGTATCCCAGTTCCTTGTTTGAGCGTATTAATGCTCGTCAGTATGATGATTCCCATTTACTTGTCCTTAAGGACATGGTGCAGAGAGGGGGTGCTAAGGAAGTGTCTATTGGTGATGTTGGTGTATTGCAGCTTCAAGGCCAGATTTGTGTTCCTAATGTGGATTGGTCGAGAGAGTTGATTCTTGAGGAGGCTCACAGTTCATGGTATTCTATTCATCTGGGTGCTAAAAAGATGTGCTATGATTTGAAGCAACATTATTGGTGGTGGAGGATGAAGAAAGACAATATTGGATATGCTTCTCGGTGTTTGAATTGTCAGTAGGTCATGTATGAGCATCAGCGACCTGGTGGGTTGCTTTTGAAGATTGAGATACCAGAGTGGAAGTAGGAGCGCATCACTATGGACGTTTTGGTAGGTTTTCCATCGACATAGAGGATATTTGACATTGTTTAGGTCATTGTGGACAAACTGACCAAGTCTGAACATTTCATTCAAGCCATGACTTCCTACACTTCGGAGCAGTTGGCTAAGATCTACATCAGGGAGATTGTCCACTTACATGGTGTGTTTGTGTCTATTATCTCGGATCGAGGAACTCAGTTTACTTTGAATTTCTGGAGAGTCGTTCAGTGTGAGTTGGGCACGCAGGTTGAATTGAGCACCATATTTCACTATCAGACGAATAGGCAGCCCAAGCGGACCATTCAAATTTTGGAGGATATATTGAGAGCATGTGTCATAGATTTTGGAGGCAATAGGATATGTTTCTTCTATTAGCAGAGTTTGCATACAACAACAGCTATCAGTCAAGCATCCAGATGGATCTTTATGAGGCCTTATATGGGAGGCGGTGTCGTTCTCTGGTTGGTTGGTTTGAGCCGGGAGAGGCTAGGTTATTGGTTTAGATTTGGTTCATGATGCTTTGTAAAAGGTGAAATTGATTCAAGAACATCTTCATACAGCATAGTCCAGACAGAAGAGTAATGCTGATAGGAAGGTTCGGGATGTATCTTTCATGGATAGTGAGAAGGTTCTTCTTCGAGTTTCTCTTATGAAGGGGGAAGAAGGGCAAGTTGAGCCATCGGTATATTGGTCCATTCGAGGTGGTTGAGAGAGTTGGTGAGGTAGACTACTGACTTGCTTTGTCACCTAGCTTATCGGGAGTTCAACCGGTATTCCATGTTTCCATGCTTCGAAAGTACTATGAGGATCCATTGCATGTGTTCAGTTCAATGCAATTGGATGAGAATCTGGCTTATGAGGAGGAGCTGGTGACCATTTTGGATAGGCAGGTTCGAAAGCTGAGGTCGAAGAATATTGCATCAGTGAAGGTTTAGTGGAGAGGTCAATCGGTCAAGGAGGAAACATGGAAAATCGAGCATGATTTGTGGAGCAGATATCCTCACCATTTTTATATCTCAGGTATGACTCTAAATTCGTTCAAGGATGAACGTTGAATAAGAGGAGGAGAATGTAATGACTCGGCCGGTCATTTTGTGTATTGAGCCTCGTTCTCCTATTTGATGCTTCACGTATGCTTCTTTGTGGTTTGGTGATTTGCGGGGATGGTTGGTTTGGTTTCGGGGAAGTTTTGGAATGAATTATAACACTTAGTTCAAAGGTTGGAAGCTTAAGTTATAAGAGTTGACCGAGGTTTGACTTTTGTAAACGACCTCGTAATGGTGTTTTGATGGTTCCAATAGGTTCATATGGTGATTTTGGACTTGGGCATATGCCCGGATATTTGATTTGGAGGTTCCTAGATTGATTTGGCTCTAATTGTCAAAAGTTATAAATTTGAGGGTTTGGAAGGTTCATAGATTTGACAGGGAGTTGACTTTGATATTATCGGGTTCAGATTGTTGTTGCGGGAGTTAGAATAGGTTTGTTATGTCATTGCGGACTTGTGACCAAAATTTGGTGTTATTCCGTTAGACATGGTTCCGCATGAGTTTTGAAAGTTGGAAGTTGATTAGTTCATTAAGCCAGATTTGAGGTACGATTTGTAGTTTTGATGATACTTTTTTTGGTTTGAGACCTCAAGTAGGTCTGTGTTATGTTTGGGACTTGTTGGTATATCTGGACGGGTCTCGAGGGGCTGGGGAGCGTTTTGGATGGATTTCGGATCATTTAAGCTTGGTTGGATTGCTGAAGAACTGTTGGTGTCTTATGTGCCCGTGATCGTAAAGCAAGTCTCGTGATCACGAAGACTTATTTTAGACAGTAGTATTTTTATCTTCATGTTTGCATCTAGGGCGTCGCGTTCGCAAAGTGGTGGGGTCGGTGGCCTTCGCGTTCGCGAAGGAGGAGTAGCTGGCTGGGAGCTAGTTAGATTTAGAATTCGTGTTCGCAAAGACATGGTCGCATTCGTGTAGGTTGGGGATGCGACTACATCGCATTCCCGGGTGGCAGACCGTGTTCGCGAATAGCATGTTTGGGGCAGAGGCAGTTTATGCTTCGTGAACGCGAGGCATGGGCCGCGTTCATGAAGGGTATCACTACGCAGAGTTATAAGTTATTTAATTTCGGGACTTAGACCTATTATTTCATATTTTCAGCCCTAGACTTGGAGAGGGGCAATTGTTAAAGGGAATTTTTCACACAAGGCAAGAGGGTAAGTGATTTCTACTTGATTTTAATATTATATCTTGTCTATCCATGGATTATTACACATATATTATGGGGTTTGAAGGAGAAATTTGGGGGGTTTGACTATGATTTTGGAGAGTAAAAACTGGAGATTTGAACCACGAATGGAGTTAGAATTGGATGAAACTTGTATATATGGACTCGTTTTCGAATGAGTAGTCGGGATTTGTGATTTTTGTTAGGTTCCAAGAAGAGGGCACAAGTTAACGCTTTGGTTGACTTTTTCCTATTTGATATAGATTGGAGCTTTATTATAATCGATTTCCTATAGCATTGTTTGTTTCTATTGAGTTGTTTTTTGCTAGATTTGACTCGTTCAGAGGCCGATTCAAGAGGTAAGGGCTTTTTGGAGTATTGATTCTCGCGCTTTGAGGTAAGTATCTTTCCTAGGCTTGGCTTGAGGGTATTTTACCCGTATACTACGACATTTGCTATGTGTTAGGGGTGACACACGTACATGGTGACGAGCGTATATGCGTGCCCCGTGGTTATTTATTATTCCGGGTAGACCTTAGGCTATTATGTGCCTTGTTTTGCTATCATTCCTTCGTGTTACCGTATTTTATCTACTTGTATGACTACTTGGGCTATTATTCATGTTAGAAATCATGTCTAGGCTATGTGCTTATCCCTTTGAGACATGTTAGCGCAATTTTGCTATGTTTAGCTATTTGCCTTGATTGTAGCCATACTTTTTTGTCATTATTATATCCGCGTGTTATTTCACCATTTCTGTATACTTATTACCTATTATCTCACATGTTGTTGGTTTCCTTACTTGAGTACTACAGGTTTGAGTGGATTTGTGGTGCGGTATATTGAATTCTGAAACTGTGAGATATTTGGCATATTGGAATTTGAGCGGATTAATGGTTGAACAGGGGCCATAGAGATGTATTAATATTGATATTGACATGGCGCGTATGTTAGGCCCCCTTATTGGGATGAGTGGTATTGATATTGAGGTGACACGTGTGCCAGGCTATTGGGCTTGTTATGATCGTTAACTTTTGATCTGATCATGCGCTTGGGCTAGGATCTGCCCCTTAAGAGTTAGGTGATAATCCATGCTTCTTTGGGCCCTGCGAGTGCATGCACCAAGCACTTAGTATGTGTTGAGTGAGGGGCTTTACGCCATGAACCCGTACAATACTGAGATTGTGCTTACTTGATGATTTAACTATCAATACGTTAATTTTGGTATTGATACTTTTCATGCTAGAAAAGAGACGTATCTTCCTCATGTTAAGTGATACTTTATATCTTGAGCTTGATGACTTGGCTTATTTGATTGGAAAGCATGCCTATTTCCTGTTAATGTGAATAAGTTGAACTTGTTATTCTTGAGTTGCTTTCCCTTTATTATTATTATTATTATTATTATTATTATTATTATTATTATTATTATTATTATTATTATTATTATTATTATTATTATTATTATTATTATTATTATTATTATTATTATTATGCTATTACTGTTATTGTTGACTGTTAAAAGTGAGTAGCGAATCATGTCAATCTCGTCACTATCTTCAATCCGAGGTTAGGCTTGCTACTTAATGAGTACATGGGGTCGGTTGTACTCATACTACACTCTTCACTTTATGTGCAGATCTAGGTGTTGCTGATAGAGCTGATTGTTATAGTGTTGCACCGGTGCCCATTGGTGATTTCGAGGTAGTAATGCCATTTCCGTTAGCAAGCCTTGGAATCCCTTCCTTTACTTTTGTAATTACTATTATGTACATCATACAATATTGTATCATTATTCAAACCGCTGTACTTATTTATTCTATAGATCTCATGTACTCATATCACTTTTTGGCTACAGTTATTTATCATATTCTGCTTTTGAGACTATTTCTTATTGTTATTGAAGTTTATTTATGTATATTAAATGTTGTCTTTCCTACCAAGCAGTGTAAGGCGTCGTCGTGGCTTTGGTGGAATTTGGGGTCGTGACAACTTTCCAGCTCAAGGGGCCAGCCAAGAAGTGGTGGTAGTCATATGAGCGTAGCAGGCCAGCAAGGTCACTTCCACTCACATTGAGTCGGTTTTCACATCTCTTCTTAGAGAAGTTTATTCCCTCACAAAGAGGGAGGAGATGCGTTGCAAGTTCAAGCACCTTCACCAGGGTCGTATGTCTGTGAACTAGTATGAGATGAGATTTACTAAGCTATCCTGTCATGCAGCTTTTCTGATTCCAACCGAGGTTGAGAAGGTGAGGAGGTTCATTAAGGGATGAATTTTGGTATCAATATTACTATGTCTAGGGAGGCAGATACTAGTAGTGCATTTCTTCAGGCTGTAGACATAGCGTGCAGGATTGAGCGCATTCGGGGATAGAGCAGGGTGGCCATGGTGATAAGGGTAAGACACCTTGATTCTGGCAGTTTCAGTGGTACCTCGTCCGGAGGTAGGGATCATTCAAGGAGAGGCCATCCTAGCAAGCTAGTATCTTGAGCTTATCAGTCCACTCGTGGTGCTCCAATTCCATCTTTGTTTAGTGCATTACCAGTGCAGAGTTCCTATAGCACTCCTTTAGTCCAGGGGTTTTCCAGTAGGTATTCGGGTTATTAGAGGTAGCCTCAGATGCAGCAGCTATTCTTAGCTCAAGGTTGCTTTGAGTGTGGAGAGGTAGGGCATATAAAGAGGGATTTTCCCAGGTGTGGTAGAGGCGCAGCACCGCACAGTTCTCAGGAAGTGACTCCAGTTCCAATTGTTACACCACCAACCCCACCAGCTAGAGTGGGGAGCTTAGGCAGTTAGAGGACGTCCCAAAGGCGGAGGGCAATCGGGCGAAGGTTTAGACCCGTTGTTAAGCATTTTTGGGTAGACCCTAGGTGGAGGCTTCTGGTATAGTTATTTTAGGCATTATTCATATCTGTCACAGAGATGTATCAGTTCTATTTGATCTTAGTTATACATATTCCTATGCGTCATCTTATTTTGTATCACATTTGGATTTGCCCCGTACTTCTCTTGATATTCCTATTTATGTATCTACACCTGTTGGTGACTCTATTATGATGGATCGTGTGTATCAGTCTTGTTTGGTTTCCATTGGGGGCTATGAGACTAGTTTCAATCTCCTATTGCTTAGTAACGTGGATTTTGATGTAATTTTGGGTATGGATTGGTTATCTTTGTATCATGTTATTCTTGATTGTCACGCTAAGACCGTGATGTTGTCTATGTAGTGGTTTTAAAGGTTGGAATGGAAAGGTTCTCTTGGCCATACTTCTAGTAGGGTAGTTTCATTTCTGAAGGCTCAGCGGATGATTGAGAAGGGATGTTTGGCATACTTAGCCTTTGTTAGAGACGTTAGTTATGATACTCCTACTATTGAGTATGTACCGGTAGTGAGAGAGTTTCCATATGTGTTTCCAGCTGACTGACAGGGCATGCAACCTGATAGGGATATTTATTTTGGTATTGACTTGGTATCGTGCACTTAGCCCATATATATTCCATCGTATCGCATGGATCCATCAGAGTTGAAGGAATAGAAAGAATGGTTGCAAGAGTTGTTGGATAGGGGGTTCATTAGGCATTGTGTATCACTATGGGTGAGCCGATGTTGTTTGTAAAGAAGACGGATGGGTCCATGAGAATGTGTATTGACTACATGCAATTTCACAAGGTTAACAAGTATCAATTGCCTCAAAGTGATGACTTATTTGATCAACTTCAAGGTGCTAGGATATTTTTGAAGATTGACTTGAGATCAGGGTATCACTAGTTGAAGATCAGGGCTTCGCACATTCCTAAAAGGGCTTTCAAAACTCGTTATAGGCATTAAGAATTTTTGGTGATGTCTTTTGGTTTGACTAATTCCCCAGCAACCTTCAGACATTTGATGAATAGTGTGGTCCAGCCTCACTTGGATTCTTTTGTCATTGTGTTCATTGATGATATCTTGGTATATTCCTGTAGTGCTGAGGAACACGACAACATTTAAGGACTGTACTTTAGATTTTGAGGGAGAAAAATTTGTACGCTATGTTCTCTAAGTGTGATTTTTGGCTGGACTCGGTGAAATTCTTGGGCCACATGATATCTAGCAATGGTATCAAGGTAGATCCGAAGAAGATTGAAGTAGTTCAGAGTTGGCCCAGACCTTTCTACCGCTACTGAGATAAGGAGTTTCTTAGGTTTAGTTGGGTATTACCAGGTATTACCGCCGCTTTGTGAAGGGTTTTTCATTTATTGCAGCCCCATTGACTCAGTTGACCAGGGCGCTCCATTCAGGTAGTCAGACGAGTGTGATGAGAGCTTTCAGAAGCTCAAGACGGCATTGATTAAAGCTCCGATTTTGGTGTTGCCTTCGGGATCATGGTAGTACACAGTTATTGTGATGCTTCGAGGGTTCGGATTGGATATGTGTTGATACAGGCCGGTAGGGTGATTGTCTATGCATCGCACCAGTAGAAGCCCAATGAGAAGAACTATATAGTGCATGATTTGCAGTTAGCAGCTATTGTAAACGCGCTTAAGATTTGGAGGCATTACTTATGTGGCGTGTCTTGTAAGGTCTATATGGATCATCAGAGTCTCCAGCATCTGTTTAAATAGAAAGATTTGAATTTGAGGTAGTAGAGATGGTTGGAGCTATTGAAGGATTGTGATATCACTATTCTTTATCATTCGGGGAAGGCCAATATGGTAACAGACACCTTGATTAGAAAGGTAGAGAGAATGGGGAGTTTGGAATTCATTCCAACTATGGAGAGACATTTAGCTATGGATGTTGGCCAATAGATTCGTGAGATTAGATATTTCTGAGCCAAGCAGGGTTCTCGCTTGTGTTGTATCACAGTTGTCCTTGTTTGAGCATATTAAGGCTTGCCATTATGATGATCTCCACTTGCTTGTCCTTAAGGACACAGTGCAGCGAGTAAGGAGGTGATTATTGGAATGATGGGGTATTGACGTTTCAGGGTCAGATCTGTGTTCCTAATGTAGGTGGTTTAAGGGAGTTGATTCTTGAGGAGGCTCATAGTTCGTGGTATTCTATTCACCCAGGTGCTACGAAGATGTATCGTAATTTGAAGCAACATTATTAGTGGAGAAGAATGAAGAAGGACATTATTGGGCATGTTATATAGTGTTTGAATTGTCAGCAGGTCAAGTATCAACATCAAAGACCGGGTATTTGCTTCAGAGGCTAGATATATCATAGTGGAAGTGGAAGAGTATCACTATGGATTTTGTGATGGGGTTGCCATGGACCTTTAGGAGATTTGATGTCATGTGGGTCATTGTGGAGAGATTAACCAAGTCTGCACATTTCATTCCTGTCAAGACTTCCTACACTTTTGAGCAGTTAGCTCAGATCTATCTTAGAAAGATTTTTCGCCTGCATGGTGTGCCTATGTCTATCATATTAGATCGAGGCACTTAGTTTAAATTACATTTTTGAAGAGTCGTTCAACGTGAGTTGGGCACGCATGTAGAGTTGAGTATTACATTTTACCCTTAGACGGTCGGGCATTCCGAGCGGACCATTCGGATCTTGGAAGATATGTTGAGAGCATGCGTTATTGATTTCATGGGTTAGTAGGACCAGCTTCTACCGTTAGCAGAGTCCTCCTACAACAACAACTACCAATCTAGTATCCAGATGGATCCGTACGAGACTTTATATGTGAGGCGATATCATTCTTCAGTTGGTTGGTTTGATCCTAGGGAGGCTAAGTTGTTGGGCACCTATCTAGTTTGTGATGCTTTGGAGAAGTTGAAGTTTATTCAGGAGCGGCTTCATACAGCGAAGTCCAGATAGAAGAGTTATGATGATAGGAAGATTCATAATGTGGATTTCATGGAGGATGAGAGGGTCCTTCTCAGAGTTTTGCCTATGAAGGGTGTGATGGGGTTTAGGAAGAAGGGCAAGTTGATCCCTCGGTATATTGGCCCATTTGTGATTTTGGAGAGAGTGAATGAGGTGGCTTACAGGCTTGCTTTGCCATCCAGCTTGTCGGGAGTTCATCTGGTATTTCATGTTTCCATACTTCGGAAGTATCATGAGGATTAGTCATATGTGCTAGATTTCAGTTCGGTGCAGTTGGATGAGAACTTGGCTTATGAGGAGGAACCAGTGGCTATTTTGGATAGGCAGGTTCGAAAGCTGAGGTTAAAGGACATTACATCGGTGATGGTTTAGTGGAGAAGTCAACCTGCCGAGGAGATCGAGCATGATATGCGGAGTAGATATCCTCATCCTTTTTTCATTCTAGGTATGCTTTTAAAACACGTTCGAGGGCGAACGTTTGTTTAAGAGGGGGAGAATGTACCAACTCGACCGGTTATTTTGTGTATTTAAGCCCCGTTTCCCTATTTGATGCTTTTTGTCTGTGTGTTTATGGTTTTATAACTTGCGGGGGTGGTTGGTTTGGCTTCAAGAATATTTTGGAGTGAATTGAGACACTTACTTTAATTTTGAAAGCGTAAGTTGTAAGAGTTGACCAAGGTTTGACTTTTTTGTAAACGATCTCGTGTTGGTGTTTTGATGGTTCCTATAGCTTCTTATGGTAATTTTTTAATTAGGTGTATGTTTGAAATTGGATTTGGAGGTTCCTAGGGTATTTTGACACTATTTGCTGAAAGTTGAGAAATTTGTAGGATTAGAGAGTTCATAAGTTTGACCGAGGATTGACTTTGATGATATCAGAATTGATGGTTGTTCTGGATAATGGTATAGGTTTGTTATGTCATTTGGTACTTATGTACTAAGTTTTTTTGTAATCCGGATTGGTTAGGCTTGAATCGGATGCTTGGTTGCAAGTTAGAAGTTCTTGATATTAAGAGAGTGATTGTTTTTTATTTTTTGTTTTTTGAGAGAGATTTGGATCGTTGATTCGTGATTTTGATGTTATTTGTGGTGTTTTGAACCCTTGGACAAGTTTGGATAAGATATTGGAATTTGTTAGCATGATTGGAGTGGGTCCTAGGGGGCTCGGGTTTGATTCGGGGTGGTTTCATACCATTTTTCCTTATTTTTGAATTGCTTTTCTAGTGCATGGAGGCTTCTTCGCGATCGCGCAGAGAAGCTCGCGATCGCGGAGTAGAAGAATTAGCAGGAGAAGTGTTACCTTTGCGCTTGCGGAAGTGGGGAGGCAGTCGTGGAGGGCTGGTGTCTGGTGCTTCGTGTTCGCATTCAGGAGCCATGTTCGTGGAAGTTTGTTGCCAGGATTGCCTTCGCATTAGCGAGTGAGGGACCGCATTCGTGTAGGCTTAGCTGGGTAGTTATCACATTCGTGGTTAGTTCTCTGAATTCACGGAGAGTGGGAAGCAGCTAGGCAATTTTGACCTTCGCGATTGCGATGTAGGTCTTGCGATCGCGATGTAGGTCCCGCAATCGCGATGAGTATACCTGGGCAGAATACTTAGGTTGGAATTTAGGGACTTTTACACACTTTATCATATTTTGAGCCCTAAACTTCGAGAGTGAGATATTTTGAAGAACAAATTCATTACATCTTTGGAGGTAAGTAATTAACACTTGGATTTGACTTTATATCATATTTGTTCATGAATTTCTACACCTAAAAGCTTGAATTTTAAAGTGAATTTGGGAATTTTTGGCAAAACTTTTGGAATGTGAATAATTGAGATTTAACCCGATTTAGAGCTGATTTTGAATAAAATATTTTGACTCGTATCAGAACGGGTGCTCTGGATTTGTGAGTTATGTCTGGTTCGGAAAACGGGCCTGGACTGACTTTTTGGTTGACTTTGTATATTTGATTATTGTTTCAATCTTTATCGTGGGGTTCGATTTCTATGGTTTGTTTGATGTTATTAGGTTGTATTTAATTAGATTCGAGCCGTTTGGAGTTGAATTTTTGAGGATTTGGCATCTTTGGTGATTTTTAGCTTACCGGTTGGAGGTAAATCTCTTGGATAACCTTGTTAAGAGAAAAACCCCTCAGATTTGACTTAATTGCTATGCGTTTACGATATTGGGGGTGATGTATATGGTAGAAAGTACATATGCACTTACCAAATTTATATCATGACCCGGATAGAATTAGAATATTGTATGCCTTATTTTGAATATGTGCTCATTTGATTCATGATTTGTTTGGCTTATGTGACTACGTTTGCTCTCTTATTCATGTTAGAAATCATGCCTAGATTTATGATTATTTACAAAGGCATGGCAACTTATCCTTGATATGTTGAATTGCTTAAATATTCCGTAGTCACATAGAGATTCCATGAGCACATATTCGTATGATTGTTTTAAAGTCTGTGTGAACCTTTTATCTGTAATTCTTGAGCATATGCATGCATTTCGAATAAGAATACTTAATTTGGACTCATTATTGCATGATATTTATATGCTAGTTGGGAGGCCCCGACTCTTTTATTTGAGCATGCTATCTTTTAATACTATATATGGGCATTGTTATGATTATTTCTTGTACTGGAAAAGCATGTTTAACATCGTTCGCCTGTTGATATCTTTGATTCTTGCTATTCATGAGATTCTCTACTATTTCAATTCTGAGTTTATATATATATATATATATATATATATATATATATATATATATATATATATATATAGAGAGAGAGAGAGAGAGAGAGAGAGAGAGAGAGTATCTGAATGCATCTACCCTCGTCACAATAGACTTACTTACTAGGTACCAACTGTGGTGTACTCATATTATGCTTCTGCACATCATTTTGTCATGCCCCAAATTTGGGGGCGAGACCGGCACCCGGTGCCTCACTTAACCGAGCGTACCAACTTGAGATTGAGGAACTCTGAACATACAATGTCATATTTGGGCCATAGGGCCACATTGCAAGATAAAATATAAAACTAAACGGAAACCAGCTCTGACTGAACATAGGAACTGAGATATTCAATAAATAAGGTAAGTATACTGGCCTCTTTCATCCATTATTTCTTCTGGAAATGTATGGAAAGTCTTTCTATAATTGTAAGAACTCACGGGACGGTGATCGAAAGCCGTGAGTTCGAGTTATTCAACTTGTAGTGGATAGTTTTGTGGAATATTTTGTGTTGCTGTTGGATTGCGTATTTTGCTGCTGTTTTATGGTGTTTTTGAGGAGAAAGGGTGTGTATAAACACTACATAAATGCAGGATTGTGGGCTGTTCATTCGTCGTAATATTTTCGGGTTGTTTGACACTACTACGGTGGTCGTTTTATGTATTAAGAGATTGGGATGTGCTGGGTTGTTTTGTATTATTTTGTGATGTATATAAGGTTAGAAAATAATGTATATATGTTGTTATTGTTGTGTTCACTACAAGAAATCTTCCTTTTAGCGGCGACCATAGTCGTTACAAAATCATCATATGTCGTCGCTAAATGTTTATAGCAGCGACATTGGACTTGCTGCAAGTGAGTCCATTACTAAACGTTATTTGTGACGACTACAGGGTGTCGCCATAAAAGGTATGCCAAGTCGCCACAAAAGTAGTTCCACCAAATAGACTCAGGGGCAAGTCGCCACAAAAATAAATAACTGTCAGTGGCAGCTTTTCGCCACAAAAACACTCAACCATCAGTGGCGACTCTGAGCTTGTTGCTGGAGAATGACATTTAGTGGCAATGATAATTGCTACAAAAACTATTAAACAATAAGTGGCAACTTCAATATTTCAACAAATACTTTTCTGAATAAGATTTTGTCACCACTGCAACCTATTTAATTCAGCAATTGCAATGACCAAAAATATATAAACGCATCCAATAGTATTTTACAAACACCAAAAGAATATCTTAAGTCGGATATTAAATACTTCCATTACTAAAATGCGAATTACATATATAATGAATAACAATTCATTGTCATTGTATGCATATACATCCCAAAAGACCAAAATACTAAGTGCCCTGAAGCCCCTCCTTGGTTGTATTCATTGTTTAAGAACCTCATCCCTGTTATTACACAAAAAAACACAAGATCACTTTGATAATTCTCATAATCTAATGCTAATAGTACAATGGATGACATAGAATTGTTTTCAACCATTAACCACGTCTCCTAAGTATGACATGCTTTACAGCTAAAAAGACCAACTAATTTAACATGTATGACATATTTAGAAAAAGGTTTTGCTGTCCAGAAAGATATTCTCAATTCTTTCAAAAATTCTTACGACATTGAGAAGAGGAGAGCAATTTTAAATTGGGAAAAAAAAGAGACATGCACTTTAAAGGTTAAAATGCAACTTGAATCCATTTACCTTCTGTTTTTATTTTAATACTTAAACAGAACCTGGATAGTGTAGTTTTCTTTCAAAAGATTTAACACCATTAAGAAATATTAACTCCTCATTACCTGCTTAAGAAAACCAGTCAAAGGCAATTTATATTACTTCCAACTCTAAGAAAACCGATCAATCACTGTGAAGGAAAATACATGCTCCAACAACAAAGCCACCAGTCAAAGCATTTCAACAGAAACTATGCATACTAAAATCCTCCCAAAAGGCATCTCCCTACCCGTCATTGCCACCTACTACATCCATCAAACTGCTCTAAGAAGTGAGCCGATTGCAATTGAAAATATTAATATCATAAAGAACCTTAGCCAAACAGTTAAAGAAAAAAAAATATAGATAGGATTATATCAACACGAGCTTTGCGATTACGACTGAAAAGAAAATTCTATAATGAACTTTGCAATTTTCCTTCTTCCCCGTAAAATTGACCAAAACAACGTAAAACCTTCTCTTTCCTTTTCAATTGATACTGAAAAGGAAAAGCACAAAAAAATTTCCAAAAAGAAGCAATTTGCCCAAGATCATCCACTGCATACTAACATTTTCCTAAACTCTACTTATAAAACGCTACCTTTGATACCTTAGCCTACACAAGTCTGTTTCAATAAAATGCATCCTTTAAGCAAAAACAGAATTGTCCAAAAAATGCATCCTTTAAGCAAAAATAGAATTGTCCAAAAACAGATTTTGTATATCCAGAATTTAAGACAAAAACAGCCATGCAAAACAGCATATCCAGATTGTCCAACTAGATTTTGCATATCTAGAATTTCAGAATCGCACTAAAATTTCAGAATCGCACCAAAATTTTAGATCGCACCAGAACATGTACCAATCCAACAACTTATTGTCATAAAGATAATTAAAGAAGGAGAAGATGAAAAAAAGAATTGTCAAGAAGGATGGAAGAAGATTCAAGTCGGTAAGAAGAAGAAATATAAAAAAAGAAGAGTATAAAAATATTAAGAGTAAATTATCTGTTGCATTCTGGTCATGAGAGCACCCAGTTGTTCTTGGATCTTCTTTGCTACTTCTAGACTGACCCTGTTCTCTACTTCTTGATTGACATGTTCAAGCTTTTCATTCAACTATCTTTGTAACTCTTGCTCCATGTTCCTTTTCAACTCCGCAGCCATTTGTTCACGTTCTTCTTGCAACTTTCGATCCATATCAGCTTGCATCTCTTGACGCACAATTTCTATTGCAGAAGACACACTAGCCTCTATGTTTGCCGCTTGAATGTAATGTTCTCCATGCAAGTCCCACACTTTGTAAGAATCCCAGAAACTCTTCTTCAATAAGTCTCCTCTTACATCGGGTTTTAGCTTGAATGCAGTATTCATACACCCTTTACAAGGACATCGAATCATAGTGCTCCCCCTTGGTTGACTGAATGTCCAACTAAGAAAGCCATCTACTCCATCTCCATATCTTTGGTCACCTCTATTCCTAATATTCAACCAACCTTTATCCATTCCTATTTTTAGAATACCAATCAATCAATTAATTAATTAATTAATAAATCTCAAGGACCACAAAAACCAACAAAACTACAAGAACATAACTAGATGGGAAGTACTTGAGCGAAAAATGAAAAAAAGGCAGTAGTTACTATATGAGATAGGATACAGCCTCTAACTCATCCCAAGAACAAGGAATTATAATTCTCATAAAGTTCCTATCTTCCCAGATTACAACAAGAAGAGAGGTAAGATATATTAGGCCCCTTTCTGAATTCATTATCATGGTATTTCCTTACTCTTTTTGTTTATGTTGCCTCTAAAACTCCATTCCTCCTCTTACTTCGCCAACAAAAATGATACACAGAAAACAGCTCTTTTGCTACATCTGTCTGATGTTGTTTACTTTTTTTCTTCTTCTTTTTGTTAAAGTAAAGTAGTATATTGTTTTATCCTACTATTATACCTTGCACTAGTCTTTTGTACTAGGCCTGACTGTGTTTGGTGATACCACTTCATTCACTGGACACATTCATTGATTCAGTTATACTTTTGTTTACCAGATCAGAAAAAGTGAAAAGACTTTATAGTAACAGACCCATACCACACAACATCTCATTTCAGTATTTTGAGAGGAATACCAAACATGCAATCACCAAAAAGTTCATAATTTCAAAAAAAAAAAAACTTACCCAGCGAAGAGATCATCAACACCGAGAAGGGCTTTACACGATGATATTGTTGGAAAAATTACTTTCTACTCCTGTAGATTTCAAATGGATTAAAGAAATTAGAGGTGAATATAATGAAATAGTCACTCTTGCTAACTGCATTTAACACCCAAATGGATTTGGGGTTTGAACACATTACCTGATTTGAGTATAATCTTAGAATACAAATGGTGTTAGGGCTTTTGGGTTTCATAAATTAGGTTCACATCTTATGATTAAACAAAAGTGAAAGATTTAATTTGAGAATTTGGAAAAAGTAATGGAGCTTTTGCAGAGAGAAAACGAGAAGAGGGAAGAAGAAAGGGACCTTCGGCCTTCTACTATATTTAGGACTTAGTATATTTAGGGTCTTTTATTTACTTTTTTATTTTTAAATGTCAGATATTTACACTATTAGAGGCGACCCAGTTGCCCTAACAATACCTTCAGCGACGACTCTCTATTAATCACTACTAAATATTTGGAGCCAACATTTTGGTCATAGCAGGAACAAAATATTCAGGATTTAGTGGCACATATTAGAGGCGACATGCAAAAGTCGCCGCTAAAAGTTTTTATTTTATAGCCACTTATCAGGTCGCCACAATTAATATACTGTTTGTAGCAATAAATAAAGTCTCTACTAAATATCGCTATTAAAAGACAGATTTCTTGTAGTGGTTCTTGTATTGTTGGTGTTATCTTGAATTGGGAGAAAGTAAAGATTATAGGGGAGTGCTGCCTGTTTTAATATAAAATAAGCTTGTCGTTCGTTATGCGATTGTTGTACCTTTCGTAACTTAATAATAGTGTATTATTATCGTTGTTGTAGATTATGGTGCAAAGAGATGAGTTCAACGTGGTTATTAGAAAGATTGTAATAAGGTATGTTAGGGCTAAACCTTTCCTTCATTTTGGCATGATCCTCTAACTACATGCGTTTGATAACGAGCCATAAAGAGAAGTTCATATTATTGAACTTATGTACATTATCCTAGTCTCATAAGTTGTAATATTATTCCTTATCGAGACTTTATATTCAGTTAAGTGTTATCTTCTTCCAGTCAAGAGAGCAGAGAGTCGATATACATACAGTATTACAATATTTCACCACCATCGAACTATAATCGGTGGGCAGGCCCCTATTGGGCAACCTACGATCAGATGGTAAGTTATATATCGAGCCTACTGTGGCCGAGAGCCTATGAGCAAGCCCAGAATTGTCGAGACACCAAGCCTAGTATGGCCGAGTGCCTATTAGCGAGCCTACTACAACCGAGCAGTTACACGTTCCGAGCCTTATAGGGCCGTACAACTATTTTACTTACTATACTGAGAGAGTTGAGTTAGTATCAGCAGGTAAGTATATCTCGAGATCGTCTTTGACTCTCAGTTACTTTCGGTGATTATATTATCAGCTTAGTTTTCAGCTTTTATTTATTCTATTGACTTTCATAATCGGTACATTATTTCGTAGTGACGTCCCTTTCCCGGGGATACTGCATTTCATGCATGCAGGTTCGGATACACAGACTGGTAGATCTCCTCCATAGGTGATGTCCGTGTTCAGCTTGATCGGTAAGCTCCACATCCTACGGAGTTGCCAAGTCTAGGGTTTTGAGTACATATTATGTATATATGTATATATATATTATGGGTAGGTCGGGGCCCTATTTTGACCATAGTACATCCATCAGTAGAGGCTTGTAGACATATTTTGTCAGTCAATGCAGTATGTTAATAATGTCGGCCTTGTATGTATATTTTTGTTGGTTTGTCAGCCGTAGAAGTTAACCCTTGGTTTTCCTCCAACTAGAACTTGAAAAGAAAAGAAAATCAACTAGGGTTTGTGTTCAATTTTTGGGAGGATTTTTGTAGAGGCTTATCTATGGTTTTTATGCCCTATTATCAGTGTTATATATGAAGGAAATAGGCCCTTAAAAGGTCTCTTTGGCCAACCTGAACTGGTCCCTATTTGGACATATGTAGTCCTCTCATTTAAGCAAGAAGGTGACACACCTACTTGTCACCTAATAGTCTGCGCAATCTCGCAAAAAAGCATATATCTATCTACTCCAATGCCTTATTGACAAACGGTTTAACTATTAGAAAATAGATGCATACATATTCAATTTGATGGGTTGATCACCCTGTAACTCTAAGTATATTGGGAGAAAATGGTAGTGACATTTGACCCAAATTTCAGTAAAACTTATGGACGTAACTTGTGATGACTTTTATCGACTTTTGTTCTACAATTTACTTGACTTCAAAACATAACACATGACTATCATAAGACTAAAATAAATCATAACATAACCCTAATATAATGTTAAGAACCCTAGTCTCACCCCGAAGGTACAGGTTATAACATTGCCAACTTGTCGACTTTCGATGAAACATTATTTTCTTCAATTTCTTTAGCTTCTGAACCTTCCAACCCTCTTTGTACTTGTTGTTCATAATCTTCAATATTTTTATCCTATGAGGTAACATGATAACTTACTTTATATAGTTTCAAATATGATCTCATTTTTTTTCTTACATTAGTTTGCTTACGACGTACTTTTACATATGAAAATATAGGGTGTAACACCATTCCCTCCTTAGAAAGATTCGTCCTCGAATGTTTACTCTTAGAGACTTTGGAAATTTTTGCTAGAGTCTCCTCCGTACACTAGACTAAAACCAACCTACACATAGCTAGAAAACATAATATACATGCCACACATGACGAATGTCCATAAATAGCAACACTTGGCCTCACACAGCCGTCAATCATAAATACTGAAAGTCAAAAATAAGAGCTCACCTGATGACCTACTGGCCTGAATAGAATTGGGCTGAAGTATCCCATCTCGAGCCATATCTTCAGTTTTAAATAGGTGGGGGTATTTAGACTTTATTTCTTCCTCTGCTTCCCACGTCATCTCTCCATGTTCTTACTTCTCCATAAAACTTTCACGGAGGCTACCTCCTTATTTCGTAGCTTGCAGATTTTTTGGTCTAGTAGGAACATCCTCGTATGATAAGTCCTCCATGATCTGTACATCATCAGTGGGCACCACACGGGTAGGATCACCAATGCACTTTCGTAGCATAGTATGTGAAACAACGGATGGACAGACTCCAATTCCGAGGGAAAAACTAACTCATAAGCTACTCGGCCCACTTTTGAAATAATCCTATAAGGCCCAATATACCGTGGGCTAAGCTTGCCTTTCTTGTAAAACCTCATCACGCTCTTCATAGGCGACACCTTTAAGAATATCCAGTCATCAACCCCAAATACTAAGTCTCATCACCGCATGTCAGAATATGACTTCTGACGACTCTGAGCTGTCAACAGTCGCTCCTGGATAAGCTTTACTTTTTCTACAGCATGCTAAACCTTGTCTGGACCATGTAACCCAAATTCTCCAACATCAAACCACCCTATCTGCCGGTTTACCAATCATTGATGGTTGAGATCTGCACTTACGCCCATACAAAGCCTCGTACGGAGCCATCTGGATACTGGAGTGGTAACTATTATTATATGCAAACTTGATAAGAGGTAGATGTTCATCCCAACTTCTTTTAAAATCCAATACACATACTAGTAACATATCCTCGAGCGTCTGAATTGTGAGCTCGACTTGTCCATCAGTCTGTGGATAAAATGATGTGCTAAGATTCACCCGCGTCCCTAGACCTCTTTGAAATGACCTCCAAAAATGTGCTGTAAACTGGGACCCACTGTCAGATATAATAGATATTGGTATTTCGTGTAGCCACACTATCTCCTTAATATATAACTTCACATAATCTTCGGTTGTATATGTAGATCTGACCGGTAGGAAATGGGCTGATTTCGTGAACATATCGACTATCACCCATATAGAATTGAACTTACGATGAGAACGAGGCAAACCCGTGACAAAGTCCATATTTATCACCTCTCATTTCCACGTCGGGATCTCTATAGTCTGCATTAGCCCTCCGGGCTTCTGGTGCTCCACCTTCACCTGCTGGAAACTAGGACACTGGGCGACAAACCCAGCAATGTTCTTCTTCATATCGTTCCACCATTACACATCCGTAATGTCATGATACATCTTCGTCGACCCAGGATGAATAGAGAACCACGAATAATGTGCCTCGGACATAATCCTGTCTCGTAGCCTTGCTACATCTGGGACACACAGAAAACCCCTATATCTGATAACCCCATATTCCCTAAGCTCTAACATAGGCTTTTTCTGCAGTGGAACTCGCTCTCTGACTTCTACCAACTCTGGGTCCTCGTATTGCCTTTCCTTTACTTCAGCTATGAGAGATGATTTTGCAGTGTTTTGGAGTACAACTCCACCATCGTCAGAATCTACTAACTGAACCCCCAAACAAGTCAATTGATGAAGCTCTCTATCTAATTCTATTTTCTTAGCCTCTACATGTGCTAAGCTACCCATAGATCAGCGACTTAAGGCATCAGCTACAATATTAGCTTTCCTTGGATGGTAGAGAATGTTAACGTCGTAATCTTTCAATAACTCTAGCCATAACCTCTGTTGCAAATTCAACTCCTTTTGCATGAAGATATATTGCAGGCTTTTATGATCTGTAAATACATCCACATGAACACCATATAAATAATACCGACATATCTTAAGTGCATGGACAACCGCAGCTAACTCGAGATTGTGGATTGGATAATTCCTCTCGTGCTTCCTCAAATGCCTTGAAGCGTACGCAACTACTTTCCCATGTTTCATCAGGACATATCCTAACCCGACACTCGAGGCATCACAATACACGACATAACCCTTTAGACCCTCTGGAAATGTTAGAAGTGGCGCTGAGGTCAACCTGTTCTTAAGCTATTGAAAACTCCACTCGCAAGCCTCTGTCCACTGAAACTTAGTTGCTTTCTGTGTCAACTTCGTCCATGGTGCCGAAAGGTAAGAAAAACCCTCTACGATCCTTCGGTAGTAGCCTGCTAAGCCTAGAAAGCTACGAACCTCTTTCGGAGTGGTAGGTCTAGGCCAGGATTTCACGGCCTCAATCTTCTGAGTGTCTACCTTTATACCTTCATCGGATACAATATTCCCCAAGAATGCTACAGACTTCAACCAGAACTCACATTTAGAAAACTTAGCATACAACTTATGATCACAGAGGGGTTGGAGTACTGCTCGCAGGTGGTCTGTATGCTCCTCCTCTGAATGTGAATAAACCAGAATATCATCAATAAATATGATCACAAACAGATCTAAAAATGGCTGGAATACGCTATTCATCAGGTCCATAAATACGGCGGGTGCATTTGTCAACCCGAAGGACATGAAAAGGAACTCGAAGTGGCCATATCGGGTCCTGAAGGCTGTTTTTGGAATATCTTTCTCCCGAACTCTGACCTGGTGGTACCCCGACCTCAAATCTATCTTTGAAAAGCATCTAGCCCCCTACAACTGATCAAACAAGTCATCGATCCTTGGAAGTGGATACTTATTCTTAATAGTTACCTTGTTCAGTTACCTATAATCGATACACATCGTCAGCGAGCCATCTTTCTTCCACAAAAATAGTACCAGTGCACCCCAAGGTGGGGTATTGGGCGTGATGAAACCTTTCTCTAACAAATCTTTTAACTGCTCCTTCAACTCCTTCAATTCGGTAGGTGCCATTCTATACAGAGGAATGGATATTGGTTGAGTTCCCATAAGTAAATCGATGTTAAATTCAATCTCTCACTCTGGAGGAATACCTGGAAGGTCATCTGGAAACACATCTGCGTACTCTCTGACTACTGGAATAGACTGAAATGTAGGTATCTTAACATTTGCATCTCTAACTCGCACAATATGACAAATGCACCCTTTTGCGATCATTTTCCTCACCTTCAGATAGGAAATAAACCTACCTCTGGGTGTCATTGTATTACCTACACATTCAAGGATTGGCTCACCCGAAAAATGAAATCTAGCTTCCTTTGGTCGGCAATCAACTGTGGCATAGCAAGCTGCCAACCAGTCCATGCCCATGATAGCATCAAAATCTATCATTTCTAGCTCAACTAGATCGGTTGAGCTCTGACGGCTACAAATTGTCACCATACAACCTTGGTAAACCCGTCTAGCAATAATCGATTCTCCGGCTTGTGTAGATACCGCAGAAGGATCACATAGTATTTGAGGCACTATACCAAACCTCCCCACGACAAACGGGGTAATATACGATAAAGTAGATCTTGGTTCTATCAAGGCATAAGCATCGTGAGAGAAAATGGTCAATATACCTATCACAACGTCTGGTGAAGACTTCTGGTCATGTCGACCCGCTAAAGCATAGATACGATTCTGATTATTGCCTGAACTAGAACCTCTACCTCGACCTCTACTAGTTGAAGACTGAGACTCATGCCCTGAAGGATGCACGGACATAGATGATCTTTTTGCTAAACTCGTTGGTTGTGCCATATCCCCAGAATCTCTATTTGGGCAATCTTGCATCATATGCCCCGGACGCCCACATGTATAAAAGCGTCGGAACCTGCTTGGCATTGGCCCATGTGTCCTCTACCATAGATGTCACACCGCGACGGAAATGACCATGTCTGCCCTGAACCTTATTGTCGTTACAAACCTAATTCCCGTGAGCTCTCACTTGGTCCTGACTAAGCATATCGGTCAAACTTGTAACCCTGTAACAGAGATGGTGGAGGACTAGGTGGACGTCCAAATTACTGGGGCCTATAACTACCCTGAGACTGATCCTAATACCTGGAAAATCTCATCCTCTTATGCTGCCCTTGCTCACTCCTCGTTGTACCCTGCTGCCGACGCCTGCCCTTTTCTATATTCTGGGCGAATGCCTGTATCCGAGAGATATCCATACTATCCTGCAATGCAGCGGTGGCACATGCCTCGATCAACTCTGCAGTCAACCCTACTATAAACCTATGGATCTTGTCCCGTATAGTATCAACTATGGATGGAGCATATCTAGCCAATGAGTCAAAATGGAGACTATACTCTCGAACGCTCATATTTCCCTGCTTGAGGGCTAGAAACTGATCAACTCGAGCCTGTCGGATCTCCCGTGATAAGTACTGGTCAAGGAAGGCATCTAATAAATTCTCCAAAATAGTTGGAGGTGTATCACGTCCCATGTACCTCTCTTATCCCTCGTACCAAAGGATGGCTATATCTCGGAGTCGAAAAGCTACTAGCTCAACTGGCACTTTCTCCCTGGCATGTATAACCCAAAAGATCCTATGAAGCTGATCTATGAAATCCTGCGGGTCCTCCCTCTGATTTATCCCCGTGAACTCTGGGGGACTCAAGGCAATAAACTCTCGGACCCTTGAACTCCCAAAAATCTCAGAAGATCCTGCACTACCTGATGCCCTAGCCTGTTGCTGGGTAGCTACCAACTATATCAGCAAATGCACCGGACTCCTCAAGTCCTGATCTGATGGAAGTGGAGGGGGAACTGGATGTGCGGTATCCCTAAGAATCACCTCGAGTGGTGGAGGAGCCGGTAATGGCTGAGTAGGGGTCTTACCCTCGGCCTCAGACTGGGCCCCATCTACTGGGGGTACCCTGATGGTCCCATCACCTGCTGTTGTATCTCTCCTCTGACTAGTCGTAGTCTTCCTAGTCACCGCCATCTCTGTATGCAAACACCAACACGTAAGTTTAACTTAAATTTCCTGTAACTCGGTTCTACAGCACGATCTAGATATGAAAGAAGGGTAACCAACTACTAAATGCCATGTAGTTCCCTGCTTATATAATGTGATGCACAACACATCTTTAAACAAGACCCTACTAGACACGTCTTATAGACTCCCTAGGATAGAACTGCTCTAATACCAAGTTTGTCATGCCCCAAACTTGCGGGGGAGCGTGACCGATACTCGGTGCCGCACTTAACCGAGTGTACCAACTTGAGACTGAGGGACTCTGAACATACAATGTCATACTTGGGTCATAGGGCCACATTGCAAGATAAAATATAAAATTGAATGGAAACCAGCTCTGACTGAACATTAATATAAAGCTAGGACGACAACGTCGTCATAACTACTACAGCTGACAAACCAACAAAAATATTTATACAAGGCCTACAAGCCCAACATACTGCACTGACTGACAGAATATGTCTACAAGCCTCTACTGATGGATGTACTGTGGTCAGAACAGGGACCCGACCTACCTATAATATATATACATATATACATAATATGTACTCAAAACCCTAGACTTGGCAACTCCGAAGGACGTGGAGCTTACCAATCAAGCTGAACACGGACATCACCTACGGAGGAGGTCTACCCGTCCGTATATCCGAACCTGCATACATGAAATGCAGCGTCCCCAGGAAAGGGACGTCAGTATGAAATAATGTACCGAGTATATAAGGAAATAGAATATCTGAAAGCTAAAACTAAATTGATAATATAATAACTAAAAGTAACTGGAAATCAAAGATGATCTGAAAATATACTTACCTGTTGTTACTGACTCAACTCTCTCAGTATAGTAAGTAACATAGTTGTCTGACCCTATAAGGCTTGAAACGTGTAACTGCTCGACCATAGTAGACTCGCTCATAGGCGCTCGGACATACTAGGCTCGGTATCTCGTCCATTGTAGGCTCTCTCATAGGCGCTCGGCCACAGTAGGCTCGGTATATAACTTACCATCTGATCAAAGATTGCCCAATAGGGGCCTGCCCACCAATTATAGCTCGATGGTGATGAAATATTATAATATTATATGTGTATCGATTCTCTGCTCTCTTGACTGAAAGAAGACAATACTTAACTGAATATAAAGTCTCAACAAGTTAGAATTTTGTAACTTATGAGACTAGGATAATATACATTAGTTCAAGAATATGAACTTCTCTTTATGGATCGTTATCAAACGCATGTAGTTACAGGATCATGCCAAAATGAAGGAAAGGTTTAGGCTTAACATACCTTATCACAATCTTTTCAATAACCACATTGAACTCGTCTCTTCGTACCTTAATTTACAACAACGATAATAATACTATCATTAAGTAATGAAAGGTACAACTATCGCATTATGAACGACGAGCTTATTTTATATTAAAACGGGCAGCATCTCCCCTATAATCTTTACTTTCACCCAATTCTAGATAACACCAACAACACAAGAACACAACAATAACAACATATATACATTATTTCCCAACCGTATATACATCACAAAATAATAAAAAAATAGCCCAGCATACCCCAATCTCTTCATACACAAAATGACCACTGTAGTAGTGTCAAACAGCCCGAAAATATTACGACGAACGACTAGCCCACAAATCTGCATTTATGTGGTGTTTCACCAAACCATTTATCCTCCAAAACACTATAAAACAATAGCAAAACATGCAATCCAATAGTAACACGAAACAGCCCACAAAACAGTCCACTACAAGTTGAATAATTCGAACTCACGGCTTCCGATCACCGTCCTGTGAGTTCTTACAATTATAGAAAGACTTTCCATACATTTTCAGTAGAAAAAATGGATGAATGAGAGCAGTATACTTAACTTGTTTGTTGAATATGTTAGCTCCTATCTTGGTTCTTCAAATCCTAAGTTTTCCTCCAGCTAGAACTTGAAAATAAGAGAAAATCAATTAGGGTTTGTGTTCAATGTTTCTGAGGATTTTTACAGGGGCTTATCTATGGCTTTTATGCCCTATTATCAGTGTGATATATGAAGTAAATAGGCCCTAAAAAGGTCTCTTTGGACAACCTGAACTGGCCCCTTTTTGAACATATGTAGTCCTCTCATTTAAGCAAGTAGGTGACACGCCTACTTGTCACCTAGCAGTCTGTGCAGTCTCGCAAAAATGCATATATCTCTCTACTCCGATGTCGTATTTACAAACGGTTTAATGAGTTAGAAAATAGACTCATATATTCAATTTTATGGGTGGTTAACCTCGTAACTCTAAGTATATTGGGAGAAAGGTGCAGTGACATTTGACCCAAATTTCAGTAAAACTTATGAACGTAACTTGTGATGACTTTTATCGACTTTTGTTCCACAACTCGCTTGACTTCAACAATTAACACATGACTATCATAAGACTAAAATAAATCATAACATAAACCTCTTATCATGTTAATAACCTTAGTCTCACCCCAAAGGTACGGGTTATAACATTTCCAACTTGTCAACTTTCGACGAAATATTATTTTCTTCAATTCCTTTAGCTTCTGAACCTTCCAACCCTCTTTGTACTTGTTGTTCATGATTTTTAATATTTGTAACCTCCGAGGTAATATGATAACTTACTTTATATACTTTCAAAGATGATCTCATTTTTGGTCTTACATTAGTTTGCTTACGACGCGCACACTTTTACGTATAAAAATATGGGGTGTAACACTTTTTGTGCAGATCCCCGGGTGGGTCGTAGCAGAGCTTGTTGATTGAGCTTAAGTGACCGCACAAAGACTTAGGGTGAGTTGCACTCCTTAGATCTATTTTGCAGTTCTCGAGTCCTTATTCTTTTTGTTGTGTTCTGTCTAACTGTATTTCAGACAGCTTTGCAATGTATACAGATTTATTCTATTTCAGTAGTTGATCGTGTACTTGTGCCACCTAGTCTTGGGGGTTGTATTGTATTTGTCGTATTTAGGCCGTGTCATGACTATATTAAATATTGTTACTATTTTGGATTATTATTATCTCTATTTATGATATGTCACTGTTAATTAAAGAAAATGAACTTTATTTTCTGGATTCTGAGTGGCTTGCGTAGCAAGTACGGCTAGGCGCCATCACGGCCTGAAGATGGGATTTTGGGTCATAATATATTCAGACAGTAATTATATTATGTCATATGGTTATTTTGTTATTCTGTTGTAGTTGCTTGTGACGTTGCACTACCAATTATGGGATTGCTTATTGTATTTTCTCACTTTTATTGATTCATTTATGATATTTCATGTTAGGCGCTATCACGAACTTGGTGAGATTTGGGATTGTGACAATTTATGATAAAATATTTCATATGATATATCTCATGCAATAATTATTTACGACTTATGTACTGCGCAACTAATAAGTTCATATTGTGTATGGATTATATGTACGTAATTAACTTATTAAATACACGTCATTATACAGTTGTTATTTTTGGGGAATGTTAATTAATGCATCTATCAAGAACTGATTAAAGTTCCAACAATTGAACATACTAGAATTTTGCAAACCCACTAAAAGACACAACTTTTTACATACAATTTGTGGACGTAAATATTTATATCCGTTGTTTTTTTATTTCTTTATATGCTTATAAACTGTACAGGTTTAAAATATGAGTATCTTTTTTCAAAACTTTGTTACTATTTCGTTGGTTAGACTTGATACTTATTGGGTGCACGTTAATTATCATACTCAAACAATACTTTTACGTATCTCGGCGAGGGTAATAGTCATAAAAAAATATAAAACGTTTTCTGCCTAAGTTAGAAATTAATTCACCGAAAAATTGCAGTTTTAAATTTGATTTCAGAGGCAGTATAATTCATGATCTCACATGCCAAGTAATCTCCTTCTTTCAGCTCATTATCTCTTGCAAACTGTATCTATCCATCTCCAAACCTTCTCAGTTTTCTACCTTCTAAAGATATTGTCCAAATTTTTCTGTTGTAGTAAAGTTTCACGCTATAATGTCCGATGGTAGAACTGGATATATAATACTTGGTATTATTTACATATGCCACTGAAATCTATAATGTTAATTGAAAAGGATAAAAACAAAACAGACTATTTGAGATATAAGTACCAAATCATTCGCTGTTCCGAAATATGATGGTCCAAAAATAAGTCGGTCGTTGTAATCTTTGTGCAAGGTACAACCAATTGAATATTCTTCTTTGTCGTTCTTGCGCGGCTTAAAAATATAAAAAGCTGAACGGTTGTTTACCAGTAAAACGGTACAGCTGAATTTATAGCGTGATTTATAGACAAGCGGATCGATTTGATCCCAAAATAATAAATAAATTAAATAAAATGCAAGACTTAGCGTTGAAAGCAAGATTGAATAGCAGATAGCTTGGTTCCGAGAGTAGGGCTTCCGAAGGCAGCAATAAGAATAACGTTAGACAGAAAATAAAGTATTATTTAGCTTAGAATAATGTGTAGCATAAGTTTGTCAGAATTTCCGGGTGTTACAATGGTTATTGAAGTCACTATTTATAGTTATACCTGGGGAACAAGGTCTTAGGATCAAGCCCCTCTTAAATGACAATAATGGAGGCCATTGATGAATATGTAATGGCAGGTCTTGAATGCCAAAATTCTCTGTAACTGATGTGTATTTAATATTGATGAATATTCTTCATTGAATGTCATCTGGTGACAAATTTTTGTTTGCTCTCATTGATAATGTTCCCTTCGGGGTCTACCCGATACCAACTGAAGTTGTTGTCTCAGTCTTCGTTTTCACTCGCTTCATCTTTCGTCTTCTCCTTGGTTCCACGTGTTACTCTGTCATTCGAACATTTATATGTGAACCGATTTTACCCTATATAGATAGTCCTCCTGCTTTCCGGTGGCACATCTTTGTGTCACCAGAAAAATGGTGAAGATTCCTTTCTTGGCGGAAAATTTTCTAAACCCTTCTGAAAAGTTTCTAACACTTGATAAGACGCACGTCTCTTCACACTTAATACCCCGAACACGTGTTACTCTACGATTTAGCAATATCTTCGTCGGTTCTAGAGGTAATCATGGCCACGATTTTAGCCGCCTATTCCTTTGCTTATACACCTCATTCTTCTTTTTTTACACTTAACAGTTTCACAAACTCTCTCAACTTCTTTGCATTCAACTCTTTTCTGCTTTCATGTTTCTTTAATTTTTTTCAAAGAACTCTTATCACCTTCTACTGATCATGGCTTCTTTCATTAACTCTTCCAAGAACTCCGGTCTTCTCTTCAGTGGGGGCCGAAGAAAAGCAAAGACAAAGAAATCGACGTTGATGTTAACCCTCCCACGGTGAGCACCATCATCCCCAAGCATCTCAACACAGCCAAGGACTTTGAAGAGAAGTTCCCTTCTTCAAACTCTCGCACTTGGGCTGTCGGCAATACCCTTCTTCTATTTGCCCGTCCAACATTCCTGATGTGAAGGAGGATTGTGATTGCCACGACCTGAACATCATTACCCCCGATCTGGTGGAGCGAGTAACCTTCACTAAGAAGGGCTTCACGTACGTTTATACGTACCAATTCACTTTGGGTGCATTTCTTTGAGCGGGGGACTTGACCCCGTGACTTTGGATTTGTTCCACTGATACCAGGTATTTTTGGCACAGGTGGGCCCTTCGGTGTGGTGAACGGTGGCATGTCTGCAGCGACTGTGCCGGGAAATGAAGGAGGACCTCACCTTGGCTTATATGATGAACCTCTACTCCCCCAAGATTTTCCATGGGGGAGTAATAAATTTCAACAAACATGGTCGCCATGCTTTGCTCACCAGTATAGATGACGACAATGACTGTGGGTGGATGGAGCAGTTTGTCATCATTTCCACCAGGAACATCATCCTGGCTACAACTTTGTCTTTCCCCGAATCTTGGACTCGTACACGTAAGTTCAAAGTCTATCTCTTTTTTCTGAAAAAAGGTTGTTTCATGTCGTTGTTGATCCTTCTTTTCATTATTTCAGCAACTCGGTGGATATCACCAAGGGTTGAAGGCCTGGACTGGTGGGTTCAGAAGATTCTGGACATCACCACACCTGAGACCCGCCGGTGAAAAGATTTAGCCCCCAAGTACGGGTGGAGGGCCAAGAATCACGGTAAACTGATTTTGCCTTCATTTTATCTTTGTACATAGGAAGATTGGCTAACCTCACCCTTTTTTTTTTGTTGGATTCAGGTCTCCCACAGGGTTCTGTTACCATCCCTGAAGAGGACATTTTGGTTGATTCTGTAGAGGCTGTGAGGTTGTAGAAGGAGGCTCTTACCCGAACAGGCGCCATCGGATCTACTTCTGATGCAAGCGCTTCCTCTCAGAGTCCTGGCTGTAGAACAAGTAACCAAAAAGGCGGTGTTATTCCTGGGCCGAGGGCAAGAATAAAAAAGTGAAGAAAGACGCACCCGATCCAGCCGCAGCCATTGTGGTTATTGACGATGATGGGGAAGCCAATGATGAAGGGGCTTCCCTACAAAGGAGACAACGACCTTCATCAGCTCAACAAAATGCTCAGTCTGAAGGGCTTATAACCCCAACTGAGGACGACGCCCGAGCTCTCTAAGGAGAATTTGACTTAGTGGAGAATGACAATTCTCCCTTTCCGGTCCAAGTTGCTACTCCTGGTACTATGAGGCCGAGCACCGGGCCTCTTCCGCCTTCGGTTGGTGAGCAACCAACAAACAACACTTCTTCTGCCGCAGCTACTTCTCAACCCACAACACCGTCATCTTCATATCCTTCCACGTCGGCCATATCTTCATCACCCCCACCGGCCGCAGACGCCCGAGAGGAGAATGTCCCTCCTCCCCAGTCCCCACACCATGGGAATTTGGGGTACAACTACTCGCCCCCATTCTGCAGATCCCCAGAGGAGGAGGAGTGTCTCCATCTCGGTGTCTACTGAGTGTCATCTACTCTCCCGGCCGGTGGAACTCGCCAATTATCTGAAGCCACTGGCTTTAGAAAAGGATAAGAAGAAAATACACTCTCTTTCGGGATAGTGTTTCTTAAATAATGCTATGCACAATGCGGAAATGGTACCGAACTTGCTCTTTTATTGCTTGTTTTTTCTTGATTTGTCGTGACAGGGTTTTTAACTTTGGTATTTGCTTCACAGGCCAACATCCTTGCTTTCGAGGGCCTTCAAAAATTGATCCTTGATAAAGAAGGACTCAAGTTCGAGCGGGATCAGTTGTTGGCTGAGAGGGACCAAATTGTTACTCGTCTCCCGGTGCTGGAAGCAAAAGCTGTTGAGGCGAGTTAGTTAGAGGCTCGGTTGCAACAGAGTGAGTAGGAAGTGATGGCCCTTAGCCATGAATCCTCTCAGCTAAATGTACAGTTTCAAGAAGCTAAGGCTAAATGGGCTGAGGTCCAAGATGTTGTGCTCGTTGCTACCGAGTGCGAATCTGCCTCCATTGAGAGAGTGAATAACTTGGAGGCAGCCTTGAACTCCAAACCTGAAGAGGCTGCTACTACCGAGAAGAAGCGTGCCCGGATGGAGGATAGGTATAAGAGGGTCATGGAACATAATAGGGTTCATATAACCACTATCTGTGATCTCTATCATAGCCTTAGCGCCACGAGATCCAAGCAGGTTGGCCTTCTGATCGAGGTTGATAGGCTTAAATCAAAACTTCAGCACCGAGCGAATTCCCTCATCATTGAAAAAACACATTCTATGTATAATATGAGGAGAAAAACCTTGGAAGAGGCCAAAGCGGGCGTCATTGATATTGACGATGAGATCCCAAGGCCCGAGAGTTGAAGTTAACTGCTCGAGGACGCCTCCCGAGTCAGTCTGATGCAACTGACTCTTCTAGTTTCGGTTTTGAGTTCTCAGGAATAGAGGAAGAACATGAAGAGAATAACGATGAAGGCCAAGATACTGATTCGACGGCAGATCCACCTACTTCTCTCTGGGGCGTTGATGCTTCTCTTCCCCAGAGTTCTGCTGGCAACATAGTTTAGCTTTTTGCTTTCTTTTCCTTTGTTGCTTTTTGTATTTTTGTACTCGTGCTGCTTGGTACGTTTAATAAATAAAAGTGCTTTTCTATTTAAGAATTGCACAAAATTTATTCCTTTTGAGCCAGATTAGGCAAGGCTTCAGGTGCATTTTTCCCCGATAGCATTTGGATTCTTGGCATAAACTCTTCCGGAACCAACCCTTTACTGTGAGAGTTTCATAAGAGAGGGCCCTCTTATGTTTACGGTGCTCTTGAAGAGGACATCTCATGTTCATTCCGGCACTAACATTTGAAGTACTTGGTTAACTTTCAAATGATAAAATTAATTCATCATTTGGACAAGAAACAAGATAAAAAATAAAAGGACTTTATTTTATTCCTTCTATCTTCAAAATTACATAAGCATTCGTTTTGCTGAAAGAAAAAAAAAATCGCCATTACATGTGGCTAATTTGTACAACCTGTTTCTACGGGGCTGGCTGCATAGTCCGCGGGCCCGATGATACATTTTTGTTTCCAGATCTTGTAGTCCCAGTTTTCGTGGCAATCAGATTGTCGTATTCTCATACTCCCCCACCCCCCCTATTGAGGGCCAATTTTGACTCTCTTTTAAAATTAATTTATTTGTACTTAATAATTTATAATGAATGTTTTGAAAGAATTTTCTATCAATCAATACCTATTTTTACAAATAAATTAAGTATTAATTTTGAAATTAATCACCCAGTATTAGTATTATACAATTACAAATATACTTATTATTTTAACACTATTAAAATAATTTTTTTAAAATATACCATAGAGGTTTTATAATTAATTTAAGGAATTACTCCTTAAGATTTTGATTAATTAGATTACTATGTTGGTAATTCCAATTAGTGTTATAATTTAGAAAATAAAGTATTTTATAAATAATTAATTACAATAATTAGTAGTATATTTGACATTTATAATTTTACTACATTTCATTGGAAAAAATAAGTTTATTTAAATTAATTTTAAAAGAGTTAAAAGACTAAGAGGCTATAATTGCAATTCTTTAATTAAACACACAATGGCTATCTTTTAAATTAATTTCAACCCAATACCAAGCCCAAATCCGGACCTGGCCCATTCCAAATAACCCCTTGTCCACTTTGGCAATCCATGCCACTCCATTTGAACTAATTAAAGCTCGCCATGTCACCAGTCTCCCTCACTCGCAGAGAAAATACAACAGATTTGGACAGTTCATCTATTTCATCAATGGTTCGTGTTTAATCCCTTTTTCTTTTTTTTTTCTTTAATCTCTTAGGGTTTAATCTCAGCCGTCAAAAACAGAAGATCTAACGGCCCTCACATTTTCTCCTTAGAATCATTTAAAGCCTGAATTATCCCATCTCCCAATAATAACCCCTAGAGAATCATTTGTCCATTGATTTTGCTTCCAACGGTCAAACCTTCCTTGCTCAAGTAAATATCTCGCTGAATTTCCCTATGTTCGTCTATTACTTCACTCGCCTTGCCATCGTCACTCACCCTTCGTCACTTTTCACTACTGAGTTTGAATCTATAGAACTGATGGTAGGTTATCATTGCGTGTTTTAGTTGCTTATCGCACTCTAATTTACTGCACTTTAATTGAGTTTGAGCGTTAATCGCTAGTGTATATACATGGAAATCGGTATTTTGAGGACTTTTGGCATACTTTAGACCTAAAGAGGCTACGGAGAAGTGGGAGAAGCAAGAGCACAAGGATTTCATCCTTCAATCCTCACTCAAGACAAGGGTTTGGATTGTTTTATATTTTTCTTTAACTTAAACTTAATTGTGATGAATTTCTCCATATCTATGGAATAATTCTTCTTTAGGGATTGATGGATTTGGTATTTTGAGAATTGTTTGTGAATATTAACTCTGATTTTTATGTATTAAATCATTTTGGGTGTTTTAATTGTTGCATATATATTCACATATTTATGTAATCGAAAGAGGCGTAACCTGTGATATTTTTGCATTATCTTGTTGGTTAAATTAATTGATTCTTCTTAGTAATTGAAATAGGCTAGTTGAATTATTGTTTAGACCTAGTTAGGAGAATAATCGAGGTTCTCTTACAAACCAATCCACTACGAATTCTTGCATATCTTCACCAAGCTTAACTTAGTTCATATTGTGAGGTTGAAACTTAATTGAGAGAGGGGTTTCTACTGAACATTCGAACTGATAATAGAGTGAATTCAAGAGACTCACTTGAACCTTAGAAGTGAATTAACTAGAGTTAAATCCCAGAAAAGTATCTTGCACCTATCCAATCAACCCCTATTTTCTCCCATTAATATCTTCTTTGCTTACTCTTGTTGCAATTGTCATTAGCCAATAGTTTAGACTCTTAGTTAATTTTAGTTTTAATCACATAAATCTCAATTTTTGATCATCTTGGATAGCAATCAAGCTATAAACTATGAAAATACTGTTTAACTCCAATATCTATGGATACGATATTATATTATACTATATTCGACTAGCGAGCATATTTAAGTGTATGTTTTGCGCTCGTCAAGAACCTTAAGACATTGAATGGCACTATAAATAGATACTTTAATTCTCTCACCAACCAAACCTACCAGACCTAACAAGAGTCAAAAATCTCATACGAATATCAAAAAATCATTAAGATTTCGAAGCCTAGGTTCTCTGTGATTAATATTTACTTCTATTGTTTTTCCGGGTTCTTTCACTGCTCAAGCTTGAAGATTTGGATCCTACGCGACTAAATTGAATCCTTGTTTGGTCTGCTACCCTAGAAAAGGCCAGTATGCCTCCACCCTTTCTCTTTTGATTGTCTTGTTCGAAAATCATAGATGTGCTGCTATCTTTCAATTAACTGTTTTCGTTTATGATGTTTGCCATTAGTGTATAGATGTTTATTCTAATTCATAATGATGTGTTGTTAATATATGGTCATTTGTTATGCTTTTAAATACCTTTAATCAGTGGTGATTGAGTTGTTATGTGACCCGGATGACTTCCATTCTGAATCAAATAGCTTATATGATTAAGTTCCTTAATATGTCTTAATGGCTTCTCATATTTGCCTAGACTTCAGATTTTCTTTAATGATCTGTTGTGATCTTTATATTTTCTGTATTCTGTTGTTCTGTATCTGAGGTTGTTGTTTGATGAATCTAACTAGAACATACATGAATGCACATAGTTTAATCCTTCATCACTTAGTTGAAGCATGTGAAGTTTAAGTGTTCAAGGTGCTTTCTTTCTTCATATAAGTGTTTGTTGATCCTTAAGCAACCTTTGAGACAATACTATGGAAGCCTTATATCTATGTTTAACTTCTAATCACATCTCTAAGTCTCTTTATATGGAAGAGTCTCACTAAGTTAACTAGGTCAACTCTTATAAACACCAGAAACCATTATGCATGTGTTCTGTTATGATCAGGTTATCTCTGATGAAATAGGTTATAGTCATGTCTGTTGTAGTTTAGTGTTAACTATTTAATAAGTTGGGTACAACTCCATCATGCTTAGATGTTTATCTTTAGTTTGTACAGCTGACTTAAGCCTGCTTAGTACAATATCTCCCCTGTCTTTAACCCCCTTAATGACATTGTTGACATGTTTTTTTATAATAAGTGAAACTCATCTTGTTTTGTAAGATCATAACCTTAGTTGAAATATATATGTGTGTAGTTGAATGAAAAGTTCTACATGAATCATCGTTTATCCCTCATGATTTTATACTTCTATGCACTGTCTTGAAACTGCACCCAGTTCTCTCTTTCCCTTTAATCTGAATGGAACTTAGTCTATGAACCCTAAAGGAAACTTCTTATTGCTACTGCTTGGATATAATAGTTTGCTTATTTTATAATGAGATTAACACTCTTATAAAGAAGTGGTTTTGTCATCAATTTCAAAGTTAAGTGAGACTGAGAGTATGCGATCCTGTTAAGCACTCTTAGCAATTCCATTTGAATCTGTAAACCTGTAATCATGTTAAAAGCTCTAATTAGATTCTGATATCTCTAATAGCATCTGCAGAGGTTCTAACTATGACTGTTTGTCTGAACCTTTGTTGATACTTTCAAAGATCTCAAGTAGTATTGTTAACCTATATGTGCTAGATTTGAGTTAAGCTAATATATGACTAGTCTGCTAGGGTAAAGGCATTTGTATTCATAAACTGTTGCAAAATTTGAACTGTGTGCTCTTCATCTATCCTTAAGGTGCTTGATCTCAAGTGTTTGGTTCTTCAGCAGTAGTATGCTAATAACACTGCCTCTATATGTGTTTGAAGCCTATCTCTTTGGACCTGTTTAATGTGTGGACAACCCATTTAGTTTAGAAATATGGTTGTTATAATACAGATTAGTTGTCTTGTAGCCTTAAAGTATTATGTTTGGCCCTCTTGAGAGAGGCATACACTTTTGTGGTGTGGTATTGTTATGGTAATTAGTTTACATTGAAAGATCCTCATTGGCACCTAAACCTATAGATAAAAATGATTCGTTAGTGGTTAGGGGTTGCTCTAGTGGTGAGCACCCTCCACTTCCAACCAAGAGGTTGTGAGTTCGAGTCACCCCAAGAGCAAGGTGGGGAGTTCTTGGAGGGAGGGAGCCGAGGGTCTATCGAAAACAACCTCTCTACCCCAGGGTAGGGGTAAGGTCTGCGTACACACTACCCTCCCCAGACCCCACTAGTGGGATTATACTGGGTTGTTGTTGTTGTTGTTGTAGTGGTTAGGGGTATTTGGGAATAGAGTTTAACTCTTGGTTGGGCTACTCTCCCGGAACAAGCATTGCCCTGGGCCTTAAGACCCTTGGGATCTTTAAAGTGTCGGGGGATTCAAAAGGGGGCTTTGACCTTGAGTGGAACTCTACCCTTAGCCTTTAATCTATTGGCACTCATTATTCTCTTTGGGTTAGTCTTTAATGATAATGAAAGGTTTTCAATATAAATCATTTACCATCCATAACCGCCACATTAGTATAACCTCTCATAATATTTGAGTATTGTTAGTTTGTTATATTTTTCTCAAGTCATTTACTTATGTATTTCATGCATGGCTGAATATACAAAATGTGTGTCTAATTCTTTCTCTTTTCTTTTGAACATGTACAATTGTTTGGGCCTGCTGAGTTCTTAAGGAACTCAAGCCTAAGTCCAACATTGTTGTATTCTGGAAGTTTAAAGTTCGTTGTCATCCGTTTTCTTCTATTGCTGGGCATGCTTCTTTGAGGCCCAAAAAACAAGAGTCCAATCCTCTCCTTTTACTCCTTTACTGCTACTGCTTCTCTACCTTAGATCTACTGCCTCATTACTTTCTGTTGCACTCTTGTTGTTTCATCTCACACATGTATGCAACAATTATCTTATTGGATTGAATGCTTTACTTTATACCTTAAATCATATGAACAACTTAGGCAAGCCTTAAAGAACATAGGATTAAAAGAAGTATTAGTTAGTAACTAATCCTCCATACGCTAATCATAAGTTGTTTGTACCATTAACTTACTATGTTTTGCTAACTCTTCTTAAAGATTTTGAAACCCAAAAAGGATAGCAAGAGATGGCAATCCCTCTTTCAAAAGGATAACCAGAATCGAATCGCAAGTTTGACCTTCTAAAAGAAAATCAACTCTTTTCGAAAACCAAGGTGTTGCCGCTCAAATACAGATTTTCAAACGATCTCTTCATGTCTAATATTTAAGAAGCCAAGGTATATCTTAGGCTTACTTTCATAATATCTTCATCACATTAGAGTAACATGAACATCCGTGCTTTAGAAATAAAGTGTTTTATAACTTAGCTCTTTTTTTCACATGTTTTCCTAAATACAAACATCATACACACATTTTTAAGCTCTTTCAAGCATATATTCACTAACATTATTTTTTAAAACCCCTCTATAAATCCATACCCTTTTAAACTATACACCTTTTGTAAGTATTATGCCCCTAATATATAGTAAGTCGTACTACTTTAAACACTAGTTAAGCATAATATAAACAATTAGTCCTAAATCTAGTCTAAGTCCTATGGAGCTACCTCAGATAGATTTTAAGGAGTGTTTAACCCCTTCCCCCATAGAAGAACAAGAACCCTTACCCATAATCTTATCAGTTAAGCTGACTAATAGAGAATATGACTTTAGTAATTAAATAGGTGCCCTAGTATACCTTTAAATATTTGGTGGCGACTCTCTTTCACCAACAACACAGAAACCACAAGTTGAATCTTATTTTAACTAGTGCAAAATAGGGTGCAACACCCCCCAGTGTTCAAATACGAAGAATGCGAATTGGAACACTGGAAGTCTTGGGTCCCCTTTGAGGATCCCACTAGTGAATGGTCTGATAATCTTTTGTTCGATAGCAAGCTTCGTTTCTCATTAGGAACTTTTCCATCGAGCAAAAGATTATCTAACCACCCCTAGTGGCTTGTAAGAAAGGGAACTTGTGAACGGTTGAACAACCTTTGGTCTGATGGAAAGTGTTGCTTACCGTTAGGAATTTGCCATCAGGCCAAAGACTATTTAACCATCCCGCAGTGGTTTGCTGCTTCCATGACTTGTCAATTAAAGGTCTTATCACTACTGATGACGGTTTATTCGTAGTATATTTTTTGTTGTTGCCTCGTTAAAAACCTTGCCAGCAAAACCCAATTGGGACAAAAACTGAGCGAAGGGAAAAAGAGTGCAGCACATACTTTCAGTACAAGTGGTGCAATAATACCTTTTCAGGTGAACCACATTCCAGTTGCTTGGGCAGTTTGACTCCGCCTTTGTCATCTAGTTCATATGATCATTTCCCAGTGACAGGTGAAACTCGGTAGGGGTCTTCCCATGTAGGGCCCAGCTTTTCTGCATTAAGCTCTTGGGTGTTTTAAGTCACTTTCCTCAAAACCAAGTCTCCCATTTTGAAATAACGAAGATTGGCTCTCCGATTAAAGTACCTTTCTATTCTTTGTTTCTGGGCCACTATTCTTATATGTGCCAAGTCCCTGCGTTCATCAAGCAGCTCCAATTTGACCAGCAATGCTTCGTTATTTGTTTCTTCGTCCACCCGGAAGTATCGCAAGGTTGCTTCTCCTACTTCCACTTGGATCAGAGCTTTTGCACCGTATACGAGAGAGGAAAGTGTCTCTCTCGTACTTGATTTGTCCATCATTCGGTATGCCTGTAACACTCCCAGTAACTTGTCGGGCCACTTGTCTTTGACCGCTTCCAACCTCTTTTTGAGGTTTTGAATTATCACCTTATTGGTTGATTCCGCTTGCCCATTTGCGCTCGGATGGTATGGCGAATATATGATTCTTTTAATTTTCAAGTCTTCAAGGAATTTTCTGACCATTGAGCCTGTGAAGTGTGGCTCGTTATTGCAGGAAATCTCCTTCGGTATTCCAAACCGGCAAATTATGTTTCCCATAGGAAATCGACCACTTCGCGCTCGCCAATTTTCTGATAAGGACATGCTTCAACCCACTTTGTGAAGTAATCAGTTAACATTAAAAGAAATATTACCTTCCCGAAAGCCGGTAGCAGCGGCCCCGCTATATCCATCCCCTATTTCATGAATGGCCATGGGGATAATACTGAATGCAGTAGTTCTTCCAGTTGGTGCACTAAAGGTGCTGGCGTTGGGACTTGTCGCATTTCTGAATGAATGCCTTGGCGTCTTGTTCCATCTGAGGCCAGTAGTTTCATGCCCTAAATAATTTTACCACCAGTGAATCTACACCTGAATAATTCCCGCAAATTCCTTCATGAACCTCTCTCATTACGTAATTAAACTCGGAAGCTCCTAAGCATCGGGCCAATGGGTCTTGGAATGACCTTCTGTATAATTGTCCTCCCCAGAAGTTGTAACGAGCTGATTTGGTGTCGAGTACCCGAGACGCCTTCGGGTCTTCAGGCAGCTTGTCATGCTCAAGGTAGTCGATGATCTCATTCCTCCAGTCCCAGACCAGGTTGGTTGTATTTACTTCATATTAACTGTCCACATCCAGTACCGAGGGCATGAGTTATACGACCGTACTGGAATCTGATACCTTCATTTCTATGGACGAGCCCAAATTAGCCAATGCATCTATTTCCGCATTTTCTTATCTCAGGATGTGGGTGATTGACCATTCCCTAAATCGTGCGAGCAGAGTTTGAACTTTAACCACATATTATTGCATGCGTTCCTCCTTGGTGTCCAAGATTCCATATACTTGATTTACCACTAGTTGGGAATTGCATTTTATTTCAATGACCTCAGAGTCTAGTCCCTGAGCCAGTTCAAGTCCTGCAATCAAAACCCCACACTCGGCTTCATTATTAGTAAAGGGAACAGTTTTTACGGCCTGCCTCAGGACTTCTCCCTAGGGCGTGATTAAGACCACCCTGAGCCCGGACCCTTTCACGTTGGAAGCTCCGTCCATGAACAAGTTCCAAACTCCTGATATCGTTTCCGACACCATCACCTCTTCTTTTGTGGCCAAAGGCAATGGCCCGAGACTGAAATCGGCCATGAAGTAGGCCAAAACTTGTGACTTGATCACAGTCCTGGGTTTATATTCGATATCAAATTCACTAATTTTGACTGACCATTTGGCCAGTCGACCTGAAACCTCAGGTTTGTGAAGGACATTCCGCAGGGAAAAAGTTGTCACCACGGCTACCGAGTGGTACTGAAAATAAGGCCTAAACTTTTGAGCGGCGACTTCAAGAGCTAAGGGCAATTTTTCGAGGTACGGATAACGTGTTTCTGCTCCCGATAAAATTCTGCTAACCTAATATATAGGATGTTGTGTACCTTCGTCCTCCCAGACTAGAACGGCACTTATCGCTACCTCTGAGACCGCTAAGTATATTAGCAATTATTCGCCTTCCTCCAGTTTTGATAGTAGTAGAGGGCTTGATAGATACCGCTTCAGGTCTTTCAGATCCTGTTGGCTTTCTGGAGTCCATTCAAAGTTGTTCTTATTCTTCCAAAGTGATAAGAAGTGATGGCATTTTTTCGAAGACCGAGAAATGAATCTGCTTAGAGCGGCCAGTCTTCCGGTTAGTCTCTAGACTTCTTTCACGTTTGTCAGCTAGTCTGGAATATCCTCGATGGCTTTAATCTTGTCGAGATTGACTTCGATCTCCTTTTGTGACACTAGGAAACCCAAAAGTTTATTGGAGCTGACTTTGACACACATTTTTTGGGGTTAAGCTTCGGATATCGAAGGTTTCCTGGAGGTGCCTTAAATGGTCACCTGTATTCAAACACTTAACCAGCATATCATCGATATACACTTCCATTGTTTTCCCTATTTGCTTTTCGAACATTTTGTTTACAAGCCTTTGATAAGTGGCTCCGGAGTTTTTTAGCCCGAAGGGCATCACATTGTAGCAATATGTGCCAAAGTTTGTTATGAACAAAGTTTTTTCCTGATCCTTCGGGTTCATCTAATTTGATTGTATCCGGAATAGGCATCGAGTAAACTCATCAACTCGTGTCTGGTCATTGCATCAATTATTTGATCAATGTTTGGCAATGGGAATGAGTCTTTTGGGCACGTATTATTCAGATCCTTATAATCTACGCATGTACGGAATTTATTGTTCTTTTTCGGAACTACCACTACGTTAACTAGCCAGCCGGGATACTTTACCTCCCGGATTGAACTGATGTCGAGCAATCGAGTTACCTCTTCTTTAATAAACATGTTTCTGACCTCGGCAATTGGTCGCTTCTTTTGCCTTACTGGCGGGATGCTTGGGTCCATGCTTAGCTTGTGAAAGACCACCTCTAGTGGGATACATGTCATATCCGCATGCGACCATGCAAAAGAATCAACGTTAGTTTTAAGAAATTTAATAAATCCTGACCTGAGCTCGGGGTTTAGTCCTGTCCCCAAGTGAAACTTCCTCTCTAGAAACTTTTCAAACAATGCCACTTGTTTGAGTTCTTCCGCCGTGGACTTGGTTGCATCCGTTTCTTCCGGTACCTGGAAATATCTTGGTACTTGGTGGGATTCTGACCGCTCTTCCCCTTTGTCGTCTTCGTTTGGTTCGGGAGCAGACGTCGGTTCCTGTAATTGTTATGCCGCGTATTCCTTCCCTTTATTGCTGGAAACAGAGATCACGTTCATCTATCTTGTTGCCGGTTGATCTCCTCTTATTTGTTTGATTCCCTTTGGAGTTGAGAATTTTAGAAGTTGGTGATATGTTGATGGTACGACCTACATCTCGTGTAGCCATGGTCTACCAAGAATTATGTTGTAGCCCATGTCGCCATCTACTACTTCAAATAAGGTAGTCTTCATGACTTCTTTGGCATTCGTGGGCAGCAAGATCTCCCCTTGGGTTGTCACACTTGCTAAGTTGAACCCGGTGAGAAGTTTTGCTGCCGGAATGATGCTTCCGGTTAGCTTGGCTTGCTCCAACACTCTCCATTGAATGATGTTAGCTGAACTTCCTGAGTCAACCAAAACACGTTTAATCTTGAAATCTAAAATTTTAAGAGAAATTACTAGGGCATCGTTGTGCAGCAGATGAAGCCATCGGCGCCCTCTTCTGTGAAAGTGATGTCATGCTCGGTGACTTTCTGGAGTCTATTGCAATGAGTAACTGATACCTTTGTCTTTTTCTGCCTAAAATGTTACACCATTGATCTCCTTCCCCAAAAAAATCATTTTGATGGTTAGTCATGGAGGGTCGTCTCCTGCCTTCGAGGGCTCTGCGTTATCCCAGTTGCGGCCGTAATTGTTATTAGCCCGGTCGCTTAAGAATTCTCTGAGATAGTCAGTTTTCAACAGCATCGCTACCTCCTCGCACTTATGTCGATAATCCCTAGTTCGGTGGCCATTAGTCCCATGATATTCGCACCATAAATTAGGATCCCTCTAGCTAGAATCGGACCCCATTGGCCTCGAGACCCGTACTTCCTTGATGTTTCTCATTGCCGATACCAGCTCTACTATGCTGACATTGAAATTATACTCCGACAACCTGAGATAGGTAGAATCTGGGAACCCGATACCTCTTTGTCTTGCAATGACCTGTTATTCCGATCACGGTCAGTTCTTCTATCGGGAACAAACCTATCCGCCAACCGGAACCCTCTGTCGCATCCTTCGGCCCTTTCGTAGGGCAAAAACCGGCCCTTAGAAGATCGTCGATCTGCGTCAAAATCATCCTTCAATTTAACTGTGTTCTTTTCTCTATCCCGAACCTTAGTTGATGTCGGGAATCCGAGCTGATCATCTTCTATACTTATCTTTGATTCGTAGCGGTTATGGACATCTGCCCATGTAGTTTCCTCGAACTCAAGCAGGCTTTCTTTCAGTTTCCGAGAGGCGTCGGAGCTCCTCGGGTTTCAACCCCTTTAGTAAATGTCTCAGCTGCCCATTCATCTGGCGCGACCTGTAGCAGTATCCTTTCTTTCTAAAACCTGGTCACGAACTCACGCAGCAACTCAGACTCTCCTTGCAAAATTCTGAATATGTCCGCCTTTCGGGCATGGACCTTCTTGGCCCCCGGCATGGGCCTTGATGAAAGAGTCTACGAGCATCTCAAAGAAATCTATTGAGTGCTTGAGTAAGAGTGAGTACCATTTAAGGGCCTTCTTCGTGAGGGTTTCTCCGAACTTCTTCAGCAGGACCGACTCAATCTTATGTTGAGCCAAGTCTTTTCCTTTCACCGTCGTTGTATAGGTGGTGATGTGCTCCTGTGGGTCCGAAGTCCCATCATATTTCGGTACATCTAGCATTTTGAACCGCTTCAAAATTAACTCTGGTGCCGCGCTCAGTTTGAACGGCAACTAGGTGTATTTCTTTGAGTCCGGGCTCTTCAGCACTGGTGGTGTGCCCAAAATTTGGTCCATTCGAGCATTTATTTCCCTTATAAACCGCATGAGCTCGATTTTGAAGGGATCATTACCATTGTTGTTACCAGATCTGCTGTCGATCTCCCCTCCCTCTCGGCCCTATCGAAGCCGACCTCACCCATTGGGGTGTTGTTATCAATCCTTTGCACTGCTTGATTTGCGGGAGCACCTGAAGGAACTGGGCCTCTTCCATTCGCATTGTTGGAAGCACCCGACAACGCTTTCCTTAGTTTTGTCATGGCCGGGTCTTGCTGTGAGAGATGGACCGTGATGGCCTTTTGCTGTTCTCTCAAGATCCTCACTGTTTCCGCAACGTACTCGTCTTTAACATCATCAGGAGCCGCCTCCCGTACGTGTCGGGTATAATGCCCGCCATGGATAGGCACTGCTACGTCCTTCTCGTTGCAGGTGCCGCTGATTGAATCCTCGTGTTGAGGTAGGCTTTCTTGTGTCTCAACGTTGTGTGCCCTGTTGACATCGTTGGCTGCCATTTTTTATGATTTTTGCGAAGAAACAAAGAATCAAACAGGTTAGTAATAGATGCAAGGATCAACTCAATTACGTAGTTGTCTAAGCCCCACGGTGAGCGCCAAACTGTTTACCCGTAAAACGGTATAATTGAAATTATAGTGTGATTTATAGACAAGCGAATCGATTTGATCCCGAAATAATAAATAAATTAAATTAAATGCAAGACTTAGCATTGAAATCGAGATTGAATAGCAGATAGCTTGGTTCAGGGAGTACGTTTTCCGAAGGCAGCAATAAGAATAACGTTAGACAGAAAATAAAGTATTGTTTAGCTTAGAATAATGTGTAGCATAAGTTTGTTAGAATTTTCGTGTGTTACAATGGTTGTTGAAGTCACTATTTATAGTTATACCTATGGAATAAGGTCCTAGGATCAAGCCTCTCTTAAATGACAACAATGGGGGTCATTGAAGAATATGTAACGGTGGGTCATGAATGCCAAAATTCTCTGTAACGGATGCGTATTTAATACTGATGAATATTCTTCATTGAATGTCATCTGGTGACAAATATTTATTTGCTCTCGTTAATAATGTTTCCTTTGGGGTCTACCCGATGTCAACCGAAGCCATTGTCCTCGGTCTTGATTTCCACTCGCTTCATCTTCCGTCTTTCCCTGATTCCACGTGTCACTCTGTCATTCGAGCATTTAATGTGAATCGATTTTACCCTATACAATTGTGTCGATAAATAGTAGTTGAACCACATTTATGTTATTTTAAATTGTCATAATGCATTAAATGCGCTAAAAATATAATGTATACAACAAATTCATCCATTGTTAGATTAGTAGGGAGGAAAACCTATGTCAAGGGACTTGCTTGTAAATAACAATAAATTTAACATTTAAAAAAGAAAATGTCTGGATAGACCGTCGTGAATGCAATAATATTTGGTATATTAAACTGGCATTTTAAAAACAACTAATATTGTCCAGATATCATAGAGACAGTACTCTAATTTTGGTATATAAAAATTAATCCACAATAATCAAAAGCTTTTTTTTTGTCCCCGGGGTTGTCACCCTTTACGGTATCAACGGATTGTGGTGCAAATTCGCTTCTAAAAATTGATACTTGAAATTTAACTATTTGTTATAAGAAATATCAAATTATGATGGATGTCTACTCTTCCTCCATGATCTTCATCTCAATGCTTAATGACATATTCAATGACATATTTTCTTCACTTTTCATGCCTATATAAAGGCCTTGTAATAGATAGAAAAATACACACAATTGAAGAAGAAATAAGAATCTCTTCTCTCTTTCTCTCTATATCTCTTAGCTTGTTTTCTCTTGTTCTATATTGTTTATTCGAGTTATATTTCATAACACGTTATCAGTACGAAGTTCTAGCCAACTGAGTTCTTATGATGCGGCCAGTGCCGGTAGCGTCATTTAATGTTAACAATATGCTAAGAACGATGACAGTATAAGGTGTACAATGCCAGCATATATTCGGCCATCACGGTTAGCCTTTTCTAATTAATTTTTAAGTTTTTTTATACTTTGCTATTTATGTTTCCATACATGAACAAACTTGCTTTACGAAAAAGTGTTTCTTGAAAGTTCATCAAATCATGTAAGGATTTTTGGTGTAAAGAATGATAAATATTTTTCCTATAACAAGTATTATGTTCTTATGTGTTAATATTAAGAAACACGAAGTGAAGACTTTTGAGAGAGCACATATTTTTCCTTTCTATTTTATTACATATCTCTTCCATCTTAAAGTGGGGTAATTATCACATAGGACACATAGATTTTAATTGATTATATGTTTTTCTATATTTGCTTGATACTTTTTATTTGATTGAGTTTAGTTAATGAAAGTTCACATATGCAAATTAAATTCAATCGCCACCAATAGTGAAAACTCGTCCCATAAGTCTAAAATAAGACATGATGTTATCGTAGAGGTATGAATGGATGTGGACGTGGTAATGGACGAAATTATAATCGTCATCATTATGGTAATGAGAACAATAATGGCTCTCAAAATAATCCTTCACTTTAAGAAAGTGATGCTTGTCATTGATATGGCATGAGATTTTATAAAGCATGCATGGATTATTATGTTCCATTCCTGAAGTGAATGTGAAAATAATGGGATAATCATTATGAATACATATTCATTCTTGCAAGAATATAAACGTGCTAGCGGTAGTAAATATACCACACTCACCTCGAGAAGGGGGTTTGAGATGAAATAAGAAAATATTGTCATTATTATGGCATGAATGGTCATTGGTCACGTACCTATTGTACGCCAAAATATTTTGGCAATGTAATTATTAAAGGACAATAATAATGCAAGAAAAAAATCTTGCATCTAATTTTGACCATGACCATAATGATATAACTTTCTCTTTAAAATAGATATTCACCATATAGATGTTGATGAATATATGATAGTACAAAATTAATTGAAGGTTCTGGAAGAGCTACTATAATTTTGTCTAAAGGAACAATACTTATCATAGAGAATGCAATATTCTCCTCCAAGTCCAAGAGGAACTTGTTGAGTTTTAAAGATATCTGCCGAAATGGATTTCATATTGAGACAATAGATGAGAATAATCTCAAATATCTCATCGTTACCAAGAATGTCTCTAGCCAGAAAAATGTTATTGAGAAGTTCTCATCTTTATCTTGTGGCCTGTATTGGACAAGAATTAGTGCAATTGAGGAACATTCTATCGTAAACCAAAAGGTTACTAATTCCAATACTTTTGTACTTTGGCATGATCGATTGGAATATACCAGATCAATTATGATGAGACGAATTATAGAGAACTCAAATGGGCATCCATTAAAGAATTTAAAGATTCTTTTAAATAATGAATTTTCTTGCACTTCTTGTTATCAAGGCAAGTTGATTATTAGACCATTACCAACAAAAGTTAGGATTGAGTCCCCTGCATTTTTGGAACGTATACAAGAGGATATTTGTGAACCTATTCACCCACCTAGTGGGTCGTTTAGATATTTTATGGTCTTAATAAATGCATTTTCTAGATGGTCTCGTGTATGCCTATTGTCATTTCGCAACTTGGCATTTGCAAAATTAATGGCACAAATAATCCGATTACGGGTACAATTTCACGATAATCCAATTAAGTCTATTAGACTTGATAATGCCACTGAGTTTTTATCCCAAGCATTTAATGATTATTGCTTATCAATTGGGATAAAAGTGGAACATTTTGTAGCTCATATTCACACTTAAAATGGCCTTGCAGAATCTTTAATTAAATGTCTGCAATTGATAGCAAGACCATTACTCATGAAAACGAGATTACCCACTTCTTTTTGGGGTCATGCCATTTTGCATGCAGCAATGCTAATTCGTCTCAGACCGACAAATTATCATAAATATTTTCCGTTGCAATTAGTTTTGGGTCATGAACCTAATATATCCCATCTAAGAATTTTTGAATGTGTTGTATATGTGCTTGTAGCACCGCCATATCGTACCAAGATGGATCTCCAAAGAAGGTTAGGAATATATGTTGGGTTTAAATCGCCCTCCATTATTCGCTACCTTGAAACATTAACATGATATTTGTTCACTGCTCGATTTGCAGATTGTCGATTCGATGAGGCATTTTTCCTAAAATTAGGGAGAGAAATTGGTGAAACCAAACGTGAAATTTTTTGAAAAAATACATCATTGTCTCATCTTGATCCACGTGCCTCTATTGATTTTGTGAAAAAATACATCATTGTCTCATCTTGATCCACGTGCCTCTATTTATAAAAAAGAGGTACAAAAGATTATCCATTTGTAGAAAATAGCAAATCAAATGCCTGATGCATTTACGGATCTGAAAAGTATAATGAAATCACTTATCCATGCAGAGAATGTTCCAATCCGTATTGATGTCCCTGTTGGACAATCTTCTAGCGTCATAGCTAATGAGTCAAAAGCAGGCCTAAAGCATGGTAGACCATTAGGTTCTAAGGATCGAAATTCTAGAAAAAGAAAAATAAATGATCAAGATGACACTATGAATGAGTCTCATAAAGAAATCCATGATTTAACCAATCCTGAGATTCATGAGGAAATCAATGAGACCGAAACTCAAGAAAATAAGGAACTATCAATAAACCCAATCGATATTGAGACAGATTTAAATTGAATGAATATAATGGTAGATTATGTCTTTGCATACAATGTTACATCTAGAATTATGCAAGATAATAAGTATCCTGAACCTTATTCTGTTGGACAATGTCGACAAAGACGTGATTGGCCAAAATGACAAGAAGCAATCCAATCTCAGTTAGATTTACTTGCGAAACATGAAGTTTTTGGGCCTGTAGTCCAAACACCTAATGATGTTAAGCATGTTGGCAATCGATGGGTATTTGTACGTAAAAGGAATGAGAAAAATGAGATACAAAGATATAAGGCACGCCTTGTTGCACAAGGATTTTCACAAAGGCATGTCGTCGATTATGAAGAGACGTATTCTCTTGTTATGGATGCTATAACGTTCCGTTATCTCATTAGTTTTGCTGTCCATGAAAAGCTTGACATGCATTTTATATATGTGGTTACAGCCTACCTTTACGGCTCACTTGATACTTAAATATACATGAAAATTCCCGAGAGATTTAAAATTCCTGACGCACATAATTCAAAGTACAGAAAAATGTTTTCAATCAAATTGCAAAGATCTTTGTATGGTCTAAAGTAATCAGGAAGAATGTGGTATAACCGCCTTAGTGAATATTTATTAAAGGAAGGTTATATAAATTATGTCATTTATCCATGTGTTTTTATAAAAAAAATAACATCGGAGTTTGTTGTACTTGCCGTATATATTGATGGCATAAACCTTATTGGAACTCCTACAGAACTTCAAAAGGCAATTGATTATTTAAAGAAGGAATTCGAGATGAAAGATCTCGGAAAGACAAAATTATGTCTCGGTTTGCAAATTGAACATTTGGCAAACGGAATTTTTGTTTATCAATCTGCCTACATAGAAAAGGTATTGAAACGGTTTTACATGGATGGAGCACATCCATTAAGTACTCTGATGGTTATTCGGTCACTTGATGTGAATAAGGACCCGTTTCGACCTCAAGAAAAGAAAGAAAAGCTTCTTGGTCCTGAAGTACCATATCTTAGTGCAATTGGTGCACTAATATATCTTGCTAACACTACAAGGCCTGACATAACTTTTTCAGTTAATATCTTAGCAAGATTTAGCTATGCTCCTACAAGGAGACATTGCAATGGAATTAAACACATATTGCGGTATCTAAAAGGGATTATCGATATGGGCTTATTTTATGGCAATGATTGCAATCCCGATCTTGTTGGTTATGTCGATGCTGGATATTTATCTGACCCGCACAAGACTCGATCTCAAACAGGCTATGTGTTTACATGTGAAGGCACTGTCATATCTTGGCGATCAACTAAGCAATCAATCATGGCTACTTCTTCTAATCATGCTGAGATAATTGTTATTCATGAAGCAAGTCGAGAATGTATTTGGTTGAGGTCTATAATATATCTAATTCGAGACAAATGTAGTTTGAAGTATGACAAACTACCCACAATTTTGTATGAAGACAATGCAGCATGCATAGCCCAATTGAAGGGAGGATTTATAAAAGGAGATAGGACAAAGCGCATTTCACCAAAGTTATTTTTAACACATGATCTTCAAAAGAATGGTGATATCAATGTGCAACAGATTCGTTCAAGTGATAATATGGCTGATTTATTCACCAAATCTCTACCAACGTCAACCTTCAAGAAACTAGTGTACAAAATTGGGATGCAAAGGCTCAAGGATCTGAATTGATGCTCTCATCAGGGAGAGTTAATACGCGTTGTACTCTTTTTCTCTTACAAGATTTTATCCCACTGGGTTTTTCTTGCAAGGTTTTTAATGAGGCAACCAAAAAGCGTATTTCTAAACATGTGTACTGTTTTTCCTTCACTGGGATATTTTTTTCTAATAAGATTTTAACGAGGCACATTATATATGGACATTCAAGGGGGAGTGTTTATGGTGGATGTCTACTCTTCCTCCATGATTTTCATCTCAGTGCTTAATGACATATTCAATGACATATTTTCTATGTTTAATGACATATTCAATGACATATTTTCTTCACTTTTCATGCCTATATAAAGGCCTTGTAATAGATAGGAAAATACACACAATTGAAGAAGAAATAAGAATCTCTTCTCTCTTTCTCTCTATATCTCTTAGCTTGTTTTTTCTTGTTCTATATTGTTAATTTGAGTTATATTTCATAACATTATTGTTATTGCGCTCCCAATATTCACATAGTACAACGTCCCCTTCTCGCGGATAATTTTCTCTTATAAATCGGAGCCACCTTGAATAAATTGTCTCTGTTTCCTGCTTGCTAAGGTAATAATTCACTCTTTACCCTTCTGTCATAGCGTAGTCGGAAACTCAGAATAGTTGTGTCTAGGGCGGCAAACAGACGGGTATGAGGGTCAAAACAGGTAATGTAAAAAATGGATAAATTATGCGATTCGATCCATATTTTTAATACGGATAAAAAATGGGTTAATCGGCGGATAATACGGATATCCATATTATCCATGACTTCTTGAATATGATCGTTTTTTGGAAAAATTCCTAGTCTCCTAAACTTGAGAAACCCTCAATTTGAGGCTTTACAAATGTAAAAGTTAAACCCGTTAGTTATTCATTGCTTATCCATTTTCTAAGTGGATAATATGGTTCTTATCCATATTTGACCCGTTTTTAAAAAGTTCATTATCTAACCTATTTTTTAATGAATAATATAGGTGGATAAATATTTTCTTTTAACTATTTTGCCATCACTAGTTGTGTCTGGTACATGTGAATATATGGACGAAGGTATTATCCGTAGACAACACCATATATATCATGTAATATCAATAGAAACGCATTTATAAAACAGGAAAAAATAATTCTAGAGTAGATAATTACAAGTTCATCTGTCGGACCAAGATGCTCCTTCATCAACGTATAAATCACCCGGCTGAGCAGTGATAGTTCCCTTTTCGTTTGGTGCATTTGGTATTTGTAATGAACTAGCCATTAAGAAATATTTAATTGGACTATTGTTCCAGCGACACTAACTTACAATAATGTATTTATTTTACCTTATGAAGAAGTGAATGGAGTAGGTAAGTGTAGTTAAATAGGAAAATATAAATTCATTATAAAAATAGAAAACACAATTTTCATGATTGTAAGTATAATAGGTAATCTAAATCAATAAGGATTCTGTTGGGAACACACAAAGGGCACACAATATGTGCTGATATAATCTGTTGATTGAACACGTTCGAAACGCATAAATAATGTGTTGTTTGTTTCTCATCTATATAAATATATAAAGCTGGGAATTGGCCAGCTGATGTGGCATCCCTATATGGCCAACTTTCATATTTATCTTTTTTCTGGTTTTTTCAGATTTTTTTTCTAATTTTAATACAAAAAAATTATTTACTACCTAGAACTAATAACGAAACTGATGAGGCTTATGGATGAGGAGATTTCAGTTATGGAATATACAAAAAAGTGCAATTACTACTTTGTTATGAAGAGAATTCAGTTATGGAATATAAAAAGAGAGAAATGAATTAATTAACTTATAATTGAAGTGCACATTGGTTATATACCCCTTCAGTTGCCTTGCCCGTTCTTATTTATTTATTTACTAATTGTGCTAATAAAGAAAGCAATGAAGAGTTGTATTAGTGGGGATAGAAAAAGAGTGAAGAGTCACAATAAATAGTAACGGCCTTGCTTTTTTGGCTCATATAAGCCCCTCTACTTTGTTGCCTCCAACAATGCGAAGCATATGCAAATTAGGCCATCAAAGGTATTTATCTTTCTTTATTTTATACGTATTTCCCTTTTTCCTTTCTATAATTATTTATAACTTCTTTTAGTGTGCATTTGTTAAAAGAAATAACTATAGAGAGGACTCTCCTCTCCATTATCAAAGTCTCATTTTTTCAATATTTTTTGGGAAGAAAATGGAGCCGAAGAGCTGCCAAGGAGAGTATGTAAAACAATATTTGAACTTCATTAGAGTTTGTGCTCCTGATTGTTGTTAAATATCGACATCACTTTCTATCAATAATGTTTATTAGTCTTATGTGATATTAAAAAAATATATTGCCTCAAATGCCGGGAGTTTGTGCTTCTCAAGCTGAAAGAACAAATATTGACGGGCGCAAATATGATAACCACTAGATAGAAAGTCACGGCCAATTAGAACTTCTCTATAAGTAATCCACATAAGCAATGCAGAAGAAATTCAAAGGTCCATGTGGGAGTAGAAATGGTTAATATTGTATGCAAAAATATGAACTTGTATATGTGAATATTTTTAATGTATTTGTAGCCGATGGTCGATTTTGATATCCGTTTGATATATTTTTTCTGTGGCATGTTATGAATATTTGTGTATGTAAATTCAAACAAAGACTTGAATAGATGATTCTTTTGGGTTTATTACAGTATGATGAATTTACTTGATACTTATTTAGTAGTATTAATTTACCTTTAGCATAGTATGCATTCTAAGTTTGAATCACATATAGCATAAAGTTGAGTCTTAAAGATGATTTTACTTGGCGATATGGGAATTTAACAGAAGATATTTTTCTTTATTTTTTTTTTTTTTTTTTTGTCATGATCGTGATCTGCGTGATAATTTTTCGAAATATTTTATAGAAACTGAATTTTGGGCACTTTATGGACCCTAAAAATTTATTTTATGTATCTTACTGTCTCAGATTTATGAGGGAGTAGGCATTGAAATTAGTAAATAAGATTGTAGAAACTTATCCTTAATCAAACTGGCTCCCGATTTTATCAATAACAATGCAAATGTTGTCTTGCCTCATCAGCCTCTTAAAGGCCTTTGCCAAGAGACAACAGTAGTAATGAGTAATGACCGAAAAGAAGCATATCATGGTTGTATTACAGAGATTTTTGAAGAAGATTTCACGTAATAATTTAAATGCATTATTATGTCAATAAAATGCAATTTTTTTTGTTAATAACCGCGCGAAGCGCGGACCGTTACACTAGTTATTTATATAAGTTGGGTCTATTACTTTGCTTTCATCGTGTGTTTCTACTGTTACTGTTAATACATATTATTTAGAACAATATACTATTACTGTAAAAATAAAAAATATTATTATTATTATATAATAATAATAATAATAATAATAATAATAATAATAATAATAATAATAATATTTCGTATGGCACGTTATCCATTATGGTGTGTAAATGCAGAGCAACTTGCTCAATAATATCTTTCTTCATCCTCGGCCACCAATAATGCTACCTCAAATCCTGGTGCATCTTTGTGGTACTCGGATGAATGGAATACCGCAAACTATAGGCCTCCTCAAGTATCAACTCACGCAAAACCATCCACATTTGGAACACAAATCCGACCCTGCATCCTCAATACCCCATAATCACCAATAGTAACCTCCTTGGAATCACCATGCTGCACCGTGTCCTTCAAGACAAGCAAGTGGGCATCATCATACTAATGCGCCTTGATGCTCTCAAACAAAGAATATCGTGAAACAACGCAAGCAAGAACCCGGCTAGGCTCCATAATATCCAACCTCACAAACCGATTGTCCAAAACCTGAACATCCAATGTTAACGGTCTCTCCCCAATTGTTATATAAGCAAGACTCCCCATGCTCTCAGCCTTCCTACTCAAAGCATCGGCCACTACATTGGCCTTCCCCGGGTGATAATGAATGGTAATATCATACTCCTTTAGTAGCTCTAACCACCTATGTTGCGTCAACTTCAGATCCTTTTGCTTGAATAAGTGTTGTAGACTCCTGTTATCTACGAATACCCTACAAGACACGCCGTAGAGATAGTACCTCCAAATCTTCAATTTGTGAACAATGGATGCTAACTCCAAATCATGTATATGGTAGTTCTTCTCATGAAGATTCAATTGACGCGAAGCATAAGCAATTACTCTTCCCTCCTGCATCAACACACATCCAATGCCAATCCGTGAAGCATCACGATAAACTGTATAAGAAACGGACCCCGAAGGCAAAACTAGAACTGGAGCTGTAGTCAAGGTAGTCTTGAGCTTCTAAAAGCTCTCCTCACACTTCTTAAACCACCTGAATAGGGCATCCTTATAGGTCAATCTAGTGAAAGGTGTAACAATGGGCGAGAAACCCTTCACAAAACAACGATAATACCCGACCAAACTAAGGAAACTCTGGATCTTAGTAGCAGAAGACGGTCTAGGCCAACTCTGAACTGCCTCAATCTTCTTCGGATCTACCTTAATCCCCTTACTGGACACTACGTGCCCCAAAAATGCCACCAAATCAAGCCAAAAATCACACTTGGAGAATTAGCATATAACTTCTTCTCCCTCAAATTCTGGAGTATGATCCTAAGGTACTGCTCGTGATCCTCCTAGCTGTATGAATACACCAATATATCATCAATGAATACTATGACAAAGGAATTAAGATATGGCTGGAACAAAGTGTTCATCAAGTGCATAAAGGCCGCTAGGGCATTGGTCAACCCAAAGGACATTACCAGAATCTCATAGTGACCATATTGTGTCCTAAAAGCCGTCTTCAAAATATCTGAATACTGGATCTTTGGCTGATGATACCCCGGCCTCAAATCAATCTTCGAGAATACTCTAGCACCCTAAAGCTGATCAAATAAGACATCAATGCGGAGGGTATTTGTTCTTAATTGTAACTCTGCTCAACTGCCTGAAGTCAATACACATTCTCATAGTACCATCCTTCTTCTTCACAAATAGAACTGACATACCCCAAGGGGACATGCTAGGCCTCATAAAGCCCTTATCAAGTAGCTCTTGTAACTATTCCTTCAACTCTTTCAACTTTATAGGGGTCATGCGATACGGTGAAATACAGATGGGCTGAGTGCTTGGCACCATATGAATACCAATATCAATGTTCTTGTCGGGTGGCATGCATGGTAGGTCTGCTTGAAACACATCAGGTAAGTCTTTCACTACCAAAACTAACTCAACGGTAGGAGTATCAGCACTAATATACCTCAAGAAGGCGAAGTACACCAAACATCCCTTCTCAACCATCCGTTGAACCTTCAAATGTGAAATCATTCTACTAGGAACATGATCCAGGGAGGCTCTCCACTCTAACCTCGGCACCTCCGGTATTACCAACATCACAATTTTAGCGGGACAATCAAGGATAGCGTGATATGGCAAAAACTAATCCATGCCCAGAATTACATCAAAATCAACCATGCTAAGCAGTAAAAGATCAACTATGGTCTCATAACCCCATAATAGTCACCATACACGATCGATACACACGATTTACAATAATAGAATCACCAACCGGCGTAGATACATGAACATGCATAACTAAATAATCACGAGCCATATCTAAATAACTAGTAATGTATGATGACACATATGAATAAGTGGAATCAGGGTCAAATACACTAAAGCATCCCTGTGGCACACTGAAACAATACATGTGATCACAGCATCGGAAGAAACTACCTCTGGCCTAGCGGAAAAAGCATAGCATCAAGCCTGACCACCACTTGACGGACATCCCCCTCTAGGGTGACCTCAACTCGTACGACCTCCACCCCGAGCTGGCCGAGTAGGTGGTGTAGTAACTGGTGCGGGAGTCATAGCCTGACCTCTCTGCTACACGGGACCTCCAATAAAATAGAGGCAAAACCTCCTCACATGCCCCAACTCCCCACACTGGTAGCAATCTCAACCTAAGGATGACTGTGGGACCTGATTGGACTCCGAGAACTAGAATAACAACTAGAAGAACCCGGTACTACGAACCCTAAATTGATGGAGCACAGTACAAACTCTGTGCTGAGAGTGCATTGAAAGATGACTGAACCAGACGAGTGTTGTATGAACCATGGCTAGCTGATAAACCACGAGGAACCTGACGAGCCATCTGAGCGGGCCTATAAGAATGACCCATGTTGTGATGTGACTGACCTATATATGAGGTCTACCAAAACCACCTGAACCACGAAACCTCTGGCCCTCCCGCTGCTCACACCCAAGCCTGTGAACCTGGTCCAAGCACCTGTTAATATCGACCACCTAGTCAAACCTAGAATCCGTCTAAGCCTTTCAAGCCAAACTGTAACGTAGACCATAGTTGAGGCCATCAATGAACCTCCATATCCTCTCTCTCAGCGGGAACTAGCCATACTGCATGATGATCCAAATCTACAAATCTCATCTTATACTAAGCCACAATCATATCTCCCTGGCACAACTGCTCAAAATCTCTACGCAGCTCTTCTCTGCGAGTCTGGAGAACAAACTTCTCTAAAAAGAGAACTAAGAACTCATGCCACGAAAGTGCTGCTGCGCCAGCTGTTTTGCTTAACTCATAAGCCTTCCACAATTTATAGGTTGTCCCTGCCAACTGAATAGTAGTAAATGCAACTCCACCGGTGTCCAAAATACCCGTTATGCAAAGAATCCGCTGATATCGATCTAGAAAGTTCTGAGCATTGTCTGACTCCTCTCCGCTGAACTATAGTAGTTTAAGCCTCCTAAACCGTTCCAATCTCTTCTGCTCCTCATCAGTCATAGGTGGACCAACCTCAGCCCGAGCAACAACAATTAACTAAACTGGTAACACTCCTAGCATCTGATAACCCTGGGCTCGCTGCTTTGGAGTACGGGCGATAGGAGTCTGGGCACCACCCCCAGCCTGTGAGGTAGCTGGTGCAACTGGAATCGAAACCGCTTGATCCAGGCTCATGCACACATTCAAAATCTGAGCTAATACCTCCTGAAGGCTAGGAATGACAATAGGCACTGTCGGTGCTTGAGCTTGTCCCACCGGCTCAACAGTATCTGGAACCTGCTCCGAGCAACTGGTACCTTCACAAGTGCTACCCTAGTTGTAGTTCAAGCCCCACCTCGGCCTCTACCGCGGCCCCAGCCTCTCGTGGCCCTAACTGGTGGTATTGGTGGCCATTTGCCTGATCCGGTTGCACATGTCCTCACCATATGTGAGAGAATAGAAGAGTCAATGTTCAAACTTCGAAAATAGCAAATCCGCACGACTAGAATATAAGAAAGTGAAATTTTTCTAATAGTTCGGTAGCCTCTCAAAGATAAGTATAGACATCTCTGTACCGACCTGCAAGACTCTACTAAATTTTCTTATGACTCGCGAGACCTAAGCAACCTAGTGCTCTAACACCAACTTGTCACGACTCAACTCCCATCGGAGCCGCGACGACGCCTAACACTACTTTCTAGGCAAGCCATCAGTCACACAATAACAACAATTTTGAATAAACATGATTTAATAAACTCAATAAAAGAAATATTCTGAAATAACTAATGAAAACAACAACAATACTGCTACAAGCATCCCAAAGATCTTGTGTTAACGAGTACATGAGCACTACTAAATATCAAAATACAAACCCAATTCCTCAATATAACTGCCTGGACAATAGAATAGTAACAAAGGAAATAAATGAAAGAGAACTTCATGGTCTATAGACGTAATAACAGCTACCTCGTAGTCTCTCAAGTACTGGTACCAACACAACTCTAGCAATCACCACATCTGGAAGTACATGGATCTGCACACGAAGTGTAGAGTGTAGTATGAGTACATTCAACCCCATAAACTCAATAAGTAATAAACCTAACCTTGGGCTGAAAGCAGTGACGAGCTCAGACGAAACAGTCAGAGACCAATATCAATAACAACGCAGGATATAATGATGACAGTAGCAATAAATAGCTCAAAGGAATTATCATATTTAGCTCATTCACATTATAGAAATATAGACATACTTCCAAGTATAAAAGTTATAGCCCCACACGGATACTAAATATTTTTACCAGCTAGCATGAGGAAAAGTACATCTCTATGCCTACAAGTCTGATATGCATGTCAAGCAAATGATTTCATAGTGATATCCTCAAGTACTCTCACTCTCAGCACTCTGAAGGAACTTGACTCAAATGCCCACTTAATCACACACACACAATCACTTAGAACTATATGGGTGCCTAGTATCAATACCCCTCACCAAAGAACGTGTATATATTATTGTGTCTACACTCACTGCTGGCAAGTCAGGCTCTGGAGAAGCGGATTCTGCCCAAGCACGAATCAAAAGCCAATATGGCCTATTGCAGCGTGGAACCTGATCCAAATAACACTCTCAACACAGCTCTAAGTCTTTCCTCAAACATCAACCTCTCAAGTCTCAAGGGCTCACAATCTCATATCACTCAGCGCAAATAGTATCACATATAGAAATCAACAATATCATGATATAACAATGAATAAAGTATAGGGACTGAGATAGGATATGCAAATGAAGAATCATGACTGGGTGTATAACTACAGCTAAGACATATAGCTCAAAACAACAGAAATAGCTCCATTACGTCTCAACCAATTAATCACATAGCCTAAACATGATTTATAACATGAACCATAGTTCAGATAATCAACAAAGTAGGTAAAAACGTGGATATAAAAAGGTGTGATAGCAAAGTAAGGCCAGAAATAGTCTAAAGTCTACCCGTATCATAAATACTCCGGTGCACGCACACACGCCCGTTACTTAGCATGTGTGTCACCCCAACACATCACAAATAACATAGTTCCCAGGGATAATTACCCTCACATACAAGTTTAGAAATGCTACTTACCTCAAAATGTGCAAATTAATACTCCAAAAAGCCCTTCCCACTCGAATCGGCCTCCGAACGACTCAAATATAGTCACAAACAACTTAATATCATCAAATAATGCCTTAGGAAACCACTTCAAACAATAAAGATTCGATCTTTATCAAAATCAAAAAGTCAACCCGTGGCCCACACCTTAGAACCTGGTCAAACTCACAAATTACAAACACCCATTATATTACGAGTTCAACTATACCAATTTCATCCAATTCCGACCTCAAATTGACCTTTAAATCCTCAATTTTCACTTTTGGAAGGTTTTTACTAAAATACCCTATTTCTTCAATTTAATTCACTAATTAAATGCTAAAACAAATATGGAATCATGAATAATGAACAATCCGAGTCAAAAGTACTTACCCCATTCCAAATTATGAAAATCCCCTCCATAATCGCCCAAAATCGAGCTCTCTAACTTAAAATGTGATATAATAACCAAACCCACGAAATAGAGATGTTAAATAGACTACCCAGGTGTATACATCGTTATCGCGGAAAAAGCTTCGCGAACCGCGAAGAACAAAATGCCCAGTTACCAAAAACGTCTATGCAAACGTGACATGACAGTCACAAACGTGATGACCAAATGCCCAATAGCTACGCGGTTGTAAAGAGGGCTAGTAGTATATTATCAGAAGATAAGTGTTGTATTTAACCAATTCATGTTCAGAGGTGCCTGATTAAATGATCTAAGCATTAATAGGTGGAAAAGAGAGACATATGCATTAGTTTCATTAATTCTACTAAGGGTTCAACATTTTAGGATCCTTAATTAGGTTCAGAGTACTTCAACAGACATTTTAGTAATCCTCAGAATAGTCTAAGGCAAACATATACATGGCTGAGACCTTACTTCACTAAACACCTGTACTAACAGACTTGTTCAGGCTTCCCAAAGATAACAACCAGCAGAGATATCAATGTAAGTAGAAAGGTCAGTTCTAGTCTAGTTCAAAGCTAATAGCATGATATCTAGTTGCAGTCTATCGGGTTTTCAAATAATTCCAAATTCCTGATTAAGTTCCTTATAGATAAAAATATCAACCAGATATGAGACAATGGGTAGGGATGTTCATTCTTAATGGGTGAGAACATGGCAAACATTTCTTAATGAGTTTACTTAAACATGTGAGTGACCTTACTATCCAGGTTACCAGTAGGCTTTCCACTTTTTCGATCCTATGTTCAGCATTATTCACTCAAGTTGCTGAGTTATTAAGGCGGACATGATTCAATCTATCAAGAGAAGTTTTCAGCAATGAACATAGTAATTTAAACATGAAACTTTCTCAACTAAAGAACATGTAAGGATTCATGGGCATTACTTAACTAGCAGAAGTATGATGAACATAGGCACAAGCATAGAGGTCAATAGGAGTGTCACGCGCCCAAACCTGGGGAGGCGTGGCTGGCACTCGATGCCGTGCTGGCCCGAGCGAACCACTCTGCAACTCTTGTTTTTTCTTTGTAACTATCATGGGCCACCATGGCCACAACTCGTAATGTATAACTATAAGTGGGCCATAACTTTGTATTAATGAAACATCGTTCTTAAAATATGAATACATTGGACCGTCAAGACCTCTGACATATTGTACAAAAGGAACCTCTATCTACAAAGCCTCTAAGATTATTTGACATAAATGGGACAGGGTACCGGCCTACCCATAAATCTGTAGCAAAACTCTGACACGATGACTCATAGACTCGGCTGCACTCCGAATGAGGTGGAGTCTTATCGAGCCTTCGCTGAATGCCAATCTCGTCTACTATGAGGGCTCATCAAACTGATTATCTATACCTGCAAGCATGAATGCAGCGTCCCCAACAAAAGGACGTTAGTACGAATATTGTACTGAGTATGTAAGGTAGAACTAAAACATAACAATAAGTCAACCTTAATTAAAGACATATAAGAATTAACCTGAATCTCTGAAGTGCCACCGTATATGCATACTTATTATATTTACATACATAGTGCTTCTCTTTGAGACTATTTCTATTATCCATTTCGTATGATGCATGACTGCCCAACTGATCAGTGGTAACTGCCCGACCGTCCGTAGCGCGGTGGTAAATGCATGACTGCCCGACCGGCCGTACCTCGGTGGTAAATATGTAACTGTCCAACCGGCCATAACTCGATGGTAAATGCATGACTACCCGACCGACCGTAGTGCGGTGATAAATGAATATGCATGGCTACCCAACCGGTGATAAATAATGATACATAACTGCCCAACCGGTAGTAACTGCCTGACCGGCCGTAGCACGGTGGAAATGCATGAAGATGCATGTACATGCATCACTATATTATAAACATTAACATCTTTATCAAATACCTCAATAGAGAACTAGATACTTATTTAGACATGCTTGAATATCACTTTACGGGAATGAATAACATAGACATCCTTAACTGCTAAGAGTAGAACCACTTATGGAATATCATTACGTTTACGTATCGTTTCTTGGATCATGCCAAAAAGGAAAGAAGGATTAGCCTTAACATACTTGAACCGTATTATTGCTCGAACCGTATTTTATCCTAAATCGACAACCTTCAACTAAACTTATTTTCTTTGATTCGTTTACCCTTTATCCTTCATGGAACTTACTTATCACTTGTTATAAATATCATAAGCACTTATAACCTCAAAGATAGTCTTGTCCTCATTCTAAAGTACTACTATTACAATATAAAAATAATAAATCGTGGTACCATATAAAATCAACACATACACTATTATTTCGCTAAAATATCCATGTAAATATATATATATATATATATATATATATATATATATATATATATATATATATATATATATATATATATATATTCTCAACTTTTAATTTTGCTAATCTCGTATAAAGAGTACAAATTTTCGTACGCTTAATTCTAAAAATGGTAAAAGCATAACCTTCTTTTGTGAGAAAATAACTTCTATTTTTTTATAAAGAAAATCTTATTTATAAACTTTCTCGTATTATGTGTATAATTTACCATATCCAAAAATTATAATAATGGTAACTATCTAAAATTATACTTATAAAACTTTTACTAAAATACTCCGCTTAAAAAAAAATACCACACTAACATAATATCTAACGGTATCAAGGTTATAAACTTACAGGGTCTCATAATAATAATGTCTTAAACCCTCTATAACCTCTTAATAGACATAATCCCTTCGAACTCATGTGTATTTACTACGGCACATCCTAATGCTACGGTACGGGATGTAACAAGGAGTCATTCAACCAACATACAATAAGATTTCAGATAGCCACTACTAAAAGAGTTCATAGTCATAAAACAACAAAGGGACATGACAGATCTGGACATAGCAAGTGAGCAGGTTGTGCGATGGCTATGCTGACAAGTCTTTCACAAGAGTTTAAACTACAATGATAGACTTGCATGAACCCTTAGGTGTATATAACAGGCATGGTTTAAACCAACAAAATATTCAATTAAGATCATCAAGGCAAACAAGTCAAATGTAAGACATGTTCTGTGATGAGAATCATTTTTATTGAACCAAAACAGTGTGGTATAAGATCAAAAATATGAGGATCAATATGGCTAATGCAACAGATGTGAAATCTTAACAGGTCATTAAGAGAGGCTTAAGAGCATAACTGAATCGAGTTAGCTAAACATAGTAGTATAGCTAAAATTTAACTAATAGAGATAAATCACACATAACATCAACTTAAGACTTAGTTCAACTAATCATAAAAAAGTTCAACAGGATTTGTTCAGAAGAGTATCAACATCACAGAAGCATTTTATCTAGGTAACTTATGGGAGATAAAAATCATTAACAACATAGATCAGATAGCAGTATCAGGACAACATAATTTATCAGGAAATTATCAACTCAATAGTGGAAATGGCATATAACAAACAGAATATAACAAGTATAGTCATGTACAACTTATGTATATCATAAGCGAAAGGTGATTAACAGAAAAAAATCACAAAAAATTACACAATTACAAGATAGAGACAGGGTCAGTATACACTGACCTTCTACAGAGCAACAAACTAAGCAAGAGTCGATTGTTAGCAGTTTAGGAGTCCAAACAATCCACTCACAGAGATCGAACTCGAGCAGAAATGAAAAGAGGAAAAGAGAAATTAGGGAGAAACTACTGAAACTTAATACTTAGCAGAAAAACATAAACTTTTTTCTTATTTCAGTGTATTTGCCGATGACATTAAGTGTGTTGGTGTCTATTAGGTAGAAACATTGAATGCCCTATTTATAGTGGCATTCAAGCCACTTAGGATTTCGATGAGTTGGAACAGACAATGGAGAGTGACGATAGGGTGGATAATGATAGTAAGCAGGTAAAATTAGAAGGAAAAGGGGAAAATAGTGTAGGATTTACCTAGTCACGAGGAGGTCGACCGTTGAAGCCTTTGGTCCATATGTCAAGCCCTAATGCCCAAAGGTTACTACATTTGACCTCGGGGCAATGAATAATATTAGCGAAGCTGAAGATGATAGTCGTGCATGCTCTGATTCGACGGAACAGAGGAAGGACAGATGAAATACCAGGTTTCACCTTTAGGTCTAGGGCTTCTGGGTTAGAGATTCAAATTAGGGTAACGAAAGGGGAAAGTTCCAGGCGGGATTCACAGTTAGCAGGGACAGAAGGATGATTTGAGGTCGGATTTGTAATCTGCATAAATTTATGTAAGGTTTTAGGACTGATGGGGCTGATGGGGATGAGAGAAATGAGAGAAGAAAAGGGAATTAGGACAGTCGTTGCTGGAAAGTGATTAGGGTTTAGGGGGTCCTCTTTGGGTTAAAAGTGGGAGACGAGACCTGGGCCGTTGTATTGTTTGATCAATGACCCTGATAATTCGAGGCATAAGGATTTAATAAAATGTTTTGATTACAAAAGGAGACGGCCGTTGGATCCCTATAATTCAACGGTGGAGTTAAGGTCTCAACAAAATTAAAGAAAGGAGAAAATAGAGATTAAACACGGACCGTTGATGAATTGAATCAACGGTCCGGATCTATTTGTGTTTTCTCTATGAGTGAGGAAGACGGGTTACTTGGCACCTTTTAATTGGCTTACAGAGGAAGCCATATATCGCCATCTTGTATAGAGAGGGTTGGTTCCGGACCGGGTCAGGCTATATTGGGTTTGTATTTTGGGCTAAATCAGCTGAAATAAAATTTAATCCATAATCATATTGAGTTTAGTTAATTAGTTGCAATTGTATCCTTTGATCTTTTAACTCCTTTAAAGATTAACTTAATTAAACTTAATTAATTATAATTAAATGTGATAGAATATAATCATTAAATATATTATAAATTACTGTAACTGATTATTTATCTGTTAAAACACTTTATTTATTAAATTATGTGGCTAAATTCGAATTAAAGTAATGAAGCGATATAATTAAAAACAAAAGGTTAATTTATTAAATTAATTGTAAGACTTGTTTATTAAAATATAAAGATCATTTAAATAATTCTAAAATAGTAGGAGTAATATAATTCATAAATATTTAATACTAAATTATTAATTCAACATTGTTAATTACTATTTCCTATTATATTTTAATAAAAATAGGTATTATTGATTATAAAATATTTTACCATATTTATTGAAAATTATTAAGCATAAATAATTTAATTTTAAAATGGATGGTCAAATTGGTCATCATAAGTACACAGTCTATTGTGATGCTTCGAGGGTTGGTCTTGGACATGTATTGGGGAAGGACGGTAAGGTGATTGCCAATGTGTCGCACCAACTGAAGCCCCACGATAAAAACTATCTGGTGCATGATTTGGAGTTATCTGCAATTGTACACATGCTCAAAACACAAAACAAAAATCCATACTCTGAGAAAACCTCACTGTTGCGGCGCATGGGGCGCCTCGGCTGTGCAAATTCCTATTGCCTATCAGAACCAACTCTCTAGATTTCTTCGCTAATGCCCCGCATGGCGCGTCGCCCCATGCGGCGCGCCTGTGCAAATTTTACAAAGTAATTTTTCTATTTCGGCTAGGAGAAGGTAATTTCGTCTAGGCCCGACCCTACTTGGCATAAATACATCGAAAAATATTATTGCCTAAACTTTTGACATACTTTAGACCTAAGGAAGGTAAGGAGGAGTTGGAGGAGCAAAAGCACAAGGATTTCATCATTCCTTCCTCACTCAAGACCCGAGTTTGGATTGAATTTTTGTTTTCCTATACTTTAATTTTATTTGTGATGAATTTATCCATATCTATTGAGTAGTTATCTTTAGGGTTTGATAGATTTGATGTATTGATATTTTTTTGTAGATTATAACTCTAGTTTTATGTATTGAAGCATTTTGGATGATTTAACTGTTGCATCTATATTCACCTGTTCATATAATCGAGAGAGGCATAACTTGTGATATTTTTGCATTATGTTGTCGGTTGAGTTCATTAATTCTTCTTAGTAATCGAAAGAGGCTAGTTGAATTATTGATTAAACCTAGTTAGGAGAATAATCAAAAGAGGTTTTTCAAAAGACCAATCCACTATGCATTCTTGCATATCTTCACGTGCTTAAATTGTTTCATCTTGTGAGGTTAAAACTTAATTGAGAGAAGAGTTTTTGTTGATTGTTTGAACTAATAATTGAGTGAATTCGAGAGACTCACTTGAACATTAGAAGTGAATTATCTAGAGTTAGATCCCAAACAATTATCTTGCACCTATCCTATCAAAACCCTATATTCTCCCACTGATAACTTTCTTTGCTTATCTTTGTTTCGATTGTCATTAGTCAATAGCTCTAGATTCTTAGTTAATTTTAGTTATTAATCATATAAATCTTGATTGTTGATTCTCCTGGATAGCAATCAATAGTGTTTGAAATAGTTTATATTGCTAATTCAGGAATTTTTCTTTTTTATTTTGTTTTATTTTTCCATTTTTAAGTTTGGTATTCATTGATTGTGCGCATGTTACAGGTGTAGATTGGTGCAGGACTCGAGCTTTTTCGAAAGAAGTGCTACCATACGAACCTGAGATAGAAAAACAACTTCGACAGCTGAGGAAGGAAAGAAATCTCACTAAGACGTTACAAATAATTAGGCAATCCTTACCCAAAGAACTTATGGCTGGAAATAATGAGGATAATGTAGATTTGGTTGCGAGAGAAGAAACCCAATGAAGAGTACAAGTTGCATGGGATGTTGAAGAAGCAGTTATTAGAGATGCACAAATTATCTACGAAGAAGAGAGGGGTCGTAGATTTGCTCAAAATCAACCCTTGGGTGCAGACCAATTCGGAAATATAACTCCCATGCCTGGGAGACCACTTGGCGATTATGCTAGACCGGTTTACAATCAAGGATTGTTAAGTGTGAGACCACCTCCAAATGCAGCAAACAATTTGGAGTTAAAACAAGGGTTGCTTCAAACCCTTAAGAATTGTTGTGTCTTCAGAGGGAAGCCAAAAAACGATCCAAACACACATCTATTGGACTTCGAGGAGATTATGAACACCTTTCAATACAATGGTATGTCACAAGATATGGTGTATTTAAGGGTATTCCCCTTTCCTCTGAAATATGATATAAAGCAATGACTTCAAAGCTTGCCCATAAGTTCGATTAGAACATGGGAGGAGATGACCAATAAATTCCTTGCTAAATATTTCTCCTCAACTAAAACGGGCAAGTTTAGAAGAGAAATCCATAACTTCTTCCAGAAAGATACTAAAACGGTTTTTGAAGCATGGGAGAGGTTTAAGGAGATTGTTCTAAAGTGTCAACATAGCGGAATTGAACTCTGGATGCAACTTCGGGACTTTTGGGATGGATTGATACCGGCCTCACCTAGAACATTGAGCAATGTAGCTGGAGGCCCATTGATGAACATGACTCCAGAGGATATAGTTACAATTCTTGATGAGTTATCTGAAGATTTAAATCAATGGCCCTCTGAGAGTGCGGAAAGAAGAAGATCAACTGGTGTTCACCAGGTTGATACTAACACATCTGTGCAGGGAACTTGATACTATTTCCAAAGAGATAAGGAAGCTGACCTTAGCCTCGATACAAAGTGAGCCTCACACAGCTTATGATATATGTGGAAGAGGACACCCTACTCATGAGTGTCAAGCCTCAACTAAGGAAGTAAATGTTGTGGGAAACTACAATTTCAATGCAATGGGTAATAGGCACCCTAGTTTTTCATGGAGTTCACCTGGAGGTACTGTGAATGCTTGGCAGCAAAATAACTCTAGACCGCAGGGACAAGGAGCTCCAGCATACAACAACCCATTCAACCTGGTCTAGAGTATCTAATGAAGGCTTTCATTATCAAGACAGATGAGAGGCTGGACGTTCATGGAGCAGCTATCAAAGAATTGGGCACTAGTTTGTGAAACCTAGAGAGACAAGTAGGACAAATTACAACAATATTATCTGAGAGGGTTCCAGGCACTCTCCCTGCTGACACTGAAAAGAATCCCAAAGAAACAGTGAATGTTGTAACTCTGAGAAGTGGGCAAGTGTTGAAAGATCCCACCCTGAACTAAAAATTTGTGATACTTGAAAAAGAAAGTGGGGAGCAGCTGAAAAATGATGAGGAAAAAAAGAAGAAAGGCCCGATGAAAACTGAGAAGAAGAAGAAGAAGAAGAAGAAGAAGAAGAAGAAGGAAGAAAAAGCAAAAAGGGAGGAACATGAGGAGAGCAAACATATACCTAATTTAACTTCCCCTCAAAAGATATATAGAGAAACATTAGACAAGCAATTTGAGAAATTTCTGGATATGCTGAAACAGGTTCATGTAAACTTTTCATTCACATAAGTGCTCTCACAAATGCCTTCTTATGCCAGATTCTTGAGGGAGATCTTTACGAAGAAGAGGAAAATAGAGGAGACTACAGTGGTGAAGCTCATGGAGCATTGCAGCATGATATTGCAAAATAAACTGCGACAAAAGTGTGGAGATCGAGGGAGTTTTACTATACCTTGCTCTGTAGGAATGATTCATTTTAATAAATCATTATGTGATTCTGGTGCCTCAATTAATCTAATGCCTCTATCTATTTATAGAAAACTGGAGAAGGAGATTGGAGAGATAAGGTTAGTGCCAATATCTTTGCAGCTGGTGGACCAGACAACTTTAATACCCGAGGGGGATAGTGGAAGATGTATTAGTTCGGGTGGATAAGTTTGTATTTCCTGTAGACTTTATAGTGATGAATATGGAGGAGAACAAGGAGATCCCCCTAATCCTAGGAAGACCATTCCTTGCAATGGGTAGAGCAATATTGGATATACATAAGAGAAACCTCATGCTTAGAGTGGGTGAGGAGACGGTGACTTTTGATATGAATGTAGAAAATGGGGCACAAAAAGAAAAACCAACTGCGAGTATTGAATGGAAAGTGAAGGGCTCAAAAGCGAAGGCTGCAGTGAGCGAGAAAGATAAGTGTGGGGTGTACCCCAAAAAGGCTGAGAAGAAGTTGTCGGTATGGATGTGCGCATTAGACCGAAAGAGGGGAATAGATCTCGACTTCGACTCAGACCCCGACTAGACGTTCAGGAAAGTTTTCTTTACCTTATGCTTTTTAATTGTGTGTCATGGGGACATGCCACAACTTAAAGTGTGGGGTGGGGGATATTATGTATGTATGTATGTATATTAGTTTTCTGTTTGGTAGTTGTACTAGTTAGAGATAGAGAATAATTGAAAAACAAAACCATAAAAATTGAAATAATTTTAATTTTTCACGACGATGGATATCATTTGACGGGTTTCTTGAGGGATTAAAGTCGAAAGAAAAAGATAAAATCATTTTCTTTTGTTAGGTAGTGTAATAATTCCCCCTTAGTTTTTCTTTGTATCGCGGTTCTTTTTCAAGGGTTTTGTTTGAACCGGGTGTAGTTAGTTTTTATTTTTTTCTACTGTAGGAAACTTTGTGCTGTGATTTGAATTGAAGGCAATATCTCTTGACTTTATTATACCTTGAGAATAGTGAGTGCTTTAGTTGTGATGCTTAGGCTCTGTTTTTGACTCTTGTGTAAGTACCTTAAATTGTATGATCTTAACTTTGATTAACTGCTTTGACTATAGTGTCTTGATGAGTCCGATCCTGAGTGAGTTACGTGCCATGTGTGTGTGAGGTTTTAGGTATTCTGTGCATTGCAGTCGATATCTAAAACTTGCCTCGTGTGTTTGCAAAGCAAAATAGTAGTTTTATATAGTCTTGGAAGTGATATAGGTGTTTCTTTGTTGAGCCAGATATATATTTTAACCACCTAATTGTTATGTATATTAGATAATCTCGTTGAGTCTGTAATCATGTTTCCTTGGCAACCACATTACAAGCTTTACCCTTTTGTTTTAATTGACCGTTTATTTGAACCTTGTACCTCTTACGAGCACTTGAATTTGTTATGAACTTTGTAAAAGTTAAAGTGTGGGGTGTTGGTTTGGCTTTTGAGTGGAACTATTGAAATAGGAGGAAGGTGCATTCCTTTAAACAAGTAAGAGCCACTTGAATTGAAAAATATTCTTTGATAGCAGTAACTCTTGATGTATGTATGCTTAAAGAAGTAGGAGTTGATGTATATTGATGTGAAGGTGGAGTTATGGTTTAATATAAGTGTGGGGTTTTGAACGAGTAATTATGTATTAAAGTGCTTAGGGAGGTATAGTCACTCTTATATCTAAATGTATCCTACCCGTACTGCAACCTATATTACAACCAATTAAAGTCCTACATAATCCTTGACTGAATTTGCTCAATTAGTAGAGTAGTGCACTACGGGCAAGCCTATGGTACGCTGTTTTTGGCATATGAATGTTGTTTCTGAGAATGAGTGAATTCTTTCTATCTTGAGTTCCTAATTATTCTTAAATTTTATTGTGTGTGGAACTACTCTCTACGGTTGTGTGAGGGAACTTGATTCACGAAGGAAAGGTAATGTCGTTGACCTCTATATTAGAGTAAGTGAGCGGGTTGTGAAAATTGCATGGTGCTTTTGAGTCAAATCTTGAGGCGAGGATGTTACGTTAGAGTGCTAAATCTGTTTTAATTATTCTCGGTGTGACAAGTTAGGAGAGTTGTTTAAAAAGGTCGTGTCAATATGAAGTGTAGTTTGATTGCTCGAGGACGAGCAATGGTTTAAGTGTGGGGTGTTGATGGTAGGCTATAATCTCATATTTTATTCGCTTATTGCACTCTAATTTACTGTACTTTATTTGTGTTTGAGCTTTAATTGATAGTGTTTTGCACTTTTTGTGTGTTTTATGCCTTGTAGGAGTCATTCCGAGCTATGTAGATATCATAGAATGAATTTGAGTGATTTGGAGCTTTGAAGTCTGAGTAAAATCTCAGGGGATTAAGCCAGAAATGTGTTCGGGGGTCGAGGACCATGTTTGGATGTCAAAACGCAAGAAAAATCCGTACTCTGAGAAAACCTCACTGTTGCGGTGCGTGGGGCGCCGCGGCTGTGCAAATTCTTGTTTCATATCAGAACCAACTCTCTAGATTTCCCCACTAATGCCCCGCATGGCACGTTGCCCCATGCGGCGCGCTTGTGCAATTTTTACAGAGTAAGTTTCCTATTTCGGCTAGGAGAAGGTGATTTCATCTGGGCCCGACCCTACTTTGTATAAATACACAGGAAAACTTTATTTCCTGAATGTTTGACATACTTTAGACCTAAGGAAGATAAGGAAGAGTTGGAGGAGCAAAAGCACAAGGATTTCATCATTCCTTCTCAAGACCCGAGTTTAGATTGAATTTATGTTTTCCTATAATTTAATTTTATATGGGATGAATTTCTCCATATCTATGGAGTAGTTCTCTTTAGGGTTTGATAGATTTGGTGTATTGATATTTGTTTGTGGATTATAACTCAAGTTTCATGTATTGAAGCGTTTTTGGATGATTTAACTGTTGCATCTATATTCATTTGTTCATGTAATCGAGAGAGGAATAACTTGTGATATCTTTGCATTATATTGTTGGTTGAGTTCATTAATTCTTCTTAGTAATCGTAAGAGGCTAGTTGAATTATTGATGAAACATAGTTAGGAGAATAATCGAAAGAGGTTTACCTAAAGACCAATCCACTACGCATTCTTGCATATCTTCACGTGCTTAAATTGGTTCATCTTGTGAGGTTAAAACTTAATCGAGAGAGGAGTTTTTTCTAAACGTTTGAACTAATAATTGAATGAATTCGAGAGACTCGCTTGAACATTAGAAGTGAATTTTCTAGAGTTAGATCTCAAACAATTATCTTGCACCTATCTTATCAAACCCCTATATTCTCCCACTAATAACTTGCTTTGCTTATCTTTGTTTCGATTGTCATTAGTCAATAGCTCTAGATTCTTAGTTACTATTAGTTATTAATCATATAAATCTCGATTGTTGATTCTCCTGGATAGCAATCAAGCTAGAAACTACGAATATACTGTTTAACTCCAATCCCTGTGAATACGATATTTTACTATACTATCTTTGACTAGCGAGCATAATTTAAGTGTGTGTTTCGAGCTCGTCAAATTTTGGCGCTGTTGCCGGGGATTGACAATCAATAGTGTTTAAAATAGTTTGTAGTGCTAATTCAGGATTTTTTCTTTTTTATTTTATTTTATTTTTCTTCTTTACGTTTGTTGTCCGTTGACTATGCGCATGTTACAGGTGCAGATTGGTGCATGACTCGAGCTTCTGCAAAATAAGTTCTACCATACGAGCCAGAGATAGAAAAACAACAGCGACAGCTGAGGATGGAAAGAAATCTCACTGAAACGTAAGAAAAGGTTGGGCAATCCTCAACCAAAAAACTTATGGATAGAAACGGTGAGGATAATGTAGATTTGGCTACAAGAGAAGCAGCCCAACAACGAGAACAAGCTGCACGGGATGCTGAAGAAGTAGCTATTAGAGATGCACAGATTATCTATGAAGAAGAGAGGGGTCATAGAATTGCTCAAAATCAACCCTTGGGTGAAGACCAGTTCAAAAATATAGCTCACATACTTGGGAGACCACTTGGCGATTATGCTAGACCGGTCTACAATCAAGGATTATGAAGTGTGAAACCACCTCCAATTGCAGAAAATAATTTCGAGTTAAAGCAAGGGTTGCTTCAAACCCTTTAGAATTGTTGTGTCTTTAGAGGGAAGCCAACGGAAGATCCAAACACACATCTAATGGACTTCGAGGAGATTATGAACACCTTTCAATATAATGGTGTGTCACAAGATGTGGTGTATTAATGGGAATTCCCTTTTCTGTCAATGATGATGCAAAGCAGTGGCTTCGAAGCTTGCCCACAGGTTTGGTTAGAACATGGGAGGAGATGACCAGAAAATCCCTTGATAAATATTTCTCCTCAACTAAAACGGGCAAGTTTAGAAGAGAAATCCGTAACATCTTCCAGAAAGATACTGAAACGGTTTTTTAAGCATGAAAAAGTTTTAAGGAGATTGTTCAAAAGTGTCAACATAGCAGAATTGACCTCTGGATGCAACTCCAGGACTTTTGGGATGGATTGACACCGGCCTCCCGTAGAACATTGAGTAATGTAGATGGAGGCCCGTTGAGGAAGATGACTTCAGAGGAGATAGTAACAATTCTTGATGACTTATCAGAAGATGCAAATCAATGGCCCTCTGAGAGTGCGAAAAGAAGAATATCAACTGGTGTTCACCTGGTTGATGCTAACATATCTGTGCAAGTACAACTTGATGCTATGGACAAAGAGATAAGGAAGCTGACCATTGCCTCGATACAAAGTGAGCCTCACGCAACTTGTGATATATGTGGAAGAGGACACTCTACTCATGAGTGTCAATCCTAAATTGAGGAAGTAAATGCTGAAACATGTTCATGTAAACTTACCATTCACAGAAGTGCTCTCACAAATGCCTTTCTATGCCAAATTCTTGAAGGAGATCCTTACAAAGAAGAGGAAAATAGAGGAGACTGCAGTGGTGAAGCTCACGGAGCATTGCAGCGTGATATTGCAAAATAAACTTCCACCAAAGTATGGAGATCGAGGGAGTTTTACTATACCTTGCTCTGTAGGAGCGATTCATTTTAATAAATCATTATGTGATTCTGGTACCTCAATTAATATAATGCATCTATCTACTTACAGGAAACTGGAGATGGAGATTGGAGAGATAAGGTCGGTGCCAATATCTTTGCAGCTGGCGGACCAGAAGACTTTAATACCCGAGGGGATAGTGCAAGATGTGTTAGTTCGGGTGGATAAGTTTGTATTTCCTGTAGACTTTATAGTGGTGAATATGGAGAAGAACAAGGAGATCCCCCTCATCCTAGGAAGACCATTCTTAGCAATGGGTAGAGCAATAGTGGATATACACGAGAGGAAACTGATGCTTAGAGTGGGTGCGGAGAAGGTGACTTTTGATATGAATGTAGAAAAGGGGGAACAAAAAGAAAAACCAGCTGTGAGTGTTGAGTAGAAAGTGAAGAGCTTGAAAGAGAAGGCTGCAGTGAGTGAGAAAGATAAGTATGGGGTGTACCCCAAAAAGGTTGAGAAGAAGCTATCGGCATGGATGTGCGCATTAGTCCGAAGGTGGGAAATGGATCCAAACTTCGACTCAGACCCCGACTATAGGTTCAGGGAAGTTTCCTTTACCTTATTCTTTTCAATTGTGTGTCATGGGGACATGCCACAACTTAAAGTGTAGGGTGGGGGATATTATGTATGTATGTATGTATGTATGTATGTATATTAGTTTTCTGTTTGGTAGTTGTAGTAGTTAGAGATAGAAAATAATTGGAAAAACCATAAAAATTGAAAACTTTTCAATTTTTCCCGATGATGGATATCATTCGATGGGTTTCTTGAAGGATTAAAGTCGAAATAAAAAGACAGCATGATTTTCTTTGGTTAAGTAGTGTAATAATTCCCCCTTGGTTTTTCTTTGTGCCGCGGTTCTTTTCCAATGGTTTTGTTTGAACCGGGAGTGGTTAGTTTTTATTTTTTTTGAATGTAGGAAACCTTGTGTTATGATTTGAATTGAAGGCAATATCTCTTGACTTTATTATACCTTGAGAATAGTGAGTGCTTTAGTTGTGAAACTTCGGCTTAGTTTTTGACTCTTGTGTAAGTACCTTAAATTATGTGAACTTAAATTTGCTTAACTGCTTTGCTTAGAGTGTCTTGATGAGTTCAATCCTGAGTGAGTTACGTGCCATGTGTGTGTGAGGTTTTGGGTATTCTGTGCATTACAGTTGATTTCTAGAACTTGCCCCGTATATTTACTAAGTGAAATAGTAATTTTATTTAGTCATGGAAGTGATATAGGTGTTTCTTAGTTGAGCCATATATATGTTTTACCCACCTAATTGTTATGTATCTTAGTTAACCCCGTTGAGCCTGTAATCCTGTTTCCTTGGCAACCACATTACAAGATTTACCCTTTTGTTTGAATTGACCGTCTATTTTAACCTTGTACCTCTCGTGAGCACTTGAATTTGTTATGAACTTTGTAAAAGTTAAAGTGTGGGGTATTGGTTTGGCTTTTGAGAGAAAATATTGAAATAGGAGGAAGGTGCATTGTTTTGAATAAGTAAGAGCCACTTGAATTGAATAAGAAAAGAAAAAGAAAAAATAGTTGTATTGTTGTGAAAAATATTCCTTGATAGTGGTAACTCTTATTGTGTGTGTGGTTAAAGAAGTAGGAGTTGATGTATATTGATGTGAAGGTGGAGTTATAGTTTGACATAAGTGTGGGGTTTTGAATGAGTAATTATGTATTAAAGTACTTAGGGAGGTGTAGTCACTGTTATATCTAAATGTATCCTACCCGTCCCTCAGCCTACATTACAACTAATTAAAGTCCTACTTGATCCTTGACTGAATGCGCTTAATTAGTAGAGTAGTACACTACTGGCAAGCCTATGGTACATCGTTTTTGGCATATGAATGTTGTTTTCTGAGAATGAGTGAATTTTTTCTATCTTGAGTTCCTGATTGTTCTTAAATTTTATTGTGTGTGGAACTACTCTCTACCGTTGTGTGAGGGAACTTAATTCACTAAGGAAAGGTAATGTCATTGACCTCTATGTTAGAGCAAGTGAGCGGGTTGTGAAAATTGCATGGTGCTTTTGAGTCAAATCTTGAGGTGAGGATGTTACATTAGAGTGCTTAATATGTTTTAATTATTCTTAGTGTGATAAGTTAGGAGAGTTGTTTAAAAAGGTCATGTCTATATGAAGTGTAGTTTGATTGCTCGAGGACAAGCTATGGTTTAATAGATGGTAGGCTATAATCTCATAGTTTAGTCGCTTATTGCACTCTAATTTACTGCACTTTATTTGTTTTTGAGCTTTAATTGATAGTGTTTTGCACTTATTGTGTGTTTTATGCATTTTAGGAGTCATTCCGAGCTATGTAGCTATTATGAAATGAATTTGAGTGATTTGGAGCTTTGAAGTCTGAGTAAAATCTCAGGGGATTAAGCCGGGATCGTGTTCGGCAGTCGAGGACCAAGTCTGGATGTCAAAACGGAAGAAAAATCCATACTCTGAGAAAACCTCACTGCTGTGGCGCGTGGGGTGCTGTAGCTGTGCAAATTCCTGTTTCATATCAGAAACCAACTCTTTGGATTTCCCCACTAATGCCCCGCATGGCGCGTCGCCCCATGCAGCACGCCTGTGCAATATTTACAGTGTAATTTTCCTATTTCGGCTAGGAGAAGGTGATTTCGTCTAGGCCCGACCCTACTTGGTATAAATACATGGGAAAACGTTATTTCCTGAACGTTTGACATACTTTAGACCTAAGGAAGCTAAGGAGGTGTTGGAAGAGCAAAAGCACAAGTATCTTATCATTCCTTCCTCACTCAAGACCCGAGTTTGGATTAAATTTATGTTTTCCTATACTTTAATTTTATTTGGGATGAATTTATCCATATATATGGAGTAGTTCTCTTTAGACTTTGATGGATTTGGTGTATTGATATTTTTTTGTGGATTATAACTCTAGTTTCATGTACTGAAGCATTTTTGGATGATTTAACTGTTGCATCTATATTCATTTGTTCATGTAATTGAGAGAGGCATAACTTGTGATTTCTTTGCATTATATTGTTGGTTGAGTTCATTAATTCTTCTTAGTAATCGAAAGAGGCTAGTTAAAATATTGATGAAACCTAGTTAGGAGAATAATCGAAAGAGGTTTACCTAAAGACCAATCCACTATGCATTCTTGCATATCTTCACGTGCTTAAATTGGTTCATCTTGTGAGGTTAAAACTTAATCGAGAGAGGAGTTTTTTCTAAACGTTTGAACTAATAATTGAATAAATTCGAGAGACTCACTTGAACATTAGAAGTGAATTTTCTTGAGTTAGATCTCAAACAATTAACTTGCATCTCTATGCCTGTATGACAAGTGCGCATGTCGAATGTAATACAACATTGTGAACAACTATATGCATACTCTCAGAGTATCAGTCCACTCAGTCCTCCCATTCACTCAGTCCTCACAGTCACTCAATCCTCCCAATCACTCGACACTCGCACTCGCACTCAAAAGGTACCTGCGTCCACTGTGGATGTGCATACTCTAGAGGGGCAATTCCAGCCCAAGCGCTATAAGCAAATCATGGCATGAATCAAATAAATATTTTGCGGCATGCAACCTGATCCCATAAATATCCTCACAATCAGGCCATCGGCCTCACTCAGTCATCAATCTCTCTAGTCTCTTGGGCTCACAAAAATCATAATAATCAGCCCAAACAATGATGATATAATATATAAATAAATGACAACGGAGACTGAGATAGGATATGCAATTAATAGTTGTGACTGAGTGTGTGATTTCAAATTAAGGAAACAGTTCAACATGTAATGTGACCTCTGTAAGTCCCAACAGTACCAACATATAGCCTAAGCATGATTTCTAACATGACTTGCAGCTCAATTTCTGTAACACATGGGGAATATACAGATAACAAAAAGATTATTTAACGATGCAGTTCCATGGAATTGACTACATCACAATTCACACGATGCACGCCCACACGCCCATCACCTAGCATGCGCATCACCTCAACATCAATCACATAGCACGTAATTTGGGTTGCATACCCTCAACACCATGTTTAGAAGTGTTACTTACCTCGAACAAGCCAAATCCAATACCGAGAAAGCCAAACGATGCTTTAAAAATGCCGTCTCGCACGTACCAACCTCTGAACGGCTCGAAACTAGCCAAAAGCAATTCAAATACATCAAATAATGCTAAGGGAAAAAAAATTCAATCGATAAAGGTCGAATCATTAATCAAAATCCAGAAATTGACCAAAATGTTAAACTCGGGCCCGCACCTCGAAACCTGACAAAACTAACAAAATCCGACAACCCATTCAATTATGATTCCAACCATACTAGTTTCATCCAAATCCGACTTCAAATCGATGTTCAAAACTTAAAAACTCACTCTATGAAACTTTAGGCTAAAACCCCCAATTTCCCTTTACAATTCATAATCCAAATGCCAAAATCAAATATAGATTCATGGAATATAATCAAAAGCGATTAGAGAACACTTACCCCAATCCATATGGTGAAACATTGCTTCAAACATCACCCAATTCCAAAGTCTATAGCTCAATATGTGATAAAAATGGCCAACCCTCGAACTTAAAGCATTCAGCCCAGCGTTTTTGCATTTACAGACAGTAGGTTGCACATGCGACCTTCGCTTCTGCGGAACAAGGTCGCGCATCGGCGAGACAGCCTTGGCCAGTAGTGGCCGCTTCTGCGATATCCAAGGTCGCTTCTGCGATCGCGCTTCAGCGCATGTCGAACCGCTTCTGAGAAGCCTCCTAAGCCAGCATTCCCCAGGTATCTTATGCGACAAATTTCATGCTACCGCGAGCACGCATCTGCGGTCCCTTATGCGCAGGTGTGAAGACACTAACAACCAAAAATTCCAGCAACTTCAACAAGACTCCAAACGATCTGAACCCCGTCCGAGCTATTCGGGACATCGTATGAATATACCAATAAGTCCCGTAACATAACACGAACCTACTCGAGGCCTCAAATCATACATAACAACATCGAAACGATGAATCACACCTCAATTCGAACTCAAATGAACTTTGAACTTTCAACTTACCTGGTCGCTGATGCTCATACTTCACCTGGTGGCAATTTAGGCACCGAGATACATACTCCACTATGTCCTTCTTCATTCCCATCCACCAGTAATGCTGTCTTAAGTCCTGATACATCTTCACGGCACCCAGATGAATAGAATACCGCGAACTGTAAGCCTCCTGGAGAATCAACTCACGCAAACCATCTACATTGGACACACATAGCATGCCCTGCATCCTCAATGCACCATCATCCCCAATAGTGACCTCCTTAGCATCATCGTGCTGGACCATGTCTTTAAGGAAAAGCAGATGGGGGTCCTCGTACTGACGCTCCCTAATACGATCATAAAGAGAAGACTGAGAGACCACACAAGCCAATACTCGACTCGGCTCAGAAATATCCAATCTAATAAACTGGCAAGCTAAGGCTCAAACATCCAATGCCAGCGGCCTCTTTACTACTGGAAGATAAGCTAAGCTCTCTAAACTCTCCGCCCGGCGACTCAAGGCATCGACTACCATATTGGCCTTCCCGGGATGTTACAAAATGGTGATATCATAGTCCTTAAGAAGCTTCAACCACCTCTACTGACGCAGGTTAAGATCCTTCTATTTAAACAGATGCCGCAAACTCCAATGATCAGTGTAAATCTCACAATGGACCTTGTACAAATAGTGCTGCCAAATTTTTAAGCCGTGAATAATAGTTGCTAACTCAAGGTTGTGGACATGATAGTTCTTCTCATGGGGGCTTCAACTGGCACGAAGCATAAGCAATCACTCTACCCTACTGCATCAGGAAACACCCAATGCCGATCCGCGAGGCATCACAATACACTATGTAAGAACCAAAAACTGATGGTAGATCTAGAACTGGAGCCGTGGTCAAAGCAGTCTTGAGCTTCTGAAAGCTCTCCTCGCACTCCCCCGACCACCTGAAAGGAGCACCCTTTTGGGTCAATTTATTCAAGGGCGATGCAATAGATGAGAAGCCCTCCACGAAACAGCGGTAATAACCAGCCAAATCGAGAAAACTCTGAATCTCCATGGCTGAGGACGGTCTGGGCCAATTCTGAACTGCCTCTATCTTCTTCTGGTCTACCTGAATACCCTCACTCGACACCACGTGTCCCAAGAAGGCCACTGAACTGAGCCAAAACTCACACTTGGAGAACTTTGCATAAAACTTCTCCTCCCTCAATCGCTGTAACACAATCCTCAGATGCTGAGCAGGCTACTCCTGGCTACGAAAGTACACCAGGATGTCATCAATGAATATAATAACGAATGAGTCAAGATAAGGCTGAAACACACTGTTCATCAAATGCATGAACGTTGTTGGGGCGTTGGTCAACCCAAAAGACATTATAAGGAACTCATAATGGCCATATCGGATCCTGAAAGCTATCTTAAGAATATTTGAGTCCTGAATCTTGAGCTGGTGATACCCTGACCTCAAATCAATCTTGGAGAATACCCTCCCTTCCTGAACCTGGTCAAATAGATCATCAATACGCGGCAATGGATAATTGTTCTTGATTGTGACCTTCTTCGACTGTCTGTAATCAATGCACATTCTCATAGTACCATCCTTCTTCTTCACAAATAGAACTGGTGCACCCCAAGGTGACACGCTAGGCCGAATAAACCCCTTATCAAGGAGTTCCTGAAGCTGCTCCTTTAATTCCTTCAACTCTGTCAGTTCCATACGATATGGAGGAATAGAAATGAGCTGAGTGCCCGGCACCAAATCAATACCTAAATCAATATCCCTGTCAAGCGCCATGCCCGACAGGTCTGCAGGAAACACATCATGGAAATCTCGCACCACCGGAACAGAATCAATAGCAGAGGCCTCTACACTAACATCCCTCACAAAGGCCAGATAAGATAAACAACCTTTCTCAACCATCCGCTGAGCTTTCAAGTATGAAATCACTCTACTGCGAA